>NC_060250.1:113393584-114626062 GCF_921293095.1 Ischnura elegans | reverse complement strand
ATACTTTCCCCTCAAGGCTACCACAAAATTCCTCCTTGGATATTGTTCTATTATTCGTGGACAGAGAAGCCAATTTTTTATTTTTATTAATCATTTATTGTATTTTTGTCTGATCACAAACCAAATGAAGGCGTTAAGCTCGATTAGTTATGGATTGACCTTATTTATTTGTGACTGATAAAAGTTGTTTGGAGATTATATTTATTGGAGTCCAATAACAAATTGATGCATTTGTTTCCAAGTCATGGGTTCGCAAGTCTTATTCAGTCTTTCTTATCTTTGCAGGTGAGGAAAAATCTTAGTGAATCCCTTTGTGAGTGGTAGCGGTCTTTGGTGAGTCGTTGATTCTCGTCAAATCGTGCAGACAAAACTTTGTTACATTACCAGGTTGGCCAGTACTATTATCACTAAAGGTATCCGTAATGTTCACTTATTTTCCTCTTCAGAAGGTTGTGATTCTCTTCACTTTGGGAGCGAACTGATGAACTTATTCGGCCAAATATTGATAATGGGTACCATAAAAATGATAATTGGTTTCCTTAATATTTCAAACGAAATGGAATGATATTGCAAATAAATTGAATGAAATAATTTATTGTTACACCGGTAGATATAGCCATCGTCGATCGTTCCTATTAATAATCTGTGGACTCTTATGCTGATGATTGACTGTAAGAATCATATTTAATTGTTTGAGCTTCAATGTGTGCGGTCTCACCAATCGGTCTTCTTTGGTTCAAGAAAAGTTAAGTTAACCGCCGTCAAAACATTTTTTTAAATACAACCCGGTAATCTCGTCCAGATTCTTCCTTTAACTGCACATGTACTTTCTAACTTATTTAAAAAACTTTTACGCAGTTACGAGGTAATCAGCCATCGATTATTCCACTAATTGGAGTTCTTGGGTTATCTACTGCCTAACAGTCTCTGTCGATCTCAGAGTTAGTCGTTCCTGCTAATTGATTATTTCACGATTCTTTTATTCAGCGATTCATCGAGAATCAAAAGACTGTTAAGTGATCGAATCAATTGATTGAATCACCCAAGTGACTCGATTCATAAAGATCGAATTTGTGCTAAGAAAGATGTGAACAGCACGAAGAACATCACATTGGAGCTCCACTATATTTCCAGGTCCGAAAGAAGCGATAAGTTAAGAGAAATATTTTTCCGAACGGATAAAAATGGGAATTCGTTTTCCCCCCAACCGTGTGGGATTTTATTAATGCGTGTCGTAATTTTGTTTGAGTTCTTGCTTTTTATACTTACTTTTGTACTTACTGACTTTATGTTACCACCCGACTTCATGGTCGACTTGAAGCAATTTATGTAATGATAATAATTATAATAATAATTAAAGTAATAATAATATGTAAGCGGCTGGTGTTCTAACACCCATTGCCACACGCCTTTCCAGGCGGTTTGCGAGGTGGTATGTTGATGTCGATGAAATACTTTGCCCGTCTCGTCTCTCTCTTTGCTGGAGACATTGCGATTTGAGGATATATTCAAATCGTTCAGGAGTAAATAGTATATCGTCAATATCGGTGCATACGACGGAATAGATCTGCAGCATCCAAATCAGCCCCGTGATCTTATTTTGGTTTTTTTCTCTGGTTTCTGATGCGCATATCGGATCATCTCTGTCATGCCTTTTTCTCTTCTTTTCCATCTCTGTGTGGCCGTTGCTCGCGGTTTGCAGGCGCAATCTATCGATCTCTCCCCGTGTTTATTTATTTATTTATTTTCCCCCATCCCCCTCGTTGCTCAGGGTTCGACGCCTTCGCAGAGGGTGTTGGCACGTGGGGAAACTTGAGGGGGAATGGGGAATAGTCGCCCGATGGATAGTCAGGGTTGCACCCACCCTCCTTCATGCGCTTTTAATCTTACATTCTGGCTTTCGCCCTTGGGTTCGCCATGTTCTCGTCGCGTGCATTTATAGCCTTACTATAAGAATACTATCAACGATGTGCTGAAAGCTGAAAATCGTGCTAAATAATCGTGGATAGCATTAGCAATTTTTTTGATGGAATTCTTACTCATTCATTCAGTAATTCAACCCAAGGGTTGGTTTGGATATGTGAGGGTAGAGCTCACCCTGAACTAAGCTACAGGCGTGTGAATATCACGCATTCACGATATGGGGAGATAGTACCTCTCCCAGGGCCATCTTGCCTTTCGAGGATTTTTTTTTGATTTTGTTTGACTAATCTAGGCCTCACCCGGTTGAAAACCCTGGGTTTTGACCCGGGCGAGGCCTAGATCAGTAGCCAAGCGCTCTAGTCAATCGTTTGTGATAGCCGAAAGTTATTGATTTTATTTTGTTTAATTGGCTAAGCTATCTCTTGTTTTATCAAAGTGTGTTTCCTTGAGTTGTCGCGAGAACCGTATATCCGTCTATTCTCTTAATAGTTTTCTTTTGTTTATATCTTCAAAATCGGGACAGTCTCCATGAATCCATTCTGTATTCCTATTCATATAGTGGACCACCCTATGTCTACCTCGCAAATTGAGAATAAAAGTTGGAAAGATACAAAAAGTAATAAGTGAGAAACGTAGAATAACTAAGAGCTCGTGAATAAGAAAGAAACATATATTATACTTTTTCAAGTGTAAATTTATAATGGAAAGCTTGAGATAGAACAATCCCCTGTGTGATATACACGTAGTAAGCTTGTTGAATGTCAGACGAGTTTCAGCTTATTTTGAAAATTATATATCCCTGATGCGTAGTTTTCCTCGGCGTTGTCTAGATGATGTCTCCATGTTCCTGGGTTTCACCGTGTAGATTTTCTTCGTGACGACAGTTTCGCCGGTATTCCAACCGGCGTCTTCAGGTCGATGTCGGGATTCAATTTTTGGTGACTTACATAGTTCATTTTTGGCGCCAATTTTTCATGCTGGATGCTGATTGGTCCACCTTCTTTTCTCTCGTATGACCCTCTTCCACGAGCTGTGGAGAGGGTAGCCGTCTTCTCTATTCATGTTTTCCGGTGTCTTGAATATTTCGATAGCCTCCTTCATTAGCCTGGGATAATATCTATTTTATTTTGCAACAACTGATGCTTCGTCAAACAGTATCTGGTGTCCGGGTTCGCTCCATGCATGCTGCGCAATGGCGGAGAGCTGAAATTGCTTATTTCTTGTGGCTCTTCTGTGTTCCTGGATGCGCACTTTCATTGATCTACACGTCTCTCCTATGTAGTCTTTTCCGCATGAGCATGGCACCTTATAGACCCCTTCTTGAATGTCGTGCAGCAAAACGTCTTTCGGACCCGGTAGCACATCGCCAGTCTTGGTGACACAAGTGAATCTTGTTACGACGTTGTGATGTCGTAGAATCCTAGCAATCTTCTCTGAGGTGCCAGATACAAACGGAATTACTGCGTGTGCCCTTGCTTCCGTCTGATCCTCCTTCTCATTGGTGGTTTGATTAGATGTTAAAACGTCTTCGTTTAACTCCATCTTTCCTCGATGTTCCGCTTCAGTGGCCCTTTTCAGGACCAGTTGTCCACTGTAGCCATTTCGTCTCAGTGTTTTTATGAGTAGATTTATATTATATTCAAGACACCGGACGAATATTCGAGACACCGGAAAACATGAATAGAGAAGACGGCTACCCTCTCCACAGCTCGTGGAAGAGGGTCATACGAGAGAAAAGGAGGTGGACCAATCAGCATCCAGCATGAAAAATTGGCGCCAAAAATGAACTATATAAGTCACCAAAAATTGAATCCCGACATCGACCTGAAGACGCCGGTTGGAATACCGGCGAAACTGTCGTCACAAAGAAAATCCACGCGGTGAAACCCAGGAACATGGAGACATCATTATATATCCCTATTTATCTTCAGTTTAACTTCAATAGATCAAAATCTCTCCATTGTCCATGCGTTTTCAACACTGGGTTTTGTCTCGGATTTTAATGAGGATATAATCCGTACCAGATGAGTCATTCCCTTCCATGAGAACTACCTTCCATAGCTGCTTGATAGGCTTAATTGAATGATAAGAAACGGCATTTTTTCTTTCCAATGAAAAGCGGTTCAAACGGTGTCGAAATAATGGAATTGTTTTAACGCTTTCAGAATTTCCTGTAGATATTTCTAATTCACTCATGGGACACAATTGGTATGATAGATGGGAATATAAATCCTTATCGCAACTATATCGAGATAATCTGTCCTTTCTGCTCTTTGATGTGAATGTGTGTGATGTCTATCATATATTCGATACTGATTCTTGATATACCTTTAAAGCGGTTCTCTAGGTGCGATAATTTGGGATTTTCAATGGATGGAAGCATCTTATGTCATGTATGTGACACATCCAAAGGAATTATAAAATTTAGGTTTTTTTTAATAGTTAGATATTTAGTTATCGGAAAAAAGCTTTTTTCCATCAAAGGTATCATTCACATGTTCTCGGTTGATTTTTGCCATAATCATTTTATCTTCCTTGCTCCTGTTCCATAGTCTGTGATCCCACGTTGACCTGACAATTCGTAGATCAGGTTGTTGAATTTATGCCGCTCATTAGTTTGCAACTTAGGACCAATTAATTATAATTTCCTTTGAACGGATCTGAATTCATATTGATGTGGAGGAATGTTTTGTTTCGTGACTTTTTTTTTACTATCCCCTTTCTTAATACTTTCCCGAGATACAATATAAATTCCGAAGAACTATTTGAAGATATTGATGATCTTTGATCCTTCATAACAAAAAGAACCTGAATACGGGGGACTTAAGGTAGGCTCTTAGGAAAATGGGGTCAGCGTCATATGATAAAAATGGAAAATGAAAGAATTAACTTTGTTAGGTTCACTAATATATTTGGAAAAGCACGACCGTGTTTCATAACAATAGTTATATCGTCAGGTTTTTGCCATATCAACTAGTTAACTGCAGTCAACTACGTTATGAAACCCGGGTCGTGCTCTTTCAAATATATTTATGAAGCTAAAAAAGTTTAACCTTTCATTTTCCAGAATGGAATTGTTTCACACAGTTAAGCCTGAAAGCATCAGTTATATGATGAATTATGTTGAAAAGCATTTGGAATAAAATGAAAATTTGGGTTTGGTGATCTTACATCATGATTGAAAACGCATAAATCCTCCTAAATGCATGGAATCTGTATCACTTTTTGATTAAATCACACCAAGTTGATCAAAGCAATTTTTATCGTCTGTGTATTAATGTTAAAAATATGAAGCAGTAAATTCAGGATATATTTGTGATTTCAAAGATGATGTAGAGTATTTTTACTGCCATGTATTGATTTATCAAGCAAATTTGTGCCATTGGTTTTACGAATTAATGAGGGGGAGTATTTCAATCTAATCAAATAATTTTAATCATTATTTATTTTTCTACAAATCCTTGACAACTTTCGATATTACATTTTTCCCACTACTGATCAAAGATCAGTATATTTACTCCAATTTATCATCATACTAGTCTCTGCTTGCACTTCCAGTGCCACATTTTCCATGATTCTATAATAATCGTCTGATTGATAAACTAAGTAACTATTCCAATTTTTGTCGCTAGCTCTATGAAGTTTGAATAAATACCTAAAGAATCATTTCTTCAGTGCTCTGTCTCTTTAGAGTGTCAACTTTGCGCAATTGACTCTATTTATTTGAGTTCAAAGTTCCATTAGTCTGTCTCCACTTCAAAATCGGGAAAGAAAGATTTTTTTAGCAAAGCAAACAATGATTGTTTGATGAAGCTTTTCTTCTCCCACGAGGGAGCTATTCCTGGACTTATGTTAGAGATGTTGCCGCTTATCTCGGATTTAGGTCATCTTTTGTTGACAGGAAGATCACGTTTTAGGTGCTGCTGAGTTTCGCTTTAGGACCTGAAGCTTTGTCAACAGCTGAGTTTAATAGCCCGCATCATTAAGTAATCTGAACAAACATTGATAATTGCTCGCTGTTTAAAGTAACTGGACCAGGCTATTTTACTCATCGTGGTTTTATAAAATTGCGCTTGAAATATTGCTGGTCACTTCTGTGTTATGCCTTTTATTTTTCGACACGCAACCTCTGTCATCTCCCTAGAAGTAGTGGAACTGAGTTTGTGTATCTTTAGCATTCCCATTTAAATGTTTGTAATAAGTAAACCTATGTTATGAGGAACTAGCGGCTTACCTAGCATGCCACGCGATTTTTAAGTATGATTTTTAGATTTTTAATAGGTAAGGCTTATTAGCTGTCGACAGATTTACGGAACAAACTTATCACGATTTGTAGCTTTATGCCTTGTAAAGATGTTGAATAATATGTGAGTTATTTGGGAGATAGCTTCATGTATCGATGAAAAATTATCTTCATCAGATGGTACCGATTGAAAAACTTTATATTCGCTTATACACTGTATTCGCTGTATTTATTCGCTGTATTTTATGATAATTTTACCAATCGACTTATCGTGTCACAAGATGCGTGTACCGGTAATTATGCTGCCACTTATTCGGGACTGGGATTCGGGCATAATCCTTGAATGTGGTAATTTGATACCTATTGATAATTGCTGCCGAAATTACAAAAAGCTATTGAAGCCGAGGAATACTCATTTTAAATGTATCGAAATAAACTGAGTTGCGGACTGGAAGTACAGGAGTTTAATGACCTGTGATATTACTTCCATTGAATCAGTCATTTTCCATAATTTTATCAATCAGCACTGTTGAAATATTGTATAGCCTTAACAGACGTCCAGATAATCTTGAAATTTTCGAGCTCTGCTTTTCTACAGCAGGCCGATTGTTTGGCTAAGTAACAGTAAATTTACTCAATTCAAAGGTACCAAAAATAAATTATTAATTTTGCGCTATCTTATTCATTTTATTACGATTTTAGCCTTTGATTTGTATTTTTATGAAGCAAATATTAATATTTGTCGTATATTTGCGTGCCAAAGTTTAGAATTAGGTTAAAGTTACAAATTCATTTATCATTTTGTATGTTGATTCTGCATATATTCCGTCTCTGCATTTTCGAGGCATAGAAAAATAACATAGAAAATAGCTCAAATAATTTTCAAATACGATTGCTCGATTTGATCGTAGTACCTACTTTGCTTTTTATCTTAACTTGAACTCCGACTTAAAGTTGAGAATGGTTTTGAAATTTAAAGTCTTGAGGATGTTGTCGTTATTCTCGTAATATTCAATTGACATTATTTTACGAGTCTGTTTACATCCTTCCCGAAACTTTCTATTTTATTCCTTCCTTTAACCCAAGCGATGGTCCACGTTAGAAAACGAGATGATTATCAAAATGTCAACGAAGTCGTTCAGGTAGTAAAATCATGGCTGCAGAGAATGGTGTACAAACATTTTCTGAGTTATTGCCCACCGCAGACGCTTGCATCATGCATTGAAAACACATTCTCTCCTGATGATGGATTCATTGTAATGACTCGTCCCCATTTAGCAGCATCCCACGTGATCATATTCCCTCCCTCTGCAGTTGCCGCAGTTTCATAATTTTGGGAACGTTTCCATTGTCGCTGCAACGATTAATTGAACTTAAAATGTCAGTTGAATGCTTCATTTTGAGAATAAATGAACAAATGTGATTGGTCAGAGTTTAAATCAATTTCGGTGACACTCGGATTCATAATCATGCAACACTTATTTCGTACGTGATACACACATGAAATTCTTCGTTTTTCGAATGTACCGAACATAGATGTTTTTGGTGGTAGAGTTTAGCAGTCAGACAACAAAAAAGTCATGCGCTGTGATGCTTGGCTATCAATAGGATGATATAAAGCTTTGAACGTTTAACTCAAATTATCCTTGTTTATCTCTTTTAAATTTTGTAGGCTGTGCACATCGGAAAATTCTCTGAACATATTAAAAAAAACTCATCACAGTTGTGCCAATTATGTGAAGTATTTTTTAGCTTCACTGTTTGATAAATTCGTCCACAAATAAGAAATTCTCGTCCTCTTCCGCTTGTAAACGTATTCCAGTAATCAGCATCTGTTTTCAATTATTTGATGGCTTACGATTAGTTGTTTCTTGTTTTAGGAGCCAGACGCTATGTGTCAAATTAATATCGAGGGGTGTTATGCATTTAATCCGTAATACGCTGTGGATATTGTTATAGGGAAGCATAAGACAATGTAATTTAATAATATTTTTTCTAATTTTAGCTAATTTAGCATCGATTAATTTTTACAAAGACAATAAATATAATTTCCTTTGAAAGATATAGAATAAAAATTACATTGGAAATGGATGATTTAAGGAAGATTCTTTAAATGGAAGTGGTCGGCGCGTCTCTTTTCCTTTCACTGACGTAAGGAGTGGCATTGGAAAAGGATTTATACTCGAACCTCTCATTTTTCCTTTCACCATCCAGCAAGGATTTTCGTGTTCTCTTAAGTATCCGCAAATATATCGGCCAACTTCTTGAGTCATACTGGTGTCAAGTTCATCGATGGCTGAGGTCCCGGAGCACGTTCTGGGGATTGGCTCTGGAGGACCTCTCGCCTTCCTTTCCCTCTTCTCTTGCCTTCGCGAGCGTATTTAGGTGTGATAAAAAACACGTATAATTGAAATGACTTATTCCTACGTATTTTCTACTCTTGGAAGAGTACCCAACGGAAATATCTATTCCAGTTTCTCTACTCATGCAAGAAAATTTATAAATGTTGGTGATTGCTTTCGGGAAATGCTGCGTAGGAAACATTATCTGATCGACGTTTCACTCCACCTACTGGGAGCGTTTGCAAGAGAAGGCGAGGGAAACCGTTCTCGTCCCGAACAGCGGTCGCTGAACATATTTACGCCTCCAGCCCTGGGCATAAAATAACGTTTAACGCTACACGGGTCAATCGGAAGAATATCATCCGCGTCTTATACGTGAATCCGTCGAGATAGGGAAAAGGCCGAACAACTTTAATAGGGAGGATAGATACAACCTCAGCCACATATGGAGAGGGTTCCTGGCCCAATCTAATGACCAACGGCTATCGTCTTCCGTGTAAATTCAAATCGGGTCAACAATGGGTTAACTATGAGGGGGATAAGGGGGATAGCACCCCCCCCCCCCCCAAAGCCTCGGTAAATAAAAATTATATTCAACACTATTGTCTAGTTTTGACACATAGTAATTTTTAACGTAACCTTTTAATGAAACCCAAATTTTGAGTGCCAAATTTATGCAAAATGTATTTGCAGGCATGTCATTTTTACAAAATTTTCCCAAACGGGGGGAGGGGGTCGGAGGTCGCCCTTCCCCATTCCCTCTCATCACCCCCCAAAGCATATTCCTAGTTACTCCACTGACGAAATCTTTATAAGATCGGGACGAAAACGGTTTCCCTCCCATTCTCTTGAAAACGCTCCCAGAAGTAGGAGTGAAACGTCGAGAAGATAATGTTCCCTACGCAGCATTTCCCGAAAGCAACCACCGACATTGATAAAAGAAGCTGTGAAAATCCTCATACAAAAAATTGTAGTTTTCCTATATCTTGGATTACTTTTCCCTATGAAAATTTACATACCTGGCATTATTATTTCACCAGTGCTAATGATGATGAATTCGTTTCTGAGTGATCACTTGAGGGTTAATATCCATCCAAAGAGAGCGTGGTTACACATAGAAAAGAGCTTTTCGTTTTTGGCCGAAAGGTCATTGCTTCAAATCCCCGAGAAGCTATGGACGCTCTTTTTCATCTTTTGGCCCGTTACAAAAATAGTCGCAGTTTGCGAGGTCTGTCTGGAAAGGAACTGGCCCTCCTACTCTTATTTATAATTTAAGCGCCTGTGTGTTTGTCCTGGATGTGCGTAACCGTCATTAGCGCCAACCCGCATCCGGGTTGATGAATAGGTTATTGACTTCACTAACATGATAAAATAAAAATATACTTTGTTCTATTCCACACTAGAAAAACAACACACACAGAACAAAGTATAATTTTATTTTATCGTGAAGCAGTTCCACAAACTAATGCGGGAGACCGTGTCTTATAGGCTTCACTAACGTTGAAGTATTTTCTTTCGATCTCTTGTGCTTAATACTTTCAGAAAATTTCTAACCTAACAGACCTGGGAAAAGAACTAATCTTCAATAAATTATTCGAATGGTTGAGCCATGGTACTTACTTCATCAAAGATCCATGTGAATGATAGTGTGCATACATATATATTAATTTCAAATCGTTTTTCACATTCAGTCGTGATGCCGATTTAAAGTGAACATTTAAAAAAAGCATGAAATGACACAAAATACAATAACAATATTAAGACCAAAGAAGGATAAACCTAAGGAAGGAGGAAAAAATTCAATTACCGGATAGATTGGTCAGAGCTTGTGCGGTAAAATTGTTGCATACGGAGGATGCGAGGGAAGAATATTTGGAGTAGATAGCGTTGTGAAAATTATTTGATAATTGTTAGTTTCCATGTTTATGAGCTACGATAAGGAGTCAATAGTTTTACTCTTTTTACATCATGAATGGGTTTGCGGCCCTGATACATTTTTCCTATCATTTTAAGGCTTCATTCTCAAGAATCTTACTTCAGAGCTGTCAGTATTTCGGTCAGTGGAGAAACTTTTTTTTAATGCCTTTAATGTTTTGCTTTCTCTTTCGTTCCCACTCGCTCAGGTTTTAAAGCCGGAAGTCCAATTGGGAACGGAGGCTTCGCGTAAACTAACCAGCATTTACGTTTTCGGTCGTATGACGATCTCGAAATAATAATCGGCACGAAGTGAACGATTTTTCTCTTCGCCCTTGAATGCTTAAGTGCTTCCGGCAATATTGCAATATCGCGAAGTTTACGGGGAAGGAGTATTTTCGATTTTTATGGACCGATGTGAAAAAAATGGGGGGAAGGGTATTTGAGGAGCGAGTTGTGGGATTTTTTTAAAATGTGGCGTGGGATGAGAGTGGTGGGATATGTTCACGCTTCCCATCGGCTCCTCTCCAAGGTCGTCCGTCCATTTCGGACGGGAGTTCATTATCTGCTCTTGTTTGCCTTGGCTCTCCCCCCATGGTGATCCTCCTTCTTATATTGGTCCTCGCCTCTTAAGTCCTTCCTTCATCCCCTATCGACATTTCGATACTCGCCCGTTCATTAAAGTGGAAACGTTAATGAATTTTCCGACTCGCAGGGCGACAGCCGTTCAGGAAAAACATATGAAAGTCAGGGGATTTTATTGTGTCATTAAGTCATGGAATGACGGGAAAAAAATAACATGAAGTAAGGACATAATCATGAGTCTTATTTCATCATGCATTCTAGCGCGAATGCCTTGGAAAAAAGTGATAGGACTTATATATTTCATTTGTGATATAAAATGTACTTTTACAACTCCTGATGATGTTTTTACTTTCTTTAAAGACGGTAAAATACGTTTTATCCAAGATCCATAAATATTTTATAGCAACCTGAAAACCCTAGAAAATTCATGGAAGTTTAGCTAAATTTTTTGAGTGACAGCATTGGAAACAAGTTGAGGAAAATACTTGTTATTTTACGGTTTGATGGAACGTTTGCATCATCTGCTGGTTTGCGAAATAGCAATTTTGCACTTCTTCCACTTTTCCTCAAAGTGAAAAATTATTTTTTTCATTCACGAATAGGTGGTGGGAAAAGCATAATTTCTGAGACGCTAAATGGCGATTTAGCCTCCGTACTCTAGCGCATACGAATAGCTTCGATGGTAAAAACCCTATCCCTACAACGCAATTTGAATAATGCCCCATCCCTAATAAAAGTCATTTATTTCTGTTCTTGCCTGTTAAATCTGTCCATTTGAGATAGAATATGTCCTTATAGAACACCTAATGATATTTTTACTTTCTTCAAAGACGGCAAAATTCGTTATAGCGAAGAGCCCGAAAAATTATAAAACAGCCTGTAAACTCTGGAAATACCATCGAAGTTTAGTTAATTATTTGAGTGACAACATTGGACAGCCAAACACTGGTGCAATTTTAGTGTATTCCACGTATTACTTTGATTTCAAACAGAATTGGTATTCATATTCACATTTCCATGCAAAAAGTTTCATTTTAGTGACATACGTTATCCCTGTGTCCGGTAAAAATGGTAAAGTGATGATCTTGTATTGATTCGCTCTCAGGATCGCCCGTATATGACCCAAAGGAAGATTTTTAAACCCGATTTCGTTATTTAGAAAAATTTAGGGGGATTCAATAAGTACCTAAAGATGTGGGTAAACTCTTTTCGGGATTCCCACCGGGTTATTTTTCCATAATAGCCAACGTTTCGAGCACCGACTCGGGGCTCATTCTCAGGGCTGATGAGCCCTGAGCCGGAGCTTGAAACGTTGGCTTTTATGGAAAAATTAACCCGGTGGGAATCCCGAGAAGAGTTTACCCACATCATTCGCCTTTGGCTTCCATGGCTCCCATTGTGATCGCCCCTATTATATTGCTCAGGTTTATTTAATTGGGATGGACCGTGGATTATTTTATCGAACTCGCATGGTGGTCACATTTCTGGAAAGCATAAAAAATTCAGAGAATACTGTCTTGTAATGCCTTAAAAGCATTGGAATTTAATGAATATAATGGCAAATATCAAGACTAAGGGGGCTTTCCCGTTACCTTTCACTACGCAAGGTACTCACTTGTCGAATTATATGACTAAGTCTTATTTCATCATACATTCAAGCTCGAATGACTTGGTGAAAAGAACAGTAAAAGTACGGATTTAATGCTCACTTTTCCGCGACCAATGCACGTGGGATATCGTCTATTTGATGCCATTCTTAATTTCATATTATATACGTAGCTAGCTGGTGATTGTATTCTAATCACCATGATTAGCAAATTGAAGCAGTTGCAGAAGGGTAGGTGGAAGGGAAGAAGGGCAAGGAACGGCCCCGAATGAGTTACATAGGACAGGTTGTAAAGGATATAAACAGAAGAAATACGTCGCTATGAAAAAACTAACGGATAGGACAGAGAAATGGAGAGCTGCGTCAAACCAATCTTAGGATTTTTGACTTTTGATGATGATGATTGGAAAATTGGGGGGAATTAAAAATGCTTTTGCAGCGACAAAACCGAAAAAAAATCCTCTATCGCTAATTATAGGCTTTTATGGAATAATCTTGCCTTTTGTTCTCTCATTTCAACCTAAATTCAATACTTGGCCCAGATTTGCTGGGCTAGTTGCGGAATATCATCGACAAGAAAGTGAATCGGAGCCCTGTGTCCTTGAGTTTAATTCGAAGTCCTGGATCCGCGCGTCCTCAATACGAATTGGTTCGCTTGAATCGATTGGCGCTTCCAAAATAGCTTGTATAATCCCGAATAGATTCTTGTTTCTATCCCGTTTTCCGTAATTTTTACCGGAAGAAAAATGCTCGATTATATTGTTAATTTTCTTCTTGGTTTCAGTCTTTTTTTCCTCCTACTTCACCCATAGGTAAAATATTGATGTGCCAAGTCGTTTGATAATTCCTATTCTCTATGATGTCGAATCGATGGAAATAACGATGGAAGTAGGCGAGTATTAAATCGAAGGCATAAATTTTGACCCCATCCTGTATCATGTTTCGTAGGCAGCAACCTATTCTTAAAAATTCGGAACGTCCCGATTCATGTTGTAAGTAAACCTCATAGTAATAACTAGATTATGGTAGTATTAGTATAAATATCCTTTTGTATGAAGCTCATTGGTATTTAATCTATCATATAAATGAACTTATTTATGATTTTTGAGGCAAAATGAATAAGTAATTTTGAAAATAGAATATGTATTAAAACCAAGGATAAGCCTCATGCAAATATGAATATCGTAGCGGTGGTGAAATTGTTTTTCTTTTCTTTTTGGAAGTGTTTAGGAATTACATTTGGCCGCGAGAGAACGAACGGGTTCAACGCATCCGAGTAGAATGCGTGAATTTTTCAAGCCAATGGCATAGTACGGGATGAGATCTACCCTCATGAATGAACTACCAACATAGAATGAAAGCAGGTGAAAGGTGTAAGGCGAGATCTTGTGGAACACAATGATGTAAAATGAAATATGAAAGTGATTTTGTATGTATCCACTTAAGTGTTCACTCGTACAAATACTTTCGACGGATTCACCTGTTTCGGCAAATCATTCCACAGTTTTGAGGCTACAACTTGACTGTAGTTGTCTGGAACTGGGGGGCGAACAAAAACACACTGGTCTTGTCTTGTTACTACGTAAATGTTTTTACAACCTTGAAAATGACGCAGTAAGAGTAGATAGGAGTATCCGAAGATGACGCAACGATGCATAGAAAATAGTTGTACGAGTGATCATTTAAGTAGACATACGCAGTAAAACCTCTGTTCACGGACACCTCTGACACGTAAGGACAGTATTGAATTCCCCGGCAGAAGGATATGCATTTGTACAAGGGTAGAACCTCAAGTATAATATACTCATATTATGTACTCTCCCACTTACGGACACGGGAAAATTTTAGGCACAATTTTACTCTTTCACGAACACCATCGCCATGGGTTTTCTGACCGATCCATCAAAAATTGAGTTTTTTTTTAAATATAAAATTATTTCATTCAGCTGGCTTAAATTATTACAATATAATGTTTGCGGGGTAATGTGAAGCTTAAAAATGAGGTTTCTTTGGTCACCTCCAACTTACGGGCATCTCCCACCAATGGACATCTCTTACTTTCGGACAAATTTTTGAAAAACCATTAGTGTCCGTAAATGAGAGTTTTCACTGCATTTACTACACATTTTGCATACTTCATTATAATTACTTCAGGGCTGTAAAGAAAGTGGACGAAGAAAGATGATCGGGACTACATCTGCATAATACCCTGCGAGCCACCTCTAGGGTGTTTGGCAGGGGGTGATCAATCACCAGCATGCAGAATGCAATTGGACTCCAACATGCACACCACACCGTCCAAAAAACGTCACGCATAATAACAAATTATACTACTATATGCTGTTAGAAATAATAATAAAATTAAGAAACATGCATTAAGTTTCACATAGGTTAGTAGGCTACACTACAAGTCATGCAATCCATTTATGAGTTCTATCGCTGCCGATATAATCTCTTATCGATCGTGGAAAAAATGACATTCTGAATCTGTCTGTTCTACAATCTATCTCTCTTATTTTATTTATATGATCTGATCTTCCGTAGTATGTTGGCGTCCGTAAGATATGGTTAACTTCGTCAGAAAAGACACTGCTTTTGAAATTATCTAAAAGGTTTAGTATATTTTTCAATCTACGGTCCGACAGAGATTCCCGTCCGAGTTTATCTAAGAGGTCAGTTACAATAACAAGACTATCGTAACGACCTTTCACATACCTAGCAGCTCTTCTTTGCACGCGTTCTAACTCTGTTATTAATGTTTTTTCAATTTCTTCACTAATTCCTCGAGAGGTCTCCCCACGACTTTTTATGGAAACTAGATCATCGTAACACGGTCACTTCGGGCGTCCTAAGTTTCCCAATTTTTTCTCTCCCTTTCGATTGCATGCCGCTTCGTCCCGATCGGTAGCTATGGCGTGCAGCAAATTGGGCCCTGTTACTCCCTTCACCAGTCTCGCAATGGTCTTCTCTTCTGATAAACAACCAACCCCTTTTTTTTCACAAAATGCCATTTCCCATTTTCATGGAAATTTCCGCACCGCTCTTGCTTTCAACGCCGTCCTCACGATTCTTTCTCATTGGCGGGACAAAAAACACCCGCCCAGGGAATTATGGGCCGGGTTTCTCAAGGATTTCAAGGTTTCACTTTCGACGAGCGCGTCGCGCCTCGACTCCTCATTGCCCGTACTCTGCTCCTAATTTTCTTTTCCTCTCCGCTTATCACGTCATCGTATCGTCTTGATCGTCTTTTGTTTCTCTCTCTCAACCGTAAGCAGTGGTGATTTAGGTTTCCGGACCGTCCCATAATTAGTATAGTTCGTTGTAATCCTTACGCAAGCGTGCCGATGCTAAGATTAATGTTATTAATTGCCCTTCGTGGATTATACCTCAGACATGATTTCCCTGCGAGATTTGGACGTCGATTACGAGCGAGGGTTCACTGCCCTATATATTCGTGGGAAAGAAGAGGTGCCAAATGCTAGTAGCAGAAGCCAATGTTTCGAAGATGGGTACCTTGGACACGTTTTACCGTGATACTGTGATAATTGTTTTTAACTGACTCACATTTACTGTGGATGACGCGTTCTCTAAATTTTTCCTAGTGATTATTTTGCGGGTAATAATTACTTTGTATGATAACTCAATTTAAGATAAGAAATAAGGGGTACGCAGTAGATTAGGCTTTCAGAAAGATTTTTGGCATAGAAATTGGGGTTACAGAGTATGTAAGCTGCATTATTGTCAGGAATCGCATGTAGTTTGATTGGCGAAATAATATCCGCCAAGTGTAGCTGAAGCGGAATAGCTAAGAATAGTTGAGGTTAGTAGCGAGAAAGTGGGTAGAAAAGAAGATTTTCTCCAGTATGCTGTGAATAGTTAATATTTTGAAATGGTAGATTCTAAAATACACACTCTTAAAATACCAGAACTAAGCTATCATTCCGTTGAAATGCGTGAAGTGTCCCTTTAACTAATATTAGGGAAAAATAATTGTTAAAAATGAACCCGGAGCTTCTCGATACCAATTCGATTGTTTTCTTAAAATGGAATCGTATCAAACTTGATGCATTATGCACTATATTATTGAGATTCATCCTGATTTGGTATAGAATTTCTACACCAATTGAACACAAACGACCTCAATTGCTGATAGGTAAATAAAAATTAGATCTTTTGAGAGCAACCAGTTAAGTAACCAGTGAGAGTTAAATCCACCTCCAAATCACTATGAATTTTGATCAATTGGAACTGAGAATTGCACGCATTAGAAAGACAAGGTCAGTAACTTGAAGAAAAAACGTGATTGGTAAAGAAACTCCTTTAACTTCAATAAAGGGTTGAATAAACTTCAAAAAAATTCTCAATATTTTGCGATGGCGTTGATGAACTAACAAAGCCACGAATTTGTGGACCGCATCCGTAGTTAAATTTTCAAGTCTCAAGAGTTACGAGTAAAATATGGGTTGTTTTCAACTTAATAGCATAATGGGAATCATTTGATAATTTGTTTACTCGTTCCTTGATAAATAATCGGTTTATCTTTATTTACTCTCTTCCGCTCCACTTTAATTCTTTCAAGTTTTGGTGGGTGGTGTGCCGCAGGGCTCCGGTTTATGCCCCATCCGATTCCCACAGTGGGAACTGTGGGAAAGGGGCGATCAACCCCTCCTCAACACCCTTTCACTCTCCGTCGTGGGAGAGGAGAAGAATTAGGGAGGGGTCTAAGGGAATGGGGGTTTGTCGCCTTCCTCCCACGGCTTCACGCTCCCCTCTCCCGCAACGCCTTGACCCCTCAAGGGTGGCTTTGTTTCCACCCTCTCCGTCTGTCATTCTCTTTGGTTGCGGCCAATCCACGCCTCGAGACTTCTCGTGGTGTTGGATTTATCCTCGTTTTCGGCCAACGCTGTGCCCAGCGGTCAAATTTTGAAATCCAGGCCGTGTGCGAGTTTTGGTATCGAATGTCACCCTGGGCCTCGACACATAATCTATATCATATTTTGAAAAATAATCGTCAAAATCCATTTTCTTGGACCTTGGAACTTTTCAACCTCGAAAGACTTGCACGTTCCTAAAACTTTTATGGTTTTGGCGATAAACACACTTTTTAATACTTTCCAAGATTAACCCTACCGGCTGCATCTGAAAATGGTGCTAGCTGTGCATATTTTAGAGCCCATGATTAGATAGACTGCCCCTACAATTAGCCTGGCCTAAGATTTATTGCTGTATATTTCTTGCATTTTTCATTTGACAATAATGGACTTCGTTGCCTAACTGATGTCAATATCACTGACAGAGAACCGATAGTTTCATAATTATTTCGTAAGAATGTAAGCGATCTTAATACAGAGGGAAGGCTATGAAAACTATTTGTAAAATTTGACAGGTTATAACAAAATGTCTAGAAAACGATTCCTCCAAGAATTTTTTAACAACCCTTAAAATTATTTTATTTTTCCCAATTTGGATGCGTCAAGATGCAGTGATGAATTAATTTCAGTGAATATAATTGTTTATAATTACAGTGTCATGCTTGTGGTCTTGTACATTTTTCATTTAAAAAGTTTCCGTTGCTTAAATGCTTGTATTTTCTTCCAGGTATGTGGATCCATTGGTGTACTTTTGTGGGGAATTCGATCATTTGAAGGATACACCAGGTTCAAAAAAGCAAGTATTATTTCCCTTGGTTTTACACATACACACTGCTTGCTATATAGGTATTCATTTCATATTCATTCTCTCGTCAGTTTCATACTGATACGAGATAGTTTATAAATTTCTTTTCTGTACATTAGGCTCATTATTAGCTCAGTAATATTTTATTTTAATCGTGTCGCAGATTAACGAATAAATCTAGTAACGATTATGGGTGGATTAAAATTGAATGAAAAAAACTGGTGATTATGCACATTTAGCCCTGTTCGAGCCAACGTGAGAAAGCCCTACATAATCTCCTTAAACCCCAGTTTAGTTCGATTCGAGTTCTGAAAAGCGATATCCATTTATTTACTGTCAGAATTGGATCAACTTGTAGTAGAAAGGTAATGAAAATGATTTAAATGTTTGACATGAAAACCAGACTTTGCTAAAGCGGAAAATGATGTTCATGTTATGCGTGTCATGCGAACATGAATCCATCCGTATTTTTCCCGTTTGAACGATGTAGGTATTTCCCTTCTTTCGTCCAAAGATATTATTTTACCATTTTCTATCTTTTATTGCTGCGAAGTCGTCAAGTTCTTTGTTCTAATGTATGCTCGTTTTTATGGCATGCAAAAATTGCGCGAAAATTATCTCGGGCCATTAAGTTCTCGTGTGAATTCCAAGTCTCTTCCCCCGTCGGAATGATTTTCAAGTCTTAGTCCGACTGCGATATACCCATAGTGACCAATAATTTTCCGCGAGGAGAACGGTCGTTTTTCTGTAGGCGAGGAGAAAAAAAAATTGTTATCTTCCTTTAATATTCAAGTTCATTGTCTGTTTCTCTTAGGTTCCCATGGGTTCGTTGTCGTAGCTCATCCGTCGTAAATAATAACACGAAGTTCAAGCATGACAACTCCGTGAACAGAAGTCCCGAATAGAGTATTGTATGTTCGGAAGAATTCCGTAATCTGATGTAATTATGTGGTGTGGTTACACTAATCTCCTTTATCTTATTTTATAGTAAGTGATCTTAATATGATGAGTTAAATGTTCCTCATCCGCTCTGTTATGAGCAAGAACGATGATTTTGTTCACGGAAGTTTGGATTTTCGGCTTTTCCTACGGCTAATGGGATCTCGTTTGACTGATAATTTCCTAGGGATCAGAGATAAGCCCCCATGTTCGTCCAGAATTATTCTCGAAAGTTAGCGTAAATGCGTAAACGCAAAAGTGACATAAATGCCTTGCTTTCGATTTTAGTGAATCGTATTCTTTTCTGCTGACAATGAAGTCGAAGGAAATGGCATATTTGATGTACTAACTTCTGTTAGTGTATAAAGTTTTGTAGAGGGATGTTGTTATGCGCATGTTATTTATTTATTAATTCTATGTTTGACCTAACTGGGTTTCTTTGTTTTTCTATTTCCTGGTTTTTCATTTTCCCTCTCCGGTAAAATATTGTACGGCTGCCTATGTTTTGGTATCATCCTCTAAGAATGCTTTGAATGTGGGCGGCTTGCTCGAATTGACGAAGCTGTTTGGGACGATTTTCGTTTCGAAGCTCCGACCTGGGAGTCAAGTGATTACTGGTGGACTGCGTGCTTCAAGTGGGAAGTAAATCGCTACGCTACGCTGAAATTTCGCGGATTTATTGGATCTCAAGTTCCCAGCTGATTTTGCTGTCTACTGAGAAGTTATAGATAATTTGTTGTTTCAGGCGTTTTACATTCTCGGTGTGATCATGACATAGATTCTACGGCTTGATTAAATGGGATTGGGAATATGGGAAGGGATAAGGGCAGTTTTGGGGACTTTGTGCTCGGCGTATGTTGATGGGGTATAATCCCAAAGAGTTATGAGTTTTAGAACTCAAAATGAACTACTGATATAAGTATATCAGTAGTTCATTTTGCGTAGCAGCAAAGGATTTCTCGAACCGGGGAAGGTATGATTTTAAAACGGAAAGGAGAGGAGTTATATTCAGGTCTTTTCTAATATTTTTGCTCGACACGAACAAGGTGCCCCCAAAAATTCTTTTGACGATGACGTTTTCGGCTGATTGAATGCGTTTCAGAAGCGTCGCAGCAGCGTGCAGCCAGGCCGGGGATGCATTTGACGGAAGAAGCTTGTTGCAGCTGTTATACGGGAGCAGTTTGGTTATGAGGCTCAGTGGGGAGATAGATTTCAATAGAGGTCGTAGTGCTGCGTGGATTCCTTTTCCCTTTTTTGTTGAAGAGTTGATGTGTTCGTACCGGAAGTTATTCGCTACTTTAGCGCGGAGAATTTGATAGCGGTAATGAGTTTCAATTTCGCGTAATTATCCACCTGCATTATCTGTACATTGCTGCTCCTTCTATGAGTGAGGTATGAATGGCGTTGTTATCCAGGAAGAATAAAGAATCCGTGTTTTGTGTGTGGTGTTGGTGCGTCTGAAAGTTTCGACCTAGGAGTCATGCTCTGTCGCCCTTCCGAGACCGATTTCTTCCATCTCGCTCGCCGCCGCCTCTGTAATCCTTGCGTGCTCTCTTCTCGCTGCGCCGAACCCGAAGAAAACCCATGTTGTTGCGAGGATTTAAAATGGCAGCCAATTCAAGAGAGAGAGAGAGAGAGTGAGCATACGCAAGTGAATACCATAGGCACGAGTAATACAATGGAGGATTCTCAAGTCCGCCGATTGAGTTTGTGTCTCTCCCAGCGCGTTGATACTTAAGGAGTGCTATTGACGTAATATTACTATCTCGCGAAATTTCGTTGAACTGCGTGCAAATATTTCGTTTATTTGAATTTGATCACCTTTTCTATTTTCGCCGTAATATTCCGGTCGGCTATTAAACTAGAGATGCTCTTTAGACGAATTAGTGCTTAGAAAGTACATAATATGGTAGTATTACATGTGGCAGTTTTATTTTATCTTTTAATGAACTGTTGCAAAAATTACAAAAAAATATAAAATAATAAAAAAAATTCAATAAAAAATAAAAATAAAATCAGATTTTAAAATCGCAACTAGCGGCGCTACCAGTCATCTACATCCAATTTTCTCGAGGAAATACGCGGCATTTATATGTAATATGAGCCAATAAATCATGTAAACCATACATTTAACGCATGCGATATGATTTTCAACTAAAAAAAATCAACTTCTGCTACATTAATGGCGAAAGCCACATTGAACGAGATACAGCTGCTGAGTGGCGCCGCCCAGTAAAATGCGGGTGAAATGGCATTATATGTAACGCTTAACCGCCATGTACTTGGGCCTCCTTTAATGGAGAGTGAGCATACACTAGTGAATGCATCAGAGTATTCATATAGGAGGCCCCAGTCCGTCCCGTAGAATCACTCTTTACGCTGCCATCTAGGGCACACTTGAATCAATTCTCAACAACAAGGGCACTAACAATTGTAAGTGGAGGAATCCCCGTTCCATCCGATAGAGTTGAAATTCTGTTGCCACTGCTGTCGTACTTCAAACGGTTTTCAAAAATATCCGATGAAAATCAGAGTAATCCTTGTTTATTTATAATATTTTGCAGTCTATTATTTGCTATTTACAATTGGGATTTTGTGATAGATGATGGCCGGTCACTGATGTATCAATTTTTTAATCTCGTCCACAAAATACTAAGTCAAACTTAAGCGGTAGGAGCAACCGTAGTTTGAGATTAATAGAAAATAAAACGAAGTAGTAGTGTAATTTCCCGTCTACTAGTCTCTTGCATGCAATGACTATATTCATACAGCGCTAATTCGTGCTTGCCTGTGTACCGCACGATAGCACGAAGGCCATCTCACACGCTGCGCTTCACTCAAGGACGAGTTGCAATACAATGGCTACAGCGAGAAAGCTTTCGGTCTGATTCGCGGGTGATATTCCAAGTGGTATCGTTTCCCACGGTAAAACTCAAAAGCTGACGTGAGCTCGCGACTTGAAAAGTAAACAAAGGATGCGGTCCACACATTCTTGGCTGTATTATGCGCGCGTTATGTCATCGACAGCATCGCAAAATATTGAGATTTTGTGATGTTTGTTAACTCCTTTCTTGAAGTTAGGGGAGTTTATTCACCAGTCATGTTTTTTCTTGCCCTAATCTTCTTATGCGTCAGGTCTTAATTTCTTTTCTTTTCTAGGTTTACTACGCTAACACATGCTTTCGCTAACCACTTCTCTCTTGCTTTTTTTAGTTTCCCTCTTCAATTCATTTTTCAACATTTATACATTTTTCTAGATTACCATTTTTTTAAATCTAGAATTAGATCTCAATTCTTGCTTTTATACTTTCTCCTTTCTTCCATCTTTTTCAAAGTCATATGATGGTGACGAAAGAACTTGAACTTATTTCATAGATCGAAATAACGTCATATTTCTGGCTTCAGCGTGGTGAATATACTCTGCTCTAATGTGTGTGCCCAAATATTATTTGAGATGGAGTCTTCCCCCTGGCCGATTTAAAGGGGCTCTAAATGACGCAAACTCATGTCTGGAAGTCCGGTTCTGGATTTTAATTGGGGGATCCAAAGGATTGTATGTACATGGGTTTGATTGCAGACGGTCTTTACCCCAGCGCTCTCCCCACCAGCTTGTGAAAAAATGTAGTTAAATTTGCTTTGAAATAAATGGGAATGGATGGAAATGATTTTAGGTTTTCTTTGCAATTGATGGTTGTATAATCTGGCTGTTGATATTCGCACTGCGTAGGAGGGCTGTGACTTTGCGACAACTTTTCGAAGGGACAGGCCAATGTCATTTTCAGGGTGAATTCATACGTCATCCTTTTTTACCCTGAATATGATGATTGATCCAGCCTATGGGTCGTTAGTGAAGGCTCTGAAAGGTTGTTGGCCTAAGATCCGACTCGTGGGTATTTTTCTTGGATTTAGGCCTGTAGGTAAAGTTTTATTATTCCTGAAGAATGGGTGAATAACCAATAGGTAATTTCTATATGTTATTTTACCAATTTATGCATGTATTGGTCTTGGTGGGTTCTCAGGCACGCCCCCTCCCCTCTTATTTCAGCTCCTAATTTAGAGCGTCTCACCTAAGTCTCATCTTTTGGCATTGTAACTTTTGCAAACCACGCTTTAAAACTTACAGTGCGCATCAGGAATTTAATTTCCATAATTGATATGCCGACTAAAAAATATCTGAGGTCGATATGAAAAATTTCCGGTCTATTATGATTTTAAATTATGTAAAGAATTGTTTGTCTGACCTGTGTGGGTACTATCACAATCCACGAAAATTCTCCACCATTTTGCATTTAATCGGTCGTTGGCCAGGTTCTCGGGAAACGGCTTTCGAAAACCTGCTATAAGATAAGAAATGAGAGCATGATTAGACTTAAAAGAATCATATTACAACAATTAAGTCTCGTGCGCATGAAAAATACGCTGAAATCGTAAAAATATAGTTGTCTCCATTATCGAGCGTAGATACGTATTAATTACGCTTCGCGATAGGAAACCGGAGAATCCAGAACTAACGCAATCGTTCCCGAAATAGCCAGAATTGTCGCATCACGCGCGCGGCGCGGCGTGGCGGTGCGTTGGGGGAAAGCGAGTCTACCGCTGCAAAGATGGATAGTTTACGAGTTCCCGCGCCACGGTAAACGGAGCAAATAGACAGTGTTAACGAGGGAAGAATGGTGGATGGAGAATTTACGGCTGTTCCGTCCGCCTGGGGCAGTATATAAGTCCGGAGGGGAGGGCGGTATCCGGCGCGTTCACGCATCGGAGAAAAAATGCATCCAAGGTTGATTTTACGAGCTCCACCCTACGTTGAACGAGGCCTAAAAATTTACGCCCACGACGATGAAATATCACACCTGTAGTTTCGATGAGTAGTGGTGAGGATTTCATATATCTATGATGCACGCATGCCCTGCTAAGGTTAAGGATAACTTCTATGAAGTAGGTTATTTGGTATGTGTAATTAGGAAATCACGATACGACTGCGGCTGACACAGACGTGTTACAGGAAAATTCGGTCAACAATTTATTTACTTGTAGGCCTAATTTTATTTGTGTGTACATTAATTTGGGTACAAGTCCTAGATCTTCGGTCATTCAATAACAAATGACAGTCATTGCTGAGGACTAACTTAAGGTGCTTCTAACTGGGCTTAGCTTCTTTAAGAACAGTTTCACTTGACGTGCCTAACTTAGCGTGATTAAGGAGTTGCGAACTTGGGAAATGTGTTGCCTAATAGTTATAAACTACTGCTGTGGCGTTGTAATTCGATATTTTGTGGACCTATTTCGAGAAAAGTTCGTATCTACCTTGATGGTAGTAAAGACAGCAAATCTAATCGATAGTCCTAAGCGCAAAACGAATTTTACCAAAATTATTTCATGTTTGATGCCTATATCTAAGGTTCAATGTTTACACTCATCGGCATAGGTCAATAGGATTCAAGTTAATTTGTTGTGAACATGATTTTACACAACCCTTTTTGCGCAATTTCCGTCCAAATGTATTTCAGTTTAATTACTGCACAACAAAGCGCAAACTCATTATTATTATTATATTCATCTGACAAGAGGGATGTAGTAGAGTTTGTAGATAACATTATCGTAGGTACCTAAGAGACAGCCTTGAATTTTCCTTGTTATTGTATTTCTTCGAGTATTGCTTCGACACAATATGTACCATTATCAAGATTGAATTGAAAATTCGATTGGAAGACATTGAAGTGTGGAGGTATTATCATATTGAGCCTCTGTGATTATGGTACAAACCTGTTAAATGCTCCCTCATATTCCCGAATGCCCTGCAATTGGTACCAAATTTTAATACGATTTAGGTATATCTCAAAACCCTGTCGTGTTTATGATGGATCGACATGAGTTCTTTCCGGTTAAGAGCTGATTATAATGATGCCTTTTTTAAGAAATTAAGATTTGACAAAGCTGTCATAATTTATCAACTTCCAGCCTTTTGAAAAATTTTGTGAGGTGAAAAAACTATTTTGACCTAACATTAAAAACGTGAAACCTTTCCGTTGTTCTTGATTCGGAACTCAAACCTTTAGAATACTGTCCAATGCAGCATCAAATGAATTCACGTCACCTTACTTTGTTCTCTTGTGATAAACACCTGGAAATTCCAAAGTTTTAATGGGGATCTTGACATCTAATTTCCTGTCCTATTGGTCACTCATCATGTGCCATATTGACCGCTTCATCTTCATTTCCGAAATTTGCTTCATTACCCTGACCGCTTATTCACGGTCTGAATTCTCCTTGTAGGTCACATTTTTTCATTGCAATCTTCTTATAGCTCGGTTGCACATGGCAATCAAAAATAGATTTCACGGTTTTTGTCTCTAAAATAACCACTCCTTCAAATTTTCCATCGGGAATCACATCATAAATCTCAGAATTTCGTGTACTTTTTCGCGTATTTTGCAAGGACGGGAGCTCTGGAATTATCTATTGTCCAACTATCTGTCTCTCTCGATCCAAACATTGCCTCTTATAGTTTCTCTGTGTAAAAACGGGATCTGTTGGATTTTTAGAATGAGAGCCAAAAATTTCTATTTCTTATATTTTTATATTATTTAAAATATCCTAAAATGTGAGGATTTCAAAGAAAATTTTCATGTGACTTATGGCTTTAATATTTGTCCTTAACTGCTAGTATCTTAAGTGCCGACGGTCTGGTAAAAATCCATCGAACACAATGATTGCAATCGAGTGGAAAATTATTTTTTTTAATGATTTGAGGATAAAACCTGGTTGTATAGTATTAAGTTGTGTGGTATTCGGTTGTTAAGTATGAATTTATTTAATTTAATTACTTTAATTTTCACTTTCATTGCATCTCAAATACCCATTGTCTCTCTAGGGGTAGTTTCAAAGCCCCAAAACTCCATATTGCTTCGCCCAGAAAATGCCCTCAATCGAGTACGGTGAATGACGCAATTCTCAGCTTGACAGCAAAATCGTGGGTGTCCGCGTATGATAACTCAGTCACTTCACTTCATAAGAATCCATATTTCCTTCTCTTAGCGATACAAGGAAAGCTTGGAAGCAGCAAAAAATCTACATCTTACGTACCCGGACAAAAACAACTATGATGTGCTTATCGCTTCCAGGTTGAATTTATGGTTACTCACCCTGAACTAGCTTTCGATAAAAAAAAAATACGAGACGAAAAAACAAAGAGTTCTTCGCCTCCTCGTGAACTTCGCCTCCACACCGGATATTACGAAACCCATCGCAAAAAAATTGAAATTTTATAAAGAGACACTCTTGGAGACGATTATGAACGTCCTGTCATACTAATCAAGGCCTCGGAATGAGAAACAGCGGTTGGCAATCAGCCGCAAAAAATGGCCTTTAACCAAGAACTTGAGGGACTCCCATACACTATCTGTTGGACCAGGATCAAAACACCTTTCTCGTCCCTAAATCGTGTTCCTTTATTCATTTTAAATATTATTGTAAAGCAGAAAAAGTGTACAGCACTTTGAAAGAGAGAGAAATGAGCTCAAATGTCATACACGCTAGTACATCTTACTTTAATAGTAAATAATAAAACTTAATTATCTCCTCTTTTCCTTTTCATTATCATTCGCTCTGGTTTCGTAAAACTCCTATACTTTCACTGATTACATTTTAATTCCATACACCTGTCTTTATTATCCATTAACCAGGGGTCGGAAACCCCATTGAAGTTGTTTCCAATCTGCAAAAGCTGTAAATTATTGTAATTTACGATTTGATTTGAAGCAACCTTGTCAAAGTCATCGCTTTATGTGAATTATGTGGAACCTCTATCATTTTGCATAACTCTTGTTTGCACCAGTATTCTGTAATATTCATTTCGACTCGCTTATGTTAATAGGTCCGTTCTTGCCATGAAAAGATTTTACTAAACATTTAATTTGTTTTTTTTTCTGCTCACTGCCTTTAGAGGACTTTCTTGGTAATGATTATAATTCAGTACCAAAAACCTTACCAACCACTTCTTAACCTAACTTAAGGTAATACGAAGCGTTTCAACGCCCAAGTGTCGTGTTGAGGATCACAGGGGCGCAGCTGGGAATTTAGGCTGGGGGGGGGTTTAGGTGCAACTAATACCGGGGTGTGTGGGGGTATGGAATACCTACCAGGATAAGCGGCAGTTGCGAGATTAGCAAATTGAGGAATTTTAAGATAAATGGTTCAAAATGGTAAGTTTTACGGCTTTCTGAGGGATATTTTATTTATATTTATTTATACTTTCTGAGGGGGGAGTTTATCCCCCAAACCCCCCTCCCTGCGCTACTGGAGGATCATACGTCGGAACTAGAAGATAGAGCCAACACGCCGAAGCGCGTTGCATTATAGTTTTCAATGAATAGCGGAAAATAATTCATCTAGAATATTATTATAAATATTGATCATGTTCCGACGTGTGTCACCAATATCGTTGGAATTATTTGTGAGTGAAGTTTGAGCATTTACTGGTTCCTTGATCGACTCCCTTGAGTATTCTTGAAGCTTCACTCTCGGAAGAGTCTCCCTTCATTTCGATTCCCACCGTTTTGGTCCCTTCCAAACTGTCCCCTATTTACGTCAGAGGTAGTGAGGGGAGTCATTGCCACCCTGACCGAAATAGACCTCATTCCCCCCCTTCTCTTCTGGGCCCACGAAAATCTATCCAACCGGCTCCCCCTCCCCTGATTTCCCCATCATCCACAGCCGGAGAGGCGGCGATGAGCTGGGATGCTAGGCCTCCGGATGATTCGTTCCTTCTCTTGGATGCTGCTCGCCTATGTTGCCTCACACATTCCCCCTCTCTTCTTTGACACCTCCCCTCTTCCTCCCCCTCCTGTTCTCCCTTCATCCCTCTAGCCTCTCCACTCCATCACAACCCCTAATCTTGCGTTTGATCTCAAGATTTCATCTCCCCTTTTGTTCTCAAGCTGTTTTTATCCCAATCCTTTCTTGTGTCCGTCTTCCCTTCCGCGCTCTTTACACCGTTGCGTCGGTACTTTGCACCCATTGTTGCTTTGTAGCACCCGTCACTGGAATAAAATGATATTTCTCTTTCTATGATATCCTTCTTTCTAAAAATGATATGGTATTCTGAAGCTGTTTTTATCCCAATCCTTTCGTGTTTATGCACTCATGCACAATTAAAATTATGGACCACTTGTGGAGTTCAGCTCACTATCGTCTTTCTTGTGATATGGTCCGCGGTTTATCAATTTTGAAAACCAGTAATGGGAGTGGTTCAATTTTTCCCGGCAGTGATGAAAACCCGTCGAGTTGTCGAGAGTGTAGCAAAATTTTGTAATGTATTGACCGCCTGCATAACATCCAAGGGGGACAGCTAGAACGGTAACCAAATTGGTTGAGAACAGAGGAAGCAAAGGCTGGCGAAAGTTTGACTTCTCCCGCGATCAGACTCACTGCCCATTGGTGTAGGAGGAGATTCTTGGTTTTGAAAGCCCCACTAAACTAGAATGGATTATATAACCCAGGTATCATTCATTTGGGGATCATTCGAGGAAATATTTGCTGTCCTTATGTAAAACCGTTGGCAAAATCGTATCGTTGTTATTTTAATCGTGTTTATTTTCGTTATTTTTTTACATTATATGCGAATTTAGTCCCTAAGGAGTGCAGTGATCGCTATGGGTTGGATCTAAACTGGCAAGACATTTGTCAAGTGTCCTTCCATTACTGCCTTCCTACATATTAGAGGGAAATTTTCCAGGTTTATACGCAAGACGCCGGAAGGAATGTATTTTTGACTGTAAACAATCACCAATTATGGCCTCGTTCACAAAACTTTATGATTCGACAAAGAAAACGCGTTCGTTTACTTGAATTAAACTGGCCGAAGTAATGTAAGGACTTTAAAACATGATGATTCAAATGATTCACAGCTACGTCAAGCACCTCACCTCGACATGGAATGGATATTGGGGGAGAAAATCACTAATTTCTCATAGATTTAGCCAGTAGCGAGAAAGGTAGCGATGTGTGTTGACATCCATGAACACTTTCGATAGTTCTCTCATTCTGATTTTATGATTTTGATATTGGTGGAATATTTTACTTATTGGCCAGGGTGATAAAATTTAAGCTACGACAAGAAATGTTGTTGCGATCGGGGCCTAATACTAACTGCTCAAGTATTTTCCGTTGACTTAAATTCTTCCGCAGGTTAGTGAGAAAGTGATTTGCATGCAAAAATTTGCCAGTAAGTATATATCTAGCTTTCGAAAAGCTTTCAGTAGTAAAACTAGTCATTTTCCGGCTACGTAACTTCACAATATATATATTTTTTCACCCATAGAAACGTTGAAGCTACCTCCTATATCACTTCTCTTGCCTTCGGATGAAAAAAGAAAATACTTAATTGAAAAAATATATTAAATTGTTCAAAAGAAACCAAAAAAATGATAAAATGGAAAAATAACTACAAAAAAATATAAAATAAACAAAAGCATACTAATGCAACAAAAAAATGATAAAATTGAGAAAAATCATCAAAAAATTGTAATTTTGGCATAGTCATGTTTTGGGCTAAAGGGCCGTTCCCGGCTTCCGATGCCGATGCTAGGTTTAGACTTCTTAATTTTAGAGTGCTTTTGCACGCGCTCACTAGAAGACTGTCTTTCTAATTCTCCTTCACTAACACTGGAAAGGTTAAACTGGTCCCTTTACACTTGCATTGTCATTTTTGTCCAGCGTACGCACTTTGCGTACATTCATCGCCGCTGAAGAAGTGGTATATATACTCACCGGCTGCTGGTGGTGATTTCAGTCAGCCTAACCTCACGGTGGACCGAATATATCGCTCTCCTGCGCGTTGCTCTGATTCATCCTGGATTATCTCCGCGTGACAGCGGGCGGTGGTCGAGATTATCCTCGTTCCGCTCAGACCTTCCGCGGCATTTGCGCATCTCGGTCGCCCCTGGCCCGTATATCCATTCCCTCCCACTTACTTACCCCAATTCATCGCACTTCTATCGTGGGAGGCCTTCCGAAGGACTCACTCCGCCAGTGTTTGTTTTAAAGGCTATGCTCGCGTGTGTTGTAATCGCCGTATTGTTTGACTGGCTTGCTCTCGCCCATTCCCTCCACATTGCTTGGAGTATTACGCTGCGTAATTTATTCTTGAATCCGCATTGTGCTATAAAATACCTCATAGGAATGTATAAATCACCTTGGTTACCATTTTGTGTGGGAATTCTTTTTTGCTCCGAACAATAAATGGCTTTGATAAATGCTAGGTGGAACTTGGTTGCAGCATTTCCTTTTTATTTTTTGACGGTTTGTGTCCTAGCACCCCCCACCACTCGCCTATTGAGGCGGCTTGCAAGGTAGTATGTAGGTGTATAAACCTTATAAAACCTTTTATGGGTGCATATTATGAATGACTGGCTTATTGGTTCTTAAAATATGCAAAAGTCCTTTTGACGATAATGTTCAGTCGAATTGAGTCATTTTTATTATTCCCATTCATAAACTTCATTAATACATAATGGTACCTCTACAACGTGGTACCACTCTTGGATATTTACCCTGGGCATGAGAATATACGTATTCACAAGCCTATCAAGTACTCACCTAGTACTTTTCTGGCCCACATGATTAGGGATAAACTTCGAACGACGGGAAGGACTTTCCAAGTATATTTGTTTTTTTAAATGGGACTGGAAGGGGGAAAGGTTACTGGTGCACACGTATGTTGTTATTGTCGCATTGTTTTGCTTCTTCTCGCATATTGCCTCCATATTGCACGGCTACCTGTCGCACTTCTTGTGACTGTTTTCATATCTATGTGATATATTCTTGGGTCTAGCATTCTTCCCTAATATTCAAGATACATAATTAATGTTAATGTAAAGAAAACTCAGGAATAAATACTGTGGGATAGCTCCAAAATCCAGAAATACTCGGTTATGTATAGCTTAATCGTTAGCCATTATCCGTAGCTGTTTAGCTTCATAGTATGCTATTGTGAGCATAATTCTGTTTTTGAAAATCTTTGTATCCGTTGGTAACTGTTGAATGAGTGAGGGATGTATGGATATATATGTAAGGATATTATTCATGGATAAAATCAGGAATAGTAGGGAAAAAATATTTGTGAAGGAAATGTTTAATCTGGTATGAATCATTTTGTAAACTACGATTCACTTGAATTTTGAAGTAACCTCTTATTTAGCGCCAAACCACATAACATCACAAAGTTCTCTAAATGAGGCCATGATTTTAGGTAAAAAGTGGGTAAATACCCGATACAAAAAACCCTAACCACTGATTGGGGCTTAAATAGATGCGGACAACATCTCTAGATTTAATTTTTAAATCCGCGTGTTCTTCTCATGATGAATGTCACCTCTGACATTCATTTTCCAGTAGTTCTGGTAAATGTAAGAATGAAATTCATGCAGAAAGTATGAAAGGTGTTATATTATCCAACATACGTTTTTAACCACGCGAGTCCTGGTTAGGGATGATGTTCATTTGCATATAAATGTTTCGCCCACTTCCTGATTTCCATATGTTACAGGCCATACACCGCGAGGCGTTTCTCGCAACATTCATTCTTTCCTTATCTTTTCTTACATGATTTTTTTCAGTTTATGATTATCAAATTGTTTTTTTTTTAACTTTGATTTATCTACCCATTGCCTCACGTTTTCATGCATGAGGTTAGGGAATTTATCAATGTCAGAATCGTGTCCTTGTTGATTTCAACGTAATCTTCACCGCTTTCACTGCTTCTATGTGGAGAGCGTGGTATTAAAATCATTACTTCTTCGTTATTCTCGCATTGCTATCGGAGGTCTTATGTATATATTATTCAGCAGTCACACTTATATATTGACTCGTTATAGCATGCGAAAATGAGTATTTAGATGTTCGCGGGAATATCCAAGTGACCTGAAAAAATTATTTCTTCTGCCGTCAAATAGCAAAATACCTAATTAGTAATACTCGACTTTTTTACTCTCAAATTCCATAACTTGGGGACTTCATATGTATGGCACGTAAGTGTGAGAGCCAGTCTGGTTAAGATAAAGGGTTTTGGTCATCGTTTAGTATTTGATTACTTGACGTTATGGAATTCTCCGAAGTATCAACTTCAGGAGTATTTACAATCGTTAATCTGCTTTATGAAATCTTCTGTCTTTCATTTCGTGATGGCTAAATACTTGCTAAAGAATTTAGTCATCACAAAACGTCGTAACTTCTTAATTTAATTCAAGTACAGAAATTCTCTGACCGTCGCAACGAAGCGACGGATTCCGGATTTCGATTTTAGATGAATTTTCTCGTTCCAAGATACTTTTGCATGCGTTTTTCTACTTGTCTACAGCACGAAATTTACTACTTGGAGCACGCCAAGACACCCATATGATCCTCTTCTTTGAGCTCTCGCCTACGGAATGGACCCGTGCTTCAGCCTGTTTGTATAGCATTTCGATATATTTTGGGTCACGGCCATATCTCCCCGCCCCTCCCCCGCCGATCCCCAGGCGAAAATATTTTCCGCGTGAGTTGCTCCCGAGCTGCTTGCATTGGGGATCACTTCGTTGCCAAGGTGATGTATACCCGGCTTCTGCCCTTTAGCATACGAAGTGCACCTGAGTGCTCGTGTGGAAGTGGGAGACGGTGGGTAGGTGCGGTCGAAGCTGAAAAAATATTCTATCTACTGAAATGATACTTATGTGTAATAGCCACTGATATGCATAAAATGGATAATACCCACTGATACGCTTAATGAATGACTTTTGGGTGAATAAATCATATGACCTGAGCAGTATTCGAACCCGGTCAGGTATGCCACCGATTACAGCGCATACTCGTCACATTTAGGAGCGAATTACAGAGGGAATATATCAGCCTAACAGTAAGTTTTATAGCCTCAAGGAGAGAAGAAGTCGTACTTAATAGTGTAAAATTTTCGATCAGCTAATTTTGTTACGATGAGCTTACTTACGATAAAAAGATATTATTTAAACAAAAATTAGTTTGTGAAAATTTTTACGGAAAAGAACATAAATATTCTATCAATCTTGATGAATTGAATAAGTTAATGAATCCCATTTTTCCGCCTGTGACGGGGATAGAACGGCTGCGTTGTGTTCTTGTCAGCGTTTGAAATTCTTGCCATCCCATGCAAGTTATTCAATTACTTTCTGTTGCATAAAATTGGAACATAAATTAATTTATCATTTTCGACGGTTGTTGGCTAATGGCACGGGAGAACTCAACTTTCTTCCGAACATAAATAAGAATCAAATAATTCATAATTTATCAATCTTATCTCCTGTATCAGATGTGTGACTTTCTCAAGAATTACTTCTTTTGTAACGCAAGAGGTAGTTTTGATATCAAAGATAGCCAGGTTTTAACTCGTGATAGATGGAATCTAATTAGATTAAATAAAAAATTATGCAATGTTTTTCACGAAACTGCGTGATGATGATTCCTAAAATTTCTCTCGAAGGCGGTTTACTGCCAATTTTTTGGAACGCGCGGGTGTCGGATAAGAAAGAAGAAATGCATCCGGAAAAAATAATTTTCGCAAGGCCTAAGTCTTGATTCACCGCATTCAAAGTGCCTATCTGGCGCACTCCGGAGGTCTCCCAGTTTAGGGATGAGCTAACTTTGGCTTTTTTAAGCTCTTTGTTTCGACTCGTCCACGATGGCTGTAGGTGGTCGTTCTTTACCATTGGGTAACAGTCGTCGTGATTCAACCGTCGGACGACTTAACCTAAATCCATCTCTCTGATTTGACGCAGATATGCCTACTTATCCCGTTTCATTATCCTTAGTCATTAGCGCTCGATGGAGTTTCATTTGCTCCGCAGATGAGTGTAATGAGAGTGGATGCGCATTAGCAACACATTTGTCTTGCGTGAGGCTGTTTATACAGCAACTAATCACTATGGCAACATCTGCCTCTAAGTGGTGATGCCCTTAAAATTTGTGCCCGCCGTGAATATTTTTATTGCCTCTTTAATGGGAGCAATTAAAACATTCCGATTATCACTGTTGGATGCAAAGATATTAACCGTTAATTTGCGTCTAGGTGTAACTTTGATTAAAGCCGTTGATTGCATTGTTTCGAATGGAAACCAAAACCTTCAAATTTAAAGTTCTCCCATTATTTTAAAATGAGAGAAAACGTAAGAAAAAAAATTGGCATGACTTAATAAATGTTTCACTTCCGGAGCGGAGGGAGTAAATAGTGTCGAATAAACTATACACAACCGCACTTTATGTAGTCAACGTCAACGACCACTACCATAAACTATTCTATTGTCGTTGCCACATGCATTCTAATGATCATAGAAGAAATTGTGTTACAAAATTGTAAGCACCATTTTAAAGAATTCCCTGCCGAATTCATGCATTTTTTCGTTTTATTTTTCTACCATTTTCAGGGATTAAAACCATTTATTCCGAAGAGCTCAAATTTTAACGAATTGCAGAATAATGGGATAAAACGTGTCAAATAAAAAGTGTTTCTTTTAATGGGAAAGTATTGAAACATCGGTCCTTGCGAGACGCATTTTAAACAATAAGTACATTGTAGCGTAATTTAAAGTAAAATACCAGATTATGAAATATGGAATGAAAATGCAAAACTGTTCCTTTGTCACTTGATGTAGTGCGCCTTCGAGAAAGTTGCGCACATCCGTGTCCTGTGAAGCTTAATTAATAGGACAGTGTAACTCAAGTTTCTCACGTGCGATGAATGATTGGAATAAGTTGGCTGTCGGAAGTCCGAATCCATTGGCAATGCTGCCCTTATGGTGGGAGTGCCCGGGAAATTATTTCTGTTTCTCCGGAGGCGTATATTGGCGGCGGTCCAATCTTCAAGGGTTTTGCAGTGGTTAAAGGATATAAGGGTTCTCCGTAACTGCGCTCTTCAGCTGCTTCCTCAACGTCGAGCATGCTTAATGATCCAAATTACCTCAGAAGTAATCGATGAAGAACTCTTCCTCATCTTGGGTATTTTAGCATTATCGATAACCATTATTTTTCCATCGGAGGTGAACGAAGCACTCATAAAAAATCCATTTTTTGTAATCTCTCGTCTCTTTATTGTTAATTTAGGATTCCATTCCAATGCATCTCGCCCGCCTCAGTTACTTTTATTCACGCTTGTATGCATATTAAATGGAAATAATATTTTTTCCTCCGTTGAGAAAGGACGGAATTTTAGAAAATACTTCCCCCTAAAGTATTTTCTAAAATTCCGTCCGAGTTTTATTCATGTATTTATTCGTATACTTAGCAAAAATGTTATTGAAAATGCCTTTTCTATGGTTTGTTTAGTACTAAAGGGATATCTCCCCAAGTTTATCCTTCAGGCACATACTAATTATAAGTATATCATTTGCCAGAAAATTCACCGAATAAGGGTGATTGGGTTGGTGTGGTGGCTAGAGAGTGGGACTCCTACCTGGGGGGTCGAAATTCAATTCCCAGCGGTGGCGGACGCTTTGCAGAAACTGCCCGCTTTTCCTCTGCCCCTGCTTTGAGTGTTTCTTGGAGGACATTACAAGCGTAACACTCCGTCCGTCGGATGGGACGTTAAGCCGTGGTCCCCCTGGCGCCTTCCGTAAAGATCAGGCTAATGCCGACGCCGGGTTTCTCTCCACCCTTTCATCCCAACCCCTCCCTGACGGCACAAAAGACCTCAGTTGTCGGTCGCCTCTCCCAAATACCAACCTTCACCAAATAACTTGGTGGTAATTCTTAATATTTGTTAAATTAAGCTTTGCAATATAATGATAATGTTGTTTCTACAAGTATATCATCGTGTTGATATTAATCTTTTGGAAATATTTCAATGTTTCGTTAAACGAATTCACCAAATACGTTTTTTCTATTCTATCGTGCTTCACTTTCTCCTTATCCTGTTTCACAGCCAATCCTTTTGTTTTTCTTTGACTACACCGTCAACTATACTTCTGTTTATTTCCGCAGCTGTCGATTGCATCATTTCTACAGGATTACTGGAATTTCAATGGTTGCTGGTTCTTGTTCCAGTTTATTTGTGGACATTTTCAGTTCTCCGTTACTCGTATTCAACGTTTGTCCCCACCGCTATTTACTGCCTATATTTGATTCATCCTCATTTGAATTCTTAATTCCGAGTCACGCATCCTGTGAAAATTTCCATGCTTCCATTTAAGAAACTTCAGGATGCAATTTTAAAATTTTTCTATTTTTAAGTATCAGTTTTACTTACTTCAAAATCGTACATGATTCAGCTATTAAAATATTTGAATGACTTAATTTTTTTCCTTGCATTTTGTCACCCATCAGTTTGTTTCTTAATTTTCAATTATTTGTAACATTGGTAGGCTGGCTCCACGTTTCTTGAAATACCTTTACCGTTTATTTCCTTCTGTCGGCGACAATGTGCACTATTCTTTCACGTTCCCTTTTTGTCCACGGCCTATCATTTTCTCCTGGCTGGCGAAAAGTGGTATGGGGCCAAAAAAAAGGACGAATGATTCTTTTGTTTTGGCCGCTTTTCCTTCCGCTTGACGCCTGTCGCGCTGGCATCCATTCTTTCCTCCCGTCTCCTTGGAGAGGACATCCGTGACCTTGGCGGTAAAGACCCACATTTGGGCATGAGGTGAAGGCGGCTTGAGAGTGTCCCTCTGGACCCATGGCGCCATAGTTCACGCGGAAGCGCCCGCCAACACAATTTTCGAGTCCTTGTCCTTGTTTCATCCTTGCGCCCGACTCCCAAGGCTCTTAGGACTGGGTGTCGTTTCTTTTCCTAAGGTTTTCCAAAAGATTTCACCTTTTTGAAATTCAGCTAACAAGGAGATATCCCGAGAGTGATTTTCGGGATCTGAATGCAGAAGTTATTTTCTGAAACTCTTCAGGTAATATAGAAAAATAAGTGTCACGGAATTCTTACCCATAGGCCCAGGTTCGATAGAAAGTAACAAGCTAACATTTGGCAAGGAATGCTTCCCCTTCAGTAAGCAGACATCTCTAATAACCGGCGTGCAAAGTGCGTTGGGAAGCGAGGCCTGTAGTCTATGGTATGGACGCCCTTTGCTCGAGTCCCCGGTGAAGACATTGTTCATTCTGTCCTATAAATTAAGGAATCACTGTTACGACTCTCAACTCACTTGGCCCGGCTATTGGAGGTACAACCTCGAGGGGATTCATACTGCGCCAAATCAATTTATTTAAATATACTTTCATTTTCCTCTCGAACGCGGGCCCATGGGTAAGAAAGTCGTGATTTTTTTCCGCATTTTCTGTGTAGTTTCAGAAAAGATGATTTTTCTCCTGGTTATGATGATTTTTCATCATAACCCGGGTCGCTTTATTAAAAAAAAAGATATTGTATTAGAAATAATTATCAAACCAAGAAACCTTATGAAAAAATATATTTTGTTTTACATCTACCTCTTATCGGTCCAATCCTGAAAATATTTTTGCATGAAAAAATCGTGCATTTCATGGTGACAACATGCATACTAGAAAAATATCGAGTCATTCAAATATTTTGGTAGTTAAATTCCGAACGAAGTTGAAATAACTAAAATTGATTCTCAGAAAAATATGAAAATTGCATCCAGAAGTTTGTCTAATTCTATCATGGATAATTCACTCGATACATGATTCGGTATTGAAAGTATGGCTATTGGAAGGTAGTGGAGAAAAGTTTGTTCAAAATATATGCAAAGAATAATCTCTAACGCTGCATACTTAGGGAAACGATTTTTCTTCATGAGCGTCGAAAGAATCAACTAATGGCGCTTTATCCGTGTTCAAAGCAGATTCTCTTGCAGTAGTGCATAGGATGTTCTTTGGGCATGCGTATAGCATTATCCTTGGCCAGATCGTGCTGTGAGAAGGTTCAAAGTTGCTGCATAGGATATGCATCTCTCACTAACCCCGGCCAGGTGTTAAAGCGAGAAAGTTCAGAGTTGCTTTATAGGATGTGCATGATGGTGAACCTTTATCATACGTGGTATATTAAGATGTTCCCTGGATGTGTATCGTGCACTACCCCTGACTGGATCCATCGGATAGAAGGTTCAAAGTTGCTTCATAGGACGTGCGTAGTGGTGGAACTTTATCAGACATGGTTATAATAGGGTGGCTTCCTTTTTTTTTGCCTAAATCGAAAGATTATTACTCCTTGAGTACATATTTCACCCTTTTAGACTTTTAAACGGCGATATCTTTTTTTCGCGATTAAATGAAAAGTGAAAATTTTCAAGCGCGCGAAAACGCGACGGCAAAGTACGAATGCTGGGAAAAGCCCGTGTGACGTCTGGCTGCTGCTGTGTGAGGCCACCTGGGTGCGAGGCTATGAACGCCGCTATGTTGCAGGCTGCTTGCTGCCGAGCATGGCGGTAGCGTAGAGTACCCTGCTAGCAGGTAGCGCTTGGCTTAAATAAGGATTATTAATACCCTATCAAACGAAGGAAACTTTCCGATCATAGCCAATTTTAATAGGTGATTATCAAGAGATGTTTCCCTGAGCTCCGTGCCTCATGCATGCATTGGTAATCTCAGGCGATGTAAAACTCCTATCTACTCGTATAGCATCTAGGTCCCTGTGACGTCGCGTGGAGTGGCATCGCATGCGCGCCAATTTGGCCTTTTTCAAATGAGGATAAAATTGACCACTAACCCTTAGAGTGCCGGGAAGCGCTATCGCGCTCCTCCTATCTCTCGCGTAAAGTGCCAGGAGTGCGATAGCGCTCCTGCAATGTCTCTCTTAGATGCTGATAGTTCACTAATATTTCAATAGTCAGTATTCATTTTATTTTAACATAAACTATTTTCTTTTAATTATAAAAATCAACTCATATTACCAAAACTTCGTCCAATAATACATTAAAAAGGCGAAACCACATATAGCAAAGATTTGTTAAAGTTTTTGAACATATACCTTTAGTTGTTTTTGAGACCTAATTTTTTTCCTAACCTACTGCAAAATCAGCAAAAACGCCTCGGCACTTTTAGCTGTACCTGGAAAACCGGTTGGCACTCAAAGGTTTAACATTCGTCTTAACCGGAATTTCTAAAAGCAAATAGTTTTGCATATTATGAATACACTAATGGTGGGCAATGAATCGCAATCAATGCCTTTCGTTTTCTTTGATGAAGGGAACTACCCTGACTTAGAATCTGTGCGTGTAGAGTTGAGTTTTTCATGTGGATGATACAAGGAAGTGCTTGACTGGGGCTCCGCGAATTCGTGTTGTATTCGGAAGTATCCGTGGATGTGGTAATTGTGGGCGAAAGGGAATGAAGGCAGAGCGGAGGCATTTCGTTGGGGATTGGCTGCGTCCCAGCAGGTGGTGCTATTCCCATCTTTCGTGACGTCCGCGGTTACGCTCGCCTCCTGCACGCCGCCGCGCCCTTGGCGATCATGCCGCGCCGCCGCCGCCGATACCAACCGACACGACCAGGCCCTTAAATCTTCATACCAGCGCCTCTTCCTTGTGGAGTGTGCTATGGGGGTTACACCGCGGCCGAACGATTCGAAACGAAAACATAATTCCAACCTTTCTATGTATACTAAATAGTCGATTCCAAAATGTTAGCGATTACGATCTCGAATCCGGTTCTGACATTTCGATTATACCGATTCCGTCGATTCTGATGCCATATGCTCCAATACCAGATATCACCTAGCCCTTTCTAACCCAGAGCTGCTGCTTATGAGAGAAATATTTCAAGATTTTTCATTTTGAAAAATTGAAAATTTTGCACTTAATCATAATTGTCGTGACAGATAAATATTTCGTGATTAAATATTTACGCAATAAAATGATAGGTAAAATTTAGATATTTCCTAAGTGGAGCTGAAAATTTATACATTTTTGGTGTTGCTTAGAAGCAGCATTGGGCTGTTGTGGGTTAAATCTAGTCAGCAAGATAACCACGTCAAAAATTATTACTATGTGAAAGAATCAGTACATAAAAGCATCACTTATATCATCACAACGTGATCACTTCGCCGGCCTCGGTGGCGGTGGGGTCAAGTCCTCTCCCGCCAAACCTTAGGTTGCGGGCTCGATTCCTGCCTGGGTAGGTGGTCCTCATCCAGGGTATGAATGTTTGTGACGTCATTTGTTAATTCTTCGCTGTAAAGGCCTCCGTTGTTAAGTTTTGTTCTGTTTACGAGGAGGTTGGAAACAAATAAAGTAAGTAAATAAATTAATTAAAATATGATTGCTAAATTACAGAACCGCACTCATGTTTTTTTTTAACGTCACTACAGGACTACGGCATGGAAGAAACGGTCATTACGCTAATTCGAATGTGTTTTGTTTCCACTATTGTGTGACGCGAAAATTCAAACGACTGTAAGCACGGTCGTATATAAATTTGTGGTTTGAAGTACTATTGGAAAGGGATTCGATTTTTCACCTTCGTAAATACTCATTTTCGAATGCGATTCCGATTCTTAGCATGGAATCGAGGAATCTAATCGTAGATATATCACTAATTACCCATTGCAACTCAATGTTGATACTAAGTAAATTTAAAAATGTATAAACTTTCAGCTCTATTTAGGAAATATCAAAACTTCGTATTATTTTGTGGTGTAAATTTTAATGACGAAATATTTAGCTGCCACGACAATTATGATTGAGTGCAAAATTTTCAATTTTTCCCATTGAGAAATCATAAAATTTAATTTCTCTCAGACAGTAGTGGATCCAGGATAGGGACAAGGGGGGGGAGGGGGGCTAAGTATGGGGTAAACACCCAAAAGTATTGCGGGTCCGAACAAAAATTACCATTCTATCTAGTGTAAATTGGATGTCCAAGGGGGGCTATAGCCCCCTTAGCCTTTCCCCCCCCCCCCCCCCGTAGATCCGCCGCTGCTCAGAAGCAACTCTGGGTGGGAAAGGGTTAAGTTTGTAGCGTGTCAGTCTACCTGCATTTTGCGCATTCACACTTAGGGGTCCATCTCTGTCGTACCAAGTGCTGCAGGGATGAGGTTTGGTGCGCTCGACACAGAATCTCTGCACGCACATATTAGACTTGGTCCCAGCGATGTAGCGCGAAATTGCGCAAAGTTGCGCCTAAAAACGTGCAAAAAACGGATCAGAAGCATCCTGCTCACAAAACGGGAGAGAAACACAAATGAGCCACAATGAGGCAACGGCCGGTAGCGCAGCAGAGTGAACCTGGCTGTGGAATAAGCAGGTTGGCACTGCTACTCGCATTATTTGATTGCTTAATAAATGAGGGAGAAAGGGTGGAGAGAAACCCTGCGTCGGCATTAGCCTGTTCTTACCGAAGGGGACCACGGCGCTTACGTCCCATCCGACGGACGGAGTGTTCCTCTGGAAATATCCACCTCTCAACGTTGAAGCAGTGATCGGGCAGTCTCTTAAAAATCTCTTCCACCGCCAGGATGTGAACCCGAGCCCACGGGGTGGGAAGCCAACGCGGTGGTCGTGTCTCTACCCACCAACCCGATCCCCAAGAGACAAATGAGTAATGGGAGATAAATCACATAGGTGGTACAAAGGGCAGATAGGCCAATGACATTATTTTTAAATTATACCTTTTCGTTATATTTGAGGCGTTTCCTCCTGAAGGCGGTAAACTACGTCAGCGAAAGGCGTATGGCTAGAAAAGTAAAAGCGGCGATAGGTCTTTATCTTCGCATCACAATACTGTGCAAGACCAATTGGATTAATTTTCAAGTATATTGCATTGCTCAAAACTTTAGAACCTGAATATAATCTCTTAGTTTTGAGTAATTTTATTTCCAAAATTTTAATTTGCGTGCTCTGGTCTGTTTGCAGTCAAAAAGTTACGTAAAACATCACCGTAAATTTGATAATTGCGTTAAAGCTGGCTTGATTGACCAATGAAAGTATTTGTTAAGGCAAGAGATGCCGATGTTAAATGTTTACGATGCGCTAAATTATTTTTATTGAAAAAAAGATTATGCTTCTACTCTGGGTTTGATTTACCCTCCCTCTTTACAAAATCGTTATCAAGCATCAGTATCATAGTTTTGTTTTAGAATGTTTAACAAACCTAAAACATGTTCAAATGTATCCGATATTTTGCATGCCTTCCCTACCTTCTTCCACTTCTTCGCATTTGGCCCCACATTCTCTCCCACCCTGCCTGACGTACGACTCCTGTAGCTCATTACTCACTTCTTCCGCCGAGAGTGCTTTTGTTTACCGCGTGCCTCAGATGTTCACCGGCTGGTTTAACGCGCAGTTGAGCGTGCATGCACCACTCACGTTTGCATTAATAACGTGCGAACGGTTCGTAAGAACCACGATTCTCAGACAATGCTGTGAACGTATTTTAAGCAAATTTATTTTTATTCACATTCCAATATCATCGAACTTCATTGCACCTTCATCAGTTATTAGGGTTTGGTACTCATTAGCTTAATAAGAAGCCTTAGAAGTAATATCGTTGGTTAAGTTGTCGATGTTTAAGCTGTGTTATGTCGATCCTGTCGCTGACTCTGACAATGCTTAAGTTATAATTGTTCTAAGAGAACTTAGTTATTAAATGCTTAGATGTTATTTTTTGTTGGGCCACTACGATTCGTAATAATCTTAATTGTAATTATATTCACGCTGGTGTATAATATAAATGCAGGTATAGAAAAGTTTCTCGGGTTTTCCACTGGTTGATGTTTTCCATGTCTCCCGACGTTTTGAGCAGCGACTTGCTGTTCATCCTCAGGGGATCTTCCGAATGATCAAATGCTTCGGCGGTGATTTTATAAAATTGGTCATCTTTGACGCATTGCGTTCATTCATGCTTCTTTCCTCGCTCTCTCAATGCGAAATAAGGCATTGATGCGGATTGTAGCGCGCGTGCAATGAGAGGTAATGATCTACCAACAGTCCCGAAAAAGCTCTGGCCCCAAGGGTGGCCCAAGGAAGGGAGGAAGCATTCGTGATTGTGTATTGGACGCGTGCCACATTTAGACACGACCGCGCACGCACACCCCTCGAATACCGAGTTGAGGTTCGCACGCCCAGGTACGGGAAATATCCCGAGAGATGTCTCTGTTGAGGACCATGAAGTGATTCTCTGGAACCAATGAAGAACGTGATAATTTCTGCGTATTACCGAGTGGAAATGAAGTGCACGCTTATGCTTAAATACTTGCATCAAGATTTATTTGATCGATGGTAAATTTGTGGTAGTGCATTATGACTTTTTAGAGGCAAATAACTTTTATCAAACCACTTTGGGAAATTCTGCTTTGCCAAACATATAATGGACTTTTGTGAGATTATTGTGGTTGAATTCTCATAACTTTATCTCAATCTGCACGTTTATGTTAGGACCTTCATTTGAAAAAGCGAAGTTATTTCTAAGAGGTTTCGATCTCAAATAAGCAAAGCAGTCCGCGCATCAGATGGCTACGGAATTCACTAAAATTCCCTCAAATTGGTATTGGCATCAGCATCATTGGTTTAAAAAATTAACTTTTTTAATGCTGAAGTTTTTCTTATTGAAAAATTGATAAATGTGGTTAATTGAATTCTTAGTCCTGAACCTCATGAATGTAATTAAATTTAATATAAATTTCATACAATTAGGGTGAGCATTTGGAAAATTTCAGGATAATTTTTGCGTATGTACCCTTTATCTTGAGTGTGCCACGATTGGTATCGGTCTACAATGACGCAGCGATGGACCTGTGTCTATTCTCCCGGTTTAATTCGCCGTTTAGTGCAAGACATACTTGAAATCATTGATTATGCTGAAATGATTTAATGGTAATCGATGAGCGATCAAGAGAAGGTTAAGCCAATGATCACTTGAGCATCAATATTATTGAAGTGTTAAGTTTATTATATCTAACTTAACTCTTATCGTTGACCATATCAGACGTTATTTTTTCAGCTGCATTTGATTTGGTGAATCAGTTTTGTTTTCTAATCTATAGTCACCTCCAGTAGATAATCATAGGAATCACTGGAGGCATGGCTATTAATAATCACAACAAGTTATATAATTATTGTTGTAGGTCTTAGAATATCTGGACCTGGGGTCGGGGTCTTTACTTGGTGGCTGCGAATATCTTTTTATAAAAAAATCAGTTTTGGCCTGAGCATGCTAAACAATAAGAAAGCTTGGCACAGATATTAAACGAATAAGGCTTAGAGACTCAGAGGCTATGCACTATGCTTTGATTGCTTGAGCAATTGGGAATAGATATCTGTCATAGATGCGCGGAGAACATCATATTAGAACCCCACGTCATTTCCAGGTGCGACAGAAACGATAAATTAAGAAAGATATTTTGCCGATCGGATAGACGTGAGAATTTTTTTTTGCCCCGAACGATAAAGGAGACATGTTAGAGGGTTCCTTTTTACTTATAAACGGCTCTAACACCCCACGTTACGCTCCTATTGAGGCGGCTTGAGGGGTGATGTGAAGATGTATGATGTGCCTGTGTGCTGTCATGGTTTACGGGTATCCACCTCCTTGTATTTACGTCTTTCTGTAAACATCAAACAACGTAAGTGTGGAATTTTAAGATGCGTTCATCTTTTTACTTTCGCCACCTCATGAAAAACACTGGATTTTTCAAATCTCTTATAATGGCCCTCTATGTAAAAATGGTATCTATCGGAATTGGCATTTCATCAGGCCCAAAACGTTACTTATGAGACAAAGCAGTTCGCCACTCGATTCCTTACACGGAACTACCATTAATCACCACAGATTATTTGGAGAACCAGTTTTGTGATAAAATCATAATCTACCTACCGTAATGGAGTCACATATTTCTCCTTTCTGGCACACAGCATGTGATACGAGTCAAGTGGTTCCTAGAGTTAATTTGTAAATTACACTTGGAAAGAAAATTCTTTCTCCAGAGGTGATTAAGTCTCCTCTCGGTGATATCTCTCACTCGGTCACTTTTAAATGGCGGAATCAAGTTCACTTAGTACGTCGTTAGTAGTCTTAATTCCCCATTTGAAGCCCCATAACTTCATTATATCTCTATCTGAACCACTTTATCCTCTTCACATCTTCCGGATGTTGTGGAGTCCATTACCGTCGATGACCAAGCTCTTTTTTCGCCTAGTGGACTGACTCGTGATTTGATCCTCATATCGTATAGTAAACGGTGTTAAATATTTATCAGTAATCACTTAGATATTGGTAATTGTTGTAATCTGCACGCAGTGAACAATGAATAATGATACAAACAAATAGTGGTTATGTTATTAGTAAGCCTTGGCTGTCGCGTTGCTATTGGAGAGAGTTGAGTTTATCAAGCACTGAGCTAAAACTTGTTTGGAGCTAGAAAGGTGAGAAGGAATTCCAGTATGTTGTCTCGCTCAGTTCAAGTTGATCAGACTTAATTCGCAATTTCCAAGTTAACTGGAGTTAAAGTTGATTCGTGGCTGATAAGTGCTCGTCACATTTTAGTGATCCAATACTTTTTGGCGTTCTCTATGGAAGAAAATACTCGATATACTTTTTGGTAGCTGGATAAATTTTTGTTGCCATATCTTATTCAAGTTAACTTTAGCTTTTAATTAAATTCTCTATTATTTAAACTTTGGTCCCATGCTCTATATTTCCTGTTGCAGTTATTTTGATAATCCCTTCTATATGCTGGGAAAAAAATACGAGATGCCGAAGTCACGGATTTCCGTTGTTCAGCATTATCTAAGTTCATCCTTGTGGAGGTCTAAGGGTAATTTATTCGAAGCGGAAAATTAAACCATATACCTTTCTTCGCGAATGATTTATTTACGCCTCAATTTTTTAATTCCTATCTGATAACTGCAAATGGGTGAGAAAGAATGAGAAATTCATCAGCAGATCAGGAGTATTTCATCAGATTTTAGTTTTGTTAATGGCCGAGTTTAATTTTTTTTCAGGATGGAATACAAAATTCATCCGCTCGAACTGGAAAATCAGTCAATGGAAATACTAATGAAACTTGTGCGTGTTTTTCTTACTTGAGTTCACATGAGGTCTCTTGGCTGAGATTGACGTAGGATTCATCCGGGTATCGCTGCTTCGCATCAAATGAAGCAATATCTCGGATTTTTTTATGCAATTTAGAAACTGGTAATAAACCGGAAAACCGTGCGCATGGCACAGTGGCGTATCTAGGCATTGGCTTTGCCATAGGTTTTGCGAAAATATTTGATTATTTAGAGCTGAACATGTATTTTATCTAAATTCTATGCCACAGCGAATTTTTAAAACCTCATTTCAATAACACACAGATGTAATATCAACTGCAACTCATCTTTTCACTCACTTTAGGTGCTGAAATCATTTTGTTATTTTTTGTAGTCACCGTTATAGTTCGCATACCCTCCATAAAACCTAAGTGATGAAGGTTTCAGTCTTAGACATGACTAAGTTTGCACTGCACATATCTGAGGTATTCGAGGAAGAACTGTTAAAACGTATCGTTTTTGAAGGATTATATACTATGTGTTATCTTCTACTTCGGCTCTCATTACATGTTTTAAGATACCTAATTGGCGTTTGAACCAATTTTTTCAAACGAATCGAGTTATCGGTGTATGACCTACAATATTTCCATTGTTTCCCAACCACAATGTTTGAATAACTATTTTCGACAGTTGGGAGCGTTTAATCGCACCAATTTTAAATTAGGTTTCAATTCGTGCTCAGAATTCCATATATCCCTTTTATGCTAGTTTTAACCCATCAAAAATTTATTGACCGGGTAAAAAATGATTCAGATCACATTTTTTATCATTTTTGGGTATTTAAATGTTTTCCACAAAGATGTTCGGTCCTTCTGGATGTAGGTTTTCTCCTGATCATGCACCTTCATTCCAGTAAAACTCTCGTTAATTACGTCCCCTATTCTTCTGTTGGTTCTTCATTTTTAAAACGACAATGAATCTGTAGGTTCTGTCAGTATTCGTTGACGGATGACATTTTTGCCATGCATGTCCACTCGGATATACTTTGAGATAACGCTTCATAAGTTATTTTTTATTTTCGGGCTTTTTCGTTCACCATTTGATAATTGTTTTGTTTTAATTTAATCACTACCTTTTATGTTGAACTACAAGGTAGTTTGCACTCTGAATAACCCATTTTTGTTTTTCATTTAGGAGGTGCTGCTAGGCACCTTGTTCTATTTTTATAAGTTTCACTAATTGACCAAATTTTACTTAAAATTCATAATTATAGTCAAATTTTGATAAAAAACATGTATAAAGATAGTGAAAAACTGGTCTGAGCCTGATATACACAGCGTCGCAGCTGCGGCGGTTCTCACTTGGTATTTTTTATTTGAGCTGATGATGACGCAAAGCGTCGAAACGCGTTGTTATTATTGATAATCCAGTGGATACAGTACAACGCGTTTTTCATTTTATTTAGGAAACAAAGGGAAAGTATAATCACTGTGGCGATTCGCTGTTATTTTCGCACAGTGGAACGAGCTGACCCTTCTGCTGCTCAATTTTTATATCGCAGATCCACGATCAAATGTAGCGATAATGTGTGTCGATGATTGGTGTAATGTTTTACGGGATGGAACCGGAAGCGAGGAGCTGAGTGAGTTCGGTGTTTGATGTGTTGATTAGTGCGAGGTGAGCTCTCTCCCCCGTTAGGCAAGTGCTGGGATGGGAGGCCAACGTACTGTGTAGGTAGGGAGGGAGGTGTGGAAATCGAACCGTGTGACTCCGTGACCCGTGGATGTTGGCCCCTTGGGCGGACGCTGCCTTCTCTCCGGGATCTCATGTCTGCTGTTCCCAGATCGTGTGTTTACGATTCGAGACTGGATTCTCTCCTTTCCGAGCTACTTACTCCCTCCCATGTTCCCGCGCGGGATTTCGTGTTTCGTGTTCGCGTAACGCCAGTGAACACTGTATGGGAAGGTTTACTGCTCGTTTTTTTAATTCTCTTAATTCCGTCGCATTTTTATACATGCATGTTTGACTCATGTTCGTGTTTATATGTGCTTGAATATTACGAAATAGGGTGGTTTCCTTTTATATTTTTTATTGCCTAAATCGAAAGATTTTGTGGCTACATGCGGATGGGCGGAGATTCAATGCATAGCATGGAGAAATAGAGCAAGCCACACTAGATACTGGGTAAAATCTGCCGAATCTCCAACAAAATGATACCAAGGAAGAGAGATCAACACCTATATTAGCAAAGGGAGGTCGGAATTTTTCCGGCATCCCTTTGCTACTTAAAGTGTTTTTTTTAAATAGAAGTATGAGGTTTAAAGATGAACGGAAAATTTTTGAAATCCTTGACCCTTCCCCTCCGACAGTAGTAACTCTATAACTTTCTAAAACCAAATAATTTGTATATTATGAATACACAAATGGTGGGTAACGAATAGCAATCAATACCTGTCGTTTTCTTTGATGAAGGGAACTACCCTATTACGAGGTCAGAGTGGATTTTATTAACCCTTATACTGTATTGTCACGGGCCGATGCATAGGCTTTTGTTCTTAGGGCGAAAAGTACAATAAGCCGATTTATTATCGGCTCGATCGTAGACAGGATTTAAAATCACCATCCGTTAATGCAATTTGCTTTATCCATTGTATTAGAATATTAAGATCAACAAATAAGTGCTTTTTAGTAAAATAAAAACTACATTGATTTCTAAAATTTTAGCTTCTATTTGTTTGTTTTACATCAAGTGCTACAAAATTCTTAAATTTACGTTGACACTTTTTACTAGTACCACCAGCTTTCGGTGTCACTGAGAGGGTTAATTATGTTTCTATAACGATGATTACATTTTAAATTGATTTTTTTACGATGGTACCGTTCAGGCAACTCTTTTTATAAGTCTCACTATCCGTTCACTCACCGAAACACCGGTGCCTGATTCCCAGGGTAAAAATCATAACGTGTTGACTCACTTGTGTATGAACATGGGGTATTGAGGGGAAAATTTGCGCCCGTTTGTGTCAGCTGAACGCGACCAAGGGCAATTTTCCAGAACTGAATGCGGTTTAGAAAAAAACTTTACTTACTTAAGGATTACTTTTTTAATGTCCATAAATGTTTCAAATCATTCACATTGATTAGACTCAGGTGTATGGCCGTATCTCTTAACTCTTCTTGATACTATAAAATCAAATGATACCTCTGAGCGTCCAGCCTTCTCGGTACCTCCTGCTTGCATTTTTCTTATCAATTATTCCCAAAAACTCGAAATTTTAAAACCCATTTTGATTGGGAGTTCAACCCCAGAAACACCCCTTGCGTATCGTATAAGTGGTTATAGAGGGCTAGATAGCGTTGGTGAAATTAAATTCAATGAGGAGTTGGGTGTAGCTCGCTTTTTTGGGCGCAGTCCCTGCGTCATTGTCAGTTGTTGACAATAGTCGATTAGATGATAAAGTCGTCGGGACATTGCGCTGTTACATTCCTCAGGGCTGGACAATTGAAATCGGTCAACGAGAAAAGCGCCTCGATTTCATTTCGATCGATTATCTCGATTCTATTCCGCCTTGTCTCTTACGAGATCGCTCGCTCTTCGATTCACGTCAGCTAAACGACGGAGAGAGTAATGGATTAGTCGGCAGAGTCACCGGGAAGCCGAATAATCGCTTATTCACTTTTCATCATCCGGTGACGTAAACATCTGAGGGAAGCGATCTTTGATGCGAGGTCGGCACAGCCAACCACGTGGTCACGCTCGCTGCGTCCATTTCCCCAGCGGAAAGCGAAAACCGAGAGCGGCCTGCCTCCCACTCCACTACCCCTTTCCCTTCAAATGTCTCCCCCATCCCCCCCCCTGTATACCTCCTCCTCCCTCCACCTTCGTCGTGAGAAATGAAAACCTTTCCCACACGGGAGTACTTAACGTTTTCCTTTCCTTTCCATTCCGTATTTTTTTTGTTTCACCTTGGAAGTTCCCGCATCACTTTTTGCAATAAAGTAGTGATCCAAGTCATTGCTTTCAATTATATTTGATTTTTTTAGACGCAGGAAGATTGACTCATGCTACGTTGTAGGCAGATACGTTCCAAAACTCTTCTTGGGCTCTACACCTGGTTAATTCAGTCGTTTCGGCCTACGTTTCGGAAAACGACTTATCAAGGCGTGTTACTGTCTGAATGTTCAATTTCACTGAACCGAATTGACCGTTTGGCGGGTACTACAATAAAGCTCAGGTGTCATCCTATTGGCTGATGGTCATTTGAAGTTCCCTTTGTACTTTCCTTATGTTATTTATGCAATTACAATATTATTCACCGGGAATAATTAAAACCGTTTTGATATATTCCATTTGTCAATAAAGAATGGGTGAACACATGCCATAGTTGTATTGCCGTCAACAGTGTGACATATATATGGTCTATCTAACTTCATTATATTCAATAACCATGATAGCTTCCCTCCCTTGTTGCCTTTTCCGTCTGTAGCGGATTTCAGAACGCAGAGAAAATCATTGAGCCATTGCGTAAAGCGCATTTCGCTGTGTAAAAACGTAAAGGTGGTAAATTTCTGTCCCAAGGAAAACTACTTCTATTATACGGCTTTGAATTAAGTAATGTTTAATTTTGCTTTTGTGTATACTATTCATTGCCACATGATACAATAAGAACAATCATTGCACCTCCCAGCTTTGATCGCTTTTGGTCATTGTTTTGAACCTTACACTTTCGCTGAACAACCAGCTATTCTACTTCATATGAAATCGAACAATATTTTAAACATTCGTTATATTTAGAAACATTCTGAAAATCAGTTTCATTTTTTTCAGGTTTCACTTGGAGTAGTTATTAGTTCGTCGTGAAATTCGAGCAAGTACTGAGCATAATAGTAAGACCCGTAAAGTTTGATAAACCCTTGTGCCACAAAGGACAAACACTCAGTCTATAATTATAGATGGAAATTTTTGCTGCTGGCCATCCCTCCTCTCCTATTCAAATATCTGCATGTTCAAGACAGACTTTTATTTAATGGTGGTTTCGTTGATGTCGGTGGAAATATAATTGCTTCACAAGAACAGATCGGAGAAAATATTATTAGTTCTTTAATGACATTGTCGTTCTAATTTATATGTGTATCATCTTGTTTATTTCAATGACGCGATTTACTAATAGACGATTTTCTTTCAATTTCAGGTGAGAAAAAAACTGTCGGGTGCTTGAAATCACGGTCTCTGTAATAGCGGTTCACAGTGAGTTGCTTTGTTAAAAAATATACCCTTAAAATCTGTTTTTCGTCTCGAGAAATAAGAGATATATTGCCGATCGCACCTTGTTGGTTTCTCTTTACCTTTCCTTTCGAATTTGTGTGCATTCCCTCAATGTGAGCTTTTCGAAACTTTTTTTTTTGTTCATTTATTTTCCCGATTTTTCCCTTGTTCATGATGCTGCAGATTAATTTAAAATGCTCAGAAGGTATCTTTCGTGATTCATACTGGTAAATGTAAGGTTTATGAAATAAACAATCGTTGGGCTGGAAATTACTTAAAGCGGTTCTCCTTTGAGGCAGTATCTTTCAATTTATGTTGTCCTCCAACTCTTCCCTCGTGAGAGGAACGTAATTCTGTTTTCAAGGTGGGCTTGAGTAATTCCCTTCACACCTGGCCTTTACCACCCTCGCTCACTGCCGTCCGAATGCCTTTTAGTTTCCTTATTTTTGCCTTATTTGCGGAGTTTTTATATACTCTAGCGTTAAAATTCTTCAAATGACTAAAAAAGCATTTAAGGCAGCTAATTTACACCTCATACATTCTAATAAGACTGAAATTTGATTCTTGTTTTTCCCTCGATTTCGGATCTGCTGGAAAACAAGGACTTAAGAAAATAACAAACTTATGAAAAATACTGAACTATGCAGTTATGTGCTAGGGGCCAAACGCCCTATGAATTACTCCAATTATAATTACTCCTGTGGATACAATAGTTTTAGGGGAATTGTAATTGGTGATTGCAACTTTCTCCGTTTTACCAATTTATTGAAGCCGAATGGTTCCATAATGGTGATTTTATAACTTTAATGTGAGTGCATTTGTAAATTTCTAGTTGCTAATCATTTTAATGCACCCATGCATTCTAAGAAGAGTTTTGGTATATTTTTCTTCACCTCAAATGTATATTTTGAGTTTTTTTTCGAATGTATTAAAAAATATTTTTGTACAAACTACATTTTTTGTAAATAACTGCGACCTTTTCGATTAATCGATCTTTCTGTTCGATTTTCAATTTTTGTGGAAATGTCGAGATCTTCATTACGATTAATAATCGATTGGTCGAAAAATCGATTTTGACTGACATTTTTCCATCACTACTCTCAGTCCACTCCCTACTCTGCCGTGTCTTTACCCCTTTGGCCTGCGTTGACCCTCCAATGACAGCCCGAACACAATTCCCTCGGCGCCTCGTTCTAGCCTTGAGCGGCTAAGGATGACCTTAAAAAATATGATCCCCCATTTTAATCTCATGTCATGACTCTCTCTCTCCTATGTCTCCATGGGTTTTCGACCTCAGCTGCCAGATCACCTCAAGTTTCCTCCTTTCGACCCGTTCTCTATCCCTCTCCATCGACAACCTCCACCTTTATCTCCGAGTTTACGGCTTTCAGATGCCTCACACTCCGCCTTTTGATCGCCTTATACGGAGTTGTTTCATGTCGCGTTATGACCCCGACACATATTTCGCCTAGCCGTCAGCTTTTTCTGTGGATGCTGAGGCTGTGGTGCTCACGTGGAAGAAGGAAGCCTCGCGAGTCGAGGAAGTTGTTCTCTCGCGTTGTTAATATTTCTCCCAGCAACTTATCCTTGTGTACCTGGTTTTGTATTGTTTTTATCTCTCTCAAAAAAGAAAATGCGGAAACATTTTCGTTAATGAAGGTTTGTTGTTGGAGGAATGTATGGGTAAAGTTGCTATCGTGAAAGATAATTTCTTTTTGGGATGCTCCAAAAATTTGAGAGTAGTTGAATCCTTTGTGCCGCGTATGCCTAAGAATTGAATTTTTATTAACGATTTATGAAAGAAGTCGGTAAAATTGCTGTTTGCTTTAAGATCGGATTAGTGCAAACGTGGTCTCTTGGAATTTTCCTCTCAAATTTTCCATTTTCCACAGCAAATATACGGAATTTCACTCGAAAAAATATTTATATGCCGATCATCTCCTGAAAAAGTCACCAACCACCAATAATAAAGAGGTAAGGAATGTCTTGTAGAATTGATGGTGGAGGAACCATTTCTGCGCTCAAATGGAATATTAATCGCAATATAAGCTCCAAATGGTTAGAGAAAATATTTGGTACGCGAAACTAAAAGGTTTAGTTCACAGATATGGTATGACGGGAAGATAAAATATTAGATAAAGGGGACGTTTTGAAATCTAATTATAGAGGTGAATATTGATTATTGAATAGATGGGTAAGAATAGAGAGGATGTAAATAAATAGATGACGATAAGGGAAAATGTTACTATATGAAGAAGGTAAAATGAAAATGGGTAGGTCACGGTTTGTGGGCAATGAATATGGAAGGGGTAAAATTTGCCAGTAGACGTAATTGAAATGCCCTCAGATATAATACCCACTTTTGTCTCTAAAAGGGTCACCAATCACATTTTCTGCAGATGTGTTATAAGAATGATGAGGTGAATGATGATGGAGGTTTGTAATGTTAAGAAAGCATTCCTTTGGTAATTAATGCAAGGCAGGAAGGCAGAAGAAATGATTGGATTGTTAGATTGCGTATCTCATGCGAGTTTTCTATGTCAATTCTTCATTTACCCCCCACGATGTTCTTTTTACTTCAACGTTAACCGGGCCATTAGCAGCATATGCCCTTGTATCCCCAGGTTGTTCCCGCCTGTGTTGAAACTTTCCTTTCCGCTCGCCAATAAATTATTCAATGGTAGGGATGTGGTTGAGCTCTATTGGATCCTTGTAGATATATATTTCTTTGTCAGTGTGGCTGCGGAAAGAAAAAGAATGACCACTCGCGAACTCTGCTTTCATTTATTTTTACAGCGTTTGAAATCCGCAATGAAATAATTTTAAACCAGGGAAAATAGTCATTTTTGTGGAAGATATTTCCTGAGTGAGTTAGTTTATCAGCCATATTCTCCTCCAGTATCATTTTTGATCATCCTCTATTTTTATTTGGATAAGAATTAGGAGAAATTACGAGCTTGTCCTCATCTCATTACTAAATATGAATACCATCATGCATTTTAAAGTAGTAAATGTATATACATTTTTAAAGGTATTCTTTCCTTACCTGTGAATTTATATGCATTTTTAAAGGTATGTATATGTATATATTAAATGTAAAATAAAATTAGCGTCTTCCAGTTATTAACCTTCAAACTCTTTTTTCCATCCACTTTTATTTTTTTGACAGTTTATTTACCTATCGTAATGACGGTACTTGTGGTGTTAATTATGTATATGTAATTCAGCAGACTTTTTTTCGGTGAGAAATAAGACGCATGAAATGCCTGCTAAGTCCCTTTACGCCGTATCAACCGTCAGTATTTTGCTCTTGACTTCTGAGTCCTCGGTTAACTCCCTTGCTTTAGAAATCCGAGTAAATAAACGTAGGAATGCCCTCCTCCCCTCATATTTCTTCTCCCCTTTGAATTCTCCCTCCCGCATTGCTGTCGTCTCGGCCAAGTCAGAAAACCTTTTTTAAGCATTTGTTTTTTTTCTACCCCCATCCCCTGTTTATTCTATTTTTTACGCCCCCCCCTGTCGCTTCGTTGTATTGAGGGTCTACGCCAACTCTAGGGGGCGTTGGCTCTCTCTTAAAAGAAGAAGCAGACTTCCGCCTCTCTGTTTTTTATTTCAATACTAGACGTTTGCGCATACCAGTTACAGCGTCTGGAATAAAATAAAGGTCTTGTTTGGGCGCTTGTCCTATTCTTGGTTTCACGGCACCTCAAATAGTGCCGCTGTTTTACGAGGGTTACATGTTTTAGAGCCTGGTTAGTTTACTATGACTTCATTTCCTTTCGTCTCCCGCAGCCAGATGCGGCACAGGGAAGAGTTCTTAGCGGGCGACGGACGCGACGTAGCTTTGACTACTATCTCTGCCTGCCGCTGTTCTCACGGGTACAAAATGTAATCGGAAGCTATGTCGGTGGAAATAATCAATGAAAAACTTGTTTTGAAATTCCGCTTGCGCCCTTGAATCTTCGGATTCTATTGTTATTGTGAAAGTTTCATTTGAAAGGGTTATCTTTTGATTAAAGAACTTTATATTTCGTTTGCAATAATGTTGCCTCAGTTTTAGTCTAGTCAGTTGAATTGCGAATAGCATATATGTTCGTGGTAAGGGTACTGATGCATATCCCTGAGCCATCTATTATTTTAATTTTTTTCTTTTTAAATAAGCTCTAAAAACGAGTTTGTTAGAGATGCTCCTGTGATTCAATCGGGTTTGAATTCATCGGCCATCTGTCTGTAATTTTACATCGCTGCATCCACTACTCCGTTAGTCATCAGTAATTTATCTCCATTATTAAAAAACAATGAGGGTGATAAGTGTTGGCCGGTGGTGCAACACGGGCTTAAAACACGTAATTTTAATTTATTGGTAATTTTATACGCGATTGTCGTTATGGAAATGATTCGCGATTTGAACGCTTTCTCTTTGATATTATACCCAGATTAGTAGTCGTGCATGAATTCAGCTGTACAAGACGAGATGTTGTATAGACAGGTAAATTGTGTATTTAGTATTGTCATGGAGATAATATTAAAAATCCATTTATTTTCTTGTGCCCGTGACCCAAGAGGAAATAATTATCTGTAACAATTCTCAGCAATCGAAAATCGAGTCATACATAAAAACAAAAACAAAAAAATACAAGTCCAAACGAAATGTGCCTGCTTTTATATTATTGGCAGATCTACTATTATCAAGTTGGTGGTTGGTGGAGTTACTATTTGAGTTGACTATTATCAAGCAGTAAAAGTCGTACATCCAGTTAGACAAGCAAATAGTGTCTAATGCGTAGACTTGGATGTAATAACAATAGTTCATATATTTACATGCGCCCGTGGTCCATGAGAAAATAACTGTATATAACTATTAGCAATTGGAAATCGAGCCAAGCATAAAAAAAGGAAAACAATACAAATTTAAAAAATTATGTGTGCTTGTATGCGCATTATCTGCGTAACTAGTGCTATCAAGCAGTAAAAATGGTACATGCTGGTAGGTATATGTTGAATCTTTCATTTTCGAAGCAATGCTGCGGTAGAGTCAAAGGACTTGGCTTAGTGTCGCGTGAGGAGACCATCCTTTCGTTTTTATTGACTCGTCTTCGCTCGAGTTCACGAGAGACCGCACGAAAGGTCTGTCGCCTTGTGCTTTTTGGTTTGGGGACCGGAGACACAATGACACGTCCCCTTCCCACCGTCTGCACTTGGCCTTGGCCTTAGGAATGCCTCCCTCTCTCCACCCCCAAGCTCATTCTCTTCTGCCCCCCCACCCCCTCCTACGGTTCTTCCCGCGCCACCCACTCCCATTGTCGTCTCCTCCACGTCTCTCCTCCGTCTCCTAGGTAACCGTTCCCTCCCCCATCATCTATTTGATTTGCCACTCATCAAGCTTAATTATTTTCTCTTTCGTAATTTCCGTTATTCCATCTCAATGTTTCATCTTACTATGGAATGATCCCAAGACTTTAAATCGATGCATGTAATTCATCTACATCTACTTTTTACCCCTATAGCCGCCTAGAAGGCGTGTGGCAGGGGGTGTGGGGATACAGCCGTTTACAAATAAGAAGGAAGTGCTCTAAGGAAATAACGACTAGAATTTATTGAAATCCTTGATGGTTCGGGGGAAAAACGAATTCCCATATGTATCCGTTCGGCAAAACATCTCTCTTAATTTATCGCTTCTGTCCTTCTGCACCGGATCCCATACGATCGCTAATTGTGTTAATTCGATTCATGTAATTGTGTTATTTTATTCCCAGAAATTTAACCTTTCAATTGCAAGTTTTTTTCATTTTGAGAGCTCATTCAGCTACTGTTTATTCAAAAAGTTAATATCTTCCCTTTTATCCTTGTTTTTGTCCAATCTGCTATTTCGATAGACGTAAAAAATTCCCAAAAAAAAAGACCTTAAGGTTATTCGTAAAGAATAATATGATGCTTCGTAAGTACAAAAAAGATTAAATGCAACTTTTCCAATCCTCGTTATTGCCATTTTCAGAGTTCATTTATTCACCAATTAACTCGTTCGCTTTCTCAGTTTAGTTATTGCCGCTGCCACATTCACTATTTCAATGGACGAAAAAAAGTATCCAAATAACTTAGGTAAATCCAAGAAATTCATTTTATCTACAGAAATGAAACCCTTCCAATGTACATTGTCTCCAATATTATAGCTTGTTCTTTATGAATGGGAAACCGTTTTAGGCAATAATATCTTAGAGACACGAAATGTTTCTATTTTTGGGAGTGTTTTCAATTTTTCTGTTTTTATGTAGAATTTGAGTTTTCCCGGCGTATGCTCTGCAGGAATAGTTCTCGGGTTTCCCACGGGATGTAGATTTGGGTCAAAGGTCCCAAAGTTTCGATGACCAAGTCCGCCATCGTGTTCTGATTTTAAATTAAATATTCATTAATTTCATTTAAGTAAAGACTTGTAAATGCTACATGTTAAAATCTTATTAGATTATTAAAATATCTATAAATTTATAAAAAGTATGGGTAACCAAAACATAACTTTTATTCCGTGATCTTGTGCTCTAAGCTGGAGTAGTTCATTGGCGACACAATCCTAGTCTCAACATCTTCGTCTCACTGAATAGAGATTTTAGATTTTATTTCTCTTTTGCCTCTCTTAAGAGATTTATTGGTCTCTGTTAGGGAAAGTCTGGTCGTAGGTTTCCATATAATACACTAAAATAAAAGGGCGACGCCCCTCTCCGTGATGGGAATCGTGAATGTCTTTGAATGAATTTCCTCCCATGTCTCTGATTGATGAAAAATCGTAGCTTTCGATTGAGCTCACGATCGCTGCGTCATTATTTTAGTTCTCTACCCATTAAGATAGGTTTCCATGGAGTATTTAAGAAGTATTGTATTTTCAAAGTACAAATCCCTTTTTATTCATTTGTAATTGGCATGAAATCGAGTATATTTATTTTTCTTGGGATCCATTTCCTAATATGCTCATTTAATATTATTTTCTATTGATTATTTTCATTTTCTTTTACTGATTGATTTTCGTTTTTTTTGGTAGACTTGTAGCATACTAGTTTGAGCTTCCAGCTATATTTATGAGTATAATACAAGCAATGAATATGATCAAATTATTTTTTTCGAGGTATTTCTCTTGTTAAACTTGAAAATGCTCCGGAGCGGATGGGAGAGAGGAATGGAGAGCTGCGTCAAACCAATCGTATGATTTTTGACTAATGGTGATAATGATGATGAAGGTAAACTAAATTGATACATACTGGTTATCCTCCATTTCTGTCTGCCTTCCCACATTGCCCCTCTTTCATTCATCAGAAGGCGCATTCTCTTCTATTCTTTTAATGAACTTCGTCCTCTTCCTCCTCCTTCCTTGTTTACCTAACATCTTGTCTTTCTCTTTTTTTTTCATTACAAATTCCTCTAACTTACACAATTTTAATGGACAATTTTCAATATCTTAATTTAAAAATAGTGGCATGTAATTTAATTGCATTCAGTGATCCTTACGATGAATACAGGCTGAAGAATATGTACTTGATAATCCATCCTAAAAGATAGGTAGTTAATACACCGTCTCATGGGAATGGCGTTGCCGATATTCTTTGCCGGCGAAAGCAAATGCCTCGATCCACCGTGAATTGCTCCTTTTATGGAAGAATATACGGGTGAATCAGCAGGCGAGCCTTGGTCGAGGATTTCTGGAAAATTATTTCCTCGCAAAGTCGCGCTAACATAAGCTCAATACCTCCCCCAATCAGTGGTGACTTGCAAGTGGCTGGCCTCGCTTTCGCTGGTAGACCTTAAAACTTACTCACCGTCTTGGGGGTCATTCTGTATTTTCAAATAAAAAATACCACATTCGGAGAGCAATTGGATCTTCAAGTAAACCGTTCAAAGGAGTCATTCATTGCTAGAGAGAACAACAATGAAACGGTGGAAATGGAGTATTCTCGTGGAAGTGAGCCGTATCTCTTGAACTTAAGTATTGAACTCCCAAAAAATACTATTTTGATTTGAGTAAATTTGTGATGTCATCCGAATGTCATTATTTGTATAGCTAATCATGATTACTGGTCAAAAATCCTAAGATTGGTTTGACGCAGCTCGCCCCTCAGTTCTCCTATCATCTAGTCTTTTCACACCTACGTATTTCTTCTCTTTCACACGCATCTTTACCTGTTCCATACATTATATTTTACTCGAGGTCTTCCTTTTCCGTTCTTGAAATCTACTTGTCCCTCGACAATTATCTTCATCGGACCACCATGTGTCAAGATATGGCCTATAAGGTTGTTCCGTCTTCTTGCCAAGGTTTTCATGAGACTTCTAAACTCTCCTACTCTTCTTAGGACTTCTTCATCACTTACTTGTGGTTTATAACTCATACTATTTGTAAATACTAACTCAAAGCATTGTCTTTTTGATATTTTATAGCTAATGTATGAATCATTTATTGCGTTAAGTTTTCGTTTTTCTTATAAGAACTAGTAGCTATATTTGCATGGTATCATGTTCGTGTCCTTGGCACTCTCTTTGTTTCTGATCTTACCGCGTGTTGTTGTCCAATGTGCTTAGCTAGTGTCCGTCGAACGAGCGCGACTCTGATTAAGGCCAGGATTATTAATATTATTAAATAATTGCAAGTAGGCCATTGGCGTGCTAGTAACATGAAAATACGACGAAAATAATTGAAAAAAATATAAATAGCCGTTGAAATCTACATATTTAATCGATTTTTTAAAAATACATAACTTTTTCGGGAAGGGCTCAAAGATTTTTGCTGGTAGGTCGTCTGATCCTGTTTGATCCAGTGCCATATTAACCTTGTTGGTGGTTGTTTTCGGGAATTTCTGCGCAGGTAGCATTTTCACACTCAACGTTTCACTCCTCCTACTGGGAGCGTTATCAAGAGAATGGGAGGAATAAGCTCGGGACGAGAACGGTTTGCCTCCCATTCTCTTGAAAACGCTCCCAGTAGGAGGAGTGAAACGTCGAGCAGATAATATTACCTACGCAGCAATAGGGTAGTTTCCTTCATCAAAGAAAACAAAAGGCAATAATTGCGATTCGTTACCCACCATTAGTGTATTCATAATATACAAATTATTTCGTTTTATAAATGCCGGTGTAGACGAATGGCAATGGTCCATTTTTATCCTCATTTGAAAAGGGCCAGATTGGCGCCCATGCGATGCCACTCCACGTGACGTCACAGGGACCTAGTTTCTATAGGAGAAGATAGGAGTTATACGTCGTCTGAGGTTACCAATGCATGCATGAGGCGCAGAGCTCAGGGAAACATGTCTTAATAATCACTTATTAAAACTGGCTAAGGTCGGAAAGTTTTCCTCGTTTGATAAGGTATTAATAATCCTTATTTAAGCCAAGCGCTACCAGGCGGCAGGGCACTAGGCTACCCGCTGGCAGCCTGCGACGTATCAGCGCTAAGCCTCGCCTCAAGGTCACCTCACCGGGCGGAGGGGGAACCAGAAATACGACGTACGGAGAGATTTCCCATCATTCCTACTAACGCGTCGCGTTTTCGCGCGCTTGAAAATTTTCGCTTTTCATTTAATCGCAAAAAATAGATATTATCATTTAAAAATCTAAAAGCGTGAAATACGTACTCCAGGAGTAATAATCTTTCGATTAAGGCAATAAAAAAATAATAGGAAACCACCCTATTCCCGAAAAGAACCACCAACATTCATAAAAGAAGCTGTGAAAATCTTCATACGAAATTCATATTAACCTGTTTGAGAAGGGCGACTGCTTTACATTTCTCCTTTGTGATCGGGACTTAATCTTGAACTGGTGATAATATTTTCCACAGATTTTTGTTTTATCATGTCCTTTCCAAATTCATCCCATGCAAATTCCTCACTCGCTATTTCGTACGTCCCACATAGCCTGCTCCTTTTCCTCCTCTCATATATCTCCCATTCCAGTACTCTGGGCATTTCTGTAACGCTCTCAGTTTTTTTAAATATTTTTCCATCTCATACCTGGCAGATTTCCTCTGCACCTTCTCAAAGTTCGTCACCTCTCCTTTATTGTCTGGGCCTCAAACAAGAGATGCGTGTTCTAAATTGTCGTACTAGATAAGTGATGATAAGTAGGATGACTAAGATGAGTGATGCATGCCTATTTCACCCTGGTAATGGCTTGCACAGTACCAAGTGTATATTTAAGGTGTAGATGAATATGAAACCAAATTCGGAAGTACATAATTATCCCTCTGATTTCCCCTTGCATTCGAAGTGGAAGTAAGCCGACCGCCTATCCCACTCTGAGGTGTGATCTCAGCTGTCGTGGCGTGCCCTCCTCCTGTTCCGGTAAACAGCGCTCGCGTGACGAACACTAGAGTAAGCAAATGAGTCGGTAAGGGAGTGGGTGAAGTCATCTTTTCCCTTCGGATCACCGGATTCAATTCGGCCCTGTGCCCACGATACGCCGCTTTCTGCGCAAACAATCGGAGTTGCTCCGTATTTTTGAAGCGATGATGAAGAGGACGGCGTTGAGTCAGAAAGTTCTTAAAAGACAGATTTATCCACTTTTGCCCTGGATTTCCCATCGCCATTCCGTTGGAATGGTGGATAGGTTTGCATGTAGATCGCGATTTTGTTATAGCAATAGTTAAGTGTATGCCAAACCTACATACTATAATACATTTTTAGTAAACTTCAATGAAAGGGAGTGCTTAGTGTTGAAACCACCTTAGAGTTGTATCAATAGGCTCAACTCCGTTGGTATGATGGAGCTAGAAACTAGATAAAAAAGGATACATGTAAATGGTGATGTCGCTGTTGCAATAGGTAAGTGACTGCCAAGCCTGCATACTATAATACAAATTTAGTTAATTTGGAGGAAAGAGAGTGCACAGTATTGAAACCACTTCATAGTTGTCTCTATAGGCGAAGAGATCAGAATTGAAGGTAGATCTCAGGACATGTGTCGTTATGTTTAGGAGATCTTCCGAGATCGCAAACGCTCAATGTGATGGAACATCTTGGGAATGTGGCATTTGTGTGGCTTTGGATAAAAACTAATGCAAAATTCAGCTAGGAATGTGTTTATTTAGATTGAAGGCATCAGAATATATCATCAGTGTAGTTCTTTTGATCCTAATAAAATACCTTAATTATAAATAAAACTGTATTTTATTGAAGGGAGCCCATTTGTATTACCATTAGTGAACTCATCCTAGCCTTGTGTATAGCCATCTAAAAATCTTCTTGGCGTGGTAAAATGCATATTTGTGTTTATAAAGATCACAGCAAGATTTTAAATCGTTTCAGCGAGAATTACGTGTTGAAATTTGCTGTAACATGATAAAGTGATGAATTAATTTTTTACTAAGTAAATTTGTGTTAACTTCCTCGTTCATTTGAATTCATGTGAATTTCTTCTCGGTGGACCTAGCATAACGAATTTGGCAGAATTAAGAGCACAATGTACTGTTCAATGCCGCTATGTTTTTGTCACCCCAGGGTTGGAGTGGGTGCCAAATATCTGTAGCAATGCAGTGAGCGGAGCGACTATTTTTGCGTGGTCATGACCCGCGAAACTTCCTTAGAAAAGCTTATGCGTAGTCAAAACAAACCGTGAGAACTGTTGGAAATATGTAGCATTGTTCAAAGTTTATAATTTTTTTGTAATTTTATATTACCATATTATTTGTTGGCATTTCTCGATTGAAACTCATGTTTAACTGGTTTTTTCATCTCCTTTTATACCATGCATTATTTCTTTCAATGTTTTATTCAAAAGAACCTACTCATTGTATTCGCGGAGTGCAGGGCTTCAAGGAAAAAACCGAGTGCGATTTCAATCCACCCCTAATTATTACACGATCTCTGAAATAGGGCTGGAGACACATCTCACACGATATACAAATTAAGATCCTTACGCCTCTTTACACGTCAATAAAGTGAGGCCGATAAGTTAGCATTTGGATTGTTTTACCAAGGGCAGATTATTGCTGAGTATGTTTAACATCTTCAGGCTTCACTGGTGGAAGTTGTCTGTTTCCATAATTGTATATTCGTATTTTTCTCTTAATTTTTACATCTGCACAACACGTTTGTTGATTGTAGTTAATTTATCGTTAACAGTCGATAGCTGTTTGTTACATATCGTCGTCATCACCTTCAAGACCGGTCTACTTGGGATAAGTTATCACTTTTAAAGAAACGTCATAGGGTCTCGGGAACGTATTTTCGTTAGAAAAACAAATGGAACACGTTTCGTCTGTAAACTGGTAAAATAAATATTTATGTTAGTCAGCCACGTCAACGATTTATTTTTACTTACTCAGGTGGGGTCGGTCGCCTTCTCCCTCGTTATCAGTTCTCTTATTTCCTTCAGAGATTTTGAACCGTGGAAATATTTTTCCTAAACAAGGTGATAGTTTTTGTCGGTAAATATTTTGTATATCTTTAATGTTCAGATGGTGTAACAGACGTGTTACGACACCTCATTGGGGGACTTAAATAGTTTTTCTTTTTCCAAGTAAGCCTCCACTCAAGTGTGTGGCTTGAAAGAGTATATGCGCGTTGAGTATCGCGCACACACATGGCAGCCATGAGTCAAGCATAATCACAGCATCTTAGCACGGAAGGGGTGGACCCCTACGGGCTGGTCGAGAGAAATATTGTGGAGGAGCCTGGTGAATCTTTATTGAGTACATCTTCATGGCCCGACATTAATCGTTGATGATGAGAAGGAAGGAACTCGCGCAAGATCTACTGTAACAGAAGCACTTGAAGAGAACTGGATGATCACCACTCCCGGGATCAGCCGAGACAGTGGTGGGAGGTTAGGGGGGCAGTGGAGGGGGGAGGGTTGAAGTAGGATGCAAGGTCATCGGGAGATTGGCGGTAGTGCAGGGAGGAGGTAATGCAGAATCAAGATTGAAGTGGGGAAGCTTACCAAGCACCAAAAGCTATATTTTTTTTTGCTCGCTGAATTTTTCCATGAATCAATATTAACGACGCGATTTTTCTTATAATCAAATTAGGTATAGCCATCGAAGCGAGGTGGCAGTGATATTATTTTATGGTTAACGCATCGGAGAGATGAAATAGTTTTTTAATGCGTACTAAAGGATGTGATAGTTGTGGAAATAGGTTATTCATGAAAGTTGGCACGGTATGGGTCGAAAAAAGGCCGAATTTTGAAAGAAATTCTTTTTTAATTGATGCGAGCGAAAAGTAAAGAAGTTCGAAAATGTCAGCAAGATGTAATTTTTTTATATTTGCCCCCTCCAAATGACATCTGCTGATTTTATCATTTTTTAGCCAATTCTGTTTCCTAAGAAGGATGCGAGATAAAAAATACTATTAAAAAATAAGTATTATATTAAAGTGAATAATTATAATTGAGCAATGCATTTCTCTTCCTTACCTTGCAAGCTCAAATTTAAAACTACGGTGTAGACAAGACATGCCATCATCGTTGAGCTCGAATTGCTATGTGATGCAGAAAGCAGGAAGGCAGGCAATAACCTCATAAGAGCGCGTAGTGTTATGAAAACGTGGACCTCACAGTGGAGTGTAAACTACAAGTGAAAGACAACATACCTTCTAAACTGTTAGTATTAGTTAGGATAGTATTTAATCAATTTTGGAAAATATATTGGTATGAATCAGTTCCACGTTTTAAGCGAATAAGGATGTGAATCGGTGGAAAATCATAGTTCTTAAGGCCGTTTTTCACGGGGCACGGAATCGCGCAGGTTATAACTGCATCCATTTCTAAATTGGTGTGGAATTGCGCGAATGCATGAACGAAATTAGAACAGAGGTTATTTTTCCATCTCACGACCACGCATTCTCGCATGCATTCTAGGAATTCACCGCTTTACACGACGCATTTTTGACTGCGCCTTCGCACAAACGTCAGATTGCGCAAGTACGTTCCCCGTGTAAAACGGCCTTTAGGGAAATATGTTTAATATGAGTCGTATTTTCAAAATCATGTTATATGGTGGCTATGGATACAAAGATATTCTAAACTGTTGGGGAGTATTTAATGAACCTTTGCGAATAAATTTGTTCAGATGAGTGCTAGAGCGTATGATCATTCGGAATGCGGGCGAGGGTGGTGGCGGTTCTTTCTTGTGCCCTCTCCATCCAATACCTCGACACGTCGCGACGTTTCCTTCCTTTTGCAGCGCTGGCCTCGCCCAAGGACAACCTCTCCAAGTGAGTTGGTGGAGGAGGATTCTTTGAGAGCCAAGCCAGAGAAGAGAGGGAAAACTAACTGAGTTGTTAGACGTGGTCTGGCGGAGCTTGTCCGTCCGGCTAAGAGATAAGGCGCCAAAGAATACCAAAGCTGTGACAGAAAGAATGTCGTGTGAGAATCGGATTGGCACGATAGCTACGAGCCAAGTGAGGGGTGGCCACCCCTCCCGCACCTCCCAATCGCTTGCAAATTCCGAAAAAAATGGTCAACATTAATACGTTGCTTTCCCAGTTTTAATTTCACTCTTTCTACTTAAAATAATGAAAGAAAACTTCTTTAATTTTGCACACTTTGCACACAGTTTATTTCAGAAAAATTTCAATTAAATTTGCACCACTTCCTGGATGATTTAATACTTTGAGTGCTGATGATATAATATTACGTTCCGGCGAAACTTCGTAGAACTGTCGACAACTTAATATTACGGATGTTTAAATTTGGTCGTCTTTGATATTGCCGCTTCTAATGTTACGGTCAGATATCCACCTATAATTGTTCTTTATACGAGTTAGTTCATAGAAAATGCACTAAAGATTAAGAGTCTTAGATGTGGAAGTTTTTATTTCACCTTTCTATGAACTGCAGTAAAATTACTTAAACATTCTAAAATTTGGGAGAAATAGCCCGAACTGGAGTAAGAGATTTGATATAAAGGGCTAGCAGTAATGGTTTTAAAATGCATGAAATCAGTTGAAAGTAAATTTTTAGTGCTGATAATTTCCTGTTTAAAAAAATTTAAATATGGCTAATTTTAAGCAGATGAATCCTGAAAATTCTCTATTTATTCATTGTTCTGCTCCCGCTCGTTTTATATTTTTATATTTTCTCAGGAAGATCCTCCCGATTCTGTTTTCTTTTGAAATATAACACGGCCTTCCCCCTAGGCACCACTTTGTTGGTGAACCGTATCCCGCTTCTCCCAAGCAAGGGCCTTGCATTTGCTCCTCTACTAGGAAGAGCTAAAGAGTAAGGTAGAAAACATAATAAAATCCGGAGATTCAAGCGTGATGGAGTGGAATTTTTCCATATTGAAATAAATACTGTCAAAATTTCCACGATTATAAAAGTTACATCTTTTTCAATGATACTTTATAATCTTCGAATTACAAATACCGTGCTGTCCATTCATTTTTTACATTTTTTAAGTTTATGTGGAGGAATTAAGGTGAGGGTGATGCATCCTCCCATTCCAGTTAAAATTATACAAAATTAATGCATTCACACCATTTATGCCTTGAAAATGATGAACCTTGGTCGTAATAAAGGTTAAAATCGTGAAAAAATTGCATGTATTTTCTTCAACGTATAAAACAGAGTTAATATTAAATATTGATTAGCTAGAGAAATTTCATTTCCTATTGGTTGAATACTATTGTTAATATTTTGTTCATCAATTTGATTCCTCAATATTTCTTTGCCGATCGATTAAAGGCAATTTCGAGAGTCACTCAGTGCAACCGTATTTAAATTTATAGGTAACCAATGCAATGCTGGAGTGTAACAAATGACTCCATTCCGATCATCGTACTAAGTACCTTATCTTTGTTCGCGTCTGAAGGTCTTGTTCTCATTTTATCCTTATCGCAGTTTCTGGGCCATCGAGAGCCGAGCAGTTGAGTTTGGCCGATGCGAAGACGATCAGTCGAAGACCTGAACTGCGATCGTTCGGCATGCTTCGACGCCCGTTGTGTGGCTTGGTCTTTATATGGTCGATTCTTGAGAACCAAATGCGAACATACACACAGCAAGTGAGGCGAGGGAATCCAGGTGCCTCTGGGGTCTTCGTATCATCAGTTGAGCGTTGATAGGCGGAAGAAAGATGTGTATATAAATACTTGTTTTCGCTAGGCGATGCTTGATGCTATGGTCCGAAGAGGATGCTTAAGTTTTACGTAAGACTATTTGTACCATATTTTTTTACCCTCCCTTCTCATTTTGAAAGACAAACGTAAGCAGTTGTTAATCCCCCTCATCGCCGTTGTCTCTATCGGTCCTTTTAAAGATGTTGATATCTTGAATCTACGCATCGCTAACAACATCGCATTGTACGTAGATATTTGTTTTCTGTATTTCCTTTCTACTCCTGCAAAGAGCGCTAGTTATCTGTTAAATATACTATTTTCTTTAATATGGTATGATTTGTGGAAAAACAAACAGAAACGGAAAACACAACCCTCTAATTTAACTCCTCCGGACATTACATTATGGAATAATTACCATTTCCAGATATTTTCACTCAAAAAGTCAAGTTTAGGGATCTTTTGGAACGTCGGGAAACATTCATATCGAATCAATATTATGCAAAAGTAATATAACCTTATTGCAATTTGTGAGTACTTGAGCTATAATCCGGGTCATTTTCTGTCCCTTAAAGTTAATAATTATATTATTAACAGGTTCACCTCTTACTCAATTAATAATATATTATTAATTGAGTAAGAGGTGAACCTGTGTCTTTGAAATATCTAATCGGTATTTTACTGTAAAATAATGCGATGTCACACATAGGGAACGTTGCCAAGCTAAGAGTATGGGAAGGTAAATAGTTTTTAGCGCCATTTGTTTTCCTCGTGTTTCTCCCACCCTCTCTTGGCCACCATCCCCTGTTAAGCCACCCCATTTAGGCCCTGCCGTGACCCTACTATTCAGTGCGCCTTGAACTTCCCCAACCACCCGCTCAACCCTCAACTGCTCTTTCCCATCCATTCAGCCCATCACACGACGTAAACGATCTCCGTAAAGACTACGTAATTCACCCCACCATGTCGCTTGGCAACGAAACCGTGGTCGTCGACTCTTCTGTGGGAAATGCAACGTGAGTAGTTTGCCTACTATTCCCCCTTTGACGAAATTGTTTACTATTTTTCGGGACACGAGAGAAACCGCGAACCTTTAGAATTTCCAGTAAATGTTCACCTGATGCGCTTTTAGCTTGGGAGAACATTCTTGGTCCAACGATGTTGTCGATGGAGTGACGTGGGGCACTTGGAGATTTCCTGTGTATTTTTAAGGATTTATGATTTTTCTAACAATTAAAAATACATCCAAGAAAGTATACTTGAAGTGTACTCGAGAAACTTGATGTTATGGTTATGTAAAAAAGATTTTAGCCTTGTTAATCCGTGTAGTTTTTATTCGGTAAACCCTCAACACCTCTTACAATTTGTGGCGAACCTGGCGATATAGTTTTACAATTCCAATGAATGCTCGAGTCGGAACTCGGAGCATAGACGACAAGAGAATCTCTCCTTGCTGGTAAGTCGAGAAATTTTGTTTAGTCCTACTCTTCCCCGACGTGGCAATTCGGTACCTGTGCATTTATAAATGCCTTATATTTTGTATCCAGCACCTTGTATTTTTTGAAGTTGCACTAAATTTTTTGTAAGTCGTCGAATTTTGATTTTCTCATTTAACTTAGTGTTTTTTTAAACTATTTAGGTGAATGATTTCCTGAAGTTTTCCTACGAAAAGGTTTAGGGGAATGTTTGGATTCCCAATTCTTCCTATATCTTTGTTGTATTAACTAGCGGTACCTAACTCGGAAGGTGGAGCTCTTTACCTACAAAGTCCGACTCTAACATCGCGGGCTCTCAAGTGTCCCGTAAATTTGCTTCCTTTGTGCCCCATGACCTAACTCACTTCTCGTGCTTGTCCGCACCCTAGGCTGGTCGTTTTTGCAGCAGCCATTTGTTTGACCGCTCAAGGAGTGCATTCACTACCATTCACTGACGATGAGAACTTTAAGAACCGAGCGCGTCTAAAGGTAGGAGATTGCTAATGGGCGGTAGGTAGAGCAGGCATTGGATTGATACTTCGAGGAGGTTTAAATCTCGGTGGGCGAGGAAATGTTTCCGTGGCAGTACGTCATCGACTTAGGTGCATTGAGGAGATCCCTCCGTTAGATTCCGCCATGTTTTCATAATTTTTACAGAAATAATCGCCTTTCTCTTTTTCTTTACTATCACCACAAAGTTGTATGGCTTTTTAAAAATTTCACTTTTTAGCCGGCAACCTCGCGAGGGATGCTAAAAAGCAAAATTTATAGATTTATTTAATTGTAGTTCTTTCTGCAAATTTTCGTATAAAGTTTTATGTCGTTTCAAAAATTCCTGTTTTTAGCCGGCAACCTCGCGAAGTACTTATGCTAAAAAGCAAAATTTGAGCGCATAACATGCAGATTAATCGTATGGTCTAATTTAACTATTTCCTTCAGCCGTCGGGGCCCACTTATGTAAAGTTTTCGTTAGCTAACATATAGCCAATTCGATTACAGGATCAGTTTGCTGATTTTAGGAGAATTTTGTGATAAGGTACCGAGAGATAGCTTGTTAATGTACCTTTTTATTGAATCTCTTGCGTTATGACGCATCTTTGATAAGTTTTTTATTGTCAGCACATCCTTTTATTCCCACTGGCTATGTGATTTTTCCTACTTATTCGCTAGTAATGCCCAAAGATAATGCTAGCAAATTTTTGACTGCAACTCCCGAAGAATTTAACTAGGAATAACATTTTTTTCATGACTGCGGGAGGAATAACTATAATTAGGTGGATGTATTGCCATGTGGTATGCTTAAATAATTGGAGATTGAATCCGGTACTTGACCAAGGACTCAACCAATGATGAAGTACTAATGATAGTTAGACATTGTTCCGTGCCGGAATCAATCTCGATTGATTGAAGTTCGCCCCTCTAGACCATGATTTTATCATCAATATTATTCAGCAATCCTAAGATAGGTTTGACGCAGTTCTCCATTTCTTTCTCATATCCGATAGCCTTTTTATAGCGGCTTATTCCTTCTCTTGTACATCCTTCATAACCTGTCCTATGTAACCATTCATGATTTATAACTGGTAATTACCAAATACCAAGTCTATATTTGAAATCATACTATATCGAAAATTCCCCCTCTAGACATTTTTGCCACCCCCTGCTGCGATAAAAACATGAAGTTGCTTCTCCATTGTTATGGGAGGGTTCGACTCAGGTTAATGGCCATGGTAACGTGGCTGTTAAGGGGAAGTTGTGGGCGGTTAGTGCGGTCGTGAATGGTTACTGAAGGTGTTGAACTCCCCGAAGGCTTCGCTGAGTTCCAGGCACGACCGTGTTATTTAAGGTGATTCCTCCACGACTACTTTATACCTAAGGAGTTAGATAGCATCTAAAGAATATAGCATGGAAGACCCAATTTTAGATGACTATCATTGAATCGGATAATGAACGAAATATTTTTATAATTTCATGCCCTTCCACTACATCTCGCCTGCCTCAGTTACTTTCTTAAATTTTGTTTCTTGGGCTTACGTATTTAAGGAGACACATTATGACCGCTGTAAGTGTCTTTTTTTCGGAGTAATTATCCACTTAAAATTATTTTGACTTTTTGAAAGATATTTAGAGCATACCCTTGTCATTCTTACCTGTATCCCAAATAAGTAAACGATACCCAGAGAAAATACTGAGTCAAATATTTTGGCATTCCGTTACAAGTTAATGTTGATATGGGTCTGCCTTATTTCTTGACTTTTTTAAGGGTATTTAGAACATACCCTTGTCAATACTATCTGCATCACAAATAAGTAAATGTTACCCAGAGAAAATACTGTTGCAAAATTTTTGTACTGAGTCACAAGTAAATTTTGATCGAGGTGTGCTGTATATACACTGAAAGTTTCGAGTTGAGAGTGTCACTTCCAAAGGAGTAACGCCGCAGGAAATCGGACCAGTCGGGCGGGAGTGAGTGATACCTCCTCTTAAGGAGTCGGCATGGAGAGACATAGAGAGAAAGAAGAGTTGGGTGTTGCCCTGGTTGTGGGTGGAGGCGGGTCGGGGCGTGTCGGGAAAATAGAAAAGGCGGGCGAGGAGGGCGCGGTGGCCGCCGGGAAGAGGCGAGGCGTGACCGCGACCCCGCTATCACGAAGACGAGGGTCTCCCACGCGGCTGGTCGGTTGACTCGTGCGACTCCCGCCCGCGTGCAACACTCGTATGAGGCCGGCACGGCGCGCACGCGAGGATATGTCTTGGGTGAGAGCCACGGAGGCGGCGATTAACGGGTCCAGCCAGTCGTTGACCGTCGCCACCTCCAGCCACCCGTGCGAGGTCGACACTCTCATAGTCCACGCTACGCACCTAATGAGACCAAGTGTTTTTTGATCGGACTCCTTGGTCATTCCACTGCGATGACGCTTTTTTTCGCTTCTACAGAAAGGAATTAGAGGATTTACGTTAAATTATACGGGCGCCTGCTTGACTAGGTAGGGGTGTTTAACAATGGGCGATATTAACCCATCATAACCCAATGTTGCTTCTAACCCTTAGAGTTTCGGCGAAAAGTGCCGGAAGCGCTATCGCGCTCCTCATGCAATGTCACTCTTAGATGCTGATAATTAACTAATCATACAATTGTCAATTTTCATTTTATTTTAACATTAACTATTTTCTTCAAATTATAAAAATTATCTCATATCACCAAAAATTCGTCAAACAATATAATAAAAAGGTGAAACATTATAAAGATTAATTTAAATGTATACCGGGACTAGCCACGGTGATCCACAGGGAAGAATGATGCTTCGATAGCCTAACTGGATAAAGCTTTCGACCGGAAATCGGGGGATCCGGGTTCGAATCCCGGCCAAGGCGAATTATTTTTTCTCTGTGGATCTTTCGCATGATAATGATTTCCTAAAGTTTTTGAACATACACCTTTATTTGTTTTTGAGACCTATTTTTTTCCCTAACCTACTGCAAAATCAGCAAAAATGCCTCGGCACTTTTGACATAGTTCCTAGAAAATCGGTTGGCAGTCAAAGGGCTAAGTAACATCAAAAATGTACACATTTTCAGCTCCATTCAAGAAAGATTTAAACTGCGTATTCTTTTGTGCTTTAAGGTTAGATGGTGAAATATGTAGCTGCCACAATAATTATGATCGAGTAGAAAAATGTTCACTTTTTTAAAACGAGAAGTTTTGAAATTTGATATTTCTCCTAGAAGCAGCTGTGCGTAAGAAAGGGTCAATAAGACGATGTGCCTTGGAGAGCAAGGAACTCGAGGCTAATCATAAATAAAGACCTGCGTGCAAGAACCACATAATGACCAATTTTTGCAAGTGCGAGATTTCAAAAAAAGAAATCAATCTTCTCCTCCCCTTCACCAGTTTTCGTTGTGTCTTTCAACAATAAAAGGTCCAAATAAGTTCAGCAGACATTGTTGAAAACTTTCATTCTTCTCTCTGAGTGCAAGAACCATTGCTTTTTTTTCTTGATGTACAACTGTGACGAAGAGAACATAGGTCGATGAGGCCGTAAGCTATCTGGAGGATAAACGATGAGTATAACCTATAATTCGAAAAATGAATTTAGTATTGATTCAAGCTTTGGAAATATTGCGTCAGCCATCAGTGGAAAAGTTATCGCAGAATGCACCTTTGTTATAATACACGCCGCCGTTGTTATTTTTCTCATGTAAGAAATGAATTTCTCTTACATGGTGTTAGACCAAAATTATTCTTCCTTACGTTTCAACAAGCAAAAAAACCGACATTTTCTAATATTTTTAGTCGGAGGTATCGTAGAATCCCGTTATAGGGTGGAGTTTTCTCGAGGTTTTTTAAAATTCGATTGTTCTAACCGTCTGCTCTATTTCTTCGTGGGAAACTGAGCGTTACTGAAATATTTTCAGATGTCCACTTATGTACTCTCAGCTACACGAGAATGCACTTCAGTCAGTCATTGGTTTCCACGAAGCAATAACGAGTAGACAAAAGTTGTTCCCGATACTGGGTGGCCACTTAGCTTTCCCGTGACTGCTTTATGCTCACGAGTGCGACACCAGGCATTATTTTTCGGAAGCCGTTAAATGGACATAAACTCCAGCTAGGAGGTTTAAGAACGATAAATGCACCAATGCTTGCACCCATGTGAATACACGGTTCTCTCCAATCTTCTCGAGACTTTTAAAATGCTTCAAAAGGTTTCGCTTGAATATTCCTTTTTCCTGTTAAAGGGCTTGTAATAGCATCGCTGAGCAGGGCTTGCTCGCGAAATATATCTTGTTTTTTAGGTTTCCACCCGACCTTGAATTCTCAAGGTTTCCCCTTCCACGTTACAATTGGATTTCTGGTCGCCTTTGGGAAGGAGAAACGGGTTTCATTATAAAAAGAAAGGTACTTTTAGAATTCCGAATACCATCTTTTCCTCCATCACGTTTTGTATTTCCGACAATGTTATTCCCCTATCCAATCTCATCCAGCCTTAATAGTCCTATAACCATTTTCTGCCGATTTAATCGTGATGTCACCTTGGGATTTAAATTATAATGATCTTTCCAAAATCCTATTATTCTGGAGAAATCGTCTTGGAGAAATAAAAAAACGTATCATTGCATTTGGCATTCCTCACACCTGAGCTAACCTATGTTTCAACCCGAGTACCATTTCCCAAGATGGATCTAACCTAAGCGAAGCCATTGGCACGTGAATTTTGGCCATTCAGGGTAAAGAAGGCCTCCACTTCCTTTTGCTTCAGTGTATGTAAATGTACGGAATATGTGATTCTATTTTTGGAAACTTCAATCTAGATTGTTCTAAAGAACTGGTCTGGGCTCACATGGCCGATTAGTCCACGTTTCTCTTTGAGGGTTGTAAGATGTAGCAGGACACAAGTGTTGAAAATATACTGTTTTCCGCATGTCATTTGATATTTTATGAACAATCATCTGAATGCAGGCGATAACTGTAACAACGTAATATCTCCTGTTTGCTCATCAATTACACAAGGATTAAGCAGAAGGGAAAGTGAAACGAACACGATGAAAATGAGACGCAAGAGTACATTCTCTGCCTGGTTACTCGAATCGGTTGAAGGATTATTGAGATGAATCTTCGTGGCTCACGGATAGCAGGAAATCATAGGGCTCAACGTTCACCAAAAGTCTCTCCCCCGGCAGGTGGCCACAAAAGCCTTTGTCCAGCGTTTTTTATTCTCAATTCCAAACTCACATTGTACCTCTCTCTTCATCCCAAAATAGGGCTTTATGCGTCCCTGCTACGAATGTTTTTTATGTGTGTGCATTACGTCGGGCAAGAGAACCATCTGGCTGTTCAATACCAATTCCCTTTTTCTCAATATTCGAAGTTCATTTATAATTACCTACGATATATACGCAAAGAATGAACTTGCCTTCATGAGTAGTCGGCAAGTTTTGCCTTTGCATGAATGTGGAAGTATAATTTGTCAGTATGCGTAACATATTTATGACCGTGTGGTGTGCATGTTGAAATCCTCTTGCATGATGGTCATCGATCACCCCCTGCCAAACGCCCAAGAGGTGGTTCGCAGGGTATTATGTAGATGTAGAATGAAATTCGCCTCAAATAACCACTTGGCGTAGTCATGATTGGAACCAGGATCTCTCTATTGCCGGTCTGGTATCCTATCAGTTACACCACCTAGCCATCTTTTTTCTACGGCGAATATTACACTGATTTTTCATGGCGTGTTTCAATCTTGGTGTATATAACTTTGCACTTACCCCCGTGAATGCGTGCAAAGTTGCTTGTTTCATGCAGTGCTTTGAAATACCTGCGGTAATTTTTTCGGATTTTATGAATAGCTCTCTTGGGAATGGCAGAACATTTTTTAAAGTTTTGTTCCCTTTTTCCTTTTGTATCTCATCGAGTTTGAATTTTAATCGATGATTACCACACTTGGTAAAAATTATCATTCATATATTTTTTGTGGTATTTTTTGCTTTTCTGCATCATTTTAGTTGACCTGATATCGAATGTAGTGTTTGTATGATGATGCACGTTGATAGACGTTCTTACCACCTTGTTTTTATTAAGTATGCTATATTGTCTATTCTTGTGGAAAATTCATCCCTCCACAACATCCTTGACGTAGTCTGAAAGGTATTACTTAGCTGTAAATGTACGAATGGTGGCTTTCGAATGGTTTCTCAATTCAGCCTCGATGAAATACTGCAAATGGCTCAAATACTGCAAAGTCCTGACGCGAGAAAACTAGTCTGTCCCACATTTCTCTCACTTGAAGATGAAAAGTCGTGGAGTTCATTTCATTGAGACGTGACATTTCACGAAAAAGATTTTCAGGTATAGTTTTTGGGTATAGGGTGCATAATTTGGAGAGCTTTATACTGGAAGTATCGCGGTGGTAATTTCCTCAGTCACGATGGTGCTATTTTTGTGGATATAAACTGGTTGCATACTCCCGGAAACAAAATTATCTTAAATCACTCAAAATCGTCTTAAATACTTTTCTCGTAGTCCCCGTGGCAACAAAAGTGGGACAATTGGGATTAGTCACGGAAAAATTGTTAAGCTCACTTAAAACTGAGGTTTTTTACAGGTGTTAATTAATTGCTCTAATTAAATCGATATTTTTGTTAAAATTTAACGAACTAGGGTTAAAATGTATGCTGTCATGACCCGGTTTTTGACGCTAAGCCATCATAAATTCCTGTTGATCCTTGTTGCCAATCGCAGGGTCCTGTGAGTGTATTTTATATTTTGTGGTTTTGTAAATGTTTTAATAATTTAAATTTGAATTTTACAAAATTACTTTTCAACTTATTTCTTAAAAACTTACTTAATGATCATGGTTAACAATTCATTACGTATCAAAGGAACTTCTCATCTCTATGTGGTCATATTCTGTCCATCGGTAATAATTTTGAATGATAGTCATTCTCAGAAGGAAAAATAAAACTGTTGGGTAATATTGTCCTAAATTCTCAAATTATGCGCAAATGGGCGCTATCGAGTGTCGTCTACCGTTATGTTGCTGAGGTTAGAAGATGGCAGGCATAATTTCGACACAATGCTAGAAAATGGAGACTTCCTTTTTTTCGAGATGTAATACTTCGGACACGATTTTCCGACTGACCCCCTCGATCATGCAGTCACGTTTCGCCGTCGGACCGAATGACGTGACTTGACGTGAACCCCGGAAGATGACACGCTCTCGGTTAAGGGTCCATCCGTGTCGTGACATTGGTGATAATGCCAAAAAGGGGTTTCGGACGCCGGTTCACGATTTATGAGGGCGTATTTGTTCACGTCGTGGTCAAGGTACAACCGCTTCATCTTTTTATCCGAATGTTCCAGTGAGAACGGTCACTTCTAACCATGCCTTGTATTTGATTTCTTTTTGAGCAATTGTGTTTCTTTGCGAAAAAATCGTATTCCGTACCATTTTATTTGATATTTCACGTATTATGGGCAAGGAATTCAAACTTTTTGTGGCAGATTTAACGAGAAAATGCCGATATCAAGACATTTAATAGTAGGGAAAGGCATAATAATTCATAGACAAAAGTTTTCATGAAGTATGCCTCTCGTTACATTAGCTTACAACGTTTAGGAAATTGCTTTTCTTTATTTTCTGTTTTTTTAATCATGCCATAGTAACTGTAAGGCGTATTATATAGTTGTAGGTTATACTTGTGGATAAGTGCTATCTTGTTTTAATGTAGTCACAATGACCTACCTTATAATCCCTCCAGAAACGGGCATCGCCCTTGTCTCCCTCTACACCCAAAGAAAAGTGCACTGAAAAAAATACTATGCAGGTATTCAGTGGCGTAACTAAGAATATGCTTTGGGAGGGATGAGACGGCCTGGGGTGGCGATACCCCCTCCCAGGCATCGGGGTCCGGGAAAATTTTTGAAAAATGGCATTCCTGGAAATACATTTTACATCATTTTGGCTCTAAAAATTTAACCTTAAGCAGATGCAGTTATTATATGCCAAAACTAGACAATAGTTTTAAATATTTTTTTTTCATTTCTCTGAGGCTTTAGGGGGGATCTATCCCCTTATCCCCCCCAATAATAGTTACGCCACAGCAGGTATCACTGAAGCAGTTGGCACATTTCACTCTCTTCTAGCAGTTGGGACATTAGTAAGAAATCTTAGGCGTTTCTATGTAGGGTAACGTCATAAAAAAAGAAATGCCGTCTGCGTTTCCTCCTTATTTCTCCGGTCCCCTGTGTGCCTTTTAGCTATTCATTCCACAGAAAGAAGATTATGCTTTTCTTCTTTTTTTCGCCCCCCCCCCCCCCCCCATCTAATCCTTTTGTTTCCACCCTATTTTCTGACACGCTCCATCACCCCTGGGTCACCGCACCCTCCCACATCGCCCCCCGTTCCACCCCTTCAACGTCGACCGCATTGTTGGGCCCACCCTTCGCGCAAGCCCCTTCCCCCAACCGCTCACCGGTGGACTCGCAGAGAAAAAAATGAACGCGACCTTCAACCCCCTTTGTTTCATCCCCATGCTGCTGTTACTTCCTACTTCTCGACACTGACTGTTATCCTTAGGGCTATCGGGACGAGTATTTTCTCTGTAAACGTGTGCTGGATGACCATTTTTTAAGGCTATGGTATGGCCGGAAATATCCTTGCGCGTTATCGTCAAGATTAATGGAAATACTTCTTGTTCAATCATCATTGCACTCTAGAAAGCTTCTATAAATATCGTAATTTATAAATGAAATTAAATGGAATTAACTTTACTTTTTGCAAGAGCCTCGATTTTTCAGAAACAGTTTTCTTTTGGGGAAAGAAGGTGTGCTAACGCAGGTACTCTTCTGATTACGCCCCTGTTTTAGACTGCTTTGTTGTTTGTTCTACCCATAAACAAGCCGCAGTTCAATATTAATAGGAGATAAATAGAAATGTGGTATTACACCGGTAAATATTCAAAAAAAGGTATCTGTGATTAATAGCAGGACGTGAAGTTTCTCCAGTAAGGTGAGGAGTATCAAGGTAATGCCAAATGTTTCTCTCGCAGTCTGTGATAATGGGAGTATTTAATAAGTATTTGAAATTCGTTTTAAGCAACTCGCTGACTCGTCACCGGCCAAGTCCGCAAGTGAGTCTTTTTTCTGCATGTGAGCGACCCTGTTAGCATAAACACCGATACTCGTTCCCGAAAGAAAATAGACGTGTCTAATCTTTATTATTTTTTTATTTTTAAGTATTGGCATTTTTTATTGGTGTAAATAGTTGAAAATACATTGTACGCTTGGATTTATCGAATATTAATGCCTTGGAGAAGTTATGATTATCTTATTTGGGTATGTGGACCCTCTAGTTGCAGAACGTATGCACTTATTGAACGGGAGACTGACAGTGAGCTTTGTAATCTCACATTCCCCATACATTTGCGTTACTAAAGCCTAACAATAGCTGCGTTTACAACTAAGATTTTTACAGCAGGCCCCTAGGATTAGCACCACGACCCTAGATGTATCTGCAAAAAGCATTTTCGGAATTGTTGCTCTCGGTGATATGGAATTAATTGGAAATATATGATGAGGATGTATTGTGTTTTGTTTTTTGATTGGTGGCGTTACGCTTGTAACACGTTATCTTTTTTCTCTTTCTAGGTGAGTTTGGATATGGTTTTTCCGAGATCCCTTCCGTTGGAGATGACCTTCTGCTTCGACTTGCATTGTCTTTTTACGTCATTGTCGAGGTGCGTATTCAAATATCCAGTTAAATTATTCATGTGCCGAGATGATTAAAGTCTCCTCGCGATGGAGTAAGTGTTCGCGTCAGTTTTATCGATAGACGCCGTGCGGCGCAAGAAAAACTTCGCCCGCGCTTATGAATTCCAGGATGAATGATGCATGAACTACGCGTGTGATCTTATCTTCTGTAGCTTTTTTCGTTTGTAGTTACTTCTTTGGTAATCGACCTGTTGGCGAGAGAAATATTCTTTCACCGGAACAATTTTACTTTTAAGCAGTTTCGTAAGTCTAATCCATGTTTTCTCTCTCAGAGGAGCGTCATAAATTATTTATTGCCCTAGCAATATTCTTATCCTCATTTTTTTCCTGCCCTAATTTCGTTCTCATATGACTTGTTATCGGATGTCTATCCTCTGCGGATCGATGTATAGAATTAAGCTAGCACGTATGCAATCGCTGTCGGTAATTCAAACTATAGTACGGTGTTTTTTTATCGTGGAATCGTTTATGCATCTCATAAGTGGACGGCTTTCGGTCGGATTGCATGTTAATTTTCATCTCACTCTCATTCTTATACCATCTTTATTGAGTATTTTTTTGTGGCGCCCTAATTTTGCCGATGCATGACTCGAGGTTACCCTCCTGGTCTCGTTCAGTCATCATATCTACCCCAGTTTTCGCAATACGAAATTTATTGCAAGCTTATTCCCGATAAATAGGCTATCTATGATTTGTCGAGTGGGCGTGGCTTCATTTAAATTTCATTTTTTGTCGTATTCTTGAAGTAAGATCCATTTCTCGTTCAGGACACGTGTGACTGCGAATGCAGGCTTTAACCGACTTGCTAACGTTTCGCATTTTGAAGCCTTAGGTCTTTTTAAATCCCTAAATTCTTGCTTAAAACATGCTTCGGAAGCCTTTTAAAGTTGCGGATTAGCGGGATATTTTCAACCCTTCACTAGCAACGTTCTGTCACCACTAAGAATTTCCGCTTCTGAATAAGAGATACCTGTATCTGCTGACTTCTTGGTATTAGACTTTTCCACTAAAGAGTGCAAGTAATATCCCTCAGACTGATGGATTTTGGATGCATAATTTTAGAATGCATCCCCACTCGTATGAAATGAGGAGAGCATAAATCATTGGAATAGTGTAGTGGAATGGATAGAAGGTAACTCATTGTTTTGGAGGTTGCTGTGAAATTGTTACTGTATTTAACATGTAACTGCCATTTTTGTGGCATCTTAAGCACGTATTGTATGCACAATGTGTGAAAGTATATGAGGGATTGAAGTATTTTTGTGTAGTATTTGTGTGAATTTAAAAAAATAATAGAGAACACGGTGTGAAGTAACTGCAAACATTCACTTTCCTTGTAACTGTGTCGCTAAACTTTTAAAATGATTCGGTAAACTTCAATGTGTCATGTTGGTCTTCATTTGTTCTCAAACTTTGCACTCGATGTATATTTGCATCTATTGCGACCCCGTTGCATGTCCATTACTCACGTTATTTACGGGCACAAATATGACGTGATGTATTATTAGCATATTAAAAAAAGGTATCTATTATGACTCACTTGTCACACCATTGCGTGGAAAAAAAACAGCCAAAATATCTAGAAAAAAATCCTTACTGCATAATGAGGGAAAATCTAATTTTCTCTAGTTCTTGTTAGATACGGTCGCGGTGTTTTTGTGGACGAATTAAAAACTTCTCGTTAGGGGTGGAACTGAATTGTAATTGTGCTAAGTTGATTGCTGTTTTTTTCATGTTTGCACGTTTTAAAATGTAGTTGACTTATATTCCCAGACTTAATTATCGTGCAAACATCATGTCTGCGTTAGTATAATAAATTCAGCATCTGTAGCTATAACCTATAAGAATGCAGGAAACACATCGGTAATTGATTGATACAAGTGGAAAGGTCCGGAATTATATTTTGGAAAGTATTGGTATGAATTATTCTCCTAATTGAAGCCTAAATCCAGAAAAAACCGTGCTAAAATATGGAAAAAGAATTCCTTACTTCACTCTAGGGAAAATGGAATTTTATCTAGTTCTGGCTTGACACGTTCACGGTGTTTTTCGCGAGATAGTTTTCGTTGCTAGACATGACAGTATTCCAATGAGGGCTCCGCGGAATAAATTGCCCTCTCGCCCTCCCTTGACAGGCTGTCTGCTCGGGAAGAAATTTCTAGACTCGAAAATATGGGGTGACTTCCTGTCTTACGGAGTCTGTCTTCATCCCCTCCTGTGACACCTCAAGGAACAACACCTGCAAGTACCCCCTCCCCTCCTGCCTCTCCCCCACATTTCAACCCTCGTGAATATTTCGCTCGGGGGATCAGTAGAGGGAAAAAGTGTATCAGTGAACAAATTGAGAATGAAATGTCGAGTGAGACTTTTATAGAAGACGTCGCCATTTCCCGGATGGGTTCGGGTTGGTGATATGGCTAGGGTGCTGGCTTCCCACCTCGCGGGCCCGGGTTCAGTTCCCGGAGGTGGTGTAGGTTTTGCCAGTAACTGCTCGATCCCTACTTCAGTGCTTATGGAGGGAACTTCAAGTACAGCAGTATTTTAGCTCTGTTTTTTTCAGGATTTAGGCTTCAATTAGGAGAATAACCGATACCAATAATTTCCAAAATATAATCCCGCACCTTTCCACTTGTATCAATCGATTACCGACGTGTTTCCTGTATTCTTATAGGTTATAACTATGGAGGCTAAGTTTTTCATATTAACATAGACATGATGTTTGCACGATACTTAAGTCTGAGAATTTAAGTAAACTTCATTTTAAAGCGTGCAAACATGAAAAAAACAGTGATCAACGTAGCACTGTTACAATTCAGTTCCACCCCTAACGAGAAGCTAATGAAATGGTCGAATGGGACGGTAAGCCGTGGTCCCCTTGGTGGCTTTCGTTAGGAGAAGGCTAATGCCGACGCCGGGTTTCTCTCCGCTCTTTGAACCCTGCCCCTCTATAGGGCACAAATAACCTTGGTTGTCGCCCGCTTCCTCCAGATACCATACCATTTCTTCGAAATTTTTGAAAATCCTATTAAGCCCTGGATTCTCATAGGTAAGAATGATTCGGGGAATATTTGAAGAATTTTGTGCAATAACCAGGGATGCCGACTTACAAAAAATATTTGGGGGGATCTTGCCCAGGGAAATTTTATAAGTAGTGAGTTTTAAGTTTTTTAAGCATTTTAGAAGAGTCATATGATCAACATAAGAACCCTGATAACTCGAATCTCGATATCTGGACACTCCGGAGAAAATTGACAAGCCTGATACATTTTTTCCTCACACCCATAACGAATTTTTGAGGGGGCTCGGGCCCCCTAAGGCCCCACGGAGTCGGCGCCTCTGGCTATAACCAATTAGCAATTGTAAACGGCATTACAATATTTTCTACCTCCGAAAGAAAAATGGGAGGGCGTTTAAAAATGTAAATGGCGGTAAAAAAAACTTTAACTTCCTTGGTTCCATCCAAATTTTAGGGCTCACCACCTTGAACGCTCTTGTATTTTTACTCTTAAGCTCAAATCCCTGCGCCTCTGTGATGGGAGACCATATGAAAGTCTTTTTCTGCCAATTTTTTCCTCCCGAGAAAGGACAAGGCTCGCAAAGCTCTCCCAAGGTCGTCGGATTCGTTTCCCTCGCGCTGAATTTCCGTCTCGACGCTTCCGAAACATTATTTCTCGAATGGCAATCGGCTTCGGTCGTGACCGGGATACGTGCAGAACAGGAAACCATTCGTTAAAAGAAAAAAAATGAAACGCAAAAACAAAAGAGTGAGAGTGAGCGTAGGGGAGTGTGGTAGGAATATGAGGGAAGTGTTTTACGGCGTCATGCGATAGATGGTGCTTTTTTTCGCGGTCGAGGGGGGAGCAGACGCGTAGTCTGGCAACGCACGATGTTTGGGTTAATTGTTGGCGGAGGGATATCCCTCGCTCTCTCGCATTTCCTGTGGATGAAGTCCCCACGATTTTGCCTAGTGGTAGCTAGCGTCTCTCCAGTGGTGACCTATAACTAAAAATAAGTACTTTAATGGGTTATATTGGCAATGGTTAATTCGGAAATAAATTTTACTAGTAAAAAGAAAAATTTCCAAAATATTCGAGGCCTCAATCTTGTAGAATTCCATTTTAAGTTTGGGAAAATGACAAACTTTGCTTTCTGCAACTGAAATTTTAATCGTAGACTAGTTTCGATACATTTTCTCATTTTGGTATCATTAGTGGTACAAAACGTATTGGTTCGTGGTTATTTACAACATCCAGCATGTCTTGTACCACAAGTCTTGAAAATGATACAGTATCGAAACTAGTCGACCATCCAAAGTTAAATTGTAGAAAGCAAAGTTTTTTATATTTTCTAACTTAAAAATAAAATTATTTTAAAATTTGTGGATAAATTATTTTTCTTACTTTCCTTTAGATTAAAAATATAAAGTTACTGTTGAGAGTGTAATGTGCATCTTTGGAGAAGTTTTTCTTACCAAATATATACAATTTCACGTATTGGTTGACTATTCCTTTTCATATGTTAATTCCTGGATAAATGAATACATTTGGTGAATTATTATGAAAAATGCCTCCGTGGAAGAAAAGTTAGTCTTTCCAAAAATATCAATGTCTCTCTGTATTTATGGGCGGTTTGGGGATGCAAACATATTTTTTTTAATCCTCTGTGCTTGAATCTTTTCAAATGCTGCCCACTTTTCCTTTCTGCGCTTCCCACCCTGGTATTTTTTAGAATGCCAAGTCATAGTGGTCATTTGGGAGTCAACTAAGTGGTCCCTCGCATTTTTCTTCATTCCACGGTGGCATCGCTAAAATGGAAAGCTCGTGCGAAATTGGAGGCGCAGCAGTCTTGTTTGTCTTTCAAGTATCCCACTTCAAAAAGTGGAGACGACTTAAATTGCGTCCCACTTAAGGGGAGAATTAGTTGCAAACTTTCTTTTTCATTTTACTTTCCTCGCCCGCTGTGATTATAAATTCCCAGTCGTCAAGTATATCGCTTCCTGTCTCAGAAAGGGGTTTCCGGCCAATAGGAACCAATCGCTGATCGAAAAAACTAGTGGGAGCTAGAATTGGGCAGAGAGTTGTTGCACTCAAGGATATTCCTCTCACGCTATTCCTTCAATTCCTCTTCAAATGTCTTTTGTGATTGGTAAACTCGAACCCTTTTTTTGCCGGCCTCGGTGGAGGCTGGATGAAGTCCTATAAAGTCCTTCGGATAAAAGTCGCTACTTTTATCCGAATTTCATCGAGAAATAAGCCATAATTTGGACTGATAACCGTAATTTATGCTTTGGATGGTTTGGTATATCAGATTAATAACTTTTCGAAACTACTGCACTACTCGCGATATATACAAAATTGCAGTGGCGTAACTATGGGGGGGATAAGGGGATATATCCCCCCACCCAAAGTCTCAGATAAGTAATTTAAAAAAATCTATAGTCTAGTTTTGGTATATAATGACTGCATCTGCTTAAAATTGAATAGGTATAAAGCGCCAAAATGATGTCAAATGTATATCCAGGCGTGTCGTTTTTCAAAAATTTTCCCGGAACCCCTGTTATCTGGGAGGAGGGGGGTCGCCACCCCAGGCCTCCCCCCCCCCCCCAAAGCATATGCCTAGTTACGCCACTGTTATATTTCAAACTATGTTCTAATATGGTTCTAATATTGGAAGTAAAAAATAGTCGCCACTCGACGGGCATTGTGGAAAACCGATTCCAAAAGCGACCGAAGCGGCAGCGCAAATCACCTTTCAATGGGATGGAATGGGACCTTCTCTATGTAGTATTCTTGAGTGTAACCTCGTTGTGGCCTCGATCTTATGAGAAAGGCATTGACACTGCTCTTGAATGGGAATTTTTGGAATGATAACTTTTTGCTTCAGCGCCTCCTCTCGGGCTGATCGAATGACTTTCATCCGTTTGGGGGTAATCTCCTGGTTTTCCGTGATACGTGACAGCCATTCATGCAGAGTCTGAATGGGTTTTTTCGAGATGCGAAGGTCTTCTTCGATGGCATGAGTTTCGAAGGTCACCCGTTTCACGATTCTTTCCGCGTCCATTCCCCGTTTGAGTGCCCATTTCTGGCGTCTAGGTCTTGAAGTTGTGGATTACGGATGACAGAAACATGCGGTCCAACGTTTCACCTCGCGAAGGTCGCAGAAAATTGCTATAAAAACTGGAGGATTTGTTCGTAAAAATGTCATTATAGCCTATTTCGTCCGGCATCTTTATGTCGCCTCGAAATCTAAGCCTCTTTCTGGCAGCCCTCCTTCGGAGTTATTTTTTAAGAGCTCTGAAATGCGTTTTGTGGAAGAACACCGAGCTGGACTCTCAATACTTGACCGTGACCCTCGTTATATTTAGTCCCAATGCGTGGGACTGCGATGTTAATATTTCGGTTAAGGTTAGAGAAGACTATGATCAGCTTCTATCGGTAAAGCTTGGAATCTGTCGTCAATGAAAGTTTTATTGTACGTAACAGGGGTGTTTATTAGTTCGCAGCATCCACAAAGGTATTGCGGTGTTATTGTCTCTCGTAACGATTGCCATTGCGTTAGAGGAATCGCCGCTGAGAATTTTCCGTGTATGTCGGGGAAATAAGAACTTAAGTACTTAAAATTTCGTAATAATACTATATAGTCGTAATGCAATGAGGTTTATTAGTTTTATTTAACTTTCGGGCCTGAATAAGTACCTATGATGTAATAGTATCAGACCTTTAAAATTAAGTACCCGTTTCTGACGGTCAAGCGTTTCCGTGATTGTCGAGGAAATTATAAATACCTAAAATTTTGTTATTATTTTAAGAGGCTGCAATATGTAGTGGTAATATAATGGGATTTATTTATTTTATGTCTCTCTCCGCCCTGGTAAGTAATTTTACATGATTGTATCAGGCCTTTAAAAATCAACACCTGTTTTTGACACGCAAGTGAGCGAGAAAGAGTTTTGATACCCGGAAAAAAATGCCGTAAATTTAGAAATTGCATTCAGAGGGTTTCAATTTGTTTATTAGAAGGTTTTATGTTTTTGTTGACATTTATTGCGAGGAATTTCCAGCTATCTTTACCAATGTAACGGAGGCGTAGGGGTAACCTCATCTTAGAGGAATGCGACTGAGATGTTCTCTCCGGAATCGACATACTAAGCTACGTTGAATCATGGAAAAGATCTCGAGACTCAGTTTTGCTCTTGTGACATTGCTCTGTGACATTGAGATTAGATTATGAGAGCTTGCCTTTTTATGTCTACTGCAGGTAACTGTTTCGATTGCAAAACTTAGCGGACGATTTTCCTCAGCATCTTTTATTATGACAAAACGATGCATCGATTGCTCTATGATAGCGTGAGGCAAGAGAGGAACTTCATGTACTTTTATGGAGTGATTTCTAGGAATGAAACTAGTCCAGTATACGTCGATGGTAGATCAATGAATGCAATTTTGTGTTACTTACGTATTCTGAGCTTAGTAGCAGAACGGGGCTAAAAGTTAGAGTTATTTTGAAAACCATATACCTAATTATATAATATACCTGAAAGCATCATTCTTTTTTTAGGTTTATTTTGAATTTCCACGGATTACTGTTAGAAACCAATGATTTATCTTAAGATGGAGTTAGAAATCGGTACCGTTGCCCAACTTTACTTGAATACGGAGAATATTGAAGCCATAAGTGTGAGAGCACTCGATCAAGGAATAGGTAGATAACCTTATAGTGGTTGAAAACGTGTTGGGTTTTTTTCCTGATCGCGTCTAATCATTGGAGGATAAGTTTGCGTGGGTACTTGATATTCGTGTCGGAACAGTTGGCATTAGATATTGATTATCTCTAATGTCAATCTCTAATCCATTGTTTTGAATCCGTATTTCTTACATACTCATATATTTCATCTTCTTATTATTTTTTATTCTTTCCGAACGCTGCATCCCTTTTTATTTCTATCGATCCGTCGGCTATGACTGATGAATGGACTCCAGCGTTGGTCATGACAAAATCCAAAATCTAAGCGTTTCTTCTTGATTGAGTCCAAATTCCATATCCTAACCCGTCCGTATTTTCATCTAAAATATTCAATTAAGGTACTGGCTTTGCAATAGCAATACTTGGACACCCATAGTAAATTACATCAAACCCATAAAGACAGAGCAAAAAAATTATTCAAAGGCAAAGTGCGCCAGCCAATCAAACGACACCTTAACTTAATTGTTGAGCACGACCAATAGTCAATTCAAGTCAGAGTGCAATCTGACACGGTGAGATTCCTTGAAAATGGGAAGCTTGTCCTAATCCGAAACGTCGGCACAAATGAAGCTTATGACGTGGTGAAGACCCTGTGAAGAATTCTTAATTAGCGTTCTCTGGGATAAAATTAAATCGTGCGTTACTTTGCCAGAATCATCGCTTTTTTCGGCAGAAGCCCCTGGTGCCTCTTTAGCATATTTCGGTCATAGAAAAATAGGGAAATATTTTTTAAATATATTGCACAAGTACATATACCGTCGACAGAACCTAGAAAAATGTATTGATTATGGTACTTAAATGTGAAAATCTACGCAGGAAAATTTAAGCAAAAGGAATTTTAGATATTTTCCAAGGATTCAAGAAAAAACATCCGCGTATTGTCACATTAATCAATTTCCATACCGCAAATCAGAAATTTCCTTCTCATTAACATGTATGAATTAATATAAGTATTTAATTTTTTTACGTAATATTGTTGAAGAAAATTGAAAAGTTATGATTGCTGAAGTAGATTTGACTAGCGTCTATTTTCACTGCTATTTTGTTTAACGCCCGTGTACTCCTCTCTTAGTTACGTACAGTCTTATCTTGTTTGTGCTGCGGTGTGTTAACAACCATTAAATGCGTATTGAGAAATTTCGCTCGTGAGAGATTGATTATGAGAAATTTATTTATTACGGAACCTCAATAAATACGAGTATAATTCCTCCAAGTATCGGCAGAAAGAGTTTCTTTGGTTTTTCAGGTTAAGGTGGACGGAACGCCCGCTAGGATTATGCGTGTAACACACTCCTTATTCAATGCACGTTCTTTGGGTCGGCAAGAATTCCTCCGCCGAAGAGTTTTGGCGACGCGAGAGAAATGTTCGTATCACCGGTAGCTATGTGGGCAGTGTCCAGTTGTTCCCATTTTCAGAACTAGGACTCCCCACTCCATTTTATCCCTCTCCCGCACCGCTTTCCCCTCCCCTTGGCTCGCTGCACCGAAGGCTGGGGTTTGAAGACATCTCGCCGGACTCCTCATCACTCATTCACACTTTTCGGACGCAACGGACCCACTTTATTTTCGTCCCCACATTGACGTCACTGCCCCCCTCCTCTCGAGAGCGTAAATACATTCAAGACCTCCTTCCCTTCCAAACTTGCAGTTGCATCAACCATTCGGCGGCGAGATAACATGAAAACGGTTCCGTCCCCGCATTTATTTTGAAGTGATCGTCAAGAAGGCGGCCAGGCTCTATGAGTCGGCGTGAAGTTGATGCTCAAAGCCCTGCTTTTTTACTCGAAGTCATTTTATAATCATCATCGTCCACGAAACCATCCACGAAAATTTGGTCATTTTTCAATTGTTGTTTGGGATGTTTTTGCGTGTTGTTATTTTAGACGAAGTATTTGCTGAAGAGAAATTATATATTATTGAAACAGTTGGGAGCGTGTTGGCGTAGCGTACTGGGTAGAAAGCTTCTTTCCTAAGGGTTCCACGCTCAAATCCCGGGTGAGGTCTCCGAACACCCCTAAGCAAAAAGAATGTAGATAGAGAAAGTAAGTGGCATAGTATTCGAAAGTAAATACAATGCAGCACCAAATAAATTCTGTAGGTGAAGTCAATATGTGTTGGTTAAACTAAAATTGGGACACAGTCGGCTCGGACGGCTGTAAAAGGTAATAAATGAAAATAATTTGAATAAAAAAGCATTAAAGAAATCTGCATCATACTAAATATGTAAAACCAAAAATATAAAAATAAAACATGGGACCATCACCTTGATACCATAAATATGGACAAATACTATTTTATGTTTATAACTTGACCTAAAGGCTTGATTTAGCTTTTCTAATGCAAAGATGTCCTATACTATTGTAATATTGCTTAAAAAATATAAGCCAATTCTGCCCCAACGTAGGTATTTATTTTGAATTCAAAGGTCCCAGAGAAAGCTTATTAAGGACGCGTCAACCCATCAATTCTTTAAGTGTGAGGTTTTCCAGGGAAGGGAACTGACCTCCCAACCCTGAATTGTGGAAAATTTCATTCGTAGCTTAGTCTGTGGTGAGAGTTTTAGAGAATGAAGAAAGAGTCAACCATCTGGTATACCCCACAGCAGCGCCAAAACGGATAAATAAACAACTACGTGCAAGTACACAGGGCCACTAGCGGAGTCTACCAAAAAGTTTGACTCTTTCTATCGTTTTGTTTTGAATCTTATATTGAGGAATTAACCGAACATTTAGTTCTTACTCGAGTCTTATTATTAGGTTGACTCTTTCTGTGGGTTTGTCTCGAATCTGAGGAATTAACCAAATTGGTTGTTCATGGCCTACGTTAAAGGTACATGTCTACCTAAAAGGTTGAATATTTCTGTCGATTTGTTTTGAATATCCTATTGAAGAATCATAAAATTCATTGTTTAGTGTTGGGTCAACCTAAAAGGTTGACTCTTTCTGTGTGGTGAGGTCTACCATCGCCTAGATCCGCCCCCCCAACTTCCTGTTCGAATCGATTGAGCGAGGTAAATAATTTCGGCATTAAAAAGCGAAAACTCAACCCTCGTCCTCTTAATATGCGAAGTGAGTTCAATAAGTAATGAAAAAAAAATTTTCGCGGCCAATTTTGGTTGAAAACCTTTCGTATTTCTTGTGGAACATTTTCAAAAATTCTCAATTCGTCTCGTGTAGTTGCATTGACTTCCGATGATTGACAGCGATATACGGAGCTGTTAAAATGGCATTTGTAACGGAGGTGCGTTCCAAAATAACGGGTTGTGATTGAGTTTTTTTCAGCGGAAAACCGGGGTAACACACAAATGCATGGGCGCCTGCAGAATGTCTACAGTGATTTGCCTGTGGACATAAGCACGGAAAGTCGTTGGGAAACGCGTGTTTTATCATCGTCGCTACGGGGATGATAAAGAAGTTATCGATGTGGTGCGACGTTGGCTGCGGCATCGACCGGTGGAATGGTACCGAGTTGGTATACAGGCTATGGCTTCGAGGTAGCATCAAGCCTTACTATTGAATGGACATCACATGCGTTGAAATAGTGTTGTGCAGATAAAAGATTGGGAAATAATATGGTGTATTTGAATGTTGAATAAAAAAGCCATTGAAATAAACAGTTAAAAATTTGTAATGTTCACTATTATTTTAATATGGGCGCGACCTAAGGGAAATGTAACCACGTTACGAAATCCCGGTCGTGCCCATATTAAAATAATAGTGAACATTACAAAGTTTTAATTCTTTATTTCCAATTTGGAGAGGTTTCACAAAGTAAAGCCTGAAGTTATCAGTTGTATTTTAAAAAACCCTGTTTCAGAAAAGAAATGTGTTGCATTCAAGGATGTTGTGAATTTCTGGAGGCGCTGTTTCCGAGTTTTCATCCGAGTTGGTCAAAGTTCCGCCATCTTGGTTAGACAATAGGGTGGTTTCCTATTATTTTTTTATTGCCTAAATCGAAAGATTATTACTCCTGGAGTACGTATTTCACGCTTTTAGATTTTTAAATGACGATATCTATTTTTCGCGATTAAATGAAAAGTGAAAATTTTCAAGCGCGCGAAAACGCGACGCTTAAGTATGAATGTCGGGAAGTCTCTCCGCGTGACGTATTTCTGGTTCCCCCTCCCGCCCTGCGAGGTGACCTTGAGGCGAGGCTTAGCGCTGATACGACGCAGGCTGCTAGCGGCTAGCCTAGTATACCCTGCTGGCTGGTAGCGCTTGGCTTAAATAAGGATTATTAATAACTTATCAAACGAGGAAAACTTTCCGACCTTAGCCAGTTTTAATGAGTGATTGTTAAGACATGTTTCCCTGAGCTCTGCGCCTCATGCATGCAATGGTAACCTCAGACGACGTATAACTCCTATCTTCTCGTATAGAAACTAGGTCCCTGTGACGTCACGTGGAGTGGCATCGCATGGGCGCCAATCTGGCCCTTTTCAAATGAGGATAAAAATGGACCATTGCCATTCGTCTAACCCGGTATTTCTAAAACAAAATAATTTGTATATTATGAATACACTAATGGTGGGTAACGAATCGCAATCAATGCCTTTCGTTTTCTTTGATGAAGGAAACCACCCTATTGTTGGACTTAGTCTCCGGTATATATTTTGAGGTGGCTAAGTTTTGATCTGAAAATGAACTACAATAAGTGAAAAATTCTACCATATTCATTAGTATATCGCCGGTGATTGTCATCGGATTTTTCCCATCATTCACGATACTTCTATTTATGTATAAACTCTGTGTCTGTTAGCCTCTTTACTGGTAGGGATATCCTTGAAAATATACTTTATTACTGTAATTGTTAGATTTCCGTTGGCTAAAATAAAATTAAATACCAGTTTAAGTGCAGGTAAATAACTAGTTTTCTCTCGTAACATTTTATGTTCAGCTGAGCTGGCTGTTGAACGTAACCGTGGTGATTGGTAATAATGTATCCCTGGGAAAAGATGATTGAGTCATAAGTTCGCAAAGCCTAGCCATGAAGTAAAAAAAAAGGTGTAGATTTTGCATTCCATAGTTTATTTTAATGTATTATCGAGTTATGACCAAAAATTTCACCAAATAGTGAGCATTGGCCCTCATGGGATTGTCAATGTTTTGGTCAAAGTGGGCGTGGCTTGTCCTACCCAAGCACCCCTATTCCGGCCACACTTCGCTCCACGCTCGAAACCAGTGGTGCCCCCTCCAGATATTTGCAACCCCCTAGGTTGCGTTGCATATTAATCTCCCCTCCTACTATTCACTTCGAACGAGTATGAGACACGTTTGTTTCATTATCAAACATTTTTCGTACTTTTTCAATGGAATAGCGCTCTTTGTAAGGGGTATAAGGGTAGAAAGCAGAATCCAGTGAGGATGAGGTAGGTTCGGTGGGCATACAATCGGCATTTCGATATGATGATTCGATATTTATACTTACAACCAAGGGCGTACCCAGGATCATAACTAGGGGCCGGCAAGCCATGGTCTACGGGGGGGGGGGGGGCAAGCCATGGGATTTATGAGATTATTTCCTTGAAAAAATAGTTTTATTTTAGTTACATATCTTATACTAATATATATCATTTGTCGTGATTTTAAAGAATTTTTAAAAATACTTTCGTTTCAATTCAGTACTGATTTTGCATAAAGACTTCTGCGATTTTTGCTTCAAGGGGAGGGGGCAATTGAAATTTTTTTTTTTTAATTCTTAAGTAGTATTTAGAAGGTTTAAAAATGGTAAGAGATGCAAGAAAACCAAATCAGCCGCGGCTTATCTCTAAGCGATCTACCACTCTGAGTGCCAACAATCGCTCGTGATTTACGCACGTCGCTTTAAATTAAGGATGTCCGACCGACGTCCAACTGCTTTGAAGAGCTGATCCAGAGCTGTCGAGCCATGCGTAAATCATGTCGAGGGATGCATCTTAGGCAACCGCGATGCGTTACTTACATTCCTCGCCGTTGTAAACATCGCGATATGCCCGATGCAAACCCTACAGTGTTGCCTCGTTCGTATAATAGCCTCACATTACGTGTGGCATACTTCGAATTCAACTGATTTTTTTAAAATTTTACCCAATTTTTAATTTTCCGCATTAGGGAAAGTTTTTCGGATTCATGAGCAAGATTCCCGATTTAGATAAGGTTAGTAGTCATTTACTCATGTGTAGGAACTGCTTAAAAATGCAAATAGGATAAAAAATGGAAAAATTTAAGTGCCCATGACTCGAAAATTTTCAAAACAAATGCTTAGAGAATAATTATTATAAAACATGCATACAATCGTTTAAAAATTTCCTTAAATATTAGTATGAATTCTAAATCCTTAGTCAAGGTAGTGGAAGAATAGTTTGAGTGACCTTTATGTTTTAAAAGGAAATATTATTTGATTGCATATTATTCTAACCATTCGTTATGACGTTGTCAAACTCGTAAAGAATTGTTTAGTTACTTAATTCTATCCATCAGCCAGCGAATGGAGTGCATGAAGTAGCAATGTTCGGACACTGTGGAAATGTTGGCTGAAAGCGATATTTACTACCTTTGAATTCATCGTTGAGTAAAACTTAAATATTTCGTGACGGGGGATCTGGTTGGTTTGGTGGCTATAGTGTTGGCTTCCCACCCCGTTGGTTCGTGTTCAAATACCGGCGGTGACAGAGAATTTTCAGAGACTACCCGATCCCCACTTGAATGTTGTGTGGACGACATTTCAAGCGCAACATTACATCCATCGGATAGGACGTTGACCCGTAGTCCTCTTGGCGTCTTTATTTAGGAGTAGGCTAATTCCGACACCGGGTTTCTCTCCACCCTTCATTCCAAACCCTTCCCTCATGGCACAAATGACCTCAGCTGTCGGTCGCCTCCTCCAAATACCATACCAAATATTTCATGGCTATCGATACCAAAGGAAACTTTATGATAAATATTTCCATCATCATCTATCAAATTATCAATTATTATTATCAATTCATTAGTTTAGAAGGAGAAAACGTTCGCTCATGAAAATATTTCGTTTGCTTTCAACCCTTAATGTGCCTATAATAGGTTTACTAAACATTCATATTCTAATCTCCACCACCCAGTGCATGGAACAATAGGAGACAAACCGAAAAAATCTTCATGTTCGCAATAAGGATTAAATTTATGCCTGGACCAATCGCATTGGTTTCCCACATTAACAAACTGTCTTCATATTTACTTCAGTATCACCCAGAAGGAAAACAAATCACTAGTGTTAATCAATGTGATATTAGTTTTTACTTCATAATTAGCGAAGTTTCATGGACTTCAGAATCGGGCCGTCCCAAATGCCAGCTGCACTGCGAACTGCGTCGCTACGTAGTGTGCTCCCGCGTGCTCCAACACATGCTTTGGAACGTTTATCTTCCTTGAGTGCGGATCAATTGCTCAAACGCATACAAGTCCTCCGAGCCAATTCTAAGGGTCTGACTGTTGATTGACACTACAGCCCTTTCAAGTGCCGGACGGCATTGTTATATTGGTTGAGTGGCTGGCACACAGTGCTGTAGTGTATTGGGTAGTGGCGTAGCCAGGGAGGGGTCCGGACGCCCCCCCCCCACCCGAAATATAAAAACACTGTTATTTTCTTTCATAAAATTAAACAAAATGTTGAAAAAATCATTAATATTTAAAAAAATTTTCAATAAAAGACATTTTTTCGATTATGAAAAGTGTTAAAATTAGTTTAAAACCCATTACTTAATACCCTGTTTTTCAAAAAATTTCCCCTTGGTTTTGGACCCCCCCCCCCCCCCCCCCCCCCCCCCCCCCGAACGAAATTCATGGCTACGCCGCTGGTATTGGCGCTCTACTGTGCCGACGCGGTGGCTGTGTGGTAAAACGACGTCTTAGCGTCTCTAAGCGGAGTTTGTTTATTCAATACTTTCAATTGTTTTGCGCAGCGTCCATGAATTATATATTTTTCCTTTCTCCCTTCGTCAACAAGCATCGATCCGATGAACTTCTAATGTCGCCAGAAAGTTGCACCAACGACTTGGCGCGTTGCTACTACGCATTGGAAACATAAATGGATTGTATTTAAGTAAATGAAAGGTCGTAGCACTTTTCCACAAGAATTTTTAATTCGTACAACGCGTTTCAGCTCACTGAGCCATCATCTGGTACAAGACGCTTGAACACATGTGAAGATCCCTTTTATACCCTTGAGAGAGGAGAGTATTGGAGAAGGAGAGGATTTGACATCTTTGAGGATGTGGGGGGGGGGTGGGAGCGGGTGTACAGAGTATAGACAATGGGGAAAGATACAACTACGGGATGTGGAGAACCCACGTTGGAGGGAGGGTTCTGGTCATAACTGTAAAATGACGACACGTGCGGAAGACCATAGCAAAACAGGAGGAGGGGGTGTTGAGAAGAGTGAAAAAAGGGGGGCTTAGGGTAAAAAGAGGCCGCGTGTCTTTTGAAAGTGAGAGGAGTAAGTAGCGACGCAGAAAAAAAGGCGGGGTGAGGAGTCCCTTTGGGTTAGCTGAGAAGGAGTGAAAGTTAGCGGGGGTTCAAGGGAGGAAATTGCCAGCAATAGAAAATGGTCAAATGCGTAGAGAGGATGGGCGGACGGGAAACACCCCGTGGATGTTGGGGCACTTAAGGCGTGGGTGAGGAAAGAATTTCACCATTTGTTTTGGTGAAGGGTATCTTTAGGAGAGGGGAGTGGGTGAAAAACACTTGCTCATTCATAAGCGTATTCAAATCACTTTGTACAATTTCAAATTGCTCAAAAACATCCAGTCTTGTACCCTTACTTTCTAAATGTAGAATTTCAGGTTTAAAATTACAATAATGTAAGGTCTGAAGAAGGTGTTTAGCGAGAAGTGACGTTTCATCTCCATTTTTCCAGCACCGTCTATGTTCTTTCATTCTGGTAATGAAACTTCTGCCTGTTTGGCCGATGTAACACATGTTGCATGACTCACAATTAACCTTGTAAATGCCAGATTGATTGATTGAATCTATTTTGTCTTTGTTGCGGCACAAAACTTTACCAAGAGTGTGGGGGTTATAAAAAGAGACATTGAATTTATTTTTGGGGAATTTGCGAGCAAGCCTATTTGAAAGATCCCCTACAAACAATAGCCGGCACCATTTTTTGGATTTCTCAGTGATGAGGGGAAGGGAGCAAAGCTGTGAAATAGCTCGCGTTTTTAACTTTCTTTGAAGCATTTTGGTAATGATGTTTACACTATAGCCGTTTGAAACTGCAATTGACTTGATATTAGAAAGTTCACTATTGAAATTCACAGCACTTAACGGTAAATTCACCAATCTATGCAACATGGAATGAAATGAGGATAATTTCTGGGAGGTTGGGTGGCATGAGTCACTTGGAATGATTGTATCACTATAGCAGGGTTTTCTATACACACCAAATTCATGTTTGTCACCAACTATGGATATGGAGAGATCAAGAAAGTTTATTTGTTTATCGGATTCTATTTCCACTGTGAACGTAATGTTGGGATGTTGGGTATTTAAAAGATTCAGAAATGTATCTAATTGTCTAGCACTTCCGGTCCAGCAGCAGATGATGTCATCAACATAACGGTACCAGTAGAAGATGTTGGATAAAAGTGGACCTTTCATTTACTTAAATATGTCTAACTTCCACCAATTGAAGCCTGAATCTGTTGAACTTATTATAAATGGATTGCCTTGCTATTGGTCACGTGAAAAGCAGTCTACCTGGAGAGCTCAGTTCCGTGTCTTGAGGTGAAAAACAATATGTCTTTCCTATGTCTTTTCAATATCTTTATCGCCTAACGTCTTTTCAAGATGTTGGTGATGCTGGGGCGATTAGGGCTTCCAGTTCAAACATACTTAGTGCCTACTCTCGACTGTTACCGTTATATGGAATATTGCGAGCTTAAAGCAATTATAATTTAATGAAAATAGTTTTACAATAGGGATTTCTAACCGAAATGATAACCGTTGGTAAATTTTGTCTTTGGATGAATTTACGCGTATTTTTTGTTACTGAGCGTAATATTTTAGTGTGGTGTGCATGTTGGGATCCCCTAGCATACTTCATGTGGATGATTGGTCACCTTCTGCCAATCACCCTGGAAGTGGCTCGCAGGGTAATATGTACCTAGAGAATTCGCTGAAAGCGCTTTCCGGGGACTTTATAATCTAAGGTCATAAACTGTTGTCACCTGACTGCACAGTAACTTCATCGATTATTAATTCACTCCTATGGTGAACTAACGAAGCGGTATTTTTAGGTAATATTTTTATTCAATTATATGTTTCTACACAGAGACAGTGGGAAGCGTAATATGGACTAGTGTGTGACATAATGCTTAGCATCCTGATTTACTTACCCTTTTAGTTTCAGCATCATAATGAAATGAGTTCACTCAAAGTTTATTTCACATTTCAAATGAAAATACAAGAAAATCAGTTACTTTGGTGTAAAATGGATAAGTGTTTTCTAATGTCCATCTAAACCAGTGGAAAAAATAACCCAATGCCTAAATTTGGGTCAGTATTTTATTGATGGAGTGATATAATTTCGGTCGCTGCTTTTGTAAACGTAATCTTGTGCCAAATCGTCGGCCATTAATATCACGTGCTCCTCACTGGGCCAACTTCTTTTTTTTCGATGCTGTTATTTTTCTATTTCCCATCATCAAAAGCGTGGTGTTCTTTTCCACCTTGACGAAGACTTGTTGAGAGAAAAGGTGGGAGAGAAAAAGAGTTTCGTCGTGTTATTAGTCAGTGATTTTTCATTCTGAGAGGAAAGATGCAAAAGATGCAAAAACACTGAAATTTGTAGATTTGTCAATTTTTTTGATGATATTAGATAAACTACCTTGGTGCCCCGTGCATACTCCAAAACTTTCGTACAAACCTAATGCGTCTTCGAAACAAGTGCGGATTTAGCATCTATTAGGTATTTCTACTACATTTACTAATCTTAATTGGCATTATCTGTGCACCTTTGAATTAGACTCGTACTCTTGATGGTGATTACAGCTAAGGGTCACAATAATCATGGTAGATCACGATGTAATAGTTTAGCTCCTCAGTCCCAGGAAGGTTTCTCCTTCTAGCGATGTCTCACCATGGGATTATGCGTGAAAATAACCACTGCTCAGCATATTCTGCCTTTTGTTTTCGGATGTTGCCATTTCGACCGGAAGCTTGAAATGCTCTCTTTCTTTCCAGTCTTGCTTTGATTAACTTGTTCCGGTATTCAAGGGTATCGTGGTTCACTTGGACGATTTGTAAGCGAGTGGTTATGCTGAAATGTTGAACAAATCGCCATCACGATTCTCGAAGTCTCTCCGCATCATTTTTTTTGCAAATAGTTTAAGCAATCCTATAAGTGTGATGTTATCATAATAAAAAAAACGTCTTTCTTTTCACGATGTTATACCGAAAAAAATGCGTCTTACTTTTTTTCGAGCCATGCCAGCCATTAAAATTTCGTTTGATTTAATTTTTAAAAGCCGTAATCGAGAACAGAACAGATATTGTTGCGTCTCCTCTTTTGAATTCCCACTCCTATTTTCGAACCGCGATTGCTCAAGGAAATCGCACACCTTTTAGAATCGAGATTTTTATGTTGTGGTTGGTGGCCAAGCTCTCATTTTAAACTTGTATATTATCATGACAATGGGCATTTATTTCGGGATCAACATGTTTATGGCATGGCGCTATAAATTTTATGAAACCTCTTTGTTGGTGTATTAACAGCTTAAGTGTCGAGCTTCTTTTCACTTTATGCCAAACTTTTTATCATCACGCAATCACTTTGGGTATGTTTTTTTCGTGATTCAATCCATTCTAATCCTCATTTTTGACCATCGCACAATCCGCTACGTTACAATAATTTTTTTGTCAAAATCTTGCTTTTTTATCCAACCCATGATATTTATTCAAAATAACATTGATATTCTGGGAATAATTTTATTTTCCTTGTAACTAGCACATGTGACCGTTAGTAACCTTGAAAATTTGCCAAGTTTCAAACACAACCCCCAAAAATTATACTTAGAAAACCACCATTTGATGCAGCACAATTACTTTGCTTTGATATTTTCACGAAAATGATTTATACATTGCTTCTCGTTATAATATCCATGAGTCAACTATCCTTATCTTCTTTAATGAATCAAGTTTGAAGATGACGTATTGAAAAAAAAGTACTTCAAAGAATTATTTATTTGCGAAATCTAATAGGGTGTTTCCTATTATTTTTTATTGCTAAATTGAAATTTTATTACTCCTGGAGTACGTATTTCACGCAATTAGATATTTAAATAACGATACCTATTTTCCGCGATTAAATACAAAGTGAAAATTTTCAAGCGGGCGAAAACGCGACGGCAAAGTACGAATGCTGGGAAAAGCCCATGTGACGTCATTCTGGTTCCGGCTGCCGCCGTGTGAGGCCACCTTGGTGCGAGGCTATGAGCGCCGCTACGATGCAGGCTGCAAGCAGGTAGCTGAGTACCCAGCTAGCAGGTAGCGCTTGGCTTAAATAAGGATTATTAATACTCTATCAAAAGAGTGAAACTTTCCGACCTTAGGTAATTTTAATAGGTGATTATTAAGAGATGAATCCCTGAGCTTTGTGCCTCATGTATGAATTGGTAACCTCAGAGGATGTAAAACTCCTGACTATTCGTATAGAATCTAGATCCCTGTGACGTCACATGGAGTGGCATCACATGGGCGCCAATCTGGCCTTTTTCAAATGAGGTAAAAATTTACATTCGTCCAAACTGGGATATTTAAAACCAAATAATTTGTATATTATGAATACACTAATGGTGGGTAACGAATCGCAATCACTGCCTTTTGTTTTCTTTGATGAAGGAAACTACATACCTTATTCTCTCTTTGATGAAGGAAACTACCTTCTGCTGCTAATCGTCATCTGGCTCTGGCCCATGTATGCCCTTTTTTCATGCTTTTCATCCATTGTAGTCTGTGGTAACAATCAATTTTACGTCGCCTTTAAATGCTTGAAGGTGTTTATTAATCCACTCCCTCGTCCACATCGGACGTTAATTTGATGCAACTTTCAAGCCTCAATAACCCAAGGCGGTGGCGTTTGTAGCTTCTTTTTTCTTTCGAGATATCGGCCTCCTGGGTTCTGCCATTAAAAAGCGATGACTTCCTTTGTTCCTTTTCTGCCCTCCGTTTTTTTGTCGTTAGTTGCCTCCACCCTTTCCGGTTGAGAGTGAAGAGTTTCCACTACGGCTTCCTTCAGGGATGGGATTTTCCCATGCACCTGTCTTGTTTTAATCTCCGCCCCCGGGACAGCCCTTTTACGTTCTCGACGAGCTAGCAGTCGCCCCAGCCCTGCTCCCAAGCCCTCCACCCAGATGCGACGGAAAAGTCATTACTTTTCAATTCGGACGGTGGGCTGGTAATTGTGGGCTTCCCATCCTTTTTTTCGCGACCCATTATGATTATCCTTCAGCAGTCACTGCTCTTTTTTCTCACGCTCTCTGTCTCTCATTTTGGAATCCGATGATCGCTCCAGGTTTTTTCTTACTCGATTTACGCGGTACGTTGTGTTTTTATTTTGCGTTTCCCTTCAACCTTAATTATGCATGTTTTCTTCGTGATGCTGCTCGCTGCTCGTGTTGTCAAATTATTCTGATTAGTGCGCTTAAGACTTTTTTGGATTTTGTTGTGTGGTAGCACGGAGTTATTTAGTTTTACATCACTGCTTGATATTTTTTTATTTTCTCCCCGTGCCCGAATTTTTTTTTTACTGGGGGCAGGGTGGATATGTCCATTAGAAGAATCAAGACTCGGGGTGAATGGCTAAGGAAGTTGTCTTTTTATAAGGGGTTTGTTATCGTAGCCCAGTTTATTTTGAGGATAAGGTCTTCAATTAAAGAGCAATCATGTGTTTTACGTAATGCAAGCGAGCTCAGTTAAAATTATAAGCATCAAATTTACAAAATTACTTAATATAAAGCTTGGTGCTTTCCTAAAAATTCTCGGATGTTGAGGGAAAAAGGAAAAATAACCCCTCATCTCCCTTGCCTTTACTAAAATTTCCTACACTACTACTATAATTTGCCGTGCCGTTGATTCTCTAGCTTTAAACTATCTAAGAATGTAATGAGATGAAAAAAATGAGATTAGCAGCGTGGTATTTGTTTCGTTTTAGTTTTATTTTAACCAGTTTTCTAGTGATTGACAGCACTCTCTAGTCCTTAAGTCATTTCACAACTTTTTAATGCTTGACTTCCGATGTTACGAGTCCATTTTCTTCTCCCGGCCAAGCGGAGTGCGCAAATTTCTAGCCCATTTAGAGGTCTCCGTTCCGTGGGAATGTTTTCCCTGTCCGCCTCGTTGTCCTTATTTTTGGCCTGTATTTCTTCTCCAACAGCGATGGCTTGGCCCAGTCTGGGAGGTTTCAAAATCACGCGTTTCCTCCCAAGCCCGGCAACGTCCGCTGTCCATGCGAAAATTCTCGTCACCCGATTCTCGCTGGGCGAAAATGGGGTTCCTCAGGGTTCCATCTTCGGTCCCGTCCCGTTTCCGGTCGGGTGATCGATGAAGGCAAGGGGTAGAAAAGTGAAAGGGTCGTCTTGTGTAAGCATATCGATGGGAAGTATACACAGACATTACTTGTTTGGGAATCTCTCCCCTTTCTCAGATGATGATGTACTTGCAAGCTTTTTCGGCTTAATCGTTTCCCTCCGGACATTGGCGACTCATCTGTCATCTCGTTCTTGTTTTTTATTTCGACGCGTTCGAGTGGAAATAAGCGTCCTGGTCCTGCTATTTGTGTCAGTCGTTCAATTAATGTCAAGGCACTCGACTGGCACATGATTTTGATCGCATTATCCATTTAACTTCAACGTAAAACACTTATTTTAATGTCATCGTTTCAATGCGTTGACAAATAGAAGGTTGAATACCCTGTGTTTGGGACACAACAGACGGCTAGATTTGTGAGGAGGAAGTAGAGAAGGGATATTATTAGCTTGTCGATTCGCGAGGGCGTGAATTATTTGATGTGGTTATGATTAATCTTTGAGAAAAACGATGGGCACTTTGTAGAGCCTTTCATAGTTCTTTATCGGAAGTGTTTGGTCTCGAAATTACGTAAAACTATGCCCTACCGCTATTATCAGTGATTAATGACTATAAAACATTTTCTGGTACTCAAAAATCCCTGGGGAAGTATTGTATTTGGAAAACAACCGTTTAGTACTCTCTGAGAGTATCATATGAAATCATACGTTGAAGCGCCACGAATGAACATGGGCCATTTTTTTAATACATCGGCATATGTTTTGATATTATGTGAGTTTTTGGTTCCAATTGTGCAAATGACTGAAAAAGGCCAAAATATTGATATAATCTTGACCGTTGAAAATTTTTCTCGAATCGTTTGCCCTACAATTCACTGGAATAGATGCTGAATATTTTTGGGTTTGGCAATATCCTAAAAAGTACGCTTTATTTTGCGGGAATTATTTTCCATGACTCAAGTTGAAATCATGGAATATTCACTTATTTTTTTAGTGGCTCTTGGTATTTTGTACTTTTTTCCTTGCATAGCTGCAGTTCCTAGCGGTCTCGTTAATCTCTTTATTTTCTCAAAGCTTATATTGTTTCGCTTTTAAAATAAAATAGGAGCCCTGGCGATGTATCCACTTTTCACATTCTCCTTCATCAACCACTGATTATGTTGATGGACTAATGTGATATACTGGAAACATGGTTGGTTTCGGAGTATAAGAATTTTGTGTTAAAGGTGTGAAACTCTATGGTTTCCATGAAGTGAGTGCTTATGTGGTTTTTTGTGCGTAGATATATAGTTTCTGGGATGAATGTCTTTATTATTTAGGAATCACGAACTTTTTATTCAAGGTATTAATTGGAATTTCTATTTTTATCTTTGCAGGTGAGTGGTTATATCTGTATCCTGGGATCATCTTTATCAGTTGAATTTCGATTCGCGTAATTTTGCGCGATTAATGAGGTACTTGTATTATAATTGTACTATTAGTATAAGAAAATGGTGAATTTAATTTATTTTTTTAATATTAAGTTTTTAGGGACCTAATTTATAATTTAGTACCTATCACTATCCAACTATAATAAATGTAGCTATTAAATCCGTTTTATGATTTGAAGCTCACCGAAATTGTATAATCAGCATTTCTAGATCCGTGCAGTCATTTTCATCGTGATAATCCGTGAAACTTGGGTCTTGTGTTTGTAAGTCACGATGTGGTTTAGTGAACTTCATCATTGAATGAATGAGTTTCTGGAAGAAGAATAACTCCCTACAACGTAGCTATATAATTCGGGGTACCCAATTGGAGACTGTTGAATCCGTGACACATATCTAGGAGTTAGACTCAATAATGATCTATCGTGGAATAAACATATTCGAGAATAACCGGTCAAGCTAATCGTAAAATGGGTTTTGTTAACAGAATATTAGGAAAGTGCGACGACAAAGTGAGAGAAATTAGCTACTTTTCCCTCGTTAGACCCCATTTAGAATACCCTGCCAGTGTTTTGGACCCACATGAAAAAGGCTTAGTAACAGAATTAGAACGCGTGCAAAGAAGAGCTGCTAGATACCTGAAAAATCGTTACGATAGCCTTGTCAGTGTAAGTGACCTGTTAGATAAACTCGGATGGGAATCTCTGTCGGACCGTAGATTGAAAAATAGACTAAACCTTTTAGATAAATTCAAGAGCAGTGTCTTTTCTAACGAAGTTAACCATATCTTACGGACGCCAACATATTACGGAAGATCAGATCATATAAATAAAATAAGAGAGATAGATTGTAGAACAGACAGGTTCAGAATGTCTTTTTTTCCACGATCAATAAGAGATTATAACGGCAGCGATAGAACTCATAAATGGATTGCATGACTTGTAGTGTAGCCTACTAACCTATGTAAAACTTAATGCATGTTTCTTAATTTTATCATTATTTCTAAGAGCATATGGTAGTATAATTTGTTAGTATGCGTGACTTTTTTGGACCGTGTGGTGTGCATGTGGGAGTCCAATTGCATGCTGGTGATTGATCACCCCCTGCCAAACACCCTAGAGGTGGCTCGCAGGGTATATTGTAGATGTAGATTTCTGCTATAGTTCTCCCTCCCTCGGATGGAGCGCAAATTTGTTTGCTCCTCTATTGCTATTTTGAGGTCTTATGGCTATGCCGGGTTTCCCTCCACCCTGAATTCGTTCCGAAAGGCTCGGCCATCTGTGCCCATGAGTATATTCCTTTCCTTGTGTGGTGAATAATATGAGGCGTGTGTGGACTGCTTAACTCATCGCCATTACCATATTTCGTTTCATTATGCTCTCCTCTTCCTTACTCATCTGATTTGCCTCGTCATTTCGTCTCCGATTCGGAACAGGCGGAAGTTATAGAGGTCGCTTGCTTACAATCACCTGCTCCCCTTAAACGGAAAAACGCTGACGCCTTACGGTTCGTCGACTCGATATATTTTTGTGTATCGTCAGTTGTTTGAACGCTTCTCGTGTACGTGGAAGTATTCTTCCTATGTGTGTTTTTCTCTCTCCCGTCATTCACGGAAAGTTTGAAAGCTTGTTTCAGTGCGTTGTTTGGACGATCCCTAGCTGTCGACCTGTGCCCTGTACCCGTGTGGATTCTGGAAGGTGTCCTGTTGCATTAGATTCTTCTTCTTATTCCTCTGAGAAGGTGAGATTGGTGATTAGTGAATTTTCAATCACTTTACTTAACGAAGAAATCTTTTACATCTTTGCAGTGCAGTGCTACAAGTTAAAACTATTCATCGATAAATGACGCTACTAATCTTACGTTTCCTAAGGTTATGCGTTGAAATTTGTTCAAAACTAAATTAATAGTTGAGCGAGAGCACAGATTTATTGAGAATTCATGGTTTTCCCGACGAATTTTACAAGAATATCAATTTGAGTTTGACCTCCTTGCTAGTGCAATCGTAGATAACGTTTCAGCGTCAAATCTTACCATCTTATTAGGGTCCGTTTGCATCAAAATTCTGAATCCTTTGACGACGGTTTTCCGCGCGAAAGCTTTTGTACCAACTCATTGGCAGTTGCAAGGATATTGTACGAAATACAGCTTATTTTTCGTAATTTTAAATTTTTTCTTTATGCGCTTCCCTGCCTCAGGCTGTGTTTACTAAAACAGCTTTTCATATCTCCCGTTCTTATTCAGAATCTATTGATCTACTTATTTTGTAAACTTTCGTGAAATAGTTCCCCTAATAAAGCTGTTAACTCTGCCTGTGCTCGCAATATGCATGATGCATTTCTTTTTATTTCGTTTAATTTCGGCTGAATGCTAAGCAACATCGTCCGCGCATAAAAAATAGTCAGTGGTTGTTATTCTTTGCAAAACTTGTATTCAAGATGGCAAACAAGTAGCCAATTGTGGCATCTTAACAGCTGATGAACCCCGAAGATCGGGTATATGACCTCTTACAATGCCTCCTTGTTGTTGTTTGCCGCCTGAAAGCATTTTCTCTTTCGGCCTCACCCAATCTTGATAATTGTTACGCGAGCCGTGACGTTGAAGCGTGACGCGGCGGGTAAACGCGCATTTCTTAGCACGTGCGCGGATTTCCGTCGCATTCCCCGAACTTGAATCACGCTACCCGTCCGAACGAGTTCGGCGGCTCAGCGCTGAGCGCTCAGCGTGAGGGCCATCGATGTGTCTTATTTCAACGTCATGTATGACGAATTCTCCCCATCGTTATCGATATCATTCATTCAGTGCGTCATAATTGTTTCCCTGTGAGTATGAATTTTCACTTATCATTGGGTGTGTCTCCGTTACTTCCATTTTATTTTTTCATACGAAGTATATCTTATAAGTTTCGTCTCACTTTAACCTTGAATTTCAAGCAATTCTCTTATGGTCCTACCTGCGGCAGCCTAGGTGGTATCTATATTTTACGCAAACACTTCGATCAGAGCTCGTTGCAATTCATTCATGAGGCTAAAGTTAACCAAATTTAAATTAATGGCTTCCGAAATATACTCAGTAAATTTGAGAAAGAAAATATTTCACTTCGTGGAACATAAATTTATGAAGTCGTCGCCAGGATACCCTGAGCAACTGGATAATTAGTAAAACTTTGGTAGCATAATGAATATACATAGGAAGAATTCAGGGGTATTGGGATATATTTTGGATGATGAAGTCGGTTTAATTACTAGGATGGGTAGGCATAACGAGTTTGTGTCTTCTCTGTCAGCTGTTGGTGTGTTTGTACATTTTGCAGCCTTAGTCATCATATGGCCAATCGGTGTGATAAGATCGTATTAGGTCGCTAAACACTGTGGTCTTTCGTCGGAGTATTAAACATGGTTTTATAGCTGTGTAGAAGCAAATATTCTGGAGAATTTGTCGTCGATTATGTTCTTGGAATGGCATTAAGTTCGCGTATCTTACTTTTCGTTTGAGTAGAAACGTTTTCCCGGAGTGTTTGCCTTCCTCGTTTACAAATTTTCTCCGGGCTATTGGTGAAAGAAACTTCATAAATGCGTTTTTCATGAAAATACGTTGTTTGTTGGAAAGAATTCTTCCGCGGAAAGCTTGGATGAAGCCTGCTGGTGGAGTTTTCACCTGCGTTTCTTTGTTACGGAAGGCGATATGTTTCGAAAAACTGCCTTCATTTTTCATTAAGGTGGAATTCATGTATTCTATCATTCCTTTCGCCTCTTGTAATATGTTTTTTTTTCATTTTGTTGTTCTAAAGCTCTTAGTTTTCATCTAAAGTTAATTGAATATTTCTTAATTCAATTTCAAAGGTAAATTACCAATGGTAGTACTCATATGGTTTATTTTAAGTCTGAAGCGTTAGCGGCGGTGATATGTGTATAAATTGTCATGATAATAAATTCCTCTGACCGGGAATCGAACCACGGACCTTTAGCTTTCCAGGCTACTGCAATACGGAAAGCCAAAGGTTCGTGGTTTGATTGTAGGTCCAGAGGATTTTTTTTCCATTGCCAATTCAGGCTTGAAATAAACCACATGAAGGCTATCATTGGTAAACAAGAAAATGAAAAAATATACTATAAAAGCGGGTAAACGAATTGAAAATACATGAATTCAAGCTTGATAAAAAATGGAGTAAAAATTTAAAAAATAAAAAATGGAATAAAAGTTAAAACCGAATCGATTAATTTCATTTCAACAAAAAATGGAGTTTTTCTCTTGGCAATTAATGTGGATAGTATTCATATTCGTAATGATTTGGTTTGGGGCCCTCAGCAGTGTAGAATGGAACATGTAACAGTAAAGACACACATTAAGGTAGAAACAGGGTCTGTTCAGTCGTTTAAAAATCTCCCATCCCTGCTGAGGGAAAAAATTCCCAACTCTGCTGGAACAGTCCCTGGATGGAAACACTGATAGGATACAATTGCGTTACGCTACAATGCTGTCACTCGTTGACGCTGTGGTCCCAGCTGAGTACACATTACTGGAAGACTTGTTAGTGTACGGTGTTGACTTGGGCGGGTCTCTTTCATTGTGCTCTTCCTCATCTCCACTTGCTGTTTGCTTTGGTACGAAACGACTGTTCCCTCTGCTGGTGGTATTTTGAAGAGATGACCGAAGACATGGGTCATTGATTCTGTTGGGAAAAAGCGAGGAAAGATGAATAAAGAGGGACCCCAAGCTACACTGTGAAACAAAAAAATACAAATAGCCCTTTTGTGGTGCTCATGAAAGGTCTGCAATCGGCTTTAGAATTTTCATCCCTTAATATTTTAGATGCTGGAAATGAATATGTAAATTTATCTTTTTTATTCTTAAAATTTTCGCTAATTGTAATAATCGCCATTAACGAATCGTCTATCATACATTCAACAATGCAGTCGTATTTAGTTTTATTTCCTGTTAATTGCAGTCAGTATTGTTTACCTGTGTTTCTGTTCTTTGGTGTCATCTACATCTACGAAGTACGGTTCAAGCCACCACAAGGGCGCGGGGAAATCATAACGGGATGCGGGATCATCCATTTACAAAGCAATATCCTTTAAAAACACCATTTTTCGCAACTTGGCCAGCTGTTCTTGTTTTCGCGCCGTCTCGTCGGTAACGTTTTGTTGTAAGGAAAGCAATGGACCGTGGCTAATTGTCCCAGAATCATTAACCTGAAGCGTCTTATATCCAGTTCCATTAGAGGGATAGGACTCTCACGAGAAAGTCTCTAGCTCACTCCCGTGATTTGAACCTGGGCTTTTGGAATAGGAATCCAGCCCTGTATCCACCATCCCAGCGTAATATCCGCCGCTTGTCTCCTCTGATCTCCCCGCCTTGTGCTTCACGCCAAGGAATGGAAAGTGAGAAAAGGGGAAGTGGGGAGGAACTTTCCCGCGTCACTGCCTTCCCGTCGCCTGTGGCCTCGATGGAATTTCCGCGTGATTCGCTCCCGTATTTCCACTGTTTCCTCATCATCAGAGCGACGTCGTCACCACGGCAACGGTCCGCGGAGGAAGGAGGCCACTGCTAAGTGTGAGATTACACAGAATTGTTTACGGTACATCCATCCCAATACATTCGCAGCCTCTTTTCAAAGCACTGTGGCTAATATATAAAGCTTGAAGTGCTAATCTTTCAATTCTTTTAAACACGAATTGCACTTTTGAAAAGGTTAATCAATTGTTATTTTTAATTTTTTCATTGCCCCATCACCATAATCATTGGCCTCTACTCAGGGGTTTTCATAACATTTCAACAACTAAACGTACAAGAACGTCCATGCCGTGGATAGGGGCAACTTACCCTGGCGGGACTCGAAGCCGCGACCTTCATTTTGACAGGCGAGGACTTGACCCCAACGTCACCGAGGCCGGCAATTAATGAATTTTGTTAATGATTTTTTATTAGAATTTTATGTCTGAATAGTGGGCGTAAATAGAAAAGAATTAAAGCCTGACATTGAAAATCCTTGCCATAATTTTTAATTTTTTGTGCAACATGGTTGAAATTTTAATTTTTTTTCATAAATTACTCTTAGAGTAACAAATAAAGTGATACGCTGCGTGGAAACGTAACATTTGATTGATTTTTTGTTATTATTGAAATTTACACACGATCCGAAATTTTAATTCCTTCAAAGTTTCTCTTTCGTAATTACTTTGAAGTCGTAGGAATTCAGGATATTTATTGCAATTCACGCGCTCACTTCCGCGTGCATGAATCTCATTCCGAAGCCAATTTGGAAGTCGGCTGGCCAAATGTATTGCCAACCGTAGCAAGATAGATGATGAAAATCTATTTTAATCCACTCTTTGTTCACGGGTATATCAACTCAAACGTGGAAGGATATAAACATGCTACACCAAGGAGAAATATCGCTAGCGATTATCGAAATATCGATTGGCGTAATCAAATAAATATCTATGCTATTTTTTGCCGGGCGACCTGCTTTCCCCATGGTGAACACTTTTAAAACGACTGATTACAAAAAAATTGGCATTTATCGCAATCTTTATCCAGCAGTCACAGAATTTATGAGCTTAACTGCAAATTTTACTTATATCTCCTAGCCTCCTCATTAGGTGAATTAATTTGCACTTGATTGATGATTACTCCGCGAGTTGAAACTTGGAGTATGACTTTTTAAATTGGGGTAAAAGTGCGACTAGTAATTGAATTGAACCGACTTTGACTGTTCAACTGACATATGTATTGGTTTGCTATGTCAGCTGCATAACCTCCGTCCTTGTATCCATTTGAGGAACTAGAAAGTGGGCTTTGGGCACGCGTCAAAACTTTTTATCTAGTCCCTCCGCCGCCTCTCCTATTAGGTCCAAGACCGAGTAACCGTTTGCTACCCGACAGGCTTGTTCTATACTTTGGGCAGAAACATGCTTCTTCAAATTAAACTCTCCAGCTTTCTCTTTTTGGCCCTTTTCGTCAACGTTCCCGTTAATACGTGTCTAGGGTCATGTAAAAAAAGTGTGAACAAAAAGGTTACGCGAGAGTTATCGACGCCAAAATTGCTTAGCGCTTACAAATGCTGTAGCTTCGGCCAGGATCGTCCGTTACGAAATGTTGTTTTAGTTTTCGATGGATAAGATTAATAGTTTTCCGATTTCGATGCATTATGCACCATGCTCATCGTCATCATACCTGCTTTGTTCCTTTACCTAATAACCCTGCCATGTGACCATGAATTCCAAGTTTCCTACTTCTCTGGGTACTATCCTTCCCGGTGGCCTATTGGTTCGTAATATTCCCTATGCAGCTCTTCATTCTCACGCTGCGGAATTATAAGGCCCTCAAAGAGGAGTCCCCTGGTGTGACTTCCGTCAATATCCCTCCACACACTGCATGGGGGAGTATAGTCACGCATCCCTTGGTAATGGGTCGTCGACCAGCATACTAAGGCTCGGAATCGCTTGTAGAAGAGTAATTTGGGACTGCCCATGTGACCTTAATAGGGAGAAAACGAAAAAAAAACTTGGCCGAAAAAAAGATCTGGGGCGCGGTCGGTTTTGGGTTTTCGCGCCACTGCTCTGGATGATAGTACACTCTCGATTGTGTGTGTGAGCGCGCGCGGGAGTCGCTTTTATCACCTCATTTTTTTTGTACGGCAGCGTTGTCGCGTCTAGGGAAAAACACTTCGAATGCGTGGGAGATTCGCGGCCGTAAACGCAGGCATGCTCCCAATGCGGGCGGCCCGCAACGCAAAGTGCTGTAATTATTCAAATGGGGTTCCGGCACCGCCTATCTATCCGTGTCCATCTCCGTATACGGCGCCTGCAAGGATTGCCTATTGTCCTATCCCCAACCGTTGGTCTGTCTCATCCCCAACCGCGTTGGTCTGATTTTTCAGAAATGTATTCCAAGCATGTGTTGTGTTCTAGCAAAAAGTAGGGTAATTTCTCTAATAAAAGTATGGCTAAATACGCCATTTGAGGAAAAAAACTTATATATTGTGTAGTTGAAACTCATTGTTAGAAAATATAGCATAGCATATCGCTGAAGAAATTATTTGAACTCAACGGGATAGCTCACTGAGCGATCAAAATTTGTAAAAATTCTCCAATTATTTTTCTAATTTGTGTACATCCTCTAATATTTAAAAATTGCATTTATTCAGAGCTTTTCTTTGCATTAACTCGCCAAGAATTTTTTAGCTAATTGATGAAATCCCATCCATCGCATAAGATGTGATTTAAGCTTGTTTTTTTAACAATACGCCATAAGTTTACGAAGTTTGAGCAGCTGAGTGATATTTTCTGTTGATTTCAATATCACTGCCCTTCATCATGAATATTTAAAATAAACGCGTGAATGTAGAGTTTGAAGATTTCCGGGACGATCGTTCATTTGCGAAAGTCAAATTGGAGATTTTCGATTTACATCGAAGGGCTACTTGTGTCTAATGTGAAAGTCCCTCACGTGCCATCACCAAATCTCGAGCTAATCCTGGTAGGTGATTGGAAATGAATACTCACGAGGTATAGTTTTTGTTTCAGCCGCCAACGAACAATAGTTTTCGTCATATTAGCTAAGGAAATTACCTAGAAAACGCCTACTTTTATCCAACCCGCATTGTAACAATAGACCCTTACACTCCGTTTCTAGGGCACTAACGGGTTGTGGTTGAGTTGTGTGTTACACAGATTTAGGCGTTTTCCTGGTACTTCCCGTCGCAAATATCTCGAAAACTGCACCTCTTAGCTATCCATTTCCTATCGCCTAGCAAAATTTGAACGAGATTTTGTGGTGACACTTCAGGTACTTAACCTTTAAGTTGTGTTTTCAATGGATATCGTTCGTTTGCGAGTTATAAAGACGAGACTGTGATCTTTTTATCTTGAACCGCGATCGAAAGCACCCTCTGCAGAGCTATAAGTCGTCGATGGCTTCGGTATTTTCTCGATTAAAGATACCCATTCGGAGTATTTGCGATGCCCCAAAGCGATGAACGATAAGCGGAACCTGAGACATGATTCCTAAAATGGAGGGCGGAACCTCTTTGTGGATCGAGAAAGAACCGTGCCAACTTGGAGAATCGAGGACCAGATCTTGACGTGGAGAAAAAAGCCAGTAGCACTCCGCCCAAGGAATTTTAAGCGTACTTTCCTGGAGTGGCATTTGCTCATTGCCCTTTTAAGCTTGTAACCATGCCCTTATTCTCTCAGTTCCTACTAGAATCTCCGATATCATCATACCTCAATCGCATTCCTTGGAAATCTGGTGCTTAGAAAGTGTTTCAATTATAATTTGATGAGTCTTTGTACGTGTATGATGTAAAACAGCTTGCTTAGCGGTTACAAATTTTTAGCTGCCGCTAGGATTGTCCGATACGGGAATGTTGCTTTAGTTTTCCAAAGCTGAAATTAATCGTTTTCTTATTTTGATGCATTCATCATCATTGGTCAACAATCCTAAGATTGGTTTGACGCAGCTCTCCACTCAATTCCCCTATCAGCTAATCTTTTCCCACTTATTCATTAGTATTTATTCTCTTTCACATCGTTCTTTACCTGTTCCATATATTTCATTCGAGGTCTTCTTTTTCCGTTCTTGCCATCTATTGTCCCTCGACTATTGTCTTCATTAGGCCATCATGTGTCAAGATATAGCCTATAAGGTTGTTCCATCTTCTTGTCAATGTTTTCATAAGTCTTCTCTTCTCTCCTTAATTTTATTAACTAACCGGATTTATTTCCAAGTGATGCCAATTGAACAATTAACGAGAATGGCGAAATGTGCTGTATGAATGATGATATACTGTCGATTGAGATGAAGCTTGATTCTACGGATTAGTTCGAATTCGATTCAAACTGTTTCCTCGAGTATTCAATCTGTGAACGCATTTTTTATCAATAATGGTCACCATGAGAGGACGGAAGATAAGACTGATAGGACTTCCTCATCACTAACTCGGTAGCTCCATGGCATTATGCACCGAAATTTTGAGTAAAAATTAATCAATAACCGTCCATTATTTTATCTTATGTTGACGTTAGCTCTTGGTGGTTCATTACCGTGCGTCGCTAATTTTGGAAAGAAGTCAACTTTTGGAATTCTTCGATTATTCAGCGTAGTTAATGCACAGCGTGTGCTTTAGTGGGATGTAAAACAGCTTGCTTGGCGCTTATAAATTTTTAGCTTCAGCTAGGAACACGAATAAGGAGTCGCTCTTGAATGAAATCACTGAAGCTATTGGAATTACAGCGAAAGAGTATGTTTCATTTGGAGTTAATTTGAGTCAAATAAGCTATAAGAAAGAAATTGTTTCCTAGTGGAAGTCGAGGATCAATTTGAAAAAGATGATTGGGAGTAAAATAGGAGTTTTTAAATTGAGGTACTTCTGAAGAATGTGCCTAAATACCTTGTATTAGATTTTAGGCGTGGAATTATGTAAAAAGTAGGTGTGAGAAGATATTTCTAAAGTATACGTAGAATCATAGGTCTAGCTAACGTTCAAAATATCTTTGATTACCTAGTAAGGAAGTTTCTTATATTTTGGAATTAAATATGTACATATTTGGTTGAAACTGACTTTCGTTGTATTTTTTATTATAATAGACGGACATAAGGGAATTGGAGTGATCTTTAAATTATTACTTGCTGTGTGAAAAAGAAGAGGAAAGATTGTTTCTACATTATATGCCCGTGACTGTACATTCTGGTGTCATCTGTCAAGGAGCTGCTGTTTGAGAAGGTGAAAAGAAAATTTTGAACGCAGAAATATTCGGTAAAAAGTAATTTACCAATGTACGCAGCATAACATATTTTTAAATCATGGTAAGGATCAAAGTTTTCGTAAAAAAAAACTTAGGCTTTTTGCTCAGTAAGATCTTCTCAAGTTATAAAAAAATATATAATTTTACTCTGTTTTGAGACAAGCACTTTATCCTGTTAACTTTTTAGGCCATTGGCTGCTTTATGATTCCAGCAAAAGTGAGCGAGTGGCTGAATGCTGTTTAGATAATAACTTCAGAGGTGGCTTAAGTATGACACTACATATATTGAGTATGTATGTGATTACTGAACCCTTATACTTTGTTCTAGTGTTTACGATGATGATTATGAAAGAATTGAAAGTCTGATGAAGAAAGTATTGAAGTTCACGAAAGAATTTTATTGAAGAAATTTCGTTGCTCAGTGTTTGTTACCTACCTTAAAAAAACTTTTCATTTTGTAAATATTTTATCTGCAAAATAGCTTGAATTCTCAGTTTTGTGGTTTTAGATGGACGAAATATATTTAATAAATAGTATCCATTCCTTTATTCTTACTCACTCCAATGTTAGTTTTTTTGGTCACGTTTCGAACAAAATTCACTATTCGCTATCTATGCAACAGCAATGTGGCTACACGCCACCTTGCATTGCATAAATAGCTAATCATGACTAGATTCACCTAGGGTGGGCCGATGATTCATCTACGAGTTCTGGGCAGTAGCGGTACCAAAGCCTGCCAAGTTTGCTCTGTTTAGATTGGATTTGATTTTTTTCCAGCAAAAGTAAGGGAGTGGCTGAATGCTGTTTAGATAATAACTGCAGAGGTAGCTTAAGTATGGCACTATGTCGAGTATTTATGTGATACTTTCTAGCGATGATGACAATAAGTATAGGTAATACACCAAGTGATTGATGATCACCAGATAGACATTTCAACTGGCTTTGATATTCGTCTTTTTCCAGTTAGTTGGAGAGTTTTTACCCGTGTGAGAAATTCTTTGTAACCTGCCTTCGTGCGTTTTGATCATCCGGTTACACCGCATACATGCGTGTCTAGCATGATATAAACGAGTGGATTAGATGAGTGACCCTACCGGAGGAGAACTCTGCAAGCGAAGCGAAAAAGAAAGTGAAGTGACTGCACGCAAGAATATTGCAATGTCTCTTCACCATGACGCTTGATAAGCGAATCAACAGTTACTTTCGTATTACCATGGTAAACGCAGGCCCGGAACTCGGGCGATGCTGAGGAGGCGCGTGCCCCGGGCGGTAGATTTCATGGGGCGGCAAAATGTGAAAAGTTTATATTAAAATGCGAGGGTTACCCAGGAAGTTATGAACCACAATTTTTTTCACAGCCGAAAACAATGGTGCGAATACGAAACGTCACATATGCGTACTCTGAAGTTTCGTGGGTCCCTGCGAAAAATTTCTGGCTCCTAGGACTGATAGCGTAGCTACAGGACCGTTTCAAAGTGGCATCTGTAAGTGATGTGTGTTGCAAGCAACGTGGCGTCATGGAATTTCTCACTGCAGAGAAAAAACTATTGGGGATAAATTAATACCTTTGTGCAAAGTCTATGGAGAATATTCTGTCGATAGGAGTGCACTTAGTTGCTAGGAACAGAGGGCGAGGAAATCAGAAGGCGGTTCGGCGATGTTCCAAGGTTTGCAGCGGTCGGGGATCATAGGAAGCATTGGTACCAACAAGGCAAACACGCCCTTGTTTCGCACTGGAGTAAGGCCAGAGAACGGAGCGGAGATTACGTGGAATAATGAGGTGTTTAGTTAAAACATCATTCTTCCGTATGTGTAATTCCCGTTATGTGCATTGGATAAATAGCGAAGAAAAAATATGTGATGCATTACTTTCTGGGCAACCCTCGTATTTATTTCATTTTTCTAACGGCAATATTTAGCAATAATTATTTGTTTATTAATTATTAAACAACAATATGAATTAAGCTTCTTAGTAGCAAGCATATATCGTGTAATTTCAAATACCGTATCTCAAAAAAATAGTTTAAGGATGTATTACAATTTAGTTGTGGGGGAAGGGAGGGAACATGGGAGGATCAGAGTAGGCGAACTGATCTTTGCCCCTCCCCACTTGAAAAAACTCTTACTTCTTGTCCTGGGTGTACAAATGACCGCTTTGCATTTGAAAGTAAACACCTTGATAATTTTAGTGCATGAGGACGTGGAAAAAGGCTTCAATTAAATGAGGCGATGATTGCATTTCATCTTGCATGTCGTCAGCCTATTATGTGGTGGATTTTCGTTGGAGGAAGGCTTTGTCGTAGGTTGTTTTGTTTTGGTTCACTGACTTCACAGAGCCTCATGGCGACACAGCGGTGTTCAACTTTTTTTCCATGCGTTTATTTTCGTCTGTTAGTCACCCCCGGAGGCAATTGGCTCGGTCTCTCACTGGGATTGGTTGAATTTTCGAGACAAGGTATTACGGCTGTTTTCATTGAACCATTACATCTATTCGACTTTCACTGAATGCTAAACATTAGTATTATAATATAACAATTTATTTGATGTTATGACTTATATTTTTATTTAATTATTCACAAATTTTATTAACTAACCGGATTTATTTCCAAGTGATGCCAATTGAACAATTATCGAGAATGGCGAAGTATGCTGTATGAATGATGATATACTGTCGATTGAGATGAAGCTTGATTCTACGGATTAGTTCGAATTCGATTCAAACTGTTTCCTCGAGTATTCAATCTGTGAACGCATTTTTTATCAATAGTGGTCACCATGAGAGGGCGGAAGATAAGACTGATATGGAGAGGGAACAACCTAATTGGCCATGAGTGACGCTAGGTTTCATGAAAAAACAAGGTTTCAAATCACGTTGATAGCCAAACCTATAACTTTCCCGATATATGAGACGCATGACACTGTATCTCTCATTCATGCAGTGGTTTGAACCCAAGTAAGGTATTGGAAGGTTAGGGAAAGGTCGCCTCATACGAAGACACAGGCAAATGAATATCTCACCTTCCATCTAGTGGGGCAAAATAAACTCCCAGGTCCACCTTGAATTACGATAGGTGAGGGTAGAGGTATACAGAATCAAGTCTAAGACTCGTGTGAAAACCCCTTATATCAGGTAGAACTCGCACTGCAAGGATTTTCTCCAAAGACTACCTGCGGGGCGTGAACCCTAGACCATCACGTCAGTAGCCTATCGCTCTTCCCACAAGACTATGGCGCTTTGATTTAATGAAAAAGAGAGATGACTATTTTACACAATTTTTAAAGAATAATGGACGACTTTTTTTGACTGTGATATAATTCTCAAGCGCAATGTACAATATTAAATGAATTTGTGGAAAATTTCCATCTCTCTTTTTCATTAAATAAGTATATAATTTATAAATATTTGTATCAAAAAAATTTAAAAATAAAAAAATGACCTGCCTCAGTTACTACTATAGCGCTCCCTACTGAACGATAAGGGAGCACGAGATTCAAAATATTTTCGCCTGTAGAAGTGGAGTTTGCAATGCTAGGATATCATGTACCCGTTTTTATTTTATTTCATTTTATCCGACGCCTCGTCCACGGACGGTTGGTCCCCGTTGGCTCGCGAGGAAGGCTCTCTGATGGTCCAAAGCGAAGGAGCAGTGCGATCGCACGCGTTGGCCACAGGCAGGCAGTCTCCCGCCTTTGCACGCAGTGAATCACTGCGGCCTAAATAGAAACTCTTCTCGCATCATGCCAGACCCAGGGCCTCCGTATTCCGAGGTTGTGTTGTGTCTCTCCCGCCTGCCTCTTATTAAAGGTCACGGAAGCTGAGCAACTTGGGTGATTACCGGCCAAGTCATAGCTCTAAAGTGGAATATGCCGGGATAAACAATTCTTTTGTATTATGTTCCACATGATAATCAAAATTGAGTTCGAGAAGCATAAAACGGATATTTTGAAGGAATCCTTTATACATATGAGCACGAATATTACATTCATATTCATATACATAAATTGGGGTCCCCATGCATATGAGAATAAAGGGATGGAATGATTAAACTGAAGACATTTTTAATGTCTTCCCCGGAAATGTTGAAATTTTTAAGAATAAATGCACCTCGATTCTTTTTACATGACATTGTGCCTATTAAGGGAGCATTGGAGATCGCTTATTTCGGACGATTCGGTTCAAATTCTTCTATCAATAGTGTAGTATCCTCATTAGTGTATTTTTGTATCCTATAGGTGCATTTTTTATTCCTTTTCTTTGCTCTCATTCTAGTGGGCGCTTCACTCATTTAAATTGCCATGTTGACACCAGGTGGCAGACTAATAGTAACAATGTTTTAAGTGGTTATAGCAGTATAATATTGCTGATTGATCAATTGATTTCAGTGTCTAAGCATCATTTACTAGGGTCTGCCTTATTAAGCCGAATGCATTTACAAATATTAATGGCGAGAATATACTATGAGAGCGTGTTGTTCACTGGAGCGGACTAATCCCTTCATTGCTGTAGTCCTCTCGGTTACAACAAAAGAACTAGTAATGAGGGTTGCGTATGAGAGGAATTTTAGGGGCGGATTTTATTCTTGTTTGCTTTTTTTTTTAATTTGGAAAAAATAGTACTTCTGAAGATAATTTATGGACTATTAGTCGCTTTCCTGCGATTAATGTGTCCTTTTAATATAGTATATAGTACAGTATATATTAATAAAGCTCCTAAAATTATTAATAGATATTGGGTATTAACCCATCCGATAGAAAAGTTAAAGAACTGGCATCGAGTATAGAGAAATGCTTATTTTATTGCTGTGCATTAATTATTTACAATAATACAAACTCCTAGGCAGCTTACCTGTCTTATTTCACTTATCTAGGCTATAGTTGGAAAGGTACCGAAAGTAATGGCTTCATAAAAGTTGAATTCAATATTTAGAAAATATAATAGTTATGTTAATAAAAATGTTTCTGATCAAAACTTAATTTAATAAAGAGTTATTTATTCATCAAAATTCACCGTTTCATTTCCTTTTAAGTATCATTTATTTAGTCAGGTTCTTTTAGCACTAGTAATTTCGTATTTATCATTTACTTTCAGACTAATATTTTCAAAGGCATTATTTGACAATTGATCGTTATTAAGTGAAAATTAACCGTTGCAATTTCACTGTGATGTTTGTTGAGTAATCCCTAATCCCATATTCAGCCGGGTCAAATATTATGACTTACTTAGGCTTGTTGTGGCAAGTCAGTGAGCATTTTTGATCGTTAATAATCATAGTGTTATAAATGAAACGATCGAAGTAAATGGTTAATGAAAATTGTAACGCTTCATTCTAATTGTTATTTTTTAAATTGTTGATCGCATGTTTTTATGGTGCCGAGTGCCGGCTTCGATTTTCCTTGGGTATCTCCATTCCCCGTGCACACGCGTGCATTTGAGCGTTCGCTGAATGGAACTCCGCCGTGCGTCGCTCGTAACGGGTCTTGTTGCTTTCACAATCGCAAGCAAGCGCCGCTGTCCCTAGCGTTTCGACACGCGCGATAATGAGTGTTCTCTCTCCTGCGCTGTCACTTGGCGAAAAAAAGCCTTTCTTTTTCGTTTTTACTGGAAGCGCGACGTGTCCGCTGAGGAACTATCAAAGGGGCAGCAAAGTCACGTCAGAAGCATTTTTTAGAAGTTTCTAGGTGAATTAAGTTTGCAGGAAGAAACGACGTAAATCTTATTTTCGCAAAATTTTCAAAATTTACGTCCATATGTGAAGAAATTGAACTTCATTTTACAGATTTTTGGCGTAGAGTGTATAAAAACTTTCAATTTAAAAATCGAACTATACTCGATGTATTTACTTGGCGGAACCTTTCCATTTTGGAGATAAAGAAAATTTATCAGTTTATCTGCAACGTATTATCCGTCAACCGTATTTAACGAACTACCGTAGATAACGAACTACCGTCTTTAACGCAAAACCGAATTCAATGTTCTTTCTTTATCTAAAATTCATTTGCTTTTACTGTTTCTTTGTAATTCAAAATTTTTCAATTCTTCCTTGACAACGATTGATTGAGAAATCGTGAATATGGAACTGCGAAGTTTAATTTCTATCCAACGAAGAAGATGTACGTGGGATCTTATGGCGGCGATTGGAGAAAAAAATTCATTTCTTATAATGATCATGACGGAATTTTTATTGAAATATTTCGTAAGCAATTCTATATTATAAAGAGACTAGTGAGGAAACATTCCTTATAGTATAGGTTGGAGCATTTATGTACGCGAGAACTTCCATTTCGTAGACTTTTACCGTGGACATACCTCCCTTAATTAAAAATCTTTGTGAATGTGCTTTTTTCATGGCATGATGTAGCCCATGCCCACTAGATCTTTTGGGGTAAGTGGTTTGGAGATGTAAATTTTGCCGGAAAATGGGTTGGCTTGACTGAGGAGAAGGCTTTTGAACAAAGTGGCAAAGAAAATGGTCTGAATAATGCGTGCAAACGACGGATCCTCGCCACTTACCCTCTTAAGAAATGCAAACAAAAGCACTCTCATGTAGCTGCTTAAACTGGAGACTAAAATTGAAATCTCGTGGGCTCGGAGAAATGCCGTTATATCGATGAAAGCCTGGAAAAAGGTCGCGATGTAATGCTAAAAATCTGTTTCATTGAAATCTTGGTGTATCATTCTCTACTAGGCACTTGAATTTATATAAGTGTAACTTAAGTACCTGAATGTAATTTTGACCGCAGTGAAAGAAATCTGTCCGCTCAAATAGCTTCTGAAAACGGGATCAACGAAACAGCTGGAGGGTCGGGTTAGGTCACGTGACTTTGGGATACTCAGCCTTGGCCGTTTGCACAGACTCTAATACCTAATTCTTCTCTCCCTTTTCTATATTTACTAGAGTTTAGAGGAGTGGCCTCTGGACTATTGTTGGGCGCTTGTGGCCATAAAAAAACCATCGACCTTAGATGAATGTGTGCCATTGACCTTTTCATGAGCCTTGACCCTGCACTCGTGTAGTTACGATCTTCGTGGAACGCGGGAGTCATTTGGGAGTGCAAGTCGTTAGAAAATTTGATTTAGTGCAGCAGTGGTTATTGGACGCCCCAAATGGGCGTAGCCAATCCCGGGCGCCCGTAACCAGTCATGTGCTGTGATGATGAGGGTTGACCTAATGTAATTTTTCCTCTCCATAATAATACCTCTGTGTTGTAAAGGGTGAGGGAATCATAATGACTCTGGCATTCGGTGCGATGTTGGTGAATGGGAGAATACGTCAGAAAAAAGCTGAATTTATGGACATGGCTTGTGTAGAATCGCCCTATGTCGAGTCAAAGGGAGGTTGGATGTGAGGGCAGAGAATGGTCTCTTTACTTCTGTGAAAACCTACCACAAATGGTAGATAACTGTGGTTGCATGTAAATCTTTTCAACACCTATTAAGTCATGGAGTACATTTGAACTTACATCCCGTATATTTTGCCGTAAAGCGATAATAATCATACCTTCGTGTTCCTCTCCTATGGTATTTCCTGATAACTGACCGTACGTGCATATGGCACATTAGTTATAATTTTTTCTACCTTGTGCATGAATTTACTTTTTCCTGGAGTTCGCACTTTCTTTGTGGCTGATGTATTTTTAAATTTAACTGAATGGAATCATATATATTATCACGGAAAGGTCTTTTTCAGTCATTCCTTATATACTCTGCTAATACTCAACCCACAGTGATAATTAAGGTTTCATTTCAAACTTTGAATCACTGGCTTCAGACGAAAAATACAATCTCGATCTCAAATTTTACTATTTACCCATTAGTTTGACATGGAGGTTTCCATTTTTCCATATCGATTACTCGCGTTGGTATATAGACTCCACATATTTCTTTTATTCTAAACGTCAAAAAAAGTAATAAAAAAAAACGTTCAATCCATAACTAAACCAAAGAAACGTAAGATTAACCGGCAAAAATATTACAAATAAAATCTTAAAGTATCAAGAATTTTAAACGCTCTCTTTAAAAAAGGCATCGTTAGTTAGGATATTAGAGTATAACAAACGTGTATCACAAATAAATAAAAATATCCTGCTGAAATTATTCAAGAATTATTATCAACGGTAGTTAGCTACAAAAGTACATGGGTAAATGGTATAAAATTGTTATGAATAAGAGTGAGAGTTTATCATGAAATTGTTTTAAGAATCATAGAATATTGTGAATTTGTGTTCGTACTTATTCCTGGAGCGTGAAAGTGCTAAATTTTCGAACGGGTTACCTAGTTACTATATATTTCAGCTTCATCGGAAACGTGGGTGTTTTAATGAAAAAATGATGACTTAAGAGTGTTTCGAAGATACAGTGTGGGTCAAATCAGATTATTTAAAGTGGTCCTTTGTCCTTCGCTGAAGATTATTTTTTTTCTTCCAAGCATATGGACTGATAAAAAATTAAAAGTTTAAAGTGCTGTATCACCTCCTCTTATAGATTGATGGCTTGAGAAACCCCAATTCTCACGTCGCGTGAGCATACTATCAAGGGCCAAAGGCCCAAAATTTTAGTTAAATCATCATCTATCGAGGTTTTTCAAAAATCACCGATGGATTTTGAGAATGTTGTAAATATTGCAAAGTATCAGATAGGGTTATCGGGTTTTCCACTTAGTAATTGGCTCCATTCTTCGAAACGTCGGGAGACATGTAGCCAATTACCCTGTGGAAAACCCGAGAATCCTTTCCGCACTTGAAACGCAGGGGAAATCTAAGATCTTAGTACCTGTATATGGATAGTGCTGAATCATATTATTGAATCGTTTTTCTCTGGGAGCATTTCCCCTAATTTTTTTTTTACTTTCCTAAGCGGAACACATTTAGCCAAGAAGTGTCTTATTTACCGGTGTAAGAATGACACATGAGATATTAGCTTTTAGAAGATCTCCTCCCTGTCTTCTCTTCTCCTCTTCAGTGATCAATTTTTCACTTCTCGGTGCGTGTTCGACTTACTTTTTTTATTATTATAAATTATATTTCTTTATCCGAGTCGAGTATTGCCACTGGCATTAACCCACATAATGATACCTTTTGCCAAACCGGTTGGGAAGGGCTGGTTTTTTTTTTGAGATAGCTTCGCGCCTACTCCCCCCCGAGAGAAAGAAAATTTGAGCGTCTAAATTCAACCTTATAAGGCATATGGCCTGATCCTCTTGTTGTGCGCATGTCTGCATTCATTTTTTCAGTATTTTTTTCTCCTTTTTCCGTCTTTCGGTAGCCTCATTTTCGGATAGCGTACGGTTCCTCACGACGGCCCGCCTGTCTTTTTTTTATTATCATCATAGTCTCTTCCCACCTGGCAGTCCCTTGAGGAATCCTCATTTCTCTCTGTCCGGTCCTCAAAAGCTATTATCTGATTAGTTTATGGAGTTTTCACCGGGGAAGGGAGAAGATCCGTCCTACTTTTCCTTGCCCGCGGACTTGATGCGCGGTCAGATGTTTTCTTTCGAATCTTACCACCCTTTACTAGCTGGGCAAAGGCTTCACTTGTATCGAGTTAGTGTAGAACATAATTTTTTCTATAAGTTACTGAGGCAGGCGAGGTAGAGTGGAATAACAGCCTTATTGATTAGGGATGACAATTTCCAAAAATATATTGCAAAATATACATTATACCGGAGAATGAACTGACGGTCAAAACACGTCGTGCTTTGTTAAATAAAATTAATCAATGAAAGGGAAAACTATAAAGTATATTATTCAACATGATAGTTTGATTTAGAATTACTAGTCAAGGAATGAAATGTACTAGAAAGGTAATATGATTCAAGTGTATTTTTAATATATATATGAAATGGAAAACTATTGTGTATCTTAAGCAGCATTAAATTTTGATTTAGAGTTATTATTGATGGAATTAAATGTTTTTCCTGGATATACACAATTACTTATTACACTTATTTTTTATGAGAGCGCGACCCGGGTTTCAATGAATTATCTTCATCTTCATGAATGAATTATGAATTAATTATAAATATTATTATATTATATTATGAATTCATTGAAACCCGGTTCGCGCTCTGATAAAAAATAAGTGGCATAAGTATTTGTGCATATCCAGTAAAAACTTATAATGGAATACCACAAAGTTAACCAAGAGTTAGAGAATTTTGAAATGAAATGTACTTGGAAATAAATAAATAAAAAGTCTAAATTAAGCAACCTTGGCGGCACATATCACTCCGAGATAGATTAGTCCGATGCCAAGTGTATTTGCCTCTGTGTGGATGAACTAATTAAGCAACGGCTTCGCCCACCGAAGCCAAAACAGCATTAGATAAGAGGTGCATGACGCCCGAGGCGAGCGGATGATAGACTTACGGGGAGAAGACCCGATGGATGAAAGAAAGGAATGCCCGCGACACGCGATTAATCCACTTCGAAAGCAATAATATAATCGTCGAGTCGACTCCGTCGCCATCCCAGGGGGTGAATGTCAAGGCTTATAAAAGAGATGAAGCCCGTGGAAGGACGGCGAAGGACGGGGAAAATAAGGTGGAGGTAGACTTGTGGTCGTGGGATTTGCAATAAATGTGTGTTTGTTACCCAATGTCGCATGGAACAGATATTGGTATTCTCTTAAGAGCTTGGACGTCATGCGGTTGATGGATATTTCTAGTCTTCTCGATGAATCAAAATAAATTGAAACAGCGTGACTACCCTGGGTTTTGATAGAGTTCGAGGAAGATTTTCATTCAAACTAATCCTTTTTGTGGGGAAATCCTTAGAATATTCTCGTTTTTTAGTGAGCCTTGACGAATAAAAAAATGAAAATTTGAGTTAGAGATGAGCTCGGCGACTACCCAACTATATAACTAGACGTATGATAGAATAGGAATTTTCAGAGCTATTGGGGAGGGCGGAAATACAATGTTTTTTTATGCAAAAATTGGTGTAAAGCGTTAAGTTATTGGGTAATGTAATTAAGAATCTCTTGAATAAGGAAACCTCAGTAATTGTGGTCCTTAGAGAAACGTTAGCATGGTTCGAAGGGTCTTCAAACGTATTGTTAGTAAAAATGCAGGATTTCAATTGTACTTGTGCGTACTATTGGTCACATTATGCTGTGTACAGATGCTTCGAGTCTCCACGATGAATCAAAATGGAATAAAACTGCGTGTCTACCTTGGGTTTTAGTGGAATTCAAGGAAGGTTTTCATTCAAACTTACCCTTTTTATGGGGAATTGCTTATTACGGTATTTGTGCGTACTACACTACGCATTTGTGTCCCCAAAATTGTGTCTAATCCGACATTTGGTGTACTGATCATCCCAATTGATAAATACGACTTCTGTTGGAGTCTTATTTATTTCGTATTCGTATGGAATCGAATCCTGAGATTGGGCTGACGCAGCTCTCCACTGTTATTCTATACGTTTTCGTTTCATTTTAATGAATATTTGTCGACTTTTTTCTCCCTGATCAGAATATATCGAACACTAAGTCTTCCTTTCTCAAACTTCCCTTCCACCTGGTCTTTGATATATACGTATTCAGAGGAAAAAAATTCTCTTGTATGACTTACAATTAGTCTTGATCTTATAGCCTTAAGGCTTTTTTTATGATAGGCGTTTTAAAATAGGTCATTAAACGTTAGTGGATGTTCCCTTGCTTTGTGTTGTGGTCTAAAGTCATGGCTTTTTGTTTCTGCGTTGATTTTTGCGCTAATGGTACGGTGAAATCGACTCGTAAAACTCACAAGAAGTATCGTTTAACTTGGGTTATGTGGCGTGCTAAGTTCTTCTCCGGGCATCTCGCCAGATCCATTTTCGGCTTCCTCCCTTAATTTTCTCGATCCCTTTCAATTCAGCAGGGTTCTCCGTAATATATATGTCCATGAAGCGTGGTTGGCAATTATCGTCGTGTGGAGCATGACCCAAATTTTTAATTTACGCCATGGAGAGTATATTCGTGATCAAAATTTTTACCGTTATCTCTCCATACTTTCTGCTGCCCTCGGCTTAGAGGGGGGGGAGGACCAATTTCTCCAAAATGGCCAATTTGAGCGGCGGTCTTTATTACGTTCCACGATGGCCGTTTCGCAACCTTCCGAAACTAATACACAGGTTCCCTTGCCGATTTCAATTCGTTGCTGTTCTACTTTCTTGATTTTTGGCAATTTGTGAGGAAATTAGGCTACCTACACGTTTCCAGTTATTTTTTCGCGATTCGATTAGTTAAAGTTATAAGCTCGGTACAATTTGTTCGCAATTCGACCATCTTAAGTTTGGTACATTGGTGTTTACAGTGGAATGTGGAAGTGCACGACGACGAAATATTACGTAGGCATATACCTGCGTAAATTATGCATTTACTGAGGCAAATTAATCATCGTTATCGCTTTAATTTTTAATGCAATCATATTTTTCCTCCTCAACCATTCATTTGCTTCACATTTTATTGAATATTTGGTACAAGCCATGTTAATGCCTGCCTAAACATGTTTGAGAAATTCCTCAATAACTGCCTAGTTTCTATCGTGATGCACGAAAAATCGTAGGAGCATTCTGATTCACTCATGCAGATGCATCATTATTCTTGCTACTACATGAGATGCAAAGTTAACTCTAGTGCTTTGCATCCTTCTCCGCAGAAATTCAAGTAGCTCTTTTTTTATAACATTCAGGTTACGAAGCTTCTGTCGGTGACGACTAGTAAATACTTTTTCTTGTTTTTCGTGATATTTTTCTTTTCCTGGAGGCGTGGTAGCCTAATGGAGAGAGCGCATAGCTGTTGATGTGAAAGTCCCGGATTCAATTCATGGGTGATGCCTTAAGGCACACCCAAGAATCCTAAAAAGTGCAAGGTGACTCAGGATATTGTATCAAAGCGAATGTGTAAAAGTAAAACTTCAATATCACTTGACACTATTTTATCTTTCTTTATCCTTTTATATCAATATGGCTTCCTCCATAAAAAAAATCCCTTGTTTTTCTCTCAGTAACCAAGGCGCCAATTCGACAGGAACACTAAAAATCAAAAAGCAAATACGACAATTAGCAAATGAACTTCATAAAACAAAACACATAAATTGAATGGAAACATTTATAAAAAAAGTGATGTCGGTTATTCAAAGTGCATGCATCAAGGAAACCCCCTCAACTTTGAACGTATGAAATTCCTACTCCTTTGGCTTAATCTGGGGTTTGCTTTATCCCCACGATCACCTTTCCAAATTGACCGTAGTGAGTACGTGAAGGTTTTCTTGAACCCGAAGAGAATTCTTTCCGAATATTGTAATTGTTGGCCTGGCTCGAGTTTCACGAGCAATCGTCGAAGCTTATGCTCGGCTGCTGGTCTTTTCACTCGTGTCTTCGACCGCTTATCTTTCCTCCGCCCCCGAGGGTTTCCCTCCGCCTCCCGCGCACGAAGTCGGCCTCTCCCAGAATATATCCGAAACGGCGATAATTCCATATCGCCACTCCAAACCGGTCACGTGGAAAGACTTTCCCGGAAGGGAGTTTGAAGTTGTATTCGATACCGCTTATCTGCTCTCCTCCCCCAAGGTCGAAACTGGTTTAATGAACATAATATGGAAAATTACTACATTTTTCTCTTATTCTTAATTATTATTACTACTAATTACTCATTATTACTAATTCGTTAAAAATATACCTTCTAGACCTTCATGAAGTGCATCATTCATTTACATTTCCATCCGAGAAGCAGTAGTATGCATCGCAGTATTTATATGTGTCATAGTGAGGTGTGGGTATTTTTGATTTTATGAGACTTGCATATCTCTGATCACGAGAGGACTTTTAATGGAACAATGTAGGTATTCAGAAAGGCATTTTTCACCGCTATCTGAATAGCAAATTCCATACATGAATGAAATGTAGATATTTATGGAATTTGGAAGCTGATTCACCGGCATTGTACACGCCTCACTGAGGACAGGTATATCAAGCATGGTTCTCTCAGCGACTTTCGTCAGGAGTAGGGATTGCCGTGTTTTATATCCGCTATTTTTTCCGCTTCCCAAATAAAATTCATGCTACTAACTCGTTCTCTCTCTCAATGCCTCAAACATGCTCAGTAGTTGGTCTTCATGCGTTGAAAAAAAGAAAACAGTCAACCTCATTCCTCCGCTGAGCTTTTTAAAGTTCAACGCCGCTCGTGGACCAGCCTCGAGGAGATAACCGGGACGAAAACAAAAGAGGTGCGTTGACCGCAATCGTAACTTTTTTATCTAGCCTCTTCCCCCCATTTTACCTCTCAGAAAAGCGCACGTGGTGGGACCATGATCAGATTTTTTTTCTTTAGCTCTCTCACCGACCACTGCATTACCCTTAATGTGCCTTTGACGCGCACAGTTAAATTAGTGTCATCCCTCTTTGTGTGGGTTAGAATTCCTTCGCAATCCGCTAGGCGCTCCTAAACACTAAATGATGGGCCTTAGGGGACAATGACCATCAGTGGTGCTTTTCAGCGGGTGCTGACCGCAGTCGCCTGGAGGAAAAGCATCCTGGACCGCACTTCTCTTCCCCATGGCAACGAACAGCTCCATTGTATTCGGCCATGTCCCAGTTAGGAAGTTCTTCCTCCTCTCCTTTTATCATGTCCACTTGTTTTTCCCGTATTCTCATTCCTGTCATCTCATGCATTTCTCTTCCGGGACCCTTCGGTGGATGGTGTACATCAGGTATCTCAACTTGTCCCTCTTCACTGAAAACTGGCTACCATTTATTGAATGTGGTCTTCAAGGAGCTATGTTGATTGCAGTGAATTCATTTCGGAAGAAACTGATTGTGAACAATAGATGCATTGATGGAAGGAAGCCATCTATCTTGCTTGGACATCGAATAACGGATATTTGGTTTTGTATGTCATGGAGTAGTCATAAGCTCCGATTTTCGGAAATTAGAGGATAGCGTAGGTTGCACTCTTTAAAGTAGCAATCATAATCATATGAATGTAACAAACTGATGAAGATAAATCGTAATATTGAAATGTGAAAAGAGTGCATCAACTAAGCCAGGAGCTTCGCTCATGGGACTGGTAATATAAGCTTTTGCTTGGGTAATAGAGATCAATAGTACTGAGCGTATGAGCTTTTAATTGTGACCTAAACGAAAGTAAATGCAGTCTTTTTTATCTCTCATTTATATGCGGTATATTTTACATCATATTTTGAAGAATTACTTGCGGTTAACTTTCTTTCGATGCTTTAATTATTGTCTCATCTAGGCATAAGGTATTTTAGTCTATCAATATTCTCTACCTGTTTGCCTCTTTCGACTATTATGAAGCAGTTTCTCGATTACCTATTTCCTGCTCTTACGTTCGACAAAGAGCTTGAATCTCATATTATATTCGGAATGGAAACTGTCGAATTGAATAGCTTGAAAGATAATTACAAAAGTTGTTTGATTCCACATTATGTTTAATTCCTTTTAAGTTATTTCATTTATCAGCAGTACCATTTTTGCGTATGGCTGGAATATTGTCAACTGGAAAGTAATGACGGCCCAAGATTACCCGGTGACTCGTGCCTTCCCACTTATATTCCAATTTTTCTCTCTTATCGAGTGTCTTTGTTATTTCCCACGTTGATTTCATTATTTTCGCGTTTCGCTTCCCTCTCGCTTATTTTCGGAAACGTTCCCATGGAAATGAAAAAAAAACAGTACTTATAATAATTATAATCCTTTTCCCTGCTGTGCGGTTCCGCTCATTTTTATTTCCTCTTCCGCGGTTGACATCAATTCCCAAGCGTTTCGTAACGATCCTTTCGCCACATGTTTACATCGCGACTTTTCCCGCCAGATTATTTCATAACATTCTGAAAATAAGAAAATCTTCACCCTTTTATTCTGTTTTGCGTTCCTCATATTTTTGTTAAATTATTCTCGCTGGAAACTACTTAAAAATTCATGGATGTGGAACGTTTTCCTAAAGTGGAACGTGTTTAGAATTCGGTTTCCGTGGGCATTCATTTTCTCTCTTAGTTATCAATTTAACATGGTTTTATTCGTTTACGCTGCCCTCTACAACGTTTTAATTCAGATTAAAAGTTATTTATATTTATTGTCCGATGTAATGTCACTCCATAATCTGCATATCCATGGAGTAAAAATGAAATGAACATATTTTATCTTTTTGATTGCTCTACAAAAATTTTACCATAATTTAGCATACGTATTTGTACCGGAGTTAAGCCACCGAATAACATATATAATTTTTTTAACCAGCATACCCATGTTCGGACCACGTGCTGTATTTGTATATACCTCTAACACAACTTATATTTCTGCCGTGATATTCTGAATTACTTTTGCATTCCCGATTGTTTTCTGATTGATGAAAGTGTGCTTGTGCCTAAATACTATGGTTGTAATTGCTATTCAATTGTAAAATTTTGCTTAATTTACATAAATCTTTGCGGTTGGAGGAAAGTAATCTTTAGAAATTAAATATTTGACATATCTTCCGTCTGCATGGACACCCTTGAAGGCTCGAGATAGTTCATCGTTGCCAACGTGCTGTTTACTTTATCATTGTGTTTATCCTTTTGCTTGGCAACCTAATTTATTTCCCTCCACATGCTATTCATCTCTCCGTTCCATAGACGTATCTTCATCGCTTACCGTATTTTCCCCTCGACTTCTTATGAAGCAAATGAAAGTGGTATCGATGTTGGCCATTTGCCGCCGAAAATATATTCAAGCCATACTATGCGTTTCCTGCGTATCTCTTTTCATAACACTATGGTTACTTTCATTAGAGCTAAATGAATCTATTCAAATAAAAGGAGTATTTTATCCCTCTATTATGCCGACACAATTTTACGGAAAATTCGCATCGTACATTAAGAAAACACTTTCATAGTCTCAAAGACAATTTTCATTGGTCCGCCCCAAGTTCAATCATATCCACGAATTCTATACTAAATATTGTTATTTTCCAATGGTCTAGTGTGGGATTGCGCATTTTTTCAGGGAATTTATGTACTATTTTTTATTAAAATTCTTGTATTAACATCAAATAGGGAATACTTATGGCGTATAATTATACCTATAATGTCAAAGTGCTTAATACGTCGTTATATGAAATCGCTTCTCCAGGCTGAGAATACTAAATGGCTTTGGACAAAATTCCATATCTTGTCCTTCCAATCAGCTTCGGCTCTTCGTTTAGGCAAAAAATATATTTTTAGTGAAATCTCTCGCGATGGAGTTCACTATGATGATTCAAAGTGACAATTGGGGCTCATATTCTTACTGTTGTAGTTTTTCAACATAGTAATGCATTGTAACGGGGCTCAGAATGGCCTCTTCATGTTATCGGTCGTATTAATCCATAATGCTGTTCCACGTTTTGCCCTTGCTTGAAGCACATAATTAGTCTTGGGTAGGCGGAATAGCCCACTAAAATCCCCCTTTTGGATCAGTTCTTTTCCTTTTAAATAGCTGCTCACAAAGCTTGGGCTTTCTTATTTGCTGCGTATCTGAGGGTGATACTAGGTGCTGACAAGGGGTTGAAAATAGCAGTTGTTTACCTTTAAAGGAGGACTTACTCTATAATTCTGACGTTTCAAAAATAGATTCGATTCTTTGCTAGCATATTCTTTTCTTTAAGCTTCTCCCGTGACGCGGAATTTTTTTCTTTTAATTTTACAGCGATAATATATTCGTCAACCTTCATAAAGATCTGGATTTTGGAATTCTCGATCCATCTAACTTATTTAGCATGTAGAGGTATGAGTTTCTATTTTACCTATTAATGTATTGAAACCTGAATCGGGTTCTAGTGATTATTGTCAGACGCTCCTGCGAAAGGCTTGTAATGTTTCATACGCTTATATAGTAGCTACAAACGAAAATATGGTAGATACAATTCAACAGTGATGGCGACGTTCGCAATGGGGCAGTTTGCTGATAATGCTGAATTTTAATCTCAGGATTTTGGTTAATACGACTTGAAAACTCAGAACTAGAATTAAATTTTTAACACGACTTTATGCGTTAATTGGATATCGATTTCACGTGGTAATTGACGCTATATTAGTGGATAATTCCATCTTTCATCTCCATAGTAATTTTGTTGAGAATAGCATGCTAGAAGATAAGTGCCTATACGGAGAGGTGGAAATGTTGACTTTGACTCAGGAATAAATATGGTATTTACCGGTTACTTTTTCACCCCTTTCATCATGCAATGTTTGCCTGTTTTTATTGATTGGTCATAATGACAGCATTTTGTCCAAACTCTTGAACAACAGCAAAGCATAACGATCGCTACGGATGAACTGTATTCATATTTTTCATTTCTAAAGGCTTGAGTGAACGAATGATGAAAGCGCCTGTGATTCCAGATACTATTTTTAGGCCCGTTTTCTTCTGCAGTACGTTTACCTCATCAGTCATTGGCCTCTTCCTATCGATCCTATCGGATGGATTGAGTTTCGACATGCGGTCGGCTGGGGACGCGGTTTTGATGTAATCCGAGTGAATTTCGTCATTTCGTGATCTTGGAAGGTGATCGAAGATTCTGCTGCCAAACTTGTCACTGCGGATTACAAAATGCGAAGTCGGAAGCAAGAAATACTGAATGAATCATCCTTAGGGTGTAAACGTATCTATTTCTTATATTCAGTGCAAGCTTGTGCGCTGGGTTAATTTGGATGGGCCGAAAAATGACATTGTTTTCGATGTTGTCTGGGAAACTTATGTGCTGATTACAGGGTATCACGGGTAGTGTACCCTGGGAATTTGTTTATTATTCTCATGCATCGCAGAATCATAGACTTTGTTAAGTACACTTTAAATTTCAAAAATATTCTACTAAAAATTTTAGTCATCATAATAAGTTATTATTATTATAGTCTTATCTACTATTCTTCTCCTTAGGTGTTTGTTAGGACTTCTTGGAACTCCCTCTAAATTAAAAAAAAACTTTAGGGCTCTAAAAGCTCCTTTCTCTTCTATGATACCATACCCTCAATTAATGAATTACTTTTTTTACCCCTATGGAAACTTTTATTCTGAAATATTTATTGCTATGTGCAAATCCCTCTTAGGAATGAGGATCATCGGAGCATACTTCTTCTATTGATTACCCAGAATCGTTAGCGTCCTGGATTGGATAATAATTGATTTTATTTTAAATATTTTACTTCAACCGCTTAACGTTCTCCTCAGCAATATAATCCTTCTTCCTCTTTAGACTGTTTTCTTTTCCTCACGTGTTTTATTTCCTGATTATGTCTTGTGAGATGTACTTCAGGTGGTCCCCGAGAGAAATTTGAAGGTAATGTTTCATGCAGAAATATTTCAGTAGCATGTACTATCTGATAATCCTAATTTTGTTCTTGACGTAGTTCTTCTTTTCTTTGCAGGTATGAAAACATCCTTTGAAGTGGGCAATTGTTTTAGGGGACTGTGATAGTGACTGGTGAGTGTTTACTTGTGCGTTCATATTCTCATATATCTCTCACGCTTATCAATTTTTTTTTTAAATAAATCTGCGATGTGTCTTGTTTCTGGCGATCAGATCGGACGCTACTCTTAAGCTTCATAATGCTTCATAAAATATTCTTTGGCGTTGCGGGATCAAGTACCTTCAGACCATTCGATTTTAGATAATTCCCTTTTCTGAGGATTTACTTCTCGTTCTTAATTTACTATGCGAATGGTGCTAATTTCCCATCAAAGATTCTCCATGCGTTTTAAAATAGACAGAGGATACATTTTTGAATGCATTTGTTGAAAATTTTGACATACTTTCTTCTAGATTAAGGCATTTTCATTTAAGGCCACATGCATGAAATGCATGTGGTCCTCTAAATCAATAAAGTCATCGGTGCCGTGTTAACATGCCTAGAGCCGAAAATTTGATCGCAAAAATGGCAGCAATTAGCGTATATTTTATTTGTAGCAGCAAATATTAACCCTCGAACCATCTAATAAATAGCCAGAAAAAATACGTGCAGTATCAAGGTAAGATTCTTTGCTGAGATACGGCATGATTGCAGCCGTTGGTTAAGGCTCAATGCTCCCATATCGGACTTTAATTCATTTTTTCGTTAAATTTACAATAGCGTAAGGGAGGTCCTGCGCCTTTGTATGATTCTCAGAGTAAATGTAAGCAAAAGAAATTTTCGACTTGTGTGCCTGTGGCCAGGATTGAAATGGCTAAATCCGAGGTAACATGATGAGTTTTATTTGCTAACTCCCGACAATAGCATTACTTTTGCATTTTTCGATTGAGAATTTTATTTACGTTTACAATTAAATGTTATACCCATTTAAAGGGGAAGCTTCAGTATTTTAATTAAGTGTATTTATATTTTTTTTTCATTTACTAACTTTTTCCCTTCCCCATTATAGTTGGGGATTTCATCGCTGGAATTAGCTTTTATTTGTTGCCCAGCAACCTGGAGCGCTTTTGTTTATTTTTTCTCTGAGTTGCGGTTGGCTATCATGTGCCAAACCATCATTTTCGTAGAGGCACGGTTAGGTAGTAAGTTCTAGGAGCGCCGTATCGGTTGCTGATTTTTTTGGTATTGCATATTGGAGGAGACTACCGGCAGATTAGAGGTAATTTTTCTCGGAGACGGAGTATTTAGGATAAAGTTAAGGCAGAACCAGCTTCGGCATAAACTGCTCATAACCAAAGTCACCAAACTGACCACGGTATAATGTCGGACAGTATGCTCTACTTGAAGAGTCTTCCACTCAACACCAAATTGCAGGAATATGTTTTCCTCCAAACAATATTAGCAGCCGCCGGGATTTGAACCCAGTCTAAAAGGATGGGAAGCCCAAAATTTAGGCTACTATTCCGACCCTATCTCTCACTTCCTTTTTTGAGATCCATAATTGGAGTTATGTGAATTTTAATATCGGATAATCATCTCTGGTATATGCTTTCTGTATTAGTTAGTCCATTGTCAATTATGTTAGTATATCTTTATCGTGATTTATGGCTCCAATATTCTTCTCCTTCATATCCATGCGTTATCTCTTTGCTTTATGGTGTTTTATTTTTAATCATTAATGGTCCTAAGAGGTCCTAAATGCCTCATCTCTCCACTCTTTCGGCTCCTCTCCCCCAAGACACCACTTCCCCTTCGCAGCCTTCTCCCTCCGTATCCCAAACAACGTTTGGGAGCCCTTATAAGCGCCCTAAAGATAGACCGGTCTCTCGCTAGAAATAGATCCGGCCGACTATCGCCCGCTGCGCCCCGACTACGGTTAGCCTATGCCCATCCACCGTCCATAAACACCCCCCCTCCACCCAAATCCCCCTCCTAATCACTATGGCAACAGTCTCCTATAATAATCGCAAGTAATCGAATATCGAAAATATTCGTATCGATACTTATGAATGAAAATTAAAACATTTTTAAAAAAATTCTTGTTTTGTTTAGGCTGGTAATTCTTATTTATGATAACTTTTTTAATTTTATTATTTTCAAATTTGGGTTGCTCAAAGTCGAACGTTTCGCAATCGGTGAAACTGTTATGCACCTCTAATACTGCATTTACTGAGCGACTTGGTAATTTTATGAAATTGTACTCACTTGTTTTTTCTCATTTTAGAAAATATAATTATAATTTATTACCATTCGATACATTCATCATTCTACCGCCGAGGCTGGGTCCTTTTTTCTGGATCAAGTATGAATTATTCTCTCTTACGGGGTACCTCATCTCAACATCAATGAGTCTCTCTAATTTGGCATAATTCGCCGCAAATAATAAAATATTAGTCCTATTTTTGTGTCAGTATTGCACCGGTCAAGTAATGAAGTTGTGAATTTAAATCTATTGCTATTTCATTCATTAGTCCGGAAATATTGCTTTTGGTCTCACTAAATTTTATGTTTCCAATCCGAATTGCTGTATACATGTATATAGGTGTTTAAACTGTCGCGAGAAATCACATTGATATTATTGTCAAAGTGGCGCTCTATTCGAATTTTACGAACATAATAAAAATGTATATTATATGATCAATATTAAGAATCAGTTCATTAAGACTCTCTTTATGGTCGTGTGTCATGGGCAAGGACAGCAGCGGAGAAATCAAAGTTGGAAGCTAGTAATGTAAGTAGTAATGTTTCAGTAATATCTTGTTATAGAAGGATGGCGATGGATAGATCGTGTGAGTGTCGCGGAAGCTCTATAATGAGAAGAAGGGAAGATGGGTATTGTGAATGACGACGGGAAAATTTAATCGGCCACATCACGGTGAGACAATCGAGACACGGTGGCCCAATGAAAATTATCGTTAAGGAGTATCGTTAATTGGAAGGGATGAACCACAGAAGTAGACCACGTTATAGGGATACATAGAACAGTAGATGATGGATGTATAGCAGATGAATGGCGTAGGTTCTAATAAATTATCCGAAAGGAAAATTGAGTGAAAACTGCGTCAAACCATTCTTAGGATTTTAGGTTGAAGATTTTCTCAGCTTCTTTTATACGTGAATACGTCGAAATAGCGAAAAGGCCAAATAATTTCAATAGAGAGGATGGATATAACCTCAGTCGCATATGGAGAGGGTTCGTGGCCCAATCTAATGACCAACGGCTATCGCCTTCCGTGGGATATTCAAATCGGGTCAACAATGGGTTAACGATACCTACATAAGACCGGAACGAGAACGTTTTCCCTCTCATTCTCTTGAAAACGCTCCCAGTAGGAGGAGTGAAACGTCGAGTAAGAAAATGTTACCAACGCAGCATTTCCCGAAAGCAACCAGCAAGATTCATTCTTAGGATTGATTGCTCCTGATGATGATATGATCAAGCAATTTTCGAAGCTGCAGGCATTTCCCTCGCATTTTATCTTGACAGTGCAATTCTTAAGGCCATTTTACTCGGGGCATGTAATTTCACAATCTGAATTGTGCACGAAGGAGCTGTCAAAATTTCGTCGTGTGAAGCTGTGAATTGCTTGAACGAATGCGAGAATGCGTGGAAGTGGGATGGAAAAAATAGCCACTGTTCCGATTCCGTTCCCGCATTTGCACGCCTTAATGAGAAATTGATGCAGTTCTGACCTGTGCAATTACGTGCTCCGTGTAAAACGGCCTTTAGTGGACCTTCCAAAGATGACCGGATGCGCAATTTTTTTACGCTCATCGTCTTTCCATTGTATCGGGCTCAGTGAAGAAAAAGGACGTTCCGATGTCTCGATATTGATGTGTTCTATATTTTAGTTGTCGTTCGAATTGGATGAACGCCAGCGTCAGGCGTGCTATTGCTGGGCCTCCCTCTTAAATTTAATCTCCTTTCTTTTCACTCCTCTCGAGTTCCCGCATGGCCGTCCCTAATTGGCTCCAATGATCCCACAAATCTTCCAATCAAAAAAATTGAATTGATGCCCCTATAAGCAGCGTAGCACGCACTACCGCTCTACATCCAGTGGAAGCTGCCTCTAGATGAAGCAGCCAATGCGAAGCTTCTTGATGCCCATTGTTTGTTTACACGCGAAACGTGACGTAGCTGTTTTCTTCGCGCGTGAAATTTCCGATTTTGAAGAATGAATTTAATTCTATTATTGAAGTGTCGATGAGCGAATTGGATTCGACAAGGATCTGAATGTAAAAATTGCGGAATGACACTCCAAAATCATGCATGAAACTTCATTTGACGAATTGAGAGGATTTTTCCAGAATTCAACGCTTGTTATGTTTAATATAGTGTATACAATAGTGCATATAATGTAGTTATATATTTAATTTCTGATACAAATATGATTGAAATGAGAGCTGAATTTGGTTTTAAATTTTGCTTCAATGCTGACTGATTCTGATTAAATCCACCCATTCTGATAGCTCTGTTCTATTTATGGTTGTTATTTTCTATTGATTCTTGTCATAGCATGGCCTTTAATATTGTCCACACCTACCGTGATTGATGCTAATCGACGATATTCAAGACAGATTAGGGTAATTCTGACGGAGTTTTACCTGTCTCTTGATCTCTATCATGTGCACCAGCCGATTATTTACTTTTTTTTTATTTAAATTACCCCTGAAAACAGCAAAATGAGGCTTTTACATCGTGGGATTTTAACAACTGACAAAGGCACTCAATAACGCACTAATATGTTGAATCCTTCGGTAAACTATAGCCATAATTCTTGATGATTAATTGTATATCGTGTTTTCCAATAAAAATGCGAAGTGAGTGGGAATAATTCAATAATGTAATATACGTTAGAATAATTCAAGGCTATGGAAAAGTTTTTTTTTCCCCGAAAGCTCTTTTCAAGAAATTAACGTGAAAATTTCATTGGATCTTTTGCTCATTGATTCAACGTGAATCTTGCTTTAAATGGAGGAAGACAGAGGTCACCCAGGACCAAGGTACGGCTTGCCAATTCCGCACATTGAGAATATGTAGGCTAATTCCTTCCTATTTGGTCTGGAGTTATACACTTGGGAATTGAACCCGGGACTCCCTGATTAGCACCCAAAGCTCTACTTACTTGACCACCAAGATCCCCAATTGTATGGTTGTTTGATTTGATCAAAGATTTCAGGCTATTTCGGCGGATGGCTTGAATGAATTCTTCTCAGGTACAACTATTGTAACATTTATACAAGAATTGTCACGAGAAAAAATTCCCGTGGACCGGGAGTCGAACCACGGACCTTTCGGATTTGTGGGCCTCTGCGCAGACCACTACGCCATCCAGGTTCTTTAACAAATTCCTGACCAAGGCATTTAAATGTAGAGTAACGACGTACCTGGGTTGAAATGTTGAGATTGAAAATATGAGCCCATTTGGGAAAACTGCCTTTGCTTTAAACATAGTTAAAAAGCTAAAGTTTAAAATATAACTTATCTGAACAAACAGTACCATTGGTCAATTTATAATACGTAACGAGCAACCACTAAAACGTACAAACAAATACTTTAGGTATGGTTTAAAATTGTTCGAGTTGACGCGTCTAAATGACAAAAATATTCTTCAACCGTCCTCAACGCTCTGGAAAAAATGGCGAAATTTTTCGCCATCCGTATGCAACGTGTTAATTCCCATGGCAATTATATTGTAACATTATTGGCCAACGTGGACCATCTGAGCAAAGGATAATTCATCCGGTCGTTTGGTTTATTTTAAAAGAAAAACTACTGCCTTTATTTAAAATTTTATCGGGGCATGTGGCAATACGTCCGGAGCAACAACTGTGCATTCGTTGAAATTGATTGGTTGAGGAGATTGATGCTTTTCTTGGCTCGCGAGAAAATTGCATCTCCAGCGTAATCTCTCAGTACGTACAGGAGAAGATGCCGTCGAAGATAAGGGAGTGCCTCTCCGCGACCACCTCTCCCCTCTCATCGCCTCTCCAGAAGGAATTCATCGCGATGCGGTTGAAGCGGCAGTTATCGTGGGCGGAGGTTCTCGCATGCGAAGGTGGTTCACCGTCATTACCTCGCGAGGCGACTCTCAGCTGATTGGCTCGATAAGAGAGGTGCGGCACGGAGTCCGCCTTTTCGTTAGGAAGCTCTCCAATGCTGCCTTTGCTGCATGAGACTTCTCACCGTGCGCTTTCATTATCGGCGCTCGAAAGGGACAAAGAGTATGAGAGTTCAAGGGGAACCCTTCAGGGATACAACACACCGGGGCCGGCAACCAAGCCAGTGGCTTATACGCCCGATCACCCGGAGAGGGGCTGGAGAGGAAGGAAAAGGAAAGAGGCGCCGCCGCGATAGGAGCCCGTCGACGCCTCTGGGAAGGTATAGGTTCGGAAGGGATGGGACGGGGAAAAACACTTCAACGCTATAGAAGCGAAGAAGGCCCACGAAATAGCGAGACCAAGCAAATCTGTTAATGTTCTAACGACTTTGGAGGATCATTCTATGAGGAAGAGTACTCCAACGATCAAATCGTTAGATACGGCGCTCGATAACCGTGTCTGCTTAGTGTGGATTTGGCCTGAGGACTTCTTGGGTACTAATACCTACTTGATTATTTCGTTGTCTTTGGAAGGAATCTAATTCGCATTACCTTCCTCCAACACTGCGGAGCTCAATAAATTCCTTGACCTCAGCGAATCTCAATTTTTATTACGTCATGAATTACCCTTTTTCGTCGTAGGGGTTGGATTCGTGCATTGTCAGCTGAAATGCGTCATATTTAAGCCTAATCAGCGAGTACTTTTCAACTAGAAAAAAAGCAAATTAAGTGGGTAATTCATTTATGTTTAACGATATGAAAATATAAACTGGAATTTTAAATCTTTTATCTCGAGGTGTACCTTTATTTTTAATTATTATGAATTAAATCATTTTGTTTTGGTGTGAAAACACTTGTTGTCAATGTAAACCTAGTTGAAACTAAAACTTACGCCTCCTTAAGAGAGATTAAAAATAAAGAATAGGATATTTCGATAATTTGGAGCGATGGGAAAATGGATTCTCTGTATCGGTGCAGAGAGCCTTTGATGCAACCTTCTGCCTACGTCCTAATTTGATTTGAAGTGTAAAAACGAGCAGTTAACACCTTCGGTTAGATACCTCTCTTGCAGTCCTGTTGTCGTAAAACAACGCCAGGAAAGAAAATTCATACCCGTAATGGGCCATCTCTATTTAGTGAGGATCTTTCCGTCTGAGCGATTTTTATCAGTAAACATCCAGATAGGATCGAGAATAATATTAGAGCCAGTTGGCTTGAAATCAACGACTATCACCGATGGTTTTATAACGCTTGTGTTTTCAAAAGATAACCTCAAGACTTATCAGGTCTATGTATTTGTGCCTAAAATGTTCCTAAGTTTAAAATAAAATTTAATAGAAACCCGAATGTATATCAAGTGGCAGTGAATTTTTTAACTTTAGGACTCTCTCTCCCTCTTTAGAGATTCATGTTAAGTTTGTTTTCATAAAAAGTAATTTGTCAGCTTCCGTCTCAACTTTGGATGTGGATTAGGAAAACCAGCTCCGATTCTGGAAAGTTATAATAAGATTAAACCGAATTGGGAGGAGAAAACTTGCTGAAAAGTTTTGTGAATTTTATATTTTTTAAATGTACTAATTAGATGTTTTTGTGGGATGAAACGTCGTGATGAGAGGCATTCATATTTCCTTAGCAGTGGCATCAGTATGAAAAAAAAGGCTCACTCGTGGGGGCATTTGGTGTTCCTCCAAGGCAGCCTCTTGAGAAGGAAGCGGCAATTGGGGATGATTAGCGTGGGAAACACTTTTCGAGGCGCGGGTGATCATGGGCTGTGGACAGGCGAGGGCCCTTCATCGGCCCAGCATCCGAACCAATTAACGTTTCTGATGCGCGCTGTTCGCGAACTTTCCATCCTCTTGGGGAGCCTGTCCAGTAATTATTTTGTTTCCACGCAGCAGGAAACCGCTTTTGATTGCTACATGTCTGCGCTTCCTCTTCTTGTTAGACGTCCTCATGTTAAACGTGCCTAGGGCAAGATTGAGAAAGGAGCACTTCTTTCCTCCGTTTTCCCGAGATTTCAAATTTCCATTTCCTTCGGTGTTTATTAATTAGTGTTCATTTTATGGACTTCAGAATCGGAAAAAACGTCCTACCGATTCAAGTATTGAGCTTTCCATTTTATTCAGTCAGGTAACTCAGAAGTAAAACAACAACAATGAACATGCTATTTATAGAACATCTGAAGCATTAAATTGAAATCTCAGGAACTAATAGTAATAATCACTCATTTTCGCGGCGACTTTGGATAATTTAGATACCTACAGATCTATTTTTCAAGTTTTGAGTATCAGTTTCAGTTCTCAGTATCAGTTTTCATTCAATGTATCATTTAATTGAAGCCCGATCAGGGAATATATTGGGTCTAACTGAACATTTTTGTTTTGCAATTGTGCTGGAAGGAGGTGTGTATGAAAACTCGGCGTCGGTGGGCGAATTCTTTTCTTTGCATGGGAAACAGGACTGAACGTTCCATATTAGTTCTGCGTACTAATAAATTACCCTCCACATGCCACCAAAACAGCGTCAGATTACCACTGAAATGTGTCCTCCGCAAGGATTGGAATCCCTTCATCTCATTATGTTTCAATCTCAGCAGTGTCAACAGTCGTCGTATCTTCCCATTGATCTCATTTCCTCCCAATCTTTTTTGCCTTCTACCGTGTGTTCTTAGCATGATTTTCTCCTCTATTGGAATCTCCTCAATCGCAATATGAGTGAACCAATTTTTTATGTACTTGCTAATTTGTCTTCAGTTTTTTATATCTTTGTTGAAAACCACGTGCTTTGTAATTTTGACTCAAACAGTTTTAGGTAACCTCAGGTAAAGCAGCCAAATGAGGTGCACGCGTTATATCATGAAGGATCTTCTATCTCAGGTTTTTTTAATCATAAAACAAGAAGAAACCGATCATTAAATTTTGTGCAAACACCTTTTTTAAGTTCCGACCGTTTTATCGTGTATGTAGGTAACCTAGCTCCCGGTTTTTTTTTATCATCTCGCTCCTCCCACATTTCTACGTTCGATAAGCCAGGGATTTTCCCATTCCTGCTATTCTGGAGTCCGTGTCTTTCTCTCCCCGTGCGTAGGCGGTTTCCCCTAGTTTGTTTTACTTCTCAACCTTCTCGGCTTCGCGATGGAGCTCTTTTTCAAGGTCTGCTCATCCCTCCCTGCCCACCCATCCTCTTAAATCTTTCGGTATTTCGGAGCGAGTAGAATTTACGGAGAAGGAATCCTCGGTCCATCGATTTCTCGTCGGAATGATGTGTCCCTGGGCTCATTTGTTTCCTCCTTTCGAGTGAATGAGGAAGTGACGTACCTGCTCAATCAATCGCCGTAGTGCGCAGTATAGCTCGCATGCTTACCTTATTAAGAGGACGCGTCACTCCCATCGACTGTAATTTTTTAGTAACGTAAGAAAGGCAGCTTCTGGGTGAGATAGAATAGAATAGAGTAGAAAACAAATTTATTGTTCAAGGCAAAGCTTATGTCACATGCATCCAATACATAAAGAAATAGAGCAAGCTCTGTGGTATTACAAGAGATATATGAAAGTCACCTTGCTATAACAACTGGATCATTGAAACACAAACATAATATAAAATCAAATGCAATGACAGAATTCACCAAGAAAATATCAAGCCAATTCAATAGAATAAACAAAAAAAACATACAAAAACCTTTAACGAGATTAACTTAGATATGGAGGAGACAGAAGGTAAGGATGGAGCGAGTACTTAGCGGATGTTGACAACGGCGTTAGAGGGTAGAATGTTAAGTAAACGAGGGAGAGGAAAGAAGGGAAGAGGATTTTTAAATAGAATGAAAGGGAATAAGCCTTATTGTGAATTAAAGAGGAAAGTGCTCAAAAGAAGGGGGAGGCTCCTAGGATGCTTCTGAAGTACTCCAAGGAAACGTACCTTAATCGTTAGAAATCTTTAAAAGCCGCTATTTTAAAACTCACGTTGTCATCTTGAAATTTTCGCAATAGAGTGTTTGCACGTTTTTGGTGAGGCCTGTTAAAAATATCAGTTTGGTTTAATTAAGCAAAATTCCAACTCCTACAGTCGTACGACCATGGGCGAATTTGTTATTAACAAATAAACATTCCAAAATCAATGTTGCGCTTAAAACACTACGCCGCCATGCCAGACGGCTTGTGACGTCAATCCCCATACTCAACTGACTGCAGTTCCTCCGATCATCTGCGATTGATGGAAACCTTGTTTATTGTTGTTTACGAACACTGAGGTGAATCTGACGGAATAAACCATCTGTCCTACTATAAATTAGTGGTATATTTCGTACAATAATTCTTTAAGTTCGTAGCCATGAGCGAAGATAGATTAATGGCTTGTGGGACAAAATTCCGGAATGAATATTGTTTTGTTCCGATACGTGGGAGCACCCGTGTTTCTACACCGAACAAGATTTTTGTGGATGTTCCCGATAAGCCTGAACTACGACGAAAATGGTTATTGGCAGCCCGGAGGGATCTTAAGTCGATGCCATTATTACACACAAAAGAGTTTATTATTCCATTCAGAAAGGAGAGACTAATGCGTAATACTGAAGCATATGTATGTTTGAGATGCAGTTATTCTTGTATACAAACGGCCGTGTATTCATTGATGATATACATTGCATATTTTTTCACTTCGGATGCTTACTTTCATTATGTATGCTTAATGACTATGGAAAAACATAATTGGTAACGTCAGTATTTTAAGCATTTATACTCGAAAAGCAGATATAAACAATGTTGGAGTGGAAAAGGAAAATTTAAAGAATTTACAATGCAGTAAAGAATCGTAAAGAAAATAACGTTACGGTAAATGTATAAATGGTACAAATTTGATGCATTGCAAATACCTACATGCGAGCAATTAGTAACATATGTTTACTCCTAAAATGTTATAGTTGAGGAAACACAACAACCTGCCTCCCTACATTTAAATTTTCAAATATTGACAGCATAAAAGTGCGGAAACATAGGGAAAAATAGTTTACTAGAGGTGTTAATGAATAAAAAACTATGCAAAATTACCCTTACTTGTACTTATTTATTGCTCATCATATCACAAATAGCACTACCACGCACACATTTCACGAGCTGTCTTTTTAATACTTATGATCAGTATATGCCGAATCAACTGTTTCAATGAAGAACTTGGCTCACAATAAATATAAATCACTATTAAGTAACACTAATAAAGCATAATTATCGGTTTTCCAATCACTCTGCACACCACACTAAAAGAATTTGCACTCCTTGAAATTCGTAAGGATTCTTCACATCTCACTTCCCACACATCACTAACAACTTAGAATCAGTTTACGTTATTTCACGTTAACATTGCGAAGACAATTAAATGAATAGTCTGAAACAAATTACCTACTAAACCAGTTATTGTAACATCAAAAAACTTAGAATTTCACTATCACTCCTACCGTAACCAAAATATGCCCAAACAATAACGAACAAAAGCGCAACGAATATGCGTGAAATGTAAACACTGACTAAATCTCAAAATGAATTGGCAATAGGTTTAATACGTAATAAAATCAAACAGAACTTAGAAGCGAACAAACGAATGCAAATTAATACGCGTTCGATGTATCCCTAAAGCACAACTAGTCCAAATATGAAACATATCCCCTTCGCAATAGTCAGATACCTTTGATCGAAATGCATACGGTTGGTTGAACCAGCATGGAAGAAATAAATTCCTCGAAGATGTTACATTCACAACTCACTTCACTCTTTACTTCATCGTCTATATGCAATCGAGTTAGAGACTTAATTGTTGGATGAAACGCTTCACGAGTCTATTTTCTCCCAACTCGGGAGAAAATGAAGTTACAGACCTTACAAAAACGAAGATAGGCCCTAGGTATACACCGATCACGAAGGAGTCAACGTCTGTGAGGTTATTTGAAGAAGCCTTAACGAAACCAGGTTCCATTTTGCAAATTTACTTGCAGAAAAATGAAGAAATATCGCCTAAAATACGTGAAATATAAGTTATTCGTCAATGCTCCCGTCTGCTTGCAACTATAATATGGGAGATGACGTCACGTAACGAATAGCCAATTACAGGTCGTTTTACCCTCCAGAATTTCGATGCTAAAACAAAGGTTATTAAAACTTAAATAATAAATTAATAACAAAACACATGGAATTTTCATTAAACATATGAGAACTTCAAACATGTATGCACTAAATGGAAAGGGTTTCATGCTTATTCCTCACCCATGCAAACACTCTATTAATGGAATAGATCCTTGTTAGTATTTGCTCTTAAGTCAAATATGAATATTCCACCTAAAATTTTCTCAAGCTGAAAATATATCTTATGTTTTGATAAAGGAAAATGCTAACTCACTTGCACTCTATACACTCAGAAAATCTTAAGTTGACAAGGTAAGTAATGAACGAGTATTACGTCGGGTATGAAGACAAAATACGACTGATCAAGCGGTAGTGATGCGTCCCCTTAAGTTGATAGCTTACCGTTGAAATATTAAGCTAATATTTCGTAAAACATCATTTTTATGGAAAATATTTTTCCATTTGTGACTCTTCAGTTCATTATTTAAAACGGCTCCCGAAAATGAGAGAATGTTTGCCTACTAAGAGAAATAGTCAAATTCTCCAGGCAATAATCGGTCGTGGCTCGATAATTCCACAATCTGAAGAATCAAAGAGTGCAGCGGCGCCGACTCCATGGGGCCTGAGGGGGCCCGAGCCCCCTCAAAGATTCGTTTGGGGGGGCCGAGCCCCCTCAATAATTCAAGAAAATAATTAAGTTATATTATGCTTTGTGAAAACATAAAAATATATCAGTAATTTTTTTCCCATGTTTGACGATGGTTACCTTTTTAAAAACATTCAGTAATGCGTTTAAACGAATAATTAATACGGTAGAAGGCAGGTTAGCTGAAAACAAGTGGTGTGAATCATGAAAGTGTTTCGGTGCTGCGACACACTTTGAATTTAACCTCTTCCCGGAGCAAGACCCCCAATGGGCCCCCCCAATATTTTTTATAAGTCGGCGCCCCTGAAAGAGTGCTTTGTCGTATTGATCTATGGAATACCCAAAGATTTTATATATATACTGGTTGAAGTCGCAACAATTGCAGATGAGTTTGAAGAAAGCAGTAAGTACTCATTGAGTTGTTTTGGTAATTTCAATCTCAGATCGGATTCTTGCACCGTCATCTTTGTCTAATTATTCTCTTTCTAATTATTCGGGAAAAATAAGAAGTTTAAATAATTGTTTCTCCTACTGATAAATTCTGTTTTGGTATTTAATTGTCATTCTATAATCTTAACATTGCTTAATAAAATTCTAAGTTCTTATTTAATTCAAAAAAGCGAAGTCTGCATCAAATAATATATGTCGTATAATAGTGAGGCAATAAAATTGTGATGGATGTTGACCTTCGCCATTGAGAGAGAGAGAGAAAGGCGTGTAAATCGTGGGAGATTTAGAGGAAAAAATATTTTAATTCATTCGTTACCCCCTTTCATATATTTTCTGTTTCCACAACTCTCCTTCCACGCGCGGCTATAAATGAATTGGAAGCGGCGCGGCGCCCTCTAAGAATATCCGCGGACGGATGGAAAACACGAAAGCTTCTTCGTCGTCCCGCGCTCCCGAAAATGCAAAAATGCGCGAATGTAATTGCGGAACGGGCGTGGGAATCTTGCGAAACTGTCCATCCGTACTTTTCCACCCCTTCTCCCATCCCCGCTCATGGCTATAGCCCTAGAATTTTTGGCAGCGATGATGAGGCGTTAGTATAGCGTATACGTATGCATAGGTAATTGAAGTGATGAAAATGTGAATTTAAAAAATAGCATCTAGAAGTGCTCGCAAATGTTGCAAATATATGCAATGTTCGGCCTTGTTCTGCACCCCCACTTGTGGCTAGAGCCCTAGAATTTTTTGGCAGCGATGATGAGGCGTTAGTATAGCGTATGCATACGTGATTTAAGTTATTAAAATGTTAATTTAGAAAAAGAATCATGACGTTCTTGCAAGCATATGCAATGTTCGGCCTTGTGCTGCATCCCACTTAACAATAGCCCTAGAATTTTTGGCAGCGATAAAGAGGCATTCGTGTAGTGCGTGGATACACAGTTTTAGCCATGAAAATGTTAATTTAAAAATACATAGTATCATGAAGTGCTTGTAAGTGTTGCAGAAATATGCTATGTTAAGCGTCGTACTGCTCTTTAAGCGTATAGAATATTTGTAATTTCTGTTGTGTACTGTATTTACTTCTTTATCTGATCTTTAGCTGATGTTTTTTCTTCGTTGGTTGGAGACCAAGCAATTTTATTTATGTACTCACAGCAACAATACTTTCTTACGTGATTTAAAAAAAACATGTAGTGTTAATCGATCTGTGTTGAATTCTTATTATTCACTTGCCCTAACCAGTGTCTTTCAGCGGGAACAATAGCTGACGTCAAAATAACTAACGGAAGCGGATGCATTTAAAGTGTGAGGCACCAAGCTCTTCTTAACTCTTTCATGTTTCAATATGCCGTATAGATACGTTAAGTGAGGAAAATTTGGCAATAGGTGTTTTCATATGCCTTGCAGAGTCGTTGAGTGAGAAAATGTGCCCGGAGGTTATTAATCACGATCTGGGCATTACATCGTATGGGATTTGTCTACATTTTTCTGGCGGCTGTTAAAAAAATACCGTGGTCTGTAGTATGATAGAGGCAGTGTGATCATAAATTTAAATAGGTACTTTCGGAAAATGATTTTTTATGTTATATGCTGCCACCGTTTTGTTTATGCTGTTTTTCCGCTATTTATTATTTCCAGTTCGTGAACATACTCTTTACCGAAGTTCCCTTCATTAAAAATCCCTTACCGAATCTCTGAATCGCCTCGCCGCTGAAAGATTTCATCTTCGTCTTGCCCAGTTCGAAAGATGCGCAAAATTGTTGCGAGTGGTCTTGGTGCATCATGCAACCCTTAACAAAACAAAAATGTTGGTATAAATGTACGTTATTGATTTTTGTCATTTGCAAGGGTTCATCAAGTCATGCATCCAGCATTCCCTCGTTTGGTATCTGAAAGAGATAAAATTAAGTATACATTCGCACTCCATCAGCCATTCCATTATCTTAGTTTGTTCTTCGTTCATAGTACTTAATATCTTTGCTCTCTCCTAATAGTCCCAAAGTATCAGCCACCCGTTTACGGAATTTATGTTGTATTTATTCATCCTGGTTGTTTCATTCAGAAATGCCTTTTGTGGGAGGGAAAAATTCGTGACTGTTGTTTTATGATTAAAACAAGTGAACTCGTTTCTATTTCATTTGATGTTTTTATTCTTTCGTTCTTTCATTCGGCATTGGATTGTTATGGGGTAAATAATAAAGGTTTGCGGGTCCGAACGCATCCGATGGTATTTGATTGGCATTTATTGAGTAAATAATTCATTCTTATTTAAATAGCCGTTTCATTACCTTAGTTTGTTCTACATTCATAGTGCTTAAAATCTTTGCTATTTCGTGTAGTCGCCAAGTATAAGATAGTTTGTATTCAGTAACCGTTGTTGCACATGGAAACGTCTTTTGTGGGAAAAATTCTTGACTGTCGTGTTATGATTAGAGCAAGTTAGCACGTTTCAATTTCACTTGCTATGTTTATTATCTCATTATTGACGTTGGATTGTTATGGGATGGATGAGGGGGGGTTCGCGTGTTCGAACGCATTTAATCCCATTTTGGGAGGCGCGCCGTGAATTTGTGCGTTGAGAAAGGGAGGCAGAGTTCTGGTGAAGACGTTAAATATATTCCAGTCGGGCTAATTTCTCGTGGCGGACCCTCGTTTCGGACTGGTTTCGTTTATTTATATTCTCTCAATAATATTCCCAGCCGGCTCCTTCTCGTTCCTACCCCGTCTCAAACCCTTCTTCCCCTGTTCATCCCCTCTTTCAGTGGACGGTTTTAATCGAACGTGGCGGGTACACGTGCGAATCCGTCGATTCTAACCTTAATTCGCGTATTTTTTCCCTCCCTTTTGAGCCGAGTGTAAATATTTGTTCATTATCGCACAAAAACTAAGAAAATTTGTTACTTCTGCTGCGAGATCGAATGCGATAGTTTATTATTCCTCCCCAAGCATAACACAATTAGTCGTCTATGTAGCTAGTCTTGAATTAGGGTACATACTATAAAATATTGAGGGTATTAAGTACTTTTGTTAATAATATGCAGCTGTAAGTATATTCACTCAGTGACTCAACCTGAAGGTTGGTTTGGATCGGTGAGGGTAGAGCTCACCTCGAATTAATTACGATTGCTCTTAATTGTTCAACAATAGGATGAGAGTTGAGGGCTAGTTTTGATTATTTTTTCATGTACAAATCCGTTTTGCCTGTATAAAATACTCATGTGTTCTTTTTTATGCATGAATTTCCCGGAGAAGACTTCTTAGTTGGCGAAGACATGTGTCGGTTTGCCCATAAATACGAAGCTTCCTTCGGTTTCATTCGTGCATGTGGTGGAAGTGTGTCTCCATAAAATTTGCGCGAATTATATTACATGTTGTGGCCAATAGTTCGTCCGAATTTCGAGATGTCAAGCAAAGAAATACAGGAAATAAAATATACCAATGGTTGCGTTTCGGAACGGGAATGGACCACATGCGTGACCAAGATTCTTATATGCGGCTCGACAGGGAGTCCAACCGCGCGGGCGGGCGGTTGATACCAATAGGGATAAGGAGATTGGAACGCCTCAAAGAAGAAGATGGCATAACGGTTCTTCGGGTGGAAAGGAAAGCGAGGAATTCCTTTTTTACATACCCGGTCCGGGAGGCTGAAGAATGGGAGATTGGTGGACATAAGTTTTAGGTCGGATAAGTAAGGAAAGATCGGTTAGGGATTGTGAAAGAAGTTCATTGAGGCGGAGAAAATACCGGTGGACAGCTTCTCTTGCCTGGGAAGGAGAAAAAACTGCGGTGACAATAGGAAATTCAAGCCAATCTCTAATGTAATGGGAGGTAGGAGGAAAGGAGAAAGAATATTTCTGTTGTAAAGATAAGAAAGGACCTGTTTATACCCGACAAAAGGAATGGGATATCCCGCAAATCGGAATAGGGTGGATTCCTATTACATTTTCATTGCCTAAATCGAAAGATCAACACTCCTGGAGTACGTATTTCACGCTTTTAGATATTTAAATGACGATATCTATTTTTCGCGATTAAATGAAAAGTGAAAAATTTCAAGCGCGCGAAAACGCGACGGCTAATTGTAAGTATGAATACTGGGAAAAGCCCATGTGACGTCATTCTGGTTCCGGCTGCCGCCGTGTGAGGCCACCTTGGTGCGAGGCTATGAGCGCCGATACGATGCAGGCTGCTAGCGAGTAGCGCTTGTCTTAAATAAGGATTATTAATACCCTATCAAACGAGGAAACTTTCCGACCATAGGCAATTTTAATAGGTGATTATTAAGAGATGTTTCTCTGAGCTCTTTGCCACATTTGTAATCTCAGACGATGTAAAACTCCTGACTACTCGTATAGCATCCCTGTGACGTCACGTGGAGTCATCGCATGGGCGCCAATCTGGCCTTTTTCAAATGAGGTTAAAATTGACCATTAACATTCGTCTAAACAGGGATTTATAAAACCAAATAATTTGTTTATTATGAATACACTTATGGTGGGTAAGGAATCGCAATCAATGCCTTTCGTTTTCTTTGATGAAAGAAACCACTATCCTTACCCTATTGGGTAAGGGAATGCGTACTGACGGTGATTGATGAGAATCTAACCATCGTCGTTTCCATCCCTTGATGAAAAAAATATCTCCCACTACAATGAAAATAATATGGGTACTGTCTCAATCCTCTGATTCCTTGGGTTTCCGGTTGAATAGCATAACCACAAAATTAGTATTGTTTTTCTTCCATTTCCATCTCTTATTCCCGAACACGTTCCGCTGTGACCTAGCCTTTTCGAACGCGAAACACCTGGTTTCTTATTTTTTTATTCTCCCGAGATCCGCGTTCACGAGTGTCTATATCGAGTTCAGCACGGGTCGTTCTTCATCATGGTACGGCTAACGGATAGGGGCTAATTCAGATTCACTTGTATGTGGGGATACCGGGAAAACGCACTCAAAAAATAAAAAAATGGATAAAATATTATGAGGGCACCAGCATGCCTCCGTTTTTAACCCGCCTTTCTTATTCGCCGATAGAGACTCCCTCCTGCAGCGTCGTACGAAAGGAATAATGAAAGTCACCCTTTTTAGGGATTAGTTAGTGAGTAAAATCCGAAGTTTCTTGCGTAATGGAGTGGAATTGTTTCCATATTGAAATAATAGTGTGCAATTTTCCACGAAATAATGTTTAATGCCGACCTGGTAGTTTCACTGAACATGATATTATTACATTGAAATCCGGGTCGTATTTTTTATCGTATTTAATCGAAAATTGCACATAACTTTAACATTGTGAAGGCAATGTCTGTAAATGCGTGTGTTTCTTCACTATGTTCAACTCCAGATGGTTGTTGGGCTTTGAAAGAAGTAAGAAAATCATTACATTGATCCTTCTAATTTGGAAGTATTGCCAGGACGATAAGAGGCAAACAACTAAAGATATTATAAATTACAGTAATAAGATTTTGGACCTTGGCTTAGTTACTTGTTGGTGATTCTATTGGAAGAAACGACACGGAATGGGTTTTATTTTAGTTTTGCCGGATGAATTGTATTTGTTTGTCTTTTCCGATGATATCTGCTAGTTCTGCCAGCGCATAATTCTGACTTGACTTCGTTTATTTCTCATTTGCGTTCGACCTCCTTCGTTCCCAAACATTTCGGAAGCGAAGATTACCAGGTCACGTACGACTGGGATGTTTATTGCTGAATGGGTCGCCTTGGCCTGTATAAAAATACCTCCGGAAGAGGTGGGAAAATAATGTCATCGGTCATATCTGAGGTACTTTCTCAATTAGGGACCGTAATGACGCGTTGACTCTAATGCGTGTATCATTTTAGTGTGTAGGAACAACATGCAATGAGGGGAAAAGTCAATCCTCTATCTGTAGTTACAATATGAAAATGCGTTTCAAGACTTAGCGCCGAAAACGGTTGAATATTTTGTTTCCGAATATATAAGATTCCATAAATTCGTTCATTTACGATAGTTTTGAAAAAATAACGAAGCAACTTCGATTATCCCTCGCATAATTAAAATTTCTGAAGTTTTTGCTATATCGACTCATTTTTAGCTGAAGATTAAGCGTATCAAAACAATGTATGTTTAAATTATATAAAAAAATCACCTTCATCTCCTCACATGTTTATTTTTGATGTTATGCAAACTAAAAATAGGTATTTAGCGTTGCTAAATTGTACTTAAATGACGGCTACATTCAATGAAGTGTGGCATAAGCAGTTTCTTAGCATGCGAAAGAATGTGCCCATAATTAACGTGTATAGCATTGAAATATGGATCGTGGTATTTTATGATCTTTGAGCTTATTTTATAAAATGAATTACAACGTAAAAAATGAAAGTGACGGGTTTAGTTTTTTTTACAGATAATAATGAAAATGAATCGAAAATGCACGCGGTATGTCTTTAGTATTTGAGATTTTGTTTTTGCATAATGCACCTGGTATTTCCTAAGTATTTGCTTTAAGATGCGTTATTTCGACTTATCTTCGTGGTTAACCCTTTATTATTCTTGAAATGTTAGTTCCATTAGTAATTTGTTGGCATATCTTGTGAAACTGTCAGCAGCCGTCGGCCATCGTTCTCGTGTAATCGAACCATCTCGGTTTGATTTTTTTTAACATCGCGATACTAAGGATTCGTTGGCGTGTTTGAGTCCATTTCACAGGTTGACCTCGTTTTCCAAACTCGATTATTATTGGCAAAATGATCGTGCGCCCACCAAAATCCCTAGTGGAAGATGGAAAGAATATATTGATCTAGAACGTGTTAAAGTAAACAGTACCCTTATAGGGTCTCCTCGATTTGCTTTTGTACCATTCTTGGGATTTACTTTTAGAGCTATGATATACTCTTAAGGGCCGGTTGTATAATGTCATGTTGAAATCTTAAGGAGTATGAAAACTGGAGTTAACTATTCCTTGCGTTTAGATCATGAGTTAAGCGAAACGTTATTCTGAACTGCTTCTACTTACTGTAGCTTACTAATATTCTCGAGCCAAAGCTTTGGCATTACCATGCTTCAGTTAACGTGCCTTTGTTATCTTCAGAGTTGGGTCTACACAACGTTTATGAAGGCACTGCATGGAACAACACCACGTTCGGTAAAATCCATTCCGAAGTTCGCTCTGAGAAGATGGTTTGGTAGTGTTACTGGCCAGGGGCGCAGCTAGGAATTAAGTCTAGTGGGGGTTTTAGGCGCAAAACACTGGGGTGTCTGAGGGTGTGGAATACCCGCCAGGGGAAGCGGGAGGGGTGGGGGCTCTCACCCAGAAAAAGGTTAAGGTAAATAGTTCAAAATGGTGAGTTTTACGCCCTTCTTAGGGATATTTTTATACATTATTTTATTTTATCTCAAACCACCGGATACAGCTCTTATTGGCCATTTTATACCGGGGGTTTTCAACAAATTTAACAAGTAAATGTACACAAACAACCATGTCCTGGACCGGGGAAACCTACCAGGCGGGACTCGAACCCGCGATCTCTTGTTTGGCAGGCGAGAACGTTACCCCGCCGCCACCGAGGCCGACAACTATTCTATTAGTAATATTAATCCAATTAAGTGAAATGGATTAAACTTAAAAATTTCTCTGAGCTCTGGGGGGGGGGGGTTTCATCCCCCAAAACCCCCCCTCCATGCGCCACTGTTACTGGCGAACACACCTGACCGGTAATCGGGGAATTCGCGTCGGAATCCCGGCTAAGCCGAATGTTTTTTCATGGCGAACTTCATCCTTGGTTGTTTATAGGTGTTTATGAACCCCGGGCGTATTACAATGGTTATATCGAGAAGAGGATATTGTTGCTCATACATGCGCGTGCATCGTGTGGGCAACGGAGAATCGCGGGTCCTTTACCCCGTCGCTGTCTTTTCCTCCGTCCTTCTTCGTCCGGCCATTCCTCGCTCTCTCCCGTCCTCCCCGTCACGGGTATTTTCAGACGGCCTTGATTAGCGTCTCCCCCGCGACCCTCGCTGCCTTCTGCACTGCTGAGGAGGGAAGCGCCGTTGAAAATAAAAGGAATTAGCGAAGGGGTGGAGGTGATGTTGGCTCCCTTGTGTTAAGGCCATCGCTCCCAACATACTTGTCGCTCTTTCCTGCATTCCTACCTCTCTCGGCCCCTGCCCCACTTTTCTATGACACCCACCTCTATGTTGGGAATTATTTTCTGTACTATAACCCGTGTATATAGTATATTCTGCCTCAACTACGAAAGTTCTAGATTAATCAATGGATGACTGGTTATCCAACAATCGTTTCGCGTGATGCAAAAAAAAACTCGCGCAGCAGACCTTAGTTTCGAGAAATAAAGGATGAATAGGCTGAAAATCTTACGGACAATAATTGTTCGACTGATTATTAGAAAAGAGATAAAGGATACCTGGAGTAGCCAAAGTCTCACAGAATAGAAAGCAATAAGTGAACTAATCGAGTAAATTAGAGTTTTTGTAGTATTAAGTAAGTAGTGGGCGGAAGTATCAGAGATTTTATGGGTGCCCGTTCTCTCATAATTGCAGTTTCCAAATCGGACATAATAATAAAAAACCCGCGCTTTTGAAGTCGTATGGTTGCTTATGATAGCGGCAAATTTATCATTTATTTCTCGAAACTTAGCTCTTGTCTTTTATCACTTCAAGCAGTAGTTGGATGACCCCATGGTTGACCGACTGTGATTAAAATTCGCGCGGAAATTAATTCAAGATAATTTTCCACTACAAAAGATTGCCATTTGTTTGAGGCAAAGAGTTCTTGCGCTTATTATTGGAGAAAATTTGAATGCTCCCATGAATATTCAGTGGCTCATACACAGAGTTGCAATTGCGACTCTGTAACCTCGTATCCCGGTAACCATATTACATCGACTGCAGTTAAAAATTTAGCCGCTGTTGTTGAAAACTTAAGTTTCAACAAGGAAAGATGACCATTTTTGGGAAGATATTTTCTCGTTTTTTCGTGCTGTGAAAAATTGTTGTTTAAGTGAGAAGAAAAGTTTTGAGAGGTCATTTTGCAAAGGATGTGATCTCGTTTATGAAGTCGAAAAGGACACGGTTGCCAAAATATTTGTCCTTTCGCAGACTTTGGGACTTGGTGGGCAACAGGTGTCCCGTCTAGCCAAGATATACGGAGCAGCATTTGCCAGTCCCTTGGAATCATGAACATGATAACTCTTGCCTCCTGAGACAAAATAAAAAAGAGTTGAATGCTTGAATCTTTTCTGGACGCTGTCCCGGCGTTTATTTCAGTCTGTAGCCAGTCCACGGAAACAGTAACCTTGCGTTGAGTTAACTTAGTTACAGTTTGAGGGTATTCTAAACTGCCAATGTCGAGGCCACTGCTTCTGGTGTGGAAGTCGTGTTTATTACTACTTCTTGATTTTGCATTAACGCGTACTTCCCGTTTGTTGCACAAATAGAGCTGGAAAATAATTGTCACTTCGGGGCATAATTGTAATGTGCCGCAAAAGCGGTGGGTGTTAGTAATATTGATACATTGCATTACTGTATTACTTCAATCTGAATAATGCGGGAACTATGAGATACTTTTGAGCTAATTTCTCAGGCAGAGTAAGGACGTGTTCAACTATAAAAATTATTCGAGATTTTCCAGTCCGTCACAATGACACCATCTGTTTCAAACTTTCGGTAGATACTGTACTTAAATCCCCATTTCAACATTTAAATGCGGTGATTTTTCAATTAATTTTACCGTAGCTCTATTGATCACTTATATATATAGCCGTCCCAGAAGTCAGATGTTTTGTTTCATTTCTTGATGGACAGTGACCGACAAGCAAAATCCGCTCTGATTTATATCGCCCCTCAATTTTTTGCGTTGGAAAGATGAAATGTTGCCCCTAACACCAATTGCCTAATATTAACACATTTTACCACATTCATGAGAAGTCGATCATTGTCGCAATGGATAAGGTCTTTGTATGTCCGAATCCTGGTGTGGTGATTACTTTTTCCTTGTAATTTTCAATGTTTTTACATGTGTAACTATTGCGCCTCTTACATTGTTTTAGGCTTCCCTTGAAAATTTAGTCAATTATCTGTCAAATTTAAACGTGGGACCTTGGGTCAAAGTATTATTTTATTCTTTTCAGTTCGAATGAAACCGCAGGTTTGCAAATTAATTTATCGTAATATTTCAATCTTTTCCTCCTCCCTTTGGAGTTTGGGATGAAATAGAAAACTAGCTGGCCAAAAACTCAAAAATATTTATTGTTTTGAGGGCGAAAGTTTTTTTCTCTAGTGCGACGCTCCCCGGCTCTTGAGAAGGGTGGCATTGGATGTCGTTGGGAAGGGGCGAGGGGAAATATTTTGGCCTAACCCCTTCCCCTGTCCTCTTTTTTTCGTCCCTTGTCCGTTCTTGTTTTGGCATCCCCTTCCTCTCGTTCCGCGTCCCTTAAAAAAATAAAAATAAAAATAAAACAGTAACGCGGTCCTCATTTCTGAGCTTTATTCTGTCCGTGTGTTTTTGGGACCCTCGCTTCTTCCCTTTTTTTGTTGGTCCCCATGTTGGTATTTTTATCGGAATATTTTTATTTACAAGAAATTCCGCAGTGGAGTCAGAAAGAAGGCTCTTCCATTATTTTCTGCGCGGAATTTCTGCTCGTAGCATTCCCTTTGTAAATTTAATTTCCTCGCCCATAAAATATTCTTTTGTAAACCCAATGGTATAAGAATGTTCATTCATCCATCAATCAAAATACCACTTTTCTCCATTTGCATTGTTGTGTGAGGTGCTCTTAAAGGATGATGTATCGTTATAGTTTTTAGCTAGCAATGAATTTCTCCATTTCAAAAAATAATGCGTATTTTCCTTCGAATAGGAAAATCATTTTGTGAAAAATTTGTGGAAGAATGATTTTTAATTAATTGTTCCTAGTTATGGTTTAAAACTTGCTCAGGTTTTAAGTGCTCCATTTTTTTAACTGCAATTATGGTAGATCATTTTTATAGCCCCTCGCGTCCAAAAATGCCTCAAACCCTCTCTTTCACTAACTTTTTAAATAGGAATTAAAATCCACTTGAAACGTGAGCACCCCTTTTGTTACGTGTGTTTGACTTGCGCAAATGTTGAGCACAATTGACGGATATATATGGAGGGCGATTATTGTCCTCTCACTTTCATAGTTGCTTCATAGACCAGCCCTGATGATGATGAGCGCCGAGACGGAGCTTGAAACGTTGACCGTTGTGAAAGAATAGGGTGGTTTCCTATTGTTTTTTTATTGCCTAAATCGAAAGATTGTTACTCCTGGAGTCCATAATTCACGCTTTTAGATTTTTAAATGACACAATCTATTTTTCACGATTAAATGAAAAGTGAAAATTTTCAAGCGCGCGAAAACGCGACGGGTAAGTATGAATGCCGGGAAAACTACGTGTGACGTCGTTCTGGTTCCCGCTGCCGTAAGTGAGGTGACCTTGGGGCGAGGCTCTGAGCGCTGATACGACGCAGGATGCTAGCAGGTAGCAGAGTACCCTGCTAGCTGGTAGCGCTTGGCTTAAATAAGGATTATTAATACCTTATCAAACGAAGAAAACTTTCCGACCTTAGCCAGTTTTAATAGGTGATTATTAAGACATGTTTCCCTGAGCTCTGTGCCTCATTCATGCATTGGTAATCTCAGACTATGTAAAACTCCTATTCTACTCGTATAGAAACTAGGTCCCTGTGACGTCACGTGGAGTGGCATCGCATGGGCGCCAATCTGCCCTTTTTCAAATGAGGATAAAATTGACCCTTGCCATTCGTCTAAACCGGTATTTCTAAAACCAAATAATTCGTATATTATGAATACACTAATGGTGGGTAACGAATCGCAATCAATGCCTTTCGTTTTCTTTGATGAAGGAAACTACCCTATTAACCCGGTGGGAATCCCGAGAACAGTTTACCCACATTATTCGCCGGGAAAGCATCAAATCATATTTCACCCTTGAAGTGGCTTGTAGTGTATTTAGCTGATCTTTCCCCAGCAGGACTTTGTTCTTGCGACATAGTAGGGCAGTAGAAAATGTTAATACGAGAGGAGTGTGGAGTGGTTTTCCACGAACTGAATTTTCGTTTTGTCGCCTAACTGTACGCCTAATTCCGCGCGTGGGAGGCGGGGCCCAAGTGTATTTCCAGGCGTCCTTTGGCGCCGATTACTCACGCTGGCCCTTCTTCCGTCAACCCATCCGCCTTCTTTCATGTTCCTCGTCATCATGTGTCGAGTGGGAAGCTTGGAAGCCAATTAGCTCCTTTTAAGATAACAATCTCCTCCGCAATTTTCGTATCCTTCGTCGCTGGAGATGAGAGAGTCCAGATCGGACGGCGCGTATATTCTTTATAACCGTTTACCGCGGTGAGGGACCCTAAAAAGAGAGAAAGATTTTAATCTTTTATCGAGTGCATTTCTTTCCTTAATAGTGATGTATTTTGAGTTAATGACTCTCGGCTCTCGTTTCATGAAAGTTATGGAGAAACGGATCGTGAATGGTTTGCTGTGAATCATTATGTACTTTATCATATTTACATCTCTTAGCTTGCTCTTGAGTATGGATTCTGTGTAAGGCGCAATTTCATTGTAGAGATAAAAATGGTGTGGTCGCGAAATTATTGGTTAGTCCAGAATATGGACTCTAATAATTGGTGTGTAAACAAAGCTGAAGCTTTGGCATAAATCTTAACTCACTCACAATCAGTGGTTCAAACCGAAGGTTAGTTTGCGTATGTGAGGAGGTTACCCCAGACTAAGTAACTGGCATGTGAATTTCCCACAAGGTGATACCCAGGTTTTTAACATCTAGTACTTTCATTCCGATTCTCGTTATTTTGAATTTCCGCTTCATAATTTTGTGCATATTCCCGCCGTAATGGATTAGTGTTTTATCGTCGTAATCAAGCATTAATATGTTCTAATAGCCCTGTAAAGCTGGTTTTATTATCATATTTTAGCACTTACTGCTTCAGTTACAGTTTTTTTTTCGTTAAAATCCCGCAGTAATGGCCAATTTTATATTTCGATGAAGAGCAGGTGTTTCGCTTTCGACGGGATTTTTTTAAAATCCTGGTGCTCTGTATCGAAGGGAATCACCCATCTTAACTTTTCGGTGCGTGCACGCCACGGTTTATGGCCAACAATCGTCTATTCATGCTTTTTCCTGTTTATTTGTCCAGGGATAGTCTTCATCGGAAATATCGGAAGCTATAGAGATAAGCACGTCCCGTCGTTTGATCGGATATCTCTTCTTCCACGCAAGAACCTCCGCTGTCGTTGTCTATATATAGTTGCCGCCTTCCTTTCTGAATGTCCTGTTTTCTCAGTGATTTACATTGTGGAGTCTACAGAAGTGATAGAGTCTTACATGCGGGCAATATTTACCTCGACTTGCCTGTAGGTACATTTTCCTCGAGGAAAGAGGTTTCCTTTGTGGAATAATGTATCGTATTTGTGCTCGATTCTATCAACTGTCGGCTCGATGCACCGCTATACTTCGGCATTCTGGTCAGTATAGGGAAGTCAATGCCTTCATTCATGCATTCTATTCCAGTGTTACGTTTTACTACAATGGATACCAATAATGGGACATAAAATAGAAATTTTTTGGCATTAGTAATAGCTTTACAAAAATACTATTTTTTCGTTGTCTATCCAACGTATTTTCTTTTTATAATGATTATTTAAGCCTCAATTTTTGGGTTCTTTCATTTTTTGTCTCATTCATCCCCCACCCATTAAAAAGAAGATTCAATATGGCCCTGAGCTACAAAATTGCCGGGGAGGTCGATGGTTATTCCCTGACATTATTCAAAAAGCATTTTAATGTGCAATATTTAATTTTTTTATTTAAGAAATTTTTGGAGTATGTATCAGTACTAATTTTTGCTTTTTTTCTTTTCTTTTTAGGTAAGTTTGGCTAATTCATGCGTAGCTAAGACGTGGTGAGACGGTCCTGAGATTCTGTAAAACGCGTAAGTTCAACCACCTGCAATCATTAAATGGCAATTGCGCTATGGCTAACTAATATTTTATTCAGACGGAGCAATATTTAGACTTGGGGTAGAAATTCCGCATGTGATCGGTTCATCACCATTGTCGATTTCTCGCGTTGTGCGTTAAAACTCGGAGAAGGTGAAGTATTTTTCAAGAAAAATATTGGATCATAAAATTAATGCACCGGACTACACCTTACGCTATATTTCCATTTTTAGTAGAAGCTAATAGCTTTTGTAATCGCTTGCTTTCATGCTGCTATAAACGATGGTTAGTTAAAAATTCGGTCTGCCAATTTCCGAGAGGCTGAGCTCGTAAGTCTCCGTTAATTTTATTTATATTTTTGATTGTTTTATAGTTTGAACAATAAATAAACCCAGATTAGTCCCTTTTTTCGATCTGTCGCTTACGTGTCGAGCTATTCGCGACGAAAAATCGACAGCATTAAACCTTAGCGCATAATTGTGCGAAAGATCCGCAGAGAAAAAAATCATTCGCCTTGACCGGGATTCGAACCCGGATCCCCCGATTTCCGGTCAAGTGCTTTAGCCAGTTTAGTTACCGAAGCATCACTCTTCCCTGTGAATATTTTCGGACACTACCGGACAAGGTGTTGCTGGACTGCGGGGCAATGATGCCACTAGCAGTCCAAGTCGTGCGCACAGCGCCATGATTTTTTCTCTGTGGATCTTTCGCACGATTGTGCATTGTGGGTGACTCCCGTAAAAGTTACCTCCGTGGCTAGTCCCAGTATACTTTAAAAACTTAGCGCATAAGTTGAATATGTAGATGATTTATCAACAATCGGCGAAAAAAGATATTTTTTCGACGAAGTTTTCATTTCAAGAAATTTACCATGAGTGTTGCAAAATAGAACGAAAAGAGGCATTTCTGGAAACGATCGTAATTCTAAACGGAGAATTTGAGAAATGCGCTTGTGCCACTGCAATACCCTTCTCAGTCCGTTTCCGATTGTGATTCGATGCCCCCCATTCGCTCTATTTCAATCCTCGCACATCTATCTACCTGCGGGTCCTTACCCTTGCCAACTTGCGGTTTTGCCAACCGCCGAGCCAATGCGTCACGCACGCCTTTGGCTAAAGATTCCTTCTTCTGAGGAAGTAGGAAATGGAGGCGTGCAACTTACGAACTTGGGGTAAAGGTGTGCCTTCTTCCTAAGGTTACCGATTGGCATCATCTTGATGTCAAGGAAACAAGATGGCTCTTAACTACAAATTTATTAATCCGTCAAACGCGTGTCAGCCGTTTGGTCATTGTCAAGTACACTTTGATACAATCGTGCTCTCATTATTTAACGCGCCGCAGGGGCGGTATATGATGTCCCCGTAAACCATGTTTACCCAAACCGGCCAGTTAACAATTCGATTATTATTGCGCGCTTTTTTTGTTGTGAATCTAGTGTACAATCCTTACATTAGCATTCTACAGCCCTCCATGTCCTCCCTTTCCTAAGCTATTCCCTTCAGTTAGTTGGTGCTCATTTTCGTAGTGTCCATCTTTGTCTGTCCAAGTACTTATATCAAAGCCTTGCTCGGGGGATTTTTCCTTAATTTAAAGTAATGTAAATGTGGAAATACAGAGTTGCGGGAATGGTGAATGAAATTTATTTTTCGTGTTCATCGTAAATTTACATTTATTGTTAGATAACTTGTAGCATTTGTAGAAATAGTTATAGCAGAATTATATTAAATTAATTTTTTGCTGATTTAATTTGCCTTCTCGATGTCATTTGTTTTATTATTCTGGGTAATTCGGGTACACTATCCTCTTATCAGAGGCGAAGGGTAAAGCTTCTATTGGGTTTTAATCGTTTTTAATGGATTTATTTCTGAATTACGGGGGATGAATCCATTACAAAAACTTAATTACTGCGCTTGAAACGATTCGAGATCTTAGCGGTGGGTTAGTTGCATATTTTACGCCCAAATTATCCTCGGTTAATTCCTCGCGGCGCTTGGAATCTTTTCAATTAGGTTTTCGCGCGCGTGAATGAGCAAATCCCGCCATGGGATTTTTTATTCGTCCGGGCATGAGGAGGGCTTTTTTCAAGATCGCCCGAGGCCTTCGCTAAATCTTCCGTGACATCGTTCTCTGTTCCCAAAATTGATCTTGATGGAGGAATTAATTAACCCCCATAGCTCTTATTCCCCCACTCTTCCATTTCCTCACATTAAAAGCTTCGAAGTGTAAGGCTGAATTTCTGAGAACCATCACTGAAAATATTCAGTTCGGTACTTACTTGGGCGTATTAGTGAAGACTTCTCGGCCTTCTTGTTGCGTTATGGCAGACCTGGGCCGTTTTTCATGTATAAGTATTTTAAAATACGTATTTGAAATGCATTTGTAATTTGTAATAATAATGTCGTCTTTATTTCACAAGCGGATTTAGGACTAGATAGTCCTGTCTTACAATTAACTTGTTTGACAATCACATACAACCATGCCCTGGATGGTGGCCAAGCCACCCAGGCGGGATTCGAACCCGCGACCTCTAGGTTAGCAGCCGGGCATTTTACCCCGGCGCCACCGAGGCCGGCGTATTTGTAATTTGTATTTGGTATTTCAAATACACGAACTAAATGTGTTTTGTATTTCAAATACAGATTTTTAGTATTTTCCCATTCAATAGGAAAAAATATATTTGTAAAACACTTTTGTAATGTAGCTCTGATAAAACTTCTATCAAATTATACTTCAGAGATTACTTCTTTTTCGTTAGAATCGTTTTCTTCATGGTTGCAACTATCCATACCGTGCCATAGCGGGTTATATTTTTTAAGATCTCTTAGTTTCCATGAAAATATATTTTGTATTTTAAATGGTATTTTAAAATGCCTTACGTCATGGGTTGATTTTTCTCAATTATTTGTAGGATTCGATCCTTATTATCAAGGCTGAAGTTAGCCCTTGAAACCATGTGGAAAATTAAGTCCTTAACCCGGCAAGAAACTTGAGAAACCTTCTTATTTCCTGTTCAATGGGAATGTATAGGAGCGTTTATCACTTGCGCGTACTCTATCAGTGCGGAATCGTGGAGTGATGATCCTATGCTACGAAAATATCAAACGTTCATTAGTGTGTTGGAGTGTAGGTCTTGAAGAATTTAAATGTAAATTTTTGTCAACGTTTCGGTTTATTTATATACCTTCATCACGGATTTTTTGCATTGAATTGGCTTTGTATATTGATTAAAACTTACCAAACTTACTTAAAAATGAAGTAATCATTGATAAACAAAACAATTTATTGCAAAAAAAAGCCGTGATGAAGGTATGTAAATAAATCGAAACGTTGACAAACATCTTAGAGAAAAAAAAACAAATGGCTTTTTTTGCAATGAATTGGCTTTGCTTATCGATGTTAACTTCATTTTTAAGTAAGTTTGGTAAGTTTTAATCAATAAACAAAGCCAAATCTTTGCCAAAAAAATCCCTGATGAAGGTAAATAAATGTATCGAAACGTTGACAAAAATTTGCTTTTAAATTCTTCTAAAAATTCTACTCCCCAATATTTTTTAAGCTATATCTATCTGTCGGAATTGGAATTTTTTGTTAGTTTCCATTAACACCTGAGGATAATTTTATAACAATGGAAACAGGTGTAGTACTCTGTTATTAAATTGTGGGCAATACGATATCTTTGTTTATTATTAGTTATGTTCCAGGACATCTCTCTTAAGGAAGTTGAATTTAAAATTTATATTGTTGATGTGATTTATGAAATTCATTACTCATCAATGTTATTCCTCGCTTGATAGAATAAAGTAAAAGCACATTGTACTTTCCGCACAATTTTAATATTTTGCGAGTGGTTTCGACGTGTTTTACGTCATTTTCAAGCTAGATACCATGTAAAAATGGTGTGGAAAGTACAAAGTGCTTTTACTTTATTATATCATGCATAACTTCCACAAGGTTTATTCACCCACCATCAACTTTATTCCTCGCTTTTTCAAATACCATACTGCTAAATATTGGAAAAAATGCGGATCGTATTTCACTCATCGCCGCGCCGCAAACATTTTTGAAAACCGATAAAAATGCGACCGAAGTGGCATCTAAAATCAGCCATCTACTGATGAAATAGGGTGGTTTCCTATTATTTTTTATTGCTACTACTGGAGTACGCATTTCACGCTCTTAGATTTTTAAATGACGATATCTAATTTTCCCGATTAAATGAAAAGTGAAAATTTTCAAGTGCGCGAAAACGCGACGGCTAAGTATGAATGCTGGGAAAAGCCTGTGTGACGTCATTCTGGTTCCCGCTGTTGCCGTGTGAAGTGACCTTGGTGCGAGGCTATGAGCGCCGATACGATGCAGGCTGCTAGCAGGTAACGCTAGGCTTAAATAAGGATTATTAATACCCTATCAAACGAGGAAACTTTCCGACCGTAGGCAATTTTAATAGGTGATTATTAACAGATGTTTCCTTGAGCTCTGTGTCTTATGCATGCATTGGTAATCTCAGACGATGTAAAACTCCTGACCACTCGTATGGAATCTAGGTCCCTGTGACGTCACATGGAGTGGCATCGCATGGGCGCCAATCTGGCCTTTTTCAAAAGAGGTTAAAATTGACCATTGCCATTCGTCTAAACAGGGATTTCTAAAACCAAATAATTTGTATATTATCAATACACTAATGGTGGATAACGAATCACAATTAATTCCTTTCCTTTTATTTGATGAGGGAAACTACCCTAATGAGCCTCCTCTATGCAGTCCCCTTGGCGGTGATAGTGAAATGATTAAGTCTCATCCGAATGTTGCGTCACCCGTTTCCAATATCCTTTGTCCCGTTGTATGAAACTGTGTATTGGCTGACTAAATGTTGGTCACGTGGGCGAGAGTATAGAGACGCGGTTACGCCTCATCCGTCCTCATTAGCAAATGTTATTCATAAGCGGAAAAATGACGTCGACATTTTTTTTGTAGGTCATCTTTCGAAGTTAGCGGTCGTCCTTGTTGATTTGCCTAGGGAAAGTTGCCGTGGATCTCGAATGTGTGGCTTACCGATTAGTACGCGCCTCTAGTCTTCTCGTCCCGCTACTCTCACATTCGCTTACTCAGCCAGTCGTTGCCTGTGCCTGTCAGTTCAAGTCGATAACGGTTGGATTTCCTTGACTTCATTCACTGCTCGCTATCCGTCCGATCTAACTGTGGGTGTCTAGAAGTGGGCTTATGGTGTTCTTTAGATTTCATACATTCCGAAGTACACTTTTCTTAGTCGAGGCACTTCAGATTAATATGATAATCATTAACGCCAGTCATAACCTAGTGCAGAGGGAATGAGTTATTAGAATAATGGCTGCTCTCAATGTCCATCTGATTACTCGTCGTAAATAGTCTTAATTAAAGCCATATCAATAATCATGGCATAATTCGTGGTGGAACGGTAATGAATGCATATGTGTGGATCATGCTAAGCTGTGTCTAGTAAGTGTTGTGCAGGTCATATCCCCAATCAAACAGCCTCGTTGTGGTTCTTAAGATAGTTATGTGTGTATTATGGATGTAGAAGCTAACTGGGCTGTAGCTTCGGATACTCCACCTGTTAGAGAGAACGTTAAGAATTCAACCCTTCGCTAAGCGCTGACAAACAGGGGAATATTTCCTGTAGTCGAAAGTGGCCTCAGATCACGGTGCATCTACCGAATTACGAGAAAATCATTTTCAAAATCAAAACAGAAAACTTTATGACCAATATTTATGGTATCAATTTTTTAAATCTATTTTTATTATATTTCTTCGCGCATTTAAGTCAACACATCATCTTCGGCAATTTATTTTTGTGTCTTAGCTTTTTCATGTCTACTGTTTCATTTCATTCTCAAAAATTCTTTCTTATTATTGCATACATTTTCATTTCTTCTCCCTGGTGACTCATGACTACAGATCAGCGAATTAAACTAAATTTTATAATTCAGCATTGTTAGTAATAGATACAGGTATATCAATTAGACTATGATCAGAATGTTAATTTAGCTCTAATAAAATAACAAAAGTGAGTGAAAATTAAATATTGTGTTAGTACCGATAGAAGCAACCAGATTGAGGAAATGGCACTGTTGTGCGTTGTGGTAATGAATTTTCTGTGTGGAAAATACCAGTAATTTTTTTCATCCTACTTTCAAAACAATCTCACCTTTCGTCTGAAACTTTAATTTAATTTTTTTTTAGTGGATCAATCCTTTCACTCCATAGGTGTCGCTAAGATGCCGAATCCCACGCATGTCTCGGGATTTCTTACGGTGTTACGGACGCGTCGAGAGATAGGGTTGAAAGGTTTCCTTTTATCCAACTGTAAGGGACGTGGGTGCGTCAAGTGGGGCAGATCCAGTTAATTTTTTTCTTCCCTCTCCGACTGAGTTGTTCTGGTATCTGCCTCCAAAGAGATTACTAAACCCCTGCTGGCCGAGTCGCCTCTCAAAGTCTCTTGTCTGTTCGAAGCTTTTTTCTGTCTTATACGTGTTATCTGGGACGCCCGATTAGCGCTTTCGTTGTCCCTTGTTTTCGCGAATGCTGACACTCAGCGGGGGACTATCTTTAGAATTTTTCTCCGACACCCTCACCTGTGATGCGAGCGGAAGAGGCATGGCCACCGCCCGATGAAGACATTTCGATCTTCACTCCTTGGACGAGTCCAAAATCGAACCATCCGTTTGGTCTACCCGTTAATGACATTCCTCTGATCCTTATCCGTAGATTTTTTTATTTGAAAATTATTTATGTCGCTTCTTTATTCATTCGAATCCAGGGTAATCTGTAGTTCTGCCAGTGGCGTAACAGCATGGGATTAGGTGGAGTATTATACGCCTTCTCTGGAGCCGAAAGAGTTAACCTATTGATTTCCAAACAAATTGAGGTTAGATCTTAAAAAAAATATCGGAGGTAAAAATTAAAATCATTCTTTTAAATTACATTTATTATTCAAAATGATTTTTGTTGCGTGATATTGTTTTATACATTAGCATCTTCTGTAGTACAGTGATCACGATACAAAGTGCTACAATCCCCTCCTGTCATTTTCTGGATAGCATAGTAGCTGCTTTAGGAATACATTATTATTATTTCCAGAACCAAATTTCCATTTTTTTACGGTTTCATTTGGTTTTAAAATCTGGATACATATAATAATTTTATTATTACACTCTCTTGTGTTTATTTTGAACCGTTGAGTCCTTTCACGTCTCACAAGTCATCTTAAACTGTACCTATACTGAATGGCTAATATTTTTCGTGAATAAAACTAGAAAATTTTAAAAACCTCCAATTGTTGAAATAGTTCTGTGACTTTACATTCTCTGTGTGTTCTTTCTCTTAGCATGATCTTAATCCGTTTAAAAGCAATTTTTTATTTAAAGATTTATTTCTGTTATAGTTATGAAAAGGGATCCGTATAAAATGACACGCTCCTATACACCTCGTTCCCATCTCGACGCGAAATATCTCATGTAAGAGTAACATTCTTCCTACCATTTATGGTTCTTTATAATTAGCTAGAGAACTTAGGTTGGATCTCTGATTGAAGGTTTCGGAGTTACGGACTTTCCCTAACCAAATTTCTCGGGATACGAAATGGCTACGGGATAGGAAGTGGCTGTCCCACCTAGAATATGTGAAATACCCGTTCCTTAGTCCATTACGAACCCTCCCCTCATCTACCCAAACCAACCGTTGGGGTGAAGGACTTGGCGGAAACCTATGTCCCTCTCCTTTTTCTTAAGAATCCTCGCGGCATTCGTCTCCGCCCTTGTTGTGTTCACTTTTCCTCTTATTGCAGCCAACTATGCCTATTCTTGACACCCACTTCACACAAATACAATATAAGTCCCCCGAATATTTATGGATAGGCTTTCTTGAGCTGGTGACGAGAATGAAGTGGGCGGCCAACAATCTGCATCAATTGGGTAGCATTATACGTTCAATTCAATCTGCATCTCTAAATGCTTCTTGAGAAGTCGTACTTGCTTCTGAAAACTGTTCCTGTAAATGTGCGGTTGATTGTCCAGTGATATAAAGCACCTGTCTCAGCGACCTTTAAGCTGATTTCTATGAAGTGTTTTCCTTGAATTCAAATAAATAAGGATTTATTGTAGTGAGTGTATGAGGCTTGTCCAAGACTTGATTCTGCAAGTAGATTTATAATCCACCATTCATTTTTCTGGGTGCGCAACCTCGTAAATTGCACAGTTTTCGAAAACATAACCATCAGCCGTATTAGTCATGTATTTCGCGAAATATGTGCGAAGGTCAAAATCAATTAGAGTTTTCATTTTTAAACGTGTAAATTCGCACTCGTTCGATGAAGGCTAACTGGATCCTATTCATGGCTATCAAATCTCCAGTTTACTTGAAAAATTCATTCAAAGGACGATATTTTAGATAATATGGGCAGTGCAAAACATGAACCTTGGACACCTTACTTTCACATTATTAATTCTGGAACTGATAATAATAAGGGCTGTAAATTTGACGTAAAATTGACCCTATTTCAACGAAGATGTGTCAAGAGAATAAATAGGCTTATTTCCAGGGTCCTCTCTATGCTTCCCTCGTAACAGCTTACACACTGGTAGTTCATGAGTTCATGCCTAGATGGGTTACATAAAATGTTAGTAGTCCAGCCGTGAATTCTTTTTTTGCTAATATATGTTGCTGCTAAATATACACAAGTTACCTTACCTTTAATCTTAAGCGCCTACCCAGCAACCTAAAGCTTGAAATGATTCAACTAATACATATTAAATTACTTTTAACTATTTAAATGCGTAATTATGTAGTATCTTCTCGTTGGCTTAATCTTTAATTAAATGTAGCTTTTGACTGGTGAGATTTATTTATTTATTTTTCTCTAAATAATACAGTCTATAGAACTTGTCAATAAGAATTAAAAGCCCTAAAAGCATCCATAACTCCAGGAACGTCCTGAAAATCTTGTTCACGTGACAGTAACTCCAATGCGACGGAATTTCACTCCCTACCTAACCGCTTACTTCGTCTCAAGTAATTCACCTATTGCGCACATCGTCCTCGTTAATTCCGTAAGCAGTTTCAACTGTCGAGTTCTAGGGTTTAGTGCAAACTCTTGTCAAACGCACTCTGCAAAATGACTGCGTCTCTGACGAAGCCACTTGGAGTGTTTACTGTTCGAGGCAATCTCGTCACTAATGCGCGCAACAGGTGCATTTGACGGGGCTGGGCAATTTGGCGTGGCTAGTTACGGAAACAATTACGACCAATGCCTTGTAAACAGCGTGAACACGCATATACGATACGCATATAAGCTAAATTAATGGGCACACGATGGTGCTGAATTTTGAGAAGGAACTTAATTTTTAGCTTCTTAGAATATTGGTCTTTATAAGACTTTATCTCCATTTTGTGTGGTTCGACGTTTAAAATGTTTAGCCAGGTGTACAATTTATCACTTTCACTTCACGCTCGAGCTCTGAGAAAAACGATATTCAAATAACGATAACAAGGATGATAACGATATTTCTCTTCGTTCTACCCCATCCTCTTCCCTGCCGGTTATATTTTTTCAGTTTGGCTTTGGGACAGTGGTGTAACTAGGAATATGATTTGAGGGGGTGAGGGGTAGAACCCCCTCCCCCAGGCAACGGTGGGTTCGGGGAAAGTTTTGAAAAATGACATCCCTTGAAATTCATTTTACATCATTTTGGCACTTAAAATTTCGTTTTCACTCGTAATTCCGCGGGAAATCATCGCAACAGGGAATACATTAGTATGCTATGAAATTCGCTTCTCATTCTCTGAAGCCATCCCACTCATCCCCCCAATATTTACGCCACTGCTTTGGGAATATTATTTTTCACGATATCAATATCCCTTGTATCATTCATTTCCCGCCCTCGCTTACCCAACATCCTTCGCTCTAATACGGTTTTCAGTACCCCCTGTTACGTACGAATGCCCTTCTTTCACATTCTCTGCCTTGCTATTTTCATCTTTTGAATTTTTTTGTCCTCACCCACCTAGTCTAGCACTTGCTCGTCAGTGTTTCTCTACGTCCAAGTACTTTAGCAATGAGAGAAATGTATACCCTCCATACCACACCTCAAACACATTCAGTCTTTTCTTATTGCCTTTCTTCAGCGTCCTCGTTTTCGTTCATAGAGATTAATTATGACTATTCCTTACTTATTTATCAGGCAATTATTCTGTTTACACTCTTAGTATCAAATATTTCTTCGCGATAAACGCTTTCGTTCAATTGCATTAGGCTCAACTATGTGAAAGTTAATACTCGAAAATGAAAAGGAGACTTCGTTGATTTCCACTGATTTATTTCGTCCGTACGACATGTTTCGGACCATAGAGGTCATTGGCAAGTACTTGATTGTTTTGGTTGATTGAGGTACTTGATTATGACCTCTATGGTTCAAAGCATGTCGTATGGGCGAAATAAATCAGTGGAAATCAACGAAGTCTCCTTTTCAATTTCGATAAACCCTTTTTTTCTCAAAATTCCTCTCTTTGTGATATATATTTACCGATATATCTCTCTGCTAAACGCAGTGCTGAAATTGTCTATTAGCTCTACCTACTCTTTAAAGTTCACCGTTGCAGCGCGGCTCGTGATTTTGGAATGGGAACTAGAGCAAAGAGTGGAGTGAAATATACAATTATTAGTGCCATGTGGCAGTTCGCATATCTAATTGACTAGTTATCGCTTTAATAAGGACTATAGTAAGGGCATTTCCGCTTATCAAAGTATTTTCTATCGTATGAAATCCGATTTTTAAAAAAATTAAACCATGAGAAATGATATAGATCGGTGTTGCCCTTCCTTGTATCTTAATCCGTGATAAATTGATTCCATTCTTTTTTTTAAGTTGGATATCTCATTTTCCTCGCCTTCATTTGATTTTGAAGGCTGGTTTTTTGTTAGAAGTGGAGAATGAAATATCTCATGCATTACGTTCTGAACTGGAGATTTTGAAGAGCTTTCCGCCTGAATGAAAAGTTAATTTGCGAGTGACTCAGGTCTCGGTTTATGAAGCAAAGGAATAGGCTTCTGAGGTATACCAAGGGCGAGGACGAAGGGAGCTTTGAAATGGGATGCCCGGTGGGGCGGAACAACCGTTTCAGCAAAAAGGGGTTTCTTTTTATCAAGAATGAACTCAGAAGGAAAGTTATTTGTTGCTAATTATGTCATTAAAAGCCTGAATCACGCGGTCATTATCCCTTTCGAGGGACAGCTCTAGCGATCGCTCCGATGACGGCGGAAAAATTTAGGTTTTACGCGACCAAATCCGTAATGGCTCGAGGGATGGTAATCCCATCCCTTTTTACGTCGCTTGTGCCGCCCTTCAGCAAATCAGAACGCGCTGCCGCTATTAGTAACTGAAACGCCGCGCTTGGCTTTTTTTGGATTTTTTTTTTGTTGAAAAAAAGTCGAAATTTTTGAAAAAAATCAGGATCGTATAACGTATGTGCAAAAATTTTTAAATCAAGAATACGATTTTATAAAAATAAAAACCGGAGATATGGTTAAAAAACTAAAAATCGTGTTTCAATTTTTTTGGGTTAATTTGCATTGTTTAGGCCTGACACTACAGAAGGTATGGATTGGAGGAGTACTTTGTGGGGAGGGGATGTTGAAAATGGTGTTAAAGGGTAGAATGTTAGGGAAACGAGGGAGGGGAAGGAAAATTATAGGATTTTTAGATGGATTGAAAGGGAGTAGGCATTACAGTGAATATATATTTAGGAATTTTTGTGCTAAAATTAATTGGTTTGGGTGGCATGGGTCCCCTATTCCCCCCCTGGATTTGCCGCTGATTCTCAATTGCTCAAGCAATATAAGGTTATAGCGGCTCCGAGTCTAGCTGCTCCCAGCCTAATTCGTTTAACGCATGTGTAACGCTTTCTATGCGCCCGTCCTGCCTCCCTCCTCTTCCATAACGTTTATACACCCTAAACTTCCTTCTGGGAATTCCGACCTCTTCCCCTGATCGTCGCCCAAGCTATCAAAGCCTTCGTCTCCGCACTGTTGTTTCCCTTCGGCACTTCCTCCCCGACGCGCTGGCTGCGGGCGAGCGTCCCATCGCCTCGCGCCTCATCAGTCACTCGACGGACGGCATGCTTGCCGCCTTATGGAGATCGGTGTGCGCAAGATCCACTAAGGGCCTTTACGGACCTTGGGTGTGCGTTCCTACGGTTACCCCGTCTGCAGGAGACGGCGAAGAAGAGAGCTCGTCGGCGTGAAGGATCCTTTTGGAGGTATCATAAGTTTTCTAATTTATACAAACATATAATCTCGTTTTCCGCACTCTAACTATTCTCTTATAACGTTAGAACTACTCTGTGGAATTCAATACGCTTGCAGTGGGTTCAAATTTCCTGATTCATGCATTGAAAAATCTTTAGAATGGAAATTTGTATTATTTTTATAGTTTTTTTTAACTTTGATTCGGTTGTACGGTAGATATCGGTCAATTGAAAATATCACCACTCTACTCTCCACCAACCTTTCGCTGTTGATATGAGCATAATCAGGGCTTCGGTTTCGTAACGTTAAAATCTGCTTTATCGAGCTTTTTGAGATTTGTAAAAATATACTTGAATACAATATATTGAAGCCAAAGCGCTGACGATGCTCGTACTAAGAACGAACGTTTGCGAAAAATGAAGAGGTTATATTTTTATGCAAGCAATACTCCATAGCACAATCGAAATTATTGAATGACATTGCCAAGAACTATACATCATAATATTTATTATTTTCTTCATAACCGATCAATATTCTAATGTTGGTTTGAGGCAGCTCTTTGCTCAATTCATCTATCAGGTGAATCTTCCTTACCTTTGTTGACTTTCTCTTTCACATTCTCCATCGCCTTCTCTAAAATGTTATCCGAGGTCTTTTTTGTTGTCCCTCCCTTCCCCATCCTCCTGGAAGATTGACTTCATCGGGCAGCTATGTCTCATGATGTAGTTGATCAAGGTTTTCCGACTTTTTCCAAGAGTTTTTGTAAAACGTCTCTCTTTCAATACTTTTATCTTATGTTTTTGTATTCAACATTTTTTTTTACATTTCTTTACGTAAAATAATTAGAATAATAATGATTTCTTTCATTTATTATTTATAATATTCTGTAACTCGGAATCGTGATAACTCTTACACTAGATTTTTCCTAAATTGATCTCTGTTGGAATGCTTCGAAATATATAATATTTATTTGTAGGCTTGAGGAGTGAGCATGGTCTCTCATTAAACCAGTACAGAATTTTTTTCTTTAGCCATTTAAATGCAGCTGTTCGGAATCCAAGATCTCATTTTAAGATTACATTTTGAGGATCGCAACGCCAGACGATATTCATTTTTCCGAGGCCATTTCCTATGGCAGCCGCCGAGCGTATCCGTGGTCATGACGACCACATCCTCCGCAACCATAAGACTTGACTCAATGTACTCCATCCTCACCTCTTCTCTCTCTCTCTCTGTTGTCTACTTGTGTCTCACTTAGATGTTTTTTTTTCGCGATCTTTTTTTTCAGTGAGGCACTTTTTTCCGCGTTTCGCGTATTTTTTTTTCAAGGATTTCTTCCCCCCGACTCGGAACATCAAGTCTTAAAAGTCTCTCTGCCGTCTTCTGAAACGAGAGTGAATGTTCTTCGCTCGAATAGCCTTGTCTTCCGCCGACTCTGGTTCCGCTCGCTTTCTTCCACAACTCAGCCTCTCAGTCCCAACCTTAATCGCCCTCACAACCGCTGGCAGTCCGCTCCAGAGAGAGAGAGAGAAATCCGTAAATGAGCTCAGATAGAAAAAATTCGAGTTCGCGGACCTTTTGGCCTTGGGAGGATCTGCAATCTCCGTAGGAGGTTCCACAGGGAAGCGAAGTAAATGCGATATTGCTGAAATTTCCGTAATCATCTGTTCCCAATGCGATTGGTCCACCGCCGTATAAAAAATTGGAATTTGGTTCGTAATACTTGTATGAATAGCGTTTTTAAAAAATGGCGCATCATTATAATTTCAAGGCGAGACTTGTCTATTTATTCATTTAATAAATTGCCCACACACAGCTTACTTGCCAGTTTACAGTGGCACAATATATATATACGTATAATATAAAACATAAAATATACTAACGTAATTAAAAATAATAAATTTTAATAAATAGCCATGCATTAAATTGTCTAATATTATTGGTCTTAAGAATTTCTATTCAGATAGGAAAGGGCTCGGTTGGTAAAACTATGGCTTGTAAGTGACAACGGGTCAATGTGATCTGGAAGAGAGTTTATGTGGGAAGAGAGGCGGAAGAGGAGGGAACGCTTGATTAGGGACAATCTGGGAATGGGCATATGGAAGAGCGAATCCGTGCTAGTGGGTCTACATGGAGCTTTAAATTTCAAATTGGAGATATGTACTGTAAAAATATATATACTACGATCAGAATGTTGGTAAATGCGTTTTGACAAAAATCAAAATAAATGCGTTATGACTTTAGATTAGTGGCATGAATGGAACGAAGGATGTCCTAATTTCTGAATTAATTGGCGAATGAAATAGAAATTCGTCAGTTCGCTAAAAATTGCTCTACATCACATCAATAAATATTAGCTGAAAAATGTAGTCTTCGACTTATTTGCTTGATATGTTGCAAAACGAAATTTTTAAGTGGTGTATAATTTGATATCACTGTTTTTAATCAATATTAATGTTGAGTTGAAATTGAGTATTTGATTTGAAACACATACTGAACGTGCAACTACATTTACGACTCATATAGCAATAGTAGTATTTTTTATTAATGTATATCGACTGCATCCATCAGTTAGTACTCCTCAAGTCCTTACTGTAAGCCTTATTTTTTCAATAATTTCCATTTCTGCTGTGCGTATAGAATTTACAAAATAATGCGTATAGAATGTTACGCCTACGTAGCAGCACCCTGCGAGCTATCTTAAAGGCCTCGGCAGGAGTCGATATATCTCCAGCATTCACTTCCCCATGCACTCCATTGTTGCGGTAGGGAACCAAGCGTGATAAACAATAATACAAGTTTTAATCGTTACTTGTAAACCATTCATGCATTGAATTCGCGTCCCTAAGTTAATATCCCTGACTTTTTTCTTTTCGGGTTCTATGCTGCGTTGATCCATTCGGATCTGACGACCGACGTCTGCTGGAAGGCAGGCGAAATGGTTGTCCTCCAAAATGAATCAGCGCGGCTAATAGTCGTAGAAAATACGGTCATTAAATAACCGAAGAAGCCTACGTGCCAGTTATCACCGCTCACAATGGAGGAAGCATGAACATCTAAAAGTTTTCCTTTCCCAATCTATTTTTTTTTAATCTATCTCACCAGATTTAGCCTGCTTTCCTTTGCTGGAATCTTTGAATTTGCTAAATTCCAATTTACTTCAAGTGGTTCAGCTTGTTTATCCCCCCTCACTCATATTCATTTGCAGCAGACAGCTGAAGGATATTGCAGACGGATTGAAAGTAAATCATTCGAAATAATGAGAATGCAAGCATCTGCTCAGTGTCCGTTTATTGAAGCTGTCCTCATGGTTGCGGTATTTTATGGCTGCCATCCTTTTCTCACGATATTTGAACTGCTGGCACTAATGATGGTTGTGTGATCGTAAATAATGTTGTTGCTCTGGGAAAAATAATCGAGCTTACAGTTTCGCTTCTATCAGCGGAAAGGAATAAGAAGCTTTTATTATCAAATTTACGCTTTAATTGCGGAATATATGGTGGACGAGGATAATGAAAAGTACGAGGATTCTTCCCCTCATGATCTTACTGCAGGGCGTGTGTACTTAATAATTTTTTTTTAGATATCAATCTTTGAGTTCTGTAGTTAATTTATTTTCAAACGTTTCATAATTGCATAAGTACTTCATCAGTAATGCAGTACAATTCCGAAACGTCATAGAAGTGTTATTTTATTGTTCAAGAAGAATGATGTAGTGAACTTCTAAAGCGTAGTAGTTGAAGAAGTCAAGCTAACTAATGGCATGATTTAATTGATTTTAGACTTCTAACCAGCCATATGGTAAACATTTCTTTTACTTCTTGTAAACTTTCAAATTTATTTTGTGTCCTGTAAACCTTTTCAAGCTTCCAAAATCTTCTTTCTTGCTTGGTGGTCTTTGTGTGGTAGGTTTGATAAATGACTCGCATTTCACGCATAGCTGGCGACTCTAAAATTAGCCAACCTGCCGAAAGGCTTCAAGAAGAGACCTAGGTTTCCAAATTTATTCCTTATGCCTCATTTCCATTCGATTTCTGTGAAAGATGAGCGATTAACGGCTCACGTGCCCATTTTTGCGTTCTTGTAAGTATATTTGACGTCATTTTTTTCAACTTCGTCATTATGAAGTTCTGTCATAGACACGCCACTCGGTAGAGGGCCCACTGTACTAATCAAGATAGAGCCTCATCATGATTTGGTAACAATCCTAAGTTTAGTTTGACGTAGCTCTCCGTTCGATTATATCGGCTAATATTTGAACGCCTTGGTACTTCTTCTCTTTCACATCATTCATTGAAATTTAATCAAGTTTGACAGTTGAACTTCTTCCAGCAACCTCTGCTCTGAAATGTGAGTCTCTGAGTCTTTCTGAGACTCTGGATGTTGGGTTACTTAGCCTCAGGAAAAAATACTCGAAAGAAAAGGGTAGTTTCCTCCATCAAAGAAAACTAAAGGCATTGATTGCGATTCGTTACCCACCATTAGTGTATTCATTATATACAAATTATTTGGTTTTAGAAATCCCAGTTTAGACGAATGTTTACTTGGTCAATTTTAACCTCACTTGAAAAAGACCAGATTGGCGCCCATACGATGCCACTCCACGTGACATCAAAGGAACCTAGATGCTTTATGTGTAGTCATGAGTTTTACATCGTCTGAGATTACCAATGCATGCATAAGGCACAGAGCTAAAGGAAACATCTCCTAATAATCACCTATTAAAATTACCTAAGGTCGGAAAGTTTCCTTCGTTTGATGGGGCATTAATAATCCTTATTTAAGCCTGACGTTACATGCTTGCAGGGCACACTGCTACCTAGTAGCAGACTGCATCGCAGCGGAGCTCATATCCTCGACCCAAGGTCACCTCACACGGCGGAAGCCGGAACCAGAATGTCGTCACGCGGGCTTTTCCCAACATTCATCCTTAGCCGTCGCGATTTCGCGCGCTTGAAAGTTTTCACTTTTCATTTCATCGCGAAAAATAGATATCGTCATTTAAAAATCTCAAAGCGTGAAATACGTACTCCAGGAGTAACAATCTTTCGATTTAGGCAATAAAATAGTATTAGGAATTCCATCGTGATTGATATAAAATAAAATATTGGAGTAGCTGCGACTCCGTGGGGTAGTAATTATGTTGTTTTGTTTGCCTTCTGTTGCCTTTCACATCGCAGTGCTACAGCCTTTAAAATATGGAGCCCATCTGAAATTTTTATACGTACCATTTACGTAGGGCAAACAAGGATTACAAGTCAAGGAAAGCAAAATTCACCTTACTCTTAGACGAATATTTTTTTACGAATTAATTCTCATGGTGCAAACCTTTTTGCTGGTGTATGCGTTCACACGACGTTTTTGGTTTGGGCACGTACGAACATATGCACTGATCAATGTTGTAGAGCTGGGTATAAGCTGATACCGTGTTCGGTATACGTAAATCGTTTTTTCCATCGTTTGCTATTACATATGGATATCATCAGGATCATACTTGCTTTGTTCCTTTGCCCAAAAATCTTGTCATGTGACCGTGGATTTCAAGTCTCCCCCTTCCCTTGGTGCTATCCTTCCCAAGAAACGCCGGGTGGTCTGCTAGTAGTGCGTATATATCTGTTTACTTTATATGATCGAAGTCTTCGGGGGACGGGGGCTTAGGAGTGTGGAGAGGTGGAAAGGGAGAGGGTAGTTACAGTGGGACGAGCTGGAGTCATCCGTCATTCAAATACGCGAGCTGGACGTCATCAAGCGTCCAACGGGTGTCATGTCTTCCGGGGGCGAATATTCCAGAAGCATTGGATTGGGTCAGTGAATGCGGGGAAGGAATTGCGTAAACATCTTCTTTCCTCGTGTCAAATCGATGCTCTTGTGCTCATTTGCACTCGTGAGTACTCGTTCAGTTTATCAAATTATTCTGTTTAACCTCCATCACTCTATATTTTAACCCTGAAGTTCATTTTCATAGATTTTGGAGGGATAAATGCGGCAGTTGTTACTTCCAGTGATGCCTGACAATATTTTTCACCTAAGAATAATTTTAAACATTGTGGACTTGAGATGTGAACATCTTTTTCGGTTAACCCAATCTAATATTTACCTCGGAAGAATCCATGACAGAAAAATCCACGATTTAACACTTGGATATGTAAAGTAATCAACTTAGATACGTAAACAAATCAACGAAGATATGTAAAAAATCAACTTACACATGTACAATAAACAACTTAAATATGTAAAAATTCAACTTAGATAGGTAAAGTAATCAACTTAGATATAAAACAATTCAACTTAGATACATGTTTTTAAAAATCAACTTACAATTAGTTATGCAGTGAAGTCCATCGTCGATATTTGATTCCAAATAAATTGGCGTCGCGTTATTTTTATTAATTCCCTTTGATTATGCAACGCGGGATGATTAATTATCCAGGTTTCCTTGGCCTTTATTAGTTTTGGTTGTCCAAAGTCCCCGTTCCTAGTGAAGGGACAAGAACTTCAATGACAAAAATCCACGATTCAACACCGCAAGAAGCCAAAACTACAACCAGTGACAGACAGTGGAACCCACCTATTTGGAATTTTATACCCCAATAACTACTTCCACAATGAATTGACAAGAACTATGATGGCAAAAATCCATGATTTGACTCCGCAAGATGCCTAAACTACAACCAGAGACAGACGGTGGAATCCTCTAAGTTGGAATTATATACATTACCCCAGCCCCACGAAGTTTTTTTATCTAACTTAAAAAGTGAACTTATGATATGTAAAAGAAATTGACTTAGACATGTAAAATAATCAACTTAGATATGTAAAAAAATCAATTTAGATATGTAAAAAAATCAACTTAGATATGTAAAACAATCAACTAAGATAAGCAGTGAACTCCATCCTCGATCTTAGATTCCAAATAATTTCCCGTTGTGTTATATTTATCCATTTCCTTTGATTATGCAATGCAGGATGATTATCCAGGTTTCCTTGTTCTTTGTTATTTTTGGTTGTCCAAAGTCCCTCAGTGAAAGGACGAGAACTTCGATGGCAAAAATCCCTGATTCAACACCGCAAGATGCCAAAACTACAACCAGAGACAGGCAGCGCAAGGATAAGAGCTTCGATGGCAAAAATCCACGATTCATCACCGCAAGATGCCAAAACTACAACCAGAGACAGACAGTGGAATCCACCTAGTTGGAATTGTATATATCATCCCCCACCTCCCAACCCCACGAAGCCGGACACGGTGGGGAGCAGTCAGACTTCGGATAGTGTCCCGCCGCCTGACACCTGCTGTGATTGCATCCCTCTTGAGGTCTCCGTCTCCGCAGTCTCCCTCCGTCGCCCGCCCACCCCCCTCTCCTCTCCTTCCCCCGCACTTTTTCCGCACACCCACCTTCCCACCCACAGACTGATCCTGCCTACCTGCCCACCGCCCAGCGAACACTTCCCCCACCCACTCGCGAGGCGCGCACTATGGCGGCGACGCGCAAGGCGGAGCGAGGAGGGGTGAGAGAGAGGGAGAGGGTGGGAGGCTCTCTTGGATCACACTCTATATTTAAAACGGCGAGAGCTTACACACACACACCAACACACATACTTACAGACGCACAAACTCACTCTCTCTCTCCCTCTCTCTCTCCAAGTTTCACCTATCTTACCCAGATGAAGTGAATTACCTGGGAATTAAATTGTTCTCAACTGAGAGAGTATGTTTAGACTCTAAAGTTTTCAGCTATAAAATGTATTTAAAAATTAATCAATAAGGTATTACAAAGTGTTGCCATGCTAAGGTAAGACCCGCTGCTTTTGCTTCTCGATCGATACGTTTTCCGTCGAGGTAGTTCGCCACTTTTAGGTGGAAATGCCTCAAATGGCAAGAAAAGGTATTTATTTAAAAACAATTTTATTGGCTTATCTATCTATTCTTTATACTACCTCTTTAGTTTACCTCCCTTCACTCAAGGGTCTCATGGTGATCGGGTTGTGGTGGTGGCTAGAGTGTTGGCTTCCCAACCCTTGGGCCCGGGTTTGAATCCCGGTTCGGTGGCAGAGAAATTTCAGGGATTGTCCGATCCCTGCTGGAATGTTAAGTTCAAGGGGACGTCATAGAGGAGGCCAAATTCCATCCCATAGAAGGCTGATTTCTGTTGTCACTTTGGTTGCGTTTTTATCGGTTTTCAAAAATGTCCGCGGCGCGGTGATCAGTGCAATTCGATTCCACTTATATCCTAAATTTTGCAGTATAGTGTTTTTAAATTGCGAGGAATAGCTTTGAAAAGTAATGAATATGATAGATCACATAATAATGTGCATAAATTTTGGTTAAAACCGCTAATTATACCTTAATTTCTCGTTCACAGATCAATTTGTCCGGCAGTAACACAAGTGGCAACTTTTGAAAACCCATTTAAATGTGCGGTGGTTGACGACACATTTAGAGGCCGACTTGAGGATCCTCTTTTGCAATATTTGTGGTTAATTGGACGATATTTCAAGCGCAACACTCCGTCCGTCGGATGAGACGTTAATCCGTGGTCCCCTTGGCGCCTTTCGTTAAGAGCAGGCTGATGCCGACGCCAGGTTTCTCTCCATTCTGCTTTCCCTACCCATCCCTCATGGCGCAAATGACCTCAGCCGTCAGTCGCCTCCTCCAAATACCATACCAGTGAAACATCTGAGAGTAACGATAACTTCGAACCTATCGTGGTGATAGGATACATGTAACTCGCTTTCGCTCGCTAGAGGGGCTCTGTTTTATTTCTCTTTATTCCAGTAATTCCCAGCCTCTGGCTGTCAACTACTTTTTCAATTATTATTAGTTCCAAACAAAATGGCGAAGTCATGGCATATCAGTTAAGGGAATTAAGGGGAAGGTTTTTCCATTGATTTTCTCTTAAGTTACTTTTGAGTAGCGAAACCGAAAGTCATACATTCGTTCATATATCATTGAGGAGTGAAAACGGTTCTTTTTTATGCCTTATTATTTCCCCGTGGTAATGTAGAAGTCAATGGCTGGAAAACGGATTTTGTCCTTCTCCCTCTCATCCCATGAAGCACTCTCCAGATGACCACTCAGGAAGTGACTCGTGGACAGTTTTTCATATTGGGGGGTCCTGTCATCCCTGGGAATTGATGTTGGCTTAAAAATCCACTCGCGGACAGACAGGCATTTATCTTAAAATACAACCAACACCTTAATTTTGCTGTCTCCTTCACTGTGTGACATCTTGAACCAATGCTTACTATATAAAGATGGCACTAGGCTCCTCTTGGAGTTACTTTCCTATGGAGTCAAAAGACAAAGCACAGGAATTGCACGGGGTCTATTTAATTTACTCTGTGAGTTTAACATTTTTTCCGTGGAATTGCGGTGCTTTCCATTAACAAAAATATAAATTATCGCTTTCTTTTACTCTGAAGTGCTTATCTAATTTTTAGTTGGAGTGTGACATAATTATTCCCTTCACGTTAATTGAGCATGGCCTTAATGGGAGGAAGTTGGTTGGTCTATTTGCTTCTTAGAAGTGCAATAATTACGTTTTCTCTTGTTAATGGTAGCCATCTATGGTGTTAGTCATCTTCGTGTGACGAATCTCGTGAAGCAAAAATTAAATAAATAGTGCAATGTTCATTAAATTTTCTTGTGCTTTACTCTGAAGTTATTTACATGCAATTTCTGTGTTTCTGTTCTGCATTTTCTGTCCTGCAATTTCTTTTTCTTTCGGAGAAGACTATCGAATATGGCATAACCTGTCGTTGAGGGTCGTATAATCAGCTTTATGTCTGTGAAGCACTTCCTCCTCACCGAACCATTGCATGCAGCGGGGCCCTTCCTGCTTGTCACGACACCTCTTTCATCCTGTCATGGAATCTTGACGATTCATTGGTGGAGATGACGAAGAGGAAAGAGCCATTGGAGGCGCACAGCCAATGCGCGCGAGTTAACAAACAATTGCCGCTCGTTTATACCTGCTCCCTTTGTTGACAGCGCTGCCTTCGCTCGAATTAACACTTCCCCGGCTGATTGTTACAAATGGTGGCTGCAGTGAGCACTTCGTCATCAAGCTCTCCTGGTATAGGACCGAAGATTGGTTCAATTCCCTTCGCATCCTTCATGATTTGTGCCGCATTCTCTGTATCTGCGTTCCCCGCACGTCTTCCAAGAAATTGCATTGAGAATGCAGCGTGTTCACGTGCTTTGTTTCGCTCGCTGCCAGACCAATGAGGAAAGTCGATAGTTTTACTGCGCTTATTTCAGATTGATATTGCGTTTGGGGTATTTTGTTGTAACTAATTGTGTTCCGCGAAATTTGACGAATGGGCACGCTCACTAAGTAAAGGATTATTTGTGCATTCAGTTCATTTTATTTCTTTCATTTCGAATCACCACAATGTGGAATCAGTTATGTAGAACTGCGCTATGCATCTGATTTCTGAATGCACACGGAGCAATAGGTCTAACCACAAAAGCCAATGGTGAGTTTGGTAATTAACTGTGAAAATTGATGTTTTATTAATTATATGGTTTTCCGTCTCTCAGAGTTAAACCGTAAATATTCTATGTTAAGCATTGATAAAACTGTTGAACGCCGCCGCAATGATTTCTCCGAATGTCCTTATTTAAATCACGGTATTTTCAGCATGACTATCCCCGTATTTCAACTCCATTATTCTTGGTATAAATCAGTTTCTTCAATGTTTTCTAACCCATGATTTGACCACGTAATTGCGTCCACTATTACATTCCCTGGATAATCTAAATAGTCATTTTCAATTAAGCTTCTTTTTTGTTGCAAAACTCTGGTTTTATTTATAATGCAATTTTTTTTCGAAATCGCCGTTGGTTTCATTGGTGAGTTAACATTAGTTAATGAGGTTAGTGTTGATTATCTTGTTCTCTCTCGAAAATTAAGATCGATGTGTTTCACCTTCTTATCTTGTCACTTGTATGATGAATCTAAACTCTATATGTTATGGATATTGGTTGAAAAATTTGTTGACTATTTTTATAGTTTATTTTTAGGCTATAAAACTTGTTTTTCAGAGAAATTATATAGACAGGAGATTGTATCAGAATACACGTACAGCTGCTTCTATTAGCTGAAGAAAAGAAGATTGCAGTTTTTATCATAGGAGCATCATAATTTCCCTAGAAAATGCTATTACCTGATTCATGTTTTTCTTGGTAGTGAAAACTAATTTATTTTGCCTCACTCCTTATTCGTGATGATGGTTATAAAATGTTGGAAGGTTCTGAGAAATCCGATCCATTCTGTGTTCTTTTACCCTCGACCCAGAGGGGTCTTGTGGTTTCGTTCCTTTGATGCGTCGATCGGTCATTTCTCCCCGTCTTGTGGTCTTGGGCACAGATGGCGACCATACCGGTTGCGCCTTGGAAAACCTTCGCTTTTGAAAAACTTTCAACGACTGCACACGCTGCTTCCTACTCGTTTTAGGCTCCTTAACTCGACGAAAGGTCTCGGTACAGCTGTCGAACGCTTTCTCATCGCTTCAATTTTGGATCAAGGCGCGTAGACTTGAAGAGGTAAGATATAATCGCAATATATGGGGTGCAAATCATTGGCCACGATCTAGGGTCGACGGTGAACTTGCGAATTTATTGGATCTCATGCATGTATCCAAGTGTCTAAATTATACGTTTCATTTCTTTTTTATCTTGATTTATGGCTATTACCTTGCTTTTGTGTAGTTTTTAGAGCTTTAAACGCTATAGATAAAATAGAGATTGAAATTTTAAAAAAATATTTAAGGGCTGGCACAAGATGTTTGTCCTGCAAATAGATTCATCGCGTTCGGTAGTCCTTACTTAATTAGTATCGGCCATTTATTGCCATTCATGTTTTGTGTAGCCATTATTCACCGATGACACGTTTTTAGCCAAACTGTGTGGTTTTAGCGATTGGCCTCCTGTCTATTGTGTCCTTTAAGATCGTGGAAAGTATGTTTGAGCAATTCATAAAATCTTCTCGCTTAAAAAACGAAGGGATTGAAAAGAAAACTAATGGTAGTTCAAAGAATTTGTATGTGGTTCAAATTTTAGCGGCTAATTTTATTTATCCTTCTAGTTGCCCTTTCCAGAGATTGATCTTTGGTATTTCAGTTTTAAATTACGTGAATTGAGAATTACATCAAGTGTTACTCGGGTTGTTAATTATAACCTTTTTTTATGAATAAACAAATGAAATGAGTAGTCTTTCGATTAAAAGAAGGAATCCGGAATGGTAAATGCGTATGTTCTCCATAATTGGTATTTAAAGAGCAGTCGTGTGGAGGTCGGAAGTTAAAATACTGGTTGGATGATTTAGTTGGTAATTAAGTTGGACCCTTCCTGCATGCAAGTATAATCAGATGTTTATGATGCAATGAGGTCGTACCTTCGCCTCTCGTAATGTTGAGATAGGTTAAATTTGTTCTTACTCCTCACACAGGTCATGCATTCTCAGGTTTCCAAGTCGCATCTGATATCAGTGAGAACAACTTTCTTTCCATGAGAATTTTCTCCTAAACAATGGAGATTACCTTGATGATTCATCTTCCATCTAAATGAAATCTTCCTTCCGGCGAATACAGGAGAGGTATAGGAAGTAAGAATGATTGTTGACTCATAGTTGCGTAATTACTCGTCTCACTCACGTTTCCCGGGTGATCAATGGATAAATAATCGCCATTAACGGTGGAAATGCGTTTCCATATCCTTCAGCCATCAGGCGTCTTAATCGCCTGTCTCGCTGTAGCATTCCTTCCATTTTATATGGTTGCTGACCTTCTGACCTGGCACAGTTCGGCAGCAATGCTCTAAACTCTCCGGCTAATAAGTCTTGTCCGTTGATTAACTTTCCCCTCACGATTTCTGTCTCGTTCCATGCCGCCAAAAGAATAATGACGTGTGTCCACGCGCTGATTGGATGTGCCGTTAATACTGCGTGTTCGAGGTTTGGCTTAAATTTCGTTCATTCGTTTGATCCGTTCATTTCAAATGCGATTCGATTTGAATCCATGGAAAGATTTGAAAAAAAATATAGAATAAAGAATATTTACTTCTCGGGATAAATAAGGTGGGCTGAAACTCTAGTAACTAGAAATTTTCCATTGGAACACGTCACTTCAACGTTCCCTGGTTAATGTCAGCATAGTATTTGTTCACAATAACCGCTATTATTTTACTTAGTAATAAGTAAGTGTGAAAAAAAGATTTATAATTAAAAAACGTAATGATTTCCTTAAAAAAATTGTCTTATTGTTTTTCATCGTCAATAAGTCATGAATAAATAAGTTTTTACATATGGAAAATACTTCTGTCGGGCAATTACGGATTCCAAACCTGTCTGATTGATGCAGAAGCCGGAATGTGCCCTACGTGTCGTAATCACATAATTTACGATCAGTTAGCTATTTGTATGGAACAGTTCCACCTTCACCTCTTTGTTTTGTTGACTGGACTTGGCGAGAAATCATTTTTGGCCCTGGGTGTGCAATTTCCTGTGGCTGTACTGTACGCGTGCGTATTTTCACTTCGCCAAGACTTTTTGATTTTTTTAAATGAAATTATTTGAGGATTCCTCTTGATTACCCTTTATTACCTATTGTTATTGAATGGATAAATATCCGCTAACTCGTTGTGTAGTCGCGTGCGGACGCGCGAAGCTTTTAGTCCCATCGGCTGTAGTATGCTGCAGATTATTGGGATTTCTTACTTAGAAAATTTTGAAAAAAATCCTGTAATTTGCCAAAGAATTATTTAATACAGGGAAATCTAGCTTATTATACCATGTACCATCCTACCATTTCGAGTAAAAATGCAACTATTCCTTCTTTCTCTATTTTCATGGTATTCCTCATATCGTTTGCAATCATAATTAGTGTATTTAAGTGTAAAGGTATTAATGTGCTATGAATATTAATCTAATTGAATTCCTCTCTCCTCCTCCACAGGTATGTGCCTCCACCTGTGAAGGCTCTGAACATGTCGACTTCACCTCTGTGATCTTGCTTTCAAAGGTTTGTCTCAATTGCATGGTCGCTATTCTCCCTTCATTTATTTTCTTTCCACATCACGTGCCTCTCTTGGATGCGGGCGAAGTACCACGAGCTGCGCAGCTACTTCCATTCCATATGCTCCCGGAAGATATTCTTTGACAGCTTCGTGTGCTAGCTATTTTACTCACGTTTGGCTCTTTCTATTATATTATTTTCAATGCTGAAAACGTTTTGAGTCCGCTATACAATTTTAGGATTTAATGATTATAATCCATCTTATTTGGAAACACTATTGTTTGACCGCGTACAGTTTGTAGGTAGCTATAAAAAATTATTCATTCTTATTTCAGAATCACAATCATATAGCCAAATAAAACTTCGACCTGAAAACACCTGGTGGAATCCTGGCGAAACTGTCGTCACGTCTGACCACGAAAAGCGGCGATAACTCGGAAAATGGATAAATCCACAAAGATAGCCATATACGCGTATGATTTATCAATTACAAAAGATGATACATGAATATTTTACATTAGTTAATTTTACACTAATGTTTGTGGAAAATCCCCGTCATAGGAACCAATTTAATAGTGTCCCAGTGAAAGATGTCTAATAAAATGCCATGTCATTCTCTTTATTAGATGATTCCGCTAAATATTTCCCTTTAATGAAATTGCATATTATAATTAAAATTGCATATCAGATTTTTGAGGATACCGTTATGCACTTTCATGACGACAATAGTGCATAACGGCAAATTTCAGCGTTTTATTATTCGTTGCTAGATACATGTGGATATTTCTCTTTTAAAAAATAATTATAATTAAAAGTACACCTGTTACCGTTTGGTCGTGCTTCCAAATCTGTCTCAAATCTCAATAAATTCTTACGTCAATAGTTGCCTTAGTTTGGGTCAATTAATGGTCATCTGCTCTTCGTCTGGAGTGTCTTAATTGAACTCAGAAGCGGAAAAATTTATCTTGACGTTGTCCGCTTGCAATTTAATTAGTGCAGGTTCTAAGCTCATGGTTTATGTGATGAGTGAGTGTTTTATCTCCAGCTTATCTGGAACAATGACATCTTGTCTAAAAGGTTTTTCCTGAACAGAGTATTTTTTTAGATTTATTCACGGTATATTAAGTTTTATCTGTGTGAAATACCGGTTTACCACCTCTAGTTGGAATGTAAGCGCGAAATCGCAACAAGAAGGAACAAATAAATTGCCCCCATTGCCTGCTGAAACACGAGAGATTAAAATGAATGCCCTCATTCCTAACTTATGTTTTCTCTATGAATTCCGTTGGATAAGTTTATTTTTATAGAAATAATAATCATAAAGAAACGATTATTTTTAGCCTCACATATTATACCGAAACCATAGCAGGAGGAACCGATAAAATGACCCCAATCCCTGTTGAAAGACATGGAATTTAGTGGAACGTCCCCGATATTTTCCATGTCTAAGAATTCCGTTAGATAACCATGTATTAATTAAAGTGTAGATTATAATTAAAAAATCGTTCAGCTACGCGTAATGCAATGCAGATATATGCATTAATCTCAATAAATATGAGCGTGTTAAGCTGTCTCGGTGTGGATTAATTAATGATCATTTGGTCTTGGTGTTGAGTGTCGCCGTGGTGCATTGTGGGAGGGGGCATTTCGTGTCGGTGTTGTCCTGTTAGTCGCGTGGGCGTTCGTCTCACCTTACCCCCTCCCCTCATCCCCCTCATCCCCCTATCACCCTCCCCTCCCTTGCTTTAAGAATGGAGTGGGTGGCGGTGAAGTTTTACCACCCCTCACTCCCCCTCCCCCTCCTCCTCACTCTCCCTGTCCATATCCCACGCCCACCCACCTCCCTCCTTCTCCTCTCCGCCTCTCATAACAGTCCGCACGAGAACGTCACGCCGTGCTTTCTCGCCGGCACTCACCCCTGTAGTGGTTTAAGTGGCACTTTTTCCGAGTTCCGCGACTGGCCAAGCAGTATTTCGCATTTGGACAGAGATGTGGACTGAAACCTTGCCGGCTAAAAACGCCCGCGAAAAGAAAATGAATGTGGCATGCATGGATGATGGGGAAGAAAATAAGGGATGAAATCTATATCTTCCGTATTAGTGGCGTAACTATGAGGGGAGGGGATGTGGGGATGTTCCCCCCACCCCAAAGCCTCAGAGAAATCAAAAAACGTATTAAAAATCTTGTCTGGATTTGATTTGCAATAACTGAATCTGCTTAAAGTTGAAATTTAAGTGCCAAAATGATTTCAAATGCATTTTAAGGCATGGACTTGGAGGCGATATCTATAGTTGGGAACAGCGATCCTTGTCGGGAATAGAGATAGAAGACAGAGATATGGGTTGAAGAAGTGGGGGTCCCAATAGCCCCCTCCCAGAAAGTCGAATAAATTTCAAGTCTTAGGAGTTTATTAAGTTTTCAGACAACTAGGGTAGTTCGCAATTTTATGAATATTCCTGGATTTAATCCCGCAAAAAGCAATAAATACGTTGAATTAGCACTTCTCTCAACCTGTCTAATTAAGGCATGTATTATTTAATGTATCCATGAATAGTTTGTCAGAAACCTAATATTTCGCGTGATAGTAAAAGGGGAAAACTTCAAAATTATCACATGTATATATATCACACAAATATATGTTGTGTTTAAAAATTTTTGGCGAAGTTAAAATGCTTGGAAAACAATGTAATAATGAGAAATTTCAACTACTTTGGGGGCGGGGGTTGCGAAAGCGCCCGTGATTAGTTGTCTGTCTACTCATTCTCCTCTTGTAAACGGTAGCCTTTGATGCCTTTTTATAGCCTTTGCATGAGAGGGCCGGATCTCCGCAGCCTGACGTACGGTACCTTGAATTTCTTAATTGAGAAAAAAATGCAGTGCGTGGAAGTACATCTATCCCCTATCATGCTATGGTAATTGAACGAGTGCTTTCGTGTGAATTCGAGAATATTGCCGAAAAATAAATATGTTTCAGTGCTTCAGGCATTAGACAGGATGCTATGTGTATATTTTCTGCGACAGATTTTCATCAAAATATCATTTAAAATACGTGTGTGTTAGGATAGTGCAGCTGAAACAATTAAGCGTGGAAAAAATGAGTATTACTTTGGCGAATGTTTGAATTTCATGAAGTCGGTGTGAGATTTTGCTTCTCACGCTATGGTAACTTATGCAATGCGACCGGGACCCGTTATTTTAATAGATTGTTGTAAATGATTTTCGCAATTCACAATTTTTCCTAATAACTTCATTTCTTACATGTAAATTGGAGTTGACCATCAGACATGTTTAATTATGCTGAATGGTTTGACATTCGATACCTCCACTGCAAAAACGCTCAAAAATCGCCCACCGAATCAAATCCGCTCATCTAGTAACCCTAGTTTAATCTATTCTATTGCTTAATCGTTTAATTTCGATACCTCCACTGCATAAAGGCTCAACAATCGCCCACCGAATCAAATCCGCTCATATGGTACTACTGGAGTTACAAGATGAGCGGATTTGATTCGGTGGGTGATTGTTGAGCGTTTATATGCAGTGGAAGAATCGATTTTCTCACTTTTGATGCGTCAAGAATCTGTTGACCTTTTGGGGTAATATTTATCAATACTTATGATGGTACAAGCTCGAGCTAAAGTTGCTACACCCTCTGCCACACGCCTTTTTCGGTGGCTTTTCGGGGTAGTTTCTAGATGTTGACGTAGATGTACTCTTTCCCCTCAATCTCCTACGTGCAGATGCATGATTGATGTGCCGTCGCCCACGAGTCCTTCATAATAGGAACGTCCTTGATTGGCAGTCAGTGCTCCTCATCCGCTGAGCGTGGCGGATGTTGTACTCAACACGTGCCTCGTGTTTGAGGTGACTATTCTGGCGGCCGGGAAGAAAAGTCAGCCTTAGAGCGATTGGAGCCTTGATCGACCCGAGAATATCCGGTCACAGCGTGGGCCTGATCCTGTGAGAACTACCCGCGCAGATATTATAATGCAAATGGGTTATATCTCTCGTGTTATAACCGTCCTGCCCACGCCTAGCAGTATAAACATCTGCGCGGTCTCCGCGTAAGTAAAGAGCGAAGGGTGAGGGAAGTTGATGCCGTCCATCGCCAAATCTTTGGCGGGAGTTTGCGAATCCAAAAGGAAGGAAGAATTATGTGCGAAGGTGGTCTTAAATTACCGGTGGTGTATTTTTTTATCGAGAGGAAAACAGAAGAGAATGTCCATTGACCCTTGCGAGATCGCAGATTGTTGTGGAGGAAGAAAGTTGAGGGGTTCTTCAGTTCGATCTGATTGAACCTTTTTTTGTGACATGCCGTATTTTGCAAAATTCTAACAATTTTACAACAGAATAGTCAGTAGGGATGGGCGTATATTTAGTTATATTTGATGTGTGTTTTATTAAATAAAAACTAATTTTCCAATGTGGTAGCAATTTTATTTCGAGTTTGCAACATCATACGTATCGATATACATTGTCTACAAAATTCAACAGCTTTTGATGCATATAAGGCGAGAAAATGAAACGCAAAAAATAGAACAATGCCAAATGCCGAACTATGTCGAACCATTCGGCACATTCGTAGAAGTGAACGATGTATAATGGAAAAATGTGCATATATAATAGCCATCACTTTTTATTCTCTATTCTTTGTGGTGGTTTATTTGCGAATACCGTATGGTTTCGAGATTTGTTCTAGGATTTTCATGTCTGAGAGTCGATATTGAACGAGCCCTATGTTTGACCAACGCCTGAATTTTTCAAATATATTTTGTCGGTAATACATAATTTTGGCTAAAGGAAAAATGCCAATTACGGTGGCCAGTAGAGTTTTTCTGGGGTTCTTTAGTGGAATACCGATCCTAATGACACTGATTGGACGATGAATCCTGAGAAAATGTAAATTAAAACCTCTGTAAATTCGGATACAATCGGATTGCCTTAGCCACCTTTTAGCAAAGCTGAGATCTACTCTATTCTCATTCCTTAAAGGGGATGAATATCATGTGTCTTAATAATTACTATAATCGAAAACGCTGTATGGATTCGCCCTTATTTCGAATGTGGGTACCAACCTACTGGTGGTTGGAGATATTTGTTCAAAATGGAGATTCGATTGCGAATCCTTTTGGATAAAAAACATTCTCTTAAAACCTTTAGGTCGCATTAAATCCTAGTAAAATATGTAGGTATTCTTCACTTACTAAATGATAATTCTCCATTAAATTGGACCTTTTGAAATAATAAATATAATATTTTCTATGTAAGTTTCTGAAAAAATTAATGACGGGAAATCAAGGGGAAAGGAATTATTAAAATACTTCATTGACTTTTTTAATTGATAGGGAGGATGAAGAAGAGACATAAATGTCTTACTTGTTCAAAGTAACGTGTTCCGTTTATAAGTTTTTTATTTAAATAAATAATAAATTATTGAAATTGGAAATGTTTTAAATATGAAACATAGGTATTGACGAAAGCGGGTTTCCATAGATGGCCGAGATTTTTTCGAGAGTGGGTGTTCGATAGCTAGCCCAATCACATTTTTAGCATTAAAATTAATGTTATTAATGATTAACATTTTATAACCTAATGAAAAACCATAGACTAAAGCGTACTGCTCCGATATATGAGTGGGTTGGACGCCAAGGGGTACAAGTGATTTTTTTCTCAATAGAGTGAGGTATTCTTAATTGCTAGAATAAATACACAAAAACCTGGTTGCCAAGGGAAACGAGTGAGTCTCTGTTCTGTGCTGACATCGAGTGGAAAATCAAATGCAATACTAAGTATTTAATTGATCTCGTTTGTTTTCCATACCTAATTTCTTGTCCTAACTCTGCATAGAAAAGATAAATCACTCGTACCCCTTGGCTTCCAACCCACTCATATCTGATTTGTTATCTACTGGCTTTTTCGTTCGTAATAAATGCTTTAAATCAACTTCATTTTTCTTACACTGAGTCCAATTACTTTTCATCAGTTATTGAGCCATTCCGGTCCGAGATAGTAATTAGTCCTTGTATCATCATCATCATCACTGGTCAACAATCCCATGATTGGTTTGACGCAGCTCTCCACTCAATTCTCCTATCAGCTAATCTTTCCACGCCTGCGTATTTATTCTTCTCTATTCCTCGTGATCAGCTTCATTTTTTTAGAACTTTTATGAATTGCTTTCATCAGTTATTGAGCCATTCCAGGCCTCTTGCTTTCTCCAGCTGTTTTACATCTATCTCCCTCAGCAATCTCCAACCGACAAAGAGGTGTAGATGCCGCTGTCGTTGAACTCTAGACACGCTTACCGTCCTTCATATTTTTTCTCCCCCGGGTTGTGTTCCAGGTGGCGACGGTCTTTTTCGGAAGCACCGCACTAATGATTCACGGTCGCCCACGTGATAATGAGCGCGACCGCGTATGGCTTGCAGTTTTCCACCGGTTAGCCGCTTCACGCTTCCGCGAACGCGAAGGAAAAGATAGGGCAGCCATTTTCCTCGACTCGTAGCGCAAATCGTCGGCAGTTATTCCGGTCTTTGAATACAGACAGAGAGTTTCAATAAGTGCACCGAACGGTTAGTAGTTCCCTTCGAAGGCGCGCACCGTGCAGTACATCGAACTTGGGGTTTTTGATACTCCATGTTTTTTCCCCGATACTTACGAAAGCTAAAATTTTAATTCTCTTTTCGGCGCACCACATGTTGGTGTGCATGCATGAATTTGCTTTTAATTCACTGACCGAATTTGTACCATGCCTGTATTCATCATTTTTCGCATCGCACCGATAACATTTGTATCTTGAGAATTAGTAGAAAAGGCGTGTTCTATTAAGACTCATTTACCATGATTGCTGCTCTTCTAACTGAGTTAATTCATGAAATACTTTGCGAGTGTTAAAAATTATTTCTATTGTAGAATTTGTTATACACATTTTAGGGTTAAGTTATGTCAAGAACTGTGATTTTTCTCATTTGGATACCAAAATAATATTATACCTCGATTGAAAAGCCAATTCTGCTCTGATTTGGAGATTCAACGTCCTTATCTATTTATTTTCGATGGATACATTTTAAGCATGAAGTGCGGTGATTAATCTTTAGGGATGCATTTAACTCTTCAGGTGTTAACCTATCGAATTTCTTTCGGACGTGTTAATTTTCTGCAAGTTGTCTCTGCATTCCTCACGGCCCATTTGTTTCAAGCACGTGCTACACCTATTGTTGCGGACACGCGTGACCGCCATATTCTAGAGTACCCCAGTCACTTACTGAATTTTCCGATAATTGTTTTTAAATACTATTATGGGGTAAGTGTAAAATGTGGCTTATGATACAGAGATATTCAGTGCAGCTTCCTCTACTCTCAGAGTGAGGCATAAGTTTGAATTCGCATGAATACGGTTTTCACCTTGCGTGTGTTCCTTTTCGGTTAACTCTTTCCTTTGGTGATCTCCTCATTGTTGGACGGGAACACGGAGGAGTTCATTGTTTTTAGAATGCCTCGAGTGTGAGCTCGACCGCATGATGGCCTTTGATCCCTTAATAGGGCTCTACTCGCGAGCGGCTGATTTAAAAGCGTTGAAGGAGGATGAGACGGCTCACCGCCCTGTACTTATCCCTTTAACAACACCAGGTTTTAACGGTGGAATTTGGATCGCATTAGCGTCGTAATTCGTGAATTATTTTGCGACGCCCACCATCTTCTTTTCTCTTTCGAATTTTAAATCGCGCGCGAGGTCCCTGAGATGCTCTCCATGTTTGTCATATAACCCCATGCATAGTAGTATGACTCTAAAACGTTGTGGAGTACCAATTGTCGTTAATAAATGCGAGTGTAACCTTAGAAGTGAATAATGTATTTGGTTTTCTTTTCGTTGGCTAGGACTCGTGGATAATTACAAGTTCTTTTCTAGACGAAGCTCTAATGCTCTCCTTCGCGTCGAAGTCAAAATTTTAAGGACCGTTCTGGTGCAAGCGAGTCTCAATTCGCAACGAAATTTGTCGGCTCCATGCTTTTTCCTTTGCGATCCTATTAAGAAATATTGAAGTGACTTTTTTATTGATATATCACGTAGTCTAAGAATTTAAATTTTTTTTCCTTCTTGTAATGGTGTTGTTTTCTTTGCCTTTTATTTTGGCCAGCATTTCTTTACGATTATTATACTCCTCTGGTGTGAATATAACCCCATACATAGTGGTATGACTCTAAAACGTTGTGGAGTACCCATTGTCGTTTATAAATGCGAGTGTAACCTTGGAAGTGAATAATGTATTTGCTTTTCCTTTCGTTGGCTAGGACTTGTGGATAATTTCAAGTTTTTTTTCTGGGCGAAGTTCTTATGCCTGTGTTTAAGGCGTCTGTCATTATAATTCGTGGTTGAACTGAGTACCTAACAATCTTTTATGCTTTTTCCTATTATCCGTGCTGAAAATAATTAACATTAACGTAACCTCATTGCATACTTTATCTTACCTCTATTAACAGGAATTTTGCTACCTAACGATTGAATACATTTTTACTCAATACTTAAAAGTCTTAATATTTTTCCCAATGTTCACTTCTTATCCTTTAATGCAGTGTTAAGGTACATTACGCGATGAAATAGAGTGTAAGTCGTAATTTCCTGACAAACACGTGTAGAAAGCACTACTTCCACTTATTATCACTGAAGCATGACTAATATTTCTGCTCTTATTTTGCAAGAAACCCCTATACATGCAGAATAATCGCCTTTTTTCGCTTCAGCTCCACATTCTGAGATCCTTTTCAAAAGCGAAAGCGAATTCTTCCCAGCTCTTCACTCCTCTAGAGACCTCGTAACTGTTCCGTTTGGGGTGGGAGCACTTGCGTCGAGCATATATGTACTCGCGTGCTTGGAGTGAAGTTCTTCCCTTTACATGCGTGTTAAACGTGGCATGGCGGAGCCCCGTCAGCGTTAGCAGCGACAAGCTCCAGTCTCGATTGCGAGGAATAAGACAAAGAAGAAGTAAAACGTCAGCACTGGACGTGTGGATTGTCGGCAGATGGTGAAGCCTTTGTTTCTGCGTTCCTCATGGCCCATTTGCTTCACACACGTGCTACTCCTATTGTCGCGGACCCGCGCAGCAAGTTAGAGAAACTTTCTGATTCTTTTTTTTTAACTGTTATGGAGATGGTGCAAAATGTGTCATTCGCTTGTGTGTGTCAGGCATGCGTGTACATATATTTTTCAATTGATTTATTGCAACTGCCTGTTAGATATGATGTTCCTGGATTCTATGATTTTTTACGACCTATCATTGAGAGAGTGATGGACAGCCATTTTTTCAGCAATTATTTATGGCCTGTATCGTGGTCAAATTGTGGAATGATGAATTGTGTTTCACGTGAAGGTATATGTTAAAAATTAGGGGAATGTTTCTAGAAATGAGTTGAGTGATTCAAGCATGATTGTATTCAGTGTTCCTTCATTTCGTCTTCCATTCGTATACTCTGTTTTGATACAAAATACTCTATATAAATAAACTATATAGACTCAAACATATCTATTATTAAATGTATCGGTAATAATTAGAATAAATGGTTATCCTCGATAAATATCATAATTCCCAGAGGCTCAATTTTGAACTCGGCAGAAAAAACCCACGAGTTAATACCATTGAACGGGAATCGTTTTTCATTCTTTTTATATTTTGACAAGTCCTCTTTCTTTTGTTTCGACTCCATGGAGTTGAATAGCTATTTTTTGCACATACAGACTGATTTAAATGGTAGAATTATTTTTTTCTGAATCCTTACCCATTTATTTATACCGTTGCTAAATTGATCTCATCACATTTTTCTCTGAAACATGTTCTATTATCGTCCTAGCGCCATCTTATATTTATTGACTTATTTCAATGACCGGCATGTGTCGGATGTGAGCCAGGCCTGATGTGAACCAGGGTACAATATTTCATTCGTTGTTGATGTGAAGGATTTTCCGCTTTGGTCTCCTCCAGAAATTGTTCGTGGGTGGACATTATAGCAGTTTGGAGCCAATCCTCGCCATTTATTTACGCTGGTGTAATTCTTCACGCTTTCCCTTTTGCGAATATCTTAAATGTCTTGCCTTCAAGCCGATGGATCCGTGGCGATACCGCGGATTTATGCCCTGTTTACGGCGGGCAAACAACCGGCTACATTATCATCCTTCATTTCTTTGAAGTCCGTTCCCTCTCTCCTCATATCCTTTGTGGTGTATGCCCTCCTTTTTGGCAACTACCTCGGGGTATTTCTGTAGTGATCGTGAATCCGCGTACGTGATACCAAGAGAAGCAAGTCTCATGGACTTGTGGTAGAGGGTGAGGGGCACCAGCCGTGTAGAATTCAACAAGAACTAGAATAGCGGTAGTACTTATTTAAGATTTTATTGTTTAAAATGTCTAATGTGCTTTCATAGCTAGATCCTTTTTTAACCCCTCATTTTAAATTTAGGTTCATCGTATGAAATAGTGGATGATACATGTTGTTTTATCTCTGTATAAGATTTTTAAATTATTAAAATGACATATGCCTATGATAATTCAAACAATGTGAAACTTCATGAGTAGTAGTGAATCTTTGTGCTTCCATGAAGGGTACAATCTCTCCGTGTAGCAAATTCTTTTCCACAACTCTAAATCACCTACGAATTGTATACCTTGCTTCACTAAAATTCGAGACCTGGAGAAATCCATCCGCTGCTTTTGGTTGCTATTGCTGATACAGTAAGTTAGTCCCGAGTGATAAATTAATAAGGGAACAGGATTTCAGCCGTATGAATTCTATTGAAGCTTGATCTATTTAGCCGTTTTTCGGTTTTGGAAGCAGGGTGAAGGGAAGTAAATGAGCTATCCAGTAACTGTTGACAACGTCCACACCGAGATTGATGACGCGTCGGGAGCGTGTTTCTTTTTTTATTATTTCGATCGACTCGTTTCCATTTACGCCTCGCGCCTTTCGCTGATGACGTAGGACTCGAAATGACTTGGCTCCGTCTCCATGACGACCACGCACTCCTTCGCCCCTGTTCATTGTTGCACCTGTCCCACCAATCGAACAACATCCCGTTTTAATGGCGGCGTTTCCAAACCCACTCAAAAAAAGAGACTCCCATGACTCGTAAGATACTTTGTCCTACACTCCAGCTCCACCAATAATATCTCTCTGCCATTTTTATGTATTCTATCATCAAGACTGGATCGATAGGTCTTAGAAACTTCCGTCGTACTACTGTAGACGTAATCACGAGAAGTAAATAAAGGAGCATAATTTCTGTTTTTAATGCATTAATACTGCATGCAAAAGTATTACTTTGAAAGTAACGTACTATATCGGAATTGAATCTTTTTGTCGACACGTGTCATCATTCCTCCAACATTCTTATATGTACGCAATGATTTTCTAAGCAACGCTTAAATATACTTAGACTACCAGTTATATGCTGATCACCATTTTTATTCATAAAATTTAACCATATCCTTCAGTAAAACGCAGCGTTAAGCGATTTTTGCGTAGATAGTGCATACCCGTCAGGCACCTAGAAAAGTATTGTATCGTACCCTCTAAACAGCTGCCTAAATTCCCTCCTCTTTTAATACCATAAATTGCAAGGTCTGGTGTATTCACCATGAAAATCGTTTTACAAGGGCACCTTGATATGTGATGAGTTATTACAATCCTTATATAAATATTAATATTGTAGTTAGAATATTGTGGGTTCATCGAAAAGTAATCAGCTTCAACGTAATTCAGGAATTCAATTACTTATGATGTGTGAAGGTTACATATGTCCGTTGGTATGAAGGAACTTACCCATCTCTATTATTAAAAGTGAAAAAAAAAACGATGTCTCTAGTCTAGCGTTCACTGCAGGTGGTGTTAGAAAAGAACTTCGCTTTTTAGAGAGCTGTGTGGTCTTCCAAGCGTAGCGTAGTGTCCATTATTATATTTCACTGTGACACTTAGTCGTTGAGTTTACTTGCGTTTTTCTTTTAAGTGCAACATTTTGAACAGGCACTTTTTGGCCGAATGGCGCAGTGGCCTAGACAGGAATTTCGTTCGAGGGGGGGGGGAGGTCCAAAACCAGGGGTGAACATTTTTTTAAAACAGGCTACTAAGTTGAGGGTTTTTAACTAATTTTAACACTTTTCATAATCGAAAGAACTTCATTTTTCAAAGAAATCTTTTGTAAATGCATGATTTTTCAATATTTTTTATGCACGAAAATAATTGTGTTTTTATATTTCGTTGGGGTGGGGGGGGGGGGTCCGGACCCCCTGAGGTTATGCCTCTGGAATGGCGATTTGTTTTGTTAATAGTTCGTAGACGGCCGCATCGGTGAACGCGCGCTTCGGTCTTACGTCGTAGGTACGTTCCGGTTAGCTAGTACTCCCCGAAGATGTTCTTGAGTTGGTAGATGGTATATATAAGGTGGTATACTTGAGTTGGAATGCCGCATCACTCAACCCGCGCCTTTTTCTGAATATAGATGAGAAAATATCGATTTTACGGTCGATACTCGCGTTTCACTTCCGGGTTGCACGATCGAACGCTTTCGATGAGGCTGGCCCGTTGTGGCGCCAGATGCAGCTTGAGAAGGAAGTTTCAACATTCATATTTTTACTTGGAGGAGGGGAAGAAATTCCTCGGCTGAAATAAACCCGAAGGTGTACATTGTAAAAGTTTGACTTACATATTATACCATAGAATTTCGTATTATAGCAATGTTGTTATCAATTGAGGGCCGGAAATATGATTTGATGCTTAAGATTTCTTGGATAATTCAATTTTACTCATACCGCTACATTTTTATGTAACGCTACCCGGGTTTCGATGAGTTATCATCATCTTCAGGCGTAAATTATGGTATTTATTATATTAAATTTATCTTACTATTGTTACCTAGTTACCTAACGGAGCAAGAGATGAAATTTAAAACGGACGCCAGAATAGGGGAAAGGGATAGGTAAAGATGTTCGTTTATTAGGGAGCTGACCTGACTTTCAATAATTTTTAAAGTTTCCAACTGCTCTCGTGAGTCTAATTCACGGCGGTCGTTGAATAATTTTAAAATACTCATTTAAAAATCGCTCCAATGGCAGTTGCATATTCAGTGTTTAACAAAATTACTTTCATCATCTTTGTTATTTTAATTTTTAGCACATTAATGTTCTTTCCTCCTGACTTCGAAGCTTTTCCTGTCTGCCCCACTTAAAAAGCAAAATAGCAATAGTGAGTAATAGAGGGTAGAATTTTTGGAAAAGTGAATTGTCCAAGAAACCTTATAATGGAATACCACAAGTTTAAGAATGAGTTAGTGAATTTTGATTTGATGCTTTCCCGGCGAATAATGTGCGTAAACTCTTCTCGGGATTCCCACCGAGTAGAGTTTCCCCAATTGAGGACCTGGCTGCGACAGGAGCGTAAGTCATCGCTCGCTGTTTCTTTAACATTCTTGCCCCCAATTTATGACATTCCTTGGGCATATGCTACTCTCTCCTGTATAGTAAAGTTACATCGGAATCCCCAAAAGGCCAAATATGTAATGAAAACATCCGCACTGCTCTTCAGTTGTTCAAAGCTCGGACTTCAACTGCCATTTTCTTATTAGCTTTACGTAAGTTATTGCATTCATGCTCTCATTTGTACTTAAAGCGTAATAGTCACTTGTTTTTTCAATTTTATTTGTTATATGCCATACCTAAAGGTGGGAAAAAATAAAAACATTTCGGCCACGTAGTGCTGAGCGAGGATATGCTGAAAACTATGTTGGAGGGTAGAATATTGTGTAAACGAGGGAGACGGTGGAAGAGAATAGGATTTTTTTCAGATAGAATAAAAATGAGTAGGCTTTATTGTGAATTTAAGAGGGAAGTCCATGAGAGGTGGGAAGAATTCCAGAATACTTGTTAAATACCTCATGGAAACCTACCTTTATCGTGAGAAAACTTGAAAAATAATTTTATGCGTAAAAGTAGAAAAAAAATTAATTTAAAAATAAGAATTTCAATTATTGTTAACTTTATTGAAAATTAACCTTAAATAATGGCAGCGATTTGGATGACTAATTATTGGCATAGCACCGTGGAGGTCAATAAGTGTGAAGAGGGTACTCCGGGTATGTGGAATGGAGATTGGTAGGTGGCCTTCTCCATATGGGGTCCCTACTTCCACTTTTCCCTTCTCATCCAGGTCGGGGGCGGGAGTCTGATTCACGGACTCCGGTCACTGGACTCTCTTGTGTTCTCCTCGTGCCCTTCTCAGGGCCTTCTGCTCGGCCTTCCTTGCTCCCTCCCTGCCCGCCCACCACCCATTACCTATCCGCGTCACGCTCTTCGACAACCCTCCCCTAATAAGGTAACCTTGAGGGCGATCGCTCAGCTATTTTGTCATTAGCTACATCAACTATCAGGTTGGAAACGCAACTGCAGTACAGAGGAAATTTAGTCCAGATTTACATTTTCTTACCTCCTAACTATGCTGTTCTGTCCGTCAATAATAACTCTACGGTTTTAATAATAACTATAGAATTTGACCTGCCAAAAATAACTGTACAAGGTACCGTGAAAGGCACCATCAGGGTGTCCGGCATGGGGTGATACCACACCAGGCATGCAGCACTAATCCTAGCCTTAATCAGAAACCCGCCGGACGCAGACCAAACACTCAAGAAAACGACACGCGGTTAGATCAGAAAGCTCGGGCAGTGCTAATTACATAAACATGCTGCCATGCCGCCGCATATTTGAAATAAATCTTCATGCCTCAGGATGCACTTGAGCGTGTTTATTCCTTCGATATCGGAGATTTTACATCAAATATGTTTTCTCCCGGCTCTTCCTATCATAAAATAATCGTCAGCTGCTTCATAATACACATGTATTTTTCGTCATAAAAAGAACGTCGAAGATGGTTTTTATTTCTCTCCACCCATTCAAATAGGTAAATATATAAATTCACGTTTGTTATTGATTATATTTTAAATTTTTGCCGTCTGTAAATTTTCTGGGTGAAATTTAATCTTTTTAGAGATACCCAAATTGAAATTCGGTTGAAAAAGGAGTTGGAGTAATTAATAAAAGTGTTATTATTTAATTTTAATATCAATTAAGTCATAGGTGTGGATGAAGCATTTTGGAAATCTCCACTTCCAAATTGATCATCCCTCATAAATTCACACTAATTTAGGTATTATTGCTGCAAAAATTTTTGATAACTTGTTAGCATTCAGATAACGGGGATTAAAAAATATTTTTCATGACGAAAGTGTGGATAACCGCGTCCAAATTGTCTATGCCCTGTTGTGCTTTGTTATTCCTAGCTCCTAGCCTTCACATTTGGAATCAATGGTACTGGAGGTTACATAATTCTAACTCAAATGGAATTCCTTTTGTTACAAAACTACTACTGCAGGGGTGGGCAAATGCTTGCACTCGGGGGCCACTTTGTATGAGCGAAGGTTATCGGAGGGCCGCACCGTTTACAATGATTGTATTCATCAGTTAACATTATATTTCATTTCAGAAAGAATATAAATTGCACAATAAAAAGTAAACAATAGTGGTAGTTGTATTATACTTATTTATTTGGTTAATTTTATATTAGTTTGATTTATAGCTCCTAGCACATTTAATTATATAATCAATTTAATGAGACCAGGGACTTTGAGTATTACGAGAAAGAAGTGGAGGCACTGTATAGTAACTAGTGCCTCTACTTCTTTCTCGTAATACACCAAGGGAAACAATTATGAGATGCAGAATATAGGTCGTAGATCATCATCCACCCTCTTACCGACGTTCCTGTCTTTCTCCACCCCCTTCACGGATTTTTTTAGGCTTCCCCTTCTTGTATTTTCCCTTCCGTCCCATTTGTGACGTAACACGCGAGCGCAGGCGACAATGGGAGTCGTTCTGTTTTGTTTCCTGGCCTCGTGGTCATTGTCGCCTTTCCCGCCATTCATCAGCAATCAGGGCCATCCGTTCTCCCAGGTCGTAGCGTCTCTCTGGACCATCAGCCTTCCTTCCTCAGGCTTTGTTCTTCTTCGGCCTCGACGGACAAAAGAAACCGAGATACGCGCTGAATCACATCTATTGCGAGAGGATGATGCGTTCATTTGTCCTTTTGTTTGTTTTGGCTCCATATTCTTCTCTCCAGCCGTGGTGTATCCTTAAGGGATGGGCTGATATTGTGGGCTGTGGGCTTTTAGTAGTATGTGTAGCAACTGCTGTAGCCGAAGGAACAATCAATTCCTTTCTTTTTATTTTGTTTCCACGCTATTGGTTGCATATCTTGACATATCTGTGAATTAAAATGAATGAATGGGGTAAAACACTTCCGTTGTTGAAAAAAGTGTTAATGTCGGTGTATATTTTCATGGAAATAACTTTAATAATTTTAATGTGTTATTTTTTTAAATTTTGTTTGTAATGTGGTAAATCTTTTCGAAATTGGAATGTTACATGATTATGTAGTGCATTTAGGAGCATTCATTCATTCGCCCAGTAATTCAACCCAAATTCGAGAACATCATGTTAGAACCCCAATAAATTACCAGGTCAGACAGAAACGATAAATTAAGAAATACGGTCTACCCGATGGGTCATTACACCACTCTGAGGCTTTAAAGTTAGGTTAATACGTTAGACGAGCTTCATGAAATGCGCTTTCTCTCAATTAGGTGGGTGAGAAGCCAAGAGGTACTAGTGATTTCTTTTTTTCTATGCAGTGTTAGGCAGAGAAATTAGGTATGGAAAACAAACCAGATCAATTAGATATTTGGTAGTGCATTTTATTTTCCACTCGATGTCAGCACAGAGCAGATACTCACTCGTGTCCCATGGTAACAAAGTTTTTTGTGTATTTCTGTTTACAATTAACTGTACCTGACATTGTTGAGAAAAATATCACTTGTACCCCTTGGCTTTTCACCCTCTCAATTGACATTGGCTCGAGTTTCAATACTTATACTCGCATGCATTTTCCTTTCTCCTCACCATAATGAGACAACTACACGGTTATGGGCCCTTTTCGAAGAAAAACAAGCTTGGAGCGGTAGAATTAGGCAAATCCATAAAAAAACCTCGAACTAAAGATGGAGGTGGCCCTACTCCACTGTTATCGAGTAGAAGTTTTGCTATCCGTAAGTTTATAGTTCTCGCCGCTGGAGTGGGTGGATGTTAAAACTCATGTTTGGGGGAAGTAGGGCGAGGTCGGCCCCGAACTCGATAGAGGGAGCGATGAACGGGAAACACAATGGAGGCGAACAGGGAAGTGGAATGGCTCTAGGCTCCTCATGCCCCTCGAAAGGGTGGCATTGTGTGCCCTGCCGAGCGTGTAAACCCCTTTCAATTTCCCCAAAGGACTGAGCACCTTTCCTCCTTCCTTGAGTCCCACCCTAGTAAGCTTGAAAGTATGGATTCGGCAACCTTTGTCGCTGATGGATCAGTGCAGGCACATCTACATAATACCCTGCGAGCCACCTCTAAGATGTTTGACAGAAGGTGACCAATCACCAACATGCAAGACATGGACACGACACACCTCTCATGCACAAGACAAGGTCATATAAATGTTACGCATAGCAGTGGCGCTGCGAGGGAGGGGTTTGGGGAATAAATCTCCCCCCCCCCCCCCCAGAGCTCAGAGGAATATTAAAGTTTAATCCATTTTACTTAGTTTTATTAGAATTACTAATAGAATAGTGTTGGGATTAATCAAATATCCCTCAGAAAGCCGTAAAAATTCCGCCATTTTGAACCATTTTACTTAAAAAATTTCTGAAGGAGGGTCCCCGCAAATCCCGATTACCCTGGCGGGTATGCAATACCCCCACACCTCTAAGTATTAGTTGCGCCTAAACCCCCCCCCCCCCTAGCCTTAATTCTTAGCTATTCCAGAGGTAGAAATCCATTTCGAATGTGCAGAGATAGAAATAGCTCTTTGCCACTTTCAATACGAATGAAGAAAACGACTGAATGATGAAAGGCGTATTTTTCTGTCTCAAGGAGAATAACATATCCAGAAAATAAATAGCAAAGGCATCTAGAAATACAGGATAACTGACATACATTTGCGTAATTTTTCCATAAGAAACCAATTGATGTGAATGAGTGTTCCGTAAACCACTGAAAATATAATGTGACCTTCGGAAATTTTATGATTGTGATACAGTGATATTGGAGGAATTATAAATACAGAGTTGTACAGCTTAAATGAGGATGGAATACCTTCCTGTTTGTACCACGAATAGACCGTTTATGACATGAATAGACCATTTAACTTGTTATGGAAATCAGCGATGGGCAAGGATCGCGGAATAATTTTTATGCCCTTCATCGTTATGTTATAGTCGTTTTCGCCATTATTTTTCTGATTTTGATTGCTAATTCTAGATATAAAGAGGGTTATTTATCTTTTCTCTGTACAGGTCATAAAATCAAAAATTACTCGGATCAATTTGTATCTCGGAAGTTATCAACTTGAGCGGGTATTATCAAATCAGGGTCACTAGTTTATGGTCATTGCGCTTGATTAGGGTAGTAATTGCGGCTTTCAAAAGTCCGTAAATGTCCTTTTTATAAATCTGCTCCTATATTCACCGTGATAAAGAGTTATATTTATTAGCTATCCTCTGAAATTTCCTCCAGGTATCTGTGTAATTATTTGTGTTACTGTTTTAAACACTTTCCCTTATGTTTGCTTTCTTTTATTTTAATCCTTACAATCTTGACTTCCGGTTGTTGATTATATCTTCTAATAACTGTGATTTTGTCCGGGCTCTTCAAAATTTCTCCAATTATTTCTTGTAAGTACATTTAACCGTTTCAACTTCACTACTGTTTTCTTTTAGTTATACTTGCCAACATATTATGTAAGTTAGAATTCCGTTAGATATTGTATACTTTACTATCGGATTAATTTTTTTATTTAGTGAGCAAGAATAAGAAAAAACTCAATTGAAAAAGCATAATTTTGTTACTTCTAATGTCGTCTTCTCTGCATTGCGGTCGTGTTTAATTCTATCGCTGTTTTTTATTAACCCAAAAGGAATGCTCCCTCCTTTCTTCGGCATTTTAATAACGTGCGCCACGGTATAAAGAATTTTTTAACCCTGCTTAATCGAGGGTTTTTTTTACTGCGGCCACTCTGGATTCAAGGTACTTCATAGTCATGAGTCCCCTGACACTGTTTTTGTGAACTTCCCGACCGAATATATTGTACGCGGAAGTAAGCCCCCGTGGCCAGGGAAAATTTTCCCCGAGCGTCGCTTTATATTTCCCGGTTGAGGAAGGCAGGGTTATTAGCTGAAGTAAGTGTTTGTCGGGATTATGATGACCTTTTCACATCTTTTCTGGTCTTGCCCACGTACTCGATGGAAGAGGAGGTAAGCCACTTTTAATGTTTTGTGTCTAGTGGCCGAGTTGACGCTAATTGTGACGACGTAAAGTTCCGGCGTCACTTAAAGGTGAAAGATAAATCATAGCTACCTCATTTCGATATTTACCTTGCTGAGGTTTTGTAAAACACGGCAGAGGTCGGGAACCTGCGGATCCTGAAATAATTCAATACGAGCTGCAATACTATTAGATGCTAACTATTTTCGAATTTGAGGTTTTAGTAGTGCATTTGTAAAATTTAGTGAATATTTATGGAGTGTATGGATTCAAATCTGAAAACAGATGTCCATGTAACCCTCGTTGTCTTACAATTTGAACATGGTAGTAGCTTTAAAAATGTTGATGATCGCCCTAAATCTTATTCAGATTGCAGCTCAGCCTAACAGATGGCTCTTTAATAATTTCTTTTACGTTTGTAACTTGCCGTAATGTGGTGATAATTGAATTTATTTTGGTGTAACTTTATCAGCCTAATGTTTTTCGGTGGTTATTTTGGCTTATGATGAATAGCAAGTAAACCATGATATATAAAGTTAAAACTAACGTCCATTCATTGCTACTGCTTTTTCAGCCCTTTGTCTTTACACTTTTAAATACCGTGGTAAATCGTTTCATTTTTCCTACTTTGTGGCAGAGTAAGGAAAATTTTCACATAATTGCCCCCTGAAACCGTTTCGTTTGTCTTCTGTGTCATTTAAAACAAACATTTACTGCAGGTTTGTATAACCTTTTCAGCTTCTACTTTGAGTCGATGCATTTCTATCCATTAACCGTGTTTAAAGAATGACAGTAGGTACTGCTTTAAACGAATGTTGGTGTGGAAATACTGAAGGCTGGCAATTTTATATCTCAAGCTCTGGATATTTTAAGTCAAAGACTCTTTGAGCATTGAGGGTCTAGTGTAGAGTATTTTTATCTTTTCTCTTTATGCAAGAGTACTCTTGGAAGTCATTCTTTTATTTTTCCTCCAACCCCATCGTGCTTACCAATTACATTTCTTGTAGTGAATTTGTCCATTTGGAGCATTATGCATGCTGATGGGAAAATATCTTCATCAATGAAAGTTAATATGTACTGGAAAACCGTTATTAGACGAGGTGAATTTAATATAAATAACCATTTTCAATTTTTAAATGGCTTGCAGGGAAATAAACTGTCCTCAGCAAAAGTCACAGTTTTTAAGTACAATACGTTCATCAAGAGAATGCATTTCAATTTATATGTTGCCCTGATCATTTGAACTCTTTCTTGAATTGTTCTACTTAGCTTCTTCAGTGTTATAGTAATCATTTGTTTCTTTACGAAGGCCACGGTAATACACTTCACAAGGATATTCTATTAATTTCCCCCACTATTGCATTTATGTGGAATTATGTGGTTGTGTATGAACTAGACCCAATAAATAGTGGAACACACTACGGAATAAACACATCTTGCATTATTGTTATACGTATAGGATATATTCTATTTAAAAAATATTAAAACATATAAATGTTTATTACTTGAAGCGTAAATAATAACTGAAAAAAATACGTCCTTTGTATCTTATGTAGCGGTATATTTCTAAACACCTCGACTCGTTGAGATACTGACTGTTGAGATAAAATTATAACTTCCAACGTGATTTTTGCGTGTTTTGTCACTATTGGACGGATTTCAACTGAATTTCCCTCTCACAAATTCTGAATTTTTGGCAGGAAAAATGTCGTTCTTGTCAGGGTAAACTTAATGGAAGAACACTAGTGTTCATATAATGCCACTTTTTATTAATTTATTGTTTAACGGGTTACAATGCCATCGTGATTTATGGAGACTCAGTAACCACGAAACGCGTAATAAAGAAATATGTGAAAGAGTAGTTTGGACAGAATTGTAGACAAGGGCGGATCTAGGATTTTTTCGGGGGGGAGTAGGGGGACAAGGGTTTGACAGGCGAACTGTCATCTCATATTTGGGATTAAAACTATATGCATCAATTACTCTATGAAATATACTTTGATTTTATTATAAAAGTTATTGTTATGCAAATATTTATAACTTTTATATTAAAAAATAAATATTTACATAATATTAACTTTTATATTAACATATAAAATTTATTAATGACTCAATTAAAACTTGACTATTTTTGCCTGGGGAGCGCGTGCTCCCCAGGCAAACATCACCCCCTAAATCCGCCAATGATTGTAGATATTCTTCAATAATCTCACAGGGGATATTCTTAACTAAGCTCACTCACTCTTATCTGATTTTCACTACTTCAAATGTCCACTCGTATCCATCCGAGGCGCATGTGCGGACGAGTAAATAAAAAAACAACCCAATGCGGCGCAATTCCTCAACTTTCGCGACTGGACCATATTTATCGATGAAGCAGCGCTCCCTCCCGCGTCGCTTGTTTCTTTTTACGGAATAGTCCCCGCGATCGCGTCCAGGCGTCTCTGAGGTTAGTTATTCCTCGCGCACAACCCACCGTGTGACTTTCCCTCTATTCCGTGATCGTGAGTACGTGCATATATGTACTCAGCACGGCTACTGGGGCAACGAGCTGGAAAAGGTAATACACGAGCTCTTAGGGCGGAATTTGCTAGACCAGAAGTCGGTGGATTATATAAAGTCCCTATAACTCTCGTTAGATTGAAATCCTATTGAAAATCTTCCATCATGTTCTTCGATTATGATGTGAATGCTGTACGTCGTCTATAGTCTTCCTTATTTAGTGCCGTACTAAGTACAGTGTTGTAGCCTGGCCGGAATTCTTTATTACTTCGTGTTCATTTAAAAACTAACGGCTACACTTCACGTAAAAATTACAATTGCCAAGCCATAATCGTGTAACGTATTGATAAGTCTTGTGTCTGAATTTTGAGAGTAGAGAGCCTTGAAGGAATAATTAACTTACTCTTAAAATTCTTTAAATTAAAAAAAGAACAGTGGATTGAATAGGATCATGCAATTTTGTCATCATCGTTGCAATAATTTTTGGAATAGGGTATATACCAGGTAACGGTAATTTGCCACCATACTTATTACCAGAGGATATTTATTAACTACTGGTATTTTTATGATACGATTTTAGATGCTACTTAGTACGTTATATTGCTTTTCTAAGTTTATCTTATTTTCGCTAGCACTGATCAAACATCAACATAAGGCTTCTGTGAAAGAACATTGCAATAAGCTTTGTTTTTGTTCTTCCTCTTTGGCTACAATAATTTTATAGAGAGAAAATTGTGCATGAGGGTGCCTTATTTTTTTAAAAATCAGTTGTAACTAGTAAAAAAAACGGAATAGAAAAATGCCAGTTTAAGTGAAATATAAAACCAGATTATCCCGTTACAAGAGAAAAGGCGTCATTTTTTAAATATAGTTAGCAACTCTCGCATCACTGGACGAAAATTTGAAAATTAGAATAGTTTAAAGCAATGAAAGTGAAAGAGTTGGTGATTCATTATATACCATCGGAAACCATAGAAACATCAAAGAAACATTTTTTTAGCGAAATCTGGCATAAGGGCAGTCATAATTAATACCTTCGAGCCGCGGCATTAATATTTTTTCCCTGATCGGCTCATAAATCGTGTTCGGCTCGTGCAGTGGGGTATTAATGCGCCTCTAATTCCCTCTATAGGGAGGATGAAGCCGGGATGAGAAATTCGCTCCGAATGACTCGCGAAACATCGGCTTCACGGAATTTATAATTGCCCCCAGGGCGTTGCTCGTGCAGCGACCGTCTGCTGAGCTCACTTGCGAAAATTGATTGAAGGAATTTTGGGGCGCGTCTGGCTGTAATGGGGCCATAAAGAGGAGCGGAGATTGATATCGGTTCAGGATCGGGCGGATGGGAATCCGTTTTAAAAAACAAATTCATAGCACACCGATAGGATGTCGATGCGTTTGTAGAGAACGTATTGAGTGGTGGTGCGAAGTATGGTAGGAAGAGAATAGGGTGTTTTCCTATTGTTTTTTTATTGCCTACATCGAAATATTACTACTCCTTGAGTACGCATGTCACGCTTCTAGATTTTTAAATGTCGATATCTATTTTTCGCGATTAAATGAAAAGTGAAAATTTTCAAGCGAGCGAAAACGCGACGGCTAAGTATGAATGCTGGGAAAAGCCCGCGTGACGTCATTCTGGTTCCGGCCTCCGCCGTGTGAGGTGACCTTGGGGCGAGGTTATGTGCTCCGCTGCGATGCAGGCTGCTAGCAGGTAGCTTTTCGATTAAATAAGAATTATTAATACCTTAACAAACGAAGGAAACTTTCCGACCTAAGGCAATTTTAGTAGGTGATCATTAAGAGATGTTTCCCTGAGCTCTGTGCCTCACGCATGCATTGGTAATCTCAGAATATGTTAAACTCCTGGCTAATCGTGTAGCATCAAGGTCACGTGGAGTGGCATCGCATAGGCGCCAATCTGGCCTTTTTAAAATTAACCCGGCGGCCTGGGTTAAAATTTACCGTTGTCATTCGTCTAAACTAGGATTTCTAAAACCAAATAATTTGTACATTATGAATACACTAATGGTGGGTAACGAATCGCAATGCCTCTCATTTTCTTTGATGAAGGAAACTATTATTTTGGATAAAAAAATTACTAATAATACTATAAAAATACGTTTTTTAATGACTTTGCAAAATGATCTCACGGAGTGACCGCGCCGAAGGCGTGTATGATGTTGCTGTACTGATGAGCTTTGGCTCACTCCAACGAGCCAGTTTGCAATAAAAAGATTGAAAAAATAGCGCATATGTACTGTTTTTGGTGTAAAGTGGTGTTTGTGAGAAATAGAACCTTAAATCTAATTTTTTACGGGGTAAAAAAGCGATTCTATAATAAGGATCCAATTCACTCATAATTGGAAAATTGAGTAACGTTTTTAATATTATTTTTTTCTGCCTTTTAATAGGATATTTTATATTATTTTTTTTGTGCTACCATCCTGGCAACTTTCTTTTTTTTCCTCTTTTTTCCATTGCGTGCCATTTTATATTAATAACAATTTTTGACCAATTTTGCTCTTTTTTAATACACAACGGATTAAACCAACCTAAACTATAATCAATGATTGGAGGGAGGTAAATGTATAGGACAGACTTATAGAGGAGTAACATGTTGTGACAGCGTATATGTATTTGGGATATATGGATCGTAATCCTAAATATATGTAATTTGTGTATTATTAGTCCGTGGGATTGGCATTCATTCTGCAGCCCTCCGTGTCTCCCTGTCCTAAGGCAGTTCTTTCAGTTCCTTGTGGTCCTTCCTCCTCATCTCCTTCTGTATTTGCTCCAAGTAGGTTGGTACTTATCTCTTGACTTTCCCATGGAGACTTTTCGTTCGTTCACGACTAATGTCCGTGATTTTGAGTCTGTACCGGTGAGTCAAAACTCACCCTAACCTGCCAGTTAAAGCAACAAAAAAAATGGCGCAGGTGCATCGTTGTCATTGTAATGTGATGTTTTTGTGGAAAGGAAAGTTAAGACTAATACATTTATGGACAAATTTTTTGAACCATTCAACAACTTGATCATTTATGCAAAGTTATTATTTGTATAAATTTTTCTTTTTCATTTCAATAATATTTTTTTAACCACTCCGGTTACTTTTTTTTGATTTTTTTGTCAATGCATTTATATTCGTTGAGTTGTGCATTTCTATAATCTTTTGCACTTTTTTCCCCCTCGCAATTACTGCGTCTCATATAGGTAATAGCCAATCCACCGAGTCCTTTTTTGGCGTATGGTACAACGCAGGCCCTTCTCTTCGCATGTTCTTTCGGTATGTCTCTTTGTCTATCACACTAACAGCTTTTTTCGATCTTCGGTATTCCCATCCAGAAACAGGTCTCGAAGGGTTATAGTCTTTTCTAGCCAGGTTTTGCAATAGTCCATGCGTCTGATCCGTGGCGCGCCGCTGTCCACGCGAATGTTTTTACTTTTACTGCATTATTTTCATGAATAATGTAGTACGTGTCCAGATATAATAATAATAATAATAATACGTGTCCAAAATTAATGTTACAGAGTTAATTTACGGCATTTTAACCAATTTTCAACTTAAAAAATCAATTACATGGGAGTATCGGTCAGCGATCCTAAATATCAACAGTTTTTAGTGGTATCATTAAAAAATTGGAGTGAGATACCCAGTGTTAAAGCATTTATGTCCGAGGGAAGGATTTTGGTTCAGATATTGACGAGAAAGCAGGAAATCAGGGTTTAGGAATAGAATGGAAAATGATTAACCTTATCCTGAACTTAAAAAGGATATTCACCTTAGGAAGGGGACTGTCAGGGGTGAAATGGTTTTCCGTATGAACCTACCAAAAGAGAAATAATTCTTTAACATGAGTTTTAATGACGAGTACTCTCTAGTAACTCCCAGTTTCAACGTTCTCAGTCTATCGTCATTTCCCTGCTCTTATTTTGTGATTTATGGCATTGAAAGGGTTCAATGAATGATACACCTGTTTTACCTTTGGTTTCTTTTCAAGTCAACGTATCCTCTTGTCTTTGACGATTATATTTTTACGCAATTCAGCGACGCAGTTTGTCTAAACGGAGGCCATCAATTCTGTGAGCCAACTTGTTTACCCTCTACCTCTCTGCAGCAAGGCTTTAAATGGGATTGCCGGTTAGCGATGGCCTAACCTTCCTCGTCCATCAGGTATCCCACTACACTAACAGTCATCTCCCCCGAGGATGTTTACCCAGGGCTGTCTCTATGAACAAACACCTTGCCACTACGCCCACCGGCACTCGCTTGTCCTGAAGATCGTGTTGTCACCGTTGAGGGCTGTCAACTGTTTTCCATTAGCGTTTTGACGATATCCGCGTGTTTTCTTCGACATAGTGGGATCAAATATAATGGCTTATTTTTAGTGTGCTAGGATTCTCTTTGAAAATGATCTCATTTTATTTATTTCATAAATATGTAGAATATGCATCCTATTTTATCGTTAAAAGGTTACTTTGTCGCCATGGATTCAATAAAGTCGCTTAGCGAACTACACCAACAGCTTCTGTTACTATCGCGAGTTGAAAATAGTTACATTGTAGTTCTGAGCATATTGCGAACTCAGCGATCGCCGCCGTGTCGATTTTTTGAGTCACGTGCCTTTTAGTTACCATTTTACAAGTAAATATACATTATTTAAATGTAAATTCACAACTGGACACTTCCATTGACAATGTACATATTACCTGAAAGCCACATGCAGAGGTGTTTGGCTGGGGGGTGAACTGAACAATCACCAGCACGCACCAGAAGATTAAAATTTACCTTCACGAACATGCATTACGCTACATGTACGGTACGCATGACACTTTAGCTATGGGATTAATCTATTTACTCCTCATGAAGGCAATCTGCTTATCGAACTTAAACATGTAATCCTCGTAATCCGAACCTCACTGTTCGAAATTCGCACACTTGCGACTTGCTCGTCTGAGGTGAGCTCTACTCTCACTTGTCCTACCTAAATATGTGTTTACACTGTGTAACAATTTATATAAAATATATTATTTGTAAATTGTTTTATATAACATTTTACACTGTGTTAACATGTAACGCACCTTAATCAGCTTTCGGTTCGAAACGCCAATAATGAGTGAAAGAGTGATATGAAATATGCGCTACGTAAGCTTCCCAAGTGAAATCCAAGTCTTATATCTCATTTCAAGGGAAATATGTGTAGAAATACTTAGATATATAGGGATGATTATACATCAAGGATAAATTGTCAGAAAGAAAACATTTGGCGCAGCCGGAATCGAACCCGGATCTCTCGTTTGCCGATCATCATGTAGGACTTGGTCGCGTAACTGGTAGCATGTTCGACCCGCAATCGGGAGGTCCGGGTTCGAATCCCAGCTAAGTCAAATGATAACGAAAATATCATCCTTGGTATCACTAACTTTACATCGTGCGCGTAACTGCGTAGATAGTTACTAGTTTCCAGGAGTGCTATGATAAAGGATATAACCTCACTGTAGCCGATCGTTCCTCGTCTGCCATGAAAACGATAGGTCGGTCTTTCGATGCCGCAGCTGCGATGATCGTCCTTGTCCTCTTCAATAGCTCGCGACTGTCACTCTCAAGGACTCGTTGTTCCTGCACGTCTCTCCTCCTGGTCCATCCCCCACCCCCTTCGCCTCCTAAGCTCTCCCTCACCCTCCGCAACCATCTTTCCGCTTGCTGCCATGTATGGGTGCGGAAGTTGCACTCGCGATGGAAGAAGGCTTTGATCCACATTAACTATTCTTACCAGCGTCTTTTATTTCATCTCTTTCTGCACGTTCTCGTCGTCGTATACCAGGTCATTTATCTTAAACTTCCGCCATTTTCATCTCGATCCAAAGCACGAAATCGATTCATTACGGCTAAAATTATATTTTTGAACCCGTTTATCTGACTTCCTATATTGCTGTTGGCCTATTTTTTTTTGATGTATTAACTTGTGTTGCATACTTAAATAGTGTCTTTCAGCGTGGTAGCCTTTCGTGTTTAAACAATTTATTTTTAAGTAAATTTTAATGGGCATAATCTACCTATACACGAATCCGGCGTCTTAAACTCTGTCAACTCATCTACCTTCAAATCTTACCCGGAAACAGTATATGTGAGTAAATTATCGATGAAAGGACATGGACTCGATAAGGTTATAAAAATAAAAGTAATATCAGCTGCCATTCTGACTGACCCCGCGCGGACATAAATTGCTTGGGCGTGGTTGCCTTGGACGTAAGCATAAATATAAACTCTATAGGCGTAAGCGTGGACAAGCTAACCACTGAATTCCCGTAACCCTACCAATTAATGGACAGCTTATTTGGTGCTTCGAGGGTCACTTGGAATGGATTTTCCTCATTTAATGAGTATTTTTAGCGATAGGTCAAAAATGTAATGTTTCTGTTGTGCTTTTTATTGCTCTGCAGAATAATATACGTATATTTTTTTACAATTTGAATCCCTGCCGTTAAATCTTCCATAATTTGAGATATGGTCTAATGAAAGCGATCGTCTAGGGACAAGTAGATGGCTAAAACGGAATAGGAACACCGCGAATGAAATATATGGAACATACGGACAGGTAAAGAAGAATGTGGAGGAGAAGAAACACGTACGTGTGAAAAGATTAGCTGATTGAAGAATGGTGCTGAGAGTTTCGTCGAACCAATCTCACGACTGCTGACCAGTCTATGATGAATGCATACCATTTTAGTGTAGATATACTCCAGGTTTAATTCTAAAATCCTATTAATTAATGTCTCAAAACTATGAAATGGTAAAACCGATTTTATTGATCCTCTAGTGATGCTACCGACTTTTCTCTTATGGAGAAGTGCATGGCATTGTTGTTCGCCCCCTCTCTCATATCGTCGGATGAAGGATAAGTGGGATGTTAATTCCTGTCGGTCGATATGTAACTCCCAGCTGTTGCGTACACTTCCCACAGATCAAGTCCACCCCCAGACAGACAACTTAACCTGTTCCACTCCTTTCACGTTTGCCTTAATGCTGAGCACACCCACCCGAATCGTTTCCCTCTCACTCGATCTTCTTGCACTCTCCTTCCCCTCAACATTTTTCCTGTGTTTCTCGTTCTACCTTCCACTATACCTATACCTTCCCCATTCTAACAGCTCTTACCAGTTGGCTGTGAGTCACCCCATGCGTGGCTGGTGCCGCCCGCGTCCTTGCGACGTCACGGTCGGGAATGCTAAATGATTTAAGGGTGGATGGCGAGAATGTATGGTCATCAAAAACGCCTCTTTGCATTTGCTCCCCCGCAGTGAAAAAAAAATTAGTTGTAAATATCAGATTCTGATGAAATTCATCGAACTTTTCGGTTTTTGTGGAACATCGAATATTTCAGTGCAATGACCGAACCAGTTTGATGGTCTATCAAAATGGCCAACTAAGGCTAAGATCGATAAAAGCTACTTAAATCATAAAGATAATAAAACCGACGTAGTTCGGGCATATGAATAGAGTTTGATAATTGTTACCTGTGGTGTAACTATGGTGGGATGAGGGATTATATCCCCCTACCCCCAAAGCCGCAGAGAAATAATAATATTACTTAAAACTGTTGTCTAGTTTTGACGTATGATAACTGCATCTGCTTAAAGTTAAAAATAATTTATTAAAACCATGACAGTGAGACGAGCCACTGAATACCGACCGATGACCAACCCCCGTTTCCTTAGGGGGGATCGCAGCCATGGGTCCCCCGTACTCCCCTCAAAAGCATATTCCTAGTTACGCCACTGATTGTTGCCAAACAAACAAGCGTTTTCGTAAAATAAAACATCACCTTGATGAAAGTTACCAAACTCTGAAGCGTATCAAATTTATGCAGTTATTTTTACCAAACCATTTCGTACAATTAACCAAGTTATGAAATTTGGAAAAGTTCGATAAAATTTATCAAGAATGTTTGAAAGAATCAATCAAGGGCTTTCTTATTAGCATCAAAGTTGAAATATATTTTAAAAAACTACTCCCTATCATACCAGTTTGATAGTTTTTAACAAATCTTTTTTCCGTACGCAAAATGTCCTACTTCTTTCTACCCTCTCCCTGTTAAATCATGCCTTCCTTCTGATGCTTGTACACCACAAATGTTATGACCGGTATCACTTTTATGTAAATGTTTATATAAACGATTCATTCTTTTTATCCGTTTCATTTTCTGAAGCTTATTTGTTTTAACAAAATTAAAATAAAACTTTGTTCTTATCCAACAATTTATTCTCGCGGTACAACTAGTTTCGACGCATTGGCGTCATCATCAGGTACCTTAATTAAATTATTAATTGGAACTTCTTGTAGACTCTTTTTATCGAATCTGCTTCAATTCACTGCTTATATCGTCGAATGTTGAATTTTTTACATTTTTTGACGTTTACGAATGATTAAAATGTGGGCAATTGTTTCGGCTTCGTTTAGACCATTGTTCGAGATTTGATTTAGCTTCATTTTTAGCGTTTGGTCAAAAATTCGACTCTTCGAATATTTGTTCGAACCAATTTCCTAAATTTGAATACTCAAGGCTTTTTTGGAATTTTCATGAAGATTTTTTGAACCAAAGAATGGATGCATTGATTTTCAGACTATTTCGTTCTTACTGTTACCTTTGGTATTGCTTAAGATCTATGAAACCTTTTTCCTGAAATGGCTGTGAATGATATTGTCTGATGCAAATTTATTTATACTGATGTACATAACCATTTGAGCTTCGATGAATTTCGTTAAGCATGATGATAATCAACTTTTTAAAACTCTAACGCTCTAACCAACTATACCAGCGCTATGCATGAAGATTTCTTCATGCAATTATCCATGAAGAAGTTTTTGCATCACACCGACCTTCTAGTGGAAGGCCTCAGATTCTTGCTTGCTCGTAGTATTTATGACGGTATTTGTGATACATTCCGTAGTCATGCGTGATTTAGCTGTTGTTGCGGGGTGCATTCTGAAAATATTTCTCCGTCATTTTCCATACGCCCTTGGGCTTTCATGCCTAGGTTGTTCATGGCAGAGGATATAAAATATGGGGGTATGGAAACTTGGCGCTAGATCTTGAAGATGTTCGAGAAATATTCCGTCTAAATCGGTTAAAAAGATTAAGGCATATTCTTATAATGAATGTTGAAGGGAGAAAACGAAGTCTTTGGATTGATGATGGTCAGTTATGAAGATTATTCACTCTAAATATTTCTACGTTAGAAAAACTCAAGAGTGCGGTAATGATTATAACGATTAGTATTTACATAGGATTAGTGACAGTTTATTGCCGATTTTTCTATTCGTCATGAAATAGTTATTTGCGCAATAAATTACAAACACCACTGCTGCAATAGTGTAGAAGTAAGTTTTTGGTGGTGAAACAAATATCGTGCTTCTTTTCGCTTTTCGAGTGATACCGCAAAGATTTCCGCTGGTTAGTCCGCGATAATTGCCAGTGAAAAGTACCTATTTTCATAGTATTTGTAAGGTATTTCTCCATAATTTTATATTTTCGAGTAATTTCTACGTGGGTGACTAAACTGCATAGAAACATCTAGGTGTTTTTTAATTCTGTTAATTCTAACCAAACTCCGGTCCCAGGTGTCTGTCGTCGATACACTTTTATGAAATTGTACAATATTGAAAGAGGTGAATAGTCAGAAAATTTCGAAGAGATTGAAAAGTCTTGGAATGTCAAGTAATGTGAAAAAGAAAGCTCGGAAATCGTCTTTGATTTAATCGTCAAGCGGTGCTATTAGATCCTCATCCTCTTATCTATCGATGTAATCTTGGCTATTTTAGTGTCCCGAATTTTTTTTGATAGTCGCCTTCTTTGAGATCACTCAAATAAAGTCAAATCTAGAGTCCCTTTTTCTAATTTTATACGCATATCATAAAACTATTTATATTTGTTCCGTGTAACTACCATTAATTCCAACTTTTCGTGATTCAGATGAATCTCCTTAAGCCTGAAAATTCTGTTACATCGTAATTGTGACTTCCAAGACACTCTTCGCTTTGAATCAATGTTTCTTCCCAAAACAATGCGCTTGTTATAAATTTATAATTATATATTTGTTTTTGTTAATTTTTCATTAAATATTTTCTCTTATTTTCAATGTTATGCCACTCATATGGGTCTCCATTTATGTCAAAATTGGTTTTCATCGCAATCTGATCATATTTTATCAAGTTTAAGGCTTTCATATTTCGTAAAATGCGTAAGCTTCTAGGTGTGCTTTAGGGAAACGCAATCTAAAACAGAGAGCGTTACAGAAATGCTTTGAGAGTACTGGGATGTGAGATTTTACAGGAGAAGAGGTAAAGAAACATTATTTGGGATGTGCAAAATAGGGAGCGAGGAAAAAGTATGGGATGACTTTGGGAAGGGCATAAAAAACAAACAACCTTTGTGGGAAAAAATGATCACCAGTTCAAGATAAAGTGCCGTTCGCAAAGGACAAATGTAAAGCAATTATCCTCATCGAATAAGACCATACGGGATTGGAACGACCTACCAGCAAAAATATTTAAGATCTTCCCGAAGACATTGTTATTTTTATATAAAAAACGCAATTATTTTCCTTCATAAAAGAAAACAAAATATTGAAAAATAATGAATTTACTACATATTTCTTTCACAATGAAATATTTTCCATCATGAAAAGTGTTGAAATTAATTTGAAACCCTCTACTTAGTACCCCGTTTTTAAAAAATTTCCCCCCCTGTTTTTGGACCCCCCCCCCCCCCCCAGAACGAAATTCCTGGCTACGCCACTGGTCGTTTTACTCATATGTTCATGTTACCACCAAACCATTGGCCTGCTTGTTGTGATTTAATAATTATAGTAACGTTTTTTAAATGCAAATATCTGCCAGTGTTTCGGCATGTATGCCAAATACTGTCATCAGAGCTGTTGCGCAATGAAACAATTCCAATTCATCGCAAAAAAAGCCTTGATGAAGGTTTATAAATATATTGAAACGTTGGAAAAAATTTGCATTTAAAATTTTCAAGGCCTACATTTCAATACCCTAAAAAACGTTAAAAATAGTGGTCAAGAGAATTAAAAAAACTAATAATAATAAGGAGAATCTGTAAATTTATGTAGGCCGTCTGGAAATTCATGGGAAGACAGGAAATTCCAGGTAAATTCTAGGCTCACTGGCCACCCTGCTAGGGCCCTTTTTCGCTTTCCACGGGCCCCTGTCTCCGGTTTCGCCCTTTCGACCTGATCTTCGTCCCACGCTCTCCTTCCCCTCCTCTCTCCACAGATGTCCTCCCACTCGCGAGAACGAACGACCCCAAAGAGACCTCGAACCCACGCTCACACCTCTCGGTCCCTTTCTTTATTTTAATGGCTCCTTTTCTTAACTGTCTTCGCCTCCATATTTTGCGGGACGAGTTGGGAATTGTGTTTTTTTATATCCCCGCCGCCATCCTTTATCTCAATTTCCCTGCGATCGGTCGGACTGGTGATTTTTCCTCACCATCAATCCCTATGCAGTAGAGCGAGCTTAGAGTCTCGATTCATTTTGAGGATTCGGTTCTCGTGATTTTATTCGTGTCAATTATTCGATGCTTCAAATCGTTGATATGGAATAATGAAATCGTAGGAATTCACGATTCTTTGGATTGGACTGAATCCACTAATCCATGACGATTGCGCAGAAGATCTTTTGTTTTGAGCAAAAGGCTTTTGATTTCATAGTAGCTGTACGTTCGAGGAAATCAGTTCATTTTATTCATATTAATGTCGAATGCATTCCGAACTAGGTCGAAATTAGTTCTCGGCGATTAAAATGGACTCCTTTCGGCAACATTGTCAACATCAAGCACCTATTCCACAGATGGTAAGGAGGGATAAACCTAGTCAGGGGCGGATCCAGGATTTCTTTCTGGGCGGGAGGGGGCACAAGCAAGGCCGTCGCCAGGATTTTGTTCTGGGGGGGGGGGGGGGCACAAGGATACCCTGTAATACAAAACGAACGCAATGATAACGGGATCGTTTTTATTTTATTTTATTAAAAATCTTGCATATTTTTTAAGGGTCTGGGGGCACGTGCCTCCGTGCCCTCCCTTAGATCCGCCTATGAACCTAGTCCTCTAGTCGGGTCTGACCGCGGGTCGTCCTGTGTGCTTGGCCTGTGTCTGACAAGCGTGTGCGAGTCTGATTAAGGCTAGGATGAGTACATACTGACTTGTGTGGAATCACCCCGCGTGCCACACCTCCTGGTGATGGCTTACACAGTATCTCGTAGATGTAGTCCCAGTTGTAATTTCCTATTCACGGCCTTCACAAAATCCAAATCTGCTACAATCTGAATTCGGTGATTGAAAACAGCTCATTAAGAACGAGATGTGTGCGGCAGATTCGGTAAGCAGCTACACAACTCGATTCTATGCAACGCAATCAACCACAACCAACTCCACTGGATTTGGATTTTATCGTTCATTACGAACCATTATGAACGTTATCCTTCATTTTGACAAAGCAAGTACGTAGTTCGCTGTGAGCTCAGATTGGGCACACACAAAGCGGGATCTGTTTTAGTTAACCCTGCGTACGCAGTTTTGACACTTTGGGCTCTTTACACATTGCGTCAACTTCGACAATCAACTGGATGAGTCAAAACGTTTCGTACTTGAAAAAAAACCGCGCGCTCGCTCTAGCAAAGTAACTTGATGAAATGGGAATGTTTTAAGAAATTTCAATGCGTCGCGTTTGACTTCTTGGCATTCATTTTCAATGTGAGTCCCTATTATTTGCATTAAGGCTAGATAAGGTTTGTTGTAAAGGCATCGTAAAGTTAAGATTGTTCTATATTTTCTGTCATGCAAAATATGAAAGCGTGATTGATTGATCGCTAACTTTTTGTTTTCTATTATTAATAGTTTGATTTGCTTGGTTGCATGTTCGTGTGCTTAACACTCTTATTTCCTGGTCTGATCGCGTCTCGTTGTTCTTTGTGCTTGACTTGTGTCCGGCAAGGGAGCCCGTTTCTATTTAGGCTCGGATGAATGCTGCTTTGCATTGCTGCTTTCGTTATGGAATCACCCCGTGCCTCACCGCCTGATTGTGGCTTGCACGGTACCTTGTAAACGTTTATGTAAATCATTTCGTTCAATACAATGAATCGTTCGTATTCAAAGATTCGGTCATGACCTCACTACTCTTCTTTACAGTCTGCCACCTCGTCCTCAGCCAAGGTGCGTATAATAGGCACCTTGGGTCCTCAGCTTCTCAGACCTTTTGCTCCACTCCCTTCTTCTGTTTTTGGGCATCCCCCTTCCACGCGTGCGTCACCAATCGGGCGGAACCTCATTTTTGTCTGTTACCCTTTGGGTCCCTGACCTTTTTCACTGTTGATATATTTTTTGTGCAGGAAAAAGGGAAACGGAAAGAACCTGAAGTGAGATGCGTTCGATCATCTCCCAATGCATTATTTTCCTCAGGATGAGAGGATCTGCTTTGAACCATTTACCCTCTAGGAAGAATTTCATTTTTATTTTAATCAAAACTGGAAGCTTTTTGCGTGGTGAATATGGGCTCCTAAATGGTAATAAAAAAAAACTTTGAAACTTTCACAACTTCAATTTTACTCACGACCATTTTCGGCGCTTATGTCATCTTCTGGCCCTTCAAATTTCTCTTGTTAATCTCCATCATTGGCCGGAATTTCGTGACGTCACTCATTATAGTTAGCGGTGTGGGAAAAATGAAACATTGAATTTTACGTAAAATCGTACCCTTGTGCTGCGGAACGGTTTGAACGTTAACCAAAATTTATTTTCTCAACTGCAAACATTTAGATTAAACGTATCTATGCGCTCAGTACACGTTAAGGAAGTTTTTGAAAACCGATTTAAAAGCGCGAATTTACTGCTTGAATTACGCTTCTACGGGACTGAGTGGCACCACCTTAGTGTAGTCCCCTTGGCTGTACTTCCCAAAAATTTCGGGGGCCCGAGCCCGAAACTAGGGTGGGGCAGATGCCCCGGGCGATAGATTTCAAGGGGCGGCAAAATTTGAAAAGTTTATTTTAGTTAAGTTATTTGTTTTTTCAAAATTATAATGCCACAATATATGTTGCTAGATTTTATTTGGTTTTGTAGCACATTTTATCAACTTTAGTACACTGTCTTTGAATACCGTATTATTTTCAATTAGTTACTATAAAAAAATTATTTGTATAATCAGAGAGGGAGCACACCATACCCAGTAAAGGGGAGTGGCCAATCGCCAAAATCACCTCACGTCAATGGACACCCCCTTATCTACCCTCCCTTTCGTTACCAGTTCAGGATGCTCCCTGAAATCCAAAACCTCATCTCCAAATTGCAAAATGACATTGTTTTCTCGTTTAAACTCTGGGACCATATCTGCCAATAACTTATTCAGCATTCCCTCTGGGATCCCGGGTACTCCTGGGAATAGGGAACTTGCATATATTTCAGATATAATCAATTGCCCCAAAATTATATAAAAATATATGTTTGCATACCTCGGTGAAAGTTTTTTTATTATTTTATGACGTGGTTTGCGATATTTAATGCATCAAAGTTCACGAAAATTTTCAAATTCAAGTGAGAAGCGAAAACGCCCGATGATTGGCTGGTAGAAAAGTGACGTCATAGTTCAGTACGAGGCACGGCGGCACGGCCATAGTAGAGGTTGCATAATTGAATACATGCGACGGCGTGGTTATGATTCATTTATTGAAGTGCAGACGTATCGGAGTTGTTCATTGTGACTTCAGGGCTATTATTTGATCTATTTCTCCTCCATCGAAAGCGATAGATTGCGTAAAGATGAAGGCATATGGTTATTCTTACGCTGATCCTAGCAAGCTCCCTGTTACTGATTCCATCATGATAACAGGGTATTTTAGTGAAACTGTAGACTTCGTCGGCTCGGAAAGTCGATGCCGAGAAATGAAAAGGTAGCTGATGTGCATCTGTAATGTTTTATAGTTCATAACAAAGTGAGACTTGCGTATAATATTGGCGAAAGCGTATACTCATGTGAAATGTGTATTCTTTTGGCAGTCCGGTAGAGTCTTATGGTGAACTTATTTCCACCTCGAAGCTGTCGATGATACTTTCAACTTAAAAATACCTTGCCTGGAGGGCGACAGGAAGCTCTGAGGAAGCCAGACTATCAATGTTTCAATTAAGTAGCGATAATATAGACGAACTTCCAACACAATCTACCATCTTGTGACTAAAAACCCCGAAGCCACTTCCTATTCTGCAGAAAGAATCGGTCAATCGCACTTCGATCAATATAATAAACACAACGTCTTCAGGTGTTAATAAGTTACTTTTGAAATGAAATACTTCCTAAATTAGCATTAAAATGTGCATGTTTTCCAAACAGAGTCTTTAATACATTTTGGGAGCTTTTCTCACGATATATCTGAAACCTACTCTAAAGGCGAGCTCATCGTCATTGCGATCGGTTGTCACTTAAAAATTCCATATCGGAAATCCTAGAGGGATGACTTTCGACGATGACCGTGATCACCTGCACTCTCACTATCACTGGAACCCGTGGTGAAAATATCATCCCAATCCAATTTCTATTTGGTTGTAACTGGGGAAAGAGCAACATAAAACTGCGCATTCTTTGGGCAACTTTGGGTTTGACTTTCCCTCAAACACACCATTTCCCCTGTGGTGCACATCAGTCCTATCTTTATACGATGGCCTGACAACCTTTAAATGGATCCTTGGTTTATCCTGACAACCAACTAAATGGAAATTGCTGATCCACACATGTCCATTCTTATCTCCATAGTTTCCAAATCAAAGGCAGCGGAACATTCCTCTTGTGACTCAACTTTTTTTTGAAAAGCAAGCAACGGCGTAGAATAAAATCAAAGAATGCTGCGATTCATTTTTGTGACCACCTCTGGATTCCATTCTTTTTCCATCTACAACTTCCTTTATCTTTCGGGGTAAACCATGGGACAAGATAATGTTTAAATATTTTCATTAATTTATAACAAAATATAAGTTCGAAAAATACCCAAAAGCCATTTTATTAATCCGCATTGATGAGTGTAAATTAATGTGGAAGATGAATGCTGTAAACGTAGTAGTTTTCCTTAGGTTGAGTTGCAAAGTTCATGAAGTTGACAAAACGGCTAATTTTTCGGTGCGCGGAGTCATTTATTGCACTGACCGTGTCTACATTTTTCAATTTTTTTGTAATAAAATAAATCAGAATTTAGGATAAAATTTCCTTTAAAATGACGTATAGTTCATTATTATAGCATGTAGTGAAGCCAGGATATAAATTTGCCAAGTACAGCGGCACATCATTTTGACGCCGACAGTAGAAGAAAACGCTGTCTTCTCGGCTGGCACTCGAATGCATGAGGATCAACGTTGCTCTATATTTTCATATTTCCTCCCTTGATTTTAAACATCATGGAATTTTCTATGTCCTTCCGTAACTGAAATTTGACAAGTGCCTTAATAATTTGAGTCCATCGTAACGATCGTAACCATCGAGAAACACCTATCTCGTTTTTGTTCGGAAGTTGAGTTTTTATTCTACGGCGGCCGAATTATCGAATAATCTATGTTTCAAGTTATTCAGTCAATGAAATATGGAAACATTATTAATATTAAAGTTATCTTCGCTCAAATAGCACACGGGTTTATCATTCCGTTTATCATACTCTTATTTTTCCGAAACGCTCATCCCGACAGACGGCATGCATCGAGGCTTTTCTTCTAATTTCCTCCGTGGGAATGCAGACGAAATTTTTTTCTGGGGTGTTATTGCACAGAGGAACAATGCACCACTTGTATGTTTTCCTTATTTCACCCATGTTCTCCTTTAAACGCAACGTGGCTCTTCCAAACCTGCAGTTACTGGGCTTGGATCTTGGACTCGTACTGAACTATGACGTCACAGCCAATGATTAGTGGGGGCGGTATTTTTTAGCCCGCGAAACTCGGGCGACTTTTGGGAGTCATTTTCTAGGGTATAAACTGAATTTTAAGCGGAAAAAAGTATATTGCTGTACTAAGTGTTTACTGTAGTATATCAGCATACTGTTTATAAAAAGTATGCAATTTCCCTATTGAACTTATATCCATGAACCAGGACAAGTTCGTAGCCAGATTTTTTTTCGAGGGATTTGAATGGGAGGGAGGGATTCATTTAGAGTGTTACTTTTGTAGGATGGGGAGGGTCAATGATTTCAAAAATTTTCTGTTCAACTTTAAGCTTCCTACTCCTAATTTTTTCAAAAACATTTTAAGTAGCAAAGAGAGGCCGGAAAAATGTGCTACTTTAAGTGTTGATCTCTCTTCTTTGGTATCATGTTGTAGGGGATTCGGCTGATTTTACCCAGTATCTAGTGCGGCTCACTCTATTTTCCCATGCTATGCATTGCATCTTCGCCCATCCTTATAAAGCCACAAAAACGTCAGTCGTTCCAATTCTTTCGCCAGAATGGTCCGCAAAAGTAGATTTTACCTACCTAATAACTGGAAAATCAATTTATGATGAAATGCATGAATGGTTGATGTAACAAGTTATGCTGACTTTCCTCTACAATTTGTAAATAATTTTCTATTCGTTGTTTCTTCTGGAAAGATTCTATTAATGGGTCCTAAAATATAGCACACACATCCTACCTACGGTTTTAAGTATTACCCTTAATAATTTATAAAAGTCTCTTTCCCAATAATTTAGTTAATATTTTCAACTATTTTTACTTGTAGAATTTAGAGAGGACTATCTATGACCGTGTTGCTGGCTGAAGATAGTTGTTTGCTTTGTTGTTACCAATGGCATATTCAAATTTTGCCGCATTTTTATTCGTGACGACGTTGCCACAGGCATAAAGCCATGCTCTAAGACCGTGGCCATGCGTATATGACGCAGGAGATAATAAAAAATATAATATAAATCTATTCACAACTGTTTATAACTTAAGTGAAATTAGACTAATTTAATTGAAATAAATATTTAAATTTTTTAATAGTTCTTTTATTGCCATTTGCTTTCAAGCATACTCTTGGGTTTCTTTGTTTTCCGATATAGTTAATTCAGTGTACGGGAGACTTTTTTTTATCGATCTTGAGTTTACATATGTATTAGGTGAATCGCTTAAGGGTATTACCGGTATTACCTTTCTTATTAAGTCCGCAGGTTCGCTGCATTTTTCACGTGTTCGTCGTGAATCCATTAGCAACCAGTGTTTGGGTAGATGGCGGGGTGAGCGAGGTAATTTATTTCTGGAAGTTTGGAACTCTTTGGAACACATGCTCAGCTAAATTATAGTTGGCTGGACATGGTTGACAGCACTAATTGTCCTCTTTCGTTCTGGTGAGGATTTTTGCTTCTTTGTATTACACTTGTCGTGTTATCGGTTGTTTAGCAGTGATGTATGTTTCGTATCAATGGACAGCTATTTCTAATTAGTGAAATTTAGTTAAGTCGTGACGGTCTGCTCTCGTTGACTATACTGTTGAACCATTGTTTAATACGTTGGTTGATTTCAATGTAGCTAATATTTGCTTGGCTGTTGGTGTTAATTTTATGTGTGCTGATACATTTCTGCTCTTTGCTCACAATCTATAGAAGTTTTAGGGCAATTTGTCATTCCTATCCACTGACGTATTACCTTGTGAATTTGGCTGTTTCTAATTTTTTAAAATTTTGTTCTTTTTCAGAGTTCGCGATCACTGGCATCGTGCTGTTTCGTGGGTGGAAGTTTACCTCACAAGATATTAACTTTATAACATGGACGGAAGAAGTGGTCATCGGTCAAGGGGAAGCCGGGGAGGAAGCACGACCTCAGCAGTTGTTATCGACTACTACAAAATTCTCGAGGTTCCTCGAGGCGTTTCCACAGCAGAGATAAAAAAAGCGTAAGTACTCATTTCCTAGTGGATACCACTGTGATTTCTCTCTGTGACTTCACGTGATCACGAACGTTTCATGGAGAAACATATTACTTCACTTAACATACGGCATTCGAGGAACCAAGTCCAGCCAACAGTTACAAGTTGGTCTCTGCTCTATTTTCAATTACTGTAATGACTCATCAAATGTAGGGATAATAGTAAGGTCAATTTAGCTAACCTTACTAGCGACCGTTTTGAAGGGAGCTGATTTTGAAAGACTCAAATATGATGGTGACGAGATTGCATTATTTTTCGTGTGCATTCTCATCCCCTTGAATGCAAGTATGCTGTGTGAGTAGCATTTCTTCGTGGTATATTTGGGAGTTAATCATTGAAAGTGTCTTTAGTCATTAAAATTTGATGAGGTGATTAAATCAGCTGGAGTTTTTGTGTATGGAATCTGCAAAGGTCGTTTATTGTTAGTTTTTCAAAATGCATTAATGTATTATCTGGTATATGACCCATATCTATCTCATGGTAGGAGTGTACGTGAATCTTTAATTTCAAAATGTGACTTTTGGTGTGAATTGCTCTTCATATTATTCTTATGATGGTCTGTAATTCAATTCTGTAATATTTTCCTGGATGAATAGGTAGTTTTGAATTTGCCTGAAAGTCCTTTTTCCGCCACTTCTGGGTTAAAAGAAACATGTTCCTCTGTACATTTCTCTTCACCCAAGTTTTGGATGATGATCTTGAAAGTTTTTTACTTCACGTATTTGTTAATACATATTTGCTCTGTTGCTTTGTTCTTCAGTACTATTTTGTATCATTTAGTTGTTGATTAGCCACTAGTCTTTTTTCAAAGCAAGTGCAAGTCACACTACTGTTCCATCACTCATGGGAAAACACAAAAAAGAGTAACCATGCAAGTTTGCAGTGTTGGTAGGAGTACTGAGAAAAGGTATCTAGGCTTAATTACAGTGACTTTGTCACACACAAAAAGTAATCAATTACAAATCGAGTACAAATTACTGATTTTAAAAGTAATCAGTAAAACCACAGTTACAATTACTCCTGGTATGGTTGTCTGCTCTGGAGACCACTTGGCTACTGCCAAATTGTGCTGTAAAAACGTGAAATAATTGAGTCATAGAAACTGCTAAAGTTGCATTTTTACATTTGATACATACAATTATTACTGGTGTAACAATACAAGGGGTATCATATTTTGTACCCATCATAGCAGGCTACAACATAAAGAGTGTCTGAACTTAGGCCAGCAAATTATGGCAGTCTGGGACTAGAAGATATCTTTTAAGCTGGGGTGAATCAGTGAAATCAGCAAAGTAATAGTTGATTACGAGCAAGTAATGATTATAAAGGAAGTAACGATACTTCTTTTACCATAGGGAGTAAATTACAAATAAAAATCACATTGCATAAAAGTAATCTTTACTAGTAACAAATACAGCAAAAGTAGTCGTTACAAGTCCGATTACATTTACTGTTTACATACGAACACTGCAAATTATTATGTGATCTGTAATGTAACAAAGGGTATAATTGAAAAATTTATTTCCAAGATAGTTTATTTTAATAGTTAACCAATATTCTTTTTGCTTTTAGGTACAGAAAGTTGGCTTTGAAGTGGCATCCTGACAAAAATCCAGACAACCAAGATGAAGCCAATAAACGGTTCAAAGAAATCTCAGAAGCATACGAAGTTCTTTCCGATGGTACGTTTTAATACTTTTCTGTTTGTTTTCATAATTTTAATAGGCTTAGGTGTGCATTGAAGAAATCGCATTTAAGTCATCTTATTTCCCAATTTTGCAGATAAGTTAACTTAATGTACTGTTTTCATTGGTCTGCTATTTCCAAGCATTCTAAACAAATAATTTGGGTGGTAAAATTGCAAACAAGTTCACTTGCCAGTAATGCTTTTACCTGGAAACATATTTGTGTGCCTGACATTTAATGAACCATTGATATTGTCACCTTCTCAGTTAAGGCCAACCGTATTTTGCGTGGGCTTCAATAACATAATATCAGCACCAGTTAATTTAGTTGCTGGCAGTTTGACATAACTCCTTTGCCATCTTACCTCCCAATATGTTTTCCTACACTGCTGCAACAAGATCGTGTCATTGGCTTATGTCCTCTCAGAAGTTGCGCACACGTTGCATTATTTACTTCAACCAGCTGCTCTCTCTTTGAACTTCAATTGCAGAATCGGCCTGGGTTTAATTTTGTTGTAGGTAATATGTTTAATTGCATATGATTGTTACTGGATGAGGGTCATACCAATCATCTATTTATTGATTGAATTACTCAGTGCTATCAAGTTCTGTTTTCAGTACTTAAGGACCTCTTACTGAAAAAGTGGTGGGTGAACCATGAGTCAGCATGGCATGGTTTGAAATAAATATCTTCTACACCATGAAAGTGCTTAAAGATAAATAGCCGTCATTGAATTTGGAAGTTATAGAAGCTCTATCATTTGGTCCCAATTATTAGCATTGTAGGCAAAATCATGATTTCATCTGTGTTGTTGGTGAATTGTTCCTGAGAAAAACGTTCAGAATAATCCAATAAATTTTAGGCTTTTTATGCTTATAATAGGTATACATGTGGTGAAACTGGTGGGAAACCTAAGGATATCAGTCAATTTTATTTATTGTATAAACACACAAACTGGTCTTGAAATTGCAAAGATGTAACATTTTTATGATCATTTGTGTCTGGGAAATCAGTAGAAGAATCTCTTGGTAGGCTATTTATGGTATTATGTTGAGTGTATGTTGCTCAAACTTGATTTCTTAGTCTGGATAAACCGTAATACCTTATTTTCCAAAATGCAAATGTGTGGGTGTCCAAAAAATGGCAAATTATATCATGATTGTATTGCTGTTGATTGATATTTTTTAAAGGATTTCATATTGAATATGATTTGATCATAATATGTTGTACAATTTTGCTATCACATAAATGCCCTTAGATTGCATTTCCCCTGACAACCATAGGTAATATAACTATATGTAACATTCTGGAGTATAATATTGTTTTGTTGATGTTTTATGACTTAGCTCTTCATAGTAGGACCAGGGGTATGACGGAAAGATATTTTTGGAGATTATCAAGATACAAAGCTCCTCTCCAAACATCCTTATTCACCGGCTGCTAATAGATTTAAAAAGATTTTATTCTGTTTTATAAAAACAAAAGCAGTGCATCTACACATTCCTTTGCCTCAGCTGTGATCAGATATATCCTAATGAGAACTTAATAAATTTAGTTAATAATAGTCACTTAGGTTGTTTACATTGATTTTTATTTTTCTCTCCCTGGCCATAATTTTTTAAAATCACCATATGTGATGTGTAAAGTTGGATTATTGCACAGACTGTTTTAAGTTAAGATGTTAATGTTGTGATGGTTTCCCTGTTATATATATTTGGACAAAAGCATAAAAATAAGAAAAAATATTGATTTGGTTTATTGCTAGTTGGGAAAATGCTAAGTCTTATACACAGGCCAATGCAGCTGAGGTCAGTAAAATGAATCTCATCTTTGCCCCATCAATAGCAATGGTCTTATACTGATGCTCAATTTTTATGGAAAAAGGATACATGTACATTCTGCAGGCCCGTTGCCCTCACTTCAGTGTTAATTTTTTGTTCTTTTATGTCTTACATTATTTATAAACTGCAACATTCCTTCCCCCTTCCTGCTACCCCTCTTGAAAACCCTGCCACCACCATTCCACAGAGTCCAAGCGGCGCATTTATGACCAACGTCTTCGGGGAGGTGGCTCATTTGGCAGTGGATTCAGCACTGGATCAGGCTCAGGGGGACGTTCTCCCCGTGGATTTCCTTCATTCCGCAGTTTTTTCTTCGAGTCTCCCTTTCACCGCTTCTTTGGTATAGACCCATAGAAATCCCTAAAAAAATTTCCTCATCTCTTCCTATCTTCCCCTCATTTTTATATTAAAAGATATGCAGTAACTCCTTGATTTTTAGTCTTCTGTGTCCATGGTTCATCACTGTGCTAGGCCCCAGAATCATGTCTGGAGTATCGTGTGAATTGACTACCAATTAAGTCACTTCAGTGATAGGTGATATACTTTGCCCTTCGATTGCCTCTTGGTGGGTCATTATTGTCTTCGAATTATACCCGACTTTCAAGTGGCTGTTTTTATCAACCAAAAATGTATTAAAATTGAGCCAAGACACAATTAATATTTGTGCCCGAGATGTTTATTAAGCTATGTCCCGAGAAGGCTATCTATAGTTCCGTATCAGAAGCTTTTGGTGTCTGATTTAATTCTCAGTTATTTCAGCTTTAATTGCCGTTAAAATAAGCAGCCATGCAATGAATGACCTGCTAGGATTCTTCTGGCAATGGAAGTGTTAAGGAATCATTTAAATGTGTGGATGTTATTAAATATGTAGGAATTAAGATTTTTAATCATGAAAAGATCATCCAACATGCAGTCATCAGCTCAAAGGGCTTGTTCTAAAATAAACACAGATGTTACTTTGCCGACTACATAATTGAAATCTTGTGTTTTTCAATGGGGTAATTTTTTTTGTCTTTTATCAATATGGCTCCCATATGCTTGACAAATGAGTGATTATTATTAAAAGCTATTGCATTGGCAGCAATTCGGGACTACAACTGGTGACTCTCTGAAAATCACTTGTAATGCAAAAGTTTTAGTACCTAAACATCCTTTTGAAAATTGACAATATCACTAAAAAAAAAGTGAAAGGTCATAGTGTATGAGATACCGGACTTCAAATGGAGGATTTACTGTTAATATTCCTTTTCCCGTCCCAACCACAGTCCTTCTTCTTTTGAAGATCCTTTCACTCTGCCTCTGGTGGCACTCTGACGTAGGGTGTCTGACCAACTGACTGGAACTGCTTGACCCGACCTTCGTTGCTCACTGCTGCTCCTAACTAATCTGTCCTCGTGTTTCTCACTCTTGCTTTACAGTAGTTATTTGTTTTTGCTGCCGTGAGAATGGACGAGGGGGAAAATGGGCTGAAGTCAAGATGTGCATTGAAAAATACTCACAATTTTTTTCTAGTTTGGATTGCCATTAAACACATTTTTGCCTCTTTTTTATGCCCTAATTTTAAGAATTTTTGTTGAAAGAAATCATTATAAACTTGGCCTCTCAACAATAGGATTTTGGTTGCATGGGATTTTTTTTCAAGTTTTGGATTTGACTCGGTTTTTAGTCAAATGAAATGGAATGCCTGTATGAACATTTCTTAAGATTTTCATACCACTGAGAAGGCAGCAAGCAGGTTTTTGGGTATGCTTAAGGTCTTCATGGAAGCAGACTTGAAATCACCCATGTGTACCCGTGTACTCGGTATGCAAGCAGGCTGGCATAGATGTTATCAGTTCTTTTAGAGCCTTTTGATGAACTTGGCGATATTTAAGGCCCAAATTGCTTATGCTATGTAGTCAATTTTAGTGCATTGTTTTCGTTTTAGTACAGTTCTGCGAACAAGTGTACTAGAAAGGCTAAAAATATTAGAATGGCTCTAACATAACATCTCTGCCCAGTTTCAGCATGATGAGTGTAATACCCTACCTTTTTTCATGTGAAATTGGTTATTAATTTTCTATTAACCCAAATCTGCATTGCTGTTTCATGTGTGTGGTTTTGAAAATTAATGATTTACTTTCAACAGAAATTAGCTTAATGAAATCTGGTGTGGTTAATTTTTATTTGTGGTTGTGTTCTCTCTTTAACATTGTGTTAACTCTGCATGTTTTTATTTATTTATTATCCCTCCTTGCAGCATTTGTGGTGACAATTTCATGGTCCATCATAGGCTTTGATTAATTAGCTTTTTTTAATTATAGGTTTTTAATGGCCTACCTCATTAATACCCATGCTACTAATACATCTGAAAAAGCTCTATGCTGACTCTTCCATTATGCTGGCATTCCATATCATGTCAAAAAAGATTCATCCAATGTTTTCATTTTTTTAATTGTTTGGAGGCTTTGTAAATTTAATCATTGTGTTTGGGTGGTAAAAAATATGATACTAGTCATCATTACACCGACATGGTCTTTAAGACTAATTTAATATTGCATAAATAATTAGATTTATATTTTCTGATATTATAAAGCATTTTTTAAGACATTTTTACAAAAAGTTTGTCATTTTGTCAAAGTAGACCATGCTTTTGCGCTGTGAGCGTTATTTCGATATTAAATGTGGATCTTCTTCTTTTTTTTCCTCCCCTATCTATCATGTCTTTTTACTTTCTGCAGAGAAAAAACGAAAGGTGTATGACCAGTATGGTAAGGAGGGTCTGTCTGGAGTTGGAGGAGGTAGGCGTCCTGGTGGCAGGCACCACCACGACTTCTTCTCTGACGATCCCAATGACATATTTGGTGGAGCGTTCCCAGGGTTCACATTCCGTGACCCAGAAGATGTGTTCAGGGAATTTTTTGGACCTGACATGGGCTTCCCTGATCTCTTCCCTCCAGGTAAATGATTTTCTGTTGGAAAGTGTTATTGTTTTGTAGCCATGTAATATAATCCTAAATTTGCATTGAATCAAGCAGTATTCCCTGGGATGGCTGCGGAACATACATTGTCCGAATGTCTTAGATGGTTATACTTCTGTGCTCATCTGTACTACTCAGCATGTCAACCCAGAATGCTATAGGGCTCATGTATATGTATAAAACTTGTAGTGTTCCTCAACAAGTTTGATATTTGCCAAAATTGTGTTGTTAAAGGAAAGTTGGGTAGCAAAATTGGAAATTTTCGATTCTGTGAAGAAAATATGCTGTCCAAATTATGACTCATCTTCTATTGCTTTTCACTACTACCACAAAAGCATGCATGTAAGAGTTACTATTGGAAATAAATCTTTTGATGTAAATTAAAACTGCTGCAATAGTTTGTCTTGTCCTTATTTAGTTTGCTTTTCACATCAGCCTAAGGTTTAGATGTATCCCTTAACATTTGAAAACCAAATTCAGGAGGATAGTATGGTTTAATGTCTCCATAATAACTATTTCTAAAAATTATAATGTTATCAGGATAATTTTTAGCCTTTGGGATAAATTTTGCATGTTATAATGATGGAAATGTATTAAAGTTGCGTTTAAAATTATTTATAAAATTTTGCTAAATTGAGGCATTGAAAGTAGCATCATTTTATGCTTGTATCAAAATTAATGTTAATGTTGAAAGTAAACACGAAGCAAATTTCTCATAGTGTCCTTCATTCATGCTTACAGTTTCAACTACCTGTTTCTTCGCTCTCAAATTCATTCCATTAGGGGTGTTTAGGTTAGAATTAGTGTAAAATGATGTGGTTAGCCAGCTGGATTCATTTCTTGGCCAGAGTAGAGGCTTGGAAGGGGGATTAAACATTATGACTGCTCTAATTCAGTTTCCTCTTTTGCTTCAATGTATTTTTGTAGTGCTAGTACCATTTCAATCTCTCTCTGGCCTTCCATATGTAATATTTTTGCTGCCGTTTAAATATGACAAAGATTGTGTCATGAATAATGAAAACCTTAAATTTGATAGTGCCAAAATTAGAAGTTTTCCTATTTATAAGCGTAACTTCACAACTACTGGCATGTTTTATTTTCTAACTGCTTTTACTGTGAATTCCCTGTCATCACATCTATAGAGAATGCCAATATGCTTCAGTTTGCTCCTTTAATCCATACTTTATGGATGGGACCTGTCGATTTTTACCCTCTTTGGATGTTCAATTTTCTTATATTCAAAGAAGATTCCTGGCTTTATTTCCTCAAAAAATTAAATATGGTTTTATGGTACCAAATTGGAATATGGCAAATGGAAAAAGAGATGAAAAGTCTCTGAATTTTCTTTCAATATTTGTTTATTAATGAATGATATCAATGCTGAAGCGAGCAAGCCAAAATATTTTGTGAATGTCATGTGTGCCCTCCTTTTTGAATATGTATCATTGGTTTTTTGAATCTTGTTTCAGCAAGGAGAGGGGGGGTCGGCAACAATCGTCACTCACATCCTCAGAATAGCTTGATGTCTCCCTTCCTCAGCCCATTTGGTTTTGGCTTTGGTGCCTTTGACGATTTGTTCGCCACCAATGGGTCCTTCACGTCCATCTCTTCGTTCCACTCGGGATTTGCTGGTCAGGGAGGTCGGCCCTCTGCCAGTGGCGCAATAAAGAGGACTTCCACGTCCACTCGCTTCGTAGGAGGAAAGAAAATCATGACCAAGAAGTGAGTACTGTTCTCTGAATGTTGTGGCATAATTGGCAAAGTAGCTTAAAATATAAGGAGAAGGCATTGGTTTCAGAAATGCTTTTTATTTACACAAACTGATTACATCATTTACTAGTGGCACTAAGGTTATTCTTACATTGGTTGTTGGTGAAATTCAACAATTAAATAGCCCTGCAAGACATCAGGAGCATACTCTAAATAAATTTGTGCTATGATATTGGAATAGATGTCGTAATGGTTCAGTCTGTCCTTTATTCAGTGCAAAGTTGGAGGAATCATGGATTTCAAAGTTTTTGGTAGTCCTATGAAATTGCTACACAAGACGTGTGAAGCTATACCTTGATAATTTTCTTTTTCTGCGTTAAAAAAAATTTGCATAATGCCTCATGTCACAATAACTAATTCTCCACGAGGCTGACGCAAAATCGCTCAAGTTTTATTAGCACCATGGACATTTCCTTCTTTTTTTTGAAATGAACATGTCCCTTCATGATTTTTCTAAGTTGATTAGGTTTTAATTGAGGCTTAAAGATGGTTTTCTTACCATTCCTACTTATTTGTTAAAATTTACCTACCCCGAGAATACCTGTTTGGTCATATTTACCACACCACTTTAGTGAACATAGAATTAATTATTTTATATACTCACTTATCTACTTGTGAAAGTACTCCATGTGGGCAGCAGATTAGTAATTCTTTGGGATTTATAGATAAGGCTCACGCAAATACAATGCCGGCAGTGGCGTATCTATGGGGTGGGGACTAGTGGGGTCTATGATCTTATGATATATTAGCCTTCCCTCATTGAGTCAAAACATAGAATAGACAAAAGTAAAATTTGTTTAGTTGCCACATTGTACAGAAGTACCTAGTTATATTTTCTGATGTATTTACCTACTTTAACAAATTGAAATACAAATTATCTCTAAACTTAGGGCCTATTTTACATGCTTTTGGTATGATGCAGTTCAGTGGTATATCCAGAGAGGGAAATGGGGGGAGGGTTATAGCCTAGAAACCTAGCCTGTAGAATTATGTGTTGTTCTTAGTCCAGACCTTTCTGTAAAGTTTTGATGGTTGATCATTACTTTGTAATGTCTGATGCTTTCCTTGTGAACAGTGTTGGTGAAAATCTCTCACGTTTGATGGGGGTGAGATTTTCCATGCAATTTTTCGCTACGCTTTCAATACTCTCACTGCTTTCAGGAATCCAAATGACATTCCTTTCATATTTTGCTGTTTTATATACAGTTTTTACTGCCTTCAAGCGATATGTTCTCTCAGTGTCTTCTGCTAGCTGAACAATCAGGAGATGCAGAGAGAAGACACCGCTCAAAGCTGTGAAAAAGTAAAAGAAACCAGCAAAATGTGGATGGAATGGCACTTGGATTATTGGATCCCTGAAGACAATGTGTGTGTTGCTTGTTGAAAGGTTGGAAGGAGAGATGGATAGCCTCACCTGGTGTGAAACCCCTAGAAATCTTCACTAATCATTAGTTTGAATTCAAATAAAGTTTCACTCACTCTTGCTTATTCATAAAAATAATTATTGCATCAAGAAGTCAGACTATGTTTTGTGAGGGCTTTTTAACGGTCAGAGAAAAGCCAGTGGATTTGAAATGGGTTGAGGACATGAGGGAAAAGTGAAAAAATCACCCATGGCACAAGGGAAAATTTTTATCATGATTTTAAGATCAAAAATAGCACAGTGTGATCGGTTGTCTGAGGGCTTGCATCTTTAGTATCAAAAGATAGTAAATTTGCCTTAGGAAATGCTTAAATTTGATATTACACCATTTTTGTGGTATAAGTTCTAGAAATTCAATTAGATTTTGCTTAATTCTAATTTATTTGTAAAGTAAATTTCTCTGCTTCACACTTAGCTTTGTCTTGTTTCTCTCATAGATAATTTGATCCCACTACAAGAGAGACTGAATAACTTGAAGGACTTTTTGGATGTTGTGTCAACTTAAATTCGACTCAATATTTTTAATCTTATTTGACTGAAATTAAGGTTTCAAGTTAATGTTTAACTATGTTTTCATTGTAATGAGAATGGAATGAATGAATTGATATAGTTTTGAAAGAAATTACATTATTTTGGAATAATTTTGTGTTTAATTCGTTCTCTTAAAAAAGTTAATCTAATGATCGAAACGAAATAGGAGATTTTGGTCTAGGAATACGTAACGACAGGGGAGAGAAAGCAGCAGAATTTTGTAGGAGAAACAAATCATTCATCACAAAGACGTGGTTCAATCATCATAAAGGGCGAAGGTACTAATGGAAAAGTCCAGGGGATGTGGGGAGATATCAAATAGACTACATTATGGTAAGACAGAGGTTTAGGAATAGTGTGAAAAACTCGCACAGCTTCCCTGCAGCGGATGCGAATTCGGACCACAATCTAGTGCTCATGAAATGCAACGTAAGATTCAAAAGACTTATAAGAGTTAGGAAGGCGAAGAAATGGAACGTAGAAGCCCTGAAGGGGAGTATGAGGAGAGAATATCAGGAACTAGTGAACATTAGTATGCGGGACATTGACAGCACCAAGACTGTTGAGGAAAGATGGGATAATATTAAAACGGGAATAGTCAAAGCGGCGGAGAAGTCAATTGGTCACGCTGACAGTAGAAGGCTAAAGAAGCCGTGGATAACGGAGAACATGATAAGGGAAATGGAGGAGAGGAGGAAGTGGAAGAACGTGGGCACAGAACAGGGAAAAATAAGGTATAGACAAATTAATAATCGGCGGATTACGGCGTGAAACAAAGAGAGCAAGGGAGGCTTGGTGGAAAAGACAGTGTGAGGAAATGGAAAAGTTCCAGAAGGATGGAGAAGTAGGCGCGTTGTACGCCAAAGTGAAGTCGCTATTGGACGGCAAAAGAGGACAAGCCATGGCTAAAATTAAGGCTAAAGATGGGAGGATACTAACCGAGCGAGAAGAGGTACTGGGTAGATGGAAGGAATACGTGGAGGACCTGTACGACGGAATGAAAAGACCAGAGAGATTTTCTCTAGAGGAGGAAAGTGCAGTGGAGGAGGATAATCTTGGGCCGGAGATATTAGATTCGGAAATAGAGAGAGCACTCCGTGATACGAAGGCTAGGAAAGCAGTAGGCGTGGACAATATACCGTGTGAGCTTCTGAAGAATCTAGGGAAGGAAGGTAAGAAAAGGTTTTTCGAACTAGTGAGCAGGATCTATGAGGAGGGATGTTGGCCGGAGGATTTCGTGAAGACGGTCTTAATTCCGCTTCCGAAAAAGAAGAAAGCTGTGGAATGCGGAGATTATAGGACTATCAGCCTAATATCGCATGCAGAGAAAGTGGTGCTGACGATATTGAACAGACGAACGGAGGCGAGGGCAAACGAGTATTTGGGCAAAGATCAATTTGGTTTCAGAAAAGTGAAGTCAACTCGTGATGCAATAGCAATAATGAGGTCCATCGTGGAGAGGAACATAGAATATGAGCAGGACGTATATGCATGTTTCATGGATTTTGAGAAAGCGTTTGATAGGGTGAACTGGGTGAAGTTAATGGATATTCTCAAGAGAATAGGTGTAGATTGGAGGGATAGACGACTGATTCGTAATCTGTATATGGCCCAGACTGCGCAAGTGAGGGTAGCGGACGGAGAATCTGGGTGGGCAAGCATTGGCCGAGGTGTGAGGCAAGGCTGTCCTTTATCGCCGCTGCTCTTTAACGTGTACACTGAAGAGATGGTAAGGGAAGCGTGGGATGAGTTAGAAGCTGGAATAAAAGTGGGAGGAATGATGTTCAAATCAGTGAGATTCGCGGATGATCAGGCTTTGATTAGCCAGTCAGCAAGGGGGCTTCAGGCTCTAGTGGATGCGTTATACGAGCGTTGCGAGGAGTACGGGATGAGGATTAATCACAAGAAAACACAAGGTTATGCGGTTTTGTGAAGCATCACGAGCGAGGAATGTGAGACTTAAGATAAAAGTGGGTGGTGAAAAACTTGAGCAGGTTGAGCAGTTCAAATATTTTGGCAGTACGTTAGAGGAAAAGGGATACAGTAGTAAGGACATTAGGAAGAGAATTGCATTAGCCAAGGAGGCGTTCATGAACAGGAAGGAGCTTCTGAGAGTATCGTTGTGTAAGAGTTTAAAGAAAAGGTTAGTGAAGAGTTTGATCTGGAGTGTAGCTCTCTACGGTGCAGAAACGTGGACACTGAGGAAAGAAGACGAGAGAAGATTGGAGGCATTCGAGATGTGGGTATGGAGAAGAATGGAGAGGGTGAAATGGACGGAGAGGAAAAGGAATGACGAAGTGCTGGACATGGTTGGCGAGGAGAGGCAGCTTGTAGATGAGATACGGAGGAGACAGAAGGTATGGATGGAGTTAGTGCTTAGTGGTGAGGGGATGTTGAAAATGGTGTTAGAGGGTAGAATGTTAGGGAAACGAGGGAGGGGAAGGAAAAGAATAGGATTTTTAGATAGATTGAAAGAGAGTAGGCCTTACAGTGAATTAAAGAAGGTAGTGCTGGAAGGAAATGGAGGCTCCCAGCTCACTTCTTGAATACTCCATGAAAACCTACCTTAATCGGTAGAATACTAATAATAATAATGATCGAAAGGAGACAGTTTATAGTCTGTTGTAGGGCTTGGTGATTCACCCCTCTAATTTTGAGGTTTCAGTTTTGGGAAAAAATTTAAAAAGTGCATAGGAATATAGTCCCCCTTTACTTTTACTATGGGAATTTTTGGAAAAAAGGAGGGACTATATTCAGATAAATATGGTATGTTTTGTAATCTGATATGCTTTGCTGGATGCTGTTCAATTACTGTAATGATATGGTGATATGCAATGCCTTGCCCAAGGAGATGATTCAAACCCTCCTCCCCCGGAATCTGACAAATCCCTTTTTAGTAGGTTTTTTAAACACTGGAATTCCGTTCCAATTATTATATCAGCTGCTATTAATTTTAGTGGGAGCATACTAATTTGTAGATTAATAAACAACAGTGTGTCCTCATTTAACATCGCTTATTATTCCTCAAAAATGTGACGCTAAACAAAATAATAATATAATATAATAATTTTATTACTCCACACACAAATTACATGACAATAACAAATTTGAGTAATTTTAGGTAGCCGCGAAGGATAACCTGTTTGAGGCTACCATCCAAAATAATAATATTTATGCTTTACATATAGTGTAGTTCATTTTGTGTTACCTTGATAATCTATACAACCAAAGCTTAAGTGCGTACATGAAAAAAAACAACTAAAGTACTATTTATAATTCATTTACAACAACATTTGTTCTACACTTTCTTTAGTGAGAAGCCAAGAATGTACATTTTGCAAAAACTTTTTTAAAGACTTTGAAATGATGTTAATCGGAGCATAAAGTCTCATGAGAAACTATGCAAAATTAGGAATCGGTACCATACTTTACCTATACCAATAGAGAAAATTTAATGTCCCATTTCTGGGGCATATTTTAATGATTTACTACCAAATAATGGCTTAAATACAAATTTCTATCTTCATATACAACATGTGCAGCAGTGGCATGTCTCTCTATCCATTTTTGAGTGATCTTCACACACTTTGCCAAAAGGTGAAGGCAAAATAGGTACATATATGTTTTACCGGTGGTATATACAGTGGAACTTGGTTAGTACGTTTCTAAAGGGACCACGAAAAATGAACGTACTAACCAGGAAAACGTACTAACGAGGAAAGTAAATAATAGCAGTCGGGGTTATTGCAATCAGTGAAAAAGTCGTCATAATTACAATTACTATCAGTAGTTCTCATAGGATCGCCTTCCTGAACTCTTTTCACATTTAAAATCAAGAAAATGAGCGCTACCATGAAAAACAATACCATGTGAATAAAAATCGCAATTTTTCATGGACATCCCGGAGAGGATTTCTGAAATTACGGCGTCTATCTCCCGTGATTTATCCTATATCTATTTACAGAACGAGGACGAGTGAAGCTCAGACAAGTCATTTTTCTTTCTCACAGCGTACTCGGAGAATATAACAACAACCCGGAGTAAGTCAACTGGTTTTTTAAACATCATAAAAATTGGGCAAAATTATATGTATTGACTTTCAAATTACGGCAACAGCCGTAGACATTCGCTTCTGGAATGATACCATTTCGATTGTAAAATCGATCGATATATCAACTGATGACAGGCAAGATTATTAGATTACGACGTAATTACAAGAAAATTTTATATTAAACAGTTGAAATTTACTTTCAAAATTTGTCTAATGTCGTCTGCTTTCGTTCCGAGATCAAGTATTTTTAAGCTAAGCTTCGCGTGGAGATCCAGAGGATCGTCTGCTCCCACAACACTAGTCAAGTAAATACGCACGACGTCGAGTTTATGGAGCAGTACTGTTTTAGATAATGTGAGAATTGTCTAATACCGTTAAGACTCATTTCTTCATCATGATAATTCGTGCAATAGCAACAATTGCCCACTCATGAACTTTGTGCGCAGCAGTGGGCACTCCCAAGCTCCAAAGGCAACAGAAGGTGAGGAGCTCGGGGTGGGGAAAATTGGGGCTTCTTATTGGCTGTAGTTTTTCATAGTCAGACAACCCAAAAAATGGCCGCATTTTATTTTTCATCACGTCACAAGAATTTAGAAATGCATTTGGATAAATTACGGTAGAAGAAAGAGATGTGGAATGAATGGAAGAATGTTAATGGCTGATAATAATAAATTAAATCATGAATTCAGACGTTTGCTACCCTTAAGAAGACACTAGAGAACGAATTGCGGGTTGCGTCACGGCAAGCAATTGAGCGTACTAACCAGGAAAGCGCAATTTTTTCAAACGTACAAACCAAATTCTTTTACCTGTATTTTGTTCGGATGGTACCGGGACCGAGGGAAATCGCCGTACTAAGGAGGAAAACGTACTAACGAGGAACGTACTAACCAAGTTCCACTGTACATAGAAAGCTGTTTAGCTTAGATAACGAGACCCAAAATTGAACTTTAATTGAATGGCCACGTATAAAATTTGACAGTGATTCCATACACTGCAAATGTATGCTCCTGTAATTACATTTTCCTATCAATGAAAAGTGTGAGAACTCAAAAGTTAGCTGTATGGTAATCCATTATGTACAGTACGGAGAAAATATTTTGCATATTACAGATTTAAACATTAATTATTTTTTCATTTTTATAATTAGTCCTGTGTGTTTAAAGGCCTGGTTACACGGTACATTAGAATGTACAAGAATCTGTACATTTTTCTGAATGGTTTTCTGAACAGGTTCTTGTACATTCTCATGGACAAGATCAACGAGTAGGTGGTTACACGGTACATTTTTTCGGACATTTTTTCATACATTTTTAAATGCGCAACAAATTATTTCAACTTCAAATATAAACAAATGGGGAACATGCAAACTTTTTTAAAAGTACTAGAATAATAAGATACTTACCTCAAATGTACTTGCCGAAAATTTCGCGGACGGGTTCGAATCCCGTCTGGGTAGGTGATCCCTAACCAGGACCATGGATGTTTGTGTTGTGCTTTGTTAATGTTGAAAACCCTTTGTGAAGGCAGCAATGTGGTGTTCACTGGGAAATGGGAAATAAAGGAAAAGTCCTATAGGTATAATTATTTACCTTGGTCTTGACTATAGAACCCTTTAACTATTTATACAAGCCTGAATATTTAATCTACCTTGTTGTCTTCCTCTTTAATTATGGATTTGTGATTGCTTTAAGGAAGAAGTCGAAATTTCATGGGCTCAATGTGGTCCCTAAAACAATTTCTAGTAGCCCCCATAAAACTATGAAAAGGCCACCAAGTATTTTATCAGTTTAAATGGTGAAAATGCATACCTTGAGCGTGTATGGCTGAATTATAGTATATTATTTTTATGCATCAGTAGAAATGTGGAGAGATCACTAATTTTTGTGTCGTATAAGGCTTATATCAATTGTGCATTCAGTGTACAAGTAGTTCACCAAAATGTGGCTTAACGCTGCTTGAATTGAAAATAATTAGTGACTGCTGGAAATCCCACAAGACAGCAATATTCTGTTCATAATATCTTGTTCACAGGATTAAGCCCATGGTGAGAGCTCAAATCTGTTTCTGGCAGATTTTAGGATAAAAAACCATGGACTTGCCTCAGTTGGTATTTGGAAGAGTCACACACTACTGAATGGAAGTGAAAAAATTCCATGAAATTAATTTATCCAGGTTTATGTGAACACAAATCCTGATTACCCGAGTAAAATATGTGTAGTAGTATTCCATAGTAGAGCCTGCAACACCATGCCAAAACAACCAGTTAATCTTGATGGTAATAGCCTTGTGGGGCAGGTTGGAGTTATTTCACAGAGTTTTCATAGAATGTGGAGCAAAATGTTGTCAATACAAAGCCTGTACTCTTGTGGCAAAAGGTATAGCTAGGGTCTCTGAAAAGTGCTGAATAAACTGGAGGGAAAGCAGTGTAAAAATCACAACCCATGTTTTATTCTCTTGTTCTAAAGTAAAATTTTCTTTTTTTCCACAGGGTCTTTGAAAATGGGAAAGAAACTGTGATGGTATATGAAAATGACGTTCTCACCTCAAAGACTGTGAATGGGATGGCTCAGGCGATAAGTTAGAAGAAAGTTTGGGACTAAGGAAACTTTTTGAGTGAATGAAAATGTGTCCATATATTTTGACTTACTTTTTTTTTATAGTTTCTATTTAAGTTACTTCTGCAAAGGAATATTTTTTTTTACGATTCACAACCATCGAAATCCGGTGTTATATTTATATTCAGTATCATATTTCAAGTTTGATTTCCTGTGTGCAGGGTTTTAATTACGCTTAAATAACCTAATGTTAATGCAAATTGTGGAGAAAAGAGCAGCATAATATATTATGTTCATAGAGTGAGAAATATGTCGACAAAATTTAGGCCTTCAGTTTACATGTTGAGAAATAACAGTAGCTAGCAGATACATCTCAGTGAACATGATGTGTTAAGTGATGATCATTCGGGATGCCAATGGTGATGGCACAAAGAGTTCTTTGTATCAGCTCATATGTCAACGAGTCAAGATTCCTTGTTGAGGCTTTGCGATTGGATATCGTCATCATTGTACTGCAGAGTTTCATGGAAGCCAGCTTAGTGAATATGCTATTATTCTGCCTTCATGCGTTGCATTTATAATGAGAGCCAGAAGCCAGTATGGTTGTATTCCCGCTCATTGTTTGCATCATGTCAGCTAACCTGCACATCTGAAGTATAAGTATGTTGGTGAGATTGGTCTTCAATCTTTTCTTGCCATTGGTTGAGGATGAAAGGGAGACCAAGAAAATTTTACCAATATTTCCTGTGACTAAATGAAGCTGTGATCCCACTTATTACTGTTGTAAAGTGCTCCATAGTAATGGTTGTATTTGTATTTAGGTGGTACTCCTTTTGTGTCAGAGCACTCGCAAGTCATTGTCATTTCAGTTGTCATAATGTTTCAGCCTTCATAATAGCAGTGTTTTTCTTCTTGTCCATAATTTGTGCAATTTGAATTCAGATGCTGTACATTTCTCCTGTGCTAACACCTAAAAATCTCTTGGTCTTAGGAGAAAGTTGAGTGAAATAGTTCTTATTCTCTAGTTGTCGAGCCTTTGTGATCGTGAATTGCAAAAAATACTCCATAATTACTGAAGTCAAGCTTAATTAATGCAATCCCTGAGATATCTCATTACTTACTTCTAGTTCTATTGACGCCACTCACTTCAATCATACCTGCACTTTTGGTGTACATATACCTGGAGTAAATAGGCATAATATAAGTAGATGGTTGAATGCAAGATAGGTAGTTCTGAGTGAATGTTGACTCAAATGTTCTCCATTAGTGTTGAGGATGAGTGTAAGATTGAAAGTGTTGAATAGTTGATGAAGACAGTGATAATTTAAATGTTTGAACTTTATGGGTGCATATCCCATGTTTTGTTACTTGTAATGTAGTTGTGGCATTCTGTGCGTATGCGGAATGTAAGACAGGATGTTGTATTGCATGAGCTCGGAGTGATGGCCATGCCTTGATGCTCACTTGAAGCCATCTAGTCGATGGCTATGTAGCAAAAGCGTTGATGTAAAATGTATATCTGGAGTCATGATGAAACTCATTGCACTCTTACTTATAAGGTGACGTAATTTATGTAACAGTTGGTTTCATTGTGAAAAATGTTTTGGATGTACTTAATATTGCAATGGAGACAAGACTTCATATTACTTTGGACTTCGAGAATTCATTAAACATTAGATTGTAACCTTGGTATTTATTTTTTTTTTAACAATCCAGTTTTATTTCAGTGAAGTGTTATTCAGCTCTGACATGGAACACATTGGAATGATTGCTCTCCTTTGGTAGAGGCTTGTATTTCAATTTTGCATCAGTAAAAGATAACAATTATTTGGCTATTTTTGGGATACATGAGCAATATCATGCTATTTTTATTCTGTCTGAGTTGAACTAGGGTTAAATAATCATAAGACTTTAAAGTGAATGATGCATAATTGATACTGTATAATTAGCGAAGATGCAGCCTTCTATACAGTTCAGTTAGTAGAATGCTTTTACGTGAGTTAAGAACTGGAGGTGGGTTAAACTGTTCATTTTGATGAACTGTTCACTTTGAACCTGTTCAGCAAAAAGAACAGTTCAAAATATCAGTTCGTGGTGAACAGCCACATTCAGGCAGAAAATACTGTTTATCGGACGTTCAGAGTAAATGCAAGCTTAGTGTGGTATCATATGGTTTGTGCAAGCTTGTCATAGTAATTTCAAGCAAAATCTTTCCCGGGCCTTTACTTGGTTATCGGTGTGCAGGACAATATCTGATGTCCACTTGTAGAATAAGCCAGAATTAATATTTATCAACCTAGTGCCTGATGTTATTCCCGTATTTAGCACCAGAAAAGTTTGTTAAATGCTGCTCTTATAAGCAATTAAGACTTTCATACACGGCTAACTGTTCTTTATAAATATTTTTGGTATAAACGTCATTTTTGAATCTCTCTCTTAGACTCCTCGGTAAGATATCGATTTTTTTTCTTCTCATTACAGCCTGTGTCAGGTTTCTATCCACTGTAATGATGCAATTAACTGTCAATAATAGCATGCGCAAGACTGAGAAATAATCAGTTTCATTGCTAAATTAGTACTTCTGGTAGAATGTAAAAAAATAGTAAAATATGTTACATCCATGGAATTCTGTAACATTTAAATATCAAACATGGAAAGCAAAGAAAGTGTTAACGCTTTGAGGTGGATTTAAGTGCAATTAAGCTAATTGGTCACAATAAAATACATAAAATGTCGTGCGGTGAAAAACCTAATGTCATCAAATAAAATCACCGTAGGTAACGTATTGTTTTAATTCCTTCAGAAGTGATGGATGTATGCCTCCGTAGACTTTCTCTGGAAGAGTACAAAGTCCTACCCCCTTCAATGTCTAATTACTCTACAAATAAGTAATCTGAGGAAAGTTGTAGTCAAATTTTTGTTTCCCAAAATCATCAGTTCAGGCCTCTTAAAGCAAAGCAGGGTAAAATACAGATTAACCCAGTTACAAGTTAATTCCATTACGAATAATTACATAGCAAAATATGTAGTGGATATGACATAGTCAAACAATTTGTTTATATTTTCTGTTTGCTGAAATTGATTTTTGAATTAATATAACTTAAAAAAAAATTTTATCCTAATGTTTAAATGAACTTTGAACCATAGCACAAATTACGAACAGATAACCGACCCATAAATTGACCATGAACCTGAACCATTGCATCCTGTTCTTTGAACGCAAATGTTCAATGAACACGAAATCAAAATGAGCAGCCAGAGGAAACGAATGGCCTGCAAAGAAGGAACTTCCTCCGAGGAATTAACACCCTCTGAAAAAAGAACGCCCTCCAAGAAAAAAACACTCCACAAAATGAATGCTGTGGGGAAAAGAACACCTGTTCAAAATATTAGGGCGTTTGAACTGTTCAGAAGCTATCCTGTTCTTTTTCATGGACGGAGGGGAATGGTAGAGAAAGAAGGGGAGGGGCTCGGTCGTCTATGGCACACTTCAGTGGCCTTGGATGTCTCCATCTTACCCACCATCTGTTGTAACTACCATGCACTTGATGGAGTAAGCTGCAGTTCAAAATACCTCTTGGTGAGCATACCTGATGGACCGAATACGCCGCACGTGTGCAGTGCAGTCATGAACAGTGAACTGGGAGTTATAGAGAATTGTTCATTTTGTAACCAGTTCATTACAGTGAACAGTTAGTTTTGGCAGTTTGGTTCTTTTTGACCCATCTGTAATAGGAACCCTCTGCAGGACACATTTGAGAAAGAAATGTATATTTTTCTTTTTGCTCACGATATAGATAACTTCTGGGTTGGGTTTATGTAAGTCCATCATGCTAAGAAATATAATATACATTTATGGTCAGTGGGCATGGACGGTGAAGTCAAAACTTTAACACAGACGAAAGTAAAGAACCAATGAGGGTATCAGGGAAAAAAAGGTGTTGAAGAATAACGGAATTGAGTCATGGGGTGAGGATACAACTGGAGAAACAATCAGCAAAGGTCGACGGAAAACATTTACATGTGAAAGATTAAAAAAGCAGGGAAGTTAAAATAGGTAAAATATCAGTTGAAAAAATTGCTTTTAAATAATTTTTATAAATTTTCATTGCAAGACTAGGAGGAAAGGAAATGAACATGGTTATTCCATTGGATGAGGAGAAAAATAGGGAGCACTAGTGATAAAGGTCAGTGGTGAACATTTAAAATAAGTCAAATCATTTAAAATTACAATCTCATTCAATTACCATAGTTTTTCCATACCATACTTACCATTTTTTTACCATTACCATACCAGCTTTTAAAGCCTTTGTCATATACATGTTAAATATTCCTATGAAGCTTCTTAGGTGGCCTCTATCAGATGCTAGGTTTTACATGAATGTAATATCATGGTTAATGGCACCATGTTCATGGTAACTTATTCTTGCCTTGAAGTTTCTCCCTATTTGTCCCAGATACCCTGTTTCTGTCATCAAATGAACACCACTTTCCTGTAAAACATGTACACATATGGTCTTATGATTTAGAAAGTAATTTACCCAGTGTTCAAAAATTCCTCAAGTCTAGCCTTCCTTCTAAGGAACATAATTCCACACTGTAATGGGAAATTGTGCTTTTTGATGTGGTCAACCTTTTTACATATGCTCCTGCAAAATATGCGATCGAAACAGCTATATTCTGCTCAAAGGGAGCAAATTGCAATGAAGACAATATTAAAGACTTTTCACCAACTTTTCAACTTTCAACCACATGTACCTCCGAGGACTATTTTTTGTTCAATATGATAAAGGCATAATCATCCCTGGGATTCCCCATTGCCCCAGTTTAGCTGAAATACATTTATCCCTTTTAAGATTTTTTTATGGTCCTATAATTTTTACAATGTAAATAGAAAATAAAAACCTGAACTATTAAGATTTATCCATCTTGATCACAGATAGATAGTTTTCCATGTATTTTAACCCATAGGCTGCGGGAATGTTTTTAAATGGTCTGCATGGTGAGTGCAGGAAAAACGTTTTTCTACGTTTGACCAGATTTTCTTACCACTGGCAGGCTTTCCTTAAGATTTTATTGCCGTCCTTTCCGCGGTTGCTTGAACTCGGCCCAACCTAGTGGCAGAGAGCACAAAGGCATCGTTCAAGGACTGGGCACCCTCACTACGGGGAGCACTACCCGGATTATCCCTTCTCCAAGAAAGAGAGAGCTCCCTGCTCTCTGTGGCGAATTATCGATGAAAACAATTCCGACCAATCCTTGCATTTCCTAGGAATTTATTTAAAATTGCCATTGTCCATTTGCAGGGGAAACTTATTTGAACAAATTGGTCACTCTTTCTTATACTATCAGTGGTGGGTCCTCCGTCCCTACGTTATTATCAAGAACATATTATTTTCATGGTCTGTTGTCAGGGGTAGGGTGGGCAGTCCCGGATTAGGAGGGTCCACTACCTGCTAGACACACGCTCGGGGTCAACGGAAAAATATCTTCCCGACTCATGTCCGGCACACAGTGGCAGAAAAATTTTGACGCTCCCGCAGCTTAAGGGTTAAGGATAATGATATCTGAGGCAAAAGTTGCTAGTGATGTGATTCATATATAGCATATTTTTAAATAATCTTCAGGGAGAGGAACTGCTTAAATCTCCTCCACTGCTCCAACCATGCAGGAATTGTGTGTGAGAAAAAATTCTCAGACTAAGCTTTCAACTTAGAACTGTTGCAGAGTAAGGAATAATGTTGGGCAACACATGCATCTCTGATTTGGTTATCAATTGCATTTGATGAAGCGAGTTGTATATCCTCAATCCAGTCTATAACTGTTTTCTTATATGCATGTGTAACTTATGTTAGAATCATTTTAAAATAATGAAAGAAACATTTTAGGAGTTGAAACAGAGAGAGCTATTATCCCACACAATGGTAACGAAACCCTTGGGTCGGGTTCGCGGGATACCCAGTCAGCACACGAGGTATAATATACATATTTTTTAAGTCAATCTTGGTAAACTATGTAAAGTATATTGAAATACGTAAAATTTACATATCATATACTCGGAAATATTTACATAGAAAATATTGTTAACTTTTATTTTAGGTCAACATAAAATGCTGTCTTATTTAATACGTGATTGATTTAAACCTATTTTCTGGCCCATTTATCGATACATTTAATGTAAACTGAATGTAAATTATTTACATTCCATATACTTTTAGAATTGACGTAAAATATACATATATTTACGTCCAATATACATAAACCATTTTCATGGATTCATGCCAGATAGTTCATTTACTGGACCACCCACACAGCAGAGGATATTCCAGGAATATCCCATTTTGATCCCCAATATTCCTATTTCGTCCCAGGGTTATTGCGAGCCATTACGGGATATTCCTGGAATATCCTATTTTGATCCCCTATATTCCTATTTCGCCTCACGGACATTGGCAACCATTGTGGGATATTCGCGGACTATTTTTTGACAACAGGCTTTTGTGTATGTAATAACTGAGTTACAGGTGTTACTAAATGATATTGTAACAAAATAAGAATAACTATCTCACCCTTTCGAGACGGGGGAGTTTTCGTCTTACAATTAGTATGACTGCTGTTCTGAGCCCCAAGAGAGACTTCTTTCTAGTGGTACGGAGCAGGGGGTTCCTCTTTTTTTGCACGTTCGCAAACGCTGTTCCAGAAATGCACTATAGGAACACAGTAGAACACCTACCTATGGTGTTTGCGCCTTTCTGTTCTGGAACACTCATGAGCGCTATCCAACTAGGCTGCGTTGGAACGCAGGTGAACGCCCGAGAAAATGCCTACCACGTTTGTTTTATCATTTCTGTTCGGAACATCCAAGAACGCTGTCCGCCTGGGTTGCTATGAAATGCAGATTTATTCAAAAATCAATCAATACCCTTAAGATGTAAAAAAAATCCTGCCATGAAAAGTTTTCCTCGTTTCATAAAGAAGAATGCTTTTCAAAATGTGATTTCACTCGTGCTTTTTAATCTACTGAGGCGATGACACAAAAAAGATATATTTCTCAGTGGGATTTATTCCTCAAGTCATAAGGCGAAACTTAATTTTTTGAATGCCAAGATTGACTCCCGCCCGCGATTTCGACCTATCGATTGTGGATACCATCGATGGTCGATTCCACCAATAGTCGATTTCCATCGATACACACATGGCGCACATGCGTCCCATCACTACTTTCTCGTCCTCCTGCTGCAACGATTGATGTTACGTTAACTGTGTTGTGTTCGTCGTAAGCGAAATTGATCCTGCCGAAGTTTATCAGCCTCTAAAGCTCTTCTTTTACCTGTTTCACCAGCACCTACGTAATCATCTACCGTTACAACGAAATTTGTAGTGTTGTTTTTTTCGAAACTTCTCCAACAAAAGTTTATCAACCGCTGAAGTTCTCCTTTTTCTTCCTTCATCAGAATCTGGGTAAGTAGAAGTGTTGCTCATTGCAACAATTTTTATTTTAAGTGAAGCGTATTCTTAATATTTTCAACCTTCTTACACTTCCTGAGACAGCTCAGTCAATCATCTTTTCAATCCATCTTCTGTGGATTGAAAAACGTTGCATATGCTTAAACTTAGTTTTATTTTTATGCTTGAGGCATTTTATCACTGTATGGTGGGAGGATTATGAAGAAAAACTTCCCGGCTTAACTATTTATTGAGTCATTAAAAGTTATTTCCATTTTTTAAATTCGCTGTCGAGTCATAAGTTTAGACTCCTTCAAAATGTAATCATATTTGTTGAAGATCAGAGGGTATTTTAGTCTTTAGGTTTGTACACATTGGTTTTAAGTTATTGGGAATTAAATTCTCAAATCAAATTAGTACTTCGAATTTTCAATGTGAATAACTTGTCAATTTTTACACTTAGAACTGATTTTTTCGAAATTTCCTTTGTTGACTGTTGGGGGATTTCATCTCAAATCAGGCAGAGGGGTGTCAGGTGACCATCACCGATTTCTCTGAAATTTATATATGTGAAAGCAGTATCCTTATGATGAATAATGATGCCTTTATCTCAGCTCAGAACCGAACCGTCATAAAGTTACCTTCCTTTGAACATTGCAGTGTCAGGCCTCAGAGTAAAAAATGAAAAATCACATAAATGCTGATTACGAAGGAACCATGGCCTGTAATGCAGTGGTAATTGTTTCATTTTGAAGAGAATTCATTTATGCACATTATGGCATAACTTGAAAGTCATTTGAAGCAATAATAAACAAATAGGACTTGTTTAAACAATAAAATTGAGTCATTATTTAACAATTTATTACTAAAAAAAGACCACCTTTTATTTTCTTTAAAATTTCTCAGCGGGTAGTTCAAATGCTCTGCTTTCAATTAAAAAAATAAAAAAAGGTAATATTTTTATACTTTTTGTTTTAATGCATGTCAAAGTTAGGCATGTTTTCGACTCTTTTACACCAAGATTGCATACCTTCATGGGGATAAAAAATGAAGTTCCATTCTACTTAGCATTCATAACAGTGAAAAGTTCATATCTGAATGATTGGTTACATATATTGAGTGAAAGCAAGTTCAATCTTGTTTACTTCCACGGCATCCCATGTGTGCAAACACCCACTGCTACTGGCTGGAAACAGTGAATGAGTCGCAATTTGCATAGAGTATTTTTCAATGGCACTTCACATAAGTCTCCTACTTTGGGCCATGTGAAACAATTCGATGGACCTTGTGGATGTATACGCAAGACACTAATGTCATTCTCTTCTAAACACACTGCAGTGATTTTAGAAATTCACCATGTTTTTCGGAAGCACACGATGAAGTCATTCATGGTGAGATTTTGAGTACTGTATGTCTTTATATCTGATTTTGTTAGTGTCACAGCCTGTTGGATTGTGTGGATTACAGAGAGAGCTGTAGTTGTCCCATGTCTGTTAACTACCAAGACATGAAAGTGTTGATGCCATGTACAGGTGCTCCTTTCACCTAATTATTTTTTGTCTAAATTGAGCTAATTAGAATGTTTAAAATGCAAGTTTCATAGTAGGCAAGAATTTACTTACTTAAAGAAAGTGATAAATATCAAACATGTACTTCATGGGAAAATAATGTCTCAGCAGCTTTTGAAGAAGTGAGAGTGAAATGTGTATGAGTGACCATGTTCAAATTTTATCATTCTTTACGCAAGTTAATCTAAACAACATAATATGGCTGATTTTCCAGTTTCAACCAAACATACAATTGACATATAATGCAGAGCTAAAAAAAAAAACTAGGACTAAGGGCCAATGCTGATGTATACTGTTGGCATCCTCTTCCTCATAGTGCTCAATCAACATTGTGCTCTCATTTTACTTGGAAATAGAAGAAAATAAAAGGTGGCCTTTTTTTTAGTAATAAATTGTTAAATAATGACTAATTTTTATTGTTTAAACAAGTCCTATTTGTTTATTATTGCTTCAAATGACTTTCAAGTTATGCCATAATGTGCATAAATGAATTCTCTTCAAAATGAAACAATTACCACTGCATTACAGGCCATGGTTCCTTAGTAATCAGCATTTATGTGATTTTTCATTTTTTACTCTGAGGCCTGACACTGCAATGTTCAAAGGAAGGTAACTTTATGACGGTTCGGTTCTGAGCTGAGATAAAGGCATCATTATTCATCATAAGAATACTGCTTTCACATATATAAATTTCAGAGAAATCGGTGATGGTCACCTGACATGATTTTGCGCAATCTGCCTGATTTGAGATGAAATGGCCCTGTTGGCATTTATATAGCTTTAGGGAAAATCCCATTAATAGAGATTACTTTAATTAGACAAATTAGATGTATCACTAATAGAGTTTAATAAAGTGTTTATCTAATATTGTTCACAGGTGTAGTAAGGAAGAATTTTCCAAATGCCAATTATGAAGAAATACGAGGAAAAGTGAGCTGGTTCTTCATGGATTCTTTTGACCTTAAGGAAGGATGATCAGGCAAAAACATTGATATTGATCCTATTAGCCTTTATTTTCGTATATGTTGAACAAGGGCATTTCTTACGGTATCTGTTATTTATCAACACTTATCAAAATATTCAGAAAATATTTGGCTGGTTTTATTTGTAATCGAAATTCTGACTACTTCTTGAACTGACTTTTAACTTACTATACTTATTGAATTTACTCATGCAATACGATCGTTTTTTTACATTTGATGGATAGACTGATTAAATAATTCCATGAGAGGATCCGCTAAAACCTCTTGACAATAATTAAGCACCAGAGGTGGAATACCATCTGGGCCTGGCCCCTTTGTTGTGTCTAATGAATTCAATTTCTTATATATTTCTGAGATTGTGTGGTATATTTGTAAAAATATGTGTAATATTTAATTAAATAAAATTGTTTTTTCAAAGCAGCACTCTATGTGATTTCTATTTTCTCCGTAGACCATGTTAATCCAGATCTCACTGACCAGACCAGAATCCAGAATCTCACTGATTTTATTCTTTATTCAATTATTTGTCAGGTAGAAGTCTAAAACAAACTGGTAAGTGTTCCCACAGTGTTCCAGAACAATGCAAAACAAGTTAGCATGTTACATTATGTTGATGAAGGCTCTCTACTCCCCAGACAGGATGTTCTCAAATGCATGTAAACGCCTCAAAATGCTGAAGCTGTCCCTCACACTAAATGACACAATGGATGCACTACTACTTCCATGATTGCACTAAATACATACTGCCACCAGAACAGAGTTTTTAGTTTTTGTTTTGCTAATTTCGATACTTTTTGGATATTCATGCAATATTATTGGATGAAAATTGGATATTAGGTAATATACAAAAGGATATTACATAGATGGCATTTGGCGGCAACTTCGGATATTATGTGGAGATCTAGGCAATGTTGGATGAAAATTTACATTCCAGATACATATATCATTGACGTATTATTTATGTATATCATTTACGTAAATTGACGTATTAGTAATACGTATTATTTACAAAATAAAGTGGGACATATAGACGTATTATTGATGTATTCAATATCAAAGCAATACGTATCATTTACTTAAGATTCACTTTGGCTCAAAGTAAATAATACATATTATATACTTCTGTGTGCTGACTGGGTATACTCCTGAGGCGAGGACTATAAGCGATTAGCTTTTCTCCTCTGCCCCCAGAAGGGGAAGGACAGATAGGAACAAGGAAAGGAGGCGCCGCCGCGAAAGGAGCCCGACGACGCCTCCAAGGAAAGGACGGGGAAGGAAGGAAGGGACGAGGAATCCTGCACCGTCACAAAGGCGGGCAGGTCCTACTACTAACGAAACCAAGCTATACGCAATTAATATGCTACCAATTTTAGTAGATTTTCCTATAAGGAAGAAAAATCTATCGATCAAATCGGTAGATATTACTTATATATGTTTTCAAAATAATTTTAAAATGATTTTCAAATTGTTCTCACAATATATGTTAAAGTATTTCTTTCATAAGATTATGCTGCTTGGGCAGCAGTCAAAATTATTTTAGTTGGATTAGTGTATTTATTTGCAATAAAAACTTTTCGCATTATGCTAACAATAAGTGTGGGCAACAAAAACACATTGAGATATGGACTTACTGTGGTATGGGCATTATCTCACCCCATCACATCAAATTACAGACAGTTATGTAAGAATGCATTTTCTTTAGCTACTTCACTCTAGTACGTGCTTTTTCAAAAATTTCAAACATTACAATTTTCGTCATCGCTTGCCTTTTTATTCCACCTTTTAATATATTCATCCATACAGCATTTGCCTATCCATTTGCATATGGAAAATGTGGTATGCATTGTAAGCATACTCAAGCTTTTTTATTGGGTAGGTTGCCTATTATTATCTTACATCTTTTTTAGTACACATTTCATGTACACTTCATGATAGACGAGAGCCCCCTGGTTTTGCTCCAGCCCCCCTCCCCCGAACAAAATTCCTGCCTACCCCGCTGGAGAGAGATGAGGGATATTGTGAGGAAGTTCAAGAGAGTGATTGGTATCCCTGCTTTATTGTTTTTTTTTCACGTTATCCAACGATAGTTTTCATTTTATGGACATATTAAAGATAATGACATTAAGGTATTAGGTACAGTCGGATTCATAAGTATTGCAACAAATGGAGCGGCGCCACTTTCGCCGCAGTTTGGAAATCGAGTTTCGGCATTTTCTATTGTCCCAGTGGGAGGGAAATTTGAACAACATTCCCACCTCCCGTAATATTTTTATAACAACATCGTTAAAGGGAAATGTATGCGGGATATGAGCAATGTTTAATACCACATAATTTATGCAGCTCCTGCTAGATAATAAATCTACGTCCAGAACGTCAATTTACCTTCTCTCGTAAGTTGGCCGATCCGTCGAGTTATATTGTCTTACAATTAAAGCTGAAGCTTTTCGATCAGCGATAGCGAGCATAACATACATATAAAATATCCACCGCAATATCACAGCAAATAATGCGACTGAGTGTTTAAAATCAGTATGATTTAGTGACACTAGAAGACTGGTTCATTCCCTTGCCTGACAAAGCTCGTAATGAATCCACTATGAAGTCAACGAGTGACATGGAGTAGTGGTTAAGGAGAAGACTTATCACGGCAGCAATCCGAAGTTGGTGATTCGAACCTCTCAGCACACATTTTTTTCAGTTACATAGTACGGCAGTAACATTTTTTTATCCACTTTAACGCATATTAAATTAATTAAACACTACTGTCGTTATGATATTTTGAATGCAGAAAATTCTCTTTTTGCTTTCCGCGGATCTCATTATACGCTTTTACCGAAATATCAGTGCATCAATAATATGGAAAATATTTCAGTCAGGTAAACTGCTCCATCAAGTCCTTTTTCGTATTACCCGAATATTCTATCGTTTTCAATAATATGTAGACACTCACGAGACCCGCTTAATTGATGTGGCCGGGTCGGTGAAAACTTGGAAGGTTGGCACATGAAGCAACCTGCATTCTTTGTCTTCGCGGCGAGCCGACGAGGACGGAAACGGACGCGACTGAGAAACCGAACCTGGAGTCAAACTCCAGGAGCAAGTGCCCAATCGAAATTAAGATTAGTGGATGGAATGTATTGAGGTAATTTGCGTCCCCGCAGACGCTGGGCGCTTGGAGTGTTTTCTTTCGGTCTCCGTGGCGAGGTTTTTCCTATCTTTGGATTCATATTTGGACTCACCGTTTACCTCTTTTCACTACGTGGCTCCGTGGCCGAGTGGGTCTGTACTATGTGATGTAATATCGCGAGAATCCTGCGAGGGATGGAGTCCGAAGTAATCATACGTTTTTCATTTTTTAAAAGATGTATTATTAATATCAACATAATCTATGCAGGTGACTAAAGAAAAATTCAGTAATGAATATTTAGACGAAGAAAGGAATTAATTTAATGACTCTAATTTGATGTTAGTGACAGTTATAAATAAATTAGTATTTTAACTCTTTCACTTAAATATCCGACGACTAAAAGTACCTTTTATATAATATCGAATGAATATCATCCATTTTTCCTACTTTTAAGTTATCATACCGAAATATAGATATCTTTTTGGAAATCTATTGGCCTTGCCTTCGGATTTCATTCCTAGCTACTTAAGAGAAACACCACGGCCAGCTCATTTATCCCACCTAAATGCATCACAGCTAATCACGGGTGAGCGTTATTAATAAGTTTGAAGATATGCATGTCATCAATTTTGGCCTTTAGCGTATTAAAATAACAGTACATCTTCATCATTTACATACACCTACTATTTTATTACCAGGGGCGCAGCCAGGAATTAAGGCTAGGGAGGGTTTTAGGCGCAACTAATACTTACGGTTGTGGGGGTATTGCATACCCATCAGGGTAAGCAGGAGTTGCGAGGGCCCTCCTTCAGAAAATTTTTAAGAATAATGGTTAAAAACTGCGAGTTTTACGGCTTCCTGAGGGATATTTGATTAATCCTAACACTATTCTATAAGTAATAATGATCCAAATAAGTAAAATGGATTAAACTTAAAAATTTCTTTGAGCTCTGGGGGGGGGGGGGGGTTTATCCCCCAAAACCCCCCCTCGCTGCGCCACTGGCTATTACTACCCCGTAAGCCGCCTCAATAGGCGAACGGCGGGAAGTATTAGAACACTAGCCGCTTTCATATAAAAAGTCCTTTATCGCGCGGGTGAAAAACGAATTCCCGCACCTATCCGTTCGGCAAAATACCTCTCTTAATTTGTTGTTTCTGTCGGACCCGGAAATCTAGTAGCGTTCTAATATCATGTTCTCCGTGTCACTGTTAAAGATATCCATTATCAATTGCTCAAGCAATATAAGCTTCGCTCGTAGTCGGCGGGTCTCTAGCGTCTCCTAACCTAATGCGCTAAACATATATGTAAAGCTTCTTGAACAGCCGTGGCAGTTTTTGACTAATCTCACAGCTTTCCTATGTGTTTTATTAAGTTCAACAATTAAGTCTTTCTACACCGCATCCGATATCCTCGTTGCATATTTAAGATATGGTCGGACGAGTGCGAAATAGCACTTCTCTTTTAATTTATCGTCCTAAAATCTTCTCTCAATACGCTTGACGAATGCTAACTTCTACAGGGCTCTCAAAAAATATTTTTTTTGTGTGTTCCCAGCAATAGGTTCGAAGCCATCGTAACTCCTAGATACTTCACTTCATCTGTTGCCTTTATGTTTACCCCAAAATATGCCCGAAATTAAATATTCCGTTTTGGTTTTACAGATGACTCTATTCCAATTTTTAAGGCTGCAAAAATTACTCTGTGATCACATATACCGTCTATGACATCGATTTGTTTTATCAAATTAGGATGGCTTACTGATTAATGGTCTAATTTTTATTTCCTCTAGCGAGCTTGTCAACTACTTGTGCAAGTGAGTGATTTGCTAGTGCGTTTACTAAGATTTTGGAGATTTATATATTCCTTGATTTAGGTTTTAGAGTGTAAGAATCCAAAATTATAGATGTGGGATTGAAAAAGTGAATGCAAATACTTGATTTTCTAATTGGAAAATAATATTATTTCGTTCATTAATTGTGCACCAAAAACTATTTATTTCAATATAAGTTAAGGCGCTGTATGTTTTAACTGGTAGCAAAACTCCACCACCTTTTCCATCGTGTCGATCGCAATTGTAGATCTTATATACTGGAGGGAAAACTTCGCTGTCGGTTATATCTTTCGTAAGTCAACTCTCTGTTCCTATGACCATGCCTGCGTCTTGAAATTTACAACCGATTTTATCACTCTTGTTTATAACGCTATGACAATTAATTGCGGCAAAGTTAATGTCATATTTTTAGATTGCCTTTCGGTTGGTTCTTTTCCTCGCTAACTTGTATAAGATGAGTGTATCATTATGAAAGTGCTAATTAATTTAGATATAATCGCTTTCCCTGGAGTAGGTGCTTTGGAATTATCGTTATATCCCTGCATTACCGCTCCTGTATTTACTTCATGTGATGTAAGGATTTTCGCAATGTGGACTACCTCGGAGGGTACATTTAGTTAGATAACTTTACTCGTTTAAAAAATTCAGTACTGAATTTTTCTTGAGTCACCTGCATAGATTATGTTGATATTAATAATACATCTTTTAAAAAATGAAAAACGTATGATTACTTCGGACTCCATCCCTCGCAGGATTCTCGCGATATTACATCACATAGTACAGACCCACTCGGCCACGGAGCCACGTAGTGAAAAGAGGTAAACGGTGAGTCCAAATATGAATCCAAAGATAGGAAAAACCTCGCCACGGAGACCGAAAGAAAACACTCCAAGCGCCCAGCGTCTGCGGGGACGCAAATTACCTCAATACATTCCATCCACTAATCTTAATTTCGATTGGGCACTTGCTCCTGGAGTTTGACTCCAGGTTCGGTTTCTCAGTCGCGTCCGTTTCCGTCCTCGTCGGCTCGCCGCGAAGACAAAGAATGCAGGTTGCTTCATGTGCCAACCTTCCAAGTTTTCACCGACCCGGCCACATCAATTAAGCGGGTCTCGTGAGTGTCTACATATTATTGAAAACGATAGAATATTCGGGTAATACGAAAAAGGACTTGATGGAGCAGTTTACCTGACTGAAATATTTTCCATATTATTGATGCACTGATATTTCGGTAAAAACGTATAATGAGATCCGCGGAAAGCAAAAAGAGAATTTTCTGCATTCAAAATATCATAACGACAGTAGTGTTTAATTAATTTAATATGCGTTAAAGTGGATAAAAAAATGTTACTGCCGTACTATGTAACTGAAAAAAATGTGTGCTGAGAGGTTCGAATCACCAACTTCGGATTGCTGCCGTGGTAAGTCTTCTCCTTAACCACTACTCCATGTCACTCGTTGACTTCATAGTGGATTCATTACGAGCTTTGTCAGGCAAGGGAATGAACCAGTCTTCTAGTGTCACTAAATCATACTGATTTTAAACACTCAGTCGCATTATTTGCTGTGATATTGCGGTGGATATTTTATATGTATGTTATGCTCGCTATCGCTGATCGAAAAGCTTCAGCTTTAATTGCAAGACAATATAACTCGACGGATCGGCCAACTTACGAGAGAAGGTAAATTGACGTTCTGGACGTAGATTTATTATCTAGCAGGAGCTGCATAAATTATGTGGTATTAAACATTGCTCATATCCCGCATACATTTCCCTTTAACGATGTTGTTATAAAAATATTACGGGAGGTGGGAATGTTGTTCAAATTTCCCTCCCACTGGGACAATAGAAAATGCCGAAACTCGATTTCCAAACTGCGGCGAAAGTGGCGCCGCTCCATTTGTTGCAATACTTATGAATCCGACTGTACCTACATAATTCGAGGTGGTAAGAGTGTTTTCACTTGTGAGAAAACCTGTGTACCCTGACGAGTCGGTATTTCGACCTTTACAACCTCCGTTTATGAATATATCAAGGACTGTAAGACCCCATGTAATACTTAACTATCATCAGAGATGAACAATCCTAACTATATATAATCTCTGAAAAAGAAATTAAAAAATATAATTTTTCTGATTTTTCGAAAGGAACTACCATGGCATTGCTACAAACTATTATATCGAGAAAAATATTGAAAAATAGACATTCAAATCGTGCTTACACTAGCTAATACTAAACGCAGAGAGTTTATTTATGACTAAATGAATGGTTTCCTCAACGATATGAAAGCACCGCGTACGCAAGCAGCGATAAATATTTTCGTTCCTCTTTTGTTTTGGACGAGCGTCTTTTGTAAATGCGTTTGATTTGTTGTTGCTGGAATTTTAGTTGAAATTCGGTCAGTTTCTGTCTATTTCTAGTCAGCTTACAGGTAAATGATATCTAAATGATGGCTAAAAATTACTTTTCGTATATTTTTACTTGGAAGGCGAGCTGCTGACCAAGAGCTTCTTACTTACTGCACTTGAAAGAGCCCGATTGGCCGAAGGATAATTTTCAATTCATTACGAGGCACTCGTTTGAAACCGCAGATCGGCTGTCATTACTTAATAAATATGGGAATCAAGAGTATATATGAGACTTTTGTATAATTGAATTGCTATTTTCAAATTTCCATTTCTTTTTCTAGGATAGGGTTACCGGTTTTGTCAATTGTATCGTAAACTTTTTTCTTCATAGTTGTTTTCTGTAATTAAGGTATTTCTTTGTGATCGAACTTTTAAGGGTATAACCATAGAGTAAGTATAGAGCATATACCTACTCTATGGTATGGTATTACTATAGTATATATATATAGAGCCTAAACGCAATTTTGTCATATCTAAATTATCATTATTTTCTTCATAGCGATAGCTTGGATATTAGGCAATAAATAACATACATAAAGCAGCTGTGATAAATCTGTTCATGTACACATTTTCCTTTCGCTGGCTGTTACGGTTGGTTGCATCGAAATTGGTTCACCTGCCCTTCCTTTGGCAAGTTATTTTTCCATGGTGAAGCAAATTCTAAACTTTAAATCTAGTACCTACACCCAGGGGCGGATCCAGGATTTTTTTCTGGGAGGGGTACAAACAAGGCTGTATCCAGGATTTTGTTCTGGGTGGGGCACAAGGATACCTCGTAATACAAAACGAATGCAATGATAATGGGACCGTATTAAAAATCTTGCATATTTTTGAGGGTCTGGGGGGGGCACGTGCCCCCGTGCCCCCCCCCCTGGATCCGCCTATGCCTACACCTTCCTGTTTTGGTGTATTTGGCGCCAAGGTGTTTGCGGAAGTTTGCTCAGGGGTACTTTTTCCCTGGGTTCAATTGTTAGGCAGCTCCATAAACAACCCGAAATTACTTTTTGAAATAATGAAAAAGACAAGGAAGGTGATTGTATGGCGGTGAACTCTAGGTTTCCTACTAAATAAACATTTCCCCAGATCGGCTAGTGTTTTCGGGTTAATTCGTATGAATTTGACTTAAAAATTTGCCTTTCGCCCACTATAGTATACATCCGGGTTATTCCAATATCTGGGTTGCTTTGAATATTATATTTGCTGCCCTGCTTTTGGCTAGTAATTTTGTGTCAAAGATGAATTTTTAAAGAAGGGTGGGGTCCTGCTTTATTTTGTGTCAGCAACGATACTGGGCAATCCAGGGATAATTTTGTCCTGTCCAATATTTTTAAGTTCTGGCATTGCCCTAGAGAGCTGTCTTAAGGCTCCCGGATACCTAGTCCAAAAACTACGCTGCAGACGTCTGGGCAGATTCGTCTGACGCCTCTGTTATTCTATGCACATAACATTTGAATGCATATTTACGAAGAAGAAAGATCGATATTTGAAAAGATTATCGTAATTTTTCATTTCTCGTTTTTCACGCTGCAATATTGACCACGGAAAAACACGAAATCCGGTAAAATTGGCTGCCTGCTACGGCGTGTATAATGACGAAACCCAAAATGTTTTACAGTCTTTATAAACTTTAATCCTTTATCTTCATATTAATTTATACTATTTTAATGTAGTCCTCATAGAAGCGGCACTAAATCAATCTATGCGAACCTTTGCACGCTATTTTTGCGCTCTCCACGGCGGCGACGTTCTCCCGTTCACATCGCCCTCAGCCACTGAGCGAGTCTCATCGTGGCAGTGGAAGGGGACAACGCTTGTATGGAGTCTCTTGCCTTCAGTTCGCCGGCAGCCGCCGAGCTGCCGGGTATGGCGGGAGAGAATGCTGCGTCATTGCTCTTTGCCGCGTGAGGGTCGCTCTTGTATGTGTGATGCGTGCTTCGGAGCCGAATTTTAATCTTGTCCAACAACACGCTAAAGGACATGAATTGTTTCACGGTAGGAGCGCAGAACGCCACGTACTATTTAACAGTGCCTTATTGCCAAAATACTGTCATACCATGATGATTTTTCCCTGACTCTTTTGTTCCGATGCAATTACAAAAAAAAATATATCAATACAACCAAGATGCATTTCCCACATTGCATGCGAGGAGATATACTTCGTACATTTGCTATCGGTAATGCCGGTTTATTCTCAGCGAGGAGGATTGCTACAAATGACCCTGGTCAGTTTATATCCGCTTCAGTACTGCATTTTACCCTGATACATCTGTTCATTTCGAGATTAAAAGTTTCCTCTCATCGGTGCAATCTCCCTTGCCATAATTTTATACGAAAAATAAGATCAATTACATTAATTCTCCTAAAAATGAAAGATTAGCTTTATATTTATGAGTCTCGAATGTTTATTTTTTAAGAAATTCATTAGTTTAAATGCCTAAAATTATGTAACAAATATAATTCTTGATAGCTCGAGTCACGTCATAGATTACGCATCGTATACCAGCGTGCAGATTTACATCCGTGTGTTCTATCACCGAAATTTTCCATTTTTTGTAATTGAAGTTTTTTATAACGTGCAAGTCAAGAACTCATGGACAACTTGTACTATGCATGATGCATGGAAACATGTTTGCTTAATTCATAAAAAACTTGCTAATTCTAAATTGGCAATTGTAATAAAAAATGCTAATTCTTCGGTGCATGCATTTGTCAATTGACAGGAAAATATTTAAGACATCGGTCTCTTACAACCCACGCTTGCACTCTACGGTCCCTAAAATAGAATTTTTCTTGGCTTCTTTTTTGTCTATTTGATCAATTGAGCCGGAAACTTAGATGAGTAAGTTATAATGCAAAAGATATGGCAGCATTTTCGAATTCGTTATTCCTACATACAGGGTAATGGTCTAATTTTTCTGTGGAATGAGTGTCGTTTTTTGGAAACTTAAAAATAGATAAAATATTTTAGGACTAGTTTTGTGTCTCTCATTATTTTAAACTTAAACAGAATATCATATCGCACACTATTTAATTGATTCAGGGATCCATAATTTTTTAAAGAGGTAACAGGATGCACGAATGAGGAAAGGATTCCGCACTCGCGTCATCGCAATCCACGCAACACCGCATATTTTGATATTTTGCAGCATAAAAATGAGATAATTTGATTCTCATCTTCCCACTGTCCTATTCGTCTCTCGTCAATCCTTAGACCCTTGGTTTTTACTGCAAGTTCGCTCGCAGTTTCATCATTATCAAGTAAGCCTTATAAATCGAAAAAATAGGCATCAGTTTCAAATAATGTTACATTTTCATGGGTATCGAGTGAAGGACTTCTGGTTAAATTAGAATGAAATCACTATGGCAAATGCTTATTTCTTTTATCGGAATAATCTTATATTTCCCTTGGATTGGAACTGCCCGAAGATTTTTTTAATCTGGGACGGAAGTCATTGGAATATATGGTTGCACTGGACGCTTCCTCCGAGACGATACAAGTTCAAATCACGCAAGTGATAAAACAGAGTAGCTATTATGGGCTTATCTTGAACTGTTCGTGATATCTGGTGATTTTTCCGGGTATTCTTCCGCGTTTATCCATTTTTAGGACGATATTTCGCCAAGGTTCCAGTTGGTTTCCTAGGTCCACTGAAGTGTCGATGAAGAACAAAGAAGGCCGCTACTACCCGAGAATAATCAGGGAGGCAATTGAAATCGCCACAACAACAAAGAACTTCAACCTTGAAGACGGCTACACTCTCTCCAGCGCGAGGAAACGGGTCCTCAAAGATCGCAACCAATCAAGGCACACCTCCACAAAAAAGGCGGAAAACGGGGTGTATATAATATGAACAACTTTATGCATCTTTTCAGTGACATCAAAACTATCGAAAAACTTGCCCAACATCCTTGCATCTGGGCGGAGACCTCAATGGCAAAAATACCGACTGGGACTTCAAAACTTTCGCCAGAAAAGCGAAATATAAAAACACCACAAAAACCTACTATGGAACTGAAGAAATCCCTGATTCCAAGGAGGTAAAATTCCTAGGAATAATGCTGGATCCAAAGCTCTCTTAGAACAATCATATAGCTTACGCCACCAATAAGACACAAGCAGCAAACAATTCCCTCAACCCTCTGCTCAACAGGAGAAGCCGAATGAAACTCGACACCAAAAGAACAATCTACCTCGCCATGTTAGGCCCTCTTCTCACTTACAGCTACCCAGCATGGGCAGGGACTTCATACTCCAATCTAAGCAAACTATACGTCAGCCAAAACAAGATACTCAGACGAATTGTTGATGCACCATGGTTCCTCAGAAATGACTATATCGCAAATAACCTAAACATTCCTCCCCTCTCCCAACACCTAACCAACCTAAAGGACAAATTTGAAAAATCACTAAATACAATAGACAACACTCTCATACACGACATATGGGACTACCATCTTTTCAGTGGACCTGAGGAAGCCAACTGAAATGTAGGGGAAATATTGTCCTAAAAATGGATAAACGCGGAAGAATACCCGGAAAATCACCAGATATCATCATAATCTCCGCGGAAGCTTACTTGGAAACTATTGAACCGCTCGTTCACATCACTGGGCCTTAGGTCGTAGGCGGCGGAAGACTGACTTGATGTTTGTGTGTTCATTGATGTTGCCACTTGGTCCTCCACCTCTGGCAGCCCTTCCTTACTCTAGAATTTATACGCTATTATTATTAATAAAACATGTGCACCTTCCCATACACAATTTCGTCGATTTACCTGCGAAGCCAATATTTGCAGTAAATACGCCGCAAAAAGCATATTTTTTAACGATATATTTTTTTTACTCACGTCTCGAACTGAAAGCTTTGGTTGAATAAGTAATCGTCTCCAGAATCTCCCAAAGAACAAAGGAACATATTCACCAATAAAATAACTTTTTAACAATTTTATCAATTTACTTTTCATGCGTGAATAGATTATGTGAACATTCACGCCCATTCTAACATTGGCAACAACGTCCTCCAACGATACACCGCCTGAAAATAGCCAAAATTATTGAGTCCGTCGTGCATCGATACTTATTTGTCAATTTATCTGTAGCATTTTATAAAAGTAAAATAGTAAAAAAAATATAAAATTAATTTTTTGCGATAGATATGTTATGCTTCGTTAGTTTTTACCAGAAAGACTTCTGCCGGGAATTGCATTTGAAAAGGGATTTGAAAGTTTTCTTTACAGAGTAGCGCCATGCAAATTGCATTAACATATGAAAAAATATGATATAAAAGTGAAAAGCAAAGAAAAGAAAGCATATTTTTTCATGAAGAAAGCATTGGTGAAGTGGTATAGCACCCTTGTCCGAAACTTATTTTATTGCTGGCACTGATAACTCAACATTTTTATATATCTCACAGCGAGCATCATTGTAATATATGGTAATGAACAAATTGATAATATTAACAGTGACTCCAGAGATGCTACAAATACAGATCTAGAAGATACTCCGCAAACCAACAAAACAAAATCTGACGCAGAAATTGCCCATATGGTGATGGTAGAATTTATGCCACCTCCCATCCCACATAAATATTGTGGTGGATATATGTTATGGTAGAGAGGAAAGTTAACTTCAAAAGTAGCTTCAGTATTAATTGGGAAGCTGAGTAAGACAACGGTATTAATTAATCCGGTAAGCGGTATGGATTCTGGTTGTAGAGTTTGAGGAACGACCCACCGACTTAGTAGCAGTTCAAGTCTACAAGTCCGCTATCAATCGTATGGAGATAGAAGTAGACGAGGTAATAATAAGTGAAATGCCTGGTTTAAAAAAACCAAGTAATGATGGGGAAGTATAACGCCTCAGTCGGGGAGGGAGGAAGGGCTGGGAAATAGGAGATTTTGGGTTAGGAAACGCGAAACGAGCGGGAAGAGAAATCAAAAATATATTGCAGGAGAAACAAGTTATTCGTCACAAAGACCTAGTCCAATTATCCTAAAGTGCAAAAGTCCACCAGGAAGAGTCCAAGGGATACGGAGATACATCAGAAAGACCACATAATAGTAAAACAGATGTAAAGGAATGGCGAAAAATATATCCCATTCTCCCTAAGGTGAACGAAACGAAACGAAATATTCAAAAGACTCGTAAAATAATAAAGGTGAGGAAATAGAACGTTGAAACTTTAATGGGAATGCGAGGATAGATTACTAGAAACCTCTGGAGATTCGTATGACAAAGAAAACTAGGATAACGAAGGAAATCAAAAAAGAAATGGCGGTGATAAGGAAGTGGAAGAACGTAGACACAGTACAGGGAAAATTCTAAGTAAACATAATCATCTATTACGGTGAGAAACTAAGAAGGGAGAAAGAATTGGTGGAAAACAAGGAGAGAGACTGCGAGGAAATGGAAAAGATTCAGAAGTAACGAGAGGTAGATGCGTTGTACGTCAAGGTGAAGTCGCTATCTGGCGGCAAAAGAGGACAAGCCATGTCAAAAATTAATGCTAAAAATGGAAGAATGCTAACTGAGCAAATCGAAGTTCAGAGTAGATGGATGGGGAAAGAGGAGGATCTGCATGGCATCGGAAACAGGCAGGAAAGATTTAACATGTAGAAGAAGCAGTGGTGTGGCATAATCTTGAGCCAAGGAAGAGGCCGCTTCTAAGACATGGAAATCAAGGGAGCTCTCCCTGATATGACCTTCGTCTCCCTGATTTCGCGACAATGGAAAATAAGGCAAAGTGGTAATGAGAATATTAAAGAGAAGAATAGAGAAAAGGACTATCGATTACTTGGGCGAAGATCAGTTTGTATTCAGAAAAGGTAAGTAAAGATGTTGTTGAAGTTTATTCGGGATTGCCACCGGATAAGGTTCTCCATCTCTGCCGACGTTTCGATGGCCATCGTCATCAAGCCCTGATGACGATGGACGACTCGGCCATCGAAACGTCGGCAGAGATGGAGAACCTTATCCGGTGGCAATCCCGAATAAACTTCAACAACATCATTTGCCGGGAAAACCTCAGATCTTTCTTCGGTAAGTAAAGATGCTATTGCGGTTATGAGGTCGCTCGTGAAGAGGAACCTAAGCTATAATCAGGTTGTGTTTGCCTTATTCGTGGATTTTGAAAAAGTATTTCATAGAGTGGACTGGACAAAATTATGGATATTCTCAAGAAAATAGGCGTCAGTTGGAGGGATAGGCGACTCATTTGTAATCTTCATTTGGCCAATACTGCGCAAGTGAAGGCAGCGGACGGAGAAACTGGGAGGGCAAGCTTTGCCCGAGTAGTAGGGCAAGACTTTTCACTATCTCCATTGTTTTCTGGAGTATACGCTGAGGTGATGGCAAGAGAAGCGTGGGATGAGGTGGGAACTGAAGTAAAAGTGGGAGGAATGATGTAAAATCAGTAAGGTTCACGGACAATCAGGCGTTGATTAGCCAGTCAGCAAGAGGGCTGATGAGTATAGTGGATGCATTAGACAAGAGATGCGATGAATATGGCATGAGGATTACTCAAAAGAAGACTAAAGTCATAATTAAGTTAACCAAATTTCCAGGAAATATAAAATTATCCACGCAACGCTTTACTCCCTCCGAAGTAAATGTTACCATAGAGTAAGAATATATACTTACTCTATGATGTTACCCAAAATTTATTAAAACAATTAATAATGTGTTAGTACAATCATTATTAAACTACTTGATAACCTTCTGGGGAGGGGTATTAAAGTTCGAGCAATTGGTTGCTGATTCTCCAAAAAGCAATAGCTTGATTGCTATCAAATATAATTTGAACCGTCCTTACCTATATTTGTAGATTTACAGTTCTCCCTTTACGTAATCATAACCTTTTCTAAGTATTCAAAATTTTCTACCCCATAAGAGGATATAAACCTAAAGAAGAAGCTGAAAACAATGCATTAAATTTAAGATCTACAAAAATTTATATTTTGCCGACGCGTAATTTTTCCGTTCAAACGCTCATTTATCTATGTAAGACGAAATTGTTTTCTTGATGGTCAGAAATTATAAGAGGATCAAATAGTTTAACATATTTTTTAAAGATTAAGTAAGTGGTAACTTATTGTAGAAAATCCAAATAAATTAATTGGTTGATAGTGCGTTTAATGCTCAATATATTTTTTTTGCACGGCAGGCTGAGATTTAACAAAAATTGCTATTTTTTCGAGCATTTATTATGTTTCGTATCTGGTCTCAGCTTACTAATTTTTTCAATTCGTATTGTCATTTGTCTTGAGGTATCCTACAGGCAAGACCTAAATGGGATTCCTACTTTATCCTAATTTATTTGAAATGCGCTCTTAATGATGATTCCACGGATAAATAAAAATAAATTGGTCAACTTATTATTTATGCGGTTCGTAAAGAGTCACGAGCTACGATTGAGACACAAGATAAAAGTAGGTGGACAAGAACGGAGAAAGTGAAGCGGACGTAGACGAAGAAGAACGACGAAGTGTAGGACATAGTAAGGGAGGAGAGAAAACTGTGTTACAGGAAAGAATGTTGGTTAAGTGAGAGATAGAAAGGAAATAGGAGATTTGATGGAAAGGAATTTCATAGTGAATTGAAGAGGAAATGATAGGAGGAAGTACAGCCAGAATGTTTAGTAAATACTCATTACAAACCTACCTTAATCGGTAGGTTACTTTAGTGATTATATATACATTTTGGCACATATTTTTGTACGGATTATAGTTATGAAATTTTTATAAGTGATTAAAATACCATAGCATGCGTCTTCGTTATCCCTAACGTCCAGTTGCAGCCTTCAGGAAGAAGAAATTTGCTCCCGAGATTCCACACTTGATGATTACTGTGAAATCCGATAAGGAAATATTTATCTGAAGCGAAGATCAAAAGTTTCTTTGAAATCCAGGGGAAACAGAATACTCCACGAAATATACGAAATAATATAGAAACGCATTGTATATTTTTCTTTTGTACTCCAAGTGGATTTAATAAAAAAATTAGATGGACAAGGCTTTATGGGAAAACCTCATGGACGAGAAGTTAAAAACATTTTACCTTCTTCCAGAAATACTTAAATTGGAAAAACTAAGAAATTAATATTTTTATGTATCGGGAGTTACGTTTTTCATTTAAAACGAAATCTCTAAAACATTTTGACGGGTTGAAACACCATGAAGAACAAACGATATTCTCAAAAATGTCAAGGAATAATAAAACTGTACCTTTCAATTCTTACTTGCCTGATTTTCTCGCTACTACATGAGATTGCTTTAATTAGTAACCAAATCAATTATTAGAAATTTTTTGAATACTTCCGGGTTTTTGGAGACGAAATTTCACCAATCTCTGTGCTCTACACTTCCGTAAATAATATCCATTTCCCAATCTCGAAGACCACCGTGTTGCCTTGAGATTCGTCTACTTCCATGCGGCGCAGAGGCTGAGCACGGTGACACTCGGCTGTTCAACAGTCGCAAACCCGAGCGAGAAGGTTCCCAAAATTTCAGTCATCTGAACCCATCCCCTCCACATCGCCTCCCCTCCCTTCCCTAAACACTGCCCCCTATGTTCCCTGCCTCGAGTCCAAGGCCAGTTGCTAGTCGGCTAGGCTCGCTAGCCACTAGGCCGAGTTTTTGAGGGGTGGGGGGAAAGATCCACAACTCGAAAGTGGCCGATGTATCCGGGAGCCTTAACTAATGGAAAAGGTGATAGAGGGTTGGAGTGGAGGGCAAGTTTCCAAGGAAAACATTCTCCAGGCCTCTAAATGCCTCAGGACGAATTTGGCTGGATTACATTTATGAAATTCTGCCTTTTACTGGCTGCAAAAGGTTTTCTCCTAATAATGGATAAGCAGTCCTGCTTTGGGTTAATAGATTTTGGTGCCAGAGAACAAATCCACAACGACAAACGAGTAGTTCTAACTAATTATGTATCAGCGATTCCAAGGGCCGTTCAAAGATATTTTACACGTGCCCTTTCTTTGTTGGAATTCCCGGAAGCGTTCTTACAATGTCTTCTCAACTAGAGAGCAATTATTGTGATGGTAGGTGGAGGGGGCGTGGGAGGTGAGTGTCAGATCACAATGGCCCAATACCTTTTAATACCTCTTGGCGATTCAGCTGAAACTGGCGACTCTTTGTCATGCATTGTTTTTTTCATAAAATAGCTCCAGAAGTGTCTCTGGATAACCGTAATTGTAGGAAAGTGGCCAGGGGAAAGGCTTTCTGTCGGCGTCAAAATTATATGCCCTCATATTTTAAACATTTTTACCTCGATGCGTGAGAGCGCTGATATAATATGCTCGCGATATTTTAGATGACTCTTTTTTTTCATTTAATTTGATTTTTCTCCTGTACGATAAAGGAATTTTAAGTACTGATGTTGCAATCTGATGTTATACTTCTGCATATCATTTCGACGACTGCTGAATGGGTATCTCGTGTTCAGTCACCTCGTGACATTTTTCCCACTCTGGTAGCTGTCTTTAATTATTTGCTTACACATTCGAAATACCTCTGGTGTAATTGATGTAAGAAAATTTTTGAAACGCGATGACAAATCAAATGGATATGTATGGTTAATTAATTATCTTTGCTATGCACAACCAGCGGCGCGGATAAGGGAACATTATTTTATTTAACTCGCAGTCTCGTGCTATAATTTAAAATGTTGCGGCGATCAGCTTTCAATGATACTTTGTGCTGACCTACGTCCTGAAAAATAGGCACGAATAACATAAATTATAGTTCGTGGTTAAAAATGTCCTATTTAATGTTAAGACGGCTGCACGATTCTTCCAACCTGTGTATTTGTGGATTTGATACCTATTCTTGATGCATGTTTCGATATTGGACCGCATCTCTATTCCATTTCGCCATCTCTCTATATTTTTATGTTAAGAAAGGGTCGACCACACGGAGGACGAGGAAATTTGCATTTTTAGCTATTGCAGAAATATACAATGCAAAATAAGGAAATAAAATGTTTGAATTATTCTTTCTGCTTACTCAGGCAACCTTGTGGAGAGAGGATAATTTCATGTAAATCCGGTAATAGACATGCTTTGGATGTAGAAGGCAATTACTTTTCTTCAGAGTTGTGATTGCGTCTCACTATGGAGGTTTTGCGATATCGCAGATATTTCCCCTCAATTTGAAATGTCCCATATGAGGATTATTATCGATTGATTTTAACAGGATTGAGATCAGAGTTTCAAAACCATTTAGCATTAAGGTGCGTTTACACTATGTAGCATGTTATATAAACATGTCACAAGCAACAAGTTACTTGTAACATTTGTTTTATAGCAAGAGTCTAGCGGAGCCAAAAAGTACAAATAACATGTTACACATTCAGTCCTAGCCCACCCATCAACTGGCCATCCCCACCATGCGACTCATCTCTTTTCTGTAACATGTTACACATTTTCCCACTTTGTGCGGGAAACCAAAAACCTGTTATATAACACGAATTTTGGTTTTGTTACACAATTTTACTTGTAACTTGTTACACAGATTTGTAACTTTTTCGTAAAACATGTTATACTATGTAACTTGTTTATATAACATGTTACATAGTGTAAACGCACCTTCATGCACCATCCGTTTTAAAGGCAGTGGATCGATTTAGTTTAACAGCATTGACACACTGTCGGTTTTTAAGGCAGTGGATCAAAGTATAATGTTGGTGAAAAGCTAACTGAAAGTAAATTTCTTTAATATAAAAAAAATGCATTCTTGAGAGTATACCATTTACGATTTTTAAGTATTTACGTCTTTAAATACATCTTTGGAAGCTTAATCATTGGCTGAACGTATCTGTTATAAACCCTCCTATCCTGAAGATAGATATAGGCTTCAGCTTGGTAGGTATGCTACGAATTTACCGGAACTTCGCCTTCCCACTGTGTACCTGTTGCGTCGGAGATGCAGTGTAGAAGACATTGCGAAGTGAAACTGTGTATAGCAAGGTTACTTCATCGAAAACTTAGCTTTCCTTATCTCCTTTGCGGTTTCCATGCGGTCGGCCATTTCCTCTTTTGACTCTGAAAAGATGTTACTCGAGATTTTTGTCCATCTACGGTTAATACCAGGGAAAAACCTCGAGATCATAGCATTTAAATTCTCGTACCCACTTGTACATAGGAAGTAAATATGAAGTTGAGGCCGCCAGAAGGCTTCTCAAGTAATCCATTGAAATCTTCTCAATCGGTAAAATACTTTAATAAATGTATGCTTAGAGATAATGATGCGGGAAGCGAGGGATGAATTTGAGGCAGGAGTTTAAGTTGGAGAATGGATGTTAGGCCTCGGGTACGATACGAGCGGCGAGCGGCAACCTGAGCGGCACGTGAGCGGCAGCGGTGGCTATAATACGAGCGGCAATTTTGTAACCGCTCAGGTTTCTCACCTTTTCTAACTTCAGTCTTCCTTTGTTTGGCCGTATTCTCACTACTTTGATGTTTCTCCGAACACATTTTCAACTAAACTGAAGGATGAATCTACTGAGCGGCGAGCGGCAGTGGAAAAGAAATCGGTCTGGACTTGGAACCATGAGCGGCACTGGGCGGCGCCGCTCACTGCCGCTCGCCGCTCAAACATATCGTACCCACCCTCAATAGATTTACACGCAACTAAATGAGGCCCGATTTCAGAGCGGCGCCGCTCACGCCGCTTGCCGCTCGCCGCCCGCCGCTCGCCGCTCGTATCGAACCCGGGGCCTTAAGTAAAATCAGTGAGAGTCGCGGATGACCATGCATTGAACAATCAGTCGACAAAAGGGTTATAGGCTCTAGTTGATGTGTTAGGCAAACGGTGCGAATAATATCGGATAAAGTTTTATCACAATAAAACGAAAGTAATGCGGTGTTGTAAATAATCGCTAACTAGGATTGTGCGACTTAAAATAAAAGTAAGTGTCACACAATTGAGCAGGTGGATCAATTCAATTATTCGGGCAGCAGATTTTTTGGAAAACGCACACAGCGATTAGGAAAACAGGAAGAGAATTGCGCAATCAAAAGAGGCATTCATGAATAGATCTGAATGGGCTGATGAGAGTATCGTTGTGTAAGAATTTAAAGAAAAGGCTGGTGAAGAGTCTGATTTGGGGTGTGGAGCGCTTTACGGTGCGGAAACGTGGACACTTAAGAAGGAGGACGAGAGAAGACTAGAAGAGTTCGAAATGTGGGTGTGTAATAAAGAATACGAAGTGGCCAGAGAGGAAGAGGAATGGGAAATGAGGAAAAAGGGATGAGGAAAAAACATCTGGGCGAGGAAAGGCAGCTTCTAGATGGAATACGGAGGAGACAATGGGTTTGGATGGAACGAGTACTACATGGTGAACATTTTATGCGGTCCTAGATTATAGCGTGATACGTTAGCATGATTCTTGAGATGTTTCTACACACAATACACGTAGAAGATAAATCCCTGCTACTGCCTCTCATCCCAGCGACCAATTATTAATCCTATCATTTCCGAGAGGGCAAAATTCCATCAAATAGTGCCAAAAACTGCTGAATATTCCGTATAGGTAACTCCTGGCAACACATATATGTAGATAAGTAATGGTAGTGGTATTGTGATTTAGGGTGCGTCGACGGCTCGGTCATTTCGCACCACTACTATATCATTTAATTCCGATATTTCAATGGAAATAGAATAAAAAGATAGCCACTGTACATTTTGACCTCGTAAAATTGGCGAGTAAACTTAAATTTTATTACAAATACTTATTTCCTTGAGGAACCGAAGGGTATTGTTTAAATTGGTAGCGTGGTACCCTGGAAGGGATTCTAGGTCTCCCCCTAGATTAATCCGTCTCCGCGCGTCGCGGTACTTATCACGTCCTATGAGGATATGTCGAATACTTAACGGGCATCAACAATCATCGCATAGGGGATGTTCCTTCTCTTCAGTAAAGAGATACGCATGAGTCAAAGGGCTATGCTCTATCCTCAACCGTGTAATTACTACCTCCTCTCTTCGATAGACCCGGGAAGAGGAGGGCCACGTTTCTGCTACGCCCTTGATGCCACGGAGTTTGTTATTATCCAGAGTTCTCCACGACTCCCTCCACTGTTCCAGCACAGAATTTCTGAGTGATGCTCTAAGGTCCTCGCAGGGAACTAGCGTCGACGCGTACTCTTCGTCACGCAGAGCTTCCTTGGCCAAAACATCTGCTTTCTAATTCCCGGCTATGTCCCGGGACCCATGTCCGTGTAGATAAGTAAATATTAAATTTCACCGCAAAGAAAATGCTGCTGTAATATGTTTATATTTAAGATAAATGAAAATGCTGACAATGACCTTCTTTGTATTCTACCCAAAATATTCACGATAACGACATAAGTAAAGTTATGAATCACGAAAAGAGAATGAACGACTGGTTTAGTTGGGATGAAGTGTTTTCTAAGAGAATCAGTACCTTGAGGAAAAGCATTGATGCAGATCATCACTATTTGTCGTTGCATAACTTTACCTTAGCCATGATATCCATGAAATTTTCAATATATATTTTAACGTTATGATGAACTTGTGCAGCAATTACGATACAATTTTCATTTTTAGCGCAGGTGTTGGGAAAAAATAGAATTTAAATAACCCCTGCTTTTCCCCAGTATATATTTAACATATTTTTGTACAGTTTCTATCCCAAAAATATGTCATGTATTAGCTGAAAATACTGGTCCTTTATCGTCAATTGTAAACAACATGGAATACGTAATTTATGATTAAAGAAACTACATTTATTGGAACGATTTCGAATATTTCGATATTTTATTATAAGATGACAATGAATTTGAATTAAGACATTATTGCATGATGAGACGTAATTAATTTTAGCGTTTAGTTTGGGGGCAATTAGAATTAAAACTGATCCACAGTTTTTCTCCAGTTTTACAGCACAAAATTATTTATATAGTTTCTAGTCAAAAGTTTGAGATATCACCTTCAAGCTAAAAGTATTTGAATAAATATATGGCGTTTTAGCGGCTAGTAGACTGAATTAGATTTTCATATTGTTTATCAGTTTTTATTATATATTATATCAGCAGATATTCTCGCACTACTTTTACCCTAATTCAACAATGAATGCTTATGCTTTTTAAATATACATAAAACATATGTAAGGTAGTACCATACATAACCAACAAACTTTAAGATGCAAAGAAAAATATTTCTCGCGTTTTCAGCTTGATCATTCCATGATGATTAGGAACTCGTCGGATCTCGAAACGTTGGAGAAAATGAACTCCCTCATTCGAGACTGGGAACCCAATAAAATCCAGGAGAGTGTTTTCGGGTATGGTATGGTATTTGTAGGAGCCGATCGACAGTTGAGGTCATTTGCGCCATGAGAGAAAGGCAGGTCAAGGATGGAGAGAAACCCGGCGTCGGAATCAGCCTGCTCTTACGAAAGGCGCCAAGGAAACCACGGCTTAACGTCCCATCCGACGGACGGAGTGTTGCGCTTGAAATGTCCTCCACACGATCTAGCGATTCGATCGATGGATTTTTCTTCCTTATAGGAAAACCCTCTAAAATCGCTGGCACATTAATTGCGTATGCTTGGTTTCGCTAATAGTAGGGCCCTCTTCGCTTCTATAGCGTTGGGGTGTTTTTCCCTCGTCCCGTCCCTTCCGTCCCTTTCCCTCCCCAGAGGCGTCGACGGGCTCCCATCGCGGCGGCGCCTCTTTCCTCTTTCCTTCCTCTCCAGCCACTCCCCGGGTGATCGGGCGTATAAGCCACTGGCTTGGTTCCCGGCCCCGGTGTGTTGTATCCTTCGAAGGGTTCGCCCAGAACCCTCATACTCTCTGTCCTCCACACGACACTCAAGCAGGGATCGGGCAGTCTCTGAAAATTCCCTGCCACCGACGGGATTTAAACCCGAGGCCACAGGGTGGGAAGTCAACTTTCTAGCAGGGATGGCAAGTGAAACGGAACGAAAGTCAAAACCAGTAAAATTTCAATAATTTCGTTCCTGGGAGCGAAATGTAGAAACGAAACGAAAGGGATTTTGAACCCGGGGAGATAAACTCAGGGTCGAAACGAAATCGGAGTCAAAACTATTTCGGGTCGAATCTGAAGTAACACTCTGGGACGAAACGAAACACAGATAATGTTTCGCACCGGTGGGACCACGTGCTTCACCTTCGAACATTTTAGTTTCGACCCAAACACCGAGGACGAAGTATTGTTGAATGCAGTAGAGGTTTGCCCTACCGCATCTGGATGCATGGGACACTTTTCCGATCATAATGCGCTACGCAGTATTCAGTCACAATATGACGAAGCTAAATACTTTTACCTCTCTACATTCTGTCATGGAATGGATCGAAACTATTTCCTCTTTTATCCCTTCACTAAACTTAGGAGATTGAAACTTCACTATGAGCAGCGATGTGCGGGAACGAAACTAAACCCAGGCCTAGTACTTTCGTTTCCCTTCGGGTCGAAACGGAACATTTTCGTTTAGTTTCACTTGCCACTTTAAATATAATAGACGCCTCACTTCAAACGTCACACTATCCTGCGACCTGGAAGCACTCCCTTATACACCCTATTGCTAAATGCCCCCACACCTGACGACTTCAGACCGATAGGAATTTTGTGTGCTTTTGCCAAGATATTTGAGCGGATTGTATTTCAGCAATTAAGCTCATATATCTCCACTAATAACTTACTAAACCCCTGCAGTCTGGCTTCCGTGGTCGACATAGCACCCAAACTGCACTCTTAAAAATTACCGAGGACATACAATGGACAAACGCCAGATGACGATCCTAGTATTATTTGACTTCACCAAGGCTTTCGACTCCGTTTGCCATGAATTGCTCCTCCGCAAGCTGAGTACCCTAAATTTTTCAAAGAGTGCTGTTGACTGGCTTCGATCTTACCTCAGCGGTCGCACTCATGCAGTGGTGATCAGTAAAAACCTACAGTCAAACTGAATCCCAAATACCGTATCCCTAATACTGGAAAGCTGTACATTTATTTTCTCATGGGCCTCAGTGCCCACGAAAATAAACGAAGTTATTATTATTATCCTATAATTTTCTTCAGTTGTCACCGAGTTGTTTTAGTGTAAAGAGCACGGGTTCTCACCAAGGTAACTCTTTACTCTTCCATTGCGTTGAGAAATTTTCTCGTAATATGACAGGTTGAAATTATTACAGCCTTTTGCCGTTTAATGTATGTATTTGAATGAAGGTTGAACATTTTGAAACTGTTTTGTATATATTTTGGGATGATACCGGTAGCTGAGATGACAATTGGAGCTATATAAACCTGTTCCATATTCTTTTTATTTCTATTGCCAATTCTTGGTACTTATTTATTTTTCCGGCTATTGTCTTTTCGATGTTATGCAACAGTGGCACAGCAATATCAACTATGTAACAAGTTCTATGTTTCTTGTCAATCAACATTATATCTGGTCTAATATTAACTATAGTTTTATCTGTTTGCAATCGTAGTGAATTTTAAATACGCTGTTTTCAATCACTGTTATTATTATTATCCATGCTCTGTAGCCACCACACCAACCCGATTCCGTGTTTTCAGTTTCCCAACTAGAAAGTGTTCCCCGCCATGGATCACACGACCGTCCCTCGCGCTTAGATTTCCTGCGTTCCAGCCCGCTGAGATTGTTCTTCGGTCGGGGTGAAGATGATGATGACGAGACCGTCGCCGGCATCACTTCAAGAGGCGCGAGGGGGAGACGTCCCCTAGGCGACGAATGCGATTGTCTCAAATGGCTCTAATGGGAGGGAATGATTTGATTTTTCGCCTCGCTACATCCCCATGACCCTTAACGCCCGGGGTCACTCTTGGGGGACGAGTCGCCACCTCGCAGAAGCGTTTAGCCGATGGCCCTCGATGAAAAAATCTTTCAGGATATAATTGACCCAACTGGGCTTAAAAGCCGCGTGGCACGCAGAATTTGAAGAAAATTATTTAGGTAAAAAAGCTCGAAGAAGTGAACAATATTTTTGAACTAATATATTAAGAAAAGGTAAAACAAAATCGTCCCTCTGGATTACATGATTTTTTAATGCTGAGGAGAGGTATGCAAAATTTGATGTAAGTGAGTTATTCAACTTATTATGCGGTTATTGCGGCATGATGTGATTAGGTCAAACAAGGAGAAAATTTTAGAACATGGTAATAGGAAATATGAACTTTTATATTAACTGCAAATTAAAAATAAAAACAAAAATATGCGCAAATAATAATATTTTTGCGGTAAAATTTTGTTTGATTAATATTGATTCGTTGTTCAGTTGAAGGTGAGCAATTGAATTTGCGGGAAATTTTAAATGATTTAAGTTTATTATGATATTTAGGAACTTTAATGCTTAGCATTTTAAAGTTAGACGATTTTAATGGTGATTTTAACATGCAGATGGATATGTTGTCTAACTTGATTTGTTGAGTAATTTGAGGTTATATCCTGTAAGTTTGATGCAATATCCCCTATATTATGTCTACTTTATAGATACCTTTTTCTCTACATATACGCAACCAAACTCTACAAATGAGGTACCAAAATGCACAAAATGTATCAGAACATGCGACGGCATGTCTTACTTCCTAAATATTGCTATTGTTCCCTAAAATTGGTTAAAAAAAAAAAATCGATTCCGGCAAGATTGTCCTCATCCCAAGAATACAATTAACGCCGTCGGATCCCACCATGCCTTTTCATTTGACTCGCAGACAATTTCCCATTAAGGTTTCCTATGAGATGACTATTAACAAGGCTCAGGGTCAGACTTTGCAAAGAGCTGGCTTATTCCTGCCTGACCCTGTATTCTTTCATGGCCAACTTTATGTAGTATTCTCTAGGGTAAGATCTTTTAAAAATATTTTTGTAAATATTAAGGAAAACGCTGAACAAGTATTAACAGAGGATAGTGTAATTACTTCCAATGTTGTGTTTAAAGAGGTCCTCTGACCTCAATTTGTACATGAACATTCCAATTAAATTTGTACATAAGACCCTCCTTTTTTTCTACATTTTAAAATTAGAAACGCGCCTATCCCTCTGTGGACCTGCATTGAAAAGATCGGGGGAAGCCCGCTGGGAGCGGGCTAATCACGCTCGTATTCTATATAATATGTTCCCGAACCATTTCCCTCTCCTTGAGATAGAGCTAACCCATGCCTGGTGGTGGTCGCCTAATCAGTTTTTCGCATTAATTGCAAACGCCCATTTAAAACGTACCACTGATTGACTAAACCCCCAACCTTCATGCTGCGCAATACATCAATACATTTGTCCTCCTTCCTCCTTGCTACCTTCAAGCAGACACATAACCGGCCATATAATGAAATTTTACCCGTATGATGGTACAGTTGTGTTGAAAGGTTTGTGCTAAGTGCGGTTTTAAAATACACATTTCACAATTATGAATCACTTTCAGAGATTCCTTGATAAGAAAAGTCACAGCAAGAGTGGTATAGGAGCGTTTATGCCGTAGCGAATGGGGGAGATCAAGGGTATTTACCCCCTTGCCTCCCCCCCTCCGATACGTTCAGAATATGCGTTACATACGTACCCCCACCAACTGAACTCTACCGAAATGTTTCTTCACCCCCTATTCAAATAAACTCCCCAAAACATTTCTCCGGCAACGGCCTTGGTGTACGTAACCTGCATTCTCGTTGTGTTGACAAACATTTCCTCCGCAAAATTGGCAGGCTGCCTGGTTTCAAGGAGCTTCTTGTCATTGAGTGCCCTTCGGTAGATCTACGGGATAACTCTGTGCTACTTGAAAACAAGAGAGGTAGCAGCCGAGAAAATATCTGCAAGTAGTGGTGAAATAAAATCTGAGAGTGTGCACGTAGTTAGATGCTTGAAAATATTTTCTTAGGACTAAAAGAAATGAAATCTAATAATTTTTTTACTATTTTACTGGCGAAGGATGTCTAGTGTTTTATGAAAATACAAAAGAATGTTTGACAGAATAAATAGGTAAATGTTGAATAAAAAGTGGTTGAAAATACACGACATATTTTCTCCCCGAAGTTGACACATTTATGTGGACAATTTTGTGAACTAAGTATTTCCTTTAGCATATTTAGATAGGGATAGAAAGGGGCTCTCTTGTTGAGTTTTACGAAAGAAAAATAAATGAATATGGATTCCTTTAGCTCCTCCTTTGTCCGCCACGTAGTCCGTAACAAGAAAGACGCAGAGGAATTCGAATTTGCGGGCGCAGGGAGATGATATTTGGAGTCAATAAATTTGGGTTTTAAACTGCTGTCGATCAACTCTTGAAATTTGAGTAAGTACAAATTCTAAAAGATTCAATTTATTTTCTTCAATTTCATCTAGTTCCAGAATCACAATCTATTTAATTTTTGAGTAGTAATCCATAGAATTTATTAAAAATTACATGGAAGGTCCCAGCCGAAACGTAATGAAAGGCAAACGACATGTATGATAACCATGGATATGACTTCATTGGATTGCAATGATTGGGTATGTACTTTTATCAACGGTAGACACAGGGATACTCAATTTATGAAATTTTACTTGGTTGCCAAGGCATATGGAGTATGATTCTCTATCGGAACTAAGCATGGACGTTGGCAGTAGCAGAAAAGTCAAGATTGGAGAGAAATGTGGTGCTACCGAAGAATGATGAAGATAAAATGGATCGACCTGGTAAGTAATGAGGAAGTGCTGAGAAGAGTGGGAGAAAAGAGAAGTCTTCTTAAAACTTTCGGGACAATACGGGACAACTTAGGTAGTTGGCCATATTATGAGGCATGATGGCTTGATGTAAACAAACATAGAAGAGCAAGTGTAAGGGAAAAAGGGCAAGGGGCGACCCCAAATGAGTTGCACCGGACAGGTTGTTGAGGGTGTGAATGAGAATAAATACGTCACTATGAAAAGGCTAGTGGATAGGAGAGAGGAATGGAGAGCTGCGTCAAACCAATCTTAGGATTATTGACTAATGACGATGATGATGCCAAGTCAATCCTTAGGTCTGGTGAAGCTTTTGATAATTAGGCTTATGAAGTTAGTATGCTCTCAGGCACTATGTGTTTTCAGCCACATTAAGCCTCTTTATGTTCTGCAGCCGGTTCTGTGACCTATGGGATGGCAAGATGGGCAAGCCAAGGAAGAATAATGCGGGGTCGATATTACAGTGCCGAGGACACGACTACTCATGCCATCACGAATATCCTGGGCCGCCGAGAAAATAAACAACCAGCCATCAGTTTGTGTATGGCTTGAGATTATCGCGAGGGGGAGATATCACACCCTGCGCTTCTTCCGCTAAATTTAATCCGATCGCATCTTCAAGACCCTAGAGCCTGTGGGATCGGTGAATACTTTCTGAAGTAACTGACTCATTTGCATTCAAGTAAAGATCTCCTATGAAATCCCTAGATTTATAACTTGGATCCTGCATTTTATGAAGGACAAGTAAAATTTTATATTTTTGTAGTAACATAAAGTCATTAAAACATGATTTTTGGGGTAATCCCTGAGAGTTCTTGTACACTAGCAAACGTTTTCTCTCACGTGCGGGATATTTAGGTTATCTTATTATATTTGTCATTCCTGATCGCGGTGGACTTTGATGATATGGCATTACGTCAATTTATTCAGTACTTCAATTTCACATTCCGTGATTATGTTTTAAATATCTTGGTGTTTTTGAATTTATTTTACCAGTCTGAATAAGCAGGAATTGATTTATTTTTTCGTGTGTATCTACTAATTGTAAGTGACCTTCCGCTGCGTGTTTGGTGACTGCCTGTGTGTATCGCTTGTTTACGACCTTTAATTTCTGTTTTAACTGAAAACCCAGTTTTTTTCATAATAATTGTACATGCTATTTGACCGGGTGAGCCTGTATACGGCATCTACTTGCTTCTAGAGAACCATCCTCTCATTCTGTTCAGAAAGTATTTCCTTTGGCCTATGTTTTAAAGTTGTGTTGATGTCACACTTTCTTATATACTTAGGAGCTTTTTCTTATACCCGCAAATTTTCAGGTAATATTTTTATTTTTTGGACCCAATCTCTGGCTCTTATTTTCCGGCTCCACGTCAGATTTTCTTTGGCTTATGATTTTAACTGGTGTTGATGCCCAGGAGAATTTTTTTATCAGAGCAATTTCTGCTAATATTGATCTTATTTGACCCATTATAATGCTCTTTACCTTCATTTACTTCGTTCACCTCTCCGCCGAACCTATGTTGTTTTTATAAATGATTATGGCAAGTGTGCCTCGTACAACCATTATTCTATAAAAGTTTACGATTAGTTTTTTGAAATTTTAACCATGCAAAAGTGGCTTACTAGAAGACAGTCGATAATTTTCCCATTAAGATGGTTGAATCACTGTGATTAAAATTAATTAATTGGACATTCATTCGATATGATATGCCTAAAATAGAAATCAGTGAATGCAAATAATGGAAACCTAATTTATTAGAATTAAACTTGCTTCTATTATTGCCAGAGACTGGAATTCTCGGGGACAGAATATTGAAAATCTCGACATATACTTGATGAGTTTTCATATCGCACCGCTAGGCATAGGTTGAAGTTATAGGTTATGAGTGACTTCGATTGTGGTCATTTGGGAAAGGCTACTTTCACTGATTGGTTCGCTGAACTCTGACCACCATTTTAATAATTTCAACTCTTTGGAAGGCTATGTCTACTGGTTAAATTCGACTTTGGTCGTTAAAAGTCAAAATAAACGAATGCTATTTTTTGTAAATATTCATGATAGCTTGATATTTTTAACATTTTTTTCAATGGCGTTTGTAATTTCTACGGAATTTACTTACAAATAAATGAATTCATTTCTCCAGAGATATGAATTCATGTAAATGTTTTCTTACATGTTTCTACATGTAAGAATACCCGCTCTTAGGCAGGAAGAGAAATGAAGGAATAGCGTTTGTAATTTATGAGGACTTTTATTTCATCGAATCTTTTGAAGCCTTTTATCTAATGGAAGGCTTTACAAGAATCAACGAATACGTGAAAACAAATATCGGCGCGGGTTACGTTACGTTGAGATACCACATGTTGCAAATCCGAATGATTCCAGCTAAGCTGCTGAATCCCTAATGTTTACGCTGCTTCAGACATCCGTGATCAATGGCCGCTCCCGCGCAAGCAAATGGATTCATTACCGCTCCCCTCATTTCTATTCCTCGACTTGCATCGCTGTGAAATGCCCGGCATCTTTTTGATACCTCATTCCATAGGATGTATCATGAAGGAGAACTAATATGGCATAGCGGAAGTATTTTTCCCTGGTGAAAATATTCTGGTTAAGGCGTAGAATATCTCGTATGATGTTAGGCACGATGTGGTGGAAGTTCGTTATATTATTGAAATGACACATTGCAATATTTCACTTATAGCTATACTAAATAATTTATGGTAAAATCTATCATTAAAAATTTAAAACAGTATAAAAATTCCAAATAGTCTTTTTGGGTTGCTTTTGCTTCATAATATTCATTATAAAATAAAAGAAAACATTTGTTCTACCCAAAAAAGCAATGTCGTGGACACACAGGAAAAAGGGGGAATTATTCATGGGGGATGGAGGCATCCCTGTACAACCAGTGTGTAGAGAAGGAGATTGTCAGCTGTTATGGGTTTTTTGAGTTTATATTTGGTTTTGTGAATGTTTTAACAACGGAAGAAAGATTTTACATGACACATAGCAATATTTCCACTTATAGTACCTGTACTAATTTTTACTTGTCCACGGACATGACTTTTTGGCTTCATCTTGGCTTTTTTTCCATCTTGGCTTTTTTTCAAAAAATTGAACTAAAATTAACTATAAATAGTTCTTCGGCAAAAGTTTCGCGGTGAAAAAGGTAATTTTATTCAGGAAATAAAGAAAATCGACAATTTTGTATGGTCCTCACTGTTATTTAATATTACACGATTCAATTTTATAAAATGCAGGATTAAAAATGGAGCTTTTTACGCTATTATTTGCGTAGATAACGTTCAATGCAGCGGGAAATTGATTTACGCTGATTGCATCGTATTGGTGAAAAATATTCTAATATGAGAGAGAATAGGAGTATAAAAGACCACGTCCTAACCAGTAATTAGCAAAAAATTGAGTCGCCCTAATAATTATTGCTCTTCTTGTATTTATGTCATTTTCTCTGCAATTTACAACTGCATCTCTCTGTCGTCAATGCTTTTGGGGTACTAAGCAAATATCAGATTATATATATTAAACAGGAATAAATCCCTTCCTGTACTAAATTGTCTTATGATGCAATGTGCTGTCTATTCACGTCATATCAAAGTTTATCAGTAATTTGACGTAGAATTTTAGAGATTGATGGGGTGGAAAGAGAGGGTAGGTTGCATTGCGTGAATGTTTAAGGGCAGAGAGTGGGTAGGTGCGTGCGACACAACATAGTTCCGCGAAAGGCCGGTCACCCACTGCGCATGAGCGAGAGGGGGAGTGGAAGGAGGGGGACAAGTGTCGGCGGCTGTATGTGTGAGCACCCGCTTCCATCCAAACTTCTCCCGCCGCACACAACACACACTGTTCCGACGCACGAGACGTGGGGCGGCGTCGGCAGCGGCAGTCCAGGCGCGCGTCGCGACGGGCCGGCGGAAAGAGCGGGCCATTCGGTCAAACCGCGCGAATCCGTGCTAAGCGATCGAATGTGGCTCGGAGGAAATGCTATCGATGCGTCTTCTTCCCGGTCGAACTTTGAGTGGTATTGCTGACCGTGAAATCGTGGGCGACCCCTATTACCTAGAAATCGTCCTGACAGGCGGTGGAAATAGTGATGTTGGACCACGTATAGACAGCCCAGTTAAACACGTCTGGAAGAGGAGAATGTAACAGCGTCATTTTCTAGAAATCCTCCTGAAAGGCTGTGGAAATAGTGATTTTGGACTACGAATGGACAGCCCAGTTGAACGTGTCTGGAAGAGGAGAATGTAAGAGCGTCATCATGTCAGTGTTTATCCCGTGCATAGTTTTCAATCAACGTTTCAAGTATCGCTGTTGAATTTTGTGTGGTCCTTGTTTCCCTATGCCTACGTCTTCCTGGAACTAACAAATTAGATTTGTTGACAAAGCTATCGGAGAAAATAGGCGCAACCGATTGTAAAACTAAATTTCTTGATGAATCTGTAAACTTACCTAAAATATTAAGACAAATACTAAAAAAAACCTGACTGTGAAATACTGTGTCACCCCTTGTGTTTTCTTCATGTGTTCGTTAGTGGTGCTAATCCTCAATTCTCTCGGATAAATTATCCTGGAGGAAAGAAAAGAGAGGAAGCGGGAACGTGTTGGGTCATTGGACAAGAGTTCGAAATGCAAGGACCAAAATTGAACTTAAGAGTGGTGAGGATCCTCAGAGGAGAGGCATTCCATTGACCGTGAAAGATTGTGAGGCCAGTGTTTTTTTCCTTCCATACTAAGCGGCAGTGTGCTCCTCATTCGCCCCTTGGATACCGTCGAATAAGAGTGCTTTCCTCTGTCGGAGAGAATCAACGGCTCTTGTGTCAATCTCAGGATCTAAACAAGGGAACAACACCTGCTGTCGAGATCATTCTTAAAGGTTACCTCGACCTTGCCTTTCCTTACTTCCTCCGACTAGGTGGAACACTCATTCTCGAGAAATCGCTCTCGCACTAAACGGAACACCTAAACTTTCTGCAGAAAGCGTTTCTTTTTATTATTCAGCTGGTCGAATATTTACGCGAAATTCTCCACTGTTGAGTAATCGGAGTGGGGTGAAAAAAATCGAGGTTGCCTGTTCGCACCAGGGTCATAGTTTCTATAAGCGCCGGCCTACGTCAATTTCGTGCGCTAATCTATAATTTGAAAACATGTATACGCTTATTTGATTTGATTATACGCTTATTATTTCAGAATCCAATGAGAGAAATACTTACGAGTTTTACGCGCAAAAATATTATGATACTCATTGGCTATCTTCGCGTGGATGCGTTGTTTTGGTCATTTTTCTTTTTATGGCGTGGTCTATGAAGTACCTCCTCCGAAAGAATTTTTTAATTTATCAGAAGTTATTTCATATCTCCTTAAAGTCACAAAATTACGTTGTGCTCTTATACGCTCATTGCTATGAGTTTAATGTAGCACTCATGACGATACTTGGAAAGGGTGCTCGCGAATATATGTCATGAGGGTTAGTATCAACCATTGGAATACGGTGACGGTTCCCGAGTGCTATCTTTGAGGATATTGACCGCTTTGGTGCTGACCGCATTTCCTGTATGACAGTTCTCTGAACGGCAGAAAAGCCAGGGCCAAACGGTGCTGATGAATGAATCCACTTTTTCGGTTCTCTCATCATAATTTGACTTCCTAATGATGACGGAGTACGTCGTTCGTGAAATATCCGGGCACGCGTTGGAGACTTTCTCATGGGATATTTGACTTTCAGCGTTGGATACCCAAAAGCGATCGGTTCTTGCCCAACGCAGTGGACACGAGACGTGTATAAAGAGTACTACATGTGACCCATATCCGCGTGGCTATGCAGCGGTCGTGGATACAATGGGGTCCGTCTCTCAAAAAGCTTCTGTCCCGTGAGTGGACCAGTTGCAAGCGTTTAAGCAAATACGTGTGAATGAATACACCATCCGCCGAACATTAGCAGCAAAAATATCTTCCTGTGTGTTATCATCTCTTTAACCGCGGCGTAGAAATAGTTCTTTCTTTATAGGGTGTGTACTTCTATATCCTCATCGCTCACTACGATGTTTGAATGGCTTCTGAGTAGGACTTGTGTTTTGTGCAACCGATAATGAAGTACACATCGTTCGTGAAAGAAGAATGAAAACATGCGTGTGGCTGTGCTGATTGTTTTCAAGGCTGTCTCTGCGAGAAAAAACAACCAAGAAAATTAGAAACATAACGTCCTGTCGACGTTAGTCTACCTATATATTCATTCATGGGATTGACCTGGTCGATAAAGTGTCTGCCATGCTGAATTTTCACATGAAAATCCAGCTAACTTACTAACTTCTGGACTGTCTTATCCCGTAGCCAAAGAGAAAACGAATGCCCTTTCCAGTTTTCCCACACTGTTGCATATGAAGAGGAATTTGAGCTTGAACATGGTGTTGCCCTTTGTGCTTGTTTGAAGTTTGTGTCACGATAAAAAATAATCGCGAGTGAACTCTTAAGGAGTAGAGAACATTTAAAACTGTCGCCTTTTACGCGATAGTTCTCCTGTGGATTAAACCAGCCGTTGAAGTCTCTTGCTCTGCGAAGTCATCGGCTTCTCATCCCGCCACTGTAGTGTACCCGGACTCTCTCCCATCTCAGAGGCAGGTGTCCGTTCGATCATCGGCCGAGGCTTCGGGGCGATGGGGGGTCCGTCTCCTTCAGGGCCCACCGCCGGGGTCGAAGCCTCCCTGACCACCGCCCACCCCGCCAACGTCTCCTCCCCCTGGCCCTCCTCCCTCCTGCCCCTCGCCACCGACTTCCCCGACGCCCTCCTTGAGACGGACACCGTGTACGAGTTGAACGTGCCGTACGCCACCTGCGAGGTCCTCGTGGCCATAGCGGCCGTCGCCGGCAATGGCCTTGTGCTCGCCGCCTTCCGACGCGAGAGGAGGCTCCGCAGGAGGACCAACTATTACATTGTATCCCTCGCCGCCGCAGACCTTCTGGTGAGTCCAAACTATAGCTTTATTATTAATGTTATTAAAGTAATCTACCGATTAAGGTAGGCTTCCATGGAGTACTTAAGTTGCATTCTAGCAGCCTCTCCTTCCTCCATTTGCTGCCTCTTCAATTCACAATAAGGTCTACTCCCTTTCATTCTATTTAAATATCCTATTCTTTTCCCTCCTTTCCCTCGGTTATCCAACATTTTACCTACTCGCACAGTTTTCAACATCCCCTCCCCACTATGTACTCCTTCCATCCATACCTTCTATCTCCTCCGTATCTCATATACAAGCTGCCTTTTCTCCCCCACCATGTCCAGCGTACTATAGCTTTGACTATATTAATAAAAATAGCGTATAGATATAGATTGTATCTTTGAGGTGGGGGGAATCTAAGCAACTTTTTGTTAGGTAATTATAAATTTGGTCATCCCGTTTCATATTTCAAATAATGGTGAAATACAAAAATGCAGCGACTGTAGAAGGGTTAAATGGTAAAAAATGTCCTAATTTCGGAGGTAGCCCGCTCCCCCGGGTCCCAAATTTGCCCCTTATCCTTAAAAACTGTGTACCAATTGGCTTTCAGTCTAGGATGGAAAATGAAAGCTTGGTTTTTCTCAGCAAACTTTGAAATGAACTAGTCTTCGAAATGATGCAGAAGTATATCTTCTCCTCAAAAAGATAAGTGCTTCAGCGCCAACTTAAAGCTCCAAAATTCTGATAATATTTCCAACTAGGGAGTCGAGCTGGAAGTCAGTCTTGCTTAGCGCTGTCAAATAAGCTGCACAATACGCAGGCTTTCCTCGCATTTTTGCTTTTTCCGTTCTCGGAAACGAAGATTGGGATCATTATTCCTTCTTATGTATTACCCGGGAAAATAATGCAGTGTTTTAACTTTTAAAATTGATTTTACGTCCGCTCGGGGAGAGGTTGCAGAACATCGTTCATTTGCTGCAATGAGTTCTCCAACAGTCCGTAAGCATTTGATTTCGCCATAACTTTTCTTGAGCCTGAGCCATATAGTCATATTGAAGAACAAGAAGAAATTTACTTGCTAATATCAACGATTATCAGCTTAAAAATTGCTTCGAGAAACAGAATTTACCGTAATCATGGGCTGACGTGTGAATAAAAACTTTGACGGACGGTGTTTTAACTTGTTAGCTCGCACTTTTCAGAATAAAGAATCTTATAGGTTTAAATAAGTTTGCTTGGAACTTGTGGACGAATAGTGTTGAAAAACAAGCTCCTGCTCATCTCAACTGTCGCAAGCATGCCAAATTACACCATAGTTTTTAGTAATACAAAAATACGTACGAATAATAAGTAAAAATAGTTTTAATAATGCAATAATTAATATTTTAAAAATGGCGGTATTTGAGGAATTAGTATGCCCTGTAGTATTTTTACGGTTAATATACAAACAGATAGGTGGAGAGCATTCCTTTTGCGAATCAATGAAAGTGATGCGTAATTATATGCAATTATTGGTGTAAATCGACTCCAATGCATGAATAGGCCAATGAAAAGCTAGGCGTTATAGATATTTTCTACTGTTTATTTGGGCGTGTGAATTTCCCTACGAGATACCGTATTGTTTTCACGTTGTGTTGCGTGTTTATCGGTTTATTTACAGCGTTGAACAACATTTGCTGGTTACTTTTTTTATAAGAACGCTTCTGCCGTTAGTTTTCATTTATCATCATCATCTCACTAGCAAAAGATTTTAACGGCAAAATAAGTACTTATTGAAAGAAATAAATCAGTGTGTCCTAACCCTCAGTGAGAAGAATTCACTAGTAAGAATACGAATTAGTGATTCAAATCTGGCAGATATGGACACCGCAAGTGAAGGAACTTGTAGTTTCAGGTTTCGCCATTGCGTTGTAGAAATCATCAAACCATAACAACAAAAAAAACGCTTAATTATCATGGTCCACTGTTGTTGTAAAGACATTTCACATAACGTGGTTAGGCTAACTTTTATATTGGTATCAGGATCTTCCTTAAAGTCATCGTTTGTAATAATTATTCCTCAAATACTGTAAAGACGTGGAAGTCTTATGAGCGTTTCCACATTTTTTGACAGCAGCAGAATTAACCCTGTTTCTATGAGAGGAACATATTTTAAGGAATCAGTATAACGATTGAGGTATTGAATTATTTTGAGTGGGATTATATAATTATTTTAAAAATAGAATTTGGGATGTTTATTCTATCATTTCTCGTGCTCCTTGATCATTCATAATGTTGGAAATCCAAAATTTTTAGTGGTTTCCTTGGCCTTCACTTCCGGTTCGGATGTGGTTCTGACGGGAAGACTCTCATTCTCGTGCTGGAAGTAATTGTGGAAAAGTAATGTGAGAGCCTATGCTTTGCTGGAGTAGGTATCCCGTGAAGGCTATTTGGATTCTCCTCCAAGACTTACCGTTAATTTTATCGACGTTTTGATGCAAATATCATGTGTTTCTATCGTTAAAGGTTGAATAGTTTTGTACCCAAGTTCATCCATTGAGTGGCTCATCTTAAAACTTCCCAGCAATTCACTACTTATTTCACAAATTATCAGTATTAAGAGCAAATGTTGAATGATATAAATTATAATAACGAATGATGTAATTTTCTCTACTTAGATTTTCTTGTGTTTAATTTATTTATTAATTTAATTCAACAATGATGATAATTTAATTCTCACATTGAAATTCGTAGGAAAAAATGTGTCTAAATTTACAGTTTTGTATCATTTAATTTAATAATGCAGCCAAGATTCAATCTATAGTGAATTCGCTCTCCATCTTGCTTGCGACGAAAGGAGTCGTTAAGTAGCCAGAAAAGCATGCCATTCGTCTATTGTTAAAATTGAATTGCTTGTTTTGAATGCCTATTTATTTTCTAAATTTATGAATTCCGCAGCATTGTTACTCTCGAGGTCTGCTGATCCTAAGTTCAATTTTTCATGCTATGGTTAAATTTGTTTGCATCGTAATGGCTGCAAAGTATATGAAAGGTATAACAAATACTTTAATTCAGTGGGTAAAGACATCAACTGACATTGAATTGCATTACTAATAGTAAGGGATGGATTATTTGACGGTATTCAGTCCAGGGAAAATGTTTTTTGCTAGGAGCGTAAGGGTTTCCACTACCTGCTTCTATGAGTTTCAAGCTTCTGACTTTGAACACTTGTTCAATATCACTATACTCCCTCCATCTTACCTAATATTGATAATGCGTGGCTACTGTTTCTTATTTCTTCATTCTTACTGCTCAAAGACTGTGAATATTTTAATTTTCATTCCCATGTCCTTTTTAATACATTATGAGTTAAAGCTGTCCCAATTAGAAGCATGGGAAAAAGGAACATTCCTAATTCGTAGGTTGGTTAAGTTTAAGACAGTGTGAACATAAATATAGAATTTTAGGCGAACCTTGTGTCCTCCTAGTGGTTTGTTGTTTGTATGTTCCCCCTTAATATAATAATGGGGTGATGGAAATATCTTTACGTAGGAAAATGAACTTAAACAAAAACTTTAAGTGAGTTTCTCTGCGATGGCCAAAGAAAATTCTGTGGTTAGATAAAGGCAAAATCAATACTTCGGAGGACTTTAATGAACCAAAACTCATTGTAAAATTGTGATTTGCTATCCGTTACAAAGAAATGTCTCAGAATTGTTGGAACTCTTTGGGGTTTGCCATTGGATTTATCTGGAAAACCCCGATAGACTTTATCTATATTTGCAATTTGAAACTGCACGAATTGATAATACTGCAAATTTTATATTTTTTAACAGGCATGTGTATGACTTTGTGAGGTTATCATGGGTTGAATTAGTGTCTATGTGAATTTGAAAATTTATTTTACATATATAGGCGTATTTTTTTGCTATTTAGGCAAAATATGAATAAAAGAAATCTAATTCCATTTTAATCCGGGGTAAGTTATTGCAAATTTAAGTTTTCCGTCTCTTAAAACTGTTGATGATATTTTTTTACTAGGCAACTTTCAGTAAAAAAAATACTGCTTGACAAAATGACACACGTATTCCGACGGTTTCCCGAGCGCATTTCTTCGTAGAGTAAAATTTTAGTGGGTAGTGTGATATAGAGGGATAATTTGTGGTAGAAAGTAGATATCTATTGCTACAATTTATTTTTGAATGAGATATATAAGTGGTTTGCGAGTGGTTTGGGAACTGCTCAAATGCGTCCAAGTTTCTCGGCATCTTACAAAATCCCACCATTTACCGAATTATATCCTCTGTTATATTTTAAACTATATTTATTTTTCGAAAATGAATAAGTGTCGCTCTAATCATCTTAAGATAAATATCTAGGTAACATTTCATGAACTCCTAAGACTGCGATCATCAATGAAATGGTGGCAACGAGATCTCACGGAAGCTGATGGTTGCAGTATTCTAAGCAACTTGGATAAATTTTTGCTTAGTGAATTTGGTTTTGGATGTTTCTCTTTAGCTTTGCACTGTATAACTCCCCCCTCGTCCGTCGAGGTTTTCTTTTACAGGTCGGTATGATTTCCTTAAATCTTATGCTTTCATTTTTTTGTAATTTCAATCATAATTTTATTTTAAAGCGGTGTAATAGCTATCATATCTAGAAGGTAGCCGGCACTTTTTCTTTTACTGTGGGTAATCTCTTCACTCTATCCTCCGACCTTGTTTTCTTCCTGCTTTTATCTACGTTGCCTAACATCCTTCTCAGCGAAACGGATTTCCTTGCGTCTGAAATCAACCTCCAACAGACCTTTGCAGGCGGGACTCATTGTGTTAGGAAAAATTAAATTTTATTGTCACCGTAATATTAAGGGATTACAAGAAATCAGTAATTCAAATTTTAAATACCTTTTTTTCATATAAACAGACATTACACCCCTTTACATATTTAAAAAATAATTTTCCCTCGCTTAACCAGATAGATGAGGTAGAACGTGTGTAAGATATAAAATTGAATGTTTCATAGTAAAAAGTAGCACATTATATTGACTGAAGATTTGTGGAAATAACGTTGACCCGAATCAATATATAAAGATAATTGTACGCCCGAGCCCTTTTAAAAGCAACATTTATCTTGATTTAGTTTAAAAAAATTTTAATGACTGTTTCGAAATATTATACTTATAGGTTAGTGTTAGTGATAATAGAAATTACATTTAATTCTTCTATAACACTGTCAAAACATTATTTAATAATTCTGTAAAGATTTCTCAACTTGTGGTGCATTTAGCTATACTTCTTTTTGATTAAGAAAATTTAATACGAGTGTTTTCTTAGCTAATTTTCCATTCCTCTCTGATATGTCCCAATAAAACAATTTAAAAACCTCTCAATGAATTTGGGGTGGAAGTCTGTGAGTAGAGCTCGATTGTATTTCAATAAAAACATCCTTTTTGGAGTGGAGTTTGAATACGAAATCCTAAGCGTTCGCGGTTATGCTACAAGATCGCGTTTCTAACGGGAAATAGGGTCGTAATTGGTCTCCGGAGAGCCTCCAATCAGAGACCACTCAACTTCGTTTACTGCAATTGCGATCGTTGAGACCTCGATGAGAAGCATTGCTACGTGTGGGGGAATTCCGAAAATTGGAATCATCGCCAAACTCAGGCTTGTGCACATAGATACCTACGAGCGTGCTGCGCCCGCTCCCTGCGGGCTTCCCCCGCTCTTTTCAATGCAGGTCCACAGAGGGATAGGCGCGTTTCCAATTTTAAAATGTAGAAAAAAGCAGGGTCTTATGTACAAATTTAATTGGAATGTTCATGTACAAATTGAGGTCAGAGGACCTCTTTAAACGCAACATTGGAAGTAATTACACTATCCTCTGTTAAACGCACATGATGACTCATACTTACGTATCAACAGGAGACTTGAATGTGGAATCAGCCGCATTTTGATAAAAGTTATTTAAAGAATGCGAGATATTGTTGCAAATAAACAACTGTATTAGTTTGAGCGCCGTTGACGTCAGGAATATTTACCGGTTTTTGTTTTTTTTGTTTTTTTTTGTTTTGTTTTTTTTATTATTATTTAAAAACCAATTTTAGGAAACAATAGCAATATTTAGGAAGTAAAATATGCCATCGCATGTTCTCTGATAAATTCTGTGCATTTTGGTACCTCATTTGTAGAGTTTGGTTGCGTATAAGTTGAGAAAAAGGTATCTATACAGTAGAAATAATATAGAAGATTGCGTACGTGGTTGACTACTTCCACTCATTTCACGTTAGCCTTAAATGACCCAAGGGGTCATGATAGACCCACTTCAAATTAATTCTTCCGGATATGATTTCGTAAAGTCAGGTAATTGAGCCATATCGATGAGATTTACGCCTGGTTAGGTACAGTGTCAAGTCTTAATGATGGTTTTTAGTAGCCGTAGGATTTCTTCCGCCTTTAAAACTCTATGCTTGCTGATCGTACTAAAATCGTTTTTCTTGTACTCTCTCTCTAAATAAAATCATTTATCTATCTCCTCCTTCGTTCTCTATTTTTAGACCAAGTTTTCTCACCTGTAATTTGTACTATTCCTTCCATTTAGCGCAACAAACTTAGGTCAAGCCTTCTATCATTATTGCATTATATCATTGAGTGCATTAAAAGTTTTTGCTGCAGAATTTTATGAAATTTTAAAATTAAACAAAGGAAAATTCTCTTAAGTTATTGTGTATTTGTTTTACTTTTATCTCCTTTAATTCCTACGTAATTTCTATAATTACTAGCTTTTATGTTTGGATCTCATTTTGATATTATTTCACTCAAGCCATAGGCAAGTTTTAGGAAATTATTTGTAGCCTTTATTTTACTGTTGAAAATTTTAGAACGTCAAAAAACGGAAAGTAAGAATTGAGAAGCATTTTTATTAATTCAGTACATCTTTCTTTAATAGCTTGCGTCAGTATTTCTTCACCTTTGATATTCAGTACCTAATGACTTTCAAAATCAGTGAAATATTTTACTTCTGTATTCCTCCTTCAATAATGCCTTCTTTTTTTGTACTCTTTTTGATGCATGAATAGTCTCGATCGATATTTGTTTTACATATATTTTGGTAATTTCAAATGCATCTTTAGAAATGAGAGAAATAGCGCTGCTCATATGCAATTCATTGTGTACAGAAAGTATCTGACCATCCGTCCGTTTTTTAGTTACTACAATATTTCTGTCGATAAAAAATAGTTATTCGTTTTATTTTTCATATTATTTCTCAGAATTCTCATTATTTAATCTGTTAAGAGGTTTATATTCGAGGAACCTCTCACAAAATGAAACATAGCCATCATTGTCAAAACCCTATGTATATCAAACGCTTCCTGCAAGGAAAATTCCTATTAGTTCAACAAATCACAAAGGGCAGTAAGGGCAGGTCAAACTTGCCCTTTCAAGGCAAGGTGGCACTTACAGAACACACAATCATTGAGCTCAGCGGAAGACGTAGCTACACACGATGGCCGTAAAGATTTTTTAAAAGTACCCGCCATAAAAGCGTGTTTTTCTCCTTGCAGGGTCATAAAATGTTATTGAAATATTGACGAATGAAATCTATTCTAATCATACGATTTGTGAAAACACAATTATGAGGCTTATTTCGATTATTACGATAATTATTCGTGCTTGACGAATTTTTATCCTCTGCCTGTCTTTTTATCATTTATTTATTACTGCTAGCCATTCAACTCCGTCGAAAAATATCTGCATCTTGCCTTATTTTTTTCATTTGATATATTCGTCAATTTAATTAAGTGAAAATTGCTATCACGAATTTTATCATTGCGTTCCAATTAATAATTATTTACCCTATTGGAGGAAATTGGAAAGAATTAATGGTTTTGGTCATTGGTAAAGATGAACCGTGAACGCCTTTTATGTGCACTTGATAACATGAACTTGAGCGTAGCTTTTTAACAGTGCGGCATGATACTTTCTATGTACAAACCTGCCGTCTCGATATTAATTTATATTATTATTGCAGAAATAAAAGGGTAGCGTTTTGTATGGATACGCTTTAGCTAAAATAAGTATTCGATCGTATGCGCTTATTAAAGAGTTAAAGAGATGACGGGTAAAAATATTTCCCCTTCCTTTCCATATTTGATTATTATATCAAAAAAATAAAGTCGCGTTATTTTGCGTGACATGGTTGATTTTTAAAAATCTTGTGCCTCATACATTTCGCGATTCAAATTTTCATTTGAAGTAAGAAAGCGTTTCCAATCAATCTCAGGGATCTAAGAAAGAGTTTTTCTCTAAGAAAGTCCGCCTTTATCAGACTTCGTTCCCTCCTCTTTTTGCTGAGGCTTTTAACGAAGGGGACTCGCGTAGAGATGAAACTAAAACTACTCCACTAAACTACTACCTTCTCAATACTAATATCTTTATTAAAATTTTCCAGCCAGGCCAAATGTAAAGATGATTCCCTCCAGTGGATTACGGCTCCCAATTAATGCAGATAATTACTTTGTGAAAGTTTTCGTTAGAATGTTTTGATATATCTATAATTTGGATTTCTGGGATCAGCAGTTTCGAGGAGTGACATAATAATGTACTGTGCGAATTGCGTTTCTCTTGAAAAATATGGAACCAAACTCCAGCTTATAAAATGGAGAGTACAATACAAGTGCCTCGTGGCTACGTTTTCAGTGCAAATGATTAATGAGCGATGACTTTGATAAAATGTCATGTTACTAGTCTCTCGGTCTTAGATTGATTGCGTAGACGATCCTGACGTTGAGTTGACAAATTATGTCTCTTTTGATTGTATTTTATCTGCGTCTATCCCACAAATATTGGTAAAAGAAAGGTCATATCTGTTCCACGTTTTTTTTCTGCAATTCGAGTATGCATTCTTACTCATCACACCTAGATATTTTTATGTCTTACACATCTTAATTAGAGGAATTTATTTTGAACGCAATCATAGGATTGAGCCATAAGGAACGTTGGTGCATTCGCGTCGCATGAGCAGTTAAGATCGATATCCCGTCCCACTTTTCATTGCTTGAGTGAAATGTACATCGTATAGTGTTTTCCCAATTACGTATTGAGGGACTCGCAATGGCCGTGATCGTATAGTGGTTAGTACTTTGCGTTGTGGCCGCAACAATCCAGGTTTGAATCCTGGTCACAGCAGTCACATACTGAGTCTTTTTTTACCTCTGGCATTTACAACATTGTGTAATATCAATCGACGGCAATAGCTCCTTAATTTCCCTGTATTATTCAAATTTATGCCGTTCTGTTTTGGAAATTGTGGTATTCTCATGGATGGAGCGCTTGTGTGTGATTTCTGGGTCCCAGATTTAAATCTCGGGGGAAACCTCAGAAAATAAGCAGGCAAAAATCCTCGCTGTGCGAAGTGGCACAGGGGACAGGAACTACCCTTACTACATACCTGAGGAATTTAATCGCCTATGCCTTAGTCCGGGGTAAGCTCTTTTCTTACCTAAACAAACTAGTAAAGCAATCTTCCATCTAATCTAACCAACCTTTGGGATGAATCAACTAGCGAGCTGGTGTTTGAAGCTTTTGGGTAGTACGGAATGTTATCCGTAGGTTCTCTATGCTTAGTTTTTCTTTGAACACTTATTTCTGAGACTGCAGGGAGTAAAGTCAAAAAGAAGATAATTCCATTGATGATTTGGTTCGTGAAAAATGGGATTGGAAGTTACAAAACGAAAAAAAATACCGAGTACTAGTAATTTTTTTCCAAAAAAGCAATATGCTTCTACTAGTAGTGCATTACCCGTGGATATTTATGAAAATATTTTATTTTATATTTATATCTATGAAATTTTATCTCTTTAAATTATATTTTTTCTGCAGTTCGAACGTGAATTATTACTCGACCAACCCTGGAGAGGTTACGCCCAACCCCCCTAACGAAATTCCTAAGATTGGTTTGACTCAGCTCTCCACTCAATTCTCCTATCAGCTAATCTTTTCACACCAACGTATTTCTTCTCTTTCACGTCCTCCTTTATCTGTTCCACATACTTTTTTCGAGGTCTTCCTTTTCCTTTCTTGAACTCTACTTGTCCCTCGACGATTGCCTTCATCGGGTCATCATGTCTCAAGATGTGGCCGACAAGGTTGTTTCGTCATCTTATAGCGCATATTAAAAGAATTAAATCTCAATATTATATATATCCTCAAATGCTTAATTTTATTCATTATGTTTTATCGATGAAAAACATCACAATCAACTGAAGTGGTATTTCGGTATTTTCATTAGGTTTAATACTATTTTACGTCCATGGTTTATGGTTCACCACATTTATTGATCGTGGATATATGAGAGGGCTGAGTGAGTTTTCAGTATCTGTACTGTGTTGAAACATCACATCTCCAGCAAATTCTCTTGCAGATTTGAGTTCGCTTTATTTTTCTGTGGGTGGGTGTTACTGCGGTGAGAACAGCAATCGGGCTCGATTGATGCTGCATAGATTGGAAATCCGGGTGAAAAATCAGGTGGCTCGCTTTGCATCCACATATTCTCCGTGAGGTGTGCCAAATTTTTGACCGCATTAGTGTGTGGAAAAATGGGTCATGATCAAATCGGGTTGTCACGTGTTCCGTTCCCCGCCGACACATTTCCTCGTCTTATGGAAGCATATGGAGGCGACGGCGCGAGTCATGCGGGCAAATGAAAGGAAATGAGGTCAAGGCCAACGCATCATACGACGCCACCGATTAAAATCCAGCCCACTCGAGTAAAGAAAAAAAAAGAAACTCCGGGAAATATATTTTAACGATTGGTCAGATTGGCGGCATTTTACTCTCCCTTCATTCATTCATCGAACAATAAGTGGATATGTATAAATGAGGATACCTGTTTGTCTGTCCGCAATGCGTTTCCATACGGCTGCACCGATTGCTACCAAAATTAGAATGTCAGCCCGGTCAAAATAGACATTGACCCTTGCACAAATTCCCAGCAAGATGAATATTTACAGGAACGCTAGGAATACCGCTCTAATGAAATCCTGATAAGTCCCCATCGATCCCGTGTATGCAAAAATATTATTCAAGGACAAAGGTCACAAAAATGTTTTTTTTTGTTTTTGCATTTTTTGGCCAAACGGTTGGTTTTACGATGAAAATTGCTCAGACCAAAATTGTAGATCAGGAAAGTTTCTACAAAATTGTTGCTGTACTTTTTTCTCTAAGATTTGCCATTTGTGAGAAAAAGCCATTCGAAAGTTAGCTGAAGCTGTCCAATAATGTTCGGAGAGCGCAACAATAAAGCCATGCATATTATGGAGCATATAGGCTTTGAATGGCTTTTTATTAGAAATGGTAAATCTTAGAGAAAAAAGTACTGAAAAAATTTTGTAGACAATTTCTTGATCTACAATTTTGGTCTGAATACTTTTTATCGTACAACTAACCGTTTGGCTAAAAAATGCAAAAAAAAAACATTTTATGACCTTTGCCCTTGAATAAAACTTTTTGCACTCACGGGATCGATGGAGACTTTTCAGGATTTCATTAGAGTGGTATTCCAAACGTTCCTGTAAATTTTCAGCTTGTTGGGAATTTATGTAAGGGTACCCCTATATTTTTCGGGCTAATTTGACCGGGCTGTGTAGATGCGTCTCATGCTCCCAAAGCCCGTAGTTCTTCTGGTTGTGTCCGATGCGTTATATGCATCATTTTCGAATTACCGTTTGTTAAGTCACGTCGCGACGTACAAGCAGCAAGCGGTTGGACATCCTGCCGTGTAGGCGCATCTCTTGACACGCTCGAAGGGAAAACATAACTTAAACTATTAATCCTCTTGGTGTAGACTTTATTTGCTGGGGTATGCGTTCAGACAGCATTTTTGGTTTACGCTCGTATGAACATACGATTTTGTGGAGCTGATCCCCTGCGCGGTATACGGAAATAATTTTTTCCATTGTTTGCAGTTACATATGTATACCATCATCATACCTGGTTTGCCCAATTACCTAAAACTCTTGCCATGCAGCCATGAATTCCATGCTTCTAACTTCTCTGGGTACTATCCTTCCCGAGCAACGCCGGTTGGCCTACTAGTATAATATAAAACCCAATTCCGAAAACTCACTCATACAAATGTTTGGGGTGAACGAGACGAGATGCGACAAAAATTCTCGTGACCGACCCCTCTAAAATCGTCTGAAACCTTAAGAAAAATTGCCAAAACACTATATTTTTTTAAATCTCTCAACTTATTTCAAATTGTGTAAGGGATTAGTTAAAAAAAATGGCCACTAAAATCCGATGGCGGCGATGCAATCATTGAAAGGAAGATATCAACAATCATCATAGCAACACATTTGTTTATGCAAACAAAAGAAGAAGCGAAATAGGAAAAGTGGGAAATAAGAGGAAAGATCTGTAAATAAAAGATGAAAGACATATGGTAGGGAACTTGCAATTTAATTTTTGAAAAGTCAAATTCTTCGTGGCTTATTTTCAAATGAACAAAATTTCGTTGCATCTAATCGCATTCAAATAAAAAAGAGAAAGATAAGGTAGAAAGTTATAATATTGATAAATTACATTCTGTATTTAAAATTTTGGTGTAATTGAAATCGAAAGTGTGGTTGTTATTAATTGTAGGTTTAACAAGTGGACAGAACTTAATGTCATTAATAAAAGGTGAGTTTTGTTGTAAAATCCCATTTGAACTGTTTCCTCCTTAATATTCTTGTATTCTATGCTGTAAGTAGATATTTCGTTTTTTGGAATGCCCTCTTCGCCTGAGCTATTCTCTTGACTAAGTCTTTCTTGCTTCCTCTATCGTTGTAAATTTGCATCCTTTTTTATGTGAACAAAATTGAAGGCACCTATCGCTTGGATTTCCTGGAGTAACTGCTCCTTCAAAACATCCCTCCGTCCTCTACTTTATTCAAGCCCAAAGCGTAGTGCTAGAACTCCTGGAAAGCAGGGATACCAAAATTAGTCTTATGATATTATAATGTTTGTTGAAAATAGATGGTAGGGTCGAAGGGGCTGCTAAAATATACAGTTTTCCCATTCCATGGGCTTGGGTTCAAATCCTGGGGGAGGCGAAGGTTTTTCAGAGATTCCTTATCCCTACTTAAGTTAATCGAACCGAATTCTCTTTATATCCCTTCGTAAGTCTCATCAGGTGCGGCTCTCCGTCCATTGGGTGAGAAAATAATTCGTGGTATCTTGCCGAATAATTTGGAGTAGGCTGATTCTGACGTTGAATTTCTCTCCACCATTTCCCCAGTATTCTACCTTCCCCACCCAATCGAACTAAGACGTTGGAAGCCTCCTCCAATTGCCAACTTCAATACTTTTGATGGAAACGCTGTCAGAGTTCCATAACTTTACTATCAATGACTTGGATTTCCTAAGTATGAAAGATTTTATTCTTGGTACGGAAAGTTCCTAGTCAAATGTTTTCTCACATTCATAATGTATGTTTCGCGATCTTTCTATGATTTCCCTAGAAACTTCGACTGGTCGAGTTAAGGCTGCATATGAATGGTAAACTTTAAATTAAAATAATTATTTGTTCCCAATATGATGGATCTACTGCAATTTTTTTTCTGACATAGATATTTTACTCTACAAGTAGGAGGCACAATGTTCCAGGAACATGGGCTCAAACATGACATTCTTGAGATCACAGATACAAGTACTTTAGGAAAAAGATCTAAGTTCATGTTAGCACATAAATACTTTTTTCAAATTATATTAGCTTTTCTCACATCAATAGTTTGACATACGTTTCGTAGTTTGTGCTCAAGCTCGGTAGATCGATAAAATATCTTTCTTAGGTCTACTTTTCTATCTTCTCCATTTTAATAAAGTTTGATGGGTATTATAAATTCCTATGCAAAAAAATTAACTCAAATTCGAAGAAAATAACTTTTTAAATGTTTATTTAGTTAAGTAGCATCAAAAAAATCATGCATCGGAATTTGTCTATTTTTAACTTAAAATTCAAAATCACTCAAACAAGGAAAAATTTATTGTCAGAGCTAAAAATCAGTCATATCTAGCCTTTAGAGTTCAATAGGTTGAATTAATCGCATGAGACGACCAATAATATAAATAAAGTAAATATAATAAGATAAATCGTTTGTCTTTTAAAATCACTTCTGTATAAGATATTAGGTTGCAACATTCACAGTTAAATAGATAAAATAATGGAAAATCTTTTTCTTACAAATATTTTATATCTTCAGCGGTATTTTCCCGAAGAATAAATCTTAAGCTTCAGAAACCTTTGGATTATAGTAACTTATCGCAATACATACCTGATTACGTCCCAATCACTTCCAAAAGACGCAAAATATGCTCCCAGTGGAATCAAATTCAGTTCTCATTCTCGAGAAATGCTGTAATGAGTAGGCCTTTATTCCCAATACCTACTCGCGACATTAGAAAATAGACCTACGTTCTTAAATTTCAAGTCAAATAAGTTGTATATCGAATCATGAATGGAGGAAAACATTAGTATCGAAAAGGGCCGTTAAGGGTCTTCATTATCGTAGTGTTACCATAAGAAAAGCATGGAGGTGAATTCAGAGGTTCCTTTACTCGACTTTTTTAAATGACTTCTACTGCAGATATTTAGTTACGATTTTCACCGTTCGACTAAAGTGAAAATGAAGTATCTCGTCTTTACATTCGTTTATTATCTTCGATTGCATTTGCATTGGGAAAATTGTTTTAACTCTAAAAATTTCACATTTTCCTCCTTTTCAACAATAAAAATTTCCTTGGTTACCGCAGCGTAGGTTTTATCATTAGCGGTTGAATTAAAACCATTATTTATCGCCTGTTTGTTGAATGGTCGAAGTGGCCGAGTGGGCCAAGTGCTGTGTCACTTTGAGACCTTCATGGGGCGTTAGGGCCACCATGTCGAACAGTAGAAATACACTTCCCCCAATGCCCTAGGCGCAAAGGCGGAGAAACGAGGTGTACGGGTAGCTGGGCACAATACTCCGACCCAATTTTTTTTATTATTGTGAACGCATTCTACTCCATCTAATCGCATTTAATCCTAGTCTAATAATAATCTTGGAGTGGGTTCGAGCCTGCTCGAGGCAATTTTTTTTTCTTCAAGAATATTGTTTATTACTTTAATTATCATGTGGATCTTCATTTTAATTTAACAGAAGTTAATTTATTTAATTTTTATATCACCTAACTTCAAAACTGGTGGAAGTTTTTACCATAGAGTAATATTAATATAGCGTGGATGACGTCGCTACATTGGTCCCAAATACCTTAAGGGTCTCGATGTTAACGTGGGTATAATGTCGCGTGCGTTCCGCCCGATTAGCGGAATCTTGCGCTATTTTTATTTAATATGGGTCCAAAGAAAAATAATTAAAAGGAAGCTCATTGGCGAATAGAGTTGAAAATAATTTATTATATTGTATTTAATTTTATATTGTATTTTTTATATACCTTCATCAGTACATTAATTACAGAGTACATTAATTTGTTTCATAAAGAATTAATGGTTATAAAATTTTTTTACCATCATCATTATTAGTCAACAATCTTAAGGCTGGGTTAACGCAGCTCATCATTATTCTCTCCTATGATCTAACCTTTTTATAGCGGCGTATTTCTTCTCTTTTACATCCTTTATAACCTGTGCTATGCAACTCATTCGGGGCCGTCCTTTGCTCTTCTTCCCTTCCACTAGTCCTTTAACGATTGTCTTCATCAAGCCATCACGCCTTAAAATGTGGCCGACTAAGTTGTACCGTTTTCTGCTTAAGGTTTTTAGGAGGCTTCTCTTTTCTCCCACTCCTCATAACAAAATAAAAAAGAAAAAGAATTCAGTTATAAATTTGTTAAAGAGAAGGGACTAGAATTTTGACTTATGCCAGAAAGTAGAAGACTTTATTGCTGCGTTATTCACGGCAAGATCTCTGTTTCAGCTGTCAATTTCAATTAATTTCTCTCGAATATAATTTACCATTTGGTGACTATCAGGGGAGCCCAGAGGCCTAATTGGAAGGGAGATCGGTCGTCTATCGAAGGGTCCTTGGGTCAAGTACCGTTTGTTGCCTTTGTAAACCCCAATTCAAAGTTATTCTAGTGCTAGGTGCCACAGAAATTTGAACTGCACACACACTACAATAAATTTGTGAAAAATTATCGCTGATACAAGTGAGAGCTCTGCCCTTACCTAATCTAATAAATCATCCGATTGATTCTCTGGGTGATTGAGCGTACCTATTTTACATTTTCATACTTACATCTCGAATTTTGACGATGACTAATATCTTCTATCGAAGATGGTCTCATTTTATAGCAAAAATATCTATGTGGTGTGCATTGTCTCCAACGAACATTGCACCCATCGAATTTATCCCAAGAACCACTGCAATGCATATTACGTGTTACCTATTGCACCGAGAATTCGAAATTGATGTGATGGATAGCTTTGGATGCATGTATTTTCGTAGTATATACCCATCCCTCTTTGAATTTTTGGGTACGGTTGACTCGATAGAGAAATATTTTTCAAAATGCGAGTTCGTGCATTCAAAATCAACACGTTCCCACAATTACATGCACGTGAAACTTGAAAGCAAAAACAGTTGCATGAAGAGAAATGTCTTGTGTTTTCATATTTAATTTGTAACTTTCAATGATTTATCAAAAGCGTATTCAAAGAAGAACAGTTAAAATTTTGTTCACTGCAACATGCGGACATACGGTTATTCTTAAGCACGAATAGTTACTCGATCTTAAATAGTGGATGCCCCTTTATCTGGTAAACTTTAACCTAGTTATTATTTCATGGGAATAAGTATTTGCTCCTTTTTTTTCTTTCGTTAGCAGTCTGTGTCAAGCAGCTGTATCCAAAAGGTGAAATTACCCATTTATCTAGGTCTTAGTGAAGATTATTTTATCGACGGTACAAAGATTTTTTTGCTATTCGCAGAAATGTCTTACGGCGCACCATTGACTTTGGGATTTGAAAAAAATGAATTCGTCAGCGGCGTGAGCCCGTCAGTATCAGTATATGATAAGATATTATTCCTGGAAATGATGTGATCAATTTGTGGAAATTGGAGATTCCGTCTTCAAAGGATTTTGATAGAGTGATAACCACCGGAACTGCTGTAGGGCACTGTTTTACACTTCCGGTACAGTCACCACCTATTCGCTCCTCTGAAAAGTGGACGAAATAACTCCCCTTTGCATTTTTTCCTTTTTCAAAAAAGTGATAATCATCTTCTTTACTACTGTGTAATCTACTTCACGTGATTTCGTTCAATCCAGCATTGCAAATGAGACTTTTGCCGCAAAGACATTGGCTGTACGTGATTTCCAATTTGCACAAACTCTCCTCCTCACCCGGTACGTTTGATCTTTGAAAATGAGGTAGGTATCTGTTGGGGACTCATTTTCAGAGGGCAATCTAAAAAGTGATCAGGAAACAAACTTCTGCGTTTTTTAAATTTGATTGCGTGCATATTTGTGTCGCTCTATACATTTCACTGTGAATTATTGGTTGGGGATATCATCTACTGCTAATTTTCGTAATTATCTCCTTTTCTATGGATATAGTAAAAGAAAAAAATACAATATAAATGAGGTGGAGAGAGCTTAAACGCAACAAATTCTTGGTCTTAAGGCCTGTTTACACGATACATTAACACGTACGAGTTGATGTCTGTTTGCGTGAATGATTTTTGTGGACCGGAATGGAAAATGTACGAATGCATGAACCAAATTAGAACAGATTCTATTTTCTGTGCATGCATTCGCACAAGTTGGGTGGTTACACGGTGCATTTTGGCGCTCATTCTCGCGTTCATACATTTAGACATTAACCCGTTCGTGTTAATGTACCGTGTAAACAGGCTTTTATAATGAATGCGGAAAGTAGAATTAAATCGCAATAACTTAGAACAGTTTTTTTCTTTAATATATGGCTAGTACCCTGCCATAAGTGTTTTCGTTTTCGTCAAATAATTTATATATATACTTCCATATTTAACGAATATTCAATTACATTTTTACTGTGTCAATATATAAATATATTTAATAATTTTGATTGACTAACTTCTACTTACGATAATTTTATGGACGCTATTTAGCTTAAGGGATGATGAATGATAAAGCGATTCATTCTCACATTTATGTTTTCAGCAGTGTAGAATTGATTCATTGAGGTCGGCGTCATCTTTAACTTATTTACAGTCCGCCTAATAAATGGCCCTATACATCAAATTTAAACAGATAGATGACATGAACTCATTAATATCTATTATACCGTCCTAATTTCGGGTAGGAACCGGGAAATAAAGCTCAGTTGATAGATTTAGGCTTGAATAACCATCTCTATTTTCATGATTTCGCCAAAGTGCCCTGCCTTCGAATGTTTCCTTTGAAAGTACTTCGCTCTTGCCGCATTCGTCAATTAAGCTCTCAGTATTCTTCTTATCCATGAATGATCCACCAATTATTTTCTAAAGCTATTTTAGTTTAAATAATTGTTGCTCGGAAAAAGTCTAACGTCTGACTGCTGTACAGAGCCTAAGGGACCAGGAGAGTACCTACTAGTTGAGGATATGAACTGTACTCAGTTGGGACCAGTCTTGGCTCAGCCACGAAAGTTTAGTGATTGTTTCGCGTCAACTTTTCAAAAATCTATACTTTCTTAAGAGAATTAATCCCACTCGAACGGATGTATTTTGTCTTTTTCGTAAGTCGGTGCCCGTTCAAAACTTAAGCTATTGTCTTGAAAATTTCAGAGTATTTAGTGTTGCTAACAATTACCGGTATATACATAATTATGTATTCCTATTTTTCTACGAAATTTTAATTCTCCTACAACATGTTTCAATGTGAAGCGGTAAAATTAGGTACATTTTCATTTTAAAATATTTAATATTATATTAATTTATAGACAACTGTGCATTTGTTTATTATTATTTATTATTTTTATTATTGCAAGATTCTATAATGTACGTGTAACTAACTGAGTGGTGAAACATGCTGTAAATTAACAATTAAACTTCCACAAAATTAAGACTTATGTTGTTAAATAACTATCGGTATCTTAAAAAGAGAAAGTTTATCTGAGAATATAATGAGGTGAAGAGATAATGTGTCAATGGCGTATAAGTTTCAAATTTCAGATAGGGAAAATCTATTCTCCATTAAATGAAAATCTCAAGTTTTTAGCGAGTAATCAACCACCAAGAAAAGTCTTGTCCAACAAGAGTGATGGCTTCTCTCACCGCAATTTTTTAGTTTAACCATTGAGTAGTTGCCTGAGATTAAGCTACGTCACTTCGAACGCATTCGCAAATTTTAAATTGTTCCATCAAATTTAATAAGTCTTATACTCAAATGATCGGAAGTTAGTAAAAGTTAATTTAAAAAACGAGGCTTTATTTTATTAGTTTTAATTGAAACCTCGCAGTCTCAAGCTTTAACTTTGTATTCAAGTATACTCCTAAATTCAAACACTCGCCTCGAGTTTTTCATATGTGTTACCGCGCCATATTCACCTCGCATACTAGCCAACCACCCAGCGTTGCTCGGGATAATAACCAGAGAAGGGAAAACTTAGAATTTGGAAACCTTGGTCCTCTCAAAATGTGGAATAAAAATGCCCTTGGAAAATATGAAGAAACGTAAGAAGGAACACGATTTGTTGGAGTGCACGATAAAAAGGACAGCAAGGATATTCGTGGGTCATTTATCTCGTGAACGGTGAAGTTGCGAGGAAAGGCAACATTGGAATTGGAAGTCGCTAAATCGGGCTTCATCTCCCACACAGTCCGCACGTAGACATACAAGCATGGCAGAGTAAATGGTGAATGTTATCTGAAGGTGGGAGAGTAAGCAGTGAGCGGGGAATGGGTGCTAGGTGGCTCTGACAGCAGTTTTCAGGATTCGATAAGGAGTAAGCGATGCAAAGTATGCTTCGGACGCAACCGAAAGTAGCACTACGAGGTTCCGGAGCATGAGATGCACCTGTGTACTAACTTTGGCCGCAATCCGTGCAGCCGTATGGAAACGCATGGCGGACAAACAAACAGACATTCCTTTTTATATAAACGAGATGTCACCAACTGTAGCGTACAATCAAAATGTAATGAGGAACTCATTTCTACTTCATTTGAGCAACTATAATTTTATGTAACATTTAAATCTTGGCGCGCGAACGGCGGTTAATTTTACATGAATTGCCGGGAGAAAATGTTTTTCTAGACCTGGAATGGAACTACGGACGGAACCTTTGGCTTTCCAAGCCACTGCGCAGGCCACTATCTGGGTGAGATTATCTGAATACATCTGGAACCTGTATTGCGTAATGGTCTGCGCAATCTATTGTCCATTTTTCATTTTTGATTTTTAAAAATTTCAGTATTTACCTCCAAATTTTTATTCCCATGAAAATGTTTAATATACGCATTAAAAGCTCATTGTAATGAATGAGATCAAATTTTAAATGCTTATAATGTTGCACCTCATATAATTGTATGTGATTACAATATTTTTAAAATATTTGCAACATGAACTCGAAGGGTTTGTTGCAATAAGATGCAACTGTTTTGTAGCAAAAAAAATAAGCAACAAAAGCTTTATGAAGCGCATTGACCCGGAATGCCCAAGTTCCGTTGCTCGATTCTCGGTCCATACGAATTTTTTCTCATGGCAATTCATATGTACTCCATTTTTGTTTTTTTTCCCATTAAAATGATCGCTTGGGTCTTGTGAAGCCGACGCGACGCGGCTATTAAAGAGTTGATGTAATGGAAATCGTCATTTTCTATGCCAATCCAAAAGTGATTCAAGGAAATCCTGCTATTGGCTGAATCGATACGCGACTCTTGCCGGTCGGTTGACCGTGGTTACGTACGAAATCAAGGCTATCTGTAAGCTTTGCGCGTCTATCAAAAGCCTTTTTCAAGTGTTTGAACAGCTGGCGATGGCTCAGACAGTCGATGATACACCTATTTACTTCCCTTTGGAGCCTATAACCCAATATCTGCTACTATTCATCCGCGCTCGTATATGGCTACGGCTAATCTCAGACCCCATTACATTATTTTTGTAATCATATACATTATTACAGAAAGGTCTGTTTTTGTAATTCCTCACATGCTCCGTTTATACTGCACCTACAGGGATAAATGAGGCATCATTTTAAACGTTGAATCACCAGCTTCCGACGAAAAATATCAGCTCAATCTCAAATTTCACTATTTACCCGTTAATTTGAATCAAAAGTTTAGATTTTTTCATGTCGTTTTCTCGTTCGAGGTATGTAGACTCCACACATTTTTTATGCTATGCTAACCAAAGAAACATAACATAAGCTGGCAAAAATATTATAAATAAAATCTAAGAAGCTTGAAGAATGCTTAACTTTCTCAAAAAGAGACATCGTGTGTAAGGAACTTAAAAGGTAATGTGTATCATGAATAAATACAATTATCCCGTTGGAAATATTCATGAGCTATTATCAACGGGAATTGACAGCAAAAAATGAAAATATGTTGTAAGAAATGCACATAGTGATTGCATATGGGTAAATGGTATAGAATTGTTATGAAGAGTGAGAGTTTTGTATTAAAGTGCGAAATTATCGCACGGGTTACCTAGTTTAGTAAGTAATGAATATAAATTGAAACTGAAAATTTTGATGAAGCAAGAGCCAGTTGCGGATGTATATGGGGGGCGCGCTACCCCTCCCTTGCGGGTCCGCCCGCTGCTCCGAATATTGAAAAACCACAATTTTAACTTTTATATATCATAAGATGGCATTGTCTTGTATATGGGTATAATTAATTTAGTTTCATTAATTATACACATATATAATAAATAATGAACTGAGATACTTAGTTCTATTTACCCACATTATTTCAATGTATAACTATTTACATGGATTGGTAGCTTTTATATCCATACTCATTTTCATCTATACAGAAATTCCATAAAGTTAATGTGGATGCAGAGAACTACATTTGTGTAGTATTTTTAAGCTTCATGTTTCACGCTGTCTATTAAAACCTATCAACTTGAACAGATGCATATAATTTTGCACACGTTAATAAAATATATTAATATTTATGTCATATTAAAACAGCCAATCCACTGATAATATACCCAATATTACAAATATTATGTATGGAGTTAAATTTCCACGGTTATTTGCTATCCGTCGGCAATTTTTTTCAAGAATTTAATGTATTTAGTACATAATGTCAAACTACAGTGAGTCATTTTTCTCCCGAAATTTTTAATTATTTTATATATCTAAGGGTGCTTTTAATGAAAGCCATATATATTATTTTTTATCATTGACAAGTTCATTACGCTCTTCTCTTCAACTTAAAGCCGCTTGGTATAAATCTCCTTTGCTTCGTGAATTAATTTGAGCGACTTTAAATGACCTTGCCCTTAAGGGCACGCTAGCCATTAAAAGCTTTAATCAATTTAGAGAAAGAGCAATGACACTTGCTGTTGATATTAAAAATGTGAAAGCTAAGGCTAACATTTAAAATGCTCAATAAACACAAAAACAAATCGAAAGGATCGTCGAAGAAATAAATTCTAAGGAACCTTAATTTCAATTTTCGTTGGCTTGTGGATGTTGTCGACTCAAGGTGAACATGTAACGATTTGAATACGCAGAATTGTGAATTGAAATTCGATTTATATGCATGTATTTAAAATTAACATCTGCCTCTCTAACTGTTGCATACTTTATATTGTATGATGCCGATGCCATGTTTGCGTAATATTGATGTAATACAGGGAGAAATTTTACTTTTTACGTGATTTTACACTTTATTTATCCTGGCATTATGATAACGTGGATCTTTGGCACGGAAGTGGCCATATCAGCATTCATTAAACACTCAATTGAGGGAATGCTATGCAAGTAAGGGATTTCAGTTTGCATTATTTTTATAATTGGCATTTATTTAATACACTATTATTAGAGATAAATAATTTAATCTTCCATTACTGTTTTTGAAAAACATCATTTGTTTTTGACCTATGATTTCTCCATAGTATCTAAGTTTAAGTAGAAAAACCTGCGTTCGGTAACTTGCAGCCATAAACCTTGCAAACTAAGTTTTGTATATTACATACAGCTACATTACTTTTTAAAGGAAGTTTGCTCTTAAACCGCAAACTCTTTTTTAATCATACAATTATCAAGAATTATAGCAAATATTTAGCTCGTGCACCTCGATAATTAAAGAAATTAGGCCTAAAAACTTATGCGCAAGCATTGATGCCTGTCGTTTAATAATAAATATGGTTGAGAAATTCTGTTTAATTTCTCCCAGCATGGATTTATGTTCCCCCGGGAAATTTCAAATTCTCGATCTTTATATGAAAAACTCTATGGTCCCGTATCATTGAATACGAAATATTGTAAGATTTTTTCTAGGAGAATCACTTCTTAATCTTTAGAGGGATTCATTCCTGAAACTGATCTTGGTTTTTATTCTCATTCAAATGCTGCATTATATATTACATATATGTCTAATAGACCTTTATGTGACTCATCTCCCGTGTAAAAATCTCCCTGTAACTAGATTGTGGTTTTGATTAAACGACCCTTGAAGAGGCCTGAAGATTGCGTGACAAAGACGTTTATTGTTACTTTTGTTTAGCATCCCCTGCCTTTTATCCTATTGTTTGGTCGATTATCCTTGAAAACACATGTCTAACTAGCCAATTAGATCGAAGGAATCATCCAGGCTGGACAAAGTGGGGCCAATAACAATAAATAACCGTTAGAGACTTATAGAAGCGCTTCCATACAGAGTGCATCCGGCGAAACATCTGTGTCCTTACTTTATCCTCAGCATCTGCCTCTTTTGCTATGCATGCACCCGCACGTGCTGAGAAATACTGATGACTCATATAGTTTGTATCTAAGAAAAGAGTCTTTATCCCTTCCTTGCTTCATTGTGTCCTACGATTCGATAGAGTTATCTCCTCTCATCTCATTGATGGATTTAAAATTGAATATTAAAAATGGATTAGAAAATAACACAAAATATTTATAAGCTGCGGAGGAAAAATATATTGAAATCAGTTGACGGGGGAAGCTGGCTGTCCATTATTGTTCGGTAAACTTATCATTCGTATTGCCGCCGAGTGGTGCATTTTGTTTTTCTTTTGTTTTGTTTGTGTTCGCCGTAAGAGGGCAAAAGGTTCTCTTTTTTTTGATCCTCGAGACGAGGACAGTTGTTAGCAAGGACTAATACGAGACGCGTACTTGTGCTTCGAACACCGAGGAGGAGCTGCCTCGGAGACCACGCGCCAGCTCGCCATGACATTGAAGCCTCCGAATTTCGTGAGTACCATTCGGCGGCAATCCAGTGTAATACAGTCCACTCTCCCCCTTTTTGATTATTAAACAATTATTGACCGAAGAGTGCCGAGTTAGGGAAATGAACTGACGATACAGGGAAAGCAACTGATCCCCAGATCACGTAAGTTTGAAAAATATTATCCTATGGATTAGTCTGAGGTCAACTCCGTCCTCACCTACCCAAATCAATATACCAGTTTTAGTGATTGTGACACACTTAACTCTCGATTCAGGACGACCAACATTATAATATTCTCGAAGCTCATTGGATGGATAGTCCTCGCAGTTAAAAAAAAGATTCTTTTTAATTATATTTTTGATATGCGGGACATTTACCATTAAATTTAGACTATTTCGCGGTTACGAAGGCAGAAATTGAAGCGATATTCCCCGTGAAACATTTGTGTACGATTATGACGGACAAAGTGATGTCTCGATAGTGACGTTAGCTGGGAAACGATTTGTTCCCCAAGTTTTCGTGTTCCTACTACACTAGCCCGTGTAACCTGCTCGCTTTTGAGCTCTATGGTAATAATGGTAAAACAAGTATTTTGGACGAAGATAAAAAATACAACGGCATGAAGGTCGCTGAAGAAGGATGGATGTCAAGTAACAGGGGAAGTGATATGGAAGAGGAATGAGACTGTGTGAATGGAGAAAAGAGATGCAATCCGGGGTATGGAATGGAGCCCCGCCGGTCGGAAGACAACACAGAAAGGAAGCTTTTGCTAATGCTCTCTACTTGTTAGTTTTGAAAGAAAAATCGAAGCCCGTATGGGCGCATATGCGGTGATAAACTATTCCACCAGAAAATCATTCAGGTAAAACCAATAGAAAAATGACTTTTCTTTGGTTTTCTGTTCATACAGCATTAGGAAAAGCTTCCTTTCTCTGTTTTCTTCCGACCGGCGGGGCTACATTCCGTACTCCGGATTGCATCTCTTTTCCACATTCACAAATTCCAACTTTCCTCTTCCATATCACTTCCCCTGTTACTTAACATACGTTCTTCTTCAACTACCTTCTGAACCATACAACGCAACGCCTCAATTCTTCCTCCTACCGTTTCCTGGCTATTTTTCGTATCTACCTATTTCATAATTTTCATACCTTTGAATCACATCATGGATGTGAAATTATTGTATTTACAATACTTATTTCAACACATGTTAATATTACTATTCTTCATTTTTTATTACCATTTTGGCTGTGTTAGGGTCTACGTTTCGTCTCCGTTGCTGGAGACTTCATCAGGGCTAATGAGTAATGGTATTTGAACGAGGACTGTAGGAAAAAAGGGGAATCGCGTTGGTGTGGTGGCTTGGGTGTTTCCTTTCCATCCAGTGGGTCCGGTATACATATCCTCGCGGTAGGCAGGGATTTTTCAGAGGATTCCCGATCTCTGCTTGAATTTTGTGTGGAGGACACTGAGAGCACTTCACTGTGTCCATTGGATGCGTTAAGACGTGGTTCACTTGGCGATTTCCGATTAAGAACAGGCTAATACCGACCCCAGTTTCTCTCTATCCTTCCTTCCCTAACCCTACCTCAAGGTTTTAACGCCCTTAGCTATCGGTCGCCTCCTCCAAATACCATATCATACTAAGCGTAATAAGGGTCAAAAGATAAGGAAATTGAGGAGTAGGTAAAAAATGTGCATGGCTGAAAAAAATTAAAATCATTCACAGTATTGAAAATAAAGGTGTGGTAGCCTAGTGGGTAGAGCGCTTAGCTGCTGATCTAGGGGTACCGGGTTCAAATCTCGGGTGAAGCCTGCGGGCATTCCGAAACAAAAGTCTCCCTCTGGATTAGTTCGGAGTGAACTCTACCTTCGCCTATCTAAAACCAATCTTCAGGTTGAACAACTGATAGAATGAATGTTGAAAACCTCAAAATAACATACTGCAACCCCTCAATTTCTCTTTTTCTCCCGTGACTTAATTCGGGGATAGCCCGAGGTAACTCTGTGGTATAGTTCCCCTTCTCCTGTGACTTATTTCGGGATGAACTATATCCTCATCTATCCAAAACCAACCTTAAGTTTGAATAACTGAGAGAATGAGTGCTGAAAACCTTATAATGACATACTGCAAGCCCTCTATTTCTCACTTTTCCCCTGCCTTTATTAGATGTTAGCTGTACCCTGTGACTTAGTTCCCCCTTCCCCTGTGACTTATTTCGGGTTGAGCTCTATCCTCACCTATCAAAAACCAACTTTTGAAAACCAAATTGTATCACTGAGTGAATGAGAATTGAAAACGTTTTAATGGTATCCTAGAGCCCTCTGTTTCTATATTTCTTCTGCGATTTAGTTCGTAGTGAGCTCTGCCCTCACCTATCCAAGATCAACTTTCGGTTTGGATCGCTAAGTGAGTGATTATTGATAACCTTAACGTGGTACACTTCAGCCCTATATTTCTCTCTTTCCCGGGGCCAGTTCCTTTAGTTAGCTGATACTCTTCTTCTTCTTTTACCTCCTTCTTCATCTGTACAAGGACTTATCTGTTGGTCTTTCTCGGGGACATATCTTCAATTTTTCCCTCAATTAACCTGTTTAATTTCTCTTGTGACAATGCCTATCTGCCAAGCACTGTTTTAAGCGCATATATCTCCATAGTTCCTTTTCTACTCCGATTCTTCGTTATACCTACTTCCTCGTTTGTCACCCTATCTGCCCGCTTGATCCTCAGTAACCAACATTAACTCAACGTCTTGAAGGTCATTGTTTCTGATGTGTTGAGTGCCACTGTCTCCACGAATCCTTAAATACAGTTTCCTTTTTATATACGGTATTACACTTTTGGAGCAGAGTGAAAGCGTAATTTTTACATGAGTGCCATCCTGTTTTGAGCCACACGATGCTTGATACAAATTGCACAGCTACCATCCCTGATAATGCCTCCAGATAAGACATATTAGTCCGAATGAGGTCTTAAGAAGCGGTGACGAAACGTAGGCATTTAAAACATAATTGAAGAAAACCCTTAAGAACATTACTGGACAAAATAGGACCGCAGATGTTACACTTTGATGGCTTTTTTCCGTAATCCCAGCCAATATTTTCGATGGTATCGCGGTATAGTAAATGAAATATGGATTGCGAAGGTAGCGATGCGTCACATACGTGATAAAATCACGATAATTGGGCGATGATATACTAAGATATTCGAAGCTCGATTTTATGACTTGCAAGATGCATTTTCAATTTTCAAAACTCAATATCGCTCGTGGTAGTTGGCGATATACTCGCATGTATGGCCCTGACCCATTAACACCCTAACACACGCCCACTCAGGCGGAATCTAGGGTGGTATTTAGGCGTAGATCTAATATCTAACGATAGGCAAAATTCCTGCACGGTATCAGTGACATAAATGAGTCTTTACCACGCAACGGCTGCATCCTTAACGGAAAAAACGAATTTTTTCAAAAAGTAGGCTGTTGAAGGATAAATAAGATTTGATGCTTTCCCGTCGAATAATGTTGGTAAACTTTTCTCGGGATTCCCGCCGAGTTAAATTCTTCATTTTAGCCAATGTTTGAAGTCCCAACGCGGGGCTCATCCTAGGGGCTGCGGAATAATAATAATCCCAAAAAGATACCACCCTCTCCTTTGCAATACCATGAATGAATATTATTTTTTTAACGTATTAGCATCTTTTTACCTACTTCTCAATTTCCTTATTTTTTGACCTTTTTTCCTTCATGGTATGGTACGGTAACTGAAAGAGGCGAGCAATGACTATGGTCGTCTGCACTTTGAGACAAGGTTAGGGAAGGAAAGATATAGGAGAGAGCGGGGTAATAGAGTACATTTAAGAACCTTTATTTTATACCTTTCAATTGAAAACCTCAATGAGAGAGGGAATCATATTATTTTAAAGGAAATTTGATTTCCCATCAATAATTTGCTTCGTATTTGGGAAATTTAACTTAATTTGAGTGTTATACCTATTTTGCAAAATCCTTACACTGCTCGGTATTGTCCCAAGTGCCGGGGTAATACCGTATATCAGTTGATGATGGTGAATGATTTTGCAAAGACTAAGAGGGAAAACAAGTATAGAGAATGTAATTTAAAGTTTTATTTCATCATCGCAATAAGTAAAACATATCATAATAGCTTACTTTAAAATTAAAATAATGCCAACCCCCTACCTTAGCTGTAATAAAAGTGAGCTAACATAAAACTAAAATTGAATAAAATCCTTTTCTAGTTACGATAAAATGTTTTATTGAACCATTAAAATATGAAAATTCATAATTAGTGCAGACAAACTGATGACACGGATGAGTGTCGTTTGGATTGTTGAGGTGTTCCGACTATAGTGTGTTCGGACTATCGAGGTTTGCCTGTACTAGGGAGGATTGGCAACTCACACATTCAAAGGTCCTTCATAATTCATGTAAGCATTTTAATGTTCAAGTTGCTCAGCAAATTTATAATACCTTATGAGGCATTATCGTATAAGACGGGGCAATACCCTGCACCTAGCACCTTGTACGGTATTGCTCCATGCAAGGTGTACGGAATTGCCCCAAAACGACATGACGCACCATTTTCAACCCTAACCTAAAATTAGAACAATATAAGTCTTGTTTTTGGTATTAAAAGATAGCCCATGATATTGGCTATTAAAAACCTGTAGTTTGAATATAGTCACTAACAACATGTATCCCTTACCTCAGCTCGAGTAAGTCTTTAAAATCATAAGAAAAGTTGACAATAAAGAAAAACTTTCGTCACATCCACGTGCGTAAAGGCAGAAGCTCCCAGATCGTTTTTATCGGTTTCGCTTTCCTTCCGATATGCAGGGGTACTTCCTAGCGCTCACTATATACTCCAGTGGATCTAAAATTATGGTGCACGGTATTGCCCCGCCGTACAGTATTACCCCGCTCTCCCCTAGATAAAAACGGTGTCGACAATAGCCTACTCCTAACGAAATAGCTTAGTTTAATAGGCTGAAGTTGCTTCGAAAAATGCGCTCACTATTAAGGAATATCATGTTTCAAAAGGAACGAATGTTCTTCCAAGGCGCTTGGCCTTAAGGTCTTCCCGCTCGGTCCGCTGTCGATGGAGGTTCCTTCCCGAATTTTAGATCGGGGCCTTGAATGGTAAAGGCCTGCCCACATCACTCCCTCCCGCGCAATCGCGCAGAGGTTATCAAAAATGAATCGCGGGACCCATTCAAGGCAGAAAAAAAATCGACTCAATTATGCATCAGCAGAGACGAAATGTAGGTGACGTTACTCTCTCATAATACTGAGAAGGTTCCCCAGAGAAACAAAGTAAATGAGATTTTCTGAAAATTTCAAAAGATGTCCTCTCACCAGCATCACTCGGTAACGGTTAAGAAAGCTCATTCATTTTAATTAATTCATATAATGTATAGCTTGATATAACTCAATAAGCTTTCTAATTTTTCTTTTACGAATGCAATCGATTCACTATTATTTTAATGGCTTGCCCTGAAAATTTTATTTGTCTCCGTAATGATTTGTTTTTTCTTTGCATGATAAAGACTGAATGAGTGCCTTAGGAACACCGAGATATACCGTCGGTTGAATACCAAAGGATAACGCAAAATACGAATAAATTCGGAAGGAATACCCTAGGGTAGTAGTGCTGAGTCTCGGTTGAAATACATATAATAGTTTTAAATAACAAAATTAACTTAATTAACACTGTCACTGCGGGCGTCCCCGCCCCGCAATTGTTTTCGCAGCTTCAAGAGAGAAATGTGCACGAAAACGTTCGTAAAATTCTGTTTTACGAAAATCACATGTGAAATTAACAGTGTTAATTAAAAAATTAACACTGTTAATTTCAAATGTGATTTTACTAACGACCACTTTCGTCGCTGTGCGACATCTACAGGTACAAAGTTTTATTTGTTTATAACTAGCTGACCCGGCGAACTTCGTACTGCCTATTAATCACTGAACAGTTTAGTTACACCAGTTATTAATCGAGAGCGGCTGTACTGATTATAATAATATTTAAGTTACGGCAATAAAATAATAAAAAAATTAAAAAAACAAATAAGTAAAACAATGGCTTCTTAGAAATATATTTACATTATTCAAACTACACCGGGGAAGTTGACCTAGGCATATACATGCGGATGTTTTCAATGAATTTTCTAATTTTCATGTTTTAACTTAGGGAATTTAAGACACTGTGGTCTTATAAAGCAATCAATAAAGTCAAACCCGTTCTTGGGGGAAGTTTACGGCACGCAAGAGACTGCTTTGAGAGATGGAAAGACGGAATCGCGTAATGTGAAGCAGAGCGTTATTACGTAAGGGACGAGGAGGAAATAATCAAAATTGTTATCGTTTGAGGTAAACCAAAGTCTCTCGGATATCCCACCTACCGCAACGCCGCCGGTGGAAGAACCCGAATGCCGACTTTTTGGCCTTTACAAAATTAAAAGCTTCTATTCGCCTCTAAACCCATTCACTTCATTCATTGACTATCTGCTTTAAATACCAAATTCAAATATAAATTGTTATTTGGGTGTTTTTTCAGATATATGTAGTCGATTCAATCATTTGGTGGCTTTCGAAGTTGGACATCGAAAAATATAATGGTGAAAATATGTTCTTGGCGTAATAAACAAAAATTAGTATTGTGAAGGCTCAAACAGCTTGTACTTGCAAAGATTTATCATTTTAGATCTGAACGAAAAATTAATGCTAGTGCATGGAGCATCGCTTCATTGAGACGCGAAGAATTGATCCATGTTAACAAGGGAGAAGAAAATTTGACGATTGAGACGCATGATTTTAAATACAAATTCTGCGTATTATTTGTATTTTTGAAAAAGCTGAATTGTACGATGAGGCAGAAAGGGGAAGTGTATTTGTTTAAAAAAGAATAAAAAAATATCATCAAAAATAAAATATCCAGAAGGGAAAAATATCTGTGCAATCAGGTACTTAAATATGTGAGTGCATCAAAAAGTTTGTGTGAGGGATCTGTAGAGGATATATAATATTGAGGGAAACCAAATAATTCAGTTTTGTCTTAAATGAGGAATGATAGGGGGAAACCTACTGAAATAAAGGAGTCTGTAGCCTTCCTTAGCTCATTAATAAATACTGCCGATCACTTTGTTTGATACCTTTTTGATGGTAAACACTTAGAACGAATGTCTTGCTGATACAAGCAATTAATAATGACTTTCATATACATTAACCAGTTTTTTTAGGGTTTTGGCAATATATGGGCTGAAAAAACTGCTTTTTAAAGAAATACCATCGGTCGAAGCCAAAAGGATATTTTACCATATTTTTAAGTAAAAAGTTAATTTCGTGAATGCATCCTCCCGAGTTAAAGACCTTAAATAGTTCACATTATTTTGCCTATCTCCGTAAAATTTATAGGATTAATTCATAAAGGCATGCGAATATTGGGTTGTTATACATTGTTTTCTCAGGTGAATACTCAAAGTATTTACAATTTTAAATCCCGGGTATATGATGTTACTATTTTTTCTGTTCAGTGCAGTCTCTATAAATGGTAGTTTCTATTTAGTCTCTATAAATGGTAGTTTCTACGCTCTTTTTTAAACCTGGCTAATTTGAGCGACTATCCCAGAGATTTAGCGTAGATTTGTAGACTCTCTTGATCTCATTCATTTCCCCGATCAGTTTGTTTGAGTTCATAGTTCACAGTTTGGGAATTGCATAGAGTAGTCCCAATTCCATCCCAAAGAAGGCTGATTTCTGTTTCCACTTCGATCACATTTAAATCATAAAAAAAACCCTGCGGAGCGGTGATGAGTGCAATGCGATCTAATTTTTTAGATTCCCTACCTTTTCCCGAATCGTTTTTTCCGACGACGACCTTTTTCCCGAATTTTTTTTTCGAATCCATTTTTCCCGAATAACCTTTTTCCCGACAGCTTTTTTCCCGAAACCCTTTTCTCCGAAACATTTTTTACAAAACACCTTATTTCCCGATTGTATAAAAAACAAGCTATTTATCGTAAAATTCAATAAGTGGGACTCCCAAGTCCCTTACAATGACCCAACAGATAGAACCCTCAAAACGACAGTTCATATGATGGCAGCTTTAGCGTTTGTTCCAGTTGAAGACGTTGAAACAACTTTCGAGCTTCTAAGAAAGTACGCGGATAAAAATATTCCCAGACTTGAGCCAATTATGAAATATTTTCAAGAAACATACGTTATTGGTGTAAAAGCTGTTGGCAGATGATGCGCTGTTCCTCCTCGAAATCCTTGTTGGGAAAAGTATCAAGGGCAAGCCAAAAAAGAAATGGTGCGACATGCACAGAGGCTGAAATCGGTTGTAGAAGAATATGAAGATTACAAGAACGATAGGAATTTTCTTGAATTTCTTAGAGCTATCGCGCAAAATACAATTTTCTAAAAAAATAATGTATCTTGTGTATGAATATATTTGGTTATGAAAAATATGAACTCATTTTTATACAATCGGGAAATAAGGTGTTCGGTAAAAAATGTTTCGGAGAAAAGGGTTTCGGGAAAAAAGTTTTCGGGAAAGAGGACGCGTTACGATTCGGGAAAAAATTCTTTCGGGAAAAAGGTCGTCGGAAAAAACGATTCGGGAAAACGGTCGGGTACCAATTTTTTAAAATATTTTTTAGTATAAAGTTTGTAATAGCGAGGAATAGCATTGAGAAGTTATGAATTTAAAAGATCCCTTCATGATGTACATGAATTTTGGTTAATAGCCCTAATTATGCCATCTTTCCCCGTGAAACTCAGATTAATGCGATCCAATTTTTATAGTATAATGTTTGTAATTGCAAGGAATAGCATTGAAAAGTTATGAATTTCATGGATCACTCTAAAATAAATATAAATTTTGTTGAACAGCCCTAATCATACCTTATTTCCCCGTGAAGCCCAGATCACCTAGTCCATCAGCGACGCGAGTGGCGACTTTTGTAAACCCATTTAAATGCGCTGTGGGTGACAACACATTTTGGAGGACGACTTGAGGATCCTCTGTGGTATTATTCGTGGTTCATCGGTCGACTCTCAGAGGTTTTTCACTTGTCCTTTCCTCCGCGCAGCATGGCGTCTCTTCTGTGCCAATTACACTCCGCGGCTGTCGACCTTTTTTCTCTCCATAGCGCACGCGATGCAGCGCTTCTGTTTACCAGCTGTCGCCTGAACTGACCTTGGTGATTTCCCAGCTGGTTTTCGCGCGGAAACCCGCCACGTCTTCTCCTCTATGTTCGGCCGCGTGGTCGTTCAGAAGGTCGAGTAGACCGAGCAAACAGGAAGGCGAGCTTTGCCGGTGCGGACGTAGCGAACGAGGATATGCAGCGGTTAAATGGTGTGCATGTGAAGGCCTAGACTGTAAACCGCGGACGGGAAGAAGTGGCAAGCCCACGGAACTAAGCTCAGTTATTTTTTACCTACGCTAATTAACACTAATTATTATTATTTTTTTCCTTAAATTTCTTCAGTTTTCACTTTTTTTATTGTGAAGAGCATCGGTTCTCACCAAGGTAACTCTTTACTGTTCTATTGCGTTGATAAATTTTCTTGTGATATATCAGGTTGAAATTATTACAGCCTCTTGTATTTTGACGTATGTATTTGGATGAAGGTTGAGTATTTTGAAATTGTTTTGTATATGTTTTGGGATGATACCGGTAGCAGATATAACAATTGGAGCTATATAAACCTGTTCCAGATTCCATATTCTCTTTATTTCTATTGCCAATTCTTGGTACTTATTTATTTTTCCGGCTATTGTCTTTTCGATGTTATGCGAGAGAGTGGCACAGCATTATCAGCCATTTAACAGGTTCCATATTTCTTAAAAAACAACATTATATCTGGTTATATTATTATTATTATCATCATCATTAAATGTTTACAAGTAGGCCATTGACCAGGTGGAATACGATGTAAAAAATTGACATAAATATAAGAAACCGTATAGAACCTACTTCTTCAACCGATTTCTAAAAGTATGTAGCTTTTTCGGGAAGGGCTCAAATATTTTAGCTAGTAGATGGTTCCAGTCGTATATGGTCCCATTCCAGAAGGAGAACTGCTTTACATTTTTTCTTTGTGAACGGCACTTCATTTTGAACTAGTGATAATTTTTTTTCCAACAAAGCTAAGTTATGTAATGTCCTTCCAAATTCATCCCATGCTTTTTTCTCGCTCACTGTATTATGCATGCTGCATAGCCTGCCCCTTTTCTTCCTCTCCTGTAAACTCTCCAATCCCAGAACACTGAGCAATTTCTGTAACGCTCTCTATTTTTTTGTGTTTTCCAAACGCTTTAGTAGCTTTTCTCCGCAACTCCTTTCGTTACCTCTCCTTTATTGTGTGGGTTCCAAACAGGAGATGCGTACTCTAAGGTTGGTCGTATACGTATATGTATATATATTTTTTTTATTATTAACACAAAAAAAACCAGGTTCGGCAGAATCACAGTACACAAAAAAAGATAAAAACACTCACAGTACTAAATTTTCGGTGGCGCATTACCACCTTCCTCAGAGTTAGGTAGGAGACTCAGGTAGACTTAGGTAGAAAGTATTCTAATGTTTAACGTACGTTTATATGGAGCATTTAAGATGTATCCCCTACCATTATGGACTCACAATAAGGCCCTTTTCCCTTTCATTCTATTTAAAAATCCTATTCTTTTCTTTCTTCTCCCTCGTTTACCTAACAATCTACCCTATAACACTGTTTTCAACATCCCCTCCCCGCTAAGTACTCGCTCCACCCATACCTTCTGTATCCTCCGTATCTCATCTAGAAGGTGCCTCTCTTCACCATATATGTCCAGCACTTCTTCGTTCAAATATTTTATCATGTAATAAAATATTTATATGCATTTTAGCATCTGAATTCCAGCCTTCCGCCTCTCTAGTGGTCTCCAACGCTTTGCACGCTTTTACGCCGTTGTTTAAACAAGCCTCTTCGTAAGTTAGAGAGGTAGGAATAGCCCATCAGAGAGGAGAAACAATAGCCCCGGTGACCCTTACGTTTTCTGAGGTTGCTAAAATATTAACGACGCAGGCTTTTAGTACCATGTTGACGGGTTGTTGGGTTAGTAGGTGGGTTGCCATGGCGCATCAGTTAGTGGTTTCTAGAAGGCCACATTTCCATCCGTGGTGGCTAGATTTATATTTCGTTTTCACTTGATTTTTAATCGATTTAAAAAAATCACTGCGTGATGTTGAGCGAAGAGCGGTCCATTTAACCCCAGTGTTTGTATGGAGTTGTCATGGAGGCTTTTGTGGTGATTTAATTGATAACCATTTTTGGGGTTGATACCACGCTTACCCATTTTGGTGGACGACAGTTTCGGGCGCATTCCAGCTCCCTTCCTCGGGCCTTTGGACCCGAGACCCGTCTCGCTGTTTTCGGGACTGTAGACCCGAAGACGGGGGCTGGAATGCTCCCGACTGCCGTCCACCAAAATGAGTCAAAGGCATTAACCCGAAAAACAATAATCAGTTTGCAAGGAGTATTTGAACGCGCGAGGAACAGCGCTATAAAGTTAAGAATTCTATTGATTATGTCATCTTGAATACAATTTCGGTTTATTATTTAACTTTATTTCCCATTGAAATTCGGATCGATCTACCACCAGCGTCGCAAGTGGCGTCTATGTTAAATTAATTTACTGCGCGGTGGGTGACTGGACACTTGGTTGTGAACTGGAGAATGCCATACAGCAATATCCATGCTAATTTCATTGGGATATCCTACGTCTTGGTTATTTGTCCAGGTGATTTCAGTATGAGTGTACTTAGAGAGTGGACGGTGTACTTCATCTTCATTAGCATGACAGGATGCAAATATTTACCGTTTTTTAGGAACGGAAAAAATAATCTTCGCGATCTCTGGTCTGTTGTAATGAAAGATCTTATTGCTCAATACGGAAGGTCGTGTCATAATTTCTCATCTTTCTTTATGATGATGAGCATCTTGATGACCTTGATAAAAATAGCACTTTTTATGGTCATTTGAACGATTTATTTCATATGCTAAATGTCAAGTACCATCAGTAACCATTAGGTACATAAAATAAATCGTATAAGTACATTGTTCAGGTATCAAATATTGATTTATTGTTGCGAAATGCTTAGTAAATTATGAATTCGGGAGAAATTGCGAAGTTTTACAGGTATTTTCATGACTTCCAATAACGTTGAAAGGATTGCTTTCTAAATATTTGGGTTGGTCAAAACAGGTTTTATATTTCAACCCTTCCCTAAAAAAATCATTTCGGATTCGACGCAAGGTGCATGACATAATTTTCTATGCGGATACAAAAATTTGCAACATTTTTTTTTACCCTAATGAATAAAGATTTATTTCCCCGTGACGTGAAACGGCTATTTTATTTACACTTAAGAAACACTGATAGCGCGGGATACATTTCCTGTTGTAAGGGAGCTTGAAATACAATTTGTTTCGCGATAACCATTCCCTAAAGGCGGGGAAAAATTAATAGGTTTTGCATGTGAAATGTATTTTCGTATTAGCCTTGCAAATTGAAATTTTATCCTGTAAAGTGTTCACGCCACTCCCATACACCTAGGTCATGACCTCCGCTTTAGGGCAATATCATCTCAATTGTAAAAGAGTTTATTTAGCCATTTAAAAAAGTCTCAAGCTAAGTTTTTGATTGAAATTTTCGACTAAAATGTTAATTTCTCTCGTTCGAGGCCTCGTGTCTCGGTGAAATAGCTGTTTCTCTTTTCGTTTTTATAAATTGTGATCGTATACTTTTTTTACACACCTTATCTCCCTTTATAAAACATCATATGACTGAGTGAAAGATAATGCTGCAAAGTCGTTTAGATAGTTGAGTGTGTACCTTAAGGTAGGCAGTTTTTATCATCCTGGGGGGTATGCAGTAACGCACGGCATGAAAATGACGGTGCCAAGGGTTTATATAACTATTAGCAAGAATGAGAATTGCACAAAAGTTGAATGAAATATAATTTCCCATATAATGATGCAATAGTTGCGTGTCTACGACAAATGTTATTAATTTAAGGAGAAAGAGCTACGAAAATAATTGCTGACCTCGGTGACGGCGGGGTAAAGTCCTTGTCTGCCACGCAAAAGATCGCGGGTTCGAGTCCTTCTTGGTTAGGTTGCCCATGTGCAGGACATTGTTGCTCTTGCACGTTTGATTTTTTACTTAAAAACCCCGATGTGAAAGGCCAATGGAGCTGTTTTCGGTGGTACAGGAAAAAAGAAATAAAATATATAAAATAAAATAATACTCAATCCCGGAGAATGTCTGTTTTTCTGTCCGCTATGCGTTTCCATACGGCTGCACGGATTTTGATCAAAGTTAGTGCATAGGTACATCTTATGCTCTCAAACCCCTTAGTGCTACTTCTGGTTGTGTCCGACGCGTCCTTCTCTCATTACTGTTTGTTACGTCACGTCAACAACTTGAGCGGTTGGACATCCTGTCGGGTAGACACACCTCTTGACACTTCCCAATGGAAAACACAACTCGAAGGATTCAGCGCTTAAAATTTAATCCTCTTGTCTTAGTTTTTGCTGGAGTATGCGTTCACGCGACGTGTTTGTTCTGATGACAAGCAATCACCAATGTAGTGGAGCGGGGTATAAGCTGATCCGGTGCGCTGTATAAGGAAATCGTTTTTTCCGTTGTTTACTGTTATGTGTATATATCTCCATCGCTCCTTTCGTCCTATACCTAATAATCCTGCAATGTGACCCAGGATTCCAAGTTTCCCATTTCTCTGGGTACTATCCTTCCCGGGCAACGCCGGGTGGCTTGCTAGTTGAAAATGAAGCGAAAAGGCTCTTCGCCCGTCGCCTCACTCTGGACAGTTCTAAAACTTTATGAAAAAGCGCCCAATCCGGGAGGCGATGGGACTCTACTGTGAAGTGTCCATGATCCGAGTCTTCCGGCAACAAACGTATGTGAGAAATTGAATGGGCTATTCGCGCGCCATCTCTTCCCCTTCTCCCCCCGCCGATGGCAGTTACAAATTCAAAACGTTAACGGGCGTCATATACGGCCGACATTGGCAGGCGCGGTATCAAATCGTCAATTCTTATCGCGATCGCGCCTTCTAACCCGACATAGGGATCATTACGACAACGATGCGTCGTCGTCTTGGACGGATGACTCAGCATTTGCGGTGAGGGGTGAAAGAGAACTCTTACCGAATATGGTGATAGTTTTCCGGGTTTACACCGCGTTGATTCATGTTTTTGCGGACGACAGTTTCGGGCGCGTTCCAGCTCCCGTCTTCGGGTCCAAATGATGTGCAGATCTGCGATCCTTATATATATATAGCTAGTCAGGCGGCCGTTGATTTGAATTCCATTGTTGGAAAAGCCGTTTGAAAGATGAGGATAAAGGATAGCCGTCCTCCTTATTGAAGTTCTTTTGATGACTCGCTATTTCTATCGCCTCCCTTATCAGCCTAGGGAAATATTTATTTTCCCTGGCGATCATTTTCGATTCTTTGAAAAGTATGACGTGCCCTGGGAAATAAATATTTCCCTAGGCTGATAAGGGAGGCGATAGAAATAGCGAGTCACCAAAAGAACTTCAATAGGGAAGACGGCTATCCTTTATCCTCATCTTTCAAACGGCTTTTCCAACAATGGAATTCACATCAACGGCCGCCTGACTAGCTATATATACATAAGGATCGCAGATCTGCACATCATTTGGACCCGAAGACGGGAGCTGGAACGCGCCCGAAACTGTCGTCCGCAAAAGCATGAATCAACGCGGTGTAAACCCGGAAAACTGTCACCAATCAACTCACCGCGGAAGCCTCCGCAATAATTTCTTACCGAATATGTTTTGCTATTTCCACCCATCCAGCGCCGGCGTCCTTCATAAAGTTGGGCTGGCCTGGTAAGATGATTTTCGACCATCGATTCAACTTAGCATAAAACAATTATTAGCTCACACAAATGGAAAGTGTAAAAAATTACTTTCACAACAGTATCAAAAACAAAAAAAAAAAACATATTTAAGAAACATTGAAAACCATGCCCCAATTAGGATATTTTAAAATGCGACAAATGGAAAAAGATAAACATTAATATAATGAATTGGGGAACGGGTAGGTGTGGTGGCTAAAGTGTTTGCTTCCCACCCGGTGGGCTTGGGTTCAAATACCGGCGGAGGCAGAGAATTTTCAGAGACTGCCCGATCCCTGCTTGAATGTTGTGTGGAGAACATTTCAAGCGCAACACTCCGTCCGTCGGATGGGACGTTAAGCCGTGGTCCCTTAGGCGCCTTTCGTTAAAAGCAGGCTAATGCCGACGCCGGGTTTCTCTCCACCCTTCCTTCCATACCCCATCCCTCATGGCGCAAATGACCTCAGCTGTCGGTCGCCTCCTCCAAATACCATACCATACCAATATAATGAATTCATTGCAAGCCATTCGATCTTTTATATATCGTTGTTACAATCTTCTGTAATATTATTTTTACCTCACGTCAACTCTTTCCTTTAAGTATCCTGTTCACACAAGGACAAATCTTCACAAACAAAGTAAAAATATGCACATAAAAGTTGATTATAAGTTGTGAACCGGCGAGTCAATAGGTTCACAAGAACAGCCTTCCATTGCGGCCGTTGCTCGGACATACAGGGAATACGTAATTTAAAAGGTTGATCTCTAACGATGAATAAACATAAACAAGTTCCCTCGGGATGGTTACTAAATAACAGAATGCTAAGCCATTACTAAAGCATTACCCCCTAAATCAATTTTACTGTGCTAGCGGAAATAAATTAATTTCTTGCCATAGTTCTTATAAAAAGTTTAATAACTCCCCTTCATATGAGTATTGAATGTGTGGGAAAAATTTCCAATCAAAATCACTCTCAATAAACCTGAAGGTTGGTTTTTTGGTTAGGGTAGAGCTCACCCACCTATTTAGCCTAAGGGGTATGAATAAAAAACTGACAAATAATATCGTTATATTTATTCTAGAGTCTCACTCGAGGAATTTACAAATTAATAAGTACCGATATATTATGGGATAAATGTGATGGGTACAGCGAATTTGAATATGGGCTGGGAAAAATGCAGTCAAGATGGATGATTACGCTTTAAACCATGGCCCTCCTCAATTTTATATTACCGATATCACAATTTGGTGTGTAAGGATTATTTATTTGAATATGGGGAAATAAAAATAAAACACAATAGCATACGCAAAAAAAGATTTAAATGATTAATGGTCAATTTTGCAATTTCCTTTAAGAAAAAATTGTCTCAAGCAGGCTCGAACCATTTCAAGATACGTTACCAGGATTAGATACGTTTAGATGGGGTCGAATAAATTGCTATTATTTGAAAAAAAATTACGTGTAGTCCTGCGAGTCTCCTTTGAAATATTTTCCTTGGCACTTAGATGCATGGCAATAGTGCGAAAAGTTTGTAATCGCATGCAAGTCCTCTCAATGCCCACGTTAACATTTTGACGTTCGAGGAACGTTGGGACCAATATGTTGACGTAATACATGCTATATTAATATTACTCTATGGTAAAAACCCCCACCAGTTTTGAAGCTAGGTGATATAAAAATTTAATAAATTAACTTCTGTTAAATTAAAATGAAGATTCACATGATAATTGAAGTAATTAACAATACTCTTGAAGAAAAAAAAATTATCTCGAGCAGGCTCGAACCCACTCCAAGTTTATTATTGCACTAGGATTAGATGCGATTAGATGGTTTAGAGTGCATTTGCATTATTAAAAAAAAGTTTGGGCCGGAGTATTGTGCCCAGCTACCCGTACACCTCGTTTCTCCGCCTTTGCGCCTAGGGCATCGGGGGAAGTGTATTTCTACTGTTCGACATGGTGGCCCTAATGCCCCATGAAGGTCTCAAAGAGACACAGCACTTGGCCCACTCGGCCACTCCGACCATTCAACAAACAAGCGAAAAATAATGCTTTTAAATCAACCGCTACTGATAAACTCTTCGTCGCGTAACCAAGGAAATTCCCATTGTTGAAAATTGTGGATAATGTGAGATATTTAGTGTTAAAACAATTTTCCCAACGTGAATACAAGCGAAGATGATAAGCGAATGCAAGGACGGTGTACTTCATTCTTTCCTCAATCGAATGGTGAAAATGGCAACCATATATCTTCAGTAGAAGTTAATTAAAAAGTCGAGTAAAGGAAACTCTTGCATTCACCTCCATGCTTTTATTTTGGTAACACTACGATACTGAAGACCCTATACGGCCCTTTTTATACTGATGTTTTCGTCTATTCACGATTCGAAATGCAACTAAATTTTCTTGAAATTTAGGAGAATACGTTAATTTTTTTAAATTCACGTGGTACGTATTGGGAATAAAGGCCTATTTATTACACCAATTTTCGAAAACGTGAACTGAATTGTGCTAGGAATGGTAACATATTTTCCTTTTCTTATCATATGATTAGAAGTAATTTTTTAATTTTATAATTTATTTTTCCATCAAGGAACGCAAGGGTATTAAAAGCCATTATTTGAAATATTTTTCTCTGAAATAATGAGTATCAAAATACGTGAACGGCATAGCATTTGACTGACTAGAGACCAGTGGCCATGATTGTTATGTCTTACCTGTGATTTGGATACTTTCCCCAAGTTGTCGGTTTACTGTGTAATGAATACTTAGGAGTGATTTTTATCACTATTGATTGTTTGTGATTTTTATCTGAAGATTTTGTTTATTCTTCAAATCGGAATTTTGTGAGGCTAACGAGGGATTACATGAACGTTTTCCGTCTATGAGTCGGCAGTTTTTTCATTAAATAAACATTTTTAAGTATATTCTTTGATTTTGTTACCATTCACGAGATTTTGGTGTAACAAAAACAATCCGAAACATGAGCAATAAAATTGTTCTTTTGAAAAGTTATTTTTTAAAGTTTTGAATGTTATGAAAGCGTGGCATTTTTAAGCGGATGTACCTTTCCTTCACGAGTGGTTTTTATTTTGTGGCGTATTAATAGCTAGAAACTTGAGCGGCCATCATGAAATTTTTTTGAAAATGCTCAGACCCTTTTAAGCATTTGACTACATGAAATTTGAAATTTTAGCTCTTTAATTTTTAATATCGCTCGTGCTCTGTTTTATTTAAAAACTCACTTACGTAGTCCTGATGCCAGTGGCGGCGCGTGCGTATACGCATGTTAGCAAGTGCACACCCAAAGATGAATGAATTATAAAAGAAAACTATTCATTTGCAACGAGAAGGATAAAAATCCTGCCTACATATGCAAGAAACATGAAGCTCCGAACGCTACAGCTATCTCCTTTTCGAATTCACCGCTCTACAAGTGTGCGATCCCGTGGCATCGCGCCGGGCGCATTTTCGGTCTATGCGCTTTCGCTTGAGGGTGCTCTGGCGGTACGAAGTAAACGGGGGGGTATGAACTGTTCAAATGGGTGTTGGGAGCAGACTCAAAACGATGCGAGTGCGCACGCGCATATTTTTGGAGAGTGACTCGCAGGTAGTGTAGTTGTGTTGCTAACCCGAAACCCGTGGAGGGAACTGAAAGCCATAAATTCGCCCCTGAAGTCCACCAGCGACACGAAAAGGGATATTCGGTTGGTTTAAATCGACTATTTCCTCCGGAGTAGTAAACCTCATTAATAGGAGGAATCGCATCCGCTCAAAAGGATGAATTTATTCTTTTTTTCGAAAGTCTCCAGTAGAAATTCAAAGGAAGTTTTTTTTATTAGTGCTTCAAATTCCTTTAGAGTATTTTTCGACCTCGACGAGAAAGATATAACACAACGGCATAATTTTTTCAGTTACCTCTGCGTGAAAGCAATAAAAATATTTGCTTTCGACGTTTGTGACAAAAAAACACGAAAAATACGTTCGTACACTTGAATACTTTGTATTATCTTAATTAAGATCTATTAATTTCCTTAGTTTTATTTTAAATTATTATAAAAATTACCGAGCGATAATTATTATGTCCGCTTAGTGATACTACCCATTTCATAGCATTCAAAATTTTTATGAAAATAACTTTTCAGAAGCACGCATTCATTCCTGATCTGCTGGATTTTAATGGTAGCATTGCATGCCATTTTAAGGAAAATATTAATGACCAAACACTTTTATTAGTTGCCGGGCTCTAAGCTTCCCTCCAGGGTGTTGAAACACCATAAGTGATGACTTTTTTCCCTGCTGATAGATGGGATGGGCATCATCGTTCTAATGCTCAATATTAGTCGGTCTCTCTAAGCGCGTATCGGTTACCCGCTGCGACCATCCAATAAGGGACTCGGTGAGGCATTAGTGTAGGGCACCTAAGGCGAGGCACGGCTGACAACGAGAGACCGCCATAAATCGTTCCATCGATCTATTTGAAGACCTTTGGTGGGAGGGGAGGGCACGGTCATAGAGTCATGCTCTCAAGGCCTTCTGTTTGTATATTTTTTTTGCTCGCGGTCAATGCGTTGAGTAATAGCGTACCCTTCCTCATCCTCCCCCGATACGTGTCCGGATGGATGGTTATTTAACATTGAAGTCCATTTTGAAGTAGCACTTCATCGATAGCATCGTGGCATTGAGGAAGCGACCAGTAATCGCGGTTGTTTTAACTATCGAAGGGGATTGGCCATTGTAACTAGGTACCACTGGGAAAATAATTATGTTATAAAGAAAACTAATGTGGCTAATAGTTTTTTTATCATACAATAGGTATTTTGTAGAAAGTAACCGTGGATTAATTTACATTATGAATCTGCTGAGCCAACAACAATTGTATCAAGGGCGTACCCAGGATCATAACTAGGAGGGGCGGGTGGGCAAGCCCTGGAATTTATGAGATTATTTCCTTGAAAAAATAGTTTTATTTTAGTTTCATATCTTATACTAATATATATGATTTTTCGTGGGTTTAAAGAAAATGTGTTGAATACTTTCGTTTCAATTCGGTACTGATTTTGCTTAAAGACTTTTGTGATTTCTGCTTCTAGAGGGCGAGGGCGCAGCCGCCCTTACCTGCCCATGAATTGTATTTAAGTACTCAATAAATCACACGTTGTAGAGAAAACATACTCGCCTCGAACATCTAAAATTTGTCAAATTTTTCTTAAAGTTGCGTCCAGTGTTTTCTAAATTTGGTCACTAAATGCCCGTCTTTCTTCTGGAAGACAGTATCTCCGTTTCATATTAGTTATTAATTATTACTTTTCTTTATTAACTCAATTATTTTTATTACATTAACTAGCTATTCATGATACATACGTATGCAAATTTTATATAATTGTGGAAATTTCGAGGCTGAGATTAGCTTAAAAATATCCCAACGGTGTTCAATCCATTCAAAATCAAAACAACACTAAAAAAAAGGATAAATTATGTCAACACTCATTCATTCTGTTTCATCGATTAGTCTCTACATATTCCGTGTACTCAAAAAGGCCAATTAAAGTAGGAAAATAACGTAGCAATGAGCCTAAAAATTTGTCGAATCCATGATTCAAGTAGGTCAACTTATGGGCGCAAAACTTAGTATATCTATTGTTGATTTTTTAAAGTTATTAAAATAACGCAAGTAGACCACGCTGCGGAAATATTGTACCGCGTTTAGGCCTTCCAGCCATCATACCACTCCGATACCTGCGATCAAGCCTTTAAATGATTGGTAGGCATGAGGTACGTTAACTGTTTCACACTTGAGCTTTCTCAGAATAACTGCTCCATCCGAATTCCAATGCCTTTGGTGGTTTGCATTGCCCCATATTGTGCAACACAGCATTCGCTTGAAACTCAACTGATTGATGGGTTTTATTTTTGATCTGGTTGTCATCGCAGCGTGACTGCGGCGCCATAATCCTCCTCCGATCAATGCATTGTTCGTGCCACGAAGGATGGGGGAAGTGCAATTGCTGTCTTCAATCCCATCCCGTTTATCCTATCGGTAATGCAATCCCCTCCGAATGCGCGGCGAATACAAATATTTTCGATTCCCGGACGTCAATCCTAAGACCACAAGTTATCTCCGTAGCGACGTCTAGGGCGGCATTTTAAGCGTCCGTACCAGCGAAACTAATTTTGCTATTTTGAGTCGGACACTTAGTTTTGATAATCTTCTGGGAAGTGCTTTAAAAGAGTCATAGAAGTACAAATTTGTTTTCATTTTAATTGGTAAGATCTGAATTAATTAACCGAAAACAAAACAAGCCATTTTTATTTAAGTGCATAAGACTGCACAGATTACCATAGTCGGCATTATCAAGTAAATAATGTCGCTTTGATATATGAAACGCGCTCAAAACAATTCCACCTGTGATGAGTTTAAATGATTTTAAAGAGTTCTCTAAACCTCAATGTGCTGAATGTCCTTAGCATAATAAATTGGTTGCAACTATACATGTTTATAAGTACGGTGAATGCAAAAAATTCCATCCAACAACTTTAGATACTTCTATTTCAATCATGGGGACATGCGTCGAAAATGTCTATTGTTTATTTTGCTATGAGGCTCAACTAGTGTAGTTGGAAGGGGAAGTACCGTATAATACTTTAAAAAAGTATAATTACTGATCAAACGATTTAGTGGTTAATTGTAGCGATTGTTTTAAATACTTGGCAACTCTTTTCGGAACTCTCAAAATGTATCTCCCGTTATTTTGTTCCAACTTGGATGCATCATTCCCTTTCAACCTTCGTAGAATCTAGAAAAGAGGGGTGGTCATAGTTTAAGTGCATATATCAAGCTGTAAAATAAATTTTGAATAAATCCCCTTGGATATTTGTTTCAAAATTACTTAAAAACGTGTCTGACGCTTAAAAATTTAATTGATACGTATCAAAACAACTTAAAATATTTTGATTAGGGCGCTGTGTTTTGCTCACCAGTTGGCATGAGAATTATTATAGTGATCTTGGGGCGAATTTATTTTATTAAGTATGTTCAAATAAATCCTATTTGGGCTGAATTGCTAAAAATTGGATAATCGCTCTTCTTTCGTACCGTTGTTCCATCAGCGGAGCTGGAAGGGAAGATACAACTCCATTTCATATTTATTTATATTATACAACTCCATCTCATATTTCTTCTTTTTATAAGTTTAATGATAGATGAACGGATATAAAGATAGTTTTTAAGAGTACGCCTTATTTTTTGGAAAACCTTTTATCTTCTCTTTGGTTTTTTTCTCTGACATTGATACAGCCAGGATTTTCTCCTCGCTTCTTTCATTTTGGAATCCGGAAAGCACGTGCCGAAATTCTTTTAGCCGCCAGTCTGAAGTTGAAAAAGGGTTGGCCGAATTTTAAAGGAATACTACCTCATATAAGCAGTTCCATTACGCCTTCGAGTGCATGTTAGGACTCCTGTGTCGGTTGCTCGCGGAAGAAGAAGGCTCTTGAAAGGAAGCCGAGATGGCTGTTTGTGTGCGTGCTTTCTCCTTTGGGGCGTAAGGGAGGGGGTGTTAGGGTGGAAGCCAATGGTTCGAACGTGGAGGAACGCGGAAAGCGGCAAAGAAAGCAAACCAGAGAGGAGCACTCTCCGTGAAGGTCACAACGATCCGGCGAAATTGATCGGTCCCATTCTCAGAACTCTATGAATTCCGATCGTGGGTTGTTTTTATTTTACCTTATTGTCCTATTATTTTCCTTTTCTAAGCGCGTGAGTGAAGTTGGAAATATACTAACCACAATATAGCTTTTGAAAGAGATATGAATTGTAAAGAGCAGTAAGAATAATACCAATAGTAGTAAGCATAATAAATACAAATTTCGGATTTAAGAACGGTGATACCCCAATAATCAAGAATGAGGTACTGCGCACTTTTTATTTTATTCTATTTAACAAAATTCCTAAAAAGAATGATAACTTTTCATCGGGTTGTAAAGATAGAAATAGCTTCCAGAAAAATTGAGAAATGAGTTCAATTTATTTAAGGGAATACTTCGAGAATTGCGGCTTATTTATGATTCAAATTTTATATTTACAACCATCAAATCGGAATATTACTATATGCCGAATTACTTACGAATTTCCGATGATCAAGTTGTGCATTGTCCTCAAGGCTTATTGTAAGTGGTCGAAACCATGAAAATTATACAGCTATTGATCAGGTGGGAAACCAGTTAAAGTACCTACAATTGAAAAAAAATTAAATCTGAATTCATCCCATTGAAATTCGTCCTTTCATCTAAGATTCCTAAAATTGAGCTATTGTAATCAATTATTGGTGCATGTATTTCTTGTAACAAAAAATTGTCGAGTCATCAATGTGAAGTATTTTTTTCAAAAGGGTTTTGCGTCAATTTATCAATACTAGCACACATTTAATGTCAAATCAGGTGATACTAAATTATGCGGATAAACTGAAATTGAGAATGATAATTAGCTTGTTCAATTGCATGCAAACCAAGAAAATAGATTTGTTTTAGGTACCTACTAAGATATATCAGGTAAAAATTACTACAAATTTGCCTAAATCGCTAGTGATACCTGTTCATAACTAACCTCTAGGACTCCAGCAAACATGTGTTTCCAAAACGACCCTGTCAATGATGCAAACATAGCCTTTTCCCTATTCTGATGTTAAAATGCTGTTTTACAATACGATTTTATCCTAAATGAAATTCAATTAATTAAAGTGAAATTTATTTTATTGTGTCCAGAAATACTGTGGGTTGTAATGGAATGCCTGGTGGTTATTTTACTAGCGATCCCATCGGTACATGCTGGCCTTCATTTTCCAAAGTGCAGGGCTTCCGAATTCAGCGGTTGACCGTATTCTGCATCCTTCATCTGGTTTTCAATATGCCGGCTGTATTCTCGAGCAGCAGGTTAGGCCTCTTTAGTTGCTGGAAAGCGAGACCCCTGAAGGTCGTGCACCTAATCCATCAGAGGTGCCCGCGGGACGGCTGAGGTCGGGAGGCATAGAAGAGGTTTTTTCGCCCATTTGAATGCGCCGCCGTGCTCCTGCGGGTGGAGTGAAATTAGGGGACGTGGAAGGAATATACTCTCCCCCTTAAAAAAGGCAGTGCAGTGGAGCAGACGGGGATTTTTCTCTTACGCTACTTCCACGGCCGAGTTTCGACGGTTTTCGTTATAGTCAGAAACAGGAGTATTACAAAAGAGGCCGGCCCTCAAGGCGGCCTCTAAATGTGTTATCACCCACCGCGCATTTAAATGGGTTTACGAAAGTCGCTACTCGTGTCGCTGACGGACAAATTGATACGAATTCCACGGGGAAATAAGGTGTAATTAGGGGTATTAGCCGAAATTTATACGTATGATGGCATGATTTATCAAATTAATTACTTTTAAAAGCTATTCCTCTCCATGACAAACATTATACTGCAAAATATTGGAAAAGTGGATAGCGTCGCACTCATCACCGCGCCACGGACATTTTAGAAAACGGATTAAAACTCGACCGAAGTGGTAACAGATATTAGCCTTCTATGGAAGGGAATTTGGCCTCCTCTAGGCAGTCCCCTAAGACAGATATTTTAAGCTCTGTCCTGCATCTCAGATATTGGTGTAGACATCGGAACATAATTCACTATTGAAAAATGTAAGAGGGAAGGTTTTCTTGCTCCATAAAATTGGGTCGTCAAGTTTTGATACGTAGTCTTAAAGGAAAACTACGCGTTCTACCCGGTATTACAGTAGTGAAAATACTTATTGAACCTCTCCGACGAAGTGATTTATGTCCTATGCAATAATCGGATTTTTCTTAGAAAATAAACAGCTAAAGATACATGAAGTACCGAAAGTAAAGTTTTTTCACAAAATGTGGTGCAGCTGTTGAGACATCTTTTCTAGGAAGGAACATACTACATCAATGCTGAACTGCTGCGACAATGAAAGCATATCTGCAAAATTTCCAATAAAATTCTTTTATAGGAGGTCGTGTAGAAATATGACGCCATACTCCTTGACACCTGCTCTCTCAGTAATCTTGCTCGTGAGTAAGTAGCCACATGCTCTGAGAAAAGGTCTCATTCTCCTGATAATTGCTGCAAGCACATATTCATTTATTCTTGTTACATTATGGGTTTAAATCTTTCTCGCGCAGACATTTCATTTCTGTCGTCTTTTATTATTAATGAACATGCCCGTAGAAAGTGCTTTGTGGCGGAAATTGTAATTTGTATTCAATTTCGCTAATAATTTGGCAATTATGATTCCACTGGAAATATTTATTTTATTCATTTTTGAAATCTTAAAAATAATGGATACCTGAGAATCGATGAGGTAATTGTTATAATTTATTTTATCAATTTCTCATATCCTTTTTCTTCCCAAAATAATTATCCTTTACCTTGTAACGTGTATCTCATCCAAACTTTTATCGTTATTTGTAAGATTTCAGTATCATTTTTGCTTTTCTTTCGGCTTCATTAGCTTCGCTAAGTTCTTAGTGTAGTCGAGTTTGTTATTTATTTTCCAAAACTTTCTCCAAATCCTGATTAAATGTTTCATTTTTATTGTTTTCACCTTGTCCTCCTCGTTCTACAACTTTTCATTGTGATTTTTCAATGAGGTACATTTTTTTATGTTTAAAATTTTTTATTCATTTATCTCGCATCACAGTCATTGAGAAAAGATAATTAGCCAGAATTATTCTCTGAAAGCATTCAGTTAATTCTTAGGAATAGGAAACAGATGATAATAAGTTAACTTTCTGCTGTTATCTTGTAATATATATGCATGCGATATTTTTTAAAAAGGCATAACTTTCCCTAAATTCTGGTGAATCGCTATTTAGAGATTTATATTGAACTATATCTTATCCATCCTCATTATTTTATTAATCATCGAAATTCATATTTTTCTTGCAGTTATGATTGCCTCGTATCTGGGCACTTGTATTGATGAGAGAAACATCCAAATACAGTGTAAAGTACGAATGTTTACGGTTAAAATTGCGAATCTCGGTTAATCAGCCACTTGCAAAGAGTTTGGTTCACACTTGGCTTGAGCTCAAAAATAGCATTCATACTATCGGATGAGTAATTTGTTTTCAAGTTTAGCTTAATGATACAGCTTTTATTCCTCGGGAGAATCACGGGTCGTAATTGACTCGGAAAAATATAATTTTTGGACTTTCACTTCTGATACAAGCTTGAGTTTTGTAATGCAAATACATTTATCACGCAGGTGACCATCTAAGGGTTTCGGTATAGGTTTAATAGCATGTGCTGATGTCGGAAATTAAACATTATCACCCACGAATTATTTTTTTCAAACATTCAGCTCATTTTTTAAAATTTATTTGTTTTATCAATGTTATATATTTACCTATGAGTTCAATCAAAAACTACATCTACAGGTGTGCTGTGAATGACGATTTTTATTGGGAAAATATCGAGTTACACTTTTATGTATTCTCTGTCATACCTTTTTTTAACCTCACGTCACAGAAAATGCCTCCTGTAGCGGTGTTGGATGAAGACAATGCATTGCCAACCCTCAAGGCGTGCGGTGCCAGGGATCGAGGTTTTTATTGACTCATATTCCATGGAAATCCATGAAAGAACCTGAACTGATGCGTGTACGACTAAATCGTCAACTTCCTTTACGAGCGCGGATTAATCACATTATCGGCCGGTCCCCTATGAGACGTGAAGGTCTTCCGCCGTTACGAGTCGCCAAATTGAGGGTTCCATGACCCTGATGTCCTTCGCGTGTGACCAACAGCTGTGTCGAGCTTGTAATTTTCCCCAATCACGTGATACATTGTCTTTGGCTGCGATTAGGTCTCCTGTGCTTCGTTCTTCTGATGCCTAAAATCCCAAACATGACTCGCCGTTATTTGAGCAAAGATACTCTGGTGAAATATTTCGTCAAGGCAACAGGTTTAATGGTTTTCCATTTTTCGGGTTACACAGCGTCTAGAAAATAGACTGTCACTGTGTGGAAACCGGAGAAGCAATATTATAATTTAATTTTGTATTCTCACTTTCTATTTTCGGATAAGAAAAATATCTACTAAATTTTACCCTTTATTAATGTTACTTACAATGAAGCTTACTTACTTACTTATGAAGTTACTTACAGCAGTAGGTGGCACAAGAAAACCAGAATCTATACGATTCACCTAGAAAACTAAAAATTTACCAGTAGCACTACTATGATATTAATTACGTCTCATAACCTCTGTATTACTTTGACGAACTAAAATGCTGAAGCAATCACGCAAATATCTACGGAAGATGCCGAAAATCTCGTAAGGAATTAGTCAATTGAGGAACAATTAGTAATTAATTGATAAATAAATAGTATCGTAATCGAGATTATGTCCTCCTAATCTCGACTTCAGCGCTGAATTCAAGGGCTCTGAATGGCCAAGTGATACTTATGCAATTTTTAGAACGAAGATTTTAATACTAACATAATTTTGTATGCTTTCGCAATAACCAGAATGCGTAGCGGCGTGTTAATATGTATCATCGTTTGTCTGTTTGTAGAACAAGTCATGAAGTCCTTCACTTTCCATCTACTGCAAATGTTCATTACGTCTAGCTCTGAAGTTTTCAACATACTCCCTTAAAGATTTTAATCGATTTTCGTTCTTCCTTGGTCAACTTGGTCTGTTAGTTTTGACAAAGTCGATTTTTTATACAGTTTTGTACTTTTCCTTAAGATTCTTTAGTTTTTTTCCTATTATTTTATAAGCAGTTATATGCTTAGGGGGATTCAGGGGGAGCAGGGAGGCACGTTACCCCCCAGACGCTTAAAAATTAGACAAAAAATTTTATGGTGCTATAATTACGTTCGTTTTGTTTTTGTGCATTTCAGAGCCTCACTCATTCAATTTCATATTAATAACTTTCATGTAAATAAAAGAGAATATATTTCGTACAGTAATTGTTCTAAGTATCTTGTTTTTAATCTAAAAAAAAGAAGAGTGCTTGCCTTGTGCCCCCAGAAAAAATCCTGGATATGCCCCTGATTATATGAAAAGTTTCATAAGTTTTGAAAACAGTTGTATTTTATATCAATTATAGCACCCTTGTTTAGCGTGATAGCATTGTTAATACGCTTTTATCTAAATCTTGCTTCTAGGTTGATATTAGATTGCTACTTTGGAAATCATGTAGGATTTTTTTTCAGCCGGATATTTAATCAAAAACAGTTTCTGTATAATTTAAGAAACTTTGGAGAGAAAAGCCCTAGTGGAGGAAGGTCTTGGAGCAGATCGGATTAAATTTTATTATCTGAAAAATACAACCTAATTACCTCAATATTGCCCAAGAAAACTTAATTTCTATTATTTGTCATGATAATTTTAACTCGTACATATTGTTCAACGCTGTAATGAAGGCCTTTTAAGGGAGTGAAAAAATTAGCAAATTCCCCCCCCCTCGGATTGCTTCAAATATTTATTCAAGTATGATTCTCCAAAAACTAAACAATAATTTCTCTTTCAGTGAACTATGCTGTTAAAGGGAGAAGAAAAGCAATATTTTCGCGAATCGGCTGAGGTATTTAGGCTTGTGTGAGCGTCGCTCATTTATTCCTTGACCTTGATTGTCACGCCATGATATCCCTGCGGGTGATACCATTGTCTCAGAATTCATTTCGTATAAGCTAAGAAGACCAGGCCGGTGACGTCAGGGTTGCAAGCCCATCCCACCCACCCCCGTCAGTGGTTGCAAGCAGAGTTAATGACGTTAAACCCCGTGCAAGCGTCTTTTATTGCTTCGTTCCTAATGTCCAACGGTGGCGAGTCTATCCCGGGGCCTAGCCCTGCTCAACTCTATCCATCTATCCTACGCTAATTGGATTGGATTCTCGCGCTCGTATCCTGCGTTCACCCGAGAACGCTAACCCCCCCTTTCGTCCCCGGGTAGGATAGGAGGAGCGGGGATGAGGGGTAGTAGTCCACCCTCAGGCGGAAATTGCGTCTTTCCTTCTCTCCCCACGCTTTTTTTCCAACGCGCTTGAATTTTTTACGCGGCCCACGCGACACAAAGTTCTCAGCGGCCGCTTAGTCCAACCGATGAATATCCTGCGCCCTCTTCCCGCTAGAGCAGCGGTTCCCAGCCTTTTTTCCTCCCGTAATCTTCTGTATAATCACCTGTATATAACTAGTATTGTACCTCCAAAAATGTAACCTGCACAATTTATTACATAATTTCACCACGGGTAGGTTGCACTCATAGCTATAAATAATTGCGTAAATAGAATGGTTGTTTTAAATACCCTATATAATATGTATAATACACATTACCTGACTAACAGATACATAGATAGCTCCTGGCATCTGCTATTACCGAATAATTTTCGCATACCACCGGTTGGGAACCGAGAGCGCTAGCCTACCCCGCCCCTGGCTCTTCTATTAGACCATTCACTTTTTTATTGTTTAAGTACTCTACCGATTGAGGTAGGTTTCCATGTAGTATTTAAAAAGTATTCTGACAGTCTCCTTTCCCTTCTTTTACTTCCCTCTTAAATTCACAAAAATGTCTTCTCCCTTTCATTCGATCCAAAAATCCTATTTTATTCCTTGCTCTCACTTGTTTACCTAGCACGCTATCCTCTAACACCATTTTCAACATTCCCTTCCCGCTAAATACTCGCTCGATTCAAAACTTCTGTCTTCTCAGTATCCCATGTAGAAGCTGTCTATCCTCACCCACCATGCCGGGCACTTGGTCGTTCCTACTCCTCTCCGTCCACTTGAACTTCCATGAATCCTTGCCCATTGCTAATATTGTGGCCTATCCTCGAGACTAATACCGGCATTCCATGAAAAGATTGAGTGAACAATACTTTAGTAGCAAAAACAATTATATTTAGGTGAGTCAAGGGAAAAATCGTTGTAATTAATTCTCTGCGCATTAATTTTTTTAAAGGAATAATCATAAGGTTTCAATAATTTTTCAAATATTTGTCATGCATGGTCTTAAGTCTACTCCTCCACATGAAACCCCCTCGAATTTTTTTGATATGGCCCCGTATACCATTACGGAGGCACTTATATTATTTCACAACTTCTGAGAAAGGAAAACCCGTACCATCCTTAGGTTTCACCCTATGGAACGGAAGTCGATGGATAGCAGCACAATGTTAGGTACTACTTTCTATTACACCTACTTTTTTCAAGGTGTACTAAAAATTTCTGTTTTATCAACTGTTCTATAGAAAAACCTTCTGCCCTGTTTTTCACCCCCTGTTCATACCTGCTTACCCTCCTTAAGAAGGGCGAACGTAATGCTTGCTCATATGAACGTAATAAATGCTTCGCATGCCTTAGTCACATCTTATACATGCAAGAGATAAAAAGAATACTTCTTCACGAAAGTCAAATTAATTATCCTCTAAAAGGAAACATCTAGCTCTCTTAGTTCCGGTGTGATGGATTTTGCGTGTAATGCTATCCTCTCAGGTTATGGCGATGTTATACGTGCGCGAATGTTCTCTTGAAATGTACTTTCTTCAATTTAAGTTTTGGGCAGCCGTTTTATTGTTTTGTGTCAGTGATTTTTTTCACAAATGTGTTAAGTTTTCCACATCCTTGTTTTCCTTCTGGAAAATGATTCTTTTATTATACTACACAGAGGCGTGAAAGGGGTCTGGGACAGCCGCCTTGACAGCCGCCTTTCTGTTCTTCCTGAGATAAAAGATATTTTTAAAACTTTTTATCGAGAATTTCCGACGTCGGCTTAGCTCAAATGTTTTTTTTACGTTGCTATTTTATTTACGTTGCGCAAATCTCGATAAGGCATAAATAATAATAAAAACAATCCTTCTTCCGGTGTTACAAGCAATATTATTCGAGATGTTATACATTTAATATAAAATAATATTTTAGTTCTCGACTTGAACTACTATTAAGTACTATGAAAACAAGTTCAATGCGTGAAATTATATTAACTATCAATCAGTTGAATTTAAAGCCATTGCATTAATTTCCGACGAATTAGTGTGGTGAACTTTACCAACAGTAAACAAATCAATGAGTGAACTAAGTGTCATTACAGTCCTTGTATTTCAATGTAAATTAATTGGGATATAAATCAAGTGAAAATATGAATTATCTGAAATTTGCGAGCATGGGTACATATTTTTCTAGAATATATTTAGTTCTTCTGATGGGCTGCCGTGAGTATTAGTGTAGAGATATGAACCTGAATGTCAACTGGATCATTAAATCCGAGGGCAGATGTTAACCTAATATCTCAATACCCGTTGTATCACATGCTGTTGTTTCGACATTTATTGTGGGTAATTGATTTCCGGTAAGTTAAATTAGATGATGGTGATGCAGTGTATTGATTCATGTCGAAAATTATTAGAAACGAACTCATTCTTATGATCAGCTAAACTCAATCGGGTATTTTCCCTCGTTCAAATGTCATCGTCATATCATGGAATTCGTTATTCTATGTTTCATATGTTTTGGATTCCACGTCATAAATGCGCAAAAACGCTTGACTACTGAAACCTCCAAAGCGCTATCGCTCCAGTTTCTTGCAACGGTTTTTCCTCCGGTGGAAAAGTTTTCTTCTTTTGTGCCATCTTGCGGTGAAAAGGCGATGTCGTTGGGCCAAGTTTATCCCTTAATGCGAGTCGGCCGTCGGCTCTCCTCCAGGGAGCGAAGTTTCTTCTTCCCATGATGCTGCGAGTTCGTCATGATGACCTGGTCCTGCGTTTTCCGCTTTTCTGATTTTTCTCATTCGGAAAACGATTTCTCCGTTCAATCGAAACAAATGCATTTTTCCCTGAAATAGTGTGCGGCACTATCGACCTTACTTTGAAATACTGTGTTTACAGTTGAAAAAAAATCGCATTTGTTGGTGATATTGACATGAATGAAAACAGATGAATTCATTAGGAGTCTTATGGATCACGCTAAAATTTCATTTCGATTTGACGTGGAAGGTACTACTACTTTAAGTTTTCATTCACCGAAATCAATCACTTTTGTCATTACTTTTCTAAACTTATAGCCACAAAGAACTCGCCTTAAGATATCCTCAATTATTGGAATCAATTCAGCGTACCATTCCATTGTTGAACTGTTTCAGTAAAATTTTTTATCGAAGAATTGTAATAAATAAGAAATAATTGATGAGTAATCTCACCGTTGGAAAAAGCACAGTTTAGTCACCAACGGTATAACTGCGTATTACATTTCTTTTACTTGGAACATGGAATATGCTCGTCTTTCTATTCGATTCACTAATACGCAGCAAGCACTTCATTCTCGATGAACTTATGTAGGCGGCTTCGCAGTTCATGTCCCTTATTGCGCATGGAATGTCCTTAATAGTTTTCGCGAGTTCCACTTCTTGTCACCATATGATGATAGTAAAAAATAATCGGCTGTTTCGCTGCGTATTATAGAACGCCTGGTAGGCAAAGGTCAGAACGAAAAGTACATATTCATGTATCAATTTACTTAGGGAGTTGTATTTTATTTCTGCGCATAATCGCCATTTTTTGTAGTTTTTTAAATACAACTTCACCATCAGTCACTGGAATCCTTTCGCTATGAAACATCAAAAAGTTACGATGCATGTACCATGTGAATTTCCCCTTTCATTTCTTCATTACTTCTTGTTACATTGCCCGTCTATTAATGCATTTTCAAAGATTGTAAAAATCGAATCAGTGGTTGCGTACTGGCGTTGAATATATAAGCCTCTCATTTTTGTTCGAGAATGGAAGAAAATAAGGCTAAATGAAGCTGCGTTCCTATTTCAGTACGAATAATTGATATTTTCCCATATAAATGTAATAAAAATATGATCAACTAATTGAAAAATGCGCTACTTCAATGGTAAATCATTTTATGGCGAAACTTTCAGCAAATTAATGTAATTTGGTACTTCTTTTGAGATCAACGAGGCTGGAAATGAGGGTAAATGAAGAGATTAATCTTGATGCCGCAGTAATAAAATGTGAACGTAACTGCCTGAATTTTTAGAATAAAAAAGAATAATTCCAAATGCGCCAAATATGCAGCGTAGGATTTCGATGCCGAAAAAACCATTAGGCAGAAAAAAACTTTAAAATGTATAATTTTTCTCAACTGAAAATAGCTATGAAAAGATTTAGGTGTATTTACGCTTTTTTTACGAAGGCATACTCAATTTTATTGGCCGATCTGCGCATCAAAGTCCTGATATCCGTATTTACCTTAACTATTGCGATGTAATCCGCGCCTTTGAATGCACATTATAGAAGTAAAAGTTTTTAAAATGCCATTTTAGACCGTGAAATTATTATTGAATTTCAAGATATAACCTTAATTAACTATTGAAATTAAGTCAATTAATTAAGGTATAACCTTACATGTTGACCGTAGATTTCATTGCAAGATCACTTCTCAGGATGTTACATGAAAAGTATTTGCTTGTGACCACAACGTAGAGGAATAATCGAGAATTTCAATTCAAAAGTCACACGGGAAAGAAAAATCTGTTAGCAAGGGATAATAAATCTTGTATAAAAATATAGGGTTTTCTTTATTTCAGAATTGACCCAATAGTTGAAAAACAATGATGGACACTAATTGGTAAACTTTTTTTTACGCCACTACACGATTTAGATTTAGCTTAAAGTTAAGATCACTTTCTGGGGCATAGGAGGCAATGTTACATATAAGCCTGTATACATATATTTAAATACAATGGCGAAATTCCCTTATAAACAGTTCTCTTTCTCTTAAGTGACTTTTTGACCCTCTTTTTCCGAAGGGACAAGTAATTTTCGATCATTCCTCGAAATTGCAAGCACTAGCCAATCCTTATATCATAAGATCTTGAGAAGCTGTATCACAATGAGAGATAAGTTCAACATGTAAGGTTAACAATATAACGTAAATTGATGTACTATATCGACTTCATCACCAATGTAGGTTAAGGTTCCCTTGGCAGCCACCTCTTCCCAATTATAGAGATCGCGAACATTTCCAATCGCGTATCCCGTCCTCATCACTGTAGGCCATCAATCTTCGGATTGATTTCACTGCCTTCATCATCTCCGCTCAAATGCCGTGTCCCTTCCTCTCCTACAAAGCCTCTTCACTCGACGTCCTTCGGGCATTGATTTATATATTCCATTAAGAAATAATGCCTCCGATATTTGATCTCTTCCCTTAATTTCCCTGGAGGCCATTTTCTCCCAAAAAGTTCCCATTAAGTTTATATCTGGTCACAAACATTTTATAACCTACTGTAAGTATGGCATATTTATTAGTTATTTGTTTTTATTCGTAAGAATTAATTAATAAGTCTTCAGAATTTATCCGTCAACCTATCTTAAGACTAACTTAATTTTCAGCTATTTTTTATGCTTCTTAAAAATAATTGGGAGAAGAAAGATGAGTTCCCTTCAAAGACTTTAAGGGCCCCGATGTAAAACAGGAACAAATATTTCTGTACATGATTTAATTTGAAATACAGGGTTATCATTAAGAACGTTGCGGTTTCAGTGATTCATAAGAAGATAGTTAGGATAGTGTGGCAGGGATATTTCGGAGGACGCCCAATCCCTGCTTGAGTGCCGTGAGGAGAGTACTTCAAGTGTAACATTCTGTCCGTCCAATGTGATGCTGAGCCGTGGTCCCCGTGGCGCCTTTCATGTCTAATTTCGACTAATGTAGGCTAATGTCGACATAGGCGGATCTAGGGAGGGGGGGGGGCACGGGGGCGCGTTCCCTTCCACCCCTAGATCCGGTTAACTTTTAATACGATCCCATTTAATACGGTCCCATTTTAATGACTTTTAATACGGTCCCATTATCATGGCGTTCGTTTTGTATTACGAGGTATACTTGTGCCCCCCTAGAACAAAATCCTGGATACAGCCTTGCTTGTGCCCCCCCAGAATGAAATCCTGGATCCGCCCCTGAATATCGACGCCGGGTTTCTCTCATGTCGAACGAATGAGGGCGCCCATATTAAAATTTATTAATTATGCAATAGAACTGTTTGAGACGACAAATTTTAAAACTAAAAAATATAAACCGTATTTAATTCTGCTTTCATATAAACTGATATTAAAATAACACCATTATTTTATGGTAATGCTATATTTAGTAATAAATTAAAGGTTATAATTTTAACTGATGCATAAAATACTCTATCTCTAAATTTTTGGGAGAACATGTTCATAACAGTTGTGCAAAATGAGTTCTTAACTATGACCCATTCTAAATTAAATATTGATATAGTTTTGTAATACTTAGTATAATTAGATGGATAGCACACACAAATAACTCATTCATTGCTGAAAATAAGTGAGGCGTAAACATTAACACCTTATGAATGTGAAAGAGTTAAGGATGATGGGCTTTTCATTTGATATGGCTAGTTAAAGCACAAGGATCGAACATACACTCCTATGAAGTGATAACTATGGCTTCTAAGAAATATGCTATGCTTTATTATTAAAATATTTTACCGATTAGGGTATGTTTGCATGGAGCTTCACGAAGTATTCTGGCAGTCTTCCCTCCTTTCATGGGCTTCCTCCCTTTCCAATTCAAAATCAGGACTACTCCCTTTCATTCGATATAAAAATTCCATTCTCTTCCTTCCTTTCCCTCATTTACCTAATACTCTACTCTCTAACACATTTTTAAACATCCCCTTCCCGCTAAGCACTCGCTCCATCCATACCTTCTATCTCCTCCGTATCTCATCAAGAAGCTGCCTCTCCTCACCCACTATGCCCATGCTATGCTTACACGTACAAAAAATTTTGGCTCAGTTCCTGACGGAAATTATTTTCCTCGGCGGAATATACTTGTGCTTAAGAGATGAAGATAATATAACACTTTCAGTGGAATGAAAAGTAATCAAGAGATATTTACACGGCTTCGTATTTGAGGGAATCAAATCTATCCATTTGATTCTCTGATAACTTGTCAGCGAAAAACCAAAGTTTTTCCTATCCTTTTCACTTGGTTCGAAATTCGTCCCTAATATACGTTGGCACATTCCCATATTCACCTGCACCTATAATAAAATATAAGATATTCCAAACAAGGTAGAGAACATATCTTCACTTGAGAGACAGACTGAATGGAAGAGACGCCGAGGAATGACAAAATGGGAATAAAAAGGAAAGTTAGAGGCCAAAGTGAAAGGAGGTATTGCGAAGTTAAATTGTATTAATTATCCTAGGATACAACCTATGATGTTCTATTTATACTTCACCTGTTCAGGGTGTGAAAGCGATTTTCAACATTTAATCCTAAAACATAAACAGGATGATGAATGTAGGCGAACTGTGCACTTTCTCTTAATATTATTGACCTCAATGTTGCCCCTTTTAACATTCTGTCCTTTCCATTATCCAAACTATTGGTCCAGCATTTTCTCATCTTTTTTGTCCTGCTTCGACTACAACCGACAGATTCCCCGAGGAAGGTCGTTCAACCCGTCTCCAAAACCGGGATTAATTATTGGGGTATTTAAGAGGGGTCCAATAAGAGGTAAAAGGAGCTTTTGATTTTCTCGGGTCGGGGAAGAATGCATGTTGGCTGATTGGTCGCCAAACCGTCTCGTTTTCTTCTCTTTACCCTGTTCGGGTGGAGACCCAAACCAGGCATTTTGACGGACCTCGACGGTGCTGCCTTCCGGATAATCGTGCTCTACTTTATCACTAACGCAAACGTGATCACATCGAGAAGAATCAAAGAGAGGATCAAGCCTGTGATCAAAGCTAGCGAGTTTGAACGGTGAATCACGGCGAGGATGACTAAAAGATATTTGCGTCTTTGGCACGAACAAATCTCTGCTTCCTTTGATGACCATTAGTGTGTTTTCACAAATAGTTCAGTGGCTGATGAGCGTATCCATTGATTAAGATGCGGCCTGGTATCGTATCGAACTGGGCAGGTCCAAAGCTGCCGTTAATCGGTACAGATATTCGCATCAAAGCCTGATTAAAGGAGTGGAAAATACGGGATGAAAGCAGCGTAGGAAAAGTGGAGGTAAGGGGTAATTCATATTTGTTTATCCATAGTCAGCCGTCAAATTCAGGCCGCCTCAGTTTCCGACCGTCCTGTCCAAAGCTTTGTGCTTACTATTTGTTGCTAAGTATTCTGTCGTAAAAAATAATCTTGCACCCGGGAATAAATCAAGTCAAGCCAGTGATGAAGTAGGAAAGTCTTCAGCATGCATGAATATCCGAATGATTTTGTCAATTTTTTTCCCCAAAATTTATTTGAGGAGCAGTGGTAAATTGTTACCTTATTTGTTCAAGCTCAGCGAATTTTATCATAATATATTTCATTTATACTCCTACATATTTTTGCGGTGTATTGATTACTTTACTTTTAATTGCACCTGTAATTTCATGTACTTTTACAAGAGCTCTTTTTATTGAATCATGTCATTAGTTTCAAAGTTTTGCTTAGCATTTATTTCTTATTTCCTCGTATTTATATCAACTCTTAAAAATATCAGTTTTTTGAAAATTTGAACACTGAGCAAATTTGAACAAATGAACATTTTTTGTGGCTTTTTATAGCTATATATTACTTATCTGCGGATCTCATGGCATTTATTTCATGGTCAAAAACTGAACATCTGCTATTCTCTCCCAATTTGAAATTTACATTTATGAATGCGTAGATGGCCTTCTAATTAGTCTATTAATTACATTTTGCGTGAACCGCGCCAAGCCCCCTGCCTGTGCGGTGGTTGATTTCCCTACCTTTCTTGACTCTCCTATTTCCTTCTCTCTGTCAACGCCCTCTTGATTGAATGGACTGACAGCTTTCAGATTGCTTGTCCCTCTAAGGAGGGCGCAGGGAAGACTATTTGGATCTCTCGCTAACCTCTCGGCGCTCTCCATTGTGCATAAGGTTTGAGGAAGAGATTGAACTCTGCTTTAATTCGTTCATTGGTGATGAAACTCCTTGGAATCATTATACTGCGGAAGAGAGGATTGAAATTGCGATTTTCAAATTTATGTTCCTGTATTCCCCTTAAATTTTACACTCTAAAAACTAAAGTAAAGTATAATCATACATATTCTTTGTCTGGACTCTATTTCTTCAGATGTATTGGACTCTATTACCTTCCCGAACTTCGTCCACTAGCAATCATAAAAATGCTAAATAATAAATAAGGAAATACTAAATAATATGTAAGTAAAAAAATTAAAAAAAGCATAAATATTTATCTAGTAATGAATTTTCTACCCTATATAATAATTTTTAATCTATCTCGTGAAAATATTTTTTTTATTCCTAATTTGTCGCTGGATTCAGTCATTAAAAACTGTGGTTGGCAAAAATTAGTGTTTTATTTAGGTGATAGCGGGTCGTAGGGCACCATATTATTAACAGAATAATACAAAATAAACTTTTCCACTGTTTGAACAGCAAAATAATGCGACCAGGGTTTTAATTATAATGAGACACCATAGGAGGGTGATGAAGGGGATATGTGTGCAGGGGTGTATATTGATTAATTGTTTTTTAATAATTATATTTCAAGCCAGGCGCCCAAGGTGTCGTTTCCATTAGAGTAAAACCCACTGGAGGCGATAATAATGGTTAATTTCCTCTCCGGTTAGTGGAAGTACCAAAGATGGCGATACAAATACATATTTTAAAATGGCGGTGATTTCGCGAGTCAAAATCATTTTTTGTGGTGTGAGGTTAGGATGTTTTTTGCGTCTCTATAGAGCTCCAAAATAAATAAAAATTATCTCCTAATTTCATTGAATATTTTTACATTTAGCTATCAGTAATTGTCTTATAAAGATAGAGAAAAACAAAAATGTCTATTGAGCGAAAATTACTTTTTTCCCAGATCAAATTTCCCCTGTGCGGAAGGTTGTCAATTTATATTAGGGCCTATAGATCCGAAATGTTTTCTAAATCGGATAATATTAACTAAAACCGCAAAATATATGATGGGTTCAATGGGGTAGGGAACGGTAAATAAATACGAACTATTATAATAGTTACCTTACGGCAACAATAAGGCTCTTAAAAGCAGACTATGTTTCGAGGGCCTTGGAGCAACTGCGGCATTTATTTTGGTCTAAAAACGTAATAACTCTTGAAAGTTTTAAATCTATCGCGGTGCATATATTGTTAGCCAATAAAACTTTTGGGTTGCCCAATGTCTTGCGGCTTAAATGTTAGCATTTATTCCCCTCTGCCGGGGACATCTTCGAGACTAGAGTCATAAGGAGTCACATTAGTCCTGAAGAGGTCCCCGACAGTGGGGAAGAAACGTTGAATTTTAAGCCACAAGAAACAGGTTAAAGTTTAACTAATTGGTAATAACGCTTTTCCTGTTACATGCTACATTAGTTCAAACAATAGTGTTTCAATTTTCATGGCTGATAAGTGTTACGATTCGACCTTCCCATTTCGTCATATACCTGAGACCTCAACCGCGATGTAATGCACTAACGGCTCTCTCCCTTCGGGCTCTACGTCACCCCGGCTAAGTGACGGGTCGATGTTGTTCCTGGGGTGGGAAAACCCCGTGAACCGCGAGAGGTTCTGGCGTTGAGGGGATGGGGTAAAGATACGAACCCTACCGCGCGCCGACCGCATCGTTAATTTCAACCAAAGCACACCTTAGAATTGCGAAACGAGCCGTAATTTTCGGCGCCTACAGATGTGGCTCTCAGGGCACGCGAAACCGTGGCAGATCGAGTATCTTCTCTTTCCCATGGAGAACGAAATAACCTGTCTTTTTATTTACTGTGTTTTACACGAAGTTACCATATTCAGGTAATTTTATTTTGTTTAGTTTTGATGATTTTTTTTTCAGTTTGATAGTTTCAGGGATAGTAATTAAAACTATGGTTAAATTAATAAATCCGTATTTATTATTTTATCAAAGTTTTTCGACTATTGTGGGCTTAATTATTTTGTTAAAGAAGTACATACCATAAAAAACTGCAATCAAAATATTAAGATATTTCATTTATTCATTTCCTTTCCACCAAAAACAGCACATATTGGCATATCATTCAAATATTTCAACAACACCACGTTCACGAACAACCATGCTCTAGATATGGGGTATCCTACCCATGCGGGACTCGAACCTGCGGCCTCTTGTTTGGCAGGGTACGACTTAACCCCGCCGCCGCCGAGGCCGGCCAAATAAAATATCTTGTTGGAAATAGATAATAGTAATAATATAAATGAAATATATAATAGTTGTAAATAAAATATCTTCTTTATTTAATTTTTGTGCAGCAATTAATTTTCAATTACCTCTTTGCTTTCATGGAAGAAAAATAAATACTGCAATGACTTTAAAAGGTGATTTCTGCGCTGTGTACTGTGTGCTCACTAGGTTTTTTGTCAGCAAGTCTTAAAATTAGAAAAACCTTCAGTTCATTTCAATATTTAAAGGACCTAATGAGCGAAATCAGGCACATGTCACCTCGTTCTGTATGAGTAACTGAAATATTCAGATACTCATTCAGACGAAATTCGCAAGGCACGGATAATACCAATTTATTTTCCAAATCCTTCCATCTATATCTCTGTTAATAATGCTCCTTATCCTCTTTTATGTGTCTGCATCTCTTCCTTCTTATAGTCAAATTTATTTCCTCAAATTCTATTACCATATTTCAGCATGCTAAAAATGCTCCTAACTCCTGCATCACTATTAATCAAAGTGAAGTACTTAGAAATAGTTTGGGTAACTTAATGGTACACATTTCCGTATTTTTAATCTTTTAGGCTACTAACTACAAGCGCAGTCAAGAAAGAATAGAAAAGTACTGGATGTATTATGCGATTCCTTCCTAAAAGAGATTCAGAATACAATTCATACCTAATACGATACGATATACCTAATTATATTCGTATATAGTCTATATTTCGTAAATTTTCATTTCATGTGTCAGTTTAGAAAAAGAATATTCTTTTTTGATCATCAGAAAATCTACTCTAATTAACCTATAGATCTAATGAACTGAACTGAACACATACATGCTGCATTATTTTTTAAAATTTCCATTGTTAATTATATTTCCAAGTGTTATTAAGTCACTCGGACTTTATACTATGGAAGCTCATTAGAACGCCAAGTGCCAAGTTTGTGTACGTTAACGTTGGAATACTCGTGAATAGTGACTGGTGGAATAATTCAGATGTTTTTTGGATCATTGTTCCATTACTCATGAAAAATTAGCCTTTCACATTTTCTCCACCTTCTTCACGTTAGATGGCGTGCACCGTAAATATACTTGATCCCATTCGCAGTAAGTGTGATGATGGGGAAATATCTGTCCTCGTAGAGGTCATAGACTTTCATTTAAATTCATACCTAGGCGCCTGGTGTAATTACTACAGCAAAGATCTCAATTAAATTACACTAAAACAAAATTTGCTAAAACTGTTTTCCTCATAAGCCGTCATTGCACCAATCAGGTCCAAAAAAACTGAGCTCACCATGTAAATAGACACTCGCTCATTCATGTGAGTACTACATTTTATAGGTCATGACTCGTCTTAATCGAAAAAAATTACCTCAATATTTATAGGTGCTGTCTATTGTTCTTTTTTCATCGTTTTTGTTCCTGAAAAAAAGAATTCAATGAAATATTTTTTGAATTTAGTCTTAGTACTTCTGAAAGCAATGGGAAAATACGTAATTTTACAGAACCATCGATCTATGAATTGAATACGCGCCCAATAAACTGGTCTCGTGTTTCCATTGATTCATGGTTAAGCTATTTCTTTGCCATTTTTCGATTGCTGAGTTTAAACCTACCGAAATGGAAATGATGTAACTGATTGATTCATGCGTCGAGGCTTGATACAGTGGTTTTAGAGCCTACCCTAGTATTAATCCTAGCTCAAGGTAGCATCATGTGTCATGTTCATCGCAGAATTCGTGTTTGGTAAAGTGAGTAACGGATTATCGTAGTGGCCTAGCAGCGCGCTTCGCGTAAATTTTGATCTCACACTTACCTTCTATTGTTACCCCTTGTACTAAAAACTTTATATCAATTTTAATTACATTAGATGATTTCCAATTGTGAGTAGACTTTTTTATACTGCAGCAAGATGCTATTACAATCCTTTTATATTTTTTTCCTTCGACTCCATGGCCTTAAATAACCTCCATACATGAGCAACAATCGTGGTATGGCCATTTATTCTGACGCTAATAGATAATTTCAAGATGATGAAAGTCGGTTGAACGTGAGAGTCAAATGTCAAATTTTGTAGAAACGAGGTCAAAGCGTGTCAAAGGTAGATATTTTTCGGTGCTCTGCTGTTCTTATTGAATTGCAGGTGAAATTCAATTAACTTTCCGGATATTCGCATTGAGTGAGGTCCTGAGCTGGGCCCATTGATTGAGGAAATTGCCAATGGTGAATTTTTTCGAAATATAATTTTGTGTTTTCACTGTGTAGTTGGGTCGGATATGTTTTCGTATCTTGGTTAAAAAATATGCTGTGATCGCATCTGCAATTGCACTTTATTAAAAGGAAAGTTATTTTTCAACAAGTCAGAGTCATTTATGTAGAAAAATTATATTTTCCGGAATTCCAATGTTTTTGTAGTTATTACTGCGTTAATAGTATGTTGATATCGATACATGTTTCCTTAAGGTTAGGGTCGGTAAGTTATTCAGGCCTTTGGGATGGGATATTAAATTGGCATTTTACATAGTCCGAATTACCTTCATATTTATAAAATTCAATGATAAATAAATAACTTAATAGCTAAATATTCTGTTCTATTTGTGAGTTCTCTTGATGTCAAAAGTGTAAAATAGAATCAGCCCTTACATTTAGAGCAATCCGAGGCAAAAACCAATGTTCTGTAACCTTTCACTGCCTCAGCAACTAGTAAATGCATATCGATACCAGTTAATTCATATTACAGTCAAAAACCTTTCTCAGCTGCATTTATATGGTTCTCGAATCTTTTTTATGGATGGAGGATTTTACAGGTATAGGCCTAAGATAAAAGGAATCGATCGCACATTCCTTACTCGCATATTCTCTTCCTCATGGTCTCTCGTGAGTGTTTCAGTCTTGTCAAATTATATTGTGGTAACTTATGCAAATAGAGGGATTAATATCTTTACCTCCGGGAATGAAGATGAAAAAGGAACAGTATGATCATTTTTTAGAATTATCGGAGAATCTCACAAGATAAAATGCGTTATATCAAGATTATAGGATATAAAATAACCGCACAGGGCGAGACTACGGGTCGTATTAAAAACTGCTCTTTGCGGAAAAGATGTAATGGGAACTGCAATTAAGCTTACAATTCTATGGGCAGAATATTGAATCTTAAGCTCTCAAATCACAACCCTCAAGGTGATTTTTTATACACCCGTATTCCTTCAAAAGACTATTCTACCTCGTTGAAGTTGGTATGCACTCTGGCTGAAGCACAAATCCCACCCACTTCTGCAATATTAATTATGTTAGATGTTGACGTCTTTTTCAACATCGAGTAAAATATTGAAATAGACAAACAGAGACTTTCTAGCTCCTGCCATTATCACAAAATTCGATGCATAATTTGATAAATATGTTTCTAATAATAACCAAGGTTTATCTGCTAATGTGAAATCGTTCTAATGTATGAGTGTGTACACTTTTGATCGCTGCCCAACGACTTGTGGTGATCAATGAGACCTGGGTCGTTCATAATTCCTTTCAAGCGTGTAAGGTAGCCCCGTTGACCATTATTCACATGAGAAATATCGCTTTTACCCACGTCCACCCTACGACCGGCCTATTCCATCACTGTCGAATCAAATCATTTCTTCTCGTGTAAAAATCGTCGACTTATTATTCTGTTCTTTTCACCAGCCAGTAAGGAGAATATCCCACTTCCTATCCGCACCTAATACTACCTTATTTAAAACCATTAAAGCTGTTTGATCGTATCATAAAAATTAATTGCTAAAAGGTAATGTTTTTAGGTCTGCTTAAAAAAACCTTAAAATCCGGCAATTGTTGTGGAATTGTGTTCCCTATTTTAATACGATTACTAAATGGTTTATAAGTAACTCTTTTCGTAGGAGGAATCCGACGCGCACTTATCAATTATTTTCCTGGCGTTAATTGTGTATTTTGCTTACCACACGAGTTCTTCTGGGAATATAAGCTAAGAAATTGTAGTCAAATACTCGCAGAGTCGTGGAAGCATCTTTTCTAGTCGATAGTAATTAATACCATTTCTGTAAAACCCAATTTCAATTCGGTTTGGTGCCCTATATGGATCTTAGAAGGTGGAATAATGGGCTAAATTTTATTTATTTAAAAACCTGCCAGACTATTGGCATATGAAACCAATTTTCAATCGCAGCTGAGGGCACAGAGATAATTTTGACCGGATATCACCAACCCAAAACTCCTGAGACACATGGGGCCTTCTAAGTAATTTCACATTGCCAGCACAGCTAGTTCTTATGTGTATTTTTTATACCTAAAGTAATTATATTGTGTTTTGACAATTCCTATCACTAAGATTAAGTATATTGACTGTTATTTTCTGAAATTACTTTTTAACAGTAGTATTTGTGACATACGTATTGCTTTGCCAATTTGAAAAATACAATAGGATACTGCAAATTTTTCATTTCCTTCGTCTGATTTTGATGATATGGTGAACTACTACTTTTTATCAGCTTTGCATATCCCATGCTAGTGGCAGAGATTGTTCACAAATAATGATTTTTTAACGGGGATTTTAGAATGATGGCTTGGTTAATTAGGTATTTTTAAATAGACGATTTCTATACATTTCAGAGAGAAAAAATTCATGAATATTTATTTTATCGATATCATATTCAGACTTAGAGTAATATGCGGCATAAGTTAAATTCCAGTACCCTTTCACGACCAAACGGTAGGAAAATAATTGACGCCATTCGCACCTACCAAACATGAAACCAAATATGAAACTTTAATGACAGAGTTGACTTAGGGTCGTCAATTGAAAGTAGCAAAAATAAAAGAATTTGAAAACTACTAATGCAAGAATGATGTCTATTCTTTCCGATTGTGATATTTACAAAAACGGAAATAAAACTGTAGAGTAATTCACCCTAGAAATATTAGTTCAATATTTTACTGCAAATTGTAAAATTATCCTTAGCGAAAGTTTGCGAATAGGACTGGAAATTAGCAAGTTTTTTTATTTAACAAGCAACGCATCTGAAACTCAAGCCACCCGACTGCTTACTTGAATCCGTCATCATCATTTTATTTCTTATCCCCTCGAAGAGACGCTTATGAATATACGTGTCGGTTGCCAATTTAATCTGAGCTTCAGGAAGTGACGCTGTGGCTGGAGTCGACGCGGTCTTTCTTTCTATAATGCCACACGCTGCCTTCTGATCTTTAAAACGTAAATAATGACGGGTTTGCAGGAACATTTTCTCTTGGCCTCCCACCAATTCCCTTGTCAGTCCTGGAGATGGAAAGTGATTGTTGCTTGGAAAGAATGGCCCCATCTATCTCCTCGATATCTGTCCATCACGGATATTTCCCTTCACTCCCACTAGTACCTAAATTTTACCCTCATCACCCTATGTGTCTTTTTGAATGCCGTGTTGATGTTGTACTACTAAGTTGTTAGTTAAGGTGTTAGTTACTTCCAACAATTTGGCATCTTAATTACTCTATTTTAGGTTGAAAGGATCTGTTCATTTAAAAGGAAATCGAACGGTTCGTCATAAACAATGAAGGACAAGGAGAGGAAGATTACAATATATTTACTAGGTTTAGGTCGGATTGGACATTTGGTTAGACTCAAAGGCTCCGATCTTGGGTAAGGTTGTCCCAGCAATTCATATCAGATGACTTCCACTGTGATACGAAAGATATTATTTCAAACCCACATAATGTTTCCAAGTCGGAGAGAAACGATACAATTTGTAATAAAAATGCAATTTCCATTGGAAATCGCGGGAACTCGTATTATTTTCATCGTAACTCGCCAACGTCGGTAATATTTTTTTAATCATTTTTTACACAATCATTTATTAATGTTTTCTATTCAATGTTTTGTAGAGGAAACGCACAAGTTTCTTACAGTTACTTTGGTTGAAAGTACATCGGTGATTGCAGAAATACTGGTCTAAAAGAAAACAGCTCTACTTAAGTGACTTAAGAGTACCTCTGGCCTCCTAAAAAAATACAGGGTTATCGTAATAGAACGGCACGGTTTCAGTTATTCGTCTGAAGATAGTAAGGATAGGGTGGCGGAGATATTTTAGCGGCTGCCCAGCTTGAGTGTTTTAAGGAGGGCATTTCAGGTGCAGCACTCCGTCCGTCGGATGGGACGTTGAGCCGTGGTTCCCTTGGCGCCTTTTGTTAGGAGAAGGCTAATGTCGACGCCGGGAATTTGTCTTCAACTTCTAGAAAATTCTAGCAGTAGGAGCACGACTGATTCAAGTTTCAACTTTCGGTCTTTTGGGAAGCTGAGCATTTTCCATCACTTCCTATCATTTTCGGAATATGAGGACGGTTTTTCACATCCTCTCCTTCGTTTGTTATTCTCCCAACTTGATTATGCATGGAAAGGGTCATTGCTCGGTATCGTTTCTTGCGCGGCTTCACACACAGCGGCAGTCCTCCAGTTTAAATTCTCTCGAGATATGAAGGGAAGAGGGAAGTGGTGTGATGATAAGAGGGGTTCAAGTGGAGGCGGCTGTCGCTCGAAAATGATTGATGAGTGGCGCTTCCTCGCGAGGAAGTGTCAAACCACCATTTATATCTTCTCCACACCTCGCTATTTCTTCCGTTGTCGTTTACAATTAAAACAGAGGTTTGAATTGACGATCTCCCTTACCGATTTCTTAAATGAATCTTTATTGGTATGTGCAATCTCTGGGCGACTTTTTTATAACTATTTATTTCCTTTTACTTTGCAACAGAGTAATGAAATTAATTTTGATTCAGCTAAGGCTCTACAATTGGCTTAAAAGCTGGTAAATCAAATAGCATCCCCATTTTTTACAATAAATGCGTGTTATAAAACATGTTATACATGAATTTTCAATCGTCTGGTAAAATTATTACACTATATGAGAATAGTTTGTAGTATAAATTACTGCTTCCTTAATTTCTGAAAGTGATCCTGATTAGGATGTGTTGCATTCGTGAAGAAGTGATCCCATGGAACGGATCGTTGTTTTTAGAATACTTTTGTTGTTGAATTAGCTTTCTTCCAACTATTGGTTTTTGATTGGATCGGATAACTATTTGTAGAACAAGAAATAAAAAACGTGGAAACATTCACTGTGCGACTAGTATCCAAGAATGTTGCTGTGTTAATTTCTTTAATGAGTAATTTCATTATGGACCAAAAATTCGGAAGAGGGCATTAAAGGAAAATACTAAATTGACGGCGTAGAGTAGCAATGCGTGTGGAGATGGATGTCAAAAGATCTCCACGTTTATATAATTAATTTGTCAATTCTTAATAAGCAAAGCTCTTTACAATCAGAGTCTCTGACTAGACGTAAAGAAAACATTCATGCCTCCTTGGCAGCAATATGAAATATGATGGCACCATTTACGATCACCATATGTATGAATTAACAGAAATAATGCCAATTAAATAGCCTCATTCAACGCTTTATGCCCATAAAATTCTATTTTTACGCATCAATAACGAAAAAAATTATGGCCCTCTGACGGATAGCATTTCATCAATATGCCAATCATTATCAGGCAAGAATTTAGAGCTAACTGAATTGTCGGATACCCCTTCTTAAAATTTCTGAGAGAGCAAAGTGCAGATTTAATTTCGTCGCCTCAAACTTTTACCCAATTTTTTTTTTGCATTCTGCCGTCCCATCTTTTTCCGATTTGTGCTCCCTTTTTTCTTTGGGATCGTTGAGGAGGGCACACGAAGTTGTCTTGGACTTAAACTCACCATCTGGTCCAACTTCTCGCACTTTTTCCTCCGCCTATCCCCTGAATTAAGCAAGCCACTGCAGGGTTAAACTATTATTATTACTCAAGAAGGAGCATGGTAAGGCTTCGTGCAGGTAATGTTTCACCAAGAATTTAATATGGCAAAAAATTGTATCAAAGTGAAGTTGTGATATTCTTAACATGCTAGTTTAATCAAACTATTGTCGAAATTTTCACTAATATAATCGCAATCCACCAATCATTAAAGAATTGACTGAAAATTGCTAAAAAGATTTTATGTTTGTACGGTATCTCTAAAATGCTAATTTACATGGATGAATTTGGATCAAGAATTCCTTCGTTCATTTTCTCAGCTTTTGTTTCCCTACCGGCTGTGGATCTGCCTGAAAACATGAAGAATTTGACTGGAAATGATACATTTGATAAGTTAAAACTACAAGAGAAAAATTCGAGAGACTTTTTGTGGGTCAAATAAAAGGTACTTGAAGTAAAATTACTTTGCTCATCTAAAAATATTCTTACGTTCCTCATCACTCCTATTTTATATATTTTTTCCTGGAGAGGTAAATGTTCTCCGCTAGCTTTAGTTTGTCAATAGTATGGAAACACCGGAAGTTATTTTCCACTCTTCTTTATTAACTGAACAGATTTCAACCTTTACTCGTCATTTTCAGGAGCTGTCTCTCTCTGCTGCAGGGTGTTTTCTATCTTATCACTGTATTACGCTTTTTCTATCTTATCGTCATGAATATCCACAAAGTAAACTCGTTGACAACCGATCTGATTAGTGTCTTAACCTCTTCCTTATGCACCGTCCTATCCTACTGCTCATTTTCCGACCCTCCTTTGTATAGTCCGAAGTAGGTATTAGTTTCATTGAGGTTTTTCTACATTCACTCAAAATGCGGGATGCTTTATTTTGGCCTTGTCACCGCTTTTCAATTTATCTGTTGCCTTTTTATTTTAATCCCTCTCTCTGTAAAATGCAGAAAAGCTGGCTCGGTGGGAATGTAGAAAAAAGCCTTTTCAAGCTCTATGAATGGTCATGCGTTTTTGTGTCCTGCCCATTTCTTATGCACGGTTTGAAAACTAAAAAGTATGTTTGGTCTGTTCCCATTTACATCTTTAAATTTCAATTCATCTGAAATTTATGAAATGAATCAGTTGTGCTGAAGTGCTGCTTTTTCAGAATTATCCACTTAAAATCATCATTGTCATCTACACCCCGGTATGGGCCTTCCTCCATCATATACCTCCATTCAGTTCTTGCTTTCTCCCTCCATCTTGTAACTTTCATCGCCTTCAAATCATCCTCTACATCCTTTGGCCATCTTTCCCGTGATGTAAATCTTCTTCCGACGCTTTCCATCTTGCTATTAATTATTAATTGGGCATTTTCCCTTCGGCATTATAAGGTACAATTGTGCTAGCCGAAGTGAAAGATCTAACTATATCCTTCCAGTATTCCATTTACATACACGTTCATTTTAGCTATCTCTCTCCTTTTCTAATAGGATGGTTTCCTATGTCTTTTTTATTGCCTAAATCGAAATGTTATTACTCATGGATTATCTATTTCACGCTTTTAGATTTTTAAATGACGATATTTATTTTTCGCGAGTAAATGAAAAGAGAAAAATTTCAAGCGCGTGAAAACGCGACGGCTAAGTATGAATGCTGGGAAAAGCCCGTGTGACGTCATTCTGGTCCCAACTTCTGTGTGAGTCCACCTTGTTGTGCGGCTATGAGCGCCGCTACGATGCAGGCTGCTAGCAGGTAGCAGAGTACCCTGCTAGCAGGTAGCAGGTATTATTACCCTATAAAACAAAGGAAACTTTCCGACCTTAGGCAATTTTAAAAGGTGATTATTAAGTGATTTTTCCCTCAGCTCTGTGCCTCATGCATGCATTGGTAATCTCAGACGATGTAAAACTCCTGACTACTCGTATAGCATCTTGGTCTCTGTGACGTCACGTGGAGTGGCATCGCATGTACGCCAATCTGGCCTTTTTCAAATGAGGTTAAAATTGACCATTAACATTTGTCTAAATTGGGATTTATAAAACGAAATAATTTGTATACTATGAATACACTAATGGCTGGTAACGAATCGCAATCAAAGCCTTTCTTTTTCTTTGATGAAGGAAACTATCCTATTGAGCCGTAGATTCTCCGCATGATCTTCCGTTCAAATTTAATAAAGGTTTCTTCATCCTGACTTGATTATGTCCATGTCTCAGCTCCGTAAATTACAACTGGTCTATTAAGAGTTTAATAGAACTTCAGTTTTGTATTATTTGATAGTAGAGTTGATTGGGGGACTGCAACATTTGCACTACATGCCTTGTTACCCTCCATTACCCTTTTGATTGTTATTAGTAGATATCTTGTAGAATTTGAGTTTTTCCCGGCGTATGCTCTGCAGGAATATTTCTCGGGTTTCCCACCGGGTGTCGTATCGGGTTGTAGTTCCCAACGTTTCCTTGACTAAGTCCATCATCGTCATCAGGGGTTAATCTTTAACCCCTGATGACGACGAAGGACTTAGTCATGGAAATGTTGGGAACTACAACCCGATACGACACCCGGTGGGAAACCCGAGAAATATTCCTGCAGTAGATATCTTATTTTCATTACTAAATAGATAGATAGGAACTTATTGACATCCGCAAACTCAAAATTCTCATTCATTAGGCTCAAAACTCTCAGGCTGCGTAAACGATTTGGCAGTTATAAGTTCTGTTCTTTGGATATTCAACACATTATGTTTTCCTGGTCTCGCTTGTTCTGAGAAGCTGAAATTTTCAATTATTCGGTTTTCTCTTTATTTATCTTTATCCTAATTTAAATTAAAGTTCCAAATTTCCGCAAACAAATGGCTACTTCAATTTACTCCTGATTCCTGTCGTCGAAGTGAAAGCGTAAGAATTGTTTCGCATTTACTTTTGTCTTTCAGAGTCCTCAAAGTCTTTATCACCGTTATTGATCGAGGGGACATCTTCCAATTTCGGATCTCATTTCGATTTCCCCTTCATTCAACAAGCAAGCGCATCAACGCGTGTAAATGCCTTCGCGGTATTGGATAACATTGCGTTTGGGATTTATATCCCGCCCGTTTCATTCGCGGATAAAATGAATGTTCGCTTAATCCAAAGTTTCGGCGGATGGGCTGTCATTTGGTTTGACGGTTCGATTTCCCCAAGAGCCACCAACACCGATTCTCACCGTCTGAGGAGAGAGGGTTCCCTTATATCAATTTAAAGAGAAGCAATCCATGGGTGAAGGCGGGCTCTTTGCCGGCTTCATCTTCGGTGATTCCATCCCCTCTTCTGAAGCAGTGGAAGTGTTAGTATATTCTGCGTGCTGTGGCAGACAACATGAAAATATAATCAAGTAGTTAAAATAGTCAAATTTATCGCGTGTTTTTCATTCCATATTTTCTCCCGGCATTTACAAGACGTTTTGTGTTCAGACTGAAATAATTTGTACTTTTGATAACTTTTTTGCATTTTGAGTTATTATTACTCAGGCTGCGTAAACGATTTGGCAGTCATAAGTTATGTTCTTTAGATATTCATAACTCTTCATTTAATTTTTTGACATTTCCTTGGTTAAATATATTAATGGATATTTGCTTCATGAAAATGATGAATTTTGCGGATGAAAAAAATTAGATTAAGTTATGATTGAGATTACTTATATCTCAGTGCCATAGCGTTGTGGATTTAATCATGTTCTTTTATTACATTTTTTCAATACAGTGCGTATTGTGTATTGTGGGAATTCTTTTTATTTCTACTGATGTACATTTTGCGATTATATTGAATTTAATCGTGTAACTGTTCCTGAAGGCCGTTTTACACGGGGCACGGAATTGCGCAGCTTAGAGCTGCATTATTTTCTAAAATGGCGTGGAATTGCGCGAATGCATGAACGAAATTAGAACAAGGGCTATTTTGCCGTCTCGCATCCACGCATTCTCGCATGTGTTCTAGCAATTCACCGCTTTACACGACGCAATTTTGATTGCGCCTTCGCACGTACGTCAGATTGCGCAATTCCGTGTACCGTGTAAAACGGCCTTTAGGATACTTATATTGCGTGCAAGTTATTTCCACAACAAGCAGCTTTGAAATAGTTTTACTGTAAGAATCGCTCGCTTTATCATTATCGAACGAAAAATGTCTTTGTGGTTTACAAGCCTTTTGCTTTAACGTTGTCTCGTAGATACAAATCTAGAATTCTTTCGATACCAAGTGTGTTTTCTGTGAGGAACGTTTGCAGGAATTCTCATTCACTCTTTTATAGCGTCATATTATTCTTTTTGTGTTTTTAAAGCCTTGTTTTCATTTTCATTTATGTGATAATAAAAATTCTTGCAGTTCAGTTTAGGTCTAAGGTAGTAATAAAAATTTTCAAATTTGCTAAAGTGAAAGTAAGCGTCACACATAAAGAATAAATTGTAACCGTGTGTATCCTATCCCTTTCAATTCGTAATGCTGTTCCTTGTAAAAGAATAGAATCCGATTATTTGGTGCTATTTCGTTGTTATTACCATGGAGAGGTACCATCATTACCCATATATGTAAACAATGCTTTTCATCAAATAAATATATAAAAATTAGTTCTACCCTAGGAAAAATTAAATCGTAAATAAATTAAATCAATACGGCTTGAAGGCATTTCAATCTGACCCAAGAGAAAAAAAATGATGGGTAAAAATAAGATATTGGAGTGTATGAAGACCTTTAAATGAATTTATATAAATATGTTTTACACATGCCGAAATACTCTCGGCACCAAATATACTTGTGCTTCTATAAATGTATACAGATAAAAGAAATAATTGTGGGACACACATATGAACACATACCAAAACACAACGGTAGTGTGGAGTTTAAAGTTTGGGCGAAAACCCATGGGAAATGTTTCACAATCAGCGGTAGTCCACCCACCAACCTTATATTTGCGTCAGGTGGTCAGACCAGTAATTCTAGAAGGTTTATCCAGCTACTAGTAAATTTGGTGGGGCAAAATGAATTAAATTCCCGGTTTATGGCCCGTACAATCGACCAAGTGATACCTTCACAAATTTTAGTAAATTCCATGATTCTCACCGCTTTCGTCTATTTGGCAAAAACATATGTAATTATAAATCAGGCGTCACTTACATCCATGGTTGCTATTAGATTTATAATTAGCCAATGTCTTCTTCTCCCCGTATTTGTTCATACCAATGACCTTCCAGTGTTTACCTACTTACGATCACATTAGAAAGTAATTAATCTTAAAAGTTTTACACTTTTTATCTTAATAGAAATTGACTCACATCTTTGAACACTGTTGGCATAGTACAGGAGTTTCAATTTTAGAAATAATTAGATGGTTTTCCGACATTGAGATCTCTTCATACTAAAAAATAATATTACAGGTGGCTTTGAAGGAAAAATGATGAAAGTTTGCAAGCAAGCTAATGCACCACTGTTTTCGTAGGATACTTAAAATAATAGCATAATTATGTTATTGGAGAGGTTTTTCAGGTACAGGAAAAGAGATTAAAGAAAAGCTTATCTCACGAGGTCACGCACTTGCATGGAGAAATTGAAATGGAAAAATTGGGTAGTAAACTTTCCTTTTTTACTTTTTTCATCCTATATCTGGGTGCGATAAACATCGCGGGAATAGGACGGAAAGCTTTCCTCACATTTCTTACGGATAGCAATTTTAGTAAACATAACACTTAAGTGGAAAAAAATATTGATGGTTTCATAGCATTGTGCGTCTATATTTTTATCAAGGGGGCCACGATGATACGTGCCATATATTGCTTTTTAGAACTTCCCGTGGGAGTTAAGGCAATAAATGAAAATATGAAATATGTTTAATTGCACAAGAACACGTAATTGCGTGATGAACTAGAAATGGACGATAAAAAATTCAATGTGGTTGTCTTTAATTTTTATTCCATGGATGCGTTGAACATATTTCTCTGGGCACTAATAAAAAATGGTATCGTATTTATCTCAAGTTTTAGTTTACCTTCAAGCGTGAATTTGTTTTCTTTTTAGTTGCGGAATACAAATTAAAATAAAACAGAGGTGTTAGGGACTTTTTAGATTAGAGAGTAGTTTTGTAAATAATCAGAGCTAGTAAGACCAAAAGTACCTCTTAATCATATTTTAATAATGAATTATACATTATTAGAAATTCAAACTATTTATTTTGTATCCCAGTGGTTTATTTGATTGATTCTGACTTAATGGGAAATAAATAATCCTATTCTCCAAAGCTAATCTATCATATACGTCATTAATGTGGCTTTTCATGAACAGATGAAATAACAATCTTAAATATGAAAAAATTGTAAATATTATCCCTAAATAATATCTAACCTGCCACTAACTATGCCGCAAAAATCTTCGCGGAAAATAATGTCCAGTGAGTATTTCCTCTTGAAATAAAAGAAAAATAAATAATATATGCTGCTTTTCGAATTATAATTGCGTTCCTAATGCAGATGGAATTATGAGTTACGAAAATAACTAGGTGGTAAAAACTTACTCATTATGGTCAGGTTAGGAAAGCGCATTAGCATAGCTTGAAATTGTAATTTAATGTTTTCTTTATTATTTATTCCATGAATGTACCCACTCGTTATTGTCATCTTGCTATGAACATGAAATCATTTAACTCATCTCTTCGACTGTTTTTTTTTAACGTCAAGATTGTTTCTTAAACCTATTTTAGATCAAATGAAATATTTATAAAAAAGGAGCACTATAGATATTGTCACTAAATAATGCTACTTCATCGTAATTGAAAGCGACAAGTAAATTGAAAGCAAATTTATACCTAATGGACTTTCCGTAGGAGCGAAAAAACGAAGTGAAATTCGAGAACTGTTTATTGCACCAGTGCACTAAATTGTAACTAAATAATACTACTTCTTTGTAATTGAAAATGATAAGTAAATCGAAAGCAAATGTTTTCCTACTGGACTTCCCGCAGGAGCAAAAAACAAAGTAAAATTTGAGCACTGTTTATTGCACCGGGGCACGTTTTTGCGTGCCGAACAATAGGAAGAACCCGAAGTGCGGACCTGTTTCAGGCGACGAAGCCTTATCTTTGCGTGGCGAGGAATGAAAACACAAGAAATATAACGCGCGTGGCTGGGTGGTGATAATTTGTCTCGATCACTCGCTTGCCTGGTACTTCGAGAGTCCCATTCATTAGTTCCGCTCCAAGCCTCCCCCATGCGTTGGATCCCTTATATCTCTTACGGGGTCATTCCAGGCACCCTACCCTTCCACTCAGGCGCCTCCTATCCCACTCTGACGCCCCGCAAGGGGTGTAAACGCTCCACAGTGGGCGGAAATCGAAAAAAGCTTGACAAAACTAATATCTCCGTTATTATTCAACGTAGATCCACGATTTTTTCGATTTTAAATTATTTTTACCTCCTTAATCCGATTATAATGTTATTTTTGCTCTAGAACAATCAGGGGCCTCTCTAAAATAAAATGGCGGAAACAGTAAAAATTCCCTAATTTTAATATTAAAAGCGCTGCATGTTAGATGCTTATTATATTCATACAAGTACTATCACTGACTTAGAAACTTTGATACATAACCCTAAACAACTTAACCGTGATGTATCGATACATCATAGAATGTATAGATGCGTGGTATCTATGTAATATTAAGGATATGGATTTTACCAATGTATTCCACGGAAATTAATGCAAGTATTTTTCGATTATTTTCATGAGAAGTTAAAACCATATTTCCGTTTCTGAAATGAATGACTAATGAAATGGAAATAATGCATACCTGAGTAAATACAGTTATAGGTCTTCGTTACCTGAATCAATCTCGTCTCCATCTGACTCTGCGTTCTCGTCAATCAGAAGGAGGTTCCTAGCTCCCTTAGGTACCTTCACATTTCCGTGACTCGAATCGATTGATGAGGATACTATTGCGTCCGAAGATAGAAGAAGTCTTAGAAAAATAAAATTTTGCATTGGAAAATTGGAGTGCTGCTCTTTGAACCTCCTAATATCCTTGTGCCTCGATTTAAGGGCCTCCTTCGACAATTATCCAATGAGTAGCACTGCTGCGTTTACAATACACGCTCCATGTATTAGAATCTTATGCACAGTTGGGGGTATATAATACCATTCAGAGTGCTCCACATAAAGGGCGGCAGTGGAAGAGCAATACTCGCGGAAATGATCTTCATCAATTAAAAGTCGCTGATTTCCCAAAAAATCCTTTGTCTCTGCATCTCCCCCAATACTAAATTTTTTAATAGAAATTTGAATGCCAATAGTTTTTTCGACTCTACCGTCTACACCATTCCTTGGCACATAGCATCGTGCAGTTCTTTTTGAGTCACTTTCCTCCTCTTCATTTTCTCCCCTGTCGGAGATAAAAGCTTCTAAATCTACAAGCCACCAAAAATTGCTACATTTTCTAACGTTGCCTTATCGACATAAAATATTTCTACAACTAGTGGTGTTAATCATACCTGTGACCGATTAATGTATTCCCTCCGTCGTGTACGACCTCTCTGTATTAGAGTAAGTTCGACAACCGGTAACCAATCGATGGGCTCACCTAGGAGAACTCCTCTGTCAGTAGTCACTGTGGCTAAAAGACGTAGATGTTTCAACACTCACCAGCTAAGTTAGACTGATCGTATGAGTAAAACTGAGGAAGCAAGACATTATCTAAGATAATAGAACATGTGAATTTTTGGGAAAACCGCCCGGTATATCGCCAGCTAACTCGTTCACTAGCGTGTTCCAGAGAAGCGATCTTTTGGAGGGCATTAGCCGATGCACGTGCGCTGCGGTGGTAAAACAAATAGCGGCGAGTTTCAAAGAAACAACCTAGCCCCAAACACCAAATTCAAGAGCCCCACATTTTGAAGGAACAATAAGCTGGAGTAGTCAAGAGGTGTTACTTAGAGAACTACTAGTAGTGGAAGCGGATTACCGCCCCAAGGAACAATTGCGGTCTGTCGGTCGTGTGCACTGACCGCGCCTGCTTCGATTCTTTCCCTCTCCTCAAGGTCGGTGGGATTTCTAGTTTGAAGGGACCTAAAGTGCGGGAAATTCCCTGTACATATGTATGTGAGAGTAAGTACGAATATGGGAACAAAGCACTCTGCCGACGTATGGTCACACGTCCTCATAGGGCTCATGGGTGACCGGCGGCAGCGGCGAATTTTCTACTTTTCATGTGCAACAAGAGAGTACGAAATTTTTTTGGACAAAATATTGCCTTTACTTTTAGATTTCACATCTTTCCTAACAATTGGGTTAAAAATAATAGTGGTGGAACCATTATTTGCTTTAAACTGGAGCAAAAACCAAATCAGGGTAATCCGCGGCCGGGCCGGGCGGCAGCGTTGACTTTTTATACATATCCCATCAACAAGCAAGGTAGCAAGTTGGAGCAAGATTTTTCTTTTGGATCATATAGTCAAGATTCAGGTCTTTATTTCCATATGAATTTTAAGATCGAGTCTCGTCGCCCTCATAAAGTTTTTTTCCACTTTATGTCAAAAATAGTCCAAAAACAATGCACTTTTGAATGTTTAATTATTATATGAAAAATTGATAAAAATAAATAAACTATCCCGTGTAATTCTTAGGAAAGGTTTACTCTTTTACAAAATATGCGTTGAAATTTATGGAAAACCATATTAACAGCTCAATAGCGAAAGTAAATACTCGATTTTTGCAGAAATTCAGAATTGACATTTTTTATAATTTTTTCTCGTCTTTAACGGATTCTAATGATTTAATGGGTGAACCAAATATTAAAATAGCCATAGTTCCTTAATCCTTGGACATTATTCTATCGGACTGTACCATTTTTGTTCACCAAAAAAATAGTGAAAATTTAGGGTTTTGTCACACTTTTTTCGATTTCCGCCCACTGTGCGCTCCCACTCACGCCCCTCCTTGACAATGCCTACGACCCTGGGCGTTATATTTGAATTTCAGTTTTTCGCTCTGCGATACATACATACTTCGCGTAGCGAAATACGACTTCCAGTTCATTTCGAAATTAAAAGTGCCTTCAGTGAAGTCATGACGGTGTTAAAGGCTGGGTTTCAATTGACGTTCTCATTATAATTAGCCTCTTGTACCCGAAACGATTTGTTGCCTTGCGCGAAATGGCTAACCGGTGTGCAAATCGATTTTTTAAATTTATTTTATTACTGAAAATCATGGGTATAATGTATAAATTCAGCCAGCTACCCTTTAAATTTATTTTTAATGTGCAATTCAACCGGAATAAATCACAAGTTTAGGATTAAAGTTTCACAGGACATAAATGAAACTACTTAAGTTAACATCTAAATCACGAAGGTATTCTGGATGAAGCAATTTTTATTAGGCATAAATGCATGAGGGAAAAATTCAACCGCTCACAGCTTTGAACTAACGTGGGTAGTGCATTCGTAGGAAATTGTCAAGACTGTGGGTGGAGAGAATGGAAGAAAGCCGCTGCAATTGGGAAAGATGTGTTATCTAAATTTCAATCAGTAAGAAATAACGAGAACCTATTGGCAGAGCATGGTGGCCATGTGGGTAGAGGGAGTGGTGAGATGAGAGTTCAAAATAAGTTGGAATCTTCTGACACATTTAAAATAAAAATCCTCGATATGCGCATTGACGCAAGTAAAAGAACTAAACCCTATATGTGTGAGGTCATAGGCCTGTTGCTTAGTATGGAATGAGCTCTACCCTCACCTATCGTAACCAACCTTCAGGTTGGATCGCTGAGTGAGTTAGTGGGATCCCTTCTCTAACTTAACTTGTGGGAAACCAGGAGCCTTACGTGCGCCAGCCTCTAGTGCGATTGCATGAATTCTATAAGGAGGAAAAATAATTTTCTTTGACCTCGAAAGACCTGAACCAAGTTCTTCGGGGTTTAAGCTGTTTTAGCAAGTCACCATTGCTGTAGGTATAATAAAGTAATGGACACGAATTTGGGGGTTTAGGCCTCCTTAGCTAATCAAAAAAATAATATGTTCCCTTGCGGGATTTTTGCAAATAACTTCATGGAAATTCCCTGAAGGTTCATCGCTCGCTGTATCTTTCCTGTTGAATGTACAAATTTCAGGATATTTCCAAGTGGAGGCATTTTCTGACGAGTACCTAGTGTGAAATTTTGCTGAGAATTTTGACCAAGATCTTGAGAAATTTGGTCCTAATTTGGGCAACTTCCATCTTCACTGGTATTTGGAGGAGGCGATCGACATCATAGGTCATTTGCGCAGTAAGGGAAGGGAAGGGGAGGAATGGTGGAGAGAAACCCGGCGTCGGCATTATTCTGCTCTAAACAAAAGGCGCCAAGGGGACCACGGCTTAACGATCCACTCGACGGACACACTATCGTATTAGAAGTGCCCTCCTCAAAGCACTCAAATAGAGATCGGGCAGTCCCTGAGAAATCAATACCACAGCCGGGATTTGAACCGAGGCCCGGCGAACGGGAAGCCACAGACTCTTGCAGCCATGTAACCACGAATATTACAAAATCGGACCCTCAATTCGGCCTCTAAAAGTGTTGTCACCCACCGCACATTTAAATGGACTTACAGAAGTCGCCACTCGCGTCGCTAACGGACAAGGTGATCTGAGTTTGTCGGGGCAATGGCGCAGCGAGGGGTGGTTTTGGGGGATAAACCTCCCCCCTCCGCAGAGCTCAGAGAAATTTTTAAGTTTAATCCATTTTACTTAATTGGATTGATGTTACTAATAGAATAGTGTAAATATTAATAAAATATCCCTTAGAAAGCCGTAAAACTCATCATTTTGAACCATTAACTTAAAATTCCGCAATTTACTAATCTCGCACCTACCGCGTATCCTAGAGGGTATTCCATGCCGCCACACACGCCGGTATTAGTTGCACCTAAACCCCCGGTCCCAATTCCTAGCTGCGCCCCTGTGTCGGGGAAATAAGGCATAATTAAGGGTGTCAGACGAAATTTACATGAATGACGACGTGATTTATCAAAGTCATGACTCCTCAACGCTATTCCTCTCAATTGCAAAGATCATACTTGCAAAATATCGGATAAAAGTGGATCGCATTGCACTCATCACCGCGCCGCGGAAATTTTTGGAAACCGATTAAAAAGCAACCGAAGTGCCAACCGAAATCAGCCTTCTACGGGATGGAATTGGGCCTCCTCCATGCAGTCTCCTAGCATGTAACTCTGCAGCTTCTCCGAGTGTTTTTTTTTTCTTGTTTCTCCTTTATATATCTGTACTAGAGGTGGGTTAAACTGTTCATTTCGACGAACCTGTTCAGTAAATAGAACAGTTCAAAATATCTGTTCATGGCAAATACATGTTCATGGGAGTTTTAGAGAACTGTTCATTTTATAACCGGTTCATTACAGTGAACAGTTCGTTTTGGCAGTTCGGTCTTTTTGACCCATCTCTAATCTGCACCCTTTTCTTCATTGCTCACGCTAGCGCCCCCAGTTTCCCCTTCGGCCGATATTTTTGTCCTCCTCACTCAGGAATTCGTCAACTGGCTCGCACCCACTTTGACCTTGCCCCCTTTGGCGACCCACTTACCCTTCCAACCTCTGACCCACTCCCCTCTCTCCCCCATCCGTACCCCTCCCCACCCCCTCCTTCCCTTTCTGGCAGCGGTGCGGACACATGGGGGCAGTTTCCCCAGCACGCCTGGCCACTCACTTCCATCCGCCCTCCATTCCTCACTTGTTTTTCTTTTATCTTTCCTTCCGCATTCGTCTCCTCATTTGTCTTGTTTATCGCCGATTGGATTAGCTCCAGTTTTGTTTTAGCCAATCCATTTTTCATCATATAAATCGGTTACAACTAAGCGGGAAGAGCAGAATGTCAAGTAACACTCCACAGGAAGGGAGAGAATAAGAGTTATTGACAGAATCACAGAGAATAGGCCTTACTAGGAATTGAAGAGGTTAATCCAATGCAGGATGGAAGAATGGATATGGTGATTCGCATAATGCTTCATGTAAAGATACCGGTATAATACCTTTAATAATATTTTGATGAGATGACGAAAGAAGTTCAATGAGTGAGGGTGAACAGATCAAAATATTCCAAGCAAACCCATTACCCAAGCCTTAACCATTGGAGTACCTATAATGATAATCCATGCCTTAATTATCCAAAACCAACTTTTTCTCACATGTCAGTCGCCTCCTCCTTACTCTTCTTGCAATTTGGTGAGGGATGAACTGGGTATGGTGTAAGGTTGTCTAGAATGTATTTCCGACAATACTTTTTCTAAGTCTACATTCTTTCTGTTTGATAAAATGTCTTTTCCTCAAAGGTAATTAAAAGTCATTTGACGAGAGTGAAATAATTGCAGAATTGAATATTACTTTGGATACGTGATCAGTATGTGAAATGAAAAATGAAAGAATACGAGTAAAAGTAAAAAAAAATAGGGAAAAATCTAATTTTGTGGTCACGTAAAATTCCTGTTTAGTGCTACCGAGAATTTTTCTCGCGCATTTGGCTTTTCTTTTTTTTCGATAACGAGATACTTTGAAAATATCAAAAGCCGATGGTGATGGAAGATCCTAGGCGACAGATTTCCTTCGCGGAACATTTTTTTCTGAAACGAGTTCGTCTCAAGTGTCGATTAGCCTCCTCTCCAGTATCCTTTTAAGCCCTTTGAGAAGACGCTGGTGAAAGAAGCGAACGCAAAGCAATTTGGACCGTTATCCCGACTCCTTATCCTAAACGAGCATCACGTATGCTTTGTAATAATAATGTTGGTTCATATATTTATTTTATGGATACCATTTGAGGAAGATCGCGAGAGATAAAAAAATTTCGTACTAGTTTACATAGCATCTTCCACAACTGAGATTTTAAAACATTTTCTCATGCGTTTAATGTAATAGATATCAGTTTCTACCCCTGTCGTTCAGCTATGATAAACTCTAAATTAAACATTTGTCATCTTCTTGCACCAGTGAATACTATTATTCAAGGGCAAAATATCCATATTTATTTACATATCCGATGGATTTTTGCTTTTCAAGTCAAAATGAATGTCTTGATGCCTATCGATATTTAATTTCACTCCTCAAATATTACACAAATCCTCGAAAATCTTACGGAGGAATAGAAATACTACATACATGAATCCCTAAAATGAATTAATTGCTGATGAATTTTAAAAAATATTTTTTAGTTTATCGAATCTTTCCGGCGTTATGTTTCTATTGATAAGTTTTCTTTGTCTACAGCTTTGTATGATTTACCAGTGGTGAACAATATAATGGCCAGTGTGCAAATGAGTACCCAAAAGGTGCGGCCAGTGCCAGCACTCTAGTAATCCATTTTTGTTACTGTAATGAGATAGCCCTTGTTGCGCGTATATAATATGAATTTATTGCGTATTACGTAATGTTCCTTTGCTTATAAATATTACCAATTGGTATGTTTAAAAAATAAGTTCAAGTAATACTGAATTTCCTTGGGAAGGAAAAATGTTATCAAATATAATACCTAGTATTCCACTTTATTTTGAAACTAAAAAATAATTCAAATGCATAATGAAAATAACTACAACGTGTTTATAAGTATATCAGATAATAAATTTATCTTTGACGTTTAGTTTTGCTTTTGGGTGGGTGATATGAAGTATGACCTTTATGCGCGATGCACTAAGGAGTTAGGAAGTTACCTTTTTGCTGTGTTGTATCCTTGGTTCATTAGACTGATAGTATCATTGGTGCGCACTGCCCATATGTCGTCGATGTTTGGCCAAGTTAGCGTTGTTGGTAAATAGGTCACCTTTGCATTAAAGGTGAAGCATTAGCCTCCCTTATATTTTTCTCCGGGTCGTTTTTCACCCTGTTACTCACCGCTTCCTTGAAGGTAGATAGATCAATGGGCCATAACTGACGAGGGCATATAGCCCATGATGAAGATACGGAGGTCTCGTCAGTACCGAGTGATATTCAATTACTCTCCCCTGCATAATGCTCCTGGCTAATCTATTTGCGAACTTGAACTTGGCACACAGACCAGGTCCTTTAAATGCGTTTCAATGATCGAAGTTCATAGATAGGCGGAAAAATCTTCAATATTCGCAAACTTTTTTGCACATTGAGATAACTGTGGACACTCAATGCATTTCTTTGCTATTTTATCATTTATCTGTTCGTATTTGTCATTTATGCTGTCTTCCTTTGTTATTCGTCAGGTATATTTCATGGATTGATTGGTACCTCAGCAGTAGGCTGATTTGTATTTTAAGCACAGGATATAATGGAGAAGATTAGATAGAATGTTTATGGACCCGGTGAAAGGATTTTCTCAGCAGAATATTCGATTTCGATTCGGGGCGATTAAATTTTATAGCTGGACTTCATTAAACGTCTAAATAAGTCAATTTATTCGTCTCTTCATACGTAACGCTAAATAAAGCCGCGCAGGTGTATCTTCTATTATTGGTTATTTTGTATCCTCATCATTAATCATGAATTATTTTTAAAATTATTTGAATGTGTAATTTTTGAATTCATAATGGCGTCAGCTGAGCCTGATTCACTCAATTTTCCAGTGTTTCCTTTAGATTCCACAAAAACTGCTTTGTAAGATTTACTGAGGAAATATTTCGATTTCCCCCAAAAATAAATTAATTCTTGTGTTTAGGCCGTCTTTTCTAGCCAAAAAATTGCAAAAACAGAAAAAGAGCAATTTACGCAGATGTACTTAAATCCATTGAAAACAATTGGGAAGATAGGGCATAATATTCGAACCTCACGATGGTTACCCATGCGTTCTATACTCACGCCTACAGTATCTTTCCCATTAAAATTTTCCTTTTTTCTCCAAAGTGTGACTATAAATATTCTTTTAGCTTTATAAGCTTTTCCTTAATTTTTGTCCCCTAAATTCCATTTTACTCTCTTATTTTAAGTAATTTTTCTCCTCTTCAATTATTTACCACCAAATATTTAACGTAAGACCAAAAAGGGTGGATAAGTGATTTATTATATCTTATTTGAAGTTAGAGCTTGCACATTGGCATTAACACTAAAAAATAAATCGAATTAAAATACAGTACGACCTTTTAAAATTTCTCCTATGATTACGAGATGAAAGGGCTTGAAAATGATAAACTTTCGAAAATACCGTTCGTTGAGTTCTATCCCTGAAATTGCCGAACTGCGTAGGTCCATCACTAGCTGAGACCTTTTCCTAACGAAAAATCTGATCAAAGCCATTCCAAATTAAATTAATTTTGATCATCAGATCAAAATTATGATTTATTACGGCTATAGAGTTCGTCCAAAACTTGATCGCATAACTTTTGGGCAGATTAATACATCGGTAGGAATATAAATGCATTGTTGTCGCACTGAACCAGAACGTTCCAAATAAAATTAAACTTACGTTTAATAAAATTAAATATACGTGATAACAAGTTGAAAATGTCATAAAGATGAAAAAGGTGCTGGATGAAAATAAAATAAGTTTTTAGGGTAAATATAACCGGTTTATTGATGGAGCAGAGTGTGGGGAAGCGAAAAATAGATGGCATCTTATGTTTCAGGAGATATTTGTTGTCTAACTCTCAACCTATCCATCTAATAGCCTAATGTAATCTGTTAATAAATTTTCCTAAAATATGCCCCATTTCCTTAAAGAAGCGGTGCCCCTAAATAGTATGCATCACTCTCTCAATCCGGTCTTTTTTTTTTAAAGATAATGGAAAACACTTACCTGCTTCCACAGATTTATTATGCAAGGCCGTTTTCGTCTACTAGATCATTTTCAAGAATAAAACTCTCAGATAGCAACCCATATGTATCCTATGAGAGGGGTAGGGTGGGTTGAGGATAGAATAGGACATATATTTATTATGTACTTTGCATAACCCTTTCAGAAAATCAATTTACAATAATTGGCTCACCGAAAAGCTCGTTAGGTATATGATAAATAAAACAGAAAAAGCTGTTGATACAAAACACAAATGGTTGTAGCAGTAAAGAAATAGCTATAGAAGTATGATGCAAAAATAATTACACTTTAACACAGAAATTAATTTGACAGTATTCTTACTATATATGCTGTGATTTATTTAGAACTGTAAGTTTCATTTTAGTCTGCATTGAGCGGAGCAATGCATAATTAATGTTTTAATTCATGAATGGTTCCCATTTGTTGTAAGCCCTCAGGGAGAGAATTATAAATCTCTTCAAATCCTCCACCTTTACCATCAACTTTTATGCTGTATATGTGTGGTGGCCGGAAAGTACTCGCTTTGGCTGCGTGTAGGTTGATAAACTGAGGAGTAATAAGGTTCGGGAAAGGTTAAGTCGATTTGGAGTCGGTTTGAGATACGGGAAAATTTTGACCTGCCCAAATGCCTACCATTAAAATTTCAGCTAGTGTTCAAATAAGTAAAATCTTACTAAAAAAGATCAATGAATCAAAAATATGATGCGTCCTCTTAGATCTTAAAGGAGACCCGGTGATGGCGTGGAGAAAATTTGGTAGGGGCAAGAATTTTCGTTCCTAGTCACACCCTGAGTGAGGTGAGAATTCTGCTTTTGGACGTTTATTGGCATTTTTTCATCCTGACAACCGACACGACGTGTCAGGCGATTGAATTTATTTGGACGATCCCGTACCATTCAAGTGGCCACTTATCCGGAAGTTGATATATGATTGCATGCAATGGATGAATAATCTGTAATTTTCCCTCACCTTTATCGGCGTCGATGACTCTGCAGTGACTACCTCACCTGTCAACCCATAAATCAAGGGATAGAATTCTATCGAGGTGAACTTTTACCACCAGAGAATTACGTTTTCATCCGAAATCTAAATTTTTATCCCTTAAATCTTGACCACGTTTCAAAATATAAGTAACAGAGATGGCATTGCATTAATTCTTACCCACAGTGTCATTTAATTCTTATCGAATCAGTGGACATTATGAAAAAATAGGTGATGTGTAGTTTTTATTTTCGATAAAGAGCCGTACAAAAATCCCAAGAGTATATTTCAGTGTACTGTTTGCGGTTTAGTTTGGTATTCATTTCTTAATTACTCGGTGGTAATAGTTAATTCTTCTGTAGGAAATACCCAAAGGTCGAGGGGAAGAAGCTAAAATTAATGACTCGATGGTGCCTAGTAGAAAAGGTGGCCAGGCAATTGAAAAACGTTCCAAACATCATTCAACCTTTAGGAAATATGGATGCATGGTTACCACCCTAAAGTTATCGTACTTAAATGGTTTATCTTTGTGTGAGTCCCCTTTGGAAATAATTAAAAAATTTCCTCCTTGCTACGCTTATAATACTGCATTGTACAGTTTCCGATATCGTAGTATGTTAGTAGATAGCTTGGGTTGAATAGGTACGTATACATTAGGTCATCGGCCAAGGAATGGATTAGGGTGTTACGAATGATAAAATATTAGAAATATGTAATTTTTCTTCACGCAGGAAAATGGACGAAATGATAACAATGGAAATTAGAAGAGTGGCAAAGGTGAATGCCATTTGATGAAGTAAAAAATGGGAAAGCGTGTTAGCCGCGTCAGATGCGTGTTGGGGATGGCTAGTGGGTAGAGCGTTTGGCAGCTGATTGGAGGACTGCGTAGATGGGGCCCTATTTCATCTCATAGAAGTCTGATTTCTGTCGCCACTTCGGTCGTATTTTAATCGGTTTTCTAAAATCTCCGCGGCGCGGTGATAGTGCAATGCGATCCACTTTTATCCAATACTTTTCAAGCATGACCTCTGCAATGGAGACGAATAGCGTTAAAGAGTTATGAATTTGAGAGATGACGTCATCATATGTATAAATTTCGATCAATACCGTACGACTCGGATCAATTTGTCCGTCAGCGCCGCGAGTGGCGACTTTTGTAAACCCAAAGAAATGCGCGGTGAATGACAACACATTTAGAGGCCCACTTGAGGATCCTCTTTTGTAATATTCGTGGGTTCAAGGTGCAAATCGTGCACATGGCCTTCAAACATGCCTCACAGAAATCCTCGGAGTGCGATGTGGCTCTTGGAAAAAAATCAGTCCCCCAAACCAGTACGTTTAGAAGTCGCACGACTGTGGGTTAGTATGGGGATAAGCTCTGTTCTCACCGATCCAAAATAACCTTCGGTTTGATGTATTAACTTAGTCAAGTTAAAAATGGTCATATATAACATTGGCTTTTCGTAAAGCCTGGATCACACCATCATATTTTTCCGTCCCTCAGAATGATAGCTCCAGCGATAGGTTTTCATAGATCTAAACACTGATTGCTTGAGCCATCATTTTCCGAATTTTTTTTATCATTCCTACCGTCCCTTTTTCTATCGCTTATTCCATAACTTTCCGTGTGTATATAACTGTCATTCAATTAAAAGCCAAGCGTGGCGTTACAATCGCTGCTAGCGGCCGAGCGTTCTGATTGGCCGAAGGACGGTGCCAGCGATGGTTTCAGCGACGGAAAAAGGCACGTTCCGAATGATGGAAAAAGGGATGGGATTCCCATCCCTTTTTCCATCATCCGGAAATTTTTTCGGAATTCGGAAATTTCCATCATTCATGTTGAAAAAATGATGGGGTGATTCAGGCTTAATGAAAATGTACTGACATGTACCACTATTTTTACTATTTCAGTGATTTATGATAACTTGTTTGTTCGTTCAGGTTGGACTTTTGGGAATACCTGTGGCTGTCCTGGCTTCCGTTGGCCTTCCAAGCGGCCTCTATGCTTGCCTCTTGGCGGTCTGCCTCCTGGTGGTGCTGTGCACCATCTCCATCTTCTGCCTGGTCGCTGTCTCCGTGGACAGATACTGGGCCATCCTCCACCCTATGGCCTACTCCAGAAATGTGCGGACCAAGACAGCTGTCAGTAAGGGAAAAACATTTGCTTATCTCACCTACGACCAAAAGTGTAGTCCGTTACGAAATTTTCTCGTTGATATCTGTACGCCCTGACTCCACGAACCAGGGTTATTCCAGGGATTGGTAACTGCTTCCGGTGTTTTAAGAATAAATTGTCCCATATGAGGTTGGAAGAGACCTGCAAACATGTCAAAGAGCTCGCTAGCCGCATCGAGGTGAGCAGTTCCCGACTTCATTTCTCAGAGAGTAAATATAAGCTAAATCGATGACCAGCTTCTGCACAAGCGACCAAGATAAATATGGCAAAATCCCAGACCGCGTGATCACACATGGAGGTGATAAGCTGCTTCCGGCGATAGCGTTTCTCAATATGCTGTTCATCTTGATTGATAATTTTATTTCCGCTAAATTAAACTCTCATGAAGGAGGCGAGAACGGTGCCTATACGGTTTAGAAACAGTTAGTTCTAATTGAGCGGATAAATAATGATTGGAAGTTTTTAAAATGCGGTTTCTTTAAGAGAATCATGAAGGTCAAATGGATAGATGTTAGGAGTAATGCAGAATTTTCTAAGAAGAGTAGGAGAGAATTATTTTTAAATTCTTGGGACGTGACTGAGAATGAGAACCCAAGGGAGGTTCTTAGAATGTTACAACGCACCGGGGCCGGGACCCAGTAGGTACTACAACTGATACGCCCGCGTATCCGGGGAAGGGAGGGGAATGGGAAGGAAAAAGAATGGAGACGCCGCCGCGATAGGAGTCCGTCGATGCCTCCAGGGTACAGGGAATTGATGGATGGGATAGGGAAATACCTATGCCGCCATGAAAGACGACAGGACCCACTATCAGCGAAACCATTATTTGTTGTACCAACGATTTTGAAAGATTTTTCTGTGAAGAGAATAATCCAAAGATCAAATCGTTGGATAAAGACGTGACAATTTAATCGAAAAAAAAACATGAAACACGATGGTGTAATGTAAATTATCGTGGAAGTACCAGTGAAAGGAAGAACGGTCAAGGAAGGCCATGATTGAGAAAAATATAGCAGGTGATGAAATATGTAAACAGCAATGTTTACATATTTCATCACCTTTCAACGCAAAGATATTCCCAACCAGATTTCGGGGTATTAGTAAACTGTCTGTTTGGGGTGAGTCAATGGACTCACCGGAACGGCATTTTCAAACGTGACTTCGGCGATGCTATTATATCATGATCGATTGGAGATGTGAAGTGGAAGAATTATGCAAGGCAATGAAAGATTAGCCGATTGGGCAATTGATTGGGGAGCTTCGTTAAATTTTTCTTAAGACTGATGAATGTTTATGAGATCGTAGCAGCTTACTATACTAACTTATCCTTTTTTGCCGTAGTAAAATTTAATTTGGGGTTTAAATCAGAGATGGCGAGTAAAACGAAACGAAAATGTTTCGTTTCCACCCGGAGGGTAAAGAAAATACAAGGCCTTGGTTTAGTTTCGTTCCCGCACGAAATTAAAATCACCAAGGAGTTTAGTTTCGAACCGGAACGAAACTTTACTCCCGGGAACGAAACTAAATTAATCGAAACTCCGCTCTCATCGATCCTATCCCAATGAACGATCGATGATGATGTTTCGATCCCAAAAGTTGAGTGGAGGGGGATAAGAGGGAATATTTTCGACCCATTACGTTTCACGAACGTGTAGAGAGGTTAAAACATGGAGCTTGAAAATCGAATGGCTGGTTAGCGTTCACCGCTCTCCTGGTAGCGGTAAAATATAAGTGTCCCATGCATCTAATGGGGGTAGGCCGAACCTCTACTTAATTCAGCCATACTTCGTACTCTGTGTGTGGGTCGGAACTAAGCTCTTCGAAGGTGAAGCGCGTGGTCCCTCCGGTGCGAAACATTATCTACGTTTCGTTTCGTCCTAGAGTTTGAGTTTAGTGTCGACCCGAAGTAGTTTCGACTCCGATTTAGTTTCGACGCTGAGTTTATCTCCCCGGGTTTAAATCCATTTCGTGTCGTTTCTACATTTCGCTGACGGGAACGAAAATATTGAAATTTTACTGGTTTATACTTTTGTTTAGATTCCTTTGCCACCCCTGGTTTCAATGTTGAATTCATTTTTTGAATCCTGCGGAGAAACCTTGAATGCTGTTTATATTTATGCTGAGCTTAGGTCTTGGAGATGCTGGGTCATGTAGCCCGAGTTTTCTCCGCCAAAGGCTAGAAAACTGAATCCAAATGGATAAGCAAACCACTTTACCTCCTCTAACCTCCTCTAGGCTGCTGGATGTGAGCCTAATGAAAACTAAGGCATACCAAAAAGCATGAATGGCTCAAAAAGGCTAAAATTAGTTGGGAAGTTATCGCCCCATCTTATGAGCCAGGATTAACCTATTACAAATGACTCGGTCATCCCTCTCCCCCAGCGTCCTTGGTTTGCACGCGGTTGTGGTAATTGAAGGCTCGTGCTTGTAATGCTCTCGAAGCAGGTACAGGACGAAGCATTATTTTATCGTAAATTATGCTTACCACCGGCCGAAGTTAAACTGTTAAGCATCATCATCTGATGATATTGCTGAGTAGTCACATATACGTTGAGAACGTATATATGAGAAGCTCTCCCAGGACTGATGAGGCGGAATTTCTTCGTAGAGATATAAAAATCTTACAATTTTTCGCTATTACTTAATTTAATACACAGTATTATTTATGACGTCTTCTCAGGATTGACAAGATTATTTTCACAGTAATGTAGATATGCTAAAACCAATGCTGAGCATTAGATTTAGTAAAAGGTAACTATACGGTGTCTTTTATCAAAATGTGTTATATTATAAGACCTATTAGTGAATTACAGATTTATTAAATTTATACGTTGCAAATTTATTTGAAATGCATATCAACTATTTTAAGGCGTGGATGATTATGCGATTTATTTAAATTTATAAGACTTTTGGATAAACATTAAATTTTAAAAGGTATTATTTTGCGCACTCAACCGTGTATACCAATTGTAAGTGCATATTATTTTCAGTGCATGTGTACCTGTAATTATTAAACCGTTTAAAATCGCACAAAAATTATATTTTGCCATAATGGAAATAATCATTTTGAAGTATCGGATAACATTTATACAATATACTGAAAAGTCCTCATGCAGATTGTCCTCAGCGCTTACCTCAATGCCTATTATTATTTATTTCATGTCTTATAGCGGATTCTCTTAGTTTCATCATGCGTGGCATACGCCATTATTTATGATGTAGGTGTTCATTCAGTGGTATCATTCCACATCTTCTTATGCAGTAAGCGATTGAGGTTTCTGCATTTAGAAATGAGAACTTAATATGTGGTTTTCCCGTGCGAAATGCAACTCCAACATCACTAAAGTGTGGTGCATTGAAACGCTTAGTGTTTCATTCAAATCAAGGACTTTATGCTACTTATCTAGCTATGAATTGAAATCACTGAATCACGGAAGTGCGCGCCTTCAAAGGGAAGCCGTCCAAGGCGTCGCGTAACGATTGTCTTCTTCTCTATGAATTTCTCGGCTTCTTTTACCATCTGCAAGCGTGCCAGGAATGGAAGTCACCGTATTACTAAGGCATCTGACTTCCAGGGAGCAGCAAGACAAATACGCTTCGCAGCTGCAATGAATAATTCCTCGGCGTACCTTCGGGCCAGATTCGCCTCGTGTTCATTCATTTGTTTATTGATGTGTTCATCTGAGGAGAATTCCGTTTGCTCGAGAAGACTTTGTGGAATTATATGGCTTTGATGAGAGATCCGGAGAAGTTTTGTGTGGAGTGGAATATACAGCCGCCTGTTTTCTCGCGAGCCAGCGCATGAGATTCCAGTAGGTCAGGGGTGCTGGTAGCTCGCTGCGAAAACAAAAAAGAGTGGTTGGGGGTAGAAACGAATGCTGGGGGCTTGCTGACCAGTGGTTCTCTTTTTCTAGAGATGTCCAATGGTTAAATCATGAATATTATTACAATTCAGGATTCTCCCACATCTGAGAAGTAAGAAATATTATAATGAGCATTTTAAATCCATCGTCAGCCCCCGAGGCAGCGGGGTAAAGTTTTAGCTTTCCATAGAAGAGGTCGCGGGTTCGAGTTCCACCGGGGTGGGTTGCCCCTACCCAGGACATGGCAGTTCGTGCACGTGTAATTATTAACTTGTAGAAAACCTTGACATGCAATGCCAATATGTGCGGTTTTTCGGAGGTATGGGTTTAAATAAATTAATAAAAGGCAATGGAATAAGTTTGTTTCCCACATATAACAGATGATTTCAGTCTCAACTATGTGAAACCTTTCCTTTATGGAAAATGATGTTATAGACTTTGTTAGATTCCCTAATACATTGAAAAAGCACGACCCAGGTTACATATCATAATTTCATCGTCAGGTGCATCAATCATGAATTCATATCCCTTTATATCAAGTGCGACACTAAGGACATCTATTTTTCGGGAAAGAGAAATACTCACCCCACTCTTTCCCGACAGATAGATGTCTTTAGTGTCGTACCGGACTTAATATCAAAGGAGGTGCATAAATGATCGATGCGCTTGACGATGTAACTACGTTATGAAACCTTGGTCGTGCCTTCTTCAATATATTAGTGAATCTAATAAAATCTAATGCTTATTTAGTAGGAAGAAATTCATTGATGGGAGCGCGGCATTGATGTATACTTATAAAAATATTGATTGAGTGGGTTGGAAGCGAAGGGGTAAAAATGATTTCTTTTTTCTAACCGCAGTTAGGTACAGAAATTAGCTATAGAATGAAACGAGATCAATCAGACATTTAGTAGAGCATTTGATTTTCCACTCGATTCCAGCGCAAAACAGAGACTCACTCGTATCCCATGGCAACCAAGTTTTTGTGTATTTCTTCTAGCAATTGACTTTACCTAACTCTGTTGAGAAAATAATCAATTGTACCACTTGGCTTCTCACCTTTTCAATTGTTCAGGAAACAAAATCCATAACAAAAATTACGTAGTACAGTTTGCAGGCTCATTAATTACAGAATAGCTAATTACAAAAATGATTTTTTACAACTCTTCATTTTCTGAGATGTATATGGATAGGGCTTGGACGAGATAAAAAAGAGCATAAAAGATACAAAATTATACTCCGCCAACGCAATGATACGTGCAAAGCAATGTCACCATGCATTTTAATCAATTTTCAAAATTTCTCGGCGAACGTTAAATTTCAATAGACACTTTTTGTACCGATTGTAAGTGGTTATTGTTTCCAAGGAATCTATACCTATCATCAGTAATCCATTTAATATCGTACAAAATATTTATTTTTTGCGCAAATGGAAATTATTCATTTGAGGTAGTTTTCATGACGTGGTTCTTTTCAAGCGAGTAATTCCATTACTGCGTAGTTACATGCGTGCAATGATACGATGGCTAACTAGATCCACCATCACCCGTTGCTCATTTTTAGCATCAAATGAGTCTATCCATCGAGATGCTCTTACCTCGTCTGAGACGTTACTTACCCTCGCTCACTTTAATCCAGAGATGCACTCGTCTACTCTTGGTTTCTGTCGCTCTTCCTTCCCCACGGCAGCGTTTCCCACGTATCCACTGCACGCCTCTCTAATTGAAGTTCCCTCTGGATCACATCTTCAGTGCAGTCTTAAGCAGTCGGAGCCCATTTCCTCTTAAACGAGGTGAATGGGTGCGTGGGCAAATCTCTCAGCGAAGATTTCCTCCTCTCGTTGCATGCAAGTCTAATGAGATCGTTGTTTACCTCCTCATTGTGCTTGGGAATGGAGCTTCAGGGAGAAAAGAAGGCTCAATCTTCCTTACCCTAAATCTGTGACGTTGGTCAAGGAGGACGTAATACATTCGAATTATGGCAAATGCCAAAACATTTCATTGCCTAATTTTTAAATGGAATAAACATGAATTTATAAAATCGAATTTTCATGTAGAACAGTAATTTCTGGGTTTCAATATCTTTTTCCCTCTAATGAAAAAGTTACCCAGACTTGATCGATCTCCTTTGAAATTGAAAAATGAAGTAAGATCAGAAAAATTTTCCTAGAAGGGTGGAACTCTTGTTATCTAACTCAGAAACCGATGAAATGTAGATGTATGTTAAGCCGGTAACAATCCTTATTTTACAAAAATTAACTTTCCTAATAATCATTCTCATCCTAAGTTCTTAGAATTTTCGTCTCTAGTTCCTAGAATTTTCGCAGATTCTAAATGTATCACATTATTGCAGAGTGACAGTGTCTGAAAATTCAAAGGTTATAAGAAGCCAGATACCCCTTAATTCTTGTTTTAAGACATAATCTTGGTGATGACATGCCATGCGAATCTTATCACATTTAAGTATCCTTCTTTTTCATCAATTAATACATGCTGTTTTTCCCCATTTCTACAATGAGCCGTGTGTAATTAAATCTACTTTGCATGTAAGAAAAGGAGTAAAAAGAGATGGCTGGCTGTCAATCACGCTTAAATTATGACGCAATTATTATGGTACTGTAACCGAATATGCCGTGCTAAAGAACGAATCCAGATGAATGAATTTACTGATGTGGTTAGCTCAATTACCAGCTTAAACTCGATTAGAGAGATGATAATTGCTTCTTATGACAAAAGAAAAGTTAATAAACAAAGCAATTTAGCCAACTCCATTTGCAATAAGACCATCTTTACCTATTCAAGGAGCGGTGTTGACGTACCATGTGTGGCGTTATCCATAGGTGGACTTAGAGGAGGGGCACAGGGGCACGTGCCCCCTCACAGACGCTCAAAAAATGGACAAGATTTTTAGTACGTTTATCATTACGTTCGTGTTGTTTCCTGTATTACGAATCCTCAATCATTTAATTTCATGTGAATAAGTATATAATTAAAATAAAAGGAATATTTCGTGCAGTTATTGCTGTATGTCGTTTTTAATCTCAAATATGAGAAGACCGCTTGCCTATCACACCCTTGTGCCCCTCCCCCCAGAAAAATGCTGGATCCATTAAAATCCTCATTAAATTCCATGGACTTTCGATCATTGGGTAGTGGCCATAAATTAAGGGCATTGACAGAAATTGGACGGGAATCCAGGTTTCTCGGAAAGTTGAGAGCAAGGCTGTTTATGCAGGAGAATATTGATAGATTTTTTAAGAGCACTTTGCCAGGGATTGATTTGATAAGCAATTGAAGTATCCATAGGTTTTTTGTTATGATGATTTCTACTATGTTGTTATTGAGCACTGATTTAGATATTTTTGTAGTAATGAATACTTTTCTGTGCAATAATTTTCCTTGATACTTAGATATTTTTGCTTGCCTCTACTAACATATGTATGTAATGGCATCGTTTCCTAAAGAGTCCTTTTCGAGGATGCCTAATTTCATTCAATTATAGATTATGCTTATTGTATGCCATATATTATGTAAAAGAATGTAATAAAGATATATTATATTATTATTATTAAAAATCTTTTCATCAGCTGATATATTTGGTAGTGCCTCAATAATAGCCTGTCAGGATATGTAGGAAACCGCGCATATTTTCTGCGCAGCAAAATCCCGGTCAATGTCTCGAAACAATTTGAGAATTACGTAATCGACTTTACGACTGAAAATAGAGTCAAAAGGACGCAATCAGCTGCTCATTAAAAAAGAAAAAAAGGAATTGGGTATTGTTATGGAGTGAATCCGGTCATGATTGAGAAAACTCTTTGAGAACGACGGGAGGCGCATTGCCTTCTGGGAAGGGAGGCGATTGTTGTTGCGTGGGCTGTGCGCGGACCAATGGGGATGCAGCAGGAAGCCAGCGCCCCCACTCGGGAGCGAATCAATCCAAAGGGCGGACATGCACACCCACAATTGTCGTCACTTGGGTGAGGAGCGGCCGGGGAAAATGACTTAAAGACTCCCTTTCATCGCGAGGACAGCTGCAGCTGAACGTGAGCTGTGTTAAGGTCCACGCACCGCTCCTTTATATTCTTTGAGTGGCCGAAGGCTCCCTGCTGGTCCGGCTGTCCAGAAACTCGCTTTCGGCCACTCAAGCGCGCTACTTAAAAAGGCAGCGGGACAGCTGACATGAGTGGCACATCCCGCGGACGAAAGGTCAGGGGCCAGTCGAAATGCGAACATTGTGATTTGACTGACCTTGTGCTATTTGGTCCAACCTGATATGAATTCACGAAAAGGAGTTTTGTACACACAGGTAATTCAAGCCAATTTGGCAATCAACCTCAATTTTTTGAAGGAATGACCACAATTTTTCCACTGTTTTACTTAACTAAATTACCGCGAAACAGCCGAGTCCTAAATCCCGCGGACAAAAGGTTAATACCTAGTCAAAACGCGGTTTTGACCGTGATTTGCTTGGAGGCACGCTAATTGGTCAAACTGGATCGGAAATTCTTGTCGATTCGTTCGGTATTCCAAAATTTAAAACTGAGGCGCCATAATTTAGTCACCGAAAGACCTTGAAGAATGGTAGATAGTCTTGTTCATCAAGGATAACGGTGATTTTTTAAATAGAAATATCAGTATTCCGTTTACAGGATAATAACTGAATAGTCTCCTTCATCAACATACTTAAATTTTTATAGAATAAAATAAAATAACTTTGTTTTATTCCACACTTTATTTAAATAGCACGATCCGGGTTTCAGCATCTAGTGCTATCACTAGTGATCACTAGCACTAGATGCTGAAACCCGGGTCGCGCTATTTAAAATAAAGTGTGGAATAAAACAAAGTTATTTTATTTTATTCTATAATGAAGAAATTCCACAAAATAACGCCTGAGACCGTGTCTTATACTTAAATCTTTGTTTGTGATAGAATTTCAAATAAAAAGAGAGACTTAGTTTTCTGTATTTCCATACATCGCCTGCTTCTAGAGCAATCTGCTATGAGAAATCGAAAGCCTTTCTCCATTTCGCAGATAGTTATTGAACTGCGATTTTTGTTCCGAGTGAAAAACCCTACTGTTGTGGTGCATTTTTTCTGTTATATATAGGAAAACCCTTCCTCCTCCAAGACTCCTCACACTAAGCTACCTTCTCCGACATTTCAGAAACTATTTTGGTCTTTTAGTCAGGATATTGAGGCTATTTTTTTTATTTTATTTAGAATTAGTATCTAGATTAATAATGTAAAAGTCATTATTTTTATCTTGCAATATAGAATAGGTAATTAATAGGCACATAGTCATTTGTAAATCCAAGCAGCCCAAAATTTATTTCATAACTGATTTATAAAATACATGTTGTCCTTAAATGCTTAAATTTTGCTTTAAATGTGACAGGCATGTATGCATAGGAAAGAAAGAATGGCGTAATATCAAAGTTTCAAACGAAGTTTGTGCATTTAATGTAATTTTCCTAGAAAAAACTGTTCAAATTATTTGAAAAAGTCTTCCCACTTTATTGTTATGCTATGCAGTCAAGTAAAATAAATTGGTCAGGAGAGCAATTTTCCGACTAGTGAAAAGTTAAATTGTGATGAAAAGTGGTTCAAAAATTATTCCGATGTAATTGAAAAAAAAAAACAGATCAGTCGGGGAAAGGTCGTAAACGGCACTTTAACTCCACCTTCTCGTACACCTCACTTGAATTGCCGCCTATTGATCTTTTTGCCGGGATCATTTGTTATCCCGGTAGTTTAGCCCCATCGTCTGCTATGGTAAGGAAGAAAAAGGAACGAATTGCAGATGTAGTAGGAGAGCGATGAAGTTACTTTTCAAGCTAGTGGCGCACTTTGATTTCCCGAGAGAAATCCTTCGCTCTTTTCGACCTTGGGTTTGTAATTCAATGCCCAGGTGTGATGAACTACGTTCAATTGACTTAGATGAAAGACCCACAAATTCAAGAAAATATCTCTCTTGTGTTTTGAATAGGTATTAAGAAGAATTGTTGGTAAGTAATAGCGTTATTTAACCGTGAGGAAGGTAATGAGAAATTTAATCAGATATGGGAAATGATGCGACCACGTGCATGTAATATCTCGGGGAACATAACATTGCATAGACCGAAAATAATACCAGAAAGAAAACCTTAGGAAATTTTGCTCCCATATTTTGTCTAAACTCTTTATGTACTTACTTACGTGTAATACTAGTATTTGAATTTTCTTGTAAAATCATATTGAACAACAATACCTTCAACTCCGCGAAGTTTGCTCAGACCCGAATTACTTGGACTCAGAGGGGTAACCCAAGCTCAACGTGTAACATTTATTAAAAGGCTTGTGAATCGAAAAAGTGAAGTACCAATCTCAGGCTAAGATAACTGTGTAAATGGGTTAGTGCTCTTCATTTTAGCTACTGCCACTTACATGCAATATAATCAATTTTTTTATCGCTGAAGTCATCTAAATGGGTTCCAAAATCTGGTTTATTTCTAAATCCTAGGAACACGGTAACTCCTTCACCTTTAAAGTTCCAAGGAAAATTTTTTCGCATTCCAAGTTTATCGCTATTTTACCTCAAATGCTGATTTTTGCGGGTCACAACAGAGTGCAAGTTACCAGTACAAAACTATAGGCGAGTGAATTTCTCAGTTTTAGGGTTATTTTCCTGCCAGTAATTTCCCGCAATGCTTTATCAATAAAAAATTTGTGCCGCCTCAAATTTTACATTTTCATTTTTGTATTCTCCTGTAATCCATCCGTCACCCATTCACAGAATGATGTAGTTAGTATCAGTCATGTATAAATGTATAACAAAATGATCAGAATGTCTGTGGATTTTTCGCACGGTTTATGCTTTTTTGGCAATACTCTTTCTGGTATTCTATTTGTAAATAAATAATCACTCTTTAAATCAGTCTAAAGTGCATTTAAAAAATATGACTCATAGTTTTAGATCTTACGTAATTGGATCAAGTAGTGTGGAAATCAGAGGAATGTGCAACTCTGTGACCCACATTTTAACTTGAAACAGCTAAAATCACAAAGCTACTGCTCAAGTTTTGGAAGTAAGTTAAAGTTTACTGACTGCATGAAATATTTACCCTCTAAATAGTACTTCTTTTCTCTGAAAGCATTTGTCGGCATATAGTGAACACGCTGCAGGGTGAAATGTTTTCGACCCTCCGGTCACCATGTCCTCAATTATACACAACCATGTTCTCTCTATGGGGCCTTCACTACCAGAGCTCCTTCCGCTATGGCCTTTAACAGTTCTTTCGGCCTCTTTTTTACTCTCTGGGGAGTCGTTGTTTATTCTGTGTCGCAAGAAATAGAATTGCATATTCCAGGTCTGACGGAGAGGCATTTCATGAGGCAAAAGCCGAGGAGAAAGCAGGAGGAGTTCAGAGGGAGAGAATCTTAGAAATGAATATGATATTTTCGTGCTTGAATTACTATTACTTACGCGGAGCAAGAATTATTAATTGTAGCTTCATTAAAGTGGTCAACGATCCTTATTTTTGGCACTTCTCTCCACTGAAGTGTCCGTAAGAAATCCTTTTCATATTAAATTATGCCTTTTCCTTCATACCTTTCATTGCAAATCTACGCGCAGGCCAATTTTACGTTTTTGTTTTACGTTGGCTTGGTAGATTATCTGCATTGACTCATCCCTTATTTCTCCGAAGTTCTCTTTCTCAGATGTTATTCCATTCCTCAGGAAAGGCAAAGGAAGGGGAGAAAAGGGAAACAAATGTTAATGCTTTAGAATATTTTTAAAATGTTCCGAAAGCTAATTATTGTATATAATAATAAATATGCATCGACGAATCAGAATGCATTGGCTATTGTACTTAATTCATGTAAAAGTAAGTATTTACCGTGTATAACATCAATTTTACGCAGTATCGCCAGATGACAAGTTCAAATTTCAATGAACGGAGGCCCTAGAGTCAGATGGTAACTGTGTGTAAAATAAGAGTCTTTGGCTGAATCGGGATTCAAAACGCTTAAGCAAATCTCTCACTCAACCCTATCACCAGTTCCTTTGGGAGTAGCATCCCTTTCTCTTGATAGCCTCGCTTGGCCCATGTATCTCCTCGCTTTCTCGCCATAAAGTATTCATTAGCTGACCGCACGTCGGACCTCGTCTGTTTTCATTCCCACGATCTTTCCTTGCTTCTCTTGCCTTTCGGCCGGCAGTCGTGTCCCTACTACGTGGGGCATTTGTCTTCGTTTGCTTTTCGATCTCATCTTCCGATCTCTTCGTTCTCTTTCGCGATAGCGATAGCTGTTGAAGTTGATCTTCTCTTCGTAGTAATTGGAATGCCGAATTAGCAACCTGAATTCCAACAAAAGATAATCAATTATCATATTTCGTACTTTCTATATATCATAATATCTGCATTATTTAATTTAAAACACAATACGTGTTTCAATTTCAAATATGCACACAGTAATATATATTTGTGTTTCTTTTAACTATGCTGGGGTACGATATTTCTCCCAAAAAGTTTACTTCATTCCTTAATTTCAATTTAAATAATACCTCATATCTTTTCTGTATGCATGATAAACATTGTAGTAAAACATTGACTAATTAATGAAAGTATACGACCTGAAAAGCAATTGATTTTCATGTTAAAACGCATAATAATGAGATGATTTCCCTTTACGTAGCACTTTTGTCATAAATTTTACCCAATTAATATTGATAAAAAATAAGCGAAGCGTGCATTGCATATCGTAGTTTAAAACACATCGTTCCTTAATACAAATCTCTCATATATTTTCAGCCCGTATCAATGACTTTAAAGATTTATCCTTGCGGTTTTATTTCCAACGAGGAGCGGCCTATTTTCGTAGCGTTTCGTAATTATTTTACAATGCCTTAACAACTCTATGCATTCCTCTTTGTGCTTTATTTTTATATTTTTAATCTTAACCTATAAAATTAATGAGGCTCTAAAGATATAAGTAGTTGCCCCTACTTTCTTCTCATTTGTTATACTTCCTTCCTTCGTCCACCTCTCCCCTCTATCCCCATATAAAACATATATATTACAATCGCATTGCACCCAAATGGTCATCTCTAGTGTTGGCAAGAGCGTTTTTTTTTTCGCCAAATAATTTCTACCCTCCCAGTTGGATAGTTACAAAAGACAACAGTTTCATAAAACTAGCCTTTCAGCAAACTCTAAACTTGCAAGCTATTTTTGATTTATAACTGATAACTTCAGGCTTGACTTTGTGAAACCTCTCTATATTGGAAATAAAGGAGTAAAAAATTTGTCAGATTCCACGATCCGGGTTTCGTAACGTAGTAACCTGAAGATGTAACTACGTTACGAAACCCGGATCGTGCCCATAGTAATAAAATAGTGAACCTGACAAAGTTTTACTCTATTATTTCCAATATTTTTCTCACCTTTCCTTGATTCGTATAAATGACAATTTTTCAACTGAGGGCTATATATTTCGTCTGTAGGTCTATTTGTTGCTCGAAGATATGCATGCTTGGTGGTATTTCACTCAAGCTACCATTCTACATGTTACCCTGCAAGCCACCTAGAAAGTTGTTAGGCAGGGGGTGAACTATGAACTATTACCAACGTAATACGCGGACCATATGCGGTAGGGTGTCGCGATAGCTTTTTTTCGTATCATGGTTAAGTAATGCGCAGGGCTATTTGGTAAAAACTAACCACAGCTAAACGCGTGAGATGACTCGCGAGGAATCATCTTGGACAGCGGTTTCCAACCTTTTTTTCCCTCCCGTACCCCTCTATATATGTGTTAGTAACTAATTTTTACCCCCATAAATGTAACGTGCACATTTTATTACATAATTTCGCTACGGGTGGATGGCACTTTTAGTTATAAATTATTTTATTAATGGAAAATTTGTTTTAAATACCCCAAGTAATATGTAGGCATATTTCCTGGTTAAGAGATACATAGTTCCTGGAGTCCGCCATTACCGTTTCTTATTTTCGGCGTACCCCTGTGATGTCGCAACCTTTTTTCTTCTCAGACAATAATAATCACTTATAATCTTTAGAACTTAATTTCATCCCCTCTATCCATAATGGCTCTCTCTCTAACAATCCCCTGTTTACTCCCCATCACCATAGCGCCCTCAACTCCAAAACACCAATACAAACACAAATACGCATACAAATAACAAAAATACAATTCAAACATCAACGCATAATCAATCACGCCAAATATCATGGACACGACGTTACACCCCCGACTGGTTCGTAGGTGTACGCGTAAGTACCACCCGTTGGGAACCGCTGATCTAGAATTTGATTCAAGGATATTCGTAAGTGTGGAGATTTAGTGTGGGCTGGGAAGAATTTATGCGGGACCGTAAAATTGTGGGAGATGGAAACTGGCTTAGCTGTTCCATCCTTAACTAGTTAGTGAATAAAGTAAAAAGAGGAGGATGAGATAAGCTTGGATTAATAAGAAAGAATGGTTTTAAATAGATTTGTATCCAGTAGGTTACTCGATGGGAGATCTTTAAAGAATGAAGGTATAGCGAAGCTGAATTAGTCGAATTATATCATTTTGGTATTAAAATTGAAGTACCGGTGCCATTCACATTTTTATTATCCAACTACCCAGAGAAAACTTTGGTATTTAATCCCATTACCTCCTCTCTTGATCTTAAAGGTGGAAATGAGAAGAATGAACCTCGTCGTATTAGGAATTAGCGAATCGAAATGGCCTGAAGAATAATGCAGGCATGGAAGCAACAGAATGACACATACGGGACAATCATTCCGATTCTCTGGAGAAAAAAGGGGAGATGAGTGAAAACACAGGACCATTAGACCGACGGCACATGCAGTGGCGTAGCCATGGGGGGTCCTGACCCCCCCCCCCCCCCCCCCCCCCCCGAAATATAAAAGCACAATTATTTTCCTTAATAAAAGAAAACAAATTATTGAAAAATAATGAATTTACAATGTATTTTTTTTATCAAATGAAGTTTTTTCGATTGTGAAAAGTGTTAAAATTAGTTTAAAACACATTACGTATAGAGCGTTCCACATTTAGTTGACAGTATGGGCTCTTATGGAGAATCGTTTCCCATGTTAATCTCCATAAGGCCAGGAGCGCGGTGTTGTCGATAACACCACGAAAATTAATGTAGCGTTATGCACTGATTAAAAATTGCATTCTAATGTAGAAAGAGATGCTGCATTCATTGGTGCCAATAGTTTTTCGATAAAAATTATAACAAACGCTATAAAAAACATTTCCTTAAATTTCCGTCAGAAACGTGTATTTTTTTTACTTTATCTTCTTCTCGCAATTTCTGCCTGACCGTTGTCCGTATTGAATTGAATCTTCTGCACAAAATTCTTCACACTATTTTCTCTTTGACGGTCTTCACCAATTGTACAAATATTGAGTTAAAATGTTGTTATGCCGACGAAACACCCTTTAGGACAAGAAAATTTTGAGTTTTGCAAGGTAAAAAGTAGTCGCTTACTAACTTACGTTTCTTACATGGTAGGTCCCTATATGCTGCGTATCAAATGTGAAGAAAACTATAAAGTTATTTTTGGTGAAAAAATCATTAACTTACATCATTTCTGAAGCGAGTTACAAGGTTTTGATCTTAAGAAAAAATATTACGGCCCCGCTGGGCCGGGCTTCTGGCTTTTTCTTGCGCGCAGAGGGAAAATTCTCGGGCGGAAAAGGAGTTTTTTGTCAATGCATACTATGAAATGTATTTATCTATTCGTTTGATATCCTAAACAGAGAATACTCATGCGTCGTAACAGTGTTTTTTCTCTCGTCGTGTTTTTATCTGAATACATTGATACACGAAAGTAAGCAAGCGGCTTGGAAATAAGACGCTTTCGCCTTGGGTGTTTCGGTCCCATCGCGGAAACCAAGAAAGAGAATATCTCATAATCTGTGCGAAACACTACCCCATCCTGTGCACGCCTTTTACAAAAGGGGGCTTGGGTTTTCTTCTCATACATTGCACGCCTTTTACAAAAGGGGGCTTGGGTTTTTTCCTGAATTCCTTTCATAGGGTGCCATAAAACCTGCACAAGAATTGACCCTAGCCGAAGGGGCCGTTGGAAGAATTTACGAAGGCGTTCAGTTTGTCATTGCATTTTTTTGGAGTGAACAAGTGTTGTGTGGTCTGCTGAATTTGAGAATTAAGAAAGGGTGTTTTACACTTATCTCTGCTGTAACACGCCCAATCAATATGTCCGACACAAAGAAGAGGAGAAAAGGTGATAAGCTCATAAGCCGCGAAAGACAGTTGGTGCCCAAAGTCTTCTCGTACTTAAGGAAATCTCTCAGCATTAGTGAGGCCTGCCGAGAAGCTTCGAAGGCTACTGGGTGCTAGGAGTCCACTATTTACAGAGTGAGGAAGGAATGCTCCCGTGGTCCATTGGTAACTCATTCAAAAACTAAAGAAATTAGACAGCCTTACAAAAATTCGAAGGCAGTGATTTTCGACGATTTTGTGAGATCGGGAATTAGAAGGAAGGTACATGAATCCTTCGTGAAAAATATTCCTCCGACTTTAAAATCCATCTTAAACTCGGTAAATATGGATTGTATTCTCCCAGATTACAAAAGGACAACACTATATCGTCTTCTTTTGGACATAGGCTTCGCGTACGAACGCAGAGGGAAAAGATTCATCCGTATCGAAAGGGATGATATTATTCGTTGGTGGCACAATTTATTATTTAAGACAGCTAAAAAAATATCGTCGCGAACACAGGACGAATGTATTCACAGGCGAAAGTTGGATTAATGATGGACAAATAGTGAACATTAGTTTGCGAAACAAACAATTAGAAAATCCGCGTCAAACTTTCCTTGCTGGACTAAATACTGGGCTTGGCCCCCACTTCCCGAGGAGGACGATTCGCAATTTACACACAGGAACGGAAAATGGGTTCATAAAAGGAGCATCGCATGTGTTTCTGTACAAAAAGAACTCAATGGATGATCATAAAGAAGTGGGTGGCGAGTGTTACGAGAGATGGTTTGAGCACTCACTTCTTGCAAACTTACCCGAAGGATCAATTATAGTGGTAGGTAATGCCTCTTATTACTCAAGGAAATTGGAATCCTTGCCTACTACAAGGTGGAGGAAAGAGAACATTAAGGAAATTAGCTTAGAAGATGTCAGCTTGAAAAGAGATCTTTAATAAATCAAGCACGGGAAAATTTTGAAAAATTAAAGATTGATGATGTCTTATACAACATCGCCTTTCATGTAATTCTAGCCAGAGCCCAAAAATATTGCATAATATGGAAGGAATAGAAATTTTGTCTCATTCAGGAGTGGCGATAATTTTTATTATCCTTCAATTTATTGTTATTTTTTATATTATAGATTATTCATTATTCAGCTTGTGCATTGAATAAGTACATACATAAAATAACAAAAGACTTTTCCTTATATATTGCAGCAAAGGTATTGTAATTTACGCTAAAAAATTCCTTAATTTACGCCGTCTTTCGTGCGATCCCTAACTCCTTTTGAACTAAACCATTTTGGCGCAATATTATGTGTGGTTGCATACGCTGTTAGGATGCCTGCCGGCGGAGCAGAAGCTTGGCAACACTGTTATCCATAAGGCCCATACTGTCAACTAAATGTGGAACGCTCTATAGCACCCTATTTTTTTAAATTTTCCCCCTGGTTTTGGATCCCCCCCGAACGAAATTCCTAGCTACGCCACTGGAAACATGCATCGAAGATACTAACAAGGATCATCTACTGAAGAATAGAACAAAGAGCAGTTTAATGCCTAGATGAGGATTCGTTCATTGCCTACCATTTTTCCTGCACTTCGTTATTCTTCCTCCTCTCCGTCCACGTCACCTCCATTTTTCTCACATCTCAAAAAAAGTGGACAACTTCCTTGAATATTTTCATTTGCTCGTCATTGACCTATTCCACAAAGTACTTTTCAAAGATTTTTTATAAGTGAAATTGCTATAAAATGCTGTACATTATCTAACTTTAAAGTAACATGTTGATCGTGCCCCTGCCTACACGTTCAAATGTCCCCGGTGGGGTGGGCCGGAAAAATTATTTTTTTTATTTCGAAGATATAAAAGCGGGAAAAAGTTTTAAAAATGTAGAAAAAACGAAAAAATCAAAATCAGTTGAAATCTTCCGGTCGCTTACATGCCTCAAAGTTGAACAAAATACGAAGAAATACTTCATTTTTGCGAATATTTGCTTAATTTTGAATTAGATATTTTAGTAATGCAATATTATGTCTTTAAATTTCAAAATTTCTTCAGAAGAGAGCCTTCCAATATTGTTTTGATTTGGTTAAGATCAGTTGATACCTTTCTGTCGCTCATAGGGCCTAAAGTTTACCAAAATATTGAAAATTTCTCGTTTTTACGAGTTCTTTTTTAAACTTTAACTAGAAGGTCACCGGGCGTTGCTCGGGAAGGATAGTACCAAGAGAAATGGTAACCTTGGAACTTTGATTTCATGACTATGTATGATTTTTATGTTTTCTCTTTGAGCGTGTCAAGAGGTGTGCCTACCTGGCAGGTTGACCAACCGCAGAAGTTGTATGATGTGACGTAACAAACGTTAATGGAAAAAGGACGGGTCGGACCCTACTGAATGTAGTATAACAGGGTTTGGGAGCATGAGGTGCACCTTTGTACTTATTTTGGCCGCAATTCCTCCAGCCGTATGGGAACGCATAGCGGACAGACAAACAGACATCCTCTTTTAAGCATATAGATATACTTTTCAATACGCACTCACCTTTCTCTCGTGTGGGCGCAATTGCTAATTATTGACAGGAACTTCAGAACCGTATTTATTTATATTCGAGTCTCTTCTTCCATTTTCTTTCCACTTCAAATAGCTCTCGGAGTCCACTTTCCCCCCTCTCATTCCCTGATCCCTTTAAGTAGCAGGAGTGTTGAAGAGGAAGGCCCCGTCAAATCTCTTCGTTTGATTTCTTTTAATTTTCTTTTTATTCCCGAGTGCGTGGCCTCTTGTCCGGGGCAATTATCATTCGACGACCACCATTATCTTTTCCTGAGGGTCCTCCTATCCTTAAGGATGCCCCGCAGTCTCCCAAACTGCGCCGGCCAATTGGTGGGGCGAAAAAGCTAACCGGGAGGGCGAAGGACGTGATTGAGGCTCCGTTCGACACGCTTCGCGGATCGCCAATGTGAGAGCTCTGCTTTTCAAGATGCTCACAGCAAATTACTGCATATTAGGAAGCTCTTTGGAAGCAAAATGGTCCTCTATTTTACCACGCCAACGGCGGATCGGGGTTGTTACCGAAATAAAGTCCGACTACCTGATTTGACCCGATTTACAGTGAAAATTTGTACTTGCTGACTGGGGAATTTCGAGCAAAATTTCTAGATGCTCGTATATATTGCTCATATGTGTTTTATAGAAGCGCCGCTACAGTTATAATTGTCCAAAATATCGGCACTTTTTTCCTCAGATTTTTATTGCGTATCGCGATGGATTGGGCAGTTTGATACCTCCCTCTTGGCATAGTTGTTTAACTCAATATATTTAAATTCTACCGCGTGAATAGCCATGAAATTCGAATAGGATAAATGTCCATGTAGCGGAAATCAACCCATGGAATTAAGGCATTCAAGACTACTACGTATTCCTCTGACCATCCAGGTTCCATGTTTAATTGCCGGGAAATCCAAAGGTTCGGGGCTTGATGTTCTATTCGGGGGAATTTTTCCCAGTTGCAATTAATATGAATTTGTGGAGACCTTCCCGATAAGACTTTACTTCATAAAAACGATGAAAGTATTTCGAACACTTTGAGTATACCGCAACCATTATTCCTTCTCATTTAAACAAATTGATTGATGTGGTGGTTAACATGAAAATTACGACAGAAACCCTGTCTTCAACTCTTTCTGAAGAGACGCATCCCTTCCAATTTTATGATCATTTTAGTGGCGTATAACTTGTTGAAGTCGTTAATTGCGGCACAAAAGTTAACATTTGTTCCCCTCTGCCGGGGACCTACCGAGGTCCCCGGTTGAAGGGGAGGAAACGTTGACTTTTAAGCCCCAAGGCGCGGTTCAACCCAAAAGTTTTATTAATTTACGGCGCATAGCCTATTTTTAATTTATTTAATTATATTGAATTTTTCAGGGCATCTAAAGTTGTCCCAAGTAAAATTTTTCCTATATATCAAATTTTAAAATATATCCTCGGAATTCTTCTGGAATAATACTTTTTATTAGTAGAGTTGCAGAAAAATACTGGTAAAATATTATATTACACAAATTGAATATTTAAAGATGATTACTTAAACATTAGTACTGCTCCATCAAAAATACAAAATACGATTGTTCAAGAGGTCGTGATACATCCTCTTGAAAAGGCGTTGTAAATCGTCACTTTAAGCACTATGGTTTGAAAAACTGGGTTAAGATTAAAACGATTGGACACGCCACTGCATATTCTTTTAAGAGTATTCCGAAAATTACCCTAACCAAGAGTTAGTCACCTTTGCGAAAAAAGGCAGAATATACGCTGCCTGAATTGTTGGGCGAGATTAAAAAAATGAGGGCTATTTTTAGCGTTGACCTAAATACGCAGAATTTTCACGGGTAATGCAGGAACGACTTGCACGTTCGAGACATTACGTGCGCAACAGCTACCCTCTTTTATTACCGGCGTTTTTCACTTGTTTTTTTACAAATCAAAAGCCACGTTTGAGAGGTGCATTTCAACCAATCTGAACTCACTGCTTGGGAAGCCTTGCTTAACATATTTTTATTACTGTGGGTTCTGTGGCTTCTAAAGTAATAAATAATAATATTAAAATATTCATTTTTTCTCCATTCTAAAAAATAAAAGTTTATTTAAAATAAATAGGTTTGTCACTAACTGTACGGATGAGATATATGTTGTAGCAACTCAAATAGTGATATGCACAGGGTTGCGGATTACGCATTTCTGTTTTCGTTATCGCAGTCATTGCTCTCGGCTATTTTTGCAAGGTGGATCGATGACCCTTTTCCGTATATTCTAAAGCACTTTATGCATGACGTATGCATTTACGAAATTCCTTACGTGAAAGAACAGAAGTCCGAATGGAAGGCCAGACATTATTTTTTCATCATTTCGCGACACCACGCAATTTTTGGTGTTCACACAATAGAAACAATACTGCATATAATGTGGGTCCGGGACCAGCAATTGTGGGTACATGTTCTGAGTGATTTGGTCTTCAGGATTTGACGTATCTTTATGCTTCCTAAACATATGAATTTGTGAACTTCCCTCCAACTCTTCAACTCTTCAATTGATTGACGAATAATTCAGGTCAGATATGAATACATCAGAATGACGATCGTGAACTAGTTTATTTCATTTGCATATTTTTCAAGTTAATTTTTTTCATCCGTTCCATCCGTCAAAATCAAAACGAATATTCAGAATATTACTGTCTAATGTACTGGCTTCCTATTCTTTGAGGCCTTGACAACACCTCGACTGAAATATGGGACGTTAATATGTGATCTTTAAGGTGCCTTTCGATTAGCGCTTACTCTTAACTTAATTCTCAGGTGATGGAGAAAATGGCCAAAGAACGATCGCCTTCTCAAAAACCCAATACCCGACTGTATTATAATATTTTATCGTTACACTTGCCGAGGCTATTCAAAGTATATTTTCCTCGCAATAGCTATCAAACTTTTTAGAGGAACACAATAAATTATAATTTATTAAGTTACTTTCCTTTTTTCCCTTCCCATATTGATATTGTTTCATGCTGACTTTACATTGATGAATTTTAATTCATATTTTAACTTCTTTAAGTATTAAAAGAATAGAGAGATGGCACTTTTCCACAGGTTTATTGAGAGTACGACGCGTTTCTACCGTTAGGTCATTATCAAGCACAATGAGGATCAGTGGGTCATGGACCGGCATTAAAGATAAGATTCCTCACCTTATACAAGCAGGGGTTAATAGAATAAAGTGCAAGGATTGTAATAAAGTGTACATCGGTCAGACGGGCAGGAGCTTCGATACACGTGTGAAGGAGCACAGAAAATTCTGGGAGAAAGGAGATACCCCTCTCTCGTGGCGAAACATCTCCTCGAAGATAAACATTCTTGTGATTTTGACCCGGAGATCGTCCACGTGGAGAGGAATGGCCGAAGACTTGACGCTTTGGAAAAACTGGAAATTGTGCAAGAAGGAGCCATTTATCTTATGAACGACAAAATACCTTTTGGATATTTCTCACTCCTTGCCATACCTTTCCCAAAGCGCACCTCCCAATGACGCATACCTCTCCTAAACTTTCCCTTCCACCTGCCACCCATCCGTTCTGTATAAATACTGCACCGTGACCAAATAATCCTCATTGTACATGATAATAACCTAACGGTCGAAACGCGTCGTACTCTCAATAAACCTGTGGAAAAGTGCCATGTCTCTATTATTTTAATACTTACAGGATGTCTTTCCACTATATTTTGCCTGCTTCTGCTAATTTTATATTTTAACTTCTATTGGTATGCATATTAACTTTCAATAGAAGTGGATTTATTTGTAGTCTTACGTGTCTGGTGGTCCGATGGGTGCTTGTTGGAAGGTCTACACCACACTACGACCTGCATGCATTTCATGGAATGTTTTTTTCCATAATCATTGATCCTTGGAATTTGTCTCGTTCAGTCACGATCACGTCCCTCCCCTTCCCCGGAATATTTTCTGCCTCGCCAACTGGCCAACACAGTCGTAAGACTGTGGGGCGCTCTTCAGAGCAGAAGGACCCTAATGGTCACCGCATGATAATTTCCATCGATGAGTGGACACGCTCCTGAGAATAAAAAAGAAATTAAAGGAATATAAAAAAGCAAGAGATTTGACAGGGTCTTCCTCTTCACGACTCCTGCCGCTTTAAGTGATCATAATAGGAGTAGAGGAGACAAAGGGCGCGGAGAGCAGCGTAAGCTGAAGAGATTGGAAACATGGGAACTAAACGCAAGACTGTCCTCGAAGAGATGTAGTGGATGGCTAATCACATGGTGGACGAATTGGAGTCTGGAAAGGTGTTATTCTAAATTGTTGCATGACTGGAATCCATTTTCCCTATTTTTTGCACTAATTATGAATTTATACGGGCATGATTGAGGACGTATTTATATTTTACCAATATAAATTTGCAATAAATAGCCAAGTGAAATGAATGGTCAATATGTAAATAAATATTCATACATTGAATTTCTAGGGAATGAATATCCACTGAGTGTAATTTGAATTTTTTTAAGCGTAGGGTTGATTACTCTGCAACATTATTTTTTATCCTAAGAATATTAACAAAACGGCCGAATGAAATCGAAATTCGCTCCGTTGTCGAAATCAAATGGTGCCAGAGTGTCAAATAATGGCTCAAGTGCGGTATACCAATGTGTTTGGTGAATAAATATTTGTTTGACTGACAGAGTGTTTACAAATTACTGTCGACTAAAAGATAGATTGTGGGTGTACCTGAACAAATTTGATATTTGGAAAAAAAATTGAATTTGAAAACGAGATTTGTGTCATTTCTTTTGCCACAAATCATAATCGCCTGTTTGATGGCTTGAGGCGCTAACTTTCGCAATGCAAGAATAACCTAATGCTGTAGCTCTCATTACGAACCGTCGCTGACAGGAAACGAATACGTGGCATCAATAATATATTCATGATATTTGTAATCATTGGATTATGGTTTCATTTTTTTTATTCAGAACCTCTTTCCATGAGTATTTGATCTCGGGGCTTACGCATCCGAGGTCGATATCAAAGCACTCAATCAACCGGTCCACCGCGGCACGTTAAAGGGAGCATCCCATAAGCCAACAGACCTTGCTCTGTTTGTAGAATAGACCCACGAGCGATACCTGGGACATGAGGAATTACATCCGAATGATAAGCCGTCTAATGTATACATGAAGAAGTCCTAAGAGGAATAGGAGAGAAGGGAAGCCTCGTGAAAAAATTGATAAGAAGTCGAAACAACATAATCGCCCATGTCCTGAGGCACGATAGCCTCATGTAGACAGCCGTTGAGGGGAAAGTGGATGGCAAGAATAGAAAAGGAAGATCTCAAGTGAAATATATGTAAAAAGTGAAAAATGACGTAAAAGAGAAGTAATAGGTATGTATGAAAATATTAGCTGATATGAGAATTGAGTGGAGAACTGCTTCAAATCAATCTTAGGATTGTTGGCCGGTGATGATGATGTGTCATGATAAAGTAATATTAATCATGCGTGCCTGCTTTGGTAGAAAATGTTACACATGCCCTTCATCGATCATGGTTCTTTGACAAGGTTCAAATTTAAAAAGGTCGAACGCTTGTAGTGTCTGGATTTGCATGGGGTCTATTTTCACTGCTCCGTTTCTACACATGATAAGTTTTCATCTTTTAGAGGTGTAAATGTGCGTATTGCATGCATCACTAAAACAGTAACTTCATAGCTTAGATAATGAAAGAATGGGGTTCTAAATCCAATGGAAACTAAATATCGAACTCGTATTGCTATCTTTGCAGACGTATTTATGCGCTTGTCGCGTCGAGCGCCACTTTCCTCTAGTTGCTAAAAATGTTTCTCTTTTTTCACAACCTTATATGCCATTGTGGTAGTGTTTGGATTGTGGAATGGATTTGTGGCAAGAATTCTAATTCTCTATTTCTCAATGGACTCGATACGGAGGCACATCCCCAAATAATCCGAGTAGGTAGGAGCAGCTTTTCTTTCAAGCAAGCTTTCGATCTCTTGTTGGGAGTGGGTTGAACGGTCTTTGGTGGCGACCTTGAGGGGGTCGAGGGAATCCAGGCGGAACGGTAGATAGCAAATTTGCCGCTCAGATGAGTGCTTTTGACGAACATAATCTGTGGACAAGTACGGAAGGAATATTCGAAAATGTACGGCACCCTTGTTGGGTCTATTTAAAGTAACGGACGAGGATCATATTGCATGGCTGGAAAGAAATAGTAAAAATTAAAATTCAATTTCTCTGCTTGTTTTACAATATTACAATACAACATACGAGCTGCACACGGCACAGTTATTATCATCATATTTTCGCGAGTAGATAGTGTAAAATTATTTAGAAATTTTCGATCTACAGTGACACAGTTACATTTAATGCCAGGGGTTGAAGAGGGTTAACTTGAAGAATTATTGACTTTTTAGGGCAGCGTACGTGCTGAAAAGGAAAAATCTTTACTTTACCTCATTGCGGCTTTATTTTATTGCATGCATCTGGAGGGAAATTTATTGTTAAAATAGGGGTTTACATTCAAAGTCCATATAATAATAGAAGGTAATTATTTTCTAAAATAAGGTATAGATTTTTATTCTTTGCTGAGGGCGGTTTGCTGCGGTCTAATGAGTTTGCATATACATAAATGGAATGGTGCAGAACATAAAATTTTATTTCATTGTATTTTTACAGGATAGATTCAATTCGCAGTAGCCAAAACTGATTAGGTCAAGATAAGAAAGAGAACAATTTATAAACAACAATGTCTGACAATTTTAAACTAATAAGACCATGATTTGGTCTTTTTAGTTTAAAATTGTTGCTTGATGAATTGTTTCTGATGCTTGGCATACTTAATACATTACCATTTGTGAAGCATTGAAAGTCTTCATCCTTCCACATAGAGGGAGATTGGAATTTGTCGACATCCTTACCGTCCAATCACCTTCGTCACAATACAGAATTGCCTTCCCCTCTCGTTTTCGGGAACGAATTGGATGCAGTGCGGCGGCAAATTGGGCTGAAAAAAATCCTCAATATTTTTTGTCTTAAATTTCCATGGTGGAAGCTCAGCGAGATGTTTTACTCGAGGAGTCAGCTGATACCATCACCCGTGTATTCCATGAATTCCACGCGATTAAAGTCAAGGAGCGACCAAATATTAGGAGAAAATTCACAACAATGAAGGGTCTCCTAGAGAGTCTTATAAAGGATAATTTTTCATCAAATCAATCGCTCTATCTGTTTAATTCGCGAATGACATTAAAATTCCTCTAATATTACCACGGTTACTGGAAAAGGGAAACGTAGTTTTCAGGGCATGGACCTGGAAAGGGAATGCGTTATTTATTGGGTTCCCAAGGACTTGTTCAGACGAAGCTGGTCTTTCTTGTTCTCTCCTATATTATATTTCATAAACGAAAACGAGTTTAGCAACGTTTCAACTTCATTCTGCAGTTGGAGGCGCGGAGATTATGGTCTGGTCGCTATAAGAATGTACTATATGTAAGCGGATCACTTAAATTTGAAGAGCAGAACTAAAAATATTCCGAAACTTGTTAATTATAAATAAACGCGTGAGTTAACCCGAAAGAATGCCCTCATCTGGAAGTCTGTGCATCAAATTCCATCCGAGCTGAATTTATTTACGTGATGGTTCATTTTCGAAATTCGGTGTCAATTCCTGCGTGCTTTAAGCGATGACTAGTGTCCGTCCTTCCGAATTTGGGTTAAGTAAGTTGGATTTCGGATTATCTCGAGTAGGACGGCGGCTGCTTTGGAGTTAGCCCTCTTAATTTTTATCGACCAGGATCTGTTGGGGAGGGCGATATTAACGCAGAGCGTCGACCATCGCAGAGCCGAGATAAGCCCAACACACTCTCCATCCAGCGCTCTTTATCTTTTCGACAGGGGACTATTATTCCAGCTGACGAAATTTATTATGTGTACCTATATCCTGTACGCAAGCGTGCAGAATTGTTTTGCATTTCAAAAAATTCTCTTCCTTTCCCCTTCCTTGGACTCGGAAGATAACGCATGTGACATGAGTCATGGAGCGAAGAGATGGTGGTATTATTAAAGAGAATGCTAGCTTATTAAAGCTGAGGGAGGAGGGAAACATTAAATGTTCTCGCGCCAGTTACTGTTGTTAATTTAATTGCTCTCAGGAGCCCGCACTGTTTTTTTCGTCTTATCTGCGTATTCGTCTGAAGCGATGGAATTTTGTATAGGACTCCATTTTCCGTCTCGCAAAGAAAATTCCGAGCACAGCTCATAGATGTTTTTCAGTTGATTTTTCAGTTGCAGCTGAAAAAAGAGGCGAATTTGAATGTACCTCATCCATTCTCGTGTAAATTAATTTTTTGCTAAATTGGGAGAAATATTTATCCAGTAATATTCCTCGAGTTCAGGAGAGGTTTGTGTGTCCTTGATATAAGACATGTTTTCGTTGAGACTAGTCGCGACCAAAATAAAAATTCATGAAATGTGCTCAAGTGAGTTAATTTTCCCCGTAATCAATTAAAATGTTGAAAAATATAATTCACTATCTGGCATGGTAATCCGGTTTCAAAGAGCCCTATTGGGAAATATGTATGTAATAATACAATCTAAATTATTTCTTCCAATATTTCGCCCTTTTTCGGATGATAACCGATATCAATGGATATAATAAGTCGTTTTAAAGCGTAATTGAATATTAAATAATGGATTTTACTGCGTTTCATTAGCTGTAAAAATAATTAATGTTCCCGAAAATGATCCGCACTTTACGAATTTTGATGCATCGTAACTGAGTCAGTCGATGATAACTGGTGCGTGATAAGGCATACGATGAAATCATTCGAAGTCTTACTTTACCAAAATCATTCTTAATTAACGTTACTGGAAGCCAGGGTTTTTAGTGAAATATTATGGAAATCGTTTTTCATGAACTTTCTGATCGCTGATTCCTTCATAAAATTAAAATCTCTGCTTCTTCAGAAGATAATTTTTTTCTACAGTAGGACCTTTTTGAAGGTTTTTAAAAATATTTCATCGTTCATTATTTCATCATTTACAATCACGTATCACAGTGTTTTTCCCTAAGTATTTTAAATACCAAAAGTGCATTCCTCGATAAAGGGTTAGCTAGTTTTCAGAACTTTTTGGGATATTACCGTTTATCTAGGAAAGAGAACTGGATAACCGATCCTAAAATTGTTGTGAACATAAGGGAATTACTTTGTGCCGGGTTAGTTCCCTGGCGCTTGATAACCCAACCTTTGGCTGAAATGTTTGAGTAAGAAGATAGAATTTCTGCGGAAATCGAAATAATACAGTAAAATTAATCTATATATATTTTTTATAACTATGAATTTATTTGCTTTTTCTCTGCCTTCATCTTCCGGAACTTATTGGTGATACATAGCTTCAGTCAATTATCATCTTTACCTAATATAATAGACCATTCCATACTGCCATCGAATTTCAGCAACATTTCCCCCATTAGCAAACTAATATCTATTTACTATCCCTCTAAGATATTTCCTCCCTTAGCATTCCAAGCATACCAAGGATTGTTTTCACTCATTAATTGGCTCTCTATTTGTTGAAATTTTAAATTGCTTCTACTCCCCTCTCATTTGAACGCCCTATCCTGCATAGTTTACGTACGTGATGGGAACCTTAAAAGTGATGGCAAAGGAGTTGGGAGGATTTATGGGCCGCGAAATAACACAATGGGAGACAGCCACGTCTTTAGATCGTCGTGACTGATCGGCGCTGAAAACCGTTGCGGCTTCGGACGAAAACGGAGACGTGAAGACACCCTGAGCGCAAGGCCCCGAGAGGAATCCCTCCCCTCGAATCTCTTTCCCTTATTTCAAGTTCATTGACCAAAATTTTCGCAATTATTTAAAACCATTTACTCACGAAAATTAGGTGATTATAAATGTGCTGCATGTACCTGGTTTATTGTAGTGCAATATTGTGAAATGAGCACAGAACTCAATGGAGTTTTAATTTTTACCCTAGAGTAAATTTTATCATTAAATCACGGATGTCATGCACTCATGTATGGAAGCGATTACATAAAAGAAAACCTTCGATATAACTTGACACTATTTTATCTTTCTTTATCCCTTGGATAAAAATATGGCTTCTTCCACTACAATCCCTAGATTTTTTCTCTGTAACAGAGGCGCCAACTAAACATAAAACAGTAAGATATTAAAAACCATATACTACAAACAGCAAATGAATTTCAGAAAATGGCACAGTTAAAAAGAATGGAAAAGTATATAAAAACATATGCTAAAGTGATGTCGGTCATTCAAACTATATCTATCAACTTCAAACACTTTGTTCTTTTCTTGTCTCCCAGAATAATCCATAATTATACGTAATTCATGGATTATTCTGAGTATCCAATTGATGCAGGATATTTTTAAATGAAAAATATATTAATATCATAGTTACATATATCTTTTTAGAAATTTTAATGCTTTCGCTTTAAAGCTTCTCACCGTCAGAGCAGATGAAGGGGCCTTAAAATGTAAACTTTGAAGCATTAAAAATAAAGAACTGTTGGTGGTCAAAGAAGAAAATGATAAATAATGCTTGCATTCCATGAATGTTTTATCAGGGGAGGAGGCTTGCATAGAATAGCATTTTTCGTTTGAAAGAAATCAGTTTATGTATTTGATCTTTTTCCGAATTATTCTTGACAATTACGGTCATCTACCTTGAAAATAAATTTCAGACATTTTAAGCAAGCTCTGATTCAAGTCACGTGATTCTAAAAAATATACTCAACTGGAAATTTGAGCATTGCGTTCGTATTACTGCAATAAAATTGTTTTTTGAGTGCAGATATGCCTCTTTGAATTGAATTATTCCTTTGTAGAAAATATAATAAGTTCAAGTGGCAAGGGAAATATACGTTAAATAACCAAGAAAAAATTATTTTTCCAAATTGTATGGAGTAAAAGTGGCTATTTTTAAATTGAGAGATCCACGTGGCATGGAAGTATCACGCAAAGCAACAGCTCTGGTAATTGGACGTGGGAGGAAATTCTGGAAAAGAAATAAAAGTGAGAAAACTCTCGTTTGTCGGAAGATGTTATTCTATGCAGTAGGAAGCTTGTGAGGTTTCTTGGTGTAAATTATGTTCATGAAAGAGGGTTTCCGGGAGGAAAACGGAAGGTGTGTATAACGGAGAATCCTTGAAAGCGTAATGACTGAGGGGGTGGTGAGAGCAATAAAAAGTTCGCGAACGACTTTGGCGTGATGTAATTCACCTCAAGCATGAAATAAGTCCCCTTCATTAACCTTAAAAAAATTTCAGGTCTTCTAAAAAATATCGTGTACATCTTACATTATACCTTGTGAACATAATAATTTACTCCTACTTTATTTAATGTATAAATCAACATTTTAGTTTTGACGACGGCAATGATATAATAAGAAGGCTTTAATAACACTTGCTAGATTTTTTTATTCTAAGAATGTTTAAAATTTTATTTTCCTGAGAAAGGAAGTCGTAAAAAATCGGAAGAAGTAAACCACTGAATTTTATTGTAATTTTTTTTTTAATAATTCAAATTCAATTTCAACAAACAATTTTGAACTATTTGAGCTGCACATTTGCAAAATTTCTGCTGCTGAGTGATTCAGGTAGTTTTCTAAGTTGGAAGAAAAAGTAAGAGAATCCTGAGAGACCACTTAATTGTTAAGAATGAGTTAAATAGCTATGCTCTGAAATCAGTAGATGGAGTTCATTTTAAGCTTGTTTTCAGTGTGAAACACGTCTAGAAATTGGGAATCAAGTCGTTTTCCGAAATTTCAGTGGTAATGAAGCCAACAGCCTGATGCAGAACACAAGAAGATTTCCTAAATATTATTCACCAGGATAAACTTAAATAGTTCATTATTTTTCCCGGATCATCGCTTTTTTGGGCGGGGTTTGATGTCACTTAGCATATTTCAGTCATGAAAAAATGGTGAAATATTTTTTTTTAATATTACACAAGTATATAGTTCGTAAAACGATTCTACAAAAATTATGGATATTAGCACTCGAGTGTTAAAATCTACTCTGTAGAATAAACCAAAAGAAATTTTCGATTTTTTTTCCAAGTTTAAAAAAAATGAAAACCCGATTATTGTAACATGAATCAATTTCCACACCCCTGGTCAAATATTTCCTTCTCGTTAGCGCGTACGAATTAATCTGAAAACCGCCCTGTGGCACCCGTACTTCGTTTCCGCTACCTATTACGTGCATTGAAATAGGTCAATGCACATCGCAGTACAGCTTTCATTAGAGGGAAGCCCGCACATTCATTCAGCAGTCTCTTCGAAACCACTTCATTGAAAACTCTTAACGCTCAATAGGTTTTGACGTACACGTGCGCTATATTGCAATTAATCTTTCCCGAGAATGGTCCGCGTAGAGCTAGTTCTCGGAATAGCTGACTGCACCGCAATGAAGGTCGCCAATGCGTATTCCATTCAAAGTCTGTCCAGCGGTGGGGGGACCTAATAGAGCCTAGATAACATCGCTTCATAGCGCGAAACGCGTGATCCTTGCGCCTTCCGTGACGTGACATCCGGCCGAGGAGATCGTGTTTTCTTTCCTTCGCGGGCACGCATCCAGCTATGCCGGGACATCCCCGTTGAGAAAATAACTCGTCCATGCTGGGAATGCCAACGCAGGACCATCTGAGTCACTTGACTGACCTTTGGAAAAATCCTCATTTAATATAAGAGTATTCTAGCTATTTGCGTCGGCAAATGCAGTGAATTATATGTTGATTCAGTGTAAGACATAGTCTTCGGCGTTACTTTGTGGAACTGCTTCATGAATAAATGGAGTCTTTTTGCTTCCCTTGACGTCAAATTTCTAGTCTCTTTTTCAAATCAATGTAGGACTGAATTCATTTCTTTCTTGTTTTATTATTAAAAAAAAACATTACTATGACCTTTTAAAACTTTTATGTATCAAAATTATGTACTCATAACCATTCAGAGCCCTGATGAATGTATACAAATATACCGAAACGCTGTCAAAATTAGATTTAAAAATATTCAAACCTATAACACTCCAAGACACTGAATCAACATAAAATAAAATACTTTAAATACATAAAATACTTTGTTCTATTCCACACTTTATTTTAAATAGTATGACCCGGGTTTCCGCATATCATGCTATCATAATTGAAAAATCTTAACGCTCAATAGGCTGATGATAGCATGATACGCAGAAACCCGGGTCACACTATTTATAATTAAGTGTGGAATAGAACAAAGTATTTTTATTTTATTTTATGTTGATTCAGTGTCTTGGAGTGCTATAGGTTTGAAGATTTTTAAATATAATTTTGACAGCGTTTCGGTATATTTATATACATTCATCAGGGCTCTGAATGGTTATGAGTGCATAATTTTGATACATAAAAGTTTTAAAAGGTCATAGTAATGTTTTTTTTTATAATAAAACAAGAAAGAAATGAATTCAGTCCTACATTGATTTGAAAAAAAGACTAGAAATTTGACGCTAAGCATGGAGGTCAAGGGAAGAAAAAAGACTCAATTTATGTAAATAATATGTTGTATCTTTTGATCAGCAGAGAGAAATTAATATTTACATCCAAGATTTACATTACGGTAATATTTTTGTCGAAGTGTGAGGGTTTTTTTGTTAAAAAATACTTGATGAAATTTGAATTTACTTGTTAAAGTTCTTTACACTGCTCAATTCAGACGTTTTACCTAGATAACACGAACGCCAATTTCCAATGAAATCTATATGATTTTTTAAAATCATGTTTAAATGTTGACATGGAAAGGATATCATATCAATTTGCAATGATTAATCGTATAGTTTTTATGGTAATGAATGATCCTTGTAATTAAATATTGATCTTTGCCTCGAATTGTCGCTACCCTGTGTTAAGACTTCCATTTTTACTCTATGTTCACGAAAATTTCTTCGGGGGGTTATTTCACGATAGTAGTTTCAATAGACCAACAATTTTTGAAGATAATTTGTTTCTTTCATATTTCAAAAGCTGTGTAAGTTTAAATTCCATGCTAAGGAATGAACGCGAAATTGATCTCGAAAATTTATTATAAAAATATCGCTACAATTCAAAATAGCTTCTATAAATTCCAATAATAGAGTTACTATCATTTTCTACAGTCTTATTTTGTAACTTTCAATTAATTTATTCCAAGTCTCCAATTTCGGAGAATATATGCTTGATTTTAATTCCACATGACTTTTGCAGTTTTGAAACTAGTTGCAAGATACTTCTTCCAACTGCTAACAGAATTCTCTTTATGTTCAAAAACTTTTGTGGTCACCTGAGGTTGTCATAGTCAATTCTTTTTATTTGTCTGAAGCTTTTCTCAGACCACTTAATCCCCAGCCGCTCGATCTCCTAGTATTGTGAAATATTTATCGTGGGTAAATCGTTAGTTTTCTTGTATACATCCTCATTATTGTGGATAATTTAATATTGTTCATTAAGTTAAACTATTTACACTGGCTGAATGTTAAATTTTGGTAAATACCACACACTATTCTAAACTCTATTTACTAATATCAGAGAGAGCATCCAACCGCTCAGCCTCGCCGAAAACTGGGTCCAAATCAATGAAAATGATAACTCCATCTGCTAGCTATTTCATGCGGTCTCATGTGCGTCTCGGAAATGGAATGCGGTGAGCGAAAAAAAGATTCCGAAACAGCTGAGATGCCCGAGTCTCCACGAAAATATTTCCCTTCCTCCCTCCCCTCCCCCCCAAACTCTCTGTCTGCAACCGCCGCGCCCCCGCGGCGGGACGCAGAATCTCGATCAACTTCATCCGATCACGCGAAAGGAAAATGGAGTGTCATCCACCTTTATCTCAAACGGGTTCTCCATCAAAATCCCATGCATGAATGCATCACGCCCTCGCGAAAAATGCTGAGGAGAACGAAATAGTTCCCGAGAGTGAAAAGGACGCGAAGCAAAATAGAGCTCCCGTTACCGTTTCCTCGGTTACGTATCTGCAGCCCGTTAGAAAATTTAAAGGACACGAATTTAAAAGCGTACACCTCGGTAAAACTTAATAGCGGTAATGCATAGTATACATCAGAGCAAAGCTCATTTTATACTGAGATTAGCGGTTGACATCAACGCTTTTTTTCCGAAATCTTCATTAAATTGTTTTGTGCCCAAATTGAAGAGAGAGGCCCATTTTTTTGTCTTTGCGACGAAAGGTGTGTCCAAATATCAGGAATAATAGATATGTTTATATTTATATTTTAAGGATTGCTGATAAAATGCAAAATTTCATAAACGCATGCTCAGTAGTTTTGTCATCAAATAATGAGAAAACAGTTTTTTCTCCGAAAGTAGATAGTCTAACGCCGCGGAAAAATGTAAGAATGGAACGTTACGTTGTAAATCGATGGTAGTTTCGGCTAAAATATGCACATAAAAAGAAGTATAATGATCAGTACTGGATTTTTTTTCTTTGTTAAATTACGAGAGCCAGCGATGGCAAAATTTTAAATAATTTTGTCAATAAAACTTAACTTCCGTGCCCGAAGTTAAAGCGTTTCACAGAGGCAGCACTAGATCGCAAGTTGGAATATTGAAAAGGATGACCCATATAGGATCCTTATTTGCTCAGAATAAATTTAAAATGAAGGGATGACGGCGATCATGATCTTTCTGAGTCGACGAAAGATGTTTTCCTCACAGGACATACAGCTGTTTGGTCTCGGTAAATTTTCCAAATGTTTGCCCTCTAGCAGAAAAATGTTGGTCTAACCGTTTACTAAGTTTTCTAGTCTTTCCGATGAGAGGGTTCCTGAACCATGGGAGAAGATTTCATATTCATCACAAAATATAAAAAGAATAGTACCTTGTTGGGAACATCGCAAACAATATTGAAGGGATACGGAAAGACATTCAGCAAATAACTTTAATGTATGTGGGATTCCCCATTGCTTGAGGAACGAATCGTTTTAAATATATGTGCGGCAATGAATTCATTTGAGTAGGAACGCCCTGAATCTTCATCAGTTTTCCACTTCTTCTTAATTTTCAAATTAAACATTAAACCACGCGCATTGCTCTCCGAATCGAATTGATTTAAAAGATATCATAAAATCACACATTTATGATAAAGAACTCCATATTGCCATGTATGATGTTGGCTTTGTATCAGCAAAGTTATGGCTGATGATTGTTGAAAAGTTCTGATCATCCTGATGCGTCTATCGTGGTTGAAATGCACTTAATGAAGCTTTTGTATTTTTATTTTGTCCTAGAAAATAGCAGTTTTGCATTAACCTATTAATTATAATCAAAGTGAATGTTGAGGAATCATACCGCGTGTGTAACACTATATTTAAAAGATGACGCAAATTGTTATTCGTAGTATCCTTTGCTCCTGTGGCATGCTCAGCGTATGAGCATTTTTTCTGCTTTAAATACATATCTGCTGTATATGTTTCGTGGGTACCAAGCCACTGCAGTGCACTGTGGTGTGCCGGCCTATCCTGGCCCTGGATTACTGTTATGGGAAAAGTCTTGAAATCACTTTAAATCACCTTCACCCAATGCGCTGTGGCTTAAGAGGAGTAAGCTTCCTATTCCCGACACTTAAGGCAATCAGCCAACGCTCCGAGCACACGTTCCATCGTTGCCGGAAATCGTAGCCTCAACGTCCGGCCTCCTCGTCACGCCTTTCGGTCGATTGGACACACAACCTGATGATCGATTACTCTCACACGTGATTTGAATCGGACAATTCCAGCTTACACTGTTGCCAGCACCCGGTTTTCGCGCTAATTTGTGGAAGCGCTCGCTATCAACCGCAGAGTCACGTGGAAAACTCGCCATTCAATGGGTACGACAGTTATTAAGATTTCACTGAGTAGGATTGATGGATAATGGATTTATTTTAAAATTAATTTTAAAATAAGCCCATATAATTGTATTTCATCGACTAATATTTGGAAAATAGTCTTTTATAATAATATTTTCAGGAAACTATGATAAAAAATCCGCGTATTTTATTTATTTTCACGCCAATACGTGATCAGGCGTAGAAAAATTGCCAAGTAATGCTAGAATATGGTCGTCTTTTTATAAAATAAAAAGATGCTACAGGAATCAGGCAACAAGAATTGTAGTTAAAAATAAAACATCGCCACCGTAGAAATTTTTGAGTGACTATATTTTTGTTTTCTTATGTCGATGGACTGTTTCCACGATGGAAAACTTTTTCAATCATTTACTCGTAAACCATTTCTTATGAATCGCATTATCAGAAACGACTGATCAGCAATTGAACGATATTTGAGAGAAGTGAATATGCTTATCAGCTGTCAAACATATTAGCATCCCATACATTTGGTGTATATAAGGAAATATTAAAAATCATAGAAAAAATGGAAAACATGAAAAATATCCGCCAAGCATATTTTACCTAATGCACATAAATTCTAGCTCGCAATGCGAGGAACCTAATACACATAAATTTTCAGTAATGGGAAACTTTCTCATTTTTTCTACGAGAATCAGTAGTTTTAATGGGAGTTCGTGCTTTTTAATAGCAAAATAAATCCACAGTATTTACATTTCATGTGATGAAAATAAACAAATGAAAATTTTGGTTCTTAAACTAAATCATTTTTATTAATTAAGGATATTTTAGTAACAAACTGGTATTAAGTTTAATTTACTACGAATATGTTTTCGGCCTTCGGTGTTCTTCTTTCTTCCATAGAGTTATAACTTGTAACCATCAATGGGATGTAATTTCTGTTATGCTCTTCGTGCACACTTAAGTTCGTGTATTAATTTGTACCAGTTTATGCACGAGTATACTTTCAAATATACTTTCTATTCTTTCAATTGTTACTGACAAGAAGCTCTTGACTCTCTATCATAGGAAATGGCACGCTTTTATTTTTCATATCATAGTGGGTCTAATTTGGGAAATTAATCCATCATTCTTTTCAGGCGAATTTTAGGGTTAAGAGCCGATATAATAGTACCTATATTGTATAATATCTTTTAGACTGCTCAGTTTCGCACGTAGCCCATTTGTCCAACATACATATAGTGCCTTACGTGCAGTTGGAATTGAGCGTGTTTCTTTGTGGTCCTCGTGTTGCCAAGACTGATTTCAGAGATTGGAGTGAGGAGGGTCAGACATCAGTGGGATGGGGTAGGAGGTGCTTGACGTCACGTAGGACGCATCCCTTCCCCCTCCCCTCTTTCATGGCATAAAACGGTGACGTGTTTCCGAGTCTCCGCGACCGTCCTCCAGGGAAGTGGCGCTGGCATTGATCTACAACAACATGCTACCCTTACAGCTTTCTCTGAGTGTGTAGCAAGGGATGAATTTTCCTCTGAGAGGACTACACTTTTAAGTGTGGCTCGTTTTTGTATGATAGATTTATGATGGACAAAACTCTTCTGTGGTTCCAAATTTAGGAAGGGGTTCCATTTCTGCTGAAGTTTTGATTTGTTTACTCAGGACAGATGAAATTCGTTCGGTAGTTTGGTCCTTCTGATTCCTCTATCAATTTGTCCAATTCCTCTAACAATATGTCTACGAATTAAGTTCATTAATGCACATGCATAAAGAGAAATTATATGCTGAGAAAAATGATATTATACTACCTCCACTAAGTATTAAAAAGTTATTGGTTAACTATGTGATATATTACGAGGTTTCATTTCTAAAATAAATAAACTGGAAATACAAATTTATTCGCCATTTTAGGGTGAAAAAATGAACTTCTGACAGAAAAAGTTCGAATTCACTTTTCATTGACGTAAAACGACGTGGTATGATTTTTTTCTTTCTGAGGTATTGGCTGGAATAGAGATAATATTTGAGCAAATTTTTTATCCATTGTTAAAAGTGATCCCAGTGTATAAAGTCATCGCTTCATCTTTAGATGTTAGTCAATTTTTTCTAATGAGAAGTAAACTTTTTTCCAACGATAGAAATCCCGCTTCTGTTAATTTTGACTGATAACAAGCTCAATTTCATAAAAATGTAATATAGCAGGATTCAATTCAAACTTATCACGCTTGACTTAGTTTTAATCTCCCTTTTATCATGCAAAGAAGGTGTAGAGATAAGAAATTTTGTGTTTTTGCGCCTCATTGTATTAGTTTTTATTGCATCCAAATTTCCGTTTCATCACTTCATTAAATGATTTGATTGACTATATTATTCCACATGGTCTTAATTAGAAACTTATTTTTAATCTACTTTTTGTGTGCATCTTAGAGCTATAAAGAGATAGTATCGTCATGTAAACCATTTTATTATCCAGAGGATTTACATTCTAAGACTCCTTTATGGATGCAATGCTAACTACCACAAGATAGTTTTCCAATTTAATATTTTATGTTTTCCACTTCGTACAGTGTTTATAAAATGCTCTCATTGGTGCCATCAAAATTTTTCCTGCGTGATAAAGGATCGTTCACATTTTTTATCAGTCATCACTGGCTACCATTCCATCAATAGTAGCAAACATTTCTTTCTGTGGGGGTATTTGTACCTTTCAAATGAACTAATAGGTCAGGATAAATATTATACTACCATTAATTTTCTTATTTTAGTTGTTACTATTGACATGATAATTTTGAACTGTTCCTTTTTACTTGAAATATTTGTAATTAATGTACACCAATATAAAGGGTTTTTCTATTAACCCGTTGAATAAATATATTATTATTATTATTATTATTATTATCAATTCTGGTCAATCAATATAAGCATCTCAACAAGTTTTTGTGGATGAGCATAGTTTTCAAGGGCGGTGACAACTGCTTGAAAGATCTGCACTGCCTTTGTTGCATGTTTCAGGCTGTTTGATATCATCTGCGGTAGATGACAATTTATTACAATATCGTTGATATAATGGTGGCAATAGAAAGAAAATACCTTGTTTGCGATATTTATCGACAGGGGTTTCCAGTTATTTATCGATTAATTTTGTAAAACTCCCTTTTATTTTTTCATTGGATCGTTAAAATAAATTTGATTTAATTTTCACTCAAATACTCGAATTAATTTCAAATGTCATTGGATTCAAGGAAGTTATTTTTCTTTCGTCAGAGATGAAAAAAAAGTCCATTTCTTAAAAATTTATAATTATTGTGTTATATTAGTTGCTTCTTGTTGTAGTATCAATTCTGTGCCAAGAAACGCTGCTCTAGTAATGCTAACAGTAAACTTCATACATGTGTTCCAAAAGGATATGGAAGGATGCGCTTTATTTTCTGAAAATAATTTGTGAGTATACCTTACGTCAGCCATGAAGTCAGATTTATCAACAAATGAGGATATCAGATATCTATTGCCTTATTTATACAATTAGCATCCTGAAATTTCTGCATTTGCCTCATGATGGTGAAAACGGAAAGAAATTTGTTTTAATAGCTTTACAGACTTCATTTTTCGACTTCATTTATAGCACAACGGGATCGATCGAACTTTGATACTTGTTTTGCGGCCACAAAGAAACTGTGAACAATTCAAAGTTTCATAATCATGCTACATTTTAAGTGTTTTCCGACTCAGCTTTAGTAGCTATAGGTAGAGGAATTTTTAAAATCTAGAATTCATGTTTTACTACTTAAATTATTATATTTTATTGATAGAGCAATAGTTTCTCCCAGCCGTAGGCTAACATGAAGTATATTTTGAAGAATTCAGAGGTAAAGCTGTGTTCTACTGCCGCTCTTTAAGTATTTAAAATTAATAGCAAAAAATACAATAATACAGAATTTTCAACAAAATCTTAGATCCTAATGGACAACCGTTTTGCGAAGTGAAGTGGAATGATCCACGTAACTGCTGCTCTCAGCAATTACCTGAGAGTATATACAACACGCTGTACTCTTGTCAATTGCAGTGAAACATAACCAAACTCTTGCATGCTCTAAGAGTTTGTTCGCATGGAGATGAAATCATTGAGGCATATTGACTTGATGACACACAAAAGGTAGGACTTTTTACGTTGTGCAATACCAAGCTTAAGCCACCAGTCGATTACACTCTGCCATTATGTTGCCAGTTTCAATACTCCCTATGAGGTTGATATTTTCGCTTATTTTTATATTTACCTTGCCTCTTCTACTCAAAACTTAACGTTTATTTTTTTTATATTATTAAAAAACCTTCAATCCTGTAGGATTAAACAGGAAGGAGTCTGATCTTTCTCTATTTTTTTCACTCCATTGCTTAATTGTATTCACTCTTCTTACTGCCTTACGTTGACTGCCTTACTTGTCTGCCTCCCTCTTCGCTTCTCTTCTTATTTTTCTCTCTCTTCAATGCAGAAATATCTTCTACTTACAATTGAAAGTCGCAAACCTTTACCTCCAAAATGCCGTGGTAAAAATACTCACAAACGAATCACACAAATGCGTAATCTTATGAGCGCATCCTGCAGCAATCAAGGTTTGTAGGATATAACCATTTGGGTTTATTTTAATTAAAAAAGACTACATCTGAATTTTTTTCGATACCGAGTTCTTTTGATAGCTATAAATGTAAAAATTTTACCCTTTAACCTTTTATTGAAACTTATTTCGATTAAACCTCAATTTAATATGTATAAATATATATTTTACGGGAAAACAAAAATACGAGTGAATACGGTTAATAGAAATGATTACGGTAGTAATATTTTATAAAAAACAATGTCTCATTAGATTAAGTTTTCCAGTGTAATGTATTTATCGTTGCTTTACTGTACGAGGACTCTTGCTGTCTCTGCGAGGTGGTTACAAAGACTTCTAAATCCCCCTAACCTCCTTAAAATTCTATTTCAGACCTGGGTGTGTTGCGAGCAACTGAAACTTGTCGAGTCGTCAACAAGGAGGAAAGGAAGAATTTTAAACCTCGACATTGCCAATAGTAGCGATGAGTTTCGATTCGTTCACAAATACACCTCTTACCTTGGAGGCAAAGTGTTTCTATGGCGATTCAGCATTCCATCATCCCTAATTTTCTTAAAAATTTCGTAAGACGATACGGATATTTCGAGGTGATGAATTGGTATTCCAGGAAAACAGGGGAGGAATTAAGGATTGTGAAAGATCTCAATATTAATTATTGACCCATGATTTCCTCACTTTTTAATTTTTTTTGTTGTCGGAGGTCTTGAGGAGTGGTTAAGCGATACCTCTAACTGTATAAACTTATTAAAGTCACTATTTGATTCCTAATGGAGATAATTCCACAATGGAGATAGTAGCCCGATTTTGCATCATTTTTAGAATGAAGAATTCAATAATAAAGCGTCAACAAGATCGTGGCTACATTTTTTCGCAGTGAGGATTTTTAATGATTCCTGGAAGTACAATAATTTGCCAGGGAAACTATACCAATTTTTTCAAGTAATATTATTCATTCTTTCTAACACACATTTGGAATTCATTATTTATACTTACATATTTCATGCATTGTAATTACGGCCTCCTTACGGTTATGTCAAATCAGAGCATTCTATTAGGATTCAGTAAAATCGTTTTACTTTGCTTCTTCTTGCATTATGCACCATCTTCTTACAACATTAATATCGAAGGAGTAAAATATATTCTAAAGCTGGATCAATAAGTAGACGGTAAAGATATTCTTAGATACGTGAAAGTATGGAAAAGGAGTAGGCCATTTAGAAAGAATAAAAGAAAAAAGATTACCCAATGTAATAATAATGAGGGAAAATGTTTACCACTCAAAAATAGAAGGCAGATCGATACAGATGAATTTACGACGTTACTGCAGACCTATGGCTTACGAACACATAGTGATGGAGAAGAAGATAATAGCTTAGTGATCTATTGTTTAGACTTCAAACAGAAGGTGGGGAAGTTACTCAAAGGGCCGTAACGTCATGAAGAGTGAGGGAAATATTTTAGTTTTTGTCCTTTAAATGCATGGAACGAATTAAAAAAAATAGAATCTTTCTCTAAAACTTCTCTTCATTCACTCATTTACGAACATCCTTTCATTTTAGCTCTTTTCCTAGAAAGAGGTATGCTGGGCAGCATCCAAGGGAAGATTATTGTTTATTTCATTCATTATTTGATTACATCTTATTATTTTGATCGTTTCTTTGCTGAATGGATAGAGAGCTCTGCCAAATGAAAATGGTAGCTAAAGGAGTAATGAAATAACTTAATTCTTTCATTATAAGTAATCACTGGGCATAAATATAAGTTTTATTTTCAAGTTATGTGCCCCTTAAAGATTTTGTGCATGTTTAATCTTTTTTAGAATTGCCTCTTTAACTATCATTTTAAAAACTGAAATAGTTTAAAGAGCGAAATAAGATGCAGATCAATGATGGTAATATCACGTAATTACAGGGAGTTAGACGGCGGAAAGTATTTCTTTGATTTTTCCGTCTGGTTAGAGTTAAGTGTGTTAGGAAACTATTTGTTGTTGATTATTTAGTTTAGAAGAGGTATGTAACTTCCGTTGAATTTATATACCCTCTGTCAGAAAATACTATTATGTGTCTCTATCCGTAATTTATCTACATGCACGGAATAGAAAGTGTTAAGTTGAAAAATTCCGCTGGAATGAATGTTTTTTTTTACGTTTAGCTTTCACCACTGGCCCCTCAACGTTGATACAAGTCTAAGGAAAAGGGCGAAGTTTGAAAAATGTCTGAAAGGAGGACACAAACTTAGTTATCTGAAATACAGTTACCCCAACGGGACGAGGAAGAAACAGATTTGACGCAAAGTTGACAAGCTAAGGAAAAAGAGACGGTTAACTCACTTTTTCCCCTCACCATCCCATATTGTATTCCAACAGCTACGAGAAATCAAAAGCATTCGTATCTTTCATGCCTGGCATCTGTGTTACCCTAAATGAAACCCTGTAGAAGGTTTTCTAATAAACGAATTATTGAAATTCTTTTAAGAGGCTTACTTGTCCCTTCAACACCTCTCTTCCTGATTCCTCAATTAAATGTTATGTCTCAACCACGCCTTGATTGTAACTTCCAGTCTTAATATAGTGCTTTTTTTCAATCCGGTCTTTTTTTTTTCAGGAAAACTTAATCATGCACTAATACCTTCCTTTTTTGCTCAGGCGTTTCCCCAAATTGAGGATAAATTCAGTCAGATTTTCTTTAGGCTTCCTTGTTAAAATGAGGATCTTTCATTCATAATATTCCATCAAATCTTACCAAACATTACTTCCTGCTGAGCTTTTGCTGTGTTTCATTTCTTCACAACAGATATTCTGCTCTACCCTGACCATCGTTTTCCTCTTTGCAATGTTTCTCTAAATTTTACCTTTGATAAGTCACAGAATTTTGAATAATTGATCATGCTATCATCCTATCGCCGCGAAAATTCACAACACAAATATCGGAAGTTCGAAAACAAACCAATATTAATACCTTCGCTCAAGGGTGCAAACCTTGCATAATTTTGAAGAACTATTGCTTCTTAATTATCTTTGTACAATAACTATATTTTAGGCACAACACAGGTCTTTATTGGACTTTCAAGGGCGAGAAATTAAATAGAATGGTAAGTTTAAAATTTGTAATTTAAATATCGTGCACACACCTAGATGCATTTACAGAAATCAATTGTCTTTGAATGATTTGTCAAAGATTAGATACCAAGTTCTGAAGAGAAACTTCTGTTCGCAGCCAATTTATTTATTAATAGTTACCTATTCTAAATATCTTCTCTCCTTCAATGAAGCTCGGAGAGAATTGAAGGATCCTATGCATATTTCGCTTAAAAGCCCTCTTTTAAGTGGAATCTGCAAAAGATATTTCGTTCAATATATTTCATCGCATCTTACCTAAAATTACTAGCTATGGATCTTTCGTTTTGTTTTATTTCTTCACAACAAATATTCTGCTCTACCCTGAAAATCGTTTTACTCTCTCCGCATTAAAGTCTATTCCGACATTTTTCATCCATCTCTCTCATTTCTGATTTCTTAGTTTCATCGCTGTCACAGTGAAATCTCACACATCTATTATATCATTTGAAATGCCTTATCTTACATAGAAATCATGTTTTTAAATAAAAAATCTAGCCGTGGTTCAAAAAATTCTTCACCTAATTGATACTGGTATGATGCTTATGAATTTCATGGATTTATAACCTCAGCTATGGCTTTATAACCAATCCAAGCGTATAGCTTTTGCTTTAAACATGTCAACATAATTACTTCGCCTGTAGATGCATTTATTTGCATCCATTTGGTTGACATAAACGAAAAGGGATCTCATTATCTCATGTGACCTATTATATATGATTACTATTGGGGTTTCCCAGTTAAAATTGAGGCATTAGAAGAAAATTTTCAGGGTAGCTTACTCTATGAAACGGTACTCTCTAAGTCAGTTGTATACGAAAGGTTCATATTTGTGCCTTGGTCAACTCATCGCCGTTATCGAAATCTACCTATGGGCGATCTAGGCGACGTCTGGTGTAGTCGCAAATTTCAAGGGTGTCATAATTTATTTTAATATTAGGCAACCATGTGGGCTAATATAAACTGTCCATTCATGCAATGCAATACAAATTCCACCAATTAATCGTCTTCAGCGATTGTTTAACTGTGTAGCTCAATTTAAATGTACTCGAATCGACTTTGGAAAACTGACGGGGTCTAAGAGCTTTGATGAAAGCATTTAGTTTGCTAACTTGCGATCCGAAAATGAAATTGGAAACGGATATTCCACTCAGTGATAAATATCGCGGACGGGAAACGAGATTACCAACAGATGGTGCCACTAAGAAACATGTGATTTGTTCATGACCCAGCTCACTTCTCCCGAGGAAAGTACACATCTCAATTCCGCCGATCCCCGTGGTGACTCCCCGCGTGTAGCTTGACCCATCTCGCGGACACAGTGGTCGCCAGTATTTTTACCCTTGCATATCTACCAGCGTACTTATTCTCCTTCCATAAGAAATGATGAAACCAGCATTTTCCTCCATGTTTTCTTCAAATTGAATATAAACTAATTTTCAAAACTCATTAAAATTAATAAACGATAGTAATTTATGTTTTTATGCTAATGTTATTTCCTGACTGATCAAGTATTTTCTATTACCATTATCAAGGTATATTAATGACTCTAGATGAATTCTGTTTTGTCGAGTGGGTAGTTAAATGTTTTTGAAGATTCACAATTTTTTAAAAATTTGGAATGGATATAACCTAATTCCAAAAAGTAAAACCTAGCATGCTCATATTTGGTGAATATAGTTTACGTTCAAGCTATGATGTATCACCATTGCAATTTCATAACGTTCTTTTTCAGAAATAGTGCCCTGAGTTTTATTGGAAGATCAAATTCTTCGTCTTATGTTATAAAGCTGCTGGCGTAACAAATTATAAGTATTCATACGATTATACTTGTCATTAATCGTAGGAAAAAAATATGTGAACCAATAAGTGCTTGTAAAGTGATAATGCACCAATAAGAACGAATAGAAATCACCTATTGGCGAAAGTAATGATTCAAACGCTAACGAGGACACTGACTCAGCAGAATTGTGTTCCGAAAAGAGCGTGCATCTCAATTCCGCCAATCCCCTTGGCGACTCCCCATTTATAGCTTAACCCATCACACGAGTGCAGTGGTCGCCAGAATTTTCCCCTCGCCAATCTTCCCGATTTCCTCTCCTCGCTAGTCTTTCCTCGACCCCTCAGCAAGCAGCAGCCTTTCCCAACGTTAGAGGTCTCGCGTGAACCGACCGCCCACGGCTCGTCCCCAGAGGGAAGATGCGCAGACGTCACGCCAATACAACCACCCCACGTACATCTCCTTCCTCCTCTGCTTTGAGACTTCCTTCCACCAATCTCTTCCCTGTGTTTCCTCCCTTTCATCTTGCATCCAAACTTGATTGACCCACGGTGAAAAGGCCTTCACTTACCTCTTCCTTAATAGGCGGTACAATAATGAAGTTAAAAATTGAGCTGCCTTTTGGAATGAAGCGGAGTTTTCGGCTTTTGAAATTGAGACTGATATTGAGGGGGATCGGGTTGGTGTGGTAGCTAGAGTGCTGGCTTCCCACCCAGTCGGCCCGGGTTCAAATCCCGGCGGTAGTAGATAGTTTTCAGAGACTGCCCGATCACTGCTTGAGTGTCTGGTGAAGGCCACTTCAAGTACAGCACTCCGTCCGTCGGATGGGACGTTAAGCTGTGGTCCCCTTGGCGCCTTTCGTTAGAAGTAGGCTACTGCCGGCGCCGGGTTTCTCCCCACCCTTCCCTAATGGCGCAGATTTTTCAGAGACTGCCAGATGCCCGATCACTGCTTGAGTGTCTGGTGAAGGCCACTTCAAGAACAGCACTCCGTCTGTCGGATGGGGTGTTAAGCCCTGGTCCCCTTAGAAGTTTCGTTAGAAGTAGGCTAAAGCCGATGCCGGGTTTCTCTCCACCCTTCCCACGTTACCCTTCCCTAATGGCGCAGCTTTAGCTGTCGGTCGCCTCCTCCAAATGCCATACCGTATCATGCTAAGATTGACATGAAAAAAATACGTTATATTGTGATCTTTCGCACTTCTCTTCCCATATTCCTACTTCAGAGTAGATCGCTAATTTTATAATTTCCTGGGTGCGCCATATTTCATTTTTTTCCTTGGATTGAAAATTTTATATTTATTTATTTCCACTCACAAAAGAAGGGTACGTACAAATATTTTGATGAAATCAATTTTTAAGTATTTGATTTAGAAGATTTTTTCCAGAAAGATTTGGTACTTTCCCGGCGAATACACTGCGTGAAGAGTTCTCGGGTCAGGAACTGCATTTATGCCGATTTTTCGATACCCGACATCGTCGTCAGAGTGATGAAACGAGAAGGCTCGCCGCTTCCTTGCGTAGTTGTTCAAAGGTCCGAATTCTGCGGTGCGATGTTTCCATAGAGTTGGGTGAAGAAATATTTGGTGCTTTCCCGGCTAATAGACTGCAGGAAGATTTCTCGGAATCGTGACCTGGTCAGGAACTGCGTTTCCTACTTACCGCTAATGGCAATGAAAGGCGATTATTTCTTTCATTGCCGAACAGGTATCCAAGGTTCTTCGTTAAAACTTTCGCGGTTGCTCGTCATTATGAATAAAAACTTTTGGGCTATGTCGCCGCGTCAATTCTTGGTTTGGTCAATGAGAAAAAGACCAGCATCGGTCGGGAAACGTTGGGGCCACCCAAGAATTGACGCGGCGACATAGTCCAAAGTTTTTATTCATAAGGTATCCATGCCTAAATAATATAATATATAAACATGAAACATAAACTTGATAAGCACATAGGGATTGCATTTCTTACCCCGTGGCGATCCTGAGAACTCTTTACGCAAGCTTTTTCTATTATCCAGCATGACTTTCAAGTTATCTTGTAATATTGGCATCAGGGTTTTGGTTTCTGCGCACTATCGTTGTACGCTCCTCTTCAGGTATTCAGTCTCAGGTAAATTGCAGGCAACTTATGCCATGATTGGTGATGGATATACATGTCTTCTCTGTCAGCACATTGTGTTAGTTTAACTTTGTGGTCAACAGAGAGCTAGAGAACATAGAACAAACATTCTGACCGAATATGCGTAGTCGGTGCAAGCAATGTTTTTTGACGAACGTGGATGGCAGTCCTTCTGACGCACTTCCTTTTCTATTTCATAGTCACCTAGGAGACCATATGAGTATCATATACCCATTCCATTTCACTTCAACCTCCTTATGAACACAGTCTCGCCTCAATCTCACGTCGTCAAAGGCCATCAAAATTTCCATTTTTGGTAACACAGATAAGATACTAGTGCATTGACGTTCTTAGATTTATTTCAAGTTAATAATAAATCTATTTGGCCTTTACATGACATATCTCAATTATATTTACTCTTGAGACTATATGTAGGATATTTTCTCATACTTTTGCTTAGAAATCGCGAAATAAAATATTGATAGTCTTCTTTTAGGAATTATTAATAGCTACATCAGTGCACCTGATGAAAGGATGAGGTGCAATTTTGCATTAAAGAGAGCCTTTTTTAATATTGGGATGGTTAGATATCATAATCATATTTTGATCCTATCGTTATTTAATTCTTCCCTGCCAATCACTACACCTTAGTGCCAATGGAAATAGCAGTCACTTAATTTTGTGATTGCCAAGCAGGCATCCATGCCTCGGTGCTGAGTTATAAACTTGATGCGTACTGAATTTAATTTTGCAAATTGAAGACCGTGTTCAATTACAGCAAGTGGTGTCTCATGTACTGCAAATTTTAACAGTGGAAATACTCAGGCGTTTCTTTCACGAAAATAAAATAAATTTACCGTTATTCCGCGCTCAACATTTTGGTCTCAATTTGGTTAGAGGCATGTAATTAATCCCGATAATAAGATCGAGCCAATGTAAATGGTGCAGCTCCAACTTTCACTTTTTCCCGATTACTTTAAGCATTAGTCGTTGGAGAGCGTGGTCTGCGATTTGAGTTAAAGTGAGGCATCTTTGGTTGCATGTCTGTTTGAGGAGAGAATTAAGCTATAATCTGTTTGCTTCGCCAATATTGACTCTCCGAAAGAGGGGAGAGAAGAAGAAAATCGCTCTCTCATTGGTAGAAGAGTCGCTAAAGGTGAGACCTGCTGGACATGGGTCTCTCAGCCTTTGCGTGGTGAGCAGTTACAATGGCAAGCATCTTTCCTCCTTCTAGTCCATCCCCTTACAGTTTCTGACTCAAAATCTAGTGGAATGTAAACTAGTAATTGCGATATTTTTTGACTGCAGTACCATTTTTATTATTTTAAAGTGTATGACTCTTTGAAAATGGAAGCAATGGCAGCCCAGACAAGTAAGGAGTAGAACGAAAGGTAGTGACAAAAGTTTTTAGGAAAAACATGTTGGTTTTATAGTGGTATCAGCGTTATTTACTCACTTAAACGCTTGAAGAATTTCCTTATCTTTGTTTTTGTTAATTTATACCTCTTCTTTTGGCTCAGTGAAAAGGGTGGTCATCGTTTTTTTAATGATCACATACATTAGAAAATACAGAATGAATGCACCTCGTTTTTTTCTAGTTTTCAAATAACTGTCTTCAAATGAAGTATTTATGATGAAAGAAATCGATCAGATCGTGATTGATAAATTCGTTATTATCTAGTTGGCCGCGTGGTGATGTGGCTTTATCTGGCATTTCGTGGCATCTGCTGTTCAAGCCTGAATTGAAAATTATTAAAGTTAATCTCATATATGATTTAATTCATGTATTCACGTCTATTTTGCTATCAAAGAAGGCTAACGGGAAAAAATGTTATCTAGAACGTAACAACATGAAAGACCTACGACATATATGAAAAAGCCAAGCCATAAATAATCATCTTTATTGCTGAAATCAGTTGAAAACAACAAACTTCCGTGAACTGTGATGTGTTGGTAACAAATCAAAAATCTATTCAATTTAACGCAAAAATGTCCATTGGCTGATTTTTTTATTGAGTTATCCATAACATACCCTTTTCACTTGACTGAAAGTGGTATCATTTTTTCCCGGTGTACTTAAAACTCTCATCAAGTCATACTACGCAGGGATTTATAACGTTCTCTTCTATTCTTCGCTAAACATGCATCAAATCAGTGACTACACTGGCCTCATTAGGACCCCAAAATCAACGTATTTCATATAATATGGGGTATGCTATGATAAGTGATATATGATACAGAACTACGAGTTCGGAGAGATGGATTAAGCGCAGGTCTTTCAAGCGCGGAGATATTCTTGATGGAATTAACTCATGGCCTCCATTGCGTGATGGGCCTCGCGAGTGACGCAGAGGAAGATGAGCCGAAACTTGATTCCTGGATGGAGGCGCTGGTTTAATAGGCGCCATTTGTCACCTGCGGAAAGCAACATCGGTGAACTGGGAAGAAGAAGAAGCTCTTAAGGTCGTGCAGCGCGATCTTTCAAGGCGGTGGAGTATCGCTGAAAAGTCGGTCGAGGGGATAATGGGGTTTTCGACACAAATATGCGATTCAAAACAAACACTTGTTCCTTACTCTTCGTGAATATTGTTTAAAAACTACGGATTTCGCATTTACGAATTTTAATGATCAAAAGTTCCTGGAGTTAGGCTTAATGATGCAAAAGTGTTTTTCCGACGTTTCGGTTTATTTGTAAACCATACTCAGGACTTTAAATTTAAAAAATGAGTGTAAAATAATGATAAATAAAAAACGGTTACAACAGTATTTTTTACAATAATATCATCAAAAAGAGAAAAGACACAAGAATTGTGACATACCGTATTTTTGCACAGGGTTGTTTATAGATAGCAACTAAGTTATTAAATAACTCGTTTACCATCAATTTCGATGAATTAAATAGAAATAAATTTAACTACGATTCTCAATGTCTTATTTTTTATTACAGCTTTTATTGGCTTTAGATATATGAACCATTTCATTGAATAATCTTTTTTTCAAATTAATTTCACAATCTAAAATTTCGGTGTTGTCAAAATCGAAAGTACTATGGCTATTGTTTATGCAATGGTTAGCAAGGTCACATAATATTATACTATTTTTTATTGATGATTTATGTCGGGAAATCATGTTTTTTTTCAAATACTGTGATGTCTGTCCTATGTAGCAAGTGATCGAGGTATGAAATTTACGAATTTTATCTCCTGCGTTCTGAAACTAGTGAGCATAGGTCCGACTACTGCATACCCACAACCTGTAATTAATAGTCCTAAGAAAACTTCTCCGCGAAATAAATCGTGTTTTTTTTGTTCCACAGCTCATCTATGACCTAGGCAATCCAATATGCAGTTAATCACTTATAAAATACCCAAATTACCTATAAATGCATATTACTTTGTGCTTGTTACTTTAATACTGTTGTTAGAATTTTCCTGTTGTTCAGTACATAATTCTGCATTTTTCTTTTTACTTCCTAGTGGTCTATCATCCCTGTATTCTTAACATTCTCCAAGGTCTTTTTCAGAAAACTTTTCCTTCACATTATCATCTACTATATTTCTACGTGATTGTCGTGTCTCAAAATATTGCCAACACAACATGTCCCTCTTTGATGCATGCAGCAGTGAAAAGGCAAGCCCACTCTTTTTTTCTGTTCACCTCCTTGTATTTCATTTTATCCGTCCACTTTGCCTTTACATACATTTTCTATCATATGGTCACGAAAACTTCCTTCCTTGTATGTATTTTTCTAAGTTTCATGTTTCTGCCTATAAGAGTACCACGGCCTTCTTTCCATATAGGTATATGAAATTACGTAAGAAGCTGTTCGTTAATATTTTTCAAAAAAATGCCTTCGGTATCAGATTCGACCAACGGCTATGCTTATGACATGATCTAAGGAGTGGATGATATATTTATATTTTTAGGTAACTAGACGGGTATATATATTCATGGCGTATTAATATTTGAATAATTTTCGACTATCTTCGATTTTCAACGCTAAAAGTGTATACCAATTATCTATAACTCATGCATAAAAATATTTCATCTTATTTATACTGAGAAATTAAAAAAGGCTGCGAGAATTTTAAACAAGTCTTAAGCCGGGAAAAATTAGTATCAAGCAGGAGTGATGCGTCTTCTTATAGGGTTAAAAGTTATTGCCATGGCAACGAAGAAAGATAATTGAAAAATATTTTTATAAAACTAATTAAAAGGCTTAATTGGCTCTCCAGGAAATAATCCCAGGGGATATATCATTTCCTCCCCTCATTGAGTCAGAAACAAGAGTTAAACACACAGTAGAGTTCAAAGTTTGACCGAAGTGTGGCATAATGAACCATAGTGGCAATTTATTACTCGAAACATTGAGATATTCTCCCTTCATGAGCCTCTGCGGAAACGTATATTGCCTCTGAGGAGAATTAATGAATGTAATTTATGATTTAAGTAATGCTCTGTGCCATATTTAAGGATGGAGTGGCAACGACCCTTGGCATATACATCACCTAGCATAAATTCCCGGAAATGGAGCATGTTTCTCACACAGGTAGCGGTTGCTTACAGCTTTCAAAAGAGGTAAGAACGGAAAAATAATTTTTGACAGAAAAAAAACACTATTATCCAATAATAATACGTTATTTATCTGTAGAAATCATTATCGCCACACATATTTCGTTGCTACAATGATTTTGATTCAGATGGTAACCGCAGCATGAGATCAAAAATTGAGCTTAAGAGAAAAAGTAGAGTGTTAAGATTATTAAAATCACAATAATTATTAAAGTATTCTATTGATTAAGGTAAGTTTCCATGGATCATGTACGAAGTATTCTGGCTCTCTCCACTCCCTTCATGGACCTCTCTCTTTAACTATCCTCTTCCTTCCTCTCCCTCGTTTACTCTACATTCTTCCCTTAAGCACTATTTTCAACACCCCTTTCCCGGTCAGTGCTCGCTTTATTCATACCTTCTGTATTTCCGTACCTTATCTAGAAGCTGCTTCTTCTCACCCACCATGTTCAGCACTTCGTCGTTTCTCCTCCTCTCCGTTCACTCCACTATCTTCATTCCTCTCCACACCCACATCTTGAATACCTCCAGTCTTCTCTCGTCCTCCTTCCTAAGTTTCCACGTTTCCGCATCGTAAAAAGCTACACTCCAGACCAAACTCTTCGCTAACCTTTTCTTTCAATTCTTACGTTACAATCCTCTCATAAGCTCCTTCCTGTTTATGTACGCCTTCGTTTACTGCTGTATCCATTTTCTGCTAGTATGTTACCCAAATAGTTGAATTTCTCTACCTGCTTAAGTCTTTCCGCCAACTTTTACCTTGAGTCTCACTTTCCTAGTTCGCGATGCTTCACATAACCGTATATCTTAGGTCTTTTTGTGATTAATCATCATGTCATATTTCTCGCAACGACTGTCTATTGCATTCACTGGAGTCACGAGCATCTACTATATCCGCGAACCTAACTGATTTCAACATCATTCCTCCCACTTTTACTCCAGCTTCTAACTAATCCCACGCTTCACTCACCATCTCCTCAGAGTACACATTAAAAAGCAGCGGCGAGCCAACTCTTGCCCACCCAGATTCTCCATCCGCTACCCTCACTTGCGAAGTATGGGCCGTATACAGATTAGGAATGAGCCGCCTGTCCCTTCAATACACACCTATTCTCTTGAGAATATCCATTAACTTTATCCAGTCTACTCTGTCAAATGCTTTTCCGAAATCCATGAAGCAGGCATACACGTCCTGGTCAAATGGGCCACCTTTCCCTCTAATCGCCGCCTGTTTTCTGAAGAATTTCCATTTAATAAAATCACATTGTTATAATTTCAACCGATTCAGGTGTGATATAGTGGAAGGTATATTGACAAAAATGGTTTTGTTCCAGACGATTGCTCTGTGAGCCGAAACGCGTTGTACGCATTAAATACTTTTAGAAAGGTGAACTAACTTTTATTTCTACAATCACACTGTTACACAATAATATTTTGGAATTAGGTCCAGAAGAGGGTGAAAAATTCATTTTTGCGGTGAATTAAAAAAGCAGTTCTTGTGCGGAGATATTTTCCTAGATAGAGCAATCTTTGCAGTCTAACATTCTAATTTCGAATACTCAAGGTGTCTCTTAGAAACGCATTGCGGAAATTGAGATGGCTATGGAGGTTTGGAAGAGGGGAGGGTGGTGGGGATGGAGGGGAAATGCCCATCGCTACCCCTCCCACTTTCATCTTCTCGCTTCTGCACGCTCCGAGGCGTTTATCCAATTACGGCAAAGGACTCTCACACACATCTCCTCGCCCCACTATGCGTCTTCCTCCTGTGAACCACTTACGCATCCTCTCATAGTGTTTCATGGCAAAATGTCTTTCTGCCGCCAGTAGGCTCCTCTTTTTTTTTGGGGGGGGGGGGGAGAATTCTTTTCCCACCCACTCCTCCGATTTAGGGCGCCTTACTTCACGGTTTTTGGCTCCACGAAGGGAGTTTTGTGAAGAAATCGGATTTGGATGGTTATATATTTTGACTTAAGTCCTTTTCAAATACCTTACGACCAAGGTGGTGGTCCAGTTCGTGAAAGAGGGTGAAATTCTTCTTAGATATTACGGAATAGTTCTCATCAAGCATTGCCATTACTGGTTCCTATTCGTCACTGAAAAAGTAGTTTTTTGACCAGTAGCCTCTCAAATTACAACCAATAATTTAAGTCCGTGTACTAGGCTCAAAAACATTTGAAATAATTGTAGTGTGGCACTTGTGTTCCCGTGGGATCAGTTAAAAAATTTCGGTAGTTAATAATTCCAATAGATCTTATCACTACTGAATAAAAACTTCTAAACCCTCGGAACTGGCGAACGATTGAACGATTGAAACAATCGTTATGCAACTTTTTACTAATGAGTAATAAAATGGGTGTGGGTGTCAGTCCACATGAAAGAAACTGCTCAAAGTCTCCATTGACGTACTTCAGACCTATTATTGTAAAGTATTTATTTATTTAAAAAAATACATTTTTTAACAAATTTCGTAAGCACTTGGCTTATTTCTTCCATATAGATTTTTTCGAACATAAGGGGCTTTTTTAGCATTAGGTTGTTTGTTTTTACGTTGAATTTAATTGAACTCAATTGAATTGAATTCGCTCTGAACCAATTGGTTATTCGAAAATGATACGTCATTGATTCAAAATTAATAATTATCCCTTTATATTAAGAATACAATATTAATTTTTCAACTGTGACATTTTCTAACCTTTGAAGAATTTGTCACCTGTTTTTTTCATTTGCATGAGAAGTATACGGGTAGTTAATAAGGATCTCAGATGTGATCGACTATTTTGGATTCTATACAGCATATTTATTAATATTTATGCCAAAAATCTTCTCCATTACGAGAATTTACGAGATTATACTAAGGTGCCTCAATAATTTTTTTTCTTGTACAGCATTTACATGCCTCGATGAAATGTAAGTCTTATTCTCAATTTTAAGTCAAAAAGCATTATTCGATCGTAGAGTTAATTAAAAGGGATTTTATAGAGGAATTTTGTTTTTATTCCCCATTCATTATGAACGAATAACTTTTGCAAGTATATTTTGTTACTTGCTTACCACAAGATACAGAGAAAAAGTGAGGGTGTTTATGAAGAATATCAGTGAGACAGAGACTGAGTCAATATTTGAAATGAAAAACTTAGGGTATGGTTAATTATGTTGTTCTGTTGACTCATTAATTGTGTATTCCTCGACCAAACCCTCGCGTTCTCCATTCTTATTGAGACAACTATTTCTTTTCTTTTTTATCATTTCCTCAGAATTCTATTTCGCTCTCATATCCTCTGACAGACGCTTTCCTTTCATTCTTCAAAAATTTTCATCTCGATGAAATGGCTCCTTTTCTCTTTCTTCCTGGAAAATTGTCACTCCCTCCTATTTCTGCATCAGTTATTGACAAAAGAGTAGTGCCGAGAATCGATTTCCAGAGATCATTTCCGCAAAGTGGAAGCCTCTCAACGCTTTTATTCCGGTCTGCTGGGTGAGCCATTTTCTTCCTTAGCTTATGGGCTTGATATTAAAGTGATTCACTGCTACATGCCTGCAGCATTGAAAGGTAGTTCTTAAATTTATGCAAAGCATAATATATGCGAAGAATCTTGGATTAATCGGACTCTTATAAACCGCCCGATTCACGAAACTCTCATCCTTGGTAGTATTAATTCAATGTTGTGAAAACATTTTCCTGGTTGCAATGTTTAGCAATGTTATGGTATCAGCATAATGCTTATTCCCACGTGAAATTTAAAAAACTGTTATACGCAAACTTTAACTAAGAGACTGCATAACCCTGTCTTACACCCATGGTGTGTACGTTCATTTGGTGAACTGTATTTACGGATAACCGTGAACCAAACCAAGCTTCTTTTCTTCATGTATCCTATCTTTCACCTTTTATTAAATTAAAACTCTTTCATCTCATAATTGAAAACAACTCCATATTTCATGATTAGGTTGAAAACTAGCTACGTCTCTTAATCAGTCTACGCAGCTTTACGCTTAGTCACTTTGTTAACTCTCCCAACGACATCGAGGATAAGAATTGTGGACAGCGTAATGTCATTCGACACACAACGGAAAAAAAGATGTAGAAAATGAAAGTACAACCGATAAAGCCGACAAAGCAATCTTTCTGAAGTGTCAGGCTGGTTTTAAATCTCACAAGTTCATATCTACACAGGTTGGTGGTTACTGTGTCGCCTCGGATATTTTAAAAATGATTGTGGTTGCATACGTCGCCATGGAAACCTGTCGGTCAAAAAATCACACCACAAGTCATTTCTTTTTTATGAGGCGCTTGGCCTGGATTATAGGTGTCTCACATTTACGCTCTTTGGCATCGTAACTTTGGAGTCACATGATACTTCTTTAGATATTTTATAGGTGCATGATCTAAAACTATTTATACATATTTGATGAGCATCTCATGGAACAGAAAATGAATTATGAAAGAAGAAATGGGATTTTTAAATACCTATTCCGCATCAAAATTAGAATTAGCTATTCCAGAAGGTGGCCGAAGTCAAACATAATTTTTACCGTGTGGTATCCAATACTCGAGCTGATGTTGTCATCAAAGGTGTTGCGGTGAAGGTTATGTATGAACATATCTGCTTGAACACATGGTGATGTTGCGTCTCTGTGCTTATTGCTTTCACCTTTTTTCTTGAAGAGAAAGTCGTAGTTTCTTCCCATACATACGCCCTATACGCCCTATAGGGTATCTCAGGGAGAAATACCCTTGTGTCCTGAGAATCAAGATAATGCGTAGTTTTCCTTCTTCGCTGAGAGTTCTCGGGCTTTATGCGTTCGTCTTTTGTCCGTTTCGGACCGAGTCGACTTTGGAGTCGTGCTTTGCGACGTGGGTTGTGGCTCCTCCTCCTACTCTTCATTTATTTTGTCGTCGGCTCATCCCCTTCATCCTCACTCCCACGCTTTCTCCTTTAATCCCCTCCCACTCCATTTCTCCAAGACTTCCCTCAGCTCCGTTTTACATTCCCTCTTCCACCCGTTTGCCCTTCCATACCTCCCCCCCCCCTTCTTCTCGGTCGCTTTTCCTTGCATGTCACACAGAGGACAGTGGACGTTCTCTCTGAAGCCTGCCGCAGTCAAAAAAAGAAACCGATTTGGCTTCAGAATTACGATCTTGAACGATGATGTTGACCTGTGCATGGTATCAGGTCGACTGTTCACTTTGTGGAAATTCATGGCAATAAGATAAAAAAAACAGCTCTATTAATATTCCACACTATTTTTTTATCGACAGGTTTTAACGTTTACACGTAATTATCAAGAGTTGTCTGAATTCAAATTATTACAGCTGCATGTATCTTATTATTGTGCAAGTTATCCCGTTAAATATTTCTTTGTAAGGCTCGTTTATAGCCACGTCGTGGGAAATATTTGGAAAATTACATGTATGAGCCTCTGTGGAGAACTGGAGAAAGTTGGCGTAACGTCAAACTTTGCCTGACTTTAACATTATTTATGTATACTATATACTTAAGGTTCAGTTTTAACCCAGTGTCAAAGTATATGTACTCATAGTTTTATAGATATAGTATTAGTATAAGGCCAATGAAGTGTGGTATAAAAACTGAATGTGACTTATTATTACTGTAGTTACCTACAATAAAGCGTAATTTATTTATGCCAATGGACGTAACTCATTATTTGTATTTAAATTATTTTTTTAATCTTTTAGTTCTGAAACTCGATGTAAAAACTCTTAGCAGGTACTACATATGAATATTATTTATATAATTGCGCTGACTTAAAAGGAAAAGTATCTGTGTATTAATGTACACGTCAGTTTTTGTAACCGCAACTTCCATTTTATTGTGATTGAAGTGTTCAAAGGAATTCAGTAGGCGGAGAAGAGCCGCAATGTGGGGTATTTTCTGTATTAGCTTATTTTTGCTTTGTTTGGCGATTCCGCCTGTCCGAACACAAAAGCGATCCAGAGATTTGTCCTCCGTCATCAGAATTTCCGAGTGCCACCGGAATTTAACGAGAATTCGCAATCAATGGGCCGAGATAACCAGCTCGAGCGCGATTCAAAACCGGGTATCCGTGATTTACATGCGGGGAATTTGTGTTCCCACCAAGGCCGGCTTCAGACCTCCGACCGTTCTGTGGCGGGAAATTTTTGCCCACCTCAAATATCAGTTGCGTTCTTTATTTACCAAAAATCCACTTCTACTCGTAGCCATTGCTAGTTTTATATTCTCTTTTATAAGCTAATACTGAAATATTGTAACGCTCGTTGTGAAGGCCGTTGTGGGCTGTTTACGGGGAAGTGGGAAATAAATAAATAGGTGTCCGGCATACATATTCTTATGTACGTGGGGGTACCATGTTCTTAAATTAAGGGCCGTTTGGTCATAGGAAAAAATATACTCATATGAAACAAATTTTATTGGGACTTTTTGTTGGCTACAAATCTGTTTCACTTCTCTAAATAATCGCCGTTCACTTCTAAGCACTTTTCGTACCGTTGCACCAGCTTCTTTAACCCCTCTGCATAGAAGCTCACCGCCAGGGAGTTGAAACAATTGACGACGACGTTCTTAAATTCCTCTTCGTTTTCGAAATGTTGTCCTAGTGCCTAGTTGCCTGTTTCAAGTGCAAGAAGAGGGCAGTCCTCCTAAGTAGACGACTAAGGGCAAGGTCAGGACTGTATGGTGGGTGGTCAAAGAGTTCCCCACGAAAATCTTGCATTTTCTTATTGGTTTTTACAGCAGTGTGGCTAAGCCCAATTGGTACAACTCTCAGACGGCGATGCTCTATGCAGAGAGGTTAAAGAATCTGGTGCAGCGGTACGAAAGTGCTTAGAAGTGAACGGCGATTATGAAGAGAAGTGAAGTTGGTTTGCAGCCAACTAAAAAGTGCCAATAAAATGTGTTTCATATGAGTATATTTCTTCCTGTGACCAAATGGCCCTTTCTTTGTGAATCATCATCATCATCACTGGTCAACAATCCTAGGATTGGTTTGACGCAGCTCTCCACTCAGTTCTCCTATCAGCTAATCTTTTCACTCCTACGTATTTCTTCTCTTTCACATCTCTCTTTACTTGTTCCATATATTTATATTATTAAGAATTATAGAACAATCCAAATTCCGACGAAGCAGTAATTATTCTAAAACAAGAGTTAACAAAATACTATGCAAAATTCGAAGGACCAAATATTTACTTTAATTATCTAAAATCGTCCGCAAATCTTCAAATACTGTTTAGCATTACTCTTTCGCATTCATATTTTATATAATTCATGAACATATACAGAAAATATTCTACCTGTTGTGTTTATCGGAAGAATATTTTTAAATAATCTGCGATAAATCCTACGGTTATTTCATCACCTGCCATGGTTTTCAAGGATACGTTTTCGATTGGCGAGAGATATGTTATTGTAATGAGTTACCTGGCCCACGACCTACCTTAAATATATTTCAATAAAATATTATTGGTACTTGCCATATTCCAATGTTAAGTTGCTAGATCTAAATTTAATCTCTTGTAATACTTTCGAGAGATTTGTAATGGCGTGTCTTGAAGTGCTATTTAATGTGAAATATAACGGGGTTTGTTTTTGGAAACCCTTTTAATATAGTTGCTAATTTTGTATGTGTTGCCTTGCTGTAATAATGTCATAAAAAGTCATCTGCCCAATTCGCAATGAAATACAATCAAAAATGAATTATAGCTCGCAGCTACATTCATGGAGTTGCTTTTTTGTCGTAGATGCTGTTTACTCCCAAACATATCACACCTCCAAATTTTTCACTACATTTAATATTGTCAACAAGAAAGTCTTTCGAAAACCCTGTCTCAAAAGCCATTGGAAAATTTTATTTGTGATTATTTTAAGATACCATTCACCTTGAGAGTGATAATTTAAAATTAAAACTTTGTGTATGTGCACAGTATTTATTATTGTACCACGCGTTTCACCGAATCACCTTCGCCATCATCAGATGCAAATGCCAAATTCCAATGTTATGTTGCTAGATCTAATTTTATCTCTAGTTATACTTTCGAGAGATTTGTAATGGCGTGTCTAGAAATGCTATTTTATGTGAATAATAACGGGGTTTGTTATGGGAAACTCTTTCGATATAATTGCTTTTCATCAGGCATTTGCACCTGATGATGGCGAAGTTGATTTGCTGAAACGCGTATTACAATAATAAATACTGTGTACATACACAACCTTTTAATTTTCAGTTATAATTAATATGTTCCACAACATCTCGCCAAAACACCGTTGAATACATTCACCTTGAGTTTTGGCGTGGGTCTTGGTTGATACAGTAGCGAAACCTGAGACTCGCATTTGATCAGGAGTATCGTTAATATCGTCTCCTCATTAATGCATAATTTAAGGATATTTTCTTTGCCCTTGAAATTAATTTCAAAAATGACGAAGTCACTGAAGGGAAATATGAATAAGGTTTACAAAGCTACGCATAACTATCAGCCGCTGAAATATTAAACTTTACGAATGAGATATAAAATCTTTTGAATGAGAGAACATTTTTTTGTAGAAGTAGAATGAAGAAGAAATGTAGAAGTTTCCATACACTAGCGTCATCCTGATTGATAACTTTACTGGGTGTAGCCAATTTTATTTTGCTTATACATTATGACGCTTCATATCGTTTCATCCGAAATTAATTATATATTCGCGTTTTTAAGATTTGTTTAAATTGACAGCCATTCTATTGTAGGATTTACTTTGGATAGTTTGGCTATGAATCTCAAGGAGAAATGTAGCCGATTTAAACTGAATGGATATCTAGTTTTCTGCATTATTTACATGAGTTTCAACCCTATCCCTATTTTTTTGTTCGAATTCACTTGAATAAGTTTTTTAATTCTACTGAGCATCACCGTAAAAAATCTCTAAATTCTATTAGGTTAATTTTTTATGAATACCATCATCGGGAGACGTAGGGAGTATTAGTAATAGAGATATAGGGAGTGGAAAGTATTATCAAAGATTGAATTTGTGTTTTATTAGGCTGCTCCTTTCTTAAACTCAAGGTCCAGAGTATTGTAAAGCGTTTCATTTTCCTACACTTTCTTCTTTTTCAAGGTTATTTTTATTTCCATCCAAGAAATTATGGCTTTGTTCTATGTACGATTTTCCTCCATAAATACAACATTTTAAAAATTTATACAACACTCACTATAATTTAACCGGAGTCATTTATTTTTTAATTCTATGAATTAATAATATAATTTTTTAAACTGACGCTCAGTGCGCTTTACACCAAATAACGTTGGTTTATTGAAATTTGGTCGTGTTCTCCAATGTCGTCGAGAGCCCTTGGCAGCCATTCCTAGTTATTCTTCATCGCTCCGAAGAAATACAACCTTCTGTCCTTTCCTTCCGCTCCAATTTCTTAGATAATTCATGGCTGGAATCCCGCCCTCTTCATTCGACCCAGGAATCTTCCACTGCCCTCCTCCTCGCAAGAGAGAACCTATTGTCTGTGGAAACCGAGAGTGCTGGAGTTATCAGCGAAGCGCTGTCCTCGCTGCCGCTCGGGAGAGTTTCACCATCCCACCTCCCACCCTCCAAACCCCATCTTTTGCATTCGACCGCAGCTGATTTTCCTCATTCTGTGCACGATCTGGCGTCTTGATATTCACCAAAGCTCACATCAAGAGGAGTATTGCAAAGATGATATCATTAAATACTACGATATTACTGCGAGCTGCTATGATATAGATATTTGACCTAGGTCAATTGAGTACAAGCATTAATCTGAACTTCCGGCAAAAGTAGACGATTTTATGAAATAGTTGAAAAAGGGAGCAACGTTATAAATCGACTTATCACGTAAAATATTAAAATGAAAGAAGGTATCAATTTAAGAATGTAAAATTTTAGGCGAAATTGTATATCTAATGCTATCGGGAAAGAGAATATCTCCAAGCATGTAAGGCAGTGGCGTAACTATGGGAGGGGATGAAAGGATAGATCCTTTTCCTCCCCCCCCCCCCTACAAGCCTTGGAGAAATTTTAAAAATATTTTAAACTATTACGTATTGACGCACATACAATAAATTAATGAGATTAAAGATAAATTTTAAACGCCAAAATAATGTAAAACCTATTTCCAGGCATGTCATTTTTCAAAAAATTTTTTTCCCGGACCGCCCGTTATCAGGGGAGGGAATTGACTCCCACGACCCCCATCACCTCCCAAAGCATTTTCCTACTTACGTATGTGATGTAATGCATATAAGAAGTAACAGGGGACGTGTAGGAGGCATGTTACACTTTGGGTTCAAATAAAAATTACAAATTTGTTAAAATACGTTTCATATTTGCTCCATTTTCGCCATAGACTGCATGGCTAGCACTCAACCTACAGGTATGCCAAAAATTAATTGGAGAATATTAAATAGAGAAACAGGAAATGTTAAAAGGAAGGTTTTCTCAGAATATCGACAGTGAAACACATGCATAAATGCAGAATATTTTACTGGAATGAGAAATTACTCATATGTAGGACAAGTGAGTATTAATGCAATAATTACGGTATTTAGCTATTAATTTGCTTTGAAAATGCTTTGCTTAGCTTGAAAATGCTTTGAAATTCATTTCTTTTTGAATACTGGAGGCTGATTACATGTTGATGAGATTAACATATGTATCGTGATATCATCGTATGTGGAGGGCTTGGCTACTGATCTTGCAGCCGGTGCCGGGTTCGGTTCTGGGTTGAACCGCGAGTAAAGCCTCGAGTCACCTCAAATCTAACATCCTCAATGTACGAGTTGTCTCAAGGATAGGAATTGCCTCTCCTATCTGAATATGTTTTAATCGTGTACTTGTAGCTTCTGTGTTGAGTTCTACACTTCCCTAAAGTAACCAACCGTCGTTTCGGGCAAAATTGGTAATTGAGAGTGAGGATAAAGTATTTTCAATTCATGGTTGTAAAACGTGGACTCACAACTGTTTTTTGCAGTTTATTATTACGTGTTTACATTTTAACCTCATGTTTTTAGGAAAATAAAAATTGTATACTTGTGATTTTCAGGCAACGAGAAACGAACTTTTGAGAAACTATGTAATGCAGAGAAATTAATTATCGTTTGACTAGGATTTCCAGAAGTCCAAAATGTGTTAATAATACCCTCACGCAATAATTATTTAGTAATAGCAAGCAATCACGGATTTTCAGTCCTCTTTTAATTAATGTTATCATTATTTTTCATGAATCTGGAGTTAAGAAGAGAAAAAAGTGACTCAGCTGGGCCCAACATCCTTGGATGGAAATATGCCCAAATTGCTTTTAAATCCGGCCGATAGAAGATATCGGTCTCGATATTGAACAATCAATTTAAAACTCCATCGAAGGTCATTTTATTCGATAATATGGTTGATAAATGGTCTTTTCTCTGACTGGCTGAATTTTTCTTGGTTGGTTAGAGTTAGCCTGGTAACGCTTGGTTTTTGCGAAGGAGGCTTTTCGATGACACATTACTCCCGCACAAATGGTCTGATATCTTGATTTATTTCTGGATAACAACTATCCTTATCAGAATCATATATTTAGGATAGGTGTGTATATAAATCCTTATTCAAATATTATCCAATTCTCGGAATTGAAGTCGAAGTGATATTTTCACCTCAATACTTTCACTGAGGTACAATTTTCGTATTTCAAATTAAGTAAGATGGATAATAGAGGCACAAAGGACACAGGTGGTTTGGATGGAGCGAATACTGAGTTGGGAGGAGATTTTTAAAATAGGTTTTGAGTGAATTATGTGGGTAAACGAGGGAGATGAAGGAGGAAGAGAATAGGATTTTTAAGTAGAATGGAGGGGGTTGGGTTTTATTTTGAATTGGAGAGGGAATGATAAACGAAGATATCGTATCGCCCAAAAATTTATGGACTATTTATGGGCAATGCAATATCTTCCGAGTTACGTATGTGATCTAATGCATATAAGAAGCAACAGGGGACGTGTAGGAGGCATGCTACACTTTGGGTTAAAAAAATAATTACAAATTTGTGTAACATACGTTTCATATTTTCTCCGTTTTCACTTTGGACTGTATGGCTAACACTCAACCTATAGGCATGCCAAAAATAATTAGAATATTAAATAGAGAAAATTTTTTAGGAAATTTTAGAAGGAAGGTTTTCTCAAAACGTTGACAATGAAACACACTCATAAATGCTGAATATTTTACTGGAATGAGCAATTACTCATATTTATGACAAGTGAGTAGTAATGTAATAATTACGGCACTGAGTAATTAATAATGCGTTGATTCGATATGTTGTTCCACGACATATCTCGGAAAAAGAATTTATTTTATTTTATTTTTATTTTTTATTTTTACTTTACTTATTTGAAGAGAGAAGTCCATGAATAGAAAGGAGACTAACAGAATTTGTAAATAGGACAACTAAATCTACTTTAACTGTGAGAATACCTCAATAATAAATCAAGTCAACTACTATATTTATTTACAAGGCTTTTATCTATTTATCTTGCACATCTTGAGAGGATAGCGTAATTTTTAAAGAAGCAATACGTTGGGAATCCGAGCAGTAATGCCGAAGGGTGTGTTCCGCGCTCTGAGCTTCCCAACTCTCTTAACTGCCCTCGGTTAATCCGCCCATTTGCGATCCCTTTTTCGCAATTCGAGAGGTCAAGATGTCTCAGCCTTTAAACCTCTTGTCCTGAATCCCCTCTCGGTCTGACGGTCCAATATCCATTTCACCCTTCCCCCCTCACCTCTCCCTGAACGAAATAACCCGGATGGAGTTACCATCCACTGACATCCACCACGGAGCAGTCCGGGAGAGGGGTCGGTCGGTGGTGTCCTTGGGCCTGGTGGTCCCCGGCACCCTCTTCTCCACCCTTCGGGCCTAATTGAAGAGGATTTATAAGTCCCGCGGCGCCTGGGCGCCGAACCCTGCGGAATGGGATCACGGGATATCCAGGAGGGGGGAAGTTGAAAGGGAGGGGGAGGGCGTGGATTCCCATGGCAACGAGGCGCGAATTAAGTGTGGTATCCATTTCTCATCTTTCATCGCATCCATCCCCACACCACTCCTTCCCAGGGTTCAACGCGACGCAGTTTTTTTGCACGTTCGTTTTCTTTTAGTTACTTCAAAAGTTTCGCTACAAGGACCTCTGTGAGGAAATAAAGGATAATGTTACACCATGCCTTGTCTCTATACTACTTTCTCTTTTCACTTTTATCCCTTATTTGTATTGTAATTTAGAAAGTGGTAAAGGGTTTCCATTTTCTGTTAGATACTTTAAAAGTTTCACTGCGGAAACCTCTGTGAGGAAGAAAACGATAATATTACTCCATGCCTTGTCTTTATACTACTTTCTCCGTTCATTTTTATCCCTTGTTTGTGTTGCAATTTATGACGTGGTAAACTAACATTGCGGTTAACATTAATGGTTAACTAATCCATTTTTTTAGCATTTCGGGTTAGTTAGTTCGTGATTAATTGCCTCGTATTTCCGATATGTGCGGTAAGCTACCAAATTATGTCTTCATTCCATGCGTGCATTAAAGTCCTAATATCTATATGTTTACACTTTTCTATCCTCATTTTGTCTCCTGACTACCCTCCAGGGGTAAATTTTCCCATTGCGGTGAGGTTTGAATACCTCAATGTATTCTGAAATTCTTGGATGGATTACAATACTATGTGATAAGGCTTTGAAAGATATTTGGTTTCGAATGAAGGCAACAAAGTGATATTCATATATTATGAGTTTATTTTGCATACTTCTCCAATATATTGTCTAGGAGTTAGTAATATCGGTTAATTTTAAAGCATATTCATAACTATTGCTTTGAAACTCTTTTGTCTCAGAAAATCTAATCGTTTTTTTCGTAATACTATTTGTTTAAAATTTGCGTAAACGTAAATTTAAGTGCATTTGTTCAGCAATTAATTATTTCTATTCAACGCTTGAATGTAAAGTCTAGCATATGGTCATATTTCAATGAAGGAATTCTCTATCGGATATATTCATATATTTAAATGTAAGAATGATATAATTTCTAATTCCAAATGACCATTGAAAGTGAACTTGATTACCAGTTATTTCTTCAAAATCAACTTTATTATTCTCATATTTGTGAGTTTTTTTACAGTTTAATCGATCCAAAATGTCGAAAACGCTCGTAAAAAGAAACTATCAAACCGAAACATTTCGTAACTTGAACACGCTTTTTTGTGCTGTCGCGGAATTTCCCGTGGGGCTTGTTCATTCTGGATCAATATTCACCTTACAGCATCTTGCAGTTCAATAACTTAGCTGAGCAATTTCAGTTTTACGGGGAATAATGTTCCCCAAAAAACCGTAATTTTTTTCTAATTAACGCGATCCACATTTGATAAAATAATGATATTAATTTAGCGATATGATTCACTCTCTAATTTATTATGATCTATAAAGGGGAGTGTGTGAAAACCGGGTCTCAGAATGCAAACAAACTTTGTAATATCATATATAGGCATTCTCGAAACATACGTATATACGTAAAGTAATATTTTGTCGTAGCCCAGTGGTCATAGTCTCCGTTTGCCATACGGATGTCCCAAAGTTGGGTCTCATATGCCTCAATTATCATTCATCATTCCTTTTTATTTTTTTTACAGAAACTTACGATTAAAAATTATTTCCGTGATTTTCACTGAAAATTTTATTCCTATGCAAGGTCATTTTTTATGCGCATGCGACGTCTGATGATTTGCTATTTTTCACACGGAAGCCTTTTTTGATTAATTTTATGACCCAATTTTCGGACACTTATAATATTGTTTCGGATAAGCAAGGGTAGAGGCCGCAACAGTCATTTGCCATTTTTTCACACGAAAGCCTCATTTGATTACTTTATGTCCGTGTCGCAACACGACGCATTATTTCGATGCACATGTATAGTAGCGGTAAAATTATCGCAAAGCTAAAAAAAAATCATTAACTCTTCTAATTCTAGCTCTTTGGCGGCCAGTTCAGGAACTACTTATCTTACAAAATTTTGTCCTCGTTATGTTGTCGTGCAACCGAGATTTTTAATAGCTATATGCCCCTTACATCGAGGAAATATCTTATCGGACACATTATGACAACGCGCTAAAGATCCAGCTACGAATTCCTCCCCATATTCTCCGAAGTATACTTCGACCACGACTCACCTAGAATCGAGTTTATCTCGTCGGGAAATCTGTGAACTCAGCCGACATATTGGGCATTGAGATTGGTTTTAGGGCACAATCGTCCCGGTGGTGTAGTGGGCAATGCATCATGCAACGACTCAGAGGTTCCACGGATAAAGTCTCAGTGACGGATGATTTGATGCTACACACACACAGTGGATATTTTTCTGATCTTAAACTTTACAAAACCTATCACAAGGTCTAGAGGATGTTGCATGGCTATTCAATTACGCGCCTATTTATTCGTTGAAATTTAACTCCTATATTGCAGAAAATTTGGGCAAATGACTGTGTGAAATGAATTTTTCAGACTAACTTTTCCGCGTCATCCAGCCCCGCTTCAAGGCCCCTAACATTAGCTGCATATGCGAAGTATCACGGCCTACTCCTCTTCCCTCATTTTAAGGGAAAATTTCTCGGAAGATCCGCAGAGCCGAGTGAGGGCAGTACATTGAGCTGCCCAAACTCAGTAGTTTTCAATCGAGAAACTTTGGGTGTCTGCTTGTGTATTTCATCAGAAACGTTGAGCAAATAATTGAGCATACAGAATTTTAGGCTTGCCCTTAAAATTTCCGATAAAATGTGCATTACGCCCTCATAAAAAATATTACGCCTTCATAAGAAATATTACGCCTTCATAAAAAATATTTCATCATTATCATAGAACTAATGTTTCTTCGAAGTCATAGGAATATTTGACTGCTGGCTTTGGCGGTTTTTCACGGTGGGGGTCAATTATTTTCATTGGACCACCTCGCACCGTCAAGGTATTTATTGGTGTCTAAAGGCTTCACGTGGGATTCGAATCCATGACCCTTTGGTCAGCACCCGAAAGCTTAAGCCACTCGGCCATCGAACTGCCCTTCGTAGCGTCCTATCCCCTTTATTCCTTAGCCCGTCGGTCGAGGAACCTTTGTTGAAACCCTTACTAGTTCAGTGTCCTCATAATCATCCTTCTCATTGCAGCCCCAGCTGAAAGATCTCCCTAAGTACGTCTCCATTGTTGCAATCCTTTCACTCTTCATTTTTTTATTTCCATTGAAAGCTCCAAATATTCTCCATCTTTTGTTTCCTCAGCGCTGCGTGTCCGCATAGGATTCTTGTATTTTCCTTTGCTTTCCTTTTTTGTGGTCCTTGTTAGGGCTTTCTCGTTCCTTTCATCATCATTTTCTTCCCTCTTGAGGATTTTGTTCCGAAACGACACGAAATACGTGAGCTAAATGACGAAGTATTGATTGCTGTGTCCATTGATGGCATTTTTTTTATTTAAAGAGGAAACAAATAGGTATGATAGTCCCAGAGCTTTCAGTAATAAGGCGGGTAAAATTAAAAATTTTCTAACCATATGAACTTCTTAAAAAAATTCGGCTAGATTTGCCGGCTAGTTTCCAGCTGAGAGTAGCTGGAAACGTTTTACTCGCTAGGGACTTGATATTTGATACACGGATTTCCAAATAGTTAATTTTTAGTATAAGCCCATTGTATTTGCGAAACTGTATTATCCCCTCCGGTATCAGATACTAACTGTTCCCAAGATATTATTTTTTGTGAGTGAGTTTAAATTGTTCAGTTTGAAAAAAATGGCGTAAAACTTATGTGGTCATTAAATTGAAGTTCACAAAGGAAACGGGATACTCGCCGTCAAAAACTAGCCGCTTCTTGAAATAAGTTATTCCCTTTCGAAATCCATCTTTGTCTTTACAAAGTATAGGAAATGGCTAAATAGGACAGGCTGGAACGGATCGGTTGGTTTATTAGCAAGCAATACAGATGAATTTCCTTTTTGGTAATTATCCGCTCGGTATGGAATATGCGTTTGATATGATATGCACTAGTGTATGATCATGATTCTATAATAATGGTTTATTCAACTCACTTTTTTCTTTTCAATTGTACTACGTAAAAATTCCCTTTTTTGCCATTTTTTTAATTTTCTACGTGTACAGCGGCCTCAGTTATCTTGTTTGTACGAATGCCGTTCCCACATCCGGGAGTTTGAATTTCTTCCATGATACAATATCGCAACGCTCTATCAATGTGTTCTCCAATCAATTGCTTTAAGCAACCCACTCGTATTTGCTGGCGGATCTGTGTTGTCTTCGGGTTCCATTGTTCTACGCGACGCATTGCTTTGGCAGCCAGAATTCCGTTATTTCCGGAGCTACGGATTTCTCTCCCCTTAGTTAATTCAGTCCGAAAACGCTCAGTTTTGTTTGAATCACTCCTCGCGAATCACTTTGGTCGTCCAGGAGCGCGAGATACAGTCGACAATGAAGAATTAGATTATATTCAGTGGACTTGGCCATACTTAGATACTTGTATTTTGTACTCTCTTTCTGGAGATGTTTCCATTATTTTTATTGTTGGTGGTCACTGGCTACACCCAGAATTGAACCTACCTCCCTTAAATAAGTATCGAGCGTGTCATTAATATCATGTTATCAAGTATCATTTAAGCGATACTTATTTACTCGTGGTATGGGCAGTTTGTTGGGAGGCATATTTTGTTAGAAATAGCCGCGAAACCGCATTCCATAGCAGTATTCTTAGCTGTCAGCCGCTGGCTAGTGGTCATAGCTCTGGGTTTTTATCAAGCAATTGGTACATTTGGGTAAGAGGGTTTCTTGAGGATTTTCAACGTCTAACCTGAACCCTTTGTACCGTAGAACATTGTTACATTTGAAGTGTATTCAGAAGTGCTAATCTAGGAGGCGCAGATCATAGTTTACTTTTTTATCATTCCCCATATTTATTTCTTTTCTTAGCAATTATTGTTGCCTTATTTCATGATTTTCAGTGACTATAATCGTTGTCTTCGAGGCAAAATATTTCTGAGGGTTAAATCGACTTTCATCTCATCGATCTCAAGAGAAGGCATATTTTTCTTTCCCCATCTTCTAAGCACCCTATTCCCTTCCTTCTTTTTTTATATTTTCTGAAGAGGAAAGCATTAGTTCTTTACCTGAATTACTAATTACAACTAATGCTCGAGTAAGTAGCAAAAATATCATATAAGAACTAAACAAAAAAAAATTAAAATCAAAGTGATGACTGTTGACTTTATTTTACGTTTGGCTTGCAAAAAGAATTGAAACCAAATCTTTGGAACTTTATCGGGATTCAGAAAAGGGTTCGCTAATATTAAGGATTGAATTTACTAAGACGGATTCCAGGAAAAAGCCATGAAAATCTGGACATGTGTAGTACTGAGTGCAGGTCAGATGGAAGGCTATGATACTAATGTTAGAAGTTATCTCGGGATCCTTTATTTATTAAGAGCAATATAAATCAGTTTTGTATTCAAATTAAGTCAGATACAAGCAGACTTGTACTCGATAGTGAAAATGAGTGATAGAAACTTGTAAAAGTTCTCCTCTAGTGTCCTCACCTTGACTCAAAAATATAAATAAGGAGGTGACAAATCAGTGTATTACTGACTTATGTCATCAAAACCAATATTACCTAATTCATTTCACCGAAAACACTATAAGCAAAAAATAATATGAATAAAAAACTTTAAAAAGTAATAATTACTCAATATATTTTGAACATCATAATAATTTGTCAGTAGCCAGTAGAAAGTGTGGAAAATGTCAGCTGGATCATGTTTCTGAAAAAATACCCCAACCATGTGAAAACCCTCAGACATTTCATTGAACAGCTGTCAGAATTTTTCTGAGTAGGCTATTGATAGACATAAATGGTTGGAAATACATAATGCGTTACTACAACGTATAGTATACTCATTATGAAGAAATTTATGATTTATTGAGGCACGAGAATGTTTTTTAATTTAAACTCCGTTGTGGTAAGGAGTTTACCCCATATTTTAAAAATTTATATTTTTTGGCATACAACAGCTCAAAATAGTATTATTAATTAAAATTATTAACTTAATTGAAATTGAAAAGGCGTATTTATCCTAAATATAATTCAATTTACATTAATAACTCATTTGGTCAAATTTATTTTCCGGATCATTAGGGAAATCAGCACGTAATGAAGCATTTCATAGCAGCTATTCCTCTCTTTGGAAATATGTATCATAAATCGTCTATCAGATTTTATATCTTTCCATAAATGATGATTAAAAATGTCCTTTCGTGAATTTGAGTGGGCATAAACTCATGTAGCCGGAAATGCTTTCGCATTAAAACATTTTATCAGTTACCGATGGAATTTCCACAGGCATTTCAATCGTATTAATCTAAAAGCCTGTCCATCGGTGCATTTTCTGTTTGAGAGCCTTTAGAGGGAAAGTATGCGGAACTAATAACTCACTAAACGAAATTTTGCAAAGGCCGTAACCTTTGACAGCTAGTAATTTCATAGAAAATTAATGGAAGCCGAAAAAATTGTTTTTGAAACAGAAAAGGATAAGCCATGCAATATTCTGTTTTTTTCTAGATATGTCATTCGGTTTTTTTATCGATTCAACTTTGTAAAGAAATAAACATCCAGTTTCGAAAAAAAAATAATTTACAGTTAACAAGGTCGACCGACGATGGTACTTAGTATTGCGCAAAACGCGGGCTAAAATCTGCTTGCTAAAAGATATGTTTTACCGTGAATAGCACATTCATTTAAATAGTTCTTTTTATTTCTCCTCATCTATATGTCAATAAATTAATTTTCTAATTAACTCCATACTTACATTTTCAGTTTTTTGATTTATCTCCTTTTCTAATTAATTTCCAACTCTATGACTATTCTTCCAATTCATGAGGACTGTAGCCGGTTCTGAGGTTGGACGTGTGAATTTATTCCCTGCATATTAGCCTAAATATAATACCAAAAAACTATTTCGCATTGTTGAAATTATTAAAGCACTAGTAAAATTTACTACAGAGGCACGAAACATAATAATTATTACGGTTTATAAGACTAAGAGAGTTGATGATGTTAGGTTTTTTTATTTTTTAGACTTATTTTGAATGTTTTTTATTTGATTGTGCTTCTAATTAAAGAATGCCGCTTATGCTACGCTTTTACTGGAGAAACTTTCACAAAAGGTTCTTCCACGAAGCAATTTAGCCTTCTATTGTATCGGATAGGTAACATAATTGTCATATTTTTATGTTTTATTCAGCCGAAAGTCATGAATAACTTTTCCGGGAGGATTTTCTTTGATCGTAATTTCAGGCATGTTTTGGCCGTCAAAAGCCACGTTTAAAATATTGAAACGAATGTAATTAAATATTTTAAATATTAATGCCTATTCAAAAGTGTTTATTATATAATCTCAAATTATTTTTATTGTCATAATTTAAAAAATCATAATTATATACATTTTTTAATTATCACCACATAAAGTGAGGTATTAATAACGTTTTTAATCCATCACAAAGCTTCCCTCTCCCCCTAAAGTTAGTTCTTGACTATTGTGGTTGTATCAATTTTATCATAGATCTTCACGTTGTTGTGGACAACTGCTGCTTTACTCCGTTTAATACGATTTTCGCCCAGATCCACAGTTTTTTTAAAATAATGCCTTCACTACCCCTCCTCTCCCCTCTCAGCCCCTCCTCACTCACAGACACCACCATCACTCGCTTCCATGCCACCTTCCCACATTTCGTTCCCTCTAGCCTCTCCTCCCCTTGGCCCTGGACGCTGGTGGTGCTGTCACTTCCAGGGACGGCCGTGATGCCTCACGGGGAGTAACGGCAGGGTGGTTTGCGGACGCGAGACGGAATATCTGGGGTAGAAAAGTGACAATCGACGACGTTCCCATCTGCTATCTCGTGGCCTCCGCCTTTTCGCGCCTCCCACTGGCAAATCTCTTCAGAGCGCTTTTCATTGCTCCTCAAAATATAACCGTGTCATTTCAAGTATTTCTTGATGCGAATGAAGGGTAGAAAATAGTCAATTCCTCTGGATGAAAAATTTTTACTCATTGATATGTATATTTATGTACGTACACCGATTTAATTATTCAAGGACTCATCCTCCTGTAAAATTGAGCACATACATTTCCTAGAATTGGCATGATGAAAGGGACCACCAGAGTTTCGTAACTTGGAGAAAAATAGAAAATAAAATTATGACTGACGCCAATGAGCGCAGTTTCGTATTTAAAATACAGTTCATCTGACCTTCTTCCTCTTTTTCCGCTTCGTATTCCTTCTCGCACGACGAGGTCGAGTGAGATATTTCATTGTTTCACCCCCGCATTTCTGTCTCTAAACTTTCTTTTCTATTCAAACTGCATTATTCCATTAACTCCTATTAAAAGTTTTCCAATTTTTGATCCTTTTTTTTTCATCCCTAATCTACGTTTTACCATCTTCATAGTAATTTTCCCCCTCATATTCAACCACCCTATGAATAATACCACTCTTTGTTATTAATTTGATAATACTGGTTAATATTATTTTTTCATTGTTGTTTGCGTTTTGCTTACTATTTATTAATTGTTTTCTTTCTTATTATAAGTCCTTTGCAATTGGCCTTGTACTTTTTTTGGACTGCGTTAAAAATAATAAAAAATAACATTTCTTTCCTCGTAATTTAGTACTTGTGCCTTCAAATGTTAGTAAAAATATCTTTACGACGATAATTAAAAATGTATATTACTGCACTTCTTTGGATGACACAAATCATTTTATTTGAGCATACTTTAATAGGTACGATTTTGATTTTAAATTATTGTAAGCCGTGTGATTTCCTATCATTAGCTCATTATTATTTCACTCTGAATAAGGCCTTCAATAGGCCCTCTGTAAGAGATGAGCAAACTGCAAATAATGCCTTTGTAAGCTTTAGGAAATATCTGATAGATTTAATGAATATGATGCATCTGTTAAAATTTAAAGTGATTAGGAAGGACCTAGTTGGGCCAAGACAGTGGCTATCACCCAGTCCATCTTGCTTGGTTGACATCTAATCGCCTCATAAATCCTCTTTATTTCTTCTGGTGTAAGTTTCATAAATGCGACAAGAATAAATCACATTCCGAGGAGATTATGGACACTTCCCTTGCCTCCACCATTAAAGGATGGGATAATGCTCTGCTCTTAAATTTATTGAATTATCAAATATTTTTAATATAGTGTCATAAACTTTATAAAATCCGAAGTTCCAAGCGTGATGGAGTAGAATCCTTCCATGTGGAAATCTTGCAATTTTCCACAGTTTTAAAATTCATTACGACCTTGGTTTCCATGTAAATACGTCGTCTTCAAGGTTAAAATGGTGCGTAGTACATTCAATTAATACAGTTTCTATTTGAGTGGGGGAAGTGAGGGGAGTGAGGAGGGGAGGAGATGATAAAACCTGAAGAAGAAAATTCCTTGAAAAACCGGAGAAAAAGGCGATAGGGTCAGCAAGTCGGAGACACGGGAATGCCGTATGATCGACGCTACTTTTTGGGGCAGTTTACGAAATACTACCATTCTCTATCGTCTCAGACTCAGTTTTACTCAAGTTCATTTTAGTAATAAAATGAAAAAACTTGATTTTATTCCCCTAATTTATGTAAAGGTATTACTAGTTTGGACGCAGCGGCGTTATCATAAGATACCTTTATCTGTAATATCAGCTGATGTCGACACTATGTCGAAACTAGTAATACCTTTAGACCTCGAGCGGGCGCGCTGGCGTATTCGCCAGCGCCAATATTCGAAAACCAAGGATTTCAACATTGTACGTACATTCTGGCCTAAAATGGCCGCGTGTATTCTTACAATGTACTTTGACTGTCTAGAGTACGAGTTTTCAAAGCTCGAAGTATTGTAGCTAATTTATTTTTAGATCGGCAAGAGGAACCAACACCCGTGGCGTACAAAGTACGCCGCGCGACCGGCCGTGTACCTCGTGCTTCGCTTATCTTGAATGGCCTCGCATATTCTTACAATGTCATTTTGACTGTCTATAGCGTGAGTTTTAAAGCACAAAGTATTGTAGAAAATTGTTATTAGACCGGCAAGAGGAACCCCGACACACGTGGCGTGTAAATTACGCCGCGCGACCGGCCGTATACCACCTGTGTACCGATATATCCGTATCACCTATAAATGTACAAGCTTGCACTAATTTCTACAAATATAGATAACTTTTAGCAAAAATAGAGTGTTATCATGAAAATGCTGCACGCACATGCATATATGCTTATGCCCATGCATATATCGCGGAAAAAGTACGCCACGCGCCCGGTCGTGTAAAAATATCAGGCGCTCCAGCTCCAGGGATAAATAAAGCGGTCGAATAAAACAAAGTTTTTTTCATTTTATTATCTACTAATATCTTCGGCGGACTCTCGAATTCGGGGACGAAATTCCAAAAGATGGGGGAAACTGAGGAAGTGCGGTAGTTTTCGCGAGCACAAAGTCGCCCATCACGACTCGTGGAAGACCGCGGGGAGACTAGTCGTAGGGCCCGCGTGAATGGCCCTGTTCTCTCGAGCGGAATGCTTCCTAAGGGTGCTCGCATAGTGAAGAGGTAAGAGGTGGAGGTGGAGGTAGAGGTAGAGGTGGAGATGGAGGTGGAGGTAGAGGTAGTATCGCATAGTAAAGAGGTTTGCGCACGCAGCTTTCCTACAGCCTCGAAAACAAGCCAGTCTTCCACTGTGTGGCATACAGTGTACGAGTTATTTGGTTAGTAGTAACATTTTTTAAATGTTTAGCGATAGCAGTGATGACAGTGACGAAATGTCGTCAGCATGTAAGTGGTGGCTGATTGATACTTCTAGTAATCGCGACTTCAGTGCTCATCTAATTAATCAAGTGCGACAAGATCTGGGAGAATATCACCATCTGTTTTCCCAAATAAAAGAATACCCAGACAAATTCCAGGAGTGCATGAGGATGTCACCTGAAACGTTTTCATACATTTGCGCCAATGTGTCACCAAAGCTGGATAATTGCAGAAAATACTGTAATCTCCATATTAACCCTATCTGCTCTGAAGAACAGATTGTGGTAACAATAAGGTAAGATTAGTAATTAATCATTCAGTATAAAAGTATATTATATATAATAATCAAGTCATGAATTTATTGTTGATTTCAAACAGTTAAATACTTGTTCGGTGTTAAGTAATACAATTTTTAGTTCAAGGTGAAGAAATACACTATTTAATAGTTTACATTAAGGATAGTTGGAAAGTGATAAATTAGATTACATTATACAATTAAGGATAACCTATTTATTTGAAAATACTTTGTTACATGTTAGTAAATTTCTGGACATTGTGTGGTTCCTCAATATATGGTGATGTTAGCGGAGTCGGTGTATGAGAGGAAGTGTGGGCAAAGGAGCTGGTTGTGAGGGTAGTACTCATACCGGTGACTCATGGCAGGGTTTGAGGGACGGTTCTTGTACGATGGTTCCTGTTCCGGTGAATAAGCCATGTCGAATAATTATTCTTGAACTTTCATCCGGAACATCATTTTTTTCCTTGGGTCCAACGTATTTACATGTGGTAGTAGAGAGTTAAAAAAAAACCCACATCTTCGTCATTCTTGTTAACTTCATCCACTTTGTTCATTTTTAATTTCAGTTTTTCTTTCTCGATATTTACTAATTCTTGGGCAATTTTTGCCTGATTTGTTAATCGTTTTTTGTACCCTGTTCTGGTGTACTCCTCCGTGGTTCTCTTAGATGTAAGTGTAGGTGTAGGCGACGAATTGTTGCTTCCACTTTGATTAGGTGTGCCCGGAAAGTCAATTTGTTTAAGTTCTCGATCCCCTTCTTCGTTATCCATCACGGAAAGGCTATCCATCTGCTCATCAACGAAATCGTCGTTCAGTTGCCCTTCGTAAAAGTTAGTGTCGTTCGACAAATCAGTCAGGTTCCCTGTTGATTTCCTCGGAACGAATTGGTACAGGAGGAAAAGCATAGAATCAAAACATTTCCACGATGATGTTGACTCTAGAGCTGCATCTCCGGATCTAGGAGTTTTGCTATATTGCTTCCGGAATTCTTCTCGCAGATTTTTCCAGATTAGCTTCACATCTTTATCTGAAATACAAAATAAAACTCATGGCATATTGAAGAATTGAATATAGGTGACAACTTGCACACATAAGAAAGACCTGTAAGCTATTCTTCCATAAGGAATACACAGTAACAGAAATTGGTATAATGAATTAATTTAAATAAATAAATAAATCTTCTACTGCCTCATCGTAAGCCGACATAGGGTTTATCATGAAGAAAAGTATATTAAATTATTTTTCTATCTAGTAATGTCTTAAGTTTTATTACCACATCTGCAATGATTTCGGAGATCTTGAGGTGTTCCGCGACACAATTGACACCCTGTGAATGTATACACATATTACCAAAACATATCAATAGTTTATTGATTAGTCTATCGACAATAGAATATTTATAATAACTGCTGTATTATGTTTTGATTGTGTTGATATAAATATACTGCATTGAGTTGTTCTATTGCAGGTATTTGGCAACTGGAAGCAGTTATAAGACTCTTGGGTTTTCATTCCGGATGGGGGATAATACAGTGGGAAAAATTGTGAGGAATGTATGCAAACTACTATGGGGCACCTTTCAACCAAAGCATATGCCCATTCCGACAATTTCAGATTTTGAAACTGTGGCTAGGAGGTTTGAAGAAGTTTGGTAATTTCCAGACTGCATTGGTGCCATCGATGGGAAACACTGCAAAATAAAATGTCCAGCGCTTTCTGGGTCCATGTACTTCAATTACAAAAAAATATTTTCGATCGTTCTGCAAGGAGTGGCAGATGACCACTACAAATTTCTATTTGTTGATGTAGGTGGTTTTGGCAAGCAAAGTGATGGGGGCACTTTCAAAGCATCGGATTTGGGCAAGTTGTTGGAACGGAAGGAACTAAACGTTCCAGGTGAAAAATGTTTGCCCCGAAGTGATGTTAAGGTGCCCCATGTTTTTATTGCGGATGAGGCGTATCCTTTGCGGGAATATTTGATGAAGCCGTTCTCACAAAAAACAGTTGGTGAAGCTGAGGATGTGTACAACACCCGGCTGTCTAGAGCCAGAAAGACAATTGAATGTGCGTTTGGCATTTTATATGCTAAATGGCGGATTTTAAGTGGGTGTATTGAAACATCCCCGGAAAGTGCAGACCAACAAATAAAGGCTGCGTGCATTCTTCACAATATCATAATTGATAAAGATGGCTGGAGTCCAAGTGTGTCCGACATCCCGCCTGTCCCTCCCGAAGCCAATCTACAACCTTTGGGGAGATCCAGAAATTCCGCTTCAAACCGTGCGAAAGAAGTCAGAAATTGCTTTAAGGCATACTTTGGGAATAATGTATAAAAACTGAAGGAAATTGAAAGTAAAAATGTTTTTTTAACAAAAATAATGATCTTTGACCCTAACTTTTTGTATTGATTTGTTTATATTAACCTATTACAATCATTCTTTTTGTACATATGTTACAGTACATTCAAGTGTTTGCATGAAAATGAAGTGCCACTGTCTAAATATTTATTATGTTATAGACTCAGGCCTTTTCCTTATACGGTACTTCAAAGTAGATAATGTAAGGATTATAAAATAGTTACATTACCATATATAGTATAGTTTTAAAATACCCTCGTCCCAGGAAATTTGCTAATATATTAGGTTTCCAGCTTCGACTATTGAAAAGTTTGTAGGGCTTATTTTTTAAGACAAATCTCATGTTGTATTGTCTTATTTGTTTATTTTTTGCTTACAAATAACCCCGTACAGTGTCGGACAGCCAGAGCTGGACACCCTGTATAATTTAGTCTAGACATACCTGTACAGTTCAATTCGGCTTCCACAGCCTTCCCTTCTTTGTCCAACACGTGACGGTTGTGGTGGTGTTTGTTTCTTTTGTCCCACAGAGCTGGACGACTTTGCACTGCGATAATTATTTCCTCCTTCATTTCACTACTACTGCCGTTCACAGTTATTAAGAAAAACTAACCAACACTATAAAAACTTTTTATAATACAGAACCGTAGGCATACGTAGTCGCGTACTGTGTCGGAGTAGCGCCCAGTGGAATAGGGTAGCGGTTGGGGAGGGGTAGAGTGGTAGGGGGGCCTGGAACGCACCAATTACGGAGAAGCCTCCCGATGAACCTCGCGGTACACCGCTCGAAAAGACAAACTCGTTTGTCTTTGAAAGCGGTCCCGCGCTACCTCCTGGTGAACCGCGAGGTACACCTCTACCTCGACCTGCTCACTATGCGCGCGCCCATAACACACAATGTATTTGTGTTACCTCGAGGTACCGCGACCTCTACCTCTACCTCCACCTCCACCTCTTACCTCTTCACTATGCGAGCACCCTAAGGGTGGGGGCCATGCTGATGACTGGTGAAAGCGAGAGGGATCGTTCTCTCAGCGTCCCGAGAGGCGAGGCAGGTAATTGGAAAGTATAGAAGGGGAAAGCGCATGGAATGAGCAGGAAAGATGGGGAAATATCAAAAGAAAGACGACGAACGAAAAGGCGCTTTTACGCAAGGAGGACAGAAAAATTTCCCCCCTTAAAGTTTAATCAACACAGGCGGGAAATAGGGAAATAATTCCCCTTTCTGAGAAATTTAAGAATTGAGCGAGAAATATTAAAATAAGGAGTTAATGAAGAGTTTTCCCCCAAAGGCCTGGAAAATTACAGCTGTTTCTATGGAAAGATTCCATCAATCAATTACTTTAATTGGCAAGTTGCTGGGTTTTCGTCAACCCGTAAAATCAAGAATAAAGAGTACTTTATTAACTTTGATAGTATTTTCTACGACAAAAAATGGATACTTTTATTAAGATAGAGGAGAGTTATTTGATCGTAGGTAAAACCTAAGAGATTATTATTATGGTCAAATATGGTGCTCACTACATCCACAGTGTCTGTCCCTGCTTTTTTATACGTTTCACATCATCAGAGGAATCACTTATTTCAGCTCCTCTTTGGTTTTTGTCGAAGACTCTATGTTATTACTGATGTGCGCAAAAATCATACTACTATTATCAAAAGTATCCATTTTTCGTCGTTTAAGGTAAAATTCGGCTGAAAATTTTGCATTCTTTATGTTTGGTTCCATCAAATATTTACTCAATATCGTTAAGAGTTATATTGTATGTTAAAAAAAGTAAGTAGGTCAAAAATATAATTACTAGATAAGTAAGTGGGTAGGTCCTCGGTTATTCACTGAGACATTGCAAAATGCCTCAAAACTACATTCTGGCACACGCAAGTTATTAAATCAATTACTGTGAGCTTTTAAGTAAATGAGGTTACGCACTAATGCTATGGACCTAGTTAAGGGTTATAAATCCCAAATTTAATGGATGCAAAACCCACAAAAACAATTTTTTATTCTTGTGGAACCAAATGGTACGAAATCTGTTGCATAATTTTCATGTCTTTTGGAATAATCAGGGTAGATTTAAAAAGTCATACTTATCATTTTTAGCCCAAATTATTCACATTTTTACGATTCATTATTTTTTTATTTAATTTAATTTATTATTGTTTATAAAAACATTACAATACATTAAAAATACATAGCTCAAATATTAAAATACATATAATGCATTGAAAACATTCCCTTTAAAAATTCTTAACACGCTTTTCGCTATGTAACCAACACATATTTTGACTTATTGGGCAAGAAAAGGTAAAAGAGAAAAACCCTGATATTACAATATTTTAGAATAAAAATATTTTTACAATTAGGAGACCTTCTGAGCCAAAACAGGCTCATCAGCAGGTTCTCCATAATTCATTTGCAAGAAGTTAAAAACATCTAAAAACAATAAAAGAAACGATAAAAAACTTATATTGCCTTATAACTAAAAATTGAAGTCCTCAAGTAGATAATTTAAAAGTTTACTTTTGACAGCCGAATATGTGGTTAAATCATGCATTTCTTTAGGCAATTTGTTAAACAATTTAGGAACGGTAACCACAATTTTTTTTTCGCCGTATTGATTGAAACATTTGGGGATTTTATATTGGTATAGATTCCTCTTTTCCATTTTATGAAAATTGTCTTTCAGTGTTTTATATTTATTGGAAAAATAATTATCTATTACTAAAATATAGGTTAGAAGTTTTTCGAGTGGTTTCTTAGTGTTTTATAGAAATTATTTGTATCGTGAGAGTCTGAGTTCGCTGACAAGTTATCATTTTTTTTTGTTGTAAGCAATCGCTTTGATGATCCGGTTTTGTGTACTGTATAGTTTTATTTTATGTACCCTACTGGTTTTACCCCAAATAGTAACACCATATCTTAATATTGATTCAGCGGTTGCGAAATACAACATCTTTTTAACTTTAATATGCAATAAATCTCTCATATGATACATTTGATCTAACCTTTCGTAATTTACTACATATCTTCTCACAGTGCTCCCTAAATTTGAATGTCTGATCTATTATGATATCGAGATACGTATATTGTGTTACTTGTTCTATATTGTTGCATTTACACACAGACTTGGTTATTTCAGTATGCAGGCATTTATAATCATGTATTGTTATGTGAATATGTTGAACGTTAGCTGCATTATTGGCTATGGACATAACTTTGGACTTCTTCATGTTGATTGAGAGGTCATGGTCATGTGACCATTTTGTTAAATTATTGACATCATTTTGCATGTAAGCAATGGCAGTATTTAAATCTCTATGAGCAGATATCAATACAACATCATCAGCATAAAGTAAAATATTACAGTTTAAAATACATTTAAATATAGTCGTATAATAGTCGTAGTACAAATATAAATAGTAGCAGATAACTCCTAAAATAATTCTATCTTGTGCAGCTGGAGAAATTTCATGCAAAATATATTGTTTATTTTCTTATTATAGACCTAATTCTAATACTACGCATGGTTAAGTTGTGACTATGGCGATTGTTTGATGTTTGAATTTAGAGCTTCAATTAATTACTTTTTGTAGATTTGCAAGTGTGTGTTATGCGTTCGAGTATTATGTTTTTACATAATGATGGTTAAAAACGCAATGCCGACATATCTTGATAAACTTGTGCCTCAGAGGGATTTTTGTGCAGATAATTAAGGCTAATACCTCGTGGGGTAATGTTTTCCCCACAAGCTCCACAAGTTTCATTTTTTCATAAGTTTTTTTCAAGTGTAACATTTTTATTTTTCTTTTTTTTTACTTTTTCTAATTTCCTTTGACTGAATGGTTTTCTTTTTCACTTTTCTATTCTATTCAAGAATTTCTACCTGCAATTTAGTTCAGAGTGGATATTTACGCCTCCGTAGAAAGCAATGCTTCCTGTAAAGACACTAATCCGGAGGAGTATGCATGAAATGCGTGAGTTTCCGTGTGCCAACGGTTCTGTATATTTTTCCTCCGCTGGCTCTTTTGCACCTTTTCCTCTCCGATGCATCCAAATTAATCGCGGCACTCCCTTCGCGTCTTTCTTCTTCCGTAGCTCCTCGTTTTCTCGCCTTTCCATATTCTCACCCGGGCGCTCAATCCCAGCTCCGCCCCCTGCTGATGAAATATACCTCTTGGAGGCGACCGTAAACAGTGCTAAAAAATCTTGGGAAATATATGTCAATCTCGAAGAGTAATCTTAAATAAATCAAGAAATATGGCGAGGTAAAATGTGTATGCCTCATATTTTTAAAGGGAACAACACTCACTTAGTAGGGTAATGATACCTACACTTCTCCTCTTGAAATCCTGGCACCATAAATATTTCCTGTGCGTACTACGAGGCATTGATATTAATGTAAGCCATATTAAAAGCCTAACTTCAAAAGAATTTTGAATAACGTTGACCTAGTAATGGTAAAAGGCGTATGATGGGAGTGTAAGTTAATTGAAGGGCGAGGTCGTTGACATATTTTTGGCAAATTCACGACGTAATGACAGCATCGTAAAATAATTTCTATACATACGATCTTTCGGTGGTATTTTCTAATGGCATTATACATTTTTTCACTTCTGGCGGTGGGGAAAATTATAGTTGGATAACAACTGTGTGGCTACTGGGTGTATCCTACTATAACTGCAACCCACAATACGCTAGTATTGGTCGAACAGTAGAATTCATGCTATGCGTCCATATCCTACGTCTCCAACATATTTTCTCACTGCTCAAGAAAGATTAACGGTTCACATTCATACAAAATTCCAAGGATTTTTAACATCATTACAACTCAGTAGGCTTTCTGTATTTCAAAGGCCGTTCAGTCATTAAAAACAAATGCTAGTTCTTTGAGTAAAGGTAGAATTTTGCGTTACCCTAAAAAAAAGGCTATCAAGTTCTTTCCTTAAAATCACATTAGAGATGTTTATAGATTCCATCAATTTTTTATTGGCCCCCTAAGGTTATCATTAGATCCTACGGGAATCCAATGACCACAGTCCTGGAATGAAGGCTCAAGGCCTAAGCAGGTTTCCTCTGCGTGAAAGTGATGCTGTATTCTATTGATCAATTAGCTGAAAAATAAGTCTTGAAAGAGTCTTTCTTCCAACCAAAAACTTTTATATGTCCCATAGGGGCATCAGAGGAAAGAAATATTCTAGAGGTTAAGATAAAAATGTTCATTGTCAGCCATTATGGAACAGAATTATGACATGCAGTGGCCAAAAACCTCCCACTCCTGAGCTGTGGATGGTATGATCTCGGCTCTGCCTAACACCTAGAGACTCAAATAAAACGCTGCTGTAGATGAGTTTATTAAAGCCTTCGTTTTGCATCATTCAAGCCTAATTATAGGATAAATGTTGCACAAATGTCAAACAACTTAGGGAGCCACTAGAGGCTCTGAGGCTGTGCGTTAGGCATAGATTGCTTGAGCAATTTAGAATAGATATCTTTAAGAGCAACACGGAGAGCATCATATGAGAGCCCCCAATTTTTCCAGGTCCGACAAATGCAGGGAGATATTTTGCCGAGCGGATAGATATGGGAATTCATTTTTCCTACAACCATAAAAGGACTTATGGATAAAGGATAAACGCTAGTCGTAATTTGTGTAATATTTTTAACCCTGCCGCGTGAGCGGCGGTGAAATATACAATAATGGACTGGGAATCGAACCACGGATCTTTGGCTTTCCGGGCCGCTGCGCAGACCACTTCAATATCTAAGTTCTATAATTCTCATGGAAATTATACCGAGGCTCATGGGGCGCCTTGCGCGGCTTTAGCGCAGGTTTGAAGCTCTCAACCGGTTGTGGCTTCTTGGAAGTCCTATCCCCTCGCGTTGCCATCCTTGATGGACCGCGAGGGCCTAACGCCTAGTACCATGAGTCTCGGTATAATTGCCATGGGAAATAAAGAACCTGGACAGCGTAGTGGTCTGTGCAGTGGCCCGGAAAACCGAAGATCCGTGGTTTCATTCCCGTTCCAGGGAAATTTTTCTAATGGCAATTATTGTATAGTTCGAGCATTTGCTTTCTTTATGTAAAAGGCTGGTGTCCTAACACCCCCTGCCACACGCCTCTTTAGGCGGCTGGCGGGTTATTATGTAGATTGCTTGGTCTAGAGATTTCCTTAACATATTCCTTCTCTGAAGCTCACCGTCTCCGGTAGAATATCTGCGAAAGTACTCCTTTCATACCCTTCCTTCTCTTTCCGCAGTCTCCAGCTTCCTTCCCTAACTTGAGCCAGGTTTAGCCTTCCAGTGTAACGCTCGTGGACTGAGGATCATCTTCTCCTTGCTCCACTCATTTGCCTATAAAGTGGTTTTCAGACCGTACTCCGCGCCGAGTGCATCAGTGAGGGTGATGCACCTCTTAAACATTCGTTTCGCATTTGCATCTTTATGCCCTGGTATCCGTCGCCTCGCAGAAGGAGAAACACTTGTGTCCACCATGATTTTTGAGAAGCATAATTGTCCTCATTTCCAACAGAGGATATCGTCATTCGTACCGTCCTTATTTTTAAGAATTTGACAAAAATTCCAAGCCACGAGTATTCTTTGTATTGGTAGTTGAAAAAACCATTTTTTTACTTAAATTTGGCTAAACATAAATAAAGTTGTACCTCATACTCCCATAATTCGATATTTAACAACCCTAATTATCTTTCTGACAATACCACAAGATGTCTGGACAAGCCTGGCTAAGGCACTGACAATTAGTCATGATGATAAAAAAAATGAAATATATATCGGATGAATTGAGGGAAAAATGATTCCTGCAAACTTAGCCTTGCATGCGTTATTTTTTTACGTTTTGGTGAAGTTCCTGCGTTCATTCTTTAGAGTTTCAGTTATTGCTCTTTCTTTCATTTGAAGAGGTATAATTTTAATCGGATCGGAAAATTGTACGTTTCCATGGAGAATGAAAAAGGACCATCAAATTTTTTTCTTCGAATCCCAACTTATAAATATTAGCGAAAATAAAACCTAAACTTTTCGCCTTTATTCCTTAACTCTAAATACAGGTTTTTGCAATGTGATTTTAGACAACGTCAAATGTTCCACGATCAAGCAGACATTGCTTTTACTGTATTTTTTAAAGACAACTGGAATAGCAGAGCCATCATTTTCTGAGTCAGCAACCGTGGGAATTCTATATTTCTGTTGTATTTCTAAAGGGCAAGAACAACAGGTGGTGAAAAACGCTATCAGTATTTATTATAAGTCGTGATAAGAAGTTAACCATTTTTGTTATTCAAGTTACCTTGTATTTTGTTCATCATTTAATGGACTCGGAGATTTCGAAATACATATATATCCCACAGTGAATTAAATTGCTTAAGGGGAGAAGGGAATCGACTCCAATGATAGCTGTCAGATAAGAGTTGCTCTTGTAAATAATTGTTTCAATATTTCAATCTTATAATATTGCGTGGAATACTTTGAAGTAATAAATCATTATTTTTGTTATCTCCTTCTTGCTCGTATATTTTGACACTTTTTTATGCGATTTCCAAAACGGCTGCTTATTTATGAGTACATTATGGTATTTCTTATCTACTTTTCGAAATGAATTCCCCATTCATTCTTCGACCATGAGGTGAGTATGCGACCCTTTAAGAGATTTAAAATCCGCAGGAAAGCGTCCCCCATGAAATCTTGTGTCGCTGTCTCTGAAATCTTCCTGATGTTCTTTTTTTCTCCTCCTTTTAATTCTTCCCGAGGGATTTGTTGCCGCCGGGTGGATGTGCGAAGCGAATGGCCTTCTAGAGTCGGTCTCTTCTTTCTCATTCGCAGACGACTAATCCGCGCGGAATTCCCTTAAAAAAAAAGGTTGCCATCTCACTGTCTCCACATCTCAAGTCGCCGCAATTTCCGCCTCTGCAGTCGTTTCGCTCTTCTCTCGTGATATACGCAACGCTGCGTCCTCGAGGAACGCGGGGATTCTTTATTATTCCGAATGGATTGCCAAAATATTTTTCTCGCATTTGTTCTGTGACCTGAAATTTGCCTGCGTTTAGTCTTCTTTTCCTCAAATGCTTTTACTTTTGCCGTAATTCAAACTATGTCGTGCTACATAAAAGAATACTGCATGACTGAACTCAGCGGAGACAGGAGTTACCCGAAGGAGAACATTAAGTGTTATTCTTTAATAATTTTCAACTACTATTAGCTACATTATTATTAATAATGTTAAGTACAATGATTACTACTAATGCGATTTAAAAAACCACTTATTTACGACCAGTTTAAATTAATACTGCAATGCCTACGCAGTTTATGATGCATTTTTATATTTTAAGCCCTTTTACTACGAAAAGGGCTATAATAATTAGTGGGATGGTGCAGAACTGTTTAGCCTTCGCCTGATGCGTAGGTTGCATTGATTGCATCCATTAAAGGTCTCCGAATCTATAATTTTTGCTGATTTTCTCAAGGTCTATGCCGCATTACCCTCCCTATAATAGCTTTTCCCTCTTATACCCTATGTTATTGAACTGAGACATTCAAATCTGATGTAAAGATTTCACCCAATATATACTTAAGTAGGTCCAAGTACTGTTTTAAATATTTTATTGTGCTAAGCGATCTATTCAACGAATAAGAAACCATAAAGGTTCCATGGAGCGATTCTTCCGGTTTTCTTTTCGAGTTTATCCATTCTACTGGTCAATATTTCGTTTACGTTCCAGCTGGCTTCCTCAGGTCCACTGAAGTGTCGATGCAGAAATTTGGTCGTCTTTATGTACGCCCTTTTTGTCGCCTATTTTGTGGAGGTGTGCCCTGATTGGTCGAGATTTTTGAAGACCCGTTTCCATGCGCTGGAAAGAGTGTAGCCGTCTTCACGGTTGAAGTTCTTGGATGTTTTGGCGATTTCAATTGTCTCCCTCGTGATCCTTGGGTAGTAGCGGCCTTCCTTATTCAATAGAGAGGCGTTGTCGAAGTCACCACCGCTGACTGGCTGAATTGTCTATTTCTTACGGCTCTTCTGTGTTCTTGGACTCGGCATTCCAGTTCTCTTGATGCTTGGCCGATGTAGGAATTACCGCAGCTGGATTTGATCTCGTATACTCCTCCACAGATGTCTTAAGGGTGGTGGTCTTTCGTGTTGACGAGGATATTCGCCATCTTGGTGACGCATTTGAACCTTGTCACGATTCTGTGTTTCTGTAGGGCTCTCGCGATCTTTTATCTTTTCCGTGGTACCGGGAATCTCCGCAGAAGCCTACTTGGGACCATAAATATTTTGTAAAACATTTTATTAACCCAAAATATATATATCTTACTCCTGCTACCACTACTTCATTTTGAGTTTCAAATTCAAGTAAATTTTATTTTACTCCAATTCCACAAGCAGATCAATTGTTTTTCCATGTAAAGGCATTGCTTAATTTTTTTCACCGCGCTAGTACGATCGACCGAACCCACGTGCTTTCAGTCAGTTTCTCCAATGAAAATGGCCGTCCTTCTACCCAAGGGTCCATTCTTCTTCATCATGCTTCCTCACAGGCATTTCTTCCTCTGCAAACGATCCTTTCGGGTCATAACAGCATTCCTCTACTTCTTTAGCGACTGCCAAGATTCACCCACGGTCTAATCAAAAGCAGTGGCGCGCCGCTGTGATCTTTGGAGATAAACAAAGAATCTGGTTCTATCAACGTTCCTCACTGCGAAGCTGATTTTTGAGGACATACGCGTGCTCGCCTAGCTGGATATTTCTGGCCAAGATTAGAGATTGGGGAGAGAAGAAGGGTAAGAGATGGAGACTATCTTGCAAACTCCATGAAATCGGTTGGTCTGCGAAGTAACAGCAGCATGTTAAGATAGAAAAGTTTTGATGTTTTTCCTTGTAATGATGAATTTTATATTTTCTGCAAAAGGAACGTATGTTTCAAAAAATGAATACCGTGGAAATTGGACAAAGTTCAGATGGCAACATTTTTTCGGTAATTATTACTTTGGGTTTGCGTATTTTTCTCCAGTACCTATTTCACTCAGGGAAGATGGCTCTGCAAGGCATAAGTCGAATTCAGAAAGTTCATTTCCTCGATAGTTCGAAGGTCATACCGACTAATTTTCTTTAACTGCCACGTTACGCATTTCTTAAAAATTGGTCAAAGTGCTTACACTCTTTATATGGTTGCGATTTTAAATTTTTAGTACAAAATTCTCTCATCACGATTTATCGAATTATCAGTTACAAAGACGAATAATGATAGTTTTCATATTCATTTCCTAAATTCGATTCTTCAAGAGTTTATTTTGGGGCCTTTAGGTCTCGAATTTGTCCAGACTCTACACGGTATTTTTAAAAGTAACGATCAATTTTTTTATGAAAGTACCTTGAGGATGAGCATTGGCTCGGAATTGAAGCTTTCTCGTGTAGTGTGTGCATATTTGAAAGGATTCATCTTTGCTGTCCCGCTATGGGTGCCTCATCTGGGCTCATTGTAAGGTCATGGAGCTTGATACGAGATAGTAAATAGATTCACCTATGAATGCTGTCGTAGCATACTTAAGAAACTCAAGCCAAGAACTTCTGCAAGTTGTTTGATTGAATTGAAATTGAGGATAAAGAATTAAAAATTAAGATTTAGAATTAAAATTGAGTGATTCTATTTATTGAAGGCTATTATATATAATCCGCTATACGCATAGTGGTATTTTTATCTTACGTTGCTGTCCATTAGAGGCTGTATTATATAATGTCATGTACGCTTGGTGTTTTTTTTAATTTTTTGTCTGAATAACTAATGTTTTCGTTTTTGAAGGTAGTCTTTCCTCAGGAATAACATTGAAGACTACCTTAATCTTTCATACTCTATGTTAATGTGGTTTTATACATTATTTGATGGAAGTATAAACAATTCATTCATTCAATTATTTTTGCAGGATTACCTGAAATAGTTAGCTCATGTTTTAATTGTGGTAACAAATAATATATACTCTGCAGATATAGTGTAATTAAATTTAAATTCGAAACGACCAAACTGTCGCGCAACAAAGTATTTTTTCACTTGATCACATACAGATTCAAGGATATCAGCCATTAATATTCAGTGAGTTCCTTTATCACTATTAGGGTTAACAACGGTCATATAATTTCAAAGTCACAATAATTTCTTTAATTATCTTTTCTTTTTGCGTCCTCGTCCACCATCAGAGTTTGATAAAATATTTTTGCTGTATCAGAGCCTTTATAACTCAAGCTTAGGCGAATAAAAACTTATGGTATTTAAAAATATTCTGAGCACGCCTGAAACTAATGGCATGAGAAGATGTCAGTGGCCATTGTTTGTGAACAGCCCTTTCGACAAAAAGGAAACTACGCTTTATATTCACGTAAAAAATAAGTCGATAAGAGAGCTACCTATCAACAATGCTAGCATTATTGTCATCCCTCATTCGAGGCGATTCTTCTTCTTGGGAAATCTCCCCGAAAAGCGTGATATATGATCTTTGAGGTGTTTTTGGCCTGCGAGGAAACGGGGGAATTAGTCCATCCTTCCGTTATTATCGCCAGTCATTTATTTGCGTTACTCGGTTTCCTAGGCGACCGGGAGCGCCGACACGAGCGTTGAGTGTCACGAACCCCTGGTGATCACGATCATCCATATCTTTCTTGCTCTAACGTGCTCAGTTCTACGGAAGGTCTTGACCTCCTTCCGTCCTATCATCAAAGTATAGTTTTTGAAGAAAAGTGATGAACAGACTGTTGTCGTTTTAAGAAAAATATGACAAACGAGATACTCCAAATAAAGAAGCTCTCATCTATCTTTGAAAGCTGATAACTTTTCGAGGATCTCATATTTCAGACAGGGTAATGAACATTGTGTTTTCTGTACTACAATGAATTTAGCACGCTCACGCCTGCTGCCCTACGTGACACAGGGACTAATCAAAGAGTAATGGTCGAAAATGTGAATAATGTAAATATGAAATTGGAATATCCTGTATAAATTATCATTGTAAATATCATCACCGTAAGTCAGCAATAAAAGATTGGTTAGACGCATTTTCCTCTCTCTGCTAATCTTATCATGCTGACGTCTTTTTATTCTTTTAAGTACGAAATAACTTGTCCAATGAATTATTTGGAGCCACCCCTTACCTTTCTTCTCATTTCATAATTTGTAAAAATTTGTAGGATATTTTTTATTATATTTATCTCATGATGTGGCCGATTAAGTTACCTCAGCCTTCTTCTTGGGGCTTTTAGAAGATTCGTCTTTACTCTCCGTCTTTTTATCACTTTCTCATTACTTACTTGGTTGATTGATTTCAAAATCATTATTCTTCAGTAATACCACATTTCGAATGCTGCCACTATTGAGTTCTCTGCTTCTTACAACGTTCATGCCTCGCTTCCATACACAATCATAGTTCATGCGTAGCATCTGATAAACTATTTATTTAGCTCTATGATTTTGTTCTCAGCCATAATCAGATTCTTCTTTACGCAGCATTCCGTCTTTTTCTGTGCTTTATTCTGTAAAGTTCTGTCTTGCTTCGTTCATCGCTAGCTATTTGGCCTTCCATTCCCTGTACCGACCACCGTGGTCTTCACCTTCACTCATATGAGGAAGAGCTGTCGTCTTCTCAGTTGGGCGGTGGGAAACATAATTTTCCTTGTTAATGTCTAATGTTTCCTGGAATTTACGGGAGCTTTGGGAGTCACTCAGTTCTGGCTTTTTGAATAAAAGCGTTATTACTGCATCTTTAAGCTTGTGTCTTGCATCATATAGGGGAATTAACTCCTTCGATACTAAAGGAATGAAAAAAATTGTACAGAAAGCAGTGGAGGCTTACGGGAGTTTAGTTGGTGAGAAAAACCCTTTGACCCGGCTGGAAACCCGAGTACTCTTCCTCCACCAGTGGATGGTCAAGAGAATATATAGACAAAATAACGAAGAAGCAGATGATCAAGATGGATCGTTTACAGAAGAGCAAAGGAATGCTCTAGATTGTAATTAAGATCAGGATAGTGAGTAAATTAAAAAAGGTGAAGAAAAAATCGGGTTAAAGAATGATGCGGAGATGAAGGTAAGCGCACGATATAAATGCAATGATAGAATGGAGATCCTCATGAGTCATGGTCAGAAATTGAAATCACATAATGGGAAATAATAAAAAAATACGAAATTTCACTCAATTATGTTAAGAAGCCCGCGGAATAGCCACTGTTTTCAATTATCAGAGTCACCTGTAAGCTCGTCGAAAAGTAAAAATACCAAAGAGAGAATATATTCATGTAGACGTAGAATGACTCCCCAGAATTCGCGTCGTAACTATTCATGAGTCATCGTTTTAACCTTATGAAAGTATACCGGGACTAGCCACGGTGATAACTTTTTACGGAGTCACCCGCAATGCACAAATAGTGCGAAAAATCCACAGAGGAAAAATCATTGTCCGGTATAGTCCACAAATTTCCACAGGGGAGAATGACGCCTCGGTAGCTTAACTGGCTAAAGCACTCGGCCGGAAATCGAGGGATCCGGGTTCGAATCCCGGTCAAGGCGAATGATTTTTCCTCTGTGGATTTATCGCACTATCGTTTTAACCCTTTGAGTGCTAACCTATTTCCTAGGTACTACGCTAAAAGTGCCGAGGAATTGTTGCTGATTTTGGAGTAGGTTAGGAAAAAAATGAGGTCTCAAAAACAACTAAAGCTATATATTCAAAAACTCTAGGAAATATTTATAATATGTGGTTTCTCCTTTTTAATGTAGTAATTTGCGAATTTTTGGTAAAGTGAGTTAATTTTTATGATTAAAAAAATAGTTGCAGGAGGAGCGGCATCGCGCTCATGGCACTTTTAGCGAGAGATAGGAGGAGCGATGGCGGTCTCCGGCACTCTAAAGGCCGTATTACACGGTACACGGAATTGCGCAATCTGACGTACGTGCGAAGGCGCAATCAAAATGGCGTCGTGTAAAGCAGTGAATTGCTGGAACACATTCCAGAATGCGTGGATGCGAGACGGCAAAATAGCCCCTGTTCTAATTTCGTTCATGCATTCGCGCAATTCCACGCCATTTTAGAAATGAATGCAGCTCTAACCTGCGCAATTCCGTACCCCGTGTAAAACGGCCTTAAGGGTTAACAAGCGATCATACCAATTGTAGATTTAACTTAATCGTAATGAAGACTGTTCATTTTTTAAATCACCGAGGCCTGCCATTCTTTCTCTATTTGTTTTCTTCCTGTTTCCTCCGTGTCATTGTGATCACAGACCGCTCCCAGACGAGCACGTGAGTTTTTCCTTTCAGTGCTCAACCACGCCGAACACCCCCGCTGATCTCCATTTCCTCTGTTGGCCTTTGTGCCAGCAAGAGGTTTGACAGTCCCAAGCACAGCTGGCTCCAATTTCCCCGACAATGAGTTCACTCTCCGCTGGACGACGCGATTTAGGCCGGGGCGATTTTTAGGAAGGAGGCGGAGACCACCCTTCCGTGCTGGGGATGGGGTGATGCGGAAAAGTTGACGTGGAAGGGCCTAGAAGGCAAGGGAGCAGTCATGTAGGAAAAGGAACGCTGACCCCTGAAGTTCGTGTTATCAAAGATTTGGAAGGTATTCATTCAAGTATACAGACCAAGGGGACACCATAAAAGGAGGCCCAAGAACATGGCGTTAAGCGTTATATGTGTTGCAGTTTCGCGCGCATTTTATTCGGCGGCGCCACTAGACAGCTGTATCTTGCTCAGTGTGACTTCAACCGTAGTGGAAGTGGTCCATTTTAATTGACATTCGTCTAGCATGCGTTAAATGTGTGGTTTTGTGTGATTTATTGACTCAGTTACGTATATACAGCCTTATATTTCCTCGTGAAAAATGGATAGAGATTATTGATAGCGCTGCGAGTGAAGATTTTGAAATCTCTTATTTAAATGCGCGCGGAGCGACAACAGTACTAGCGGCTGACTTGAGAAATTGTCTTATGAAATGTTATATTCGTGAAATGTTATATTCGTGGTACAGACCGTTTTGCTTTACCAAAAATACCTCTGTAATGGCCGTTTTACACGGGGCACGGGATTGCGCAGGTTAGACGTGCATTAATTTCTCTTTATGGGGTGGAATTGTGCGAATGCACGAACAAAAATTAGAACAGGGTCTATTTTGCCATCTCACGTCCACGTATTCTCGCATGTGTTCCAGCAAGTCTTCGCTTTACACGACTCAAATTTTGACTGCGCCTTCGTACATGCGTCAGATTGAACAAGTGCCCCGTTTATAACGGTCTTTAGTCAAGGAATTATTGAGTACCAGAGAAGAGAATAGTGTTAATTGGAAAAATTAATGTTACCTGTCGCGGCAGCTTATTGAAAATACACTCATCGTATGGATAAGTAACGTCATAAGAGATGTTCAACATGTGCAATAAAAATATAACACACGAACGAATTTTTGAAAATACTCTTCCTGTTGAAAACATGACTACAGGGTAACATATGTAAAAGGTAGGGATGGTCGGATCGGATACCTCGGATCCAAATATCCGCGGATATTGCCCTTCATCGGATACATCGGATCCAAAGTCGCAGAAGACATCGGATCTGGATCCGAAATTTTGAATAATAGCTTCAGTGAATGCAACGCGCAATAAGGGTGAAAAGAGTTCCGATTCTATCTTCGAATGCGCCGTCGCATGCGATTCTTGTCCTACTCATGAACCGTTTTGTTTGAAAGGTCTCACAGAGGTTACGTAGGAGAATTTCAGCCGTGGAAAATAAAAATAGCAAAATAAGGCTGGCACATAGTGTGACTCTTCCCAAGAGATTGAACAATCATCGGGGGAATATCAGCGTCAGGAATTTGAAAATGCATTGGATCCGAAAATATCAGATCCAAAAGACCCGGCTCCGAAAATCAAGGATTCGATCCGAATCCGGATCCGATAAAAATCCTGGATCCGTCCATCCCTAGTAAAAGGATAATTGAAAGACCGGATGAATCGAAGTCGCCTTTCTCTTGAATACAAAATTCAAAAAGTAAAAAATATTGAGGTAAAAAATACACCTGTCTTGTCCGGTAATGACAGTTATGTCTTTTTCCAATTTCACAGTTCATATTATCGCCACTGGCGGCGCCTCCTTTTTTTCTCGGGAAACACTGAAAATCATGGCGTGTTTAAATCAGCTTACCGTCACCAGAGTCATCGACATTTTTGCTGCTTGTCAAGATGTTTTCGGGATGCTGTGAACATTTTTTAAGGTGCGGTAGGGGTCTTCCATTAAACGTTTCTATTAAAAAGACCCTGTTCTTTGAGGCACACCTCACCTTATTTCCTCGAATACATATTCATCCGTACAGAATATTTAGTGTGGGTAAGTTTGAAAGAGGTTTAGGGAAAAATGAAGTTTGTTTTCATTTTATCTGAAAAATTAGTTTCTCTGCCCTTCACTTCCTCGTATTTACCACTAAGATTTATTACATCGAATGACCATGATTTCCCGCGAACTGCAGGACTCCCACATCAAGCGAGTTTTCGAAATTTGGTACATATATGTGATAAATTTTTATCAACCTAATTTCCAGCAGCCAAAACTCTCATAACCTTCACTTCATTCTACCCTTTTTCTCACTTTTTTCCTGTCCATCTTAAGTTTGGTATACACAATCGCGTTTGTTTCTCCAAAGTTTTCTCTTAACTTTTAATTTCGCTTTCCAACGCAAAGTTTTTTGCTCTGAAAACGAGTTTTCCTGTAATAGTGAAAATAAATTTCAATTTTTTTGGGCACCAGATTAACATCATTCAACTTCATTTTTTTACATTGCATCAGATGCTAGATTTAAAGCTTAACTCTTTGAGGCTGGGCTTGAATCTAAATTGTTCTCACAAAATATCGTATGCTATTGTTATAAATGATTCTTAATTCTATTTTGTCATTCTCATTCGTATCAAAAGAAGAATCAGATATCAATATTTAGTCTTATCAGTGCCTTTTGTAGTCTATCAGTGTTAGAATTCTGCTGAAAAGTAAATGTCATATTTGTAGAAAGGTAATTATAATTTACATTCCAGTGAACACGCTTCTCTACTATGGTACTCAAGCATTCCTCGATTAGATAGAGGTTTTTTTTGCTAAGTAAATTAATATGTGCGCTTGATTGAAGGTCTACCTTTCAAATCTTTGAAAACATACACTTAAACTTTCAGCGTTTAAAACTTTTAAGCTTCTCAACCGAAGAACTTACATTTTGGATACTCGAAGAAGAAAAGTAATCTAATTATTTCATTTTTTAAATCCTCCAATCAATGGGCACGTAACTGGAAGGGTAAAACAGTATTAATTACTCTGAACGTGGATACGAAGAATGCCAATATGCGCACCAGCAATATGTGTTGTCATCCACCAGCTGGGGCAATAAAACTCGGAGCCTTTGGTGCAGTTGGTGAATGGGATGAGGAAAAAAGTCGGAACTGTTGCCATGGTGTGCTTAAGGATTTCGGCTCCACCCACGCATCAAGGGAAATGTCGCATTAAGGGCAACTGGCTTTATGGTCCAGGATCAATGGGATTTGTGACGGAGAGTAAGAGAGCGATAAAGAAGGATAGATGGATGGTTTCTTTTTGAAAGGATTTCTCTTTTGATTCCTGCCTACCGAATATTTGTTATCCCACGGTTTTCTGCTGCATGTGATTAGAAATCACATTGAACTTGGGAATGTAAAGAACCCCTGCTATTTCTACGATGAAATTCTTATTTGTTACATTCTTGTAAGTTTTTCACTTTTATGAAATCAATGGCTTGCGAGGTTACCTTTTGGAATGGGTACATGATTTAAAAAAAAAAACTTGTATTCCACACAGTATTTATTAAAATACCTAACCGGTTTCGATCTTTAGACCGATAGAGTCTTTTAATAAATACCGCGTGGAATACAACAAAGTTTAATTTTTAATCTATCTTCACTTTTATTTAATAATGGGGTTTTAATACCCGGTTAGTCTTACTTTTACAGCGCCAGAATTGTTCAACAGTGGAGTTATAAGTAGAAACATAGGTTACGGCTTACATGCATTTTAAACTCAAAAACCACTTTTTGTATTTTGAGAGGTGTATTTTTTATTATAATTTACCCATGAACATGATTTTTCGGATTTTAATTAAAATAGCCCAACAAATGTGCCACGTAGCATAGTATCCTTGTTCATAACACTTCATTTGCTCCCAAATACTCTAATTGTGGCTTTCAGACTTGTATTCATGGGTAGATTACTGTCTAGACACAGACTATAGGGTAGAAATCAAAAGGCATTGGAGCAAATCATATTCTAAAAATTATAGAAATTGATAATTCTATAAACCTGACTGGCATAGCAAAGGCGTAACTATGGGGGAGATGAGGGGATAGATCCCCCCAAAATCCTCAGAGAAATAAATGAATAATTAAAAACTGTTGTCTAGTTTTGATATATGATAACTGCATCTGCTTAAAGTTAAATTTTAGTGCCAAAATGATATAAAATATTTATCCAGGCAGGTCTTTTTTTCGCGGACCCCTTGCCTGGGTCTGCCGCTCAAGACCATCCCATCCTCCCAAAAGCATATTTATTCCTAGTTACGCCACTGTTGCAGAGCATGAAATAGTGTCCAGGTCAGATGAAGGTCGATATCTTTTCATGGAAACATTCAGTACAGATTTTCGATGGTCAAGATTTTTAATCTCAATGATAAATACGAATTAAAACTTGATATGAAAGATTATTTTAGATTTGAAACGCTTATTTCTGAAGGATATGTTTGATGCGCGTTCGAAATGACGGTATGTATGCCAAAGGCAAAGAAGGAATGCTGGAAAAATGACGAAATATACTCAAATCATCTGTTAAAGATACTGATTGGATCAAAAGTAAATTGATGAATAATTATAAACAGACGCTCAATAAAAACGGCGAAAGTTATTTGAGGATATTTCCACCTGTGTCAGTTGGGTCAACAAAAGAGGTCACGTGCGTGTGCGTTAGTGTTTTTTTTCCAATTCCGCGACTCGTTTGGCGTGCTTCACTGGCCATTCCCGATTATCTCTTTTCCCCGCTGTCTCGTCGCATGTGTGCCTAACTCTGCTCTTGACCTCTTTCTTCCCACGAAAGCCATTTTTCCCGACCCCCCTTGGGAGCATATCACCTCCCACCACTTCACTGTACGGGGTCCGTCGGACAGTCGGCTGAGGGCAAGCGACGCGGCTGGAGTCGGAGGGAAAAAGAGAAGATGAAAAGGAAAGATCTGAGGAGAAGATAGATTAAAGGAAAAAGGAAAGGAGACTGGTGTGGAGTGAGGACGGAAGTCATTCCGAGATTACACATGCCTATTTTCCTTCAGCCGTTATCAGACGGCAATTTTGCTCCTTTCCACTGCTGGGGAAGCGGCAGGGAAGTATACAATCAAGCGAAATCAAGTCAGGTGTTTTATCGTAAAAGTTGTTTGTATCAGTTCCTGACGACAACTGCGGAAGATACCCGTGTATTTTCCTTGTGTGTGTGTTATTTATTTGTTTGTTCACATGGAGAACTTATGCTCCTCGAAACTATTTGGGAGATGGGGTCAACACTGCCTGACTTGAATTCATAGCTGCAACACTACTGTTATGGCATCAAAGTTTGGAAAAGGTTTTAAGTTGCCATTTTACGAAGTTGTCTCCGTAATTCTGCGTCGTTATTAGTTTTATGCATACAGTTTTCAAATTATAGAAAACTATTACTTGCAGCCTATCGATTTTTTTTTCACGGAGTAAGGTTTCAAATGCCCAAATATTTATATTTTTTCCTCGTTGTCCCAATCATCGACAACAGGCTCGGATGCGCCAATAGTAAAAATGGTAGTTTATCAAGCCATTGAATTTTTTTTGCGAATGTCATCCATGTGCATCCAAAAAATGGGGCAATAAGTATACATGATTCCGATGACACATTCGAAGCCGAGAACTCCATGAAAAGATATTGGCTCTATTTGAAAAAAGTTGAATTTTTTTCTAGCAGACGAAATTTCTTTAAGTTTAGTTTGATCAGTATTTAGTTGCTCTATTGGTGGGATATTTTACGAACTTCAGTTTATATGCCGAGAAATTGGTCATTATGACCTATACTTTGTTAAGTATAATGTAAATTCGCCGAAAGTTTGAAGTATTCTAGTGAATTAATAACTCACCTTTAACCAGGCTAACAATCTTCTATTTTTAATTCCAATCTTTTACAAATATTGGATCATGAAATAATTGATTCTGTACTGTATTGGTGAAAAATTGATCAACAGCCAGCATGTGTGTTAATAGAGAACTACAAGGGTATAAATTTAAAAGAAGAAATCAAATTAACTAGGATGTTACTTTATAGTGAATTTTAGTATATATACGTTCTAATAAAGGAGAAAATTATTTAATATTTAAATAAGTACGAAAATAAAAGATGTAAATGTTGAAGAACATAAAATCCAAATCCATTATGGTGTATGGTTAAAAATATATGTTTAATACATGTATTCAAGACTTGCAATTATCCTTATGCTTCGGGCAATATTTTTGTTTTGTTAATTTTTATATATTTTTCAATCGAGCATGGTCAATAATCAGTTTTACGTATTACTTTGGACGAATCTCTTCGCCTTAACTTTGTTATAACTATCAACTTTAAAAATCAAATTAATTTTTTCAAATTAATACTGTTAAAACAAAGTGATCTCAAAGCGGAGTAACTTCTAGACAGCTACGAGGTGGTGAGTTTTAGTTTTTTATAAGTTTGAATGAATTTTTAAGATGCCGGACCATTGGGTTTCATAGCTGCGAGTTTTCCACAAAGAACATTCTCGTAAGTAAGCGTTGCGTGAACAAGGGGCCTGGTAAAAAAATAACTTTGATCATTACGTATCCTCTCCGCCCAACAATGACCTCTTCAGTTTACCGATACGTGTGCTTCAGTTCACTTTGATCTCTCCCGTGCTTCTTGTAACTCTTAGATTTTTTTCTCTCGAAGATGACTCTTATCGTTACTCGCTTCAAACATCTCCATTTGTGCCTTCATCCGCGACTTTCCGTCTTATCTCCATTTCGTGCTCGAGGAGATGGGAGGCTACCCGTCCAACGGAGCTGTTCATCCTTTATAAGTGAACATAAAGCTCTTTCGTCTCGCGTGCCTTGGGAGACCATATGATCTGCCGTCGGTCTTGAGAACCTCATATTATTGCCACCTTCTTTTGTGAATTTTCACACCTTACTGCCTTCAAGGAATATTTATTAAATCGGGAGGTTATTTATCAATATTTATAAACTTTCATAAATTAATTTTCCCAGATTATTTAATAGTGCCAAATCATTGTCTGGTTAAATATTTTTTCGGGCATTGATTTATGGAACCGAAAATGTAAGCAAGTGAAAGCATTCTCAAGCGCTAAAAATGTTCGGAAGAAACAATTCAAATCCTTTATGATTATTAATGAATGAAATTAGAGGTGATAACATTCTCCAGTTATAAACTGAGTAAAAATTAAATTTTTAAAAATTGTCTCTTTGAACCAGTATATTTATTTTAAGTCAACATTTAAATCAAAACTTAATATTTATGTGCTCTTAACTTTTAATCAGTTGGTGATATTTTAAATATAATAATTTAAATGACGTATTAGCTGGAGAAGCCTGAAACTCTTCAATTTAAATGGCTGTTATAGATAAAATTAATTGAGACCACGGCCTGCCATCTTTCGCAAAAATGTAACACTCAAAGTATCATTTTTCAGGGCAACAATTATCATGAAATTGAACATAAAATTTAGCAATTTACCTTTTGTATAATAATCTTTCAAACAACCAAAATAAATATTGTGGTGATATAGCCAGATTTATCACTGGTTAATCCTGGTTAATCTCGTGTGGGATCGCTCAAATGTATGCAAAGCACGTGTACACAGTTTGTTCATATTTTATGCCCTATAAATTGTTGTATTCACGCTAAAATACAGAGCAGGAAAATATGGCGCTCAGATGTGAGGGCTGACAGAACTTTGCTCCAAGTAGGGACCCGCGGATAGCAGACGTGAGCCCCCAAGGGAACATGCGACGGAGATTAGGTTGGGTTAGGGATGGCATCATGTGGAGGAAAAATGAGCAAATTGAATTCTCCCGAAAACGGGAGGCAGGAAATAAGACAATTCGGATAGCTGTGGGGATAAAGAAAAATGGATGGGTGGTTGAGATGCTCTTGGCGTCGCCGATGAGGTAACTGATGTGACAAATATACTTCTAGGAGAAGAAAACCTGTGGAGAATAGAAACGAATAAGTGCAAATGAATATGACGGAATAATTTAAGGGAAGTTTTTCACGATTTAACACTTCTTCATTTATTTTCAATTTTTCTATGATCCATAATCTATAAACATATTAATATTTGTGAATGTTAATAACTACTATAATGCCATGTTGCCAAACGGGGCCGCGCCGGGCCAGTGCCGGTTACCAGGAAGCAAAGTTTCGCGCGCAAGACGTGGCAACGCAGCAGTCGTTCACTCCGGCGTATTTTTTAATGCCCATATATAATCTATACTACATAAAAATCATGTATTTTCGATCATAGAAAAATTGAAAATAAATTAAGAAGGGTTTCTATTAAATTTATTTTTTCTTTCGGGGTAAACTCTTGGACTAGATAGTGTTTAAACATTTTCGTTATTTTACAACAAAATATGCGTTTTAAAATACGCAAAAGACATTTTATTGACCTACATTAATTTTTGCAACTTATTGTGGAGGATGAATGCTGTAGATGTTGTAGTTTTCCTAGGTTGAGTTAAAAAGTTCATGAAGTTGGCAAAACGGCTAATTTTATAGTGCGCGGAGTCATTTATTGCACTCGCGTGTCTTAGTTTTTGCAATTTTAATAAAACAAAAAATAAATTAGAACTGCGAATCAAATTTACTTAAAAATGGTGTATAAAGTATTATTATGGCACGCACTAAAGTCCAGAAATAAATTTGCAAAGAACAGCGGCACATTATTTTGACGCCGACAGAAACATTGTTGCAACACGTATCGCGAGTTCGTAAATTTTACGTCATCCGAAAAGAGATCGGAGAGCCAATATGTGTTTTCACCTCCAAAACTGGGTGTTAAAGTTTTAAATTGGTGCACCAAATGCGTGCCACATTACTTTACGAGTCCTCTTTTATTTTTCTATAAATTTTATTTGATAACAATTTTTGTTTGATAATAATTTCCTATAATTATATACTTATTGCAATTTGCGATGGTTTTTTGTTCACATCCTTTTTGATTATTTTATTAATTATGAAAGGAAACATGTTACTATGATGAATCATAGATGAAGAGCTTTTGTGTAAAACTATTTTGTAATATATAATGCCGAGAATTGCCTTATTTTCATTGAATGGCTACCCCCACAAAAGATTTTATCTTCTGGGGTGCCTAATTTCACTGGTTATCTAAGTATCCAGTAGTTATTTTTAGGCAATGTATTAAAAATCTATATAGTTATTGTACTATTATTAATTGGAGGTAACGTAGGTCAGCTATTGATACCTATATAGAATTGTATTTGCTTTATTGTACCGTCTATTGGCAACGTAAGTATTTTGAGGGGAGTTAATTCGATCGTCACTCACCAAAACAAGATTTAAGTTCAACCAGTGTTTTCACTCCAAAAAATGGGTTGTTGATTGAGTGAGAAATAACAGAGCAGTGATAAAGTTTATTGTGTCTCGCACAGATTTCCTTAAAGGAGGAGTGACCGTTAAGGCTATGGAGACTGCTAACATGGCTTACCGCTCCCAATCATCATCTCAATTTTTCCCTTCCCGTCGTCCCTCCTCCTTTCTCAAATGTACACTTCATGAAGGTCGCCCTTCCTCTTCTTCTGTCTAAAATTTCCAATTCGCTCTCTGCATCTGAGTCAATACAATGGTCACGGGTTTTTCAAGCACATATATAGTCCTCAATTATCTCACATACTTTTGATTGATTGTTATATTCTCTGTTCCGTTGTACGCATTTACTCTACTTATTATTATCGTTTTATATTGTTTTACTATATTATTATTATATCGTTGCTATTGCTATCATTCACTCTACCTATTGTTTTTCACTTTACTTATCCATTCAATCTATGTGTACACATAATTCAGGATTTTTACTTGCATTAATTTTTTTCTATCATGCTTTATTCATTTGTTATTTATGTAAATTTATGGTTTTTGTTGCACATGCCTCAACGTGTAAACGATTTAAAAGCACACGATGATAAAATGTTAGTATTATTATAATAATTTACCTTAAGGCTTTAGACAAAATATGGGTCTCTCCCCTGAACGAAAATGGCCGGTTTCTCAATGACACATTATTGAATTTATGATAGGTATATATATTGCTCTTTCATGCGACTAATGGTATTATTGCTTCGTTTCACGAATGGCTTGTGAGGGAAAGGGAGTGGAAGGGGCGGGCACTTAAGGAATCCCAGCGATCGATGAGAAAACAAAAGGTCGGCTGAATCTTCTCTTCACCACGTCTCTCTTTCGCTGCGGAATTCATGGAACGGCCTAAAACTTCTACATCTTTTTCTATCACGAAGAGTTCATCCTGAAAGTTTAGCGTTTGAAGTAGACACATGATGCTCCACCATTTCTTATTCGCTAATTTGAATGAGAAATTTTGCTTTAATCACCAAACTTTCCCTGCGGACTAATCGGCTAGTACCTACCTTTCGAATGTCCTGGTTTTAAAGATATCTATGACGCTCAAAAGACACTAAAGCCGCTTCTCTCACAACTATGTAATTTATATCTCAGCAATGCTCTGCGAGCAACTTCTATGGCATGAGAAAATTAGATGTAACTAGGATCTATGATGTACCGGAGGTACGTAACATTAATAATCTTATCTTGTATAAAAATTGCAGAGTCAAAAAACAATGTTCTGATAGAAGAAGAAGACAGAAGCAACATGGGTTAGGCAAATAGACCATTTACATGTCCTACTTAAAGGACATAGAGAATAAATATTGCGATTAAGACATAAGATGTCAAAGACAGTCAAGGATAGAACACAGGTTTAGGAAGATATCGCTTCCATTAGACCTATAGGCCTTTTGAAAGTATATTCAGTGTCAGGGGTGAGGCTAGGAATAATGGCTGGGGGGTTTTGGGTACAACTAATACTGGGGGGCTAGGGGAATACCCGCCAGCGTAAGCGGGAGGTGTGAGACTAATAAATTTCGGAATTTTAGAATGAGTTTTACCGATTTCTGGGGGTATTTGATTTATCCTTACAGTATTCCTTAAGTAATATTAACCCAATTAAGTAAAATGGATTAAACTTAAAAATTTCTTTGGGGGAGGTTTTTACCCCCAAAAACGCACCCCTTACTGAGCCTATGTTCAGTATGAGGTATTTATTTTATAGATTTCATTGCACATATATCCCGAATTGAAACTTTATGTGTTTCAAAATTCAGTGAGGAATTAGTTTGTATCCCGGTCAAAATAGACACTGACCCTTCGATAAATTTCCAACAAGCTGAAAGTTTACAGGAACGCTGGGAATACCAATCTAATGCAATCCCGCTGAGTTCCCATCGATCCCGTGAGTGCAAAAAAAATGTATTCAAGGTCTAATGTCACAAAAATGGGTTTTTTGATTTTTTTTAGCCAAACGGTTAGTTTTACGATAAAAATTGCTCGGACCAAAATGTTACACCAAGAAATTACCTACAAAGATGTTTTTACAGTTTTTGCCTAATTTTTGCCATTTCAGAGAAAAAGCCATTCGAAAGTTTGCTGGAGCTGTCCAATAATGTTCGGAGAGCGCAACTATATAGTCATACACATTACGGAGAATACAGCTCCAGGTAATTTTCGAATGGCTTTTGGTAAATGGTAAATCGTAGAGAAAAAGTTATATGAAAATTTTGCAGATAATTTTCCGATCTACAATTTTGGTCGAACAATTTTTATCGTAAAATTAACCGTTTCGCCAAAAAATCCATTATTGTGACCTTTGCCGTTGAATAAAATTTTTTACACTCACGGGATCGATGGGGACTTTTCAGGAATTCATTCCTTACGTTCCTGTAAATTTTCATCTTGTTGGGAATTTTTTAAAGGGTACCCCTATTTTTTGGGCTAATTTGACCGGGCTATTGGTGATCATCTAAGTATTATTCCATCAAAAGTGTGATAAAAAGTGAACGCCGAGAAAATGCTTTACTTTTTTTCCAATTTACTTTCACTTTTCGTGCCACCACATATCTTCATCGAGCTATGTGTATATACTGTCGTGTCTAAGCTATTGTAGCATACATTCTCGGCTTTATTTGTTTCTGGGGTCATAATTTTTTCTTGATCCATGTGGCTCCATGGGGGCGCCAATCGCATCCCATAACCCTTTGAATTCGACCCTTCGGAAACCAGGGAAAGGGCGCACAATGAGGCCTTGGACGAGATTTTCGAGTCAAGTGCCACTTAGTTCTCGAGCTAATCGTTAATTTCACTGCCCAACGGTATGACCGTTTTCCCCTTCATTGTGTATCAATTAAAGGTTGATACAAAAATATCGCTAACATACTTAGCGAGTCTGCTACGCCAACAGAGATAGGAATTTACATGAGACCGCTTTTTAAAGTAAATACATGGTCTGTTGCGGCTCTAGTGCATGCGTTAGACGAGCGGTGCGAGGAGTATGGGATGAGAATTGATCACAAGAATACCAAGGGAATGCGGTTTTGTAAAGCATGAAGATAATAAAGACCGAGGAATGTGAGACTCAAGATAATTGTGGGTGGAGAAAACTTGAGCAGCTAGACCAATTCAACTATTTAGGCAACACATTAGAGGAAATCGGATATGGCATTAAGGAAATCAGGAAGCGAATTGCATTAGCAAAGGAGGTGTTCATGAACAGGAAGGCGCTTCTGAAAGGGTCGCTATGTAATATTTTAAATAAAATGTTGGTGAAGAGTTTGATATGGAGTGTAGCTCTCTACGGTGCGGAAACGTGGACACTGAGGAAAGAAGACGAGAGAAGATTGGAGGCATTCGAGATGTGGGTATGGAGAAGAATGGAGAGAGTGTAATGGACGGAGAGGATAAGGAACGACGAAGTGCTGAATATGGTTGGTGAGGAGAGGCAACTTTTAGAAGAGACAGACGGTGGAGACAGAAGGTTAGGATGGAGCGATAACTTAGCGGGGAGGGGATGTTGAAAACGGTGTTGGAAGGTAGAATGTTAGGTAAACGAGGGAGGGGAAGGAAGAGAATAGGATTTTAGTTAGATTGAAAGGGAGTAGGCCTTACAGTGAATTGAAGAAGGCAATGCTGGAAGTAAACGGAGGCTCCCAGATTACTTCTTTAGTACTCCACATAAACCTACCTTAATCGGTAGAATACTATAATATTATTAATAGTAATAATGGTCTTGTGCATGGTTTTATCGGGCATTAAACTCCGGAAATTTCAATAAGAACCTGCGGTAACTCAACTCATAATGGTACCTTTTGGAAAGTATTAAAACTAATCAGATTTAATCAATATTTATTTACAGAAATATGAGAAATATAAAGCTCTCAATAACGTCTGATATTTTTCATTAGTCCGGTAATATGGAAGATCTAATGATCAATGGCCTACTTTATAAACATGCCAAATGCTAGTTGTATGCTAAGGTACACACAAAATTAGAGAAAGTTATAAATTCCACATGAATTGTCACATTTAGGTGTGCTTCTCCTAATCATAGCTGTACACGTTTGTCACATTTAGATAAAATATTAGTCTGCTCCTAATAGATGTTCTTTATAGAATAATGCTTCCTGGTTTCAAAACGGTACAGCTGAGTTGGCCACTTTCTGACTCATGAAATAATGAATTCCATTTCATAAGTCAACTGCATAGCCGTTTTCGTTCTATAAACATGTATTTGCTTATGTCACAGTATTTCTTGTCCAAAAACTTAGACAGAAGTATGATTCTATGCCAGCATGGTAAATATTATGATGAATATCAAGTTATGATACAAAATCCATAATTTTATAATCAAATTCATATAGTGCTGAAATACGCAGATCTTTCATTGTAATCTATCACTAAATATACCTGGTAGAAGCAATTAATAATGACTAATGATTGAGAAAAATTACTAAAATATGTTTTCAAATGTATTCTAAAAAGGTAAATTGTAATCATGTTCCCCTATTTAAGTTTCATATTTAACATGATTTGTAAACTTTAATTCACCTTTTACGCATGCGTATGCATTATCGATGATAATTCTCTATGTCTATGCAGTGTTTTCATCGGTGTATCTTCCGAATCGATCGATTTGAACCAAACGCGGTGGTAATAGTGGTATATAATTTCTTTATCTACTCAGTGTCTTGCTAAATTGTTCTCAGTTTATGGGATACTTCGGGTTTTTTTTTACCGTTTTTGCGATTGACCCTGCTGAAATGAAACGCGAACGGAGTAGGCTCCGGCAAACGTGCGTATGATTTGCTAAGGGCCGAGGTCACAATGTGCCCACACGGTAAAAAAGCATGAAGAATGGCACTCCCCGTAATTGGATATCGCGGAAGCGTAACACGCCAGTAACCGCGACCCGAAGGGACGTGTCGCTCTCATCTCAGTACACGTCGCATGCTAATTTGTCTCCGATAAACAGCCCTATGGACTCCATTCCCTACCCCCTGCGCCATCACCATTTGCGGGAAGACGGTCTGTATTCGCGACGCGGGGACTACCTAATCGGTTAGTGGGCTTCGGAACCTATTTGGCTTAACGCAGTGAAAATTTATGAAGTTAAGGCTGTGTACGAGGACAACAATTAAATCATCCATATCCTTGAAAAGGTACATTTTGTTTTTTTCGATCTATTTTTATGAGCATGTATTATTGATTGAAAAGTTTAAAAAAATGTATGAAAATCTTTTGAGTGGTCGTATGAGTTCAAAATGAGTAATACTGAAATTTAAAAAAAGGACAATCTAATATGAATTTTTAAATTGAGCAAAAAATCATGCCTCTTTGTGTATGAGAACATACATACTCTGTGTGTTTTTCAGGTGCTCTAAGTCTTAAAATGCTTGTCCCTATTCGGCGAAAAAGCAATAGCAATGCTTTGGCGACCTACGAGCTAAATAATTAAGATCATTACCATACCTGTTTGTTTTCGCGAGTTCATTTCTCTACAGTTCTGTTGCTTCTTGGTAAGGACGTGAAAAGGTTAAACCAGTAGAGTTTTTAATAAATACATAGTTGAATATAATAAAGTTTTTTTTACTCAACCACGAAGTGTACTCGCCAATCATTTTTTTTCAATAATTCACAAGTTTGAGATTTTACTTAAATGATAGAAGCTTTATCAGGGATAAACTTCCTTTTTCAAATTGAGTTGATTGATGAAGTTTATTTCATGATTTTGGCTGAGATATAAATATATTTAATTATTATTTTACTATTGATTTTAATTACTTTTTTCGATCTTAGTGTTAGTTTTTGTAAAATTTGATGATTCGAATCAATTTCGTCAGAGGGAAAATTGACTATAGGGAAGGTTATTTAGACAGGTGACCTTATACAGTCAACTTCTGATAGAGGAAGTTTATTACCTGGGGCACAACTTGTTAATTGTCATTTTCGGAACAAAGCCAACTAGATAAAAAATTGATTTTCACCCAGCGCAGCATCCAGGAAATTTCAATTGAGCTGTGGGGTTTGAAAGTTTGTTCCAGCAATTAGTTTGTCACCCTTAATAGCGTAGCGTGGAAATGAGAGATTAATTTCTAAAGCCTGTGACGAGGAAAAAATAATTTTTTCACTAAGTTTCATTTCCATACAGGTGGAATGACAATTTTAATTGCTTTCATTACGTTGTATAAACAAAAAAAACGAATCAGCTTTTTCGCTTACTTGGAACAATATATCTTCCGTCACATAAATAATAATCCGGCAAGAGTAATTATCATCGTTTTTCATTGTAGATACAAAAATATTTACCAGTTATCCAATATCATTGTAAGTTTGAAGACATCCGTTCATGCAGAAATACCGCATTCAATGTATAATTCATTTCACTCTTTGGCAGATGGCAGCACGACTGATCTTGATTCCAGCTTAAACAGATTAATTATTGGATAACGTTCAATTTCCTCTGTTTGTTTATTAATAGACATAAGTGATTCATTTAAAGAATGAATTCTATATAAAGACCAGATTTTGAGCTAAATTATCAAACAAACGCTTTTATTTTGTTTTAAAAATTTCTTACTATGCATGTAAATGTGTATCCGGAAGTTTATTTAATTTTGGAAATGTCATAAATGAATGATGCCACTCTACTTGTAACTTTAGATTCTAATACTTGCCTACAAGTGAATCGTAATGCTAGAAGTTAACGAAACAGGCCCACTGAACTCCACTTCCATATCTACCATACCTTCGTGCTACATGAGTATTGTCGTTGACGACAATAACTTTTGCAGAATTGGATAATTTTATAACGGTTAAAGGAATTGCCCGGTATGCTAGAGCAAGTGTGCCGAAAATCTTTTTACCATTACTGTCAGTCTACTTTCGGTAAAATAGACTTCTTCAATTAAGCGTCGATTTTAATTGCAAGAACATCTATTTATTGCTAACTGTGGACGTTATAAACCGGCTAATCGGACTCAGAATTACTAGCGTAGGCAGCGATGACATTGCCCAGCCTATCGAAGATATCTAACATGTATGAATTCATCGATTTCATTCATAATGAACTTCCACTTAATCATTAATGATATAGATGCAGGTGCTCATCGGTCTGAAAATGATTCAGGTGTGCTACATTACACTCGTACTTTCTCTGCTTTTACAGGCATCATATGCGTGTGCTGGGTGGCGGGCACTTTCGTCGGCTTCCTGCCCCTGCTCGGCTGGAACGCGGGCCCGCAGCAGAGGTGTCGCTTCACCGAAGTCATGGACTATAACTACCTCGTGTTCCTCTACTTCGCTACCATCATCGTTCCAGCGCTCATCCTCGCCGCCTTCTACGCACACATCTACAGGGTCGTCCTCAGACAGGTAACCCACTCTTCCTATAGCCTGATTGTAAACTCATCTAGACCTGTCGTGCTAGTTAAAAAGTTTTTGGGCTAACGTGGAAAGTCACTCAAGTGTCACCATCAGATCTCGTTCGAATTTTGATAGGTGATAGGAAATGGATATCCATAGAGTGTGGTTTTAGTTTCAGTTGCCAAGGTTCAATACTTTTCGAGATATTAGCGACAGAAATTACCAAGAAAGCGCCTAAATTTATGCAACATACACATTTCAATAATGGCCCCTTATGATCTGTTGCTAGGATGAAGAGCACTGACGCCGTATCCTTGTGATGTAGGTTTCATAAACGTAGGTGATTTCCTGGTACTTTCCATCGCTAATATCTCGAAAGGTATTGAGCGTTGGTGGATGAAACTACACCACATCCATGTCCTATCACCTAACAAAATTTGAATGAGATCTGGCGGTGACACTTTGAGACATCTGGGCGGACTTCCCTTGTAAGTCACCGCGTCAATTTTTGGCAGGCCCCAACGTTTCCTGGCCGATGCTGGTCGCTTTATCATGGGAATCTGGTGAGGCAGGAAATTTTAACCGTATTTATAGGGTATTTGTATCAGGGGGTAAGGGATAGGAGCGTGAGGTGGTTGAGTCGGTTGCTGAAGTGGTTGTTTTTATTTTTACGGGTTGCCAAGTACGGTTTAAATAGGAATAAAATTTCCTTCCTCATCAGATTCCCTTAATTAAGCGACCAGCATCGGTCAGGAAACTTTGGGGCCTCTCAAAAATGACGCAGAGACATAGTACCAAACGTTTTTAACTACCATAACGAGCACCCGTGAATGTTTTAACGAAGAATCATCCAGAACTTACATTTATTTTTTGCTGCAGTTCCATTAAGAATAGTGCTTAAAAATCAATTAAATCTCTATATAAGGGCTCCCAATGTTTGTTATTCACATTTTCCTGAAGGAATCAATGTAAATTGTAATGTGTATATCATTTTTCTGCCTTTTTGTTTAATTATGGCATTGTAATTACTGCGCGAAATTATTAGCCCAGTTATGGAATGATCAGTGATGCCCAAATGTTATACGTTGCCGTAAAATTCGAATATAAATTCGATGTAGAATCTAATATACACATGATCGATGCATGTGGCAGTCGACTTAGTCAGGTCAGGGTTTGCGGGATGAATGGCTAGGTTTTAGTCTGAAGCAACTTTCAGTGTCACTGGATGTGATTTCTACCTCCGGTGCAGAGGCAAGGCTAATAATAAGCTCGCCTCAATCGCCCCTATTGTTCTGTGGCACACCTTGAATTTCGAGAACGTTTTTCTTCTGCAGTATCTCAAGCCAATTTAATTGCATCTCAGGGGTAGATGCTCTCTCCATTAGCTGGGCATTTGCGCTACACGATCCTTCTAATTTCTCAGAGAATTTGTAGACCTTGTTAATGACTCTATGAGATATTCATGATAAATATCAGGTTAGCAAGAGTCTCCTGGATTTCGCACTGGTCCCTTGCTGACGTTTGACTCAATCGAAGCCGACTACAAGCCGGATGGCACACCTATCTGCAACATTAGCAAGGCAACGTCTTTTGATCACGCTTAACCCTTTCTAACCAAGAGCTCCTTCTGAGCGAAACCAAATTTCAATATTTCTCATAATAAAAATGTGGACATTATCTTTATTATATTATCATTATTATTAATATTATAGTATTGTACCGATTAAGGTTTGTTTCCATGTAGCACTAGAGAAGTAATCTGGGAGCCTCCCTTTCCTTCCAGCACTGTAAGGCCTACTCCCTTTCAATCTATCTTAAAATCCTATTTTCTTCCTTCATTTCCCTCGTTTACCAAACATTCTATCCTCTAACACCTTTTACAACATCCCATACCCGCTAAATACTCGCTCCATCCATACCTTTTGTCTCCACGTTCTATCTCATCTAAAGATGCCTCTCCTCACCCACCTTTTCCAGCACTTCGTCGTTTCTCCTCCTCTCCGTCCACTTTACCTTCTCCATTCTTCGCCAACCCACATCTCAAATGCCTCCAGTTTCCTGCATAGAGCTGAAAATGTATATATTTTTTATGTTAATTAGAAGTAGCATTTGGTTTTAATGGTTAAATTTTCTGGCCACAATAGGAACATTCATGAGGCATCGTGAGAAGCAGGAACGGAAAGGCGTCCGTACAAAAAAGAGGGCGAATCACTGACAAGCGGATGATGCTGCCACATTTCACATTGCGTCATGCAGCTATCTCTCGAAAGGGTTCGTCACTTAAGTTTGGAAAAAAGTGGGAATTAGGGAATGCACAATGTAATACACGAAATAAAGTATTAAAGAGATGTAATCCCAATTATGATGCGAATTTTCTGATGCAATAGACTTGTTCGCGATGAATCCATGACGGAGATCATATAGCAGCGATGATTTCGTCGAATGATGACGTAAATCTAGATGTTGAAACGGAGGCTTATTTCAAACGCATCCAATGGTTCGTTCTCTCCCCCATACGATGGACCCTCGAATGGAGGGACAAATTTGAATGCCCTTGTGACGCAAATCGATTCTCAGGGCTACGTAACTGCTTAAGTGGTTGAATTTAACTTCAAGCGGCAAACTCTGAGAATATTTCCAACCAATAAAATGCCAGTTGCTAACTGTTTAATCATCTACACATAAGTAAGTGCTTTATATTTAATTTTGAGCATGGTAGAGTTTTGGCTATTAATTACGAAACATAGAGAAAAAAATGGTTCAAGAGCAAATTACACCGATTTCGTTACGAAAAGTTTAAATAAAAGTATTGAAAATGCGGCTTCACGTAGTTTATTGTATTTTGTAACCCTAAGTATGGATTAAGTTATCATTCTTATATTTTTAATTATGATTATTTTACCATGTATCGTGAACTTTATCAAGTTTTTGTAATAAAAAATCCGGATGAAATATAATATGATTACGTAATACCAAGGATATTTTGTTCAGATTTGCGATTTTTGGGCAGTTGAAACTAACTTATGGTTTTTCCCAACCCTATCACCTTTTTCATTTGTTTCTATCGAGTTTTTACCGGGGGTTGGCAATAGAAACTAAACGAAAATTAAAACCTGTAAAATTTCCATGTTTTCGTTCCCAGGAGCGAAATTCAGAAACGAAACGAAATGGATTAAAACCCTGGGAGCTAAACTCAGCGTCGAAACTAAATCGGAGTCGAAACTACTTCGGGTCGAAACTAAACAAACTCTATGACGAAACGAAACGTAGATAATGTTTCGCACCGGTGGGACCACGTGCTTCACCTTCGAACAGTTTAGTTTCGACCCACACACAGAGTACGAAGTATGGTTGAAAGACGTAGAGGTTCGGCCTACCGCCATTAGATGCATGGGGCACTCATATTTTTACCGCTAACAGGAGAACGGTGATCGCAAACTGGCCATTCCATTTTTAAGATCGATGTTTTAATCCGTCTACACGTATGTCAAACGTAATGGGTCGAAACTATTCCCTCTTAACCCCCACCACTCAACTCCTGGGTTCGAAACTTAGCTATGAGCAGCGGAGTTCTGATTAATTCAGTTTCGTTCCTGGGATCCTCCCGGGTCGAAACAAAGCTCCTTGGTGATTTTAATTTCGTGCGGGAACGAAACTAAACCTGGGCCTCGTATTTTTGTTTCCCTCCGTTTCGATACGAAACGTTTCGTTTCACTTGCCATCCCTGGTTTTCACCGTACTTGATAGTAGAATTGATTTTTCCTTCTACCAATATTTTCTATCATTTCACGGACAACCTTTCATCGACATTGTTAGTTTCCTTCCAATTGCAGTCATTTGTCTATGGCAGCAATATCATCGTGACGAGTTCAAAATTCACATCCAAGAAACCCCAGACTTTTATGTTTCTTCCATATTTAGCCAGGAGCTTGGATCATTACTCTTTCGAACATTACTGTGTACCCGATTTTCCAAAAATATTTCCATACCTCCGCTTGCAGTCCGTAAATCTGCATCTGGTCACCACAACGACGTGGTCTCCAAAGGATTGTGCCGCTTTCGTCATCGTCCATTCAGGACACGATGCCCTTTCACGAATGTCACGGACCGGCTCACGCAACAGGCTTACGTACGCACGAAAGGGCACGTCGACGCACGGAGCCGCATTTGACGCGGGTATAGAGATAATGGAGCGAATGGCCGCCATCTTCCTCTGACGTCACTGGAATGGAGTCGACGGCAGAGCGTGAGATGGCGGGCAGTGTTGGCTATTCTTAGAAACGCAACGGGGTGAATGAAGAGGATGATGAGTGTATCATTGTTGAGGGTCAAACCCTTCATTAACTCATTCACATATATAACGATATCTGATAATAACGAGGGAATATTTAACACGATTCTTAACCTCCATTTTGAAGTTAACCCATGAAATTAGGGTCACCCACAGGAAGGATGTGTGGCGCAAGTTTAGTCATTAAGAAAATTGGGGGACCGCGGGCGATAAAAATATTAGCTATTACTTGAAAAATTCTAAAAGAGACCCTTGATTTTAAATGTTTTTAGCGTAAGATAGTATTTTACGCAAAGGGTATCGAAAACACATGTTGTTAAATAAATATTGAAAGGTGATATTTGTTCGTTAACCAGGTCTCCTGTTAAAATACCAGCAGAAAAGTAAAACTAAATGCCAATTAAAGTGGGAACAATGGACAGTGTCTTTCCCGATTTTCTTTGCATCACATAAAGGGAAGCGAATGGATGCTTAGCTTACAATGTTAGCTTTGCAAGACGAGGCTAATGTAAGCCTTAGCCTTAGCACCCTTTTTTATATTTCTTGGCAGATTAACACTTATTCTTTCCCTGTAGGTAATAGCCAAGCCTCGTTTCCATTGAGAAACATACTCCATATGTAGCATTTACTTCGCAAAATAATACTCGTATTTTGGGAGGGAATTGGATTGAAAGTAACTTTCAGTACCCTGGTCATGGTATCTCAATATCCATCACCTACTTAAAATTCAGTGAAAGAGTTGAATAACGCGGTTGGTTCTCCTTAACCTCTTCCACAACGAGTGCTGTCTTGACGTCTGCGCCTCGCGGCGGTCAGTTGTTTTGTTGCTGCGCAAGCCCGGAAGCGAAATCCTTACGACAATCGGGCCCGGATGAACCCTGATTATGGAAACCACATCATTAGAGCCAATTTTCAAGGCTTATCCAAGGGACACGAAAAGCACACCGCATTGTCGTGGCGCCGAAAGATTTTGACAGGTGGTAGGGTTGATCTAAAAAAAAAACTTCCGATAGGGATGCCTCAGTTTTAAAGAGTCTACAATGGAGGAGTAGAAGCCTATTGCGCGTGGGTGTCAAGCGATGGCGTCACTGCAGCGTCAGATAAAGCGGTAATTGTCAGTTGTCCGCTCTCTTTCGGAGTAATTCCATGTTGTCATCAGCGCCGTCAAATGGATTGCCTTTCGTTTGGGTTCAGCGGCCTCGTTAATACATAGTTCTAGCCTTTCAGGGAGTCACTTTTCCCCTTTAGGGATTTTATTTTCATGAAAGCTAGTACTCCTATTGCTTTTCTTTAAGTTGAATGGTCTTTTTTTTAAAAAAAAAAAAAAAGATGGATCAATTTATGATAGCGTTTCAGGCTTTACTTGGTGTAAATACGATATACCCACGACAAAATATAAACCACAAATAGTAATTTCCACGCTTTAAAAAATAACTCCACTATCGACCATGCTTTCGACATTGTACGTCGTTTTCAAGGTGATGACACAGTCATTCTCTCATGTATTTATGCCTAGGGGGCCTAGGGCCAAGGCAGGAGATGGGGGTATACGGAAGTGACGTGAGAGTAGTGGGAGGGGGTACAGTTTGTTTATATTTTATCATGGATGGGTCAATTGATTGACAGTTTAATTCTTATTTATCCTTGATACAGTAAATAATGATTCGTGACTCTTGATCTTCACACGATTCTTTTGTTTTTGTGGCATGCCTAAGTTCCTACGCATTTTGTTAAGGGCCAAACATTATTTTCAGCGGAAACTGGATTGCACTCTGGAAAGCTTCTCCTGAATTAACTGTAAAGGGAAGTGAATATTGACTCCAAAGCCCTGAATTTTAAGTTTAGTTTCTGATACGAATGTAAGAAAGAATAATGTTTCGTACGAAAACGTTGCTACTCAATCTTTGATATTCACAGCTATACATTCTGATTTCTATAATTCATTCTATTATGTTTCATATTTTGGGAGTTCGGTAACCTGCTAGGTTGGGCGTCTGGCAAACGCTGGTTTTAAGAACACGGAATCAATACCAGTGAAGCCTTAGGACATCTCAAAACTAAAATTTTTCGCGCTGAGATGTGGTCCACGAAGAGGTACTCCTCCTCCTACCTTAAATGTAAGAAATTCACAAAATCATGGCTTGTGTGTACAAAAGTGTGATTTACCCTCATTCGTTCTGTATAAAACTTCAAATTAAAGCATTGAATTATTTTCTACAGCTACTGAATCCATATACTCCATAGAAATTTTAAGGCCGTAAATTGTGGAAACACATGGTAATCATTGTCAAAAAATTTACGAATTTCTACTTTGTTGTGATTCTCAGATGTTGTGAAACTCAGCATTTCTTCCTAATTGTAATTCAACCGACACAGACCTGAGCATTTATTTTCGATTATCAAGGTATTTATTGCATCATAGCCTTGATATTGGCAATAACTTTATGGAACCTGTGAATTTAGTGAAAAAAACCACATGCTCTTAATCTGACGCTGATTGCTCAATGCAGTTCTAAATATCATGATACTTAGCGCAAATGGTAAATCATGAATTGAAGTGACGGAACGCTGGGCCGTGATGAAATCTCGCCACAAGAGCAATGACTCTGCAAATATTGCGTCACGATTGACTTGTATTCCTCTCATTCACAGTTGCGGCAGATGGTGACCATGGACGCGGGTCCTCGTAGCAACCCAGCCGGTCGCGAGGGGAGCGGCACCATGCTACGGATGCTGGGTGCGGCGCAGCGGAGGGAGGTCAAGGCTACGCAAAACCTGGCCATCATCGTGCTCTTCTTCATCCTCTGCTGGATTCCACTCTACACCATCAACTGCGTCAAGGCCTTCTGTCCCGCCTGCTCCGTCGAAGGTGCTCTGACGGACTTCTGTATTATCCTCTCCCACCTCAACTCGGCGCTGAACCCGCTCCTCTACGCCTACCACCTGCGGGACTTCAGGGCCGCGCTCCGGGCCATCTTCGGCGGAGCCAAGCGGCGACGGATGCAGAGGCACAAGTTCCTGCACCTCAACGAGGACGGACCCGGAATCACGCACGCCGCCTCGGCGCCGGCCGCGATCAGGGCCGGGAACGACGGGCGAAAGACCGTCCCCGGCCTGGCCAACAGGCAGAACGTCCCTTCGCCCAAGCCCCAGCAACCGGAGATCATGCCGCACATATCCGTCGCGGCCGTCAGCTCGACTCGCTGCCTGGTCGCCGCTGCCGGATACCCAGAAGCCCTTTCCCCGGAGGCCCTGAGGGACCAGTTACCCTGTGATGCGTCCCCTCAGAGCCCAAGGAGGATGTCCTCTCCCCCTGCACTCCAGAGGGTCATGTCCGAGGGAACCTCAGAGGCCCTGAAGAAGAGGGTATCAAAGAGGCCGAGGACTTCGGCGGCGTCCTGTCCCGAAGCATCGGACGTGGTAGTCCGGGCCGCTTACTCTTCTGGAGAACCGGACGATGACCCGGAGTCGGACGGGGAGGAAGGCCTGGTCTTGCAGAAAGTCTCAGGACACTCGGTTGGTGGCTTGGAGGGTCCTGGAACGATAGAAGATGAGGAGCAGACTGTGGTGGAAGAGAACAATTGCGAGGTGGAAGGCGTATTGGAAGAGGTCATAGAAGAGGAGAGGGTCATGTCGGATCAGGGAGAGGAGATCGCGGTAGAGGGCATGGTTACGCTGAGGACCGTCAGTGGTGATGTGCAGGAGAAGTGCAATGGTTACAAAGATTGTTCGCCCGCGAACGGAGCGCTACAGTTGGTGGAGGGCGATTCAGTGGCGTGGTGAGAAATAGGAAACGACATTTATGTGACTGAGGGCTGTTCAGCGAGTCTGTGAAATTCAAATGACACTGGTCGTAAACGAGTGAAAGATCATGGATAATTCATATTATAATGTAGGGTGTCGAAAATACTCACCTTACAGGACCTGTTGCCCACGCAAGACATGTTTTATCTCCAACCAAGACAGAAATTTGTGTGTTCTTGTTTGTTGAATTAACTGTTAAATAACGAATACCCCACCCCCTACATATTAGGAGCCAACAACACCAGAAAAGACAAGTTCGATAAAGCTCGCTCACGTCAAAATACTCCCATTTTCACGAATTTTCTCACAAAACCCAGAACTGTGCGCCATGAACCCTTGGAGCATTCCCCAGAACTGTGCGCCATGAACCCTTGGAGAATTCTGTTTCTAAGTTTTGCTAAAACTGAGATGGGATAATGGAGTGAATTTTAACTCTTAAATAATGAATTTCTGGATGCCAAATTTATAAGAGAAGACGAATTCTGAAAAACAAGGGAATACATGATTTTGCTGTACACATATAATCGGCCGTAGAACTATCGAGTGTCTCGGTCATATCTCACAGAATTTGACGATAAAACAAATGAAATGAAATTCAACGTGTGGAAGTGTTCAAAGTCGGCGTGGATTTAACGATTAGATACTATCGCATTACGTGTTGGCATTACTCCCACAATAGTATAGGTATGTCCTCTCAATGACTGCCGTCTGTGATTCCTTCAAAATGCTGCCACCTAATGCGAAGGGAGGTCAATCTCAATTTCTGCGCGAGGCCATCTTGGCTGAATCATACATGGTTTTAACTGAGGTAATAGAAATACGCGGCTATTTCAGCTGTACTTGTGCGATTCGATTAGTCTCATAAAGGATCTATTAACCAAAGTCATTCCAAACCAATATCATGGTACACTACAATTGATTGACAGATGAGATAATGGAAAAACTAAGAGCGTCTCGTTATCTTGAGGGGGTGCAGAGGTTTATGTATTATGCGTCGCCTCTAAGAGCGCCTAGTAAGTGGTTTATTTAAATATTGACTATCATTACTTCGCCTATTAATAATCATCTGAAGTGTCATTCAAATATCAATGCTCTCTAATCAAATAAAATTTTTTTGCATCAATTGTTTTGTTTGAAGGCCAAAACCCAGAGCCTGAGCTTAGTTTAACAGGGTCGAATGCGTAGCAAGACTGCATTACGTGGAATTTATGATACGAAACGGCCGTTGTAATATCTTTTCGCGTTCATGTGTCAAACGATACCTACACCACGTGTAAGTCATGTATGATATGATAATTTATGGTAATTTCAATTTTATTTTTGTGTTTGACTTTTGGCCTAATTTTTGCATTTTAATACTAAGAATTCCAAAGTTAACTTAATCAGAGATTCAATCCGGAGGTTGGTGTGGATAGTTGGGGTTAAAGAGGTCCTCAGACTCAGCCGTAGATGGGCGATTATCATTCATTCAGGCTAGAAGGATCAAATCCAACCTTTGGGCCACATTGTACGTTATTTATATATTTTGTAGTTTTAGTCGGCTGTGCCCACTTGCTTGTATATTTATTGCTGCACAGAGGTATTTTAGTGCGTTATAACAACTTTCTTCATCGAAATGGCGTTAAAGACCATGTTTTCAAAATAAATTTCAGTGGTTTCTTCACGTTTACAAAGTAGTTATTTGATGGATAACGATTTTTATTTTTTCCCTGTCAATATCTATCATTCAACTCCCGTTACATGTTAATTACTGATTATTTGCTTTTTAAAAAGAATGACATCAAATCAAGATCATAAATTTAGCCCTTCATCGGGAAACGGGAATCGTTCCTGCCCAAGCATATGATACGAATTACATTTTATAGTTTCAATTTGTGATCTGAAAATCCGAGCGAATGGCATTTACTTTTTATGAATAAACTTAACTCTGGCATTCAATAAATATGGTAGTGTCATTTCTAACATCCTCCTTGGGTTCATTAGAGAAAAATTTCTTTTTATTGCTCATGAAATTTCTATGACTTGAACATATTCATGAAATTTCGATCCGAATGACATAGAATCAGTGAAAATTTAATCCAACAGCCATTGCCGGCCTTGAAAATAGGTTGAAGGCTTTTCGGTGCTTGTAACTATTTTAAAGTTGTGTGGCTACGTTTGATGAATGCTCTTTTCGGCTTGTTAATTAATTTGAACCTGCTGTATATATTTCGTTTTTTCTTCAACAATAGCCGTTAGAAGTTTTTTAAATATCTCTTTATTTTTTAAAATCACTTTTTGGTGCAATATATTTAAAGGTCGAAATGTGAATTTGCCTCGTCACTTTTAGTTTTCGCCAGTATTTTCAAAATAAGAAGCGGTTTTGAATATATTTGGCTTTGCACACTACTTGAAAGACTGCGCATATAACTGTTGGAAATTTTACCCTCCGTCTGTTTTAGACAGATCGAAAGAAGTAAATTTTCAACTATTTTTTTCATATTGTATGTTCATTTCATTCACCGTGAGGACTATGGATATAAAGGATTAACAGAAAGTAATCGAAGGTTACGCCTGAATGCCTTCACAAGATGATCTGTGGATTAAGGATCCTTTTATTGCATCATCAGTAAGAGTCAACAATTCTATGATTGGTTTGATGCAGTTCTCTTTTCCTCTCTCCAATCCACTAACCTTTTCACAGTGACGTATTTCTTCTCTTACACATTTACTTATTCTACTTACTCCATCCTATATTTACTCCATTTCATTGCAACCAATTTTAATAATAATTGTAAGAGGATACGTAACACCATCTTATGGTCCCTGAACATAATAATTACCGGGAGGAGTAATGAAGTTTCATTTTTTTATCACGAACCTTGGAAAGAGAACTTTGTTACTCGACTGGATGCTACGTTGGATATGGATGGCGCTTATGGAGGGAACTTTTGAATAAGTTCCGAGAAACCTTTAATGGGGATAATCCTCCCTGATGTCGTTGCCCCCGCATTCCTCGTTGATCACAGGGCTTGAACCAAATTACGCGGAGACGCCCAATTAACCGCGCACGCGAAAATATACGTGCTCGCCAGCACGCCTACGGAAACAGAAAGGGTCGTCTCCGTTCGTGATCGAACTGGTGGACTCGTGAACATGTTGGGCACGTGACACCGCCCATGCACGGAGGGTTGAGTCACTTGCAACGTGAAATTTAGTCCACTATGCATCATTCATGAATTGCCGTGAGAAAAAAATTCCCATGTAACGGGACATTTGGCGTTCCGGGCCACTGTGCAGACCACTACGCTATCCAGATCCCTGATTTCCCATGGCAATTGTACCGAGGCTGATGGTACTAAAGGTCCGTGGTTCGATTCCCGGTCCAGGGGAATTTTTTCTCACGGCAATTCATTCACCGCCGTTCACGCGGCAGATTTCGAAATATTGCATTCATCATTGTATCCGATACTGGATCGATAATCGATAGAAAATTTCATTCAAGTAAATGTTACGAATAAAACATCGATAGACATATTAATTCAAATTTATATAAAACTATAGCTACGGGTATTCCATCTGGCTTGGTGAATAATTGCAAAAAAAAAGTGTTCAGTCTTGATTGTATAGTCAGAGAATGGCGGATTCCCATATAATTAAACACCACAACTATTTCACACTTAAGAGGCCTAGAGGCCGAGGTTGATGTTACACATTCAATTTGTAAAAAGAGGTTTGACATCAAATAAATAGTGATTCGGCTGCTCACAAAAATCGTCAACTCAGTCCGTGACGTCATTCCACTAATCTCTTTCTCCGGGCCCGTCCCGTCAACATCGATTTACCGAATTCCGTCCCGATCCATGCAAGTATCGTCTATCAGCGCAAGTTGTTTTCAGGTCAGGCTCCTTTTCAACCAAGCTTTAATTCTCGCCAGTCTCGGCAATTCGTTTAATTTATTCTGGAAATGTTAATGAAATCAAACATAGGGTCTCCTAAACAAATATTTTCCAAAAGTCATGAAAAACTCCATTTATATGGCCGCTAGAGAAGAAGAGACTGGCTAGGTATGTTTTGTGTCAACTTGGTTTTCCAAACTCAAGGTTCATCACTTGTCTCGAGTTTCTTACGAGATTATAGTTCCATGGATCTCGCTATTTCTTCTACTTCAATTAGCTTTCCGATCGTGCACTTCACTGTCTCTATGTTTAGCTTATCTTGTAAGAAGCCTGAGGTATCCCATGTGAGTTGTATTAATCAAATTACTATGCTGTCAAAACTTGTTCGCCCTCGTTTCTCGTTCTCTAACTCTCCCTGCCTGAAACTCCAATATCATACTTTACATCAAGCACTTAGCTGCGAACCACACCAGTTTCAGCAAAATTTAAGGGAAACATATTAGATCGCTGCACTAATTTTGTCTAAACTCCCCTGTTCATGGTAACTCATGGTTTAAATGTTCTTTTATACTAATTATGTGCCTTTAAAAGAGAACGCACTTTTGAGTAAACTTTAGCGCACTTTATAACCGTACACTTCACTGTCTTAATGCCTGACTCACATTGCAAGCACAGTCGACAAGCCTTCAGGAACACAATGCGATATTTATCTATCAAATTATTGATTTAATTTTTAGGATGTAATAACCTGTGATAAGCTGTCATGTATTTTAATTCTGGCCTAACGTATAACGTATCACTAGTGGTCCCAAATGAAAAATACTCTCTTTCATCCGCAGATGTCTGCATTAATAATTTTTTAGAGTCTTCTGGATGGCTGTACCGACAAATACTCCCTCATAGGGTTTTTCCACTTCGAAGTGTATTTGCGACACTACCAAGGACCCTATTTTTTATACCATTGACTTCTAGTTATCGAATTATCCACATGATTTTCTCGGTGAAAAAGCATGAATGTTGACTTTATTATCAACGTCCCCCATCAGGATAAAGTCAAACCATTCCATACAATACAATACGAATGAGCGGACTTCCCTGCCCAGCTAAGAAACAGCTTACTGCTGTTTAGTGCCACAACATGAAGTCAAAACGACTTTGAGTGTGAATAGCTACGCTTCCTTTGAAGACGGTAAACAATTTACCAATCAATATGACTTCTTTTTACAAAAGATTATTTTTTTCCCTTATGCCTACTTACGTTAGCTGTACTTGTTTTTTATGCTACGAAGACAAATAAGCACCCTGGAGAAAGGAAAAAGTAAAATATTTTTTGCAGCGAAAGACTGGCGCCTTTAGCTGATCATATGTAATACTCTCTTCCAACATAAAGTCAGTTTCTAATGAAGAGAAAAAGTGAAGACCCTCATGCTCGAATTGTTTGAGCTAAATGAAATTAAAATTGCGCCAAACCTATTTTTCTTGGAGATAATGTGACTACAGGAGATTTGTAAATGACATTCCAGCTAAGCAAAGCGTTATAATACTTCATAATTTCAATTGAAAGGCTGTCCGAAGTCGGAATACTGGTTGATTACCATTCAAGAGTGCGATATTTTATGGCACAGCATCGATTTTTAATGAATCTATAACATTCCAAGTAATCACATTGATGTACTATGGCATCACGAGGTGTTTGCCAGTAAAATACATCGATATGAATTAAAATGTTGGAAATGTTGGATTACTTCACCATTTGATGAGGACTGTTTCATCTAAACATTGCCGGAAAAATTGCATTTTACATACATTGCATCAGATGAATATTTCATCAATATTCCGAATTTCAATTGCCGCATTTTTCTACTAACGATGTATGATGTTTGATGTTTTAAATGGAAAAGAAGCCATCTTCTGAATTAGTCTTGGAGAAATCGTTAGGCATGGAAATAACTGTTTCCTTGATAATACGCACGGTAAAACTCCCTTGGTATATTGTCCATTGTATAATGGGATATTCAAAGTATCTATCGATGTATGTTATGTGGGTTATTCATGACGGTATTGGAACTCGCCATAATCGAAAGCGCTTATAGTGTGAATATGTACATTTACCAGGAGACAATATTATTTTTCCGATACCCAATGCATGATTGACCTCTGTGTGGTGAATTTGCTCTTTTAAGCGTGATTTTTTTTCAGAAAAAAGACTGTTGTACCGCACAGCGCTGAAAATATTTCATGGAGAGAGAGATAGTGTATATTTTTTAATCCAAAGAGATCTTTTTCGTTGATGGACTCTGCTTCAATGTTGAGGGGAAGTGACCTGCTTGCTCCTGGGAAAGTGTTTGTTTGTATGTGCTGCATCCCGAATGTCGATGTCTTCCTTCTGATGTAATTATGTACAAAATTATTATTACATTAAAAGTGACACAATACAAATTTCACCATTTTGTGTTTAATTGGTACGCTAAATCGTTGAAGCCTAAATCGAATTAGTTTCTCCGTTAATAGACTCAAAGGGCATAGCCGAATAAGAGGTTGAAAAGTCCCCCCTCCGGGATTTTTCTCGGACTTGGAGCATAGGATTTGGGATCAAAAAGGACTAACCTCCCCACACTTCCAGCCCGCTAGAGGCCCACCAGGGCCGGCTAGCTCGAAAATTCGATTTCCACCGTTTATTAAATATCTCGGGATAGAAAGCATATTTTTCAATGCAATTTACGCCATTTGATGGCTTTCTTAATGGAGCAGATGCTCAATTTTTTCACAACTTTTCAGTAGCATAAGGACAAATGGCGTTGATTTGAAAATTTCAAACGCTAGTTTTCATAAAATATTTTTGAGAGGGCCACAAAGAAAAAATGTGTTTCGAAGGAGTATTTTAATACCTTTCGGCTAATGCAATGAAAAAGGTACCTTTAGGTGGTGGAACACCGCGAAAAACAATAAAATATGCGATTTTGACCATTTTTGCTGTATTTTCCACGACCTGTGCTCCCATAACACCCGTTTCATAGCATCTTGCACATATTTAGTCCTCTAACTCCACGTTAACTCCACTTGACCACCGCTATTCAATATGTAATTTACAAAGCAGGAATGAAAATCGGGGCAAGTGAGCACTAATTGCACACGTATTAATCACTATATCCCACGTAAATCGAAACAGAATGATTTATTTGAAAGTAATTTTTCCTTCTGAATGCATATATCTTCAAGCACAAACGAAATATTTGCCGTGCATAGCCAATGGCAACTTCAGTAAGGGAAACCAAATTTCCTCGAGGAGCATAAGTGGTTCCACAAACTTTGTCCTAAAACTTTTGAAAGCGACTGTGCACACGTATGGAAGATTATTTATATTATTATGGGAATTATATCATTATTGCGGAATGCCTTTCTAATTCCATCTGTGCCATTTCCTTAGCAATTTACGCCGTGGTCAACATGTATCCTCTCTCTCTCTCTTTGGGTGGAAAGTCACTCTCGATTCGCGCCGTCTGTAATGCAAGAGCCCCAATACTCGTCGGCATGGTGTCAACTTGAAACCCAAACTAGGGCCCCGGTCAGACTTGCGATGGGTGGTTGCAGGCGATCCGGCGGAGGCGGCTTCGGTCTCCTCATATCTTCTTTTTCATTGGGCGGGGGAGACACCAAGGATGAAGATTGATGCTTCGTGGTGTGAATGTACCATATATGTGCGCGTGAGTATGTATGTATTTATTTTGGTCGGGGTGGAGGAATTTGGCAAGGGTTGGGAGGCAAGTGATTTACGCCCATGGGTGGGCTGGGTTCTAAAACGCCGCCGCCAAGGACGATAGACGACCCCTGCATGACAAGGAGGGCTGGCGGCGTTGGCAGGGACAGAGACATTAGCCAGTTTTCGCCTCTGGAGAAAGCGCAAACTTTCAAAACGACAGTGACCGGAGGAAAAGGTTCAATTAATGGCGATTAATCCGGCGATGAGGGGTTCGTACTGGAAAACATTTAATTAACGATGCGTTAACACATTGAGGGCCAGGAAATGTTTTTTCAGGCTCATTCCGATACCCACAAATGTTGTCCGGCACCCAAGTCTCTTGTCAAGTCACCCAGCACCCTTGTCTCACCCAATTCGCAGACATCTTATAGGCCAAAACCTTTTTATCAGGGTTGGCAATCGAAACTAAACGAAAGTCAAAACCAGTAAAATTTCAATAGCTTCGTTCCCGGGAGCGAAGTGTAGAAACGAAATTAAATGGATTTACACGCGGGGAGCTAAACTGAGGGTCGAAACAAAATCGGAGCCAAAACTACTTCGGGTCGTAACTAAAGTAAAACTATGGGGCGAAACGAAACGCAGATAATGTCATTTCCTTGACCTGGATTTTTCACATTAAGATCGTGCGTTGATGCAATGAAATGCACATTGCCTACTAAGTAGTTCAACTCTTCACTTTAAGCATCGAAACTATTTTTTTTTTAATCCTGTGGGTTTTTTCCCTCTATAGGGTGAGCCCATATCGAAAATCTAGCCGATATGGACATTTAATAAATACGCAGATAAAACTTCCAAAAAATAAGTACTTTTTTAGAAACTTTAAGTGTGAATGGAAGTTAGTTTGGTGAAAAGTAGAAGTTCCTCATAAAATTGACTTTATTATCGTTTTTTTTATATATTGATATTCCCCATGGAATATTTTATCTCCCGAACCATACCTATTTCATCGAAATCAAGTGATAGAATATACTGTTTTAGTGAAACGGTAAATAATATTTTTCATGTTCAGAAGAAGGAAATTATTTCCCTAGCCATCGTATTATCTATCTTACTGCATGCAAAATTTCGCTCCCTATAATTGGTTCAAGTCCGCCGAGTGCATTTGAGGGGAATTTTGTGCATCATATTTGAATCAAAAAATGAGCGATTTTCGTGTAAACGTGGCAAAACATTTGATCAAATCATGGTTATAAGGTAGGTATCTTTATCCGGGTCCAAAATTTTCGAAAGTTGATTGTATCATAAGAAGCCGAAATTCTGTCCATGGCCTTTCATTTCGTTGATGGACATGAGTGGTTTAAAAATAGCTAATTATCCGGGAGAATGTCTCCCTCATTTCATATCCCAATATAAACTGTCTTTAATTCGAGTTGCGGCGAATCCTAAATGCCTTCAAATGTAATAATTGCCTTACGATCGTTCAAACTTGTACCGCAATCATTTCCTTTAATTAAAGAAAAGTAGCGCATAATTTTCAATTCAAATGGTATAGTGGCGGAAAAATTTATGTAAAGCTCGTCGACGTCTGAATGCGGCCAGCTCAGGATTACTTTGAAGACGTGCGTCTTCCTAAACTGTTTCCTCATAATTTTCTCTTACAACCGGGAATTTTCAACCCGCAAACCCTTTATGCCAGTGTAATTATACCATATACGTCGTAGTATACCACGAATAATTACTCCAGTTTTCTGAACTATCACCACCGTTTATTAGCATTCAGCTCACCTGACGGACACCCAAGTTAAATTTCATTTTCATTTTCCAGCAGTCACTTACGGGTGTCATGCATCCACAAAACATGGCATTATCACTTTGACCTAAATCTCCCATCGATGCCAATCAACCAGTAATTTTTGAGGTAACTTTTAATTCGTGATTACCGGGGACGTTTTCAGCCTGACCCACTTACACACCCACCTCGATCTTGTTCATTTCACATCGCGATGGGCCAGGGCCGATTCAGTCATTCTATTTGCGAGCTAGAATAATTAGCAGATGCAATTAACAAGTAACGATTGATCTCAACTAGTTACGTTATCGACAATGGACCTTTATATCACGAATTGGTGTACAGTTCTCTACTGCAGCCGTTAACAGTTAGGTAAAATAATGAGTACGTATTTCTATAGCTATGGAAACTGCACCCTGTTAAATAGTTACCGTAGTTACATATCAAGAACAGTGTAGTACTAAAGGGAAAATTGCAGGTCGAAGTTCATAAAAAATGGCTTAAAGGTCAAATTAATCATCTCATTCACAATAAATAACTAGTATAATCACGAAGCGAAAATTTCTAGCGTTCATTTATCACATAGTTTAATTTAAGCACTATTTTTTATTTTCCAACCGATGTTCCAATAACGGTTACAAAAATACTAGGCGTGCACGACTCTTTAAAACATACCTAAATCTAAAACAATATCTGCAAATTTCAGCAGGGATATGCTTTAAAATTTTGGTCAAAAAATGAACATGACGAAAATACAAATTGTATCTATCCATCTATCATAAAAAGACCATCATCGGGTTATTAAACTTGTTCAATGTGTTTTTAACTTCACTTCAAAACACCAGGACAAATCAGTTTTGTACGAGACGATTCCTGAACATTTTAAGCATCCCTTAGAAAACGGAAAATTAATTCTTGTATGTTTCCATTTTTCGAAACACCAGTTTGCTAGCAAAAGAAGGAGGTGCGATGAATGAAAAGATAAACTAGTAAAAAAGTTCTTGTTATAAAAAGCATTGAGAGAGAATTATTGAGATAAAGGTGTAGGAGTCTTGTAAAAAATAACCTGATTTTATCTCCTTTCGTTGTCCCACTTTCTGGAGACACGTTTTCAGGTTTACAAGAGATTTTTAGATTCCCATTAAGCTTCCGCAAATATCCCAAACATTGATAGTACCACGGATGTTCACAACAGAAATTTCACAGTACACTATATCATAACTTGCGACGGGTAACTAGCGGCAGGGGAAGCAATCGAGAAATTATAACCAGAATAGCCCAAGCGAAGAGAAAGATTCCACCAAAAGAGAGTCCCGCTCACAGCGGGAAACTTGAACATGGAAGTAAAGAAACAATTTATAATTATCTACATTTGGAGAATGCTTCTATACGGAAGTGAGATTTTTTGTGGGAAGAGAGAATGAATAACTTCGCACGTTTAATGCGCTTACCAATGAAATTTGTTGAATTACATTGTTTGATATCTAAATTTAGTGCACATTTCTTGTGCTTCCGTGGGATGGTGTTTATGAAAAACCTCGAAGGCATTACGTGCGCATCAATTCAATGTGTATCGTAGAATGATAATATGTAGATGATAATTCGTATATTTTGGACATTAGGGAGTATTTTGTATCATTCCGTAATAAGGTTCTTTGTTGTGTGAAGTTTTAAAGCGTGTGATTCGATACAACTCTTGATTTTCAGGGGAAGAAAGTGTTCATACCTTTGAAGGCATACCGTCTAACCAATAAATTCTGTTGTTTTAGAATGTTTGTCTCCTTATAAAATCAGAAGAAATACTACGTTACTATGTTCCGCAGGTTTTTTTAACGAGTGAATATGAAAGTTCTTGATTTGACGGGAAGAGTGTGTACATTACTTCAATGGTATTACGAGAAAATCAATTAAATTTTTAAATTAAAATTCTTAGAACTTGACCATCAGAGCAAATGCTTGTTTTTCCGGAGGAAAGATCCGTGTTTGCTTAAATTTTACAGCGTTTTCATTATTAAAATTCTTGATTTCCACGGAATCAGAGAGTGAATAACCTTGAAGGTATTACACGCATATCGATGAAATTTTGCTTTTAAAAATAATTTCTAGCGTTCTAACATCGATGAAAATTTCGTTTTTTTTTCCTTTTCGTCATAGGTTTTGGAAAATTTTAAAATATGAGATCATTGAAATTCTTGATTTCCAAGGGAAGAGATTGCGAATGACGTCGAAGATATCTACATCTACATAATACCCCGCAAGCCGCCTAAAAGGCGTGTGGCAGGGGGTGTTAGGACACCAGCCGTTTACAGCTAAAAAAAAATTAAGTGCTCAAACGAAGTTGGGACTAGCGTTTATTAAAGTCCTTTATGGTTCGGGGGAAAAACGAATTCGCATATCTATCCGTTCGGCAAAACATCTCTCTTAATTTATCACTTCTATCGGACCTGGAAATATAGTGTGGATCTAATATTATGTTCTCTGTGTCGCTCTTAAAGATATCCATTCTCAATTGTTCAAGCAATCTAAGCCTAGCGCGCAGCCTCCGAGTCTCCAACGGCTCCCAGCCTAATTCGCTTAACATCTGGGTAACACTGTCTGTACGCCCGTAGCAGTTTTTGACGAAACGCGCAGCCTTCCTTTGAATTTTATTCAGTTCGCGGATTAAGTCTTTCTGCACCGGATCCCATATGCTCGCTGCATATTCAAGGTGCGGTCGGACGAGAGCGAAATAGCACCTTTCCTTTACTTTCTCATCCGAAAATCTTCCCACAATACGCTTGACGAAACCTAATTTCTTCAGGGTGTAAATTTCCCTAATTTCTTTCAATATAAAGTGTATATCAATGATTTTCGACTAAAATTCAAAGAGTTCTAACGTCAGCTCAAATGTCGTGTTTCCGTTGGAATGTTTTGTGTTTTATTTTAATTTGTGATACGCTATGATAGAAATTCAAGACTTAAACGAGAATAGTGTGTGAATGACTTCGTTGGTATTGATTTAAGATTAATAATTAGTGCTGAGACAAAACAATTACGATTTTTTTTCTTTCTCTTAATCCCTATTTTAAATGTTGATTTATGTCTTGGAGTAGGTCTTGAAGAATTAAATAAGCTAACTTTTGCCTACATTCGGTTTCTTTATACGCCTTCATCAAGGCTTCTTTAGCAAATAATTGTATTTGTTTGAGCAAACCCAATAAATTTGAACAAATCCAATTCCTTGGATTCAAACTAGGTTGGGTTTGTTCAATCAAATCCAATTCATTGCAAAAAAAAATGCCCTGATGAAGGCCTATAAATACTCCGAAATGTCGGCAAAAATTTGCATTTTAAATTCTTCAAGACCTCTACTCCAGGACAAGAATCAACATTAAACATAGGGATTAAGAGAAAAACTTGGCCATACTCAGTACTCACGCCATTTTCTCGAGGCACATCCCCCTTCAAAAGCATCACCTTCTGCGCCTTTCACATTTTTCCTTCTCCTCGACCATCCTACTCTATCCAATGAGGAACAATAAGGACGCAATCTGATCACGGTGGAATCCTCGATGGCCTCCCTGCCCACCCACGACCTAGCCCCATTATGCCTACCGCTAATATACCTACCGAGCCCCTATTCTCACGGTAACTATAATATTAAGAAACTCATCGCTACCAATAGGCAAAAAGGACATGCCAGCGTTAACATTGGCAACTTTTTTACGTATTCGAGGATTAGTGGACAAGTGGATGTTGGATCAAACTCAGAGAGAGGTTAGTTGCGAAATAAGCGAATAGGGTAGTTTCCTTCATCAAAGAAAACGAAAGGCAATGATTGCGATTCGTTACCCACCATTAGTGTATTCATAATTACAAATTATTTGATTTTAGAAATACCGGTTTAGACGAATGGCAATGGTCAATTTTTATCCTCATTTTAAAAATTTTCGCCGGCCTCGGTGGCGGCGGCGGTAACGTTCTCGCCTGCCAAGCAAGAGGTCGCGGGTTCGAGTCCCGCCTAGGTAGATTTCCCCGATCCAGGGCATGGTCGTTTGTGTACATTTAATTGTTACATTTGTTGAACACCCCAGTGTAAAATGGCCAATACGAGCTGTATCCGGTGGTTTGAGAATAAAATAAAATAAAAAGGCCAGATTGGCGCCCATGCGATGTCACTCCACGTGACGTTACAGGGACCTAGTTTCTATACGAGTAGATAGGAGTTATACATCGTCTGAGATTACCGATGCATGCATGAGACACAGAGCTCAGGGAAAAATATCCTAATAATCAACTATTAAAACTGGCTAAAGTCGGAAAGTTTTCTTCGTTTGATAAGGTATTAATAATCCTTATTTAAGCCAAGCGCTACCAGCTAGCAGGGTACTCTGCTTCCTGCTAGCATCCTGCGTCGTATCAGCGCTCAAAGTCTCGCCCCAAGGTCACCTCACTCTCGGCAGCGGGAACCATAAGACGTCACACGGAGTTTTCCCGGCATTCATACTTAGCCGTCGCGTTTTCGCGCGCTTGTAAATTTTCACTTTTCATTTAATCGCGAAAAATAGATATCGTCATTTCAAAAATCGAAATGCGTGAAATACGTTCTCCAGGAGTAATAATCTTTCGATTTAGGCAATAAAAAAATAATAGGAAACCACCCTATTATGGGTCGTACCTAGGATTGAAAACCACAACCGCAATATCAACAGCTGAGGTCAAATGAAAAACACAGAAACTTGGAGAGTTCCAACCTCAAAAAGCGCCACATTATGAGTTTGCGCAGTCCAAAAATTTAGATTCTTCAAATGCTTAAATATTTTATTCTCTCACCTCCTCTTATCCCCCACCCTAACTCCCCCCACCATCTACTTCTTTACCCAACAGCCCACCCCAAACCGAGGGAAACAATAGAATTCACATTTTGAGCACATACTTGAGTTGTCGGAGTTGAGTTTATTTTGTGTGTACAATTAAACTTACATCTTACATTTTTGACATAGATCGAACAATTTTAATGACATAAGTAAAGACATTCTATTTTTTGATACCAAGCTGGAAAAATTCTTCATTATTTTATGTTGCGCTTTTAAAATCATTTTTGTTTTTCATGATTTTAAATTATTTTTCCTCTCTTTTTGTCATTATTAGGGAACAATGACAAACCTAAGATTAGGAGGCAAAAAAAGTTGAAAGGGTCGTGGCGGGGTGACTTGATGAGAAGTTGTGCATGGGATACTTGGATTTTAATCCCAAGTGACTGTAAGAAGTGTGTTTTTAAAGCTCTTAGCTATGGACTGCATATTGGGCTGAAATGGCTCCTGTCATTCATTTTGACATTTATGGAAAAAAATGAAAGTGTTGACCAGTTTATGACTTATCATGCTAGTAAGTCCCTTCTACCCTTGTTACTGCCGTAACAGTCATTCAATTTATCAACTTCCAACACCAATAATGTTCTCTCCGTTTAGCTTCGACTTAACATATTCTCAGAGAATTTTACGCTCGATAGTAAAACAGTCGCAACCAATTACATTCACGCTAGAAATACGAGGTCTAACGTGACGTCCGCTCCACAGGTGGCCACTTGTAAAGGACTGCTAACCACGGCCGATAAATTTCATTTTATCGACTTGCTTGCACAAAGAGTACACTCTAGACCTTCATCAACCGAAAACGAAAGTTGTGGAGCATAATTCAATCCAACTCGTAGACTTTTACGACTTCTTGGCATCTTATTCACTAGGATACGTCAAGAGATCAACAAAACATTTATTGCCGTTGAACCTGACAGTTTATACTTCTCGCAGTGGTGTAAAATGATATCAGTCATCTTAATAGCTGTTCAAATTCAAATGAACAAGAGCGCTGACTGTGTATATCCACCTTCACAGCCACATCATTCATTTAAACGAGCCTTTAATGGTGAATGACGAGCATAGTCAAATATAGCTAAATATATTTTTCTAATTAATATCTGTGGGTTGCAATTGTATTCTTTTCATAAACAAAATTAAATTATTTTAAACTATATTTAAAAATATAAAAAACGGCACAATACGATGCAATTTGCATTTCATTTGTTGTTAATATCCCTGGCGATAGTTCGAATACTAGTGAATTTGAATACCAACCTTTTCATTTAACATCAATTGCTAGCAGTTCCTTGGGGTCAGGCAATTTTCAATCAAGGAATGAGAGAATCTTAGTTTTAATTATCGAAGTCATTTGAATGACTGAGAAAAGCAATAGGGATAACTGTGAACGTTGTTACATCTAACTCCTCCCGTATTATAATTTTACATTTGGAAAAAAAGTATACCAAATCTTCAGCTTGCAAAATATGTGGTGGAAAGTAGCAAAATTAAATCCCAGCTTTTAAGTCGAACTTCTTACCTTATTTTGACCTATCCAAAATTGCAATTTTTTTAAATGAAATGGCTAACTTAGCGAGGCATTGGGGGAGCAGCGTCTTGGTTACATTTTTTCATTCTGCCACAAGAAAGGCATATTTGTTTCAGTTCTTCTATTTTCTCCTAAAAATTTCATCCCTGCTGAAAGTTTTATTTCAATGTTTGCTTAAACATTGTGGAAGGATGATAAAGATAAAATGGATTGACCGTGTAAGTAAAGAGGAAGTGCTAAGAAGAGTGGGAGAAAAGAGAAGCCTCCTAAAAACCTTAAGCAGAAGACGGGAGACCTTAGTTTGACCACATTTTGAGGTGTGATGGCCTGAGGAAGACTATCATTAAGGGACTAGTGGAAGGGAAGAAGGCAAGAGACGGCCCCGAATGAGTTACATAGGAGAGGTTATGAAGGATATAAAAGAGAAGAAATATGTAGCTATGAAAGGTTAGCTGATAGGAGAGAGAAATAGAGAGTAGTGTCAAAGAAATCCTAGGTTTGTTGACTAATTAAGATGATGGGGTCTATCATCAGCGTAGTACTGAGAAAATACATAATTTTTAGAAATGGTGAAATTTTTGTAATATCGCCTAAACTGGAATAGAGCCCACGACACCCCAAGAGACTACACGCAATCTCAAATAAGGACGACTATATCGGCTTAAACTACGCAAAGGTATAAGTTTGATATCGGAAAAAAGTACACCTACTGCATCGATTTCAAAGAACGGCAGTGCTTTGTGAGAAATTACTTTCCACATGTGACGAGCAGTGGTGTCATGGTGCCGGAACGCCGTTCGGGCACCATGTTTACAAAAGACAAAATAGCCAAATAACACTTCTATCGATTTTGGTGCCTCAAAACTTCTAATACAAACATTCGTAACCAAAACAAAAATTTTGGTAATAAATGTAAATAATAACTTGTAAGTAATAAACTAACACCTAATACCATGAGCATCGGTATAATTGCCAAGGGAATTAAAGAACCTGAATAGCGTAGTAGTCTGCGCATTGACCCGGAAAGCCCAAAAAGTCCGTGGTTAGATTCCCAGTCCAGGGAAATTTTTTCTCCTGGCAATTCTTGCACACATAATAATACTTACTCGTAAAAAAGTTGAAGAAAGTGCGTTCCGACACTGCTATTTTTGCCATGAAGTCACTGGTGACGAGATGTACCAAACCTATCTCCAACAAATGAATCATTAATCTTCAGGATGGCTCTCAGGTAGTACTACTGCCATTTCCTGAATATTTCGTTGATTTTTTTGTCTTGTTATAATTAAATAACGTATCTACTATTTCGCATGTCATGAAAATTTCGTCACAAATTAATTGGCTTGAAAATCATTGTTATCACAATATTTCTATAGATTGTAATATTCAAATTTTGGATTCGCCAAACCACTCACGCTCTCAATGAATTTTTAATCACAATTTCAAGTTCAGACCATTTTTCCTAAGCAGCTCCTGTTAATGTTTACTAATAATTTTTTTACCGCGTAAAAGAGACTTCAGTACCTATTTTGCTCATTTCGACGCGACGCCACCCCCGCAACGGCAGTGGAGCGAACTTCGTCAACAATCACTTCCCGCGCTTTCGCAGGTAATGATCGGCGCGCAGGCGCGGCATTACCGTGCCGCGCGCAGCCGCACCCGCCGGTACGGGAGCGTGAGTTCGCCACCCACGAGTGCGTAATACTAGCGTGCCGTTCCACCCTCCACAGCCATGAGGCAGGGAAGCAGTCGTCGGATACTGGCGGCCGTGTGTGTGCGTTGGAGGAGAAGAGTCCGTTAGAGGGAGCCGGGTAGGGTGTGGGGGAACATCTTCGGCTTCCTTTCAACCCTCCCTAGCAACCCTTTCCGGCCCGAACGAACTCTTCCTACCTTCCTTTCCTTAAGATCCACCTTGGCCCCATCCCCCAAAGTCCGTGACGGCGGATCGATGAAGAAAAATACATTGGAATCGGTTTGATGGGACCTGTCGATCGGCAGTTTACTGCGAGACCGACCTCAACCAATTTCTTGCGCCCAGGCGAACACGACCCTTTAGGAGGTAGCGTTATCGGTTCTCATCCCACACACTCGCCCTCCGATACTTCTCCTACTCTCTCTCTCTCACTTCCCCTCATTCCCCTTCCGTGAGCTCCTGCGGGTTGGATCCAGCTGGATCGGCGGGGACGAGCATGCGACTTAGTTCTTCCTTCTGCCGCGCCTACGCCAGAGCGACGATACCATTAAACTTCCTCACAAATCCTTGTTCGGAGCTGCTACCTATCGCGGAGGAAGCGAACCAAGTGAACTCCACAGAGAAGCAGGGCGGTAAATGGAAGAAGAAAAGATACGACGACAGTCGACTGATTTCAACTGTGAAATATCTTGGATACGTGCTGAAGGACTTCGAATTAGCTCATTGTTGTCCCATAATCGCTAATAATAAGCTTTTTCTTATGAAATCAGTACTCTTTTAGCGCTAAAATATCTTAAAGTGTACAAAAAAACATGGAAGCGAATGACCAAAACCTCATTGAAGGTGTAAATAAGCCTATGTAACGTACCTTATTACGCATCAGATGCTATTTTTGGTAACTGATTGTGGCTTTGGGTAGTAAATCAATATTAATACAGAGGCGCCGCGAGTAATTTCGTTCGGAGGGGGTCCAAAACCAGAGGGAAATTTTTTAAAAAACTGAGTACAAAATGAAGGGTTTTAAACTAATTCTAACACTTTACATAATCGAAAAAAACTTCATTTGTCAGAGAAACATTTTGTAAATTCATGATTTTTTTAATATTTTGTTTTCTTATACGAAGGATAATAATAGTGTTTTTATAATTCGGGGGGGTCCGCACCCCCCGGACCCCTCCCCCTGGCTACGCCACTGGAACGAGGGTTGCCTAGCCGCGACGAAAGGTACCAGCATTTGCACGTCACCCATGCAGACGGCGTTATCCCCAATCCAAAGTAGCATCTCATATCGGCTGATCTCGGCCGAGATGAGATACTAATATGTTGCCGATGAAATCCATCCCGCCCCGGCTCGCGAGGTATGGATCTCATGGACGGTTTATTTGCAGGGTGTCCGTGCGTGGTGCTGGGGACGGCGGCGTGCGCGCGCAACCGCCCGAATCCGTCCTCGGACGCTTTCTCCGTAACGCGGCGTCAACGACACGCGAGGAGGTCGACTCGTTCGCTCTGCCGGCTGGTTACAATGCAGAGACGGCAAGCTGGGAGAGAGACCGGTGCCTGTTTGAGGGCATTGCCCCTCTACTTCTCCCTGCCTCTGTCTGTTAGGAAGGGAGTTGAGAATCCCTTTGTGTTGAGGGACGATACCGAAGCAAGGTGAGTGGACGAGAGGGGCGTCAGCCATGCTTTTCTGAAGAGGAGGGGCGAGGTGGAGTGAAAGGCTTTCTCCGGCTCAACCAGCTCGACGCGTCTCCAAGAGCGGAGCATCAAAGTCTTTTCGGCCATTCCACACAGGCAGGGGCGGTCTGGCCAGGTTGTCTGGTCGGCGATAGGCGAGGGCCCCGAGCTTAGGGGGCCCTACAACACTCGCGACTGTCGTGAAGCGTAAATGAAAGCAAGGGCCGGCCTCGGTGGCAGTGGGGTAAAGTCCTCGCCTGCCAAACCGTAGAACGTGGGTTCGAATCTCGCCTGGTTAGGTGACCCCTATCCAGGGCATGGATGTTTGTGTTGTACTTTGTTAATATTGGAAACTCTCGTTGTAAAAGGCCTTCATGTGCTGTTTACGTGGAAGTTGATAATAAATAAATAAAAATAAATAGATGGGCGTACCCAGCGGGGGTCAGGGGGTCGGCAATTGCCCCCCCCCCTTTAGAAGCAAAATTAAATTTAGTTTTAAACAAAAGTTATGACCAAATTTTCACTTTGAAGAAAAATGATATTAGTACAAGGCAAGGAACAAAAATAAAAATCATAATTTTTTCAAGCAAATATTTGTAAAAACAAAAAAATTGATGTCATAATTTCCCTAAAATTTTGGTTTCATTAACATTTTCTATGCAAAAAAAGTTACAACTTGAATGAACACAGCAAGTTACGCCCCCTAGTTTTGATTCTGGGTACGCCCATTTATGAAAGGTGTAATAAAAAAGACTAATTAGTTTAACCAAATTTTCTAATTAATTTTCTTTATTAACAACATGCTCATTGTAAAAAGAATATTTAAAAATATTAAATAAAGGTGTCAGGAGATTAAAAGGGGAATGAGCCTGATGCGTTTTTGAAAGTCATTCGAAAAGCTTAATTTAATTTTTTTTTTTCTAGATTTGCATTATAAAATTTTTAAAAGCGTTGATGAAATTCTCACTTTCCACAGCATTTTTTCTGATGGAATTGGCAATTTATTAACTTTTATCTCATTTTTAGGAGCCAGAATAGATACAAAATCCATTTCCGGGAATGCAATTTCCTGAAATTAACCGGGGGAGGAGCCCCGAATCCCCCCGGGGGAGCCCCAGCCGAGGGCCCCCAATCACCGCCCCTGCACGCAGGGTGACCGGAAGTCTGGCGATCTCCGTGCACCTCCTGAATTTGCATTAACAATAAAAGGACCGGGGTTGCATGGTTACCTAGAAACAGGGCTGGGCAAAATGCTGGCCGAGAAGTATTTGAAATGAAAATACCGCTTCAAATTGGAAATAAAGAAATAAAACTTTGAAAGGTTCACTATTATTTTACTATGGGCACGACCCGGGTTTCGTAACGTGGTTACATCTTCAGGTGACTGATCTTACATGCATTGAAAAAAATGTTCAAGGATGTAATGCGAAGTTTGATCAAAAGTTTGAAATACAATTTTGCCTGCTCTTCCGTACGTGCCCATATTTGAATAATAGTGGACCTTGCAAAGTTTTATTTCTTTATTTCCAGTATGGAGAGATTTCACAAAGTAAAGTTATCAGTTATATTTTGGAAGCCAGTTTGGAAGCCAATGAGTATTTTCTTGTTCAGTGTTATCTCGTGGCACAACTTTGAACTAATGTAAGAGTTGGAGTTCGACATTTCAATCGCCGAATAATAATAATTTCATTTTAATATAGTTGCAAGCATGAATAAAACGATTCTAAAGAATACGAAGTAATCTCTGAAGTATAATGTTACTGAATGTTACCAGAGCTATTTCAAAGTATTTTTAAATTGTGTTTTTATTTTATTTTAGAATGGGTTTTAGTCGAAGTTTAGGCGCGTGCCCCCTCAGTCCTCTTCCTGCTACACCACTGGGTAGGGTAATCCATGATATCCGATTTGTTGATGAAATACTCATTGGTTACCTGGGATAACCCTAACCAGTTAACAGTCCCCGCCTTTCTGTCTCTAAACGCTCTTTTCTATTCAGGCTTCCTTCTTCCATTACTCCTGTTCCAAAGGTGTTCCAGATTTTGATTCTTTTTATATCCCTCATACATTTTGCATCAACTCTATCGTAATTCTCCTCGTACTCCTCGCACCTCCCGATCAAGTCTACCATTGGGGCTAATGGGGCTGCAGCCCCCCTCACTGGGTATCCAATTTACAATAGATAGAATAAACTCGATTGTTTCTGGCTTTACTTTGTGAAATGCATTCTTAATAATAAAACGTTATTGTACTCTTCCACACGGTTTAATTAATACGACCGGTTTCGTCGCAGAGGCGACATCATCAGGTACAGAAACCGTTATAATAACAGTTATTTTGTTCTTGTTTATCTGGTTGCTATTACGTTGGTAGGGGAGGGTTGCGTTGGGGTTGGAGCGTCACTCAGCTTCAGGGGAATCTCCTGAATCAAGGGGAATCTCTTCAGGGAGATTCCCCTGAAGCTGAGTGAGCAACCAGATAAACAAGAACAAAATAACTGTTATTATAACGGTTTCTGTGCCTGATGGTGTCGCCTCTGCGAAGAAACCGGTCGTATTAATTAAATTGTGGAAAAGCACAATAACGTTTTATTATTAATAGATAGAATGGTAATTTTTTCCGACCCCCCCTACTGCTGGAATTTTAACCCCCACTTAGCACCCACTTGTCCCCTATCCTGGATCCGCCACTGCCCAGGTGAAGAGATCAATCTGAATTCAACTCAATATTATCGTCGAAAGTCGTTGCGAAAGTTAAAAATCAAATTGGATACAATCTAACCAAGGTCATGCAGAATCCTGAGTAAGGATCAGAGCTAAGGAAATAACGAGAAAGCATGCATTGTCAATTCCTATACAAGCTGATTGTACTGAAGTCGGATAAATCAAGTCGTAAATACGCTTCCTCAACACGATGGTCTGCCCAGTTGTGGAATGCGATACTTACGTATGCGTGCCTCAACAGTCAACACACGAAATTTACTCTTTCCTCAATTCCCTTGAACATTGGGATTGTACCTTCCTTGCCCCTCCTCCCTAGCTCAGCGAAATTCCCCATTCACTCTCATTAAAAAAATTGCACAATATCGCAAGACTCGTTACCTTCGGACATTTTGCAATGAGCGAGCTCAAAATTTCGCAAAGGGCTCTCTCCGATCACGTTCCAAGAACCAATGCGTAGATCAGCAAGAGAAATATTTCAGGTTATGGCAACTTGCTATATATTTCCAAACGTGACATCTAAATATGACAAAAGCTTTTATGCCATCGTTGTGTACCCGCGACGTGCATCTTCGAGACGAAGTTCTCAATCAGGAAAAAGCATCGATTACATTCATGGCGTTTTAGACAGGGGTGTCATGGTGTCGGAACGCCGCGGCGCGCCGTTCCGGCACGGGTAAACGAAAGACATAATAGTCAAATAACATATATCAAGTGTGTTGCCTCAAAATTTCAAATATATATACATTTGTAACCAAAGCAAAAAATTGTTATAAAATGTAAATAATAACTTGTAATAAAAGAATACACAGAGTAATATTTCACTTCTAAAAGAAATTAAGAAAAGTGCGTTCCGGCTCTGCTAATTTTGCCATGACGTCACTGGTTTTAGATTAATTACGCTTATATTTTAGAATTGCAAGTAAAAATATATACAAATGTGGAATACTCCGGTGTTTTAATGAAGCAAAACTTATTTTTTCGTCAATAAATTGAGTCTTCAACATATTTACCAAGTACCACGAGGAAAAAGTAACGTAGGATACTGTGTTTCTCACTCTTATCCCTCGCTAGCATGTAATATCTTCCGAAGAAGTACTAAATACATAATACGGAGGCTTCCGCGATGATTTAATTGATGATTGGTTTCTGGGTTTATTCCGCGTCGACTCATTATTTGGTGGACGACAGTTCTTCCAAACTGTCGGCCACCGACGATGAGTCGTCGCGGAAGTTGCCCGAAAACCAATAATCAATTACTAAGTATACTGTTACATCATATTGTGCTGAGCGTCTTATCAGAGTCGACTTCCGAGTTCATTTTTCTGTAGAATAGTTGGGGATTGCTTATTTTACCAACGGTTTGTTATGAGATGGTTCCTGTTACATACTTTAGCTACCCTAGATTATTTTTTTCATTTTTTTTACAAAAATAATAATAATAATAATTTGTCTTTATTATACAAGCGAATTTAGGACAGCATTGTCCTCTCTTACAATTAACTTGTTAGACATTCACAAACATCCATGCCCTGGATGGTAGTCAAGCCACCCAGGCGGGATTCGAACCCGCGCCCTCAAGGTTAGCAGTCGGAGACTTTACCCCGGTGCCACCGAGGCCGGCAATTAATACATTAATTCAAATTAAATTTTTCCAGAGGAACACTTATACTGGAATAAAAAAACGTGCACCCTGTGTTGCGTAAAAATTTTTGAATTTTGACTTCACCATTTCGCATCACAATGTAAAAATGACGAGCCAGTGGCAGCCTTTATCAATTGAAGTTTCACAGTTCGCGTAATTCTTCAGTAGGAATGTCTAAAAGTAAATCCCTCCGAGAGCAGAATCACTTTAGAAAGTTAAGTATAATTATTTATACCAAAACATCCATGATGATGGATCATAGAGCTTACTTTAGCTCTTTGTGATGAACCCAGAAATGACCTCGAACGGAATACGTTTGATGATGGTCAAATAAAAAAATGTAATTTCTTCTATGAAAGCAATGCAGGAAGAAATATCGGAGAATTGCTCTACAAAGACGCTATATAGCAAGAGTCTTTTACGCTGAGCATTTTCCTCATATTGCAAGAGTTATGGAATCCCAACACTGAACGTATGTATTTTTTTTCCCCTGAAGAATGTCTTCATTGCGCTGAGGAAAGCGGACGATACTTCGTCCCCCGAGCTCAAGCCAAAGCTTCGGTGTCGATAAGTATTCGCTTAGCGACGTCGTTAAAGGGAGGGAAAGGATATTTTCGATATACATCATAGCATTTGTGGCTCCCAACGGAACGGGCTAACACGAACTCGAGGAGGTAGCGTACTGTCGGACACATTTCTCAGTGCGCTAGACCGGTTCCGAAAAAAAAGACGGCAAGAACAAGCGAAGCTCTCTGTATCTCCCCCCCCTCTACAAGGTGGGCGGAGTCAATTCGAGGGAGGGGCTTTGGGCGGAGTCAGCCGCGTCGCTCCTCCCACATTGCGGGCCGATCGCTCGAAAGGGTTTTTCGATAGCATTCATCCCCTTCTCACGAAATTTTAATAAGCGTTTCACCCGACATTGGGATACGGCGCTCAATCATTTGGGGAAAATTAGTATCGGCGCGATAGGCGAAGGGAGGGACACGCATATTGTTTTTACTGAACGCTGTTTGTTAGGAGGGTGGAGAACCCCCTTAGCTATCTCGCTTGGGCCGGCGCGCCGCGGCGTCCATTGCGAGGGGGAGGGAGGGAAGGATAGGTGCTGCCCTTAGAGAAGGAATTTCAGCGCGACTCAAGGGCCGGAAGACGTCGTGCCACTAAAGGGCCTAAGACGCCTTTTTTTGTGTCCTTTGCCGCGTCTGTCTTCGTTCGTTTCTTTTCGCTTTCTTTCATCGGTGTCCCCGACGCTTGTGGTGCACCCTCGCGTTTCTTACGAGGTTAGGAGATGAGAATAGCACAGGAGGTTAACAGTTCGGGACGGCTTTTTTCGTCCACAGCCGTGTCATCCCCCTGGGCCGACCAAAAATTCCCCCAACAAGCCACGCCAATGGAGTGTATTCGGTGCGAACGCACTCTTCAAAGCTTTCAATCGATATCCAAGACCAGCCAAGACTGACGCTGGCAGCTCAGCGGCAGACGACTCTCTGAGTGATATCGCAAGACGCTAGAAATGACGGGAATGCCGTAGCTTCTCAATTGCAGAGAAATTGCATCCTCAGTCGTGCTGAACCTTCTATAATACTAATTGAACTCTGAAACCTATTCTCACAATTCTTGTCGCGTTGATGAGGGGATGAAAGAGATATAAAGAGAAGGCGCTATCGGGAATGTGAGGGCGCACAATCAGTAGGAATATCTTCCTTATGTCGAAAGGAGCCCTCACCAGCGCGGAAGGGGTGGAGCGAAATCTCGTCAACGAGTCCTTGTGACAGTGACAGACACCAATTCCCTCAATTGTAGCAGGCCCACATGAGACAGCAGGAGTGTATTATCAAAACTGCGCTGAGCGTGCTCGAGCCGTCGCAGAGGCGCGCTCCACCAAACTCGAACCCAGGTTCAGAAGTTTGTTCACGGAATCAATTATATGTATTTTTTAAATATAAAATGAGAACGATAAAAACTAAAAACTCATGGAAAGGCAACCTTAATAACAAAGAATGTGAACGAAGTAAATTATTTGGATTACGTATGTCAATTGTTCTCCAATTCGTTAGTTATACGGCCGTTGTCCGATAGACGGCACTGGTAGTGGTGTTGATGTTGGGAAAAGGCGCGATTGTGATGTGATGAACGAAAGCATATGGTGTCCAATTAATTCGGTTAAAAATGATGGACCCTGCAGAAGTTGAGTTTCTCGCGGAGAAACTAATGGTGGAAATAGTTCCTAATTTCAATTTCGATAGAGTTTACCTCATATCTGGAGAAGTAGGCCCTTTCCGAGCTGGTCTTCCAGTCAAAGTCCCTATTTGGATGGCGGTGAATCTTCGTCAACGACAGAAATGTCGTATACTAGTGCCCGATTGGATGGATGTAGAAAAATTAGAACAAGTCAAAGAAGAGGAATCAGCATCACGGTATGTTTGTTATTGCTTTACTATGAAGAATTAGCTTTAATCAGGATTTTGTTCTGTTTTAATTGAATCGCACGGAATTCCCTTTACATTTTTTGGCAGATTTTTCACTAAAATGCCCAGTGAGCATTACATGGCTGAAGCTCAACTTATTCTTAGCACTTGTGGGGAGGACGTACCGCGTGCGGACGAAATAAGGACAGCTTTGAAAGATCTCTGGGATATGAGGATGTCAAAGCTGCGTGCTTCAGTCGATGTGTTTATTAAAAGTGGTGGGACCCATGCTCGTCTCGATCACTTGACATTGATGGAATTGAATAGTGTCAGACCGCTTTTACCTCATGCCTTAGATCAGCTGCAACGACTTCGAAGGGTATGTATATGTTGGAATTTTTCTTATTTTCTTAGCATTTGAATTGATGATTAAATTTTGGTTTAAATTGAAGCATTGACATTTGAATAAGTAAATTGTGCATGGTGTCAGCAGCATAGTATTTGTAAATTCATATCATTGAAGGAGATTTGTTGATTATTATTGATCATATACTTAATTTGTGATAAGAACGTAGACGCTTATTGAATTTCATTTGATTTCATACCTTTTTTGCCCTTATAAAGAGGTGGAAAATGAGTTTACTTAATTAAGAGTTGGTTTATTCCTTCTCATTGGTTTTCTGTCTGTGGCAATTTCTTACTTTATTTTCGTAAATGAAAGTCGATGATCTCAAGTACAGACAGCTAAGTTTACGCTTTGGCATTCCTCAGTGATGATGATTAGTGTACACAGTTACAGATAAAATTAAAAATCATGTTATGGGAATAGCATGGATCGGATGAAGGGTTTATGAATAGAAAAAAGCATACAATTTAGGTTTATGTACAGAAAATTATGCGAATTCAATGAGGCTCGGCTGGGGTGATAAGGAAAATGTTCTCTGTTGGCTACAAATTCTGCTTGTATGTAGTGGAGAGTTGTTAGTTTATAGTAATTAATGAATAGTTGTACTTTACCTTTATTTTACGAAACATAATTGCTTAATATGTCATCTGTCTTGCTCGTGGATATCTTATCTCGCACCGGATAATGACTCTTGTTACTGGAACCATGTTGATTTTAATTGTGGAAATCTGCTGCCAGTGTCGATTTTCTCTGCAACCACATCTAGTGTATCGTGTAGCTTCATTATTTTCTATTTGTACTCTAATTGAGAAATTTGTGATTATTTTTTAGGACAAAATTTTGAAATCTTATTTGTTGTGAACTAACAATTTTCACTGTTGTTAATGCTGCTACTAAAATCATTTTACCATTATTCTGCAAATATTTTCACCTCTACCCACATTAGTAGTGATGTCTCATCACATAACGAAGATCAGTCTCCAATTATGGAGAATGTCATGGTACTGAGGAAGGGCAAGGGTTGGTTTTGAATTAAAAGAAGAGATAGGATACATTTATCTTTTTTCTGGTCGTATTATGTCCTTGGTTTAAGTTCCTTTTTCCATTTTCTTCAAAGTACGCTGTGGAACTCCATACTTACATTCATTGTTAGTGGCAACCTAATTCTTATTTTCACTCTTAACCATCTCCTGGATATTTTTACCAACAATTTCTTTATCCTGAAATCTATGGATACATCTTATGCTAAAGGTGGCAATAGTTTTACATTACTGCATTCAAGTGTTAGTACATGTCAATGCTAGTGGTGGTTCTCGGGTATTGCTGCGTGGGTAACATTTTCACTCAACCTTTCACTCCTCCTACTGGGAGTGTTATCAAGAGAATGGGAGGAAACCGTTCTCGTCCCGAGCTTATATATGTTTCATTACCCATTGTTGACCTGATTTTGAATTTTAGCAGAAGGCGATAGTCGTTGGTCATTATACAAATCAAGCAAATAGATACTGGCAGCGGATTTCCACAGTTAGTACATGTCACTTGACTGTCTATAGATACTCTCATTATAAACCTGTCCAGTTGGTGTTCAGACCTGCATAGGGGTTAAGATTTTATCCAGTCCCATGTATATTATTTAGGTCAGACTTTTTTTTAATCGCCTCTTCATATGCCAGTTAAGTCTGTTATTGTCTTGTTTGTACCATTGCAATAGTAATTGAACAAAATAAGGTGCCCAGCACCTCTGCTGGATAGCGACAAGGGGACCTAGTGGGTAACCTCCCAGCATGGTAGGGGTCCTAACATTTTTTTCCAATTATATCTAGTGTGGATTGGAAAACAAGGGGGGGGGGGCATAGCCCTGTCTAGCCTCTCTGTAGATCTGCCTCTGGTACTCAGAGAAGTTAGAGCTGAAAATGAAGAATTTTCCTTGTCACTCGTTTGATTCTCTGGTTTTGTCTTGACAAATAGTGCATGTAAGACAAGTCTTTCATTTTTATTGAGTGGAACTTTTGTGGTTTAAAATATAAATTACCTACTTTATAGATATATAACGTAAAAAACCCTAGGATGGGCAGTATCACAGAACACACAAGATGAAGATTAAAAACTCACATAAATAACTAAATTTTCGGTGGCATTACCACCTTCCTCGGAGTTAGGTAAAAGACTGTCTTAATATATAAATATTTAAAATAGACTTTAAGAATTTCCTGGCATATAGATCGAAGGAATTTTTCTCAGACTTTTTCACCGGGTGTGGTTTTGGGTAATAGGTTAGTTTCCTTAATCAAAGAAAACAAAAGGCATTGATTGCGACTCGTTACCCACCATTACTGTATTCTTAATATACAAATTATTTGGTTTTAGAAATCTCAGTTTAGACGAATGTTAATGGTCAATTTAACCTCATTTCAAAAAGGCCAGATTGGCACCTATGTGATGCCACTCCACGTGATATATTGCAGATTGTTTTAGAACTGTATTTATTGCGACAAACATTTTTTCAGAACATTAAAAGTATATTGGTCAAAGGTCCTCAAATATCCTGTTTCAGAATCGTGAAGAAACAATCTTTCCTTTTTTCGCAACTACTTTGCCGGTAAAAGAACAATTTAAATTTATTTGGCTCTGCACAATGTGTAAAATGTGATTATTAAGAATGCTAATGGTTGCTTGATGAGCTCAGCAAAGTTAATTGAGACAGGCCAAAATGTTCATCCTTTGCATATCCTCAAAGGCTTTATGAAATGTTAAGTTTAAATATAAATGATAAGTTTTCTGAGTGATAAGATATATATAAATACTAAGTTGTTCAATGTAGTATGCCCAAAGACTGATTTTCCGTGATATATGGTTGGAAGATGGAATATGTAGATAAATTTTGTTTCCACTGTCTCTTAATGCTCATGGCTAGAGATTCATCCACATCTGTGTACCATTCCTCAAGCTGCTTCAATAGACTTGTGGCCAGGTGTTAGGACATCAGCTGTTTACACATAAAAAGTAAATGCTCTGATGAAATTACACCTAGCATTTATTAAATCATTTATTGTACAGGGGAAGAACAATTCCCATACCCATCCATTCAGCAAAATATCACTCTTAATTTATCTTTTCTGTCAGACATTGAAATAAAGTGTGATTCTAAAATGTTGTTCTCTGTGTCGTTGTTGAAGATATAAATAGGGTGGTTTCCTATTATTTTTTTATTGCCCAAATCGAAAGATTATTACACCTGGAGTACGTATTTCACGCATTTAGATTTTTAAATGACGATATCTATTTTTCGCGATTAAATGAAAAGTGAAAATTTTCAAGCGTGCGAAAACACGACGCGTAAGTATGAACGCCGGGAAATCTCTCCGTGAGACTTATTTCTGGTTCCCGCTGCCCCCCTGTGAGGTGACCTTGAGGCGAGGCTTAGCACTGATACGACGCAGGCTGCTAGCGGGTAGCTGAGTACCCTGCTGGCTGGTAGCGCTTGTCTTAAATAAGGATTGTTAATACCTTATCAAATGAAGAAAACTTTCCGACCTTTGCCAGTTTTAATGAGTGATTATTAAGACATGTTTCCCTGAGCTCTGCACCTCATGCATGCATTGGTAACCTCAGACGATGTATAACTCCTATCTTCTCGTATAGAAACTAGGTCCCTGTGACGTCACGTGGAGTGGCATCGCATGGGCGCCAATCTGGCCCTTTTCAAATGAGAAGAAAAATGGACCATTGCCATTCGTCTAAACCGCTATTTCTAAAACGAAATAATTTGTATATTTTGAATACACTAATGGTGGGTAACGAATCGCAATCAATGCTTTTCGTTTTCTTTAATGAAGGAAACTACCCTATTCTCAATTGCTCAAGCAACCTAAGCCTTGCTTATAGCCTCGGAGTCTCTTGCAGCTATTGTGAGTGAATTGGGTGACATTTACATCACTCAGAATTTATCTTTTGGCAGTGCTTTGTATCGTAATAGGTGCCCATTTTTACCAACTTGGTCATATTTATTTGTATTATCTTGTAAGTTTGTTTTTAATAATAAATCATCACTATTTGCTGATGTTTTTTCAGTTTGAATGCTAAATCAAATTTGAATTTTCAGCTATCGATAACAGCAAACGTATCCGTAATGCGTTAATTTTGACAAATGTGAAATATAAAAAATGAAGAAACCCCTCGGTTGACAGCAAATGTACACAAAGCCATTATTTACCAATTTCACGATGGATAAACTGCAAGCTTGAAAAGGCTCAATCTTCCTGTTTTTACTCGGCGAAGAAATAAGTCTAGAATTAATTAAACATCACTATATGTTCTCGCATCCTCAATATTATTGATTTGGTAAAATACAAACCAGTAGTGTGAATCGGGGAAACCGTTGATAACGGCTTCCGGGTGCAGCTGCGTGTTGCGTTTTGTTGTGCAAGCTTTCGCGACCGTTACAGGGCGCACCATCAGGCGATGAATGAAATTACGGAATTGGTTGTCAATTAATATACTCGTCCAACCTCCCCCATCCACCGGAGTAGTGGGGGAGGAGGGCGGCACTGACGTCAGCAGAACTCTCAGCCCTGTCCTTCTCTTATTCTTATCTAGCGAATAACCTTGTTGATGACGTGGAAATGAATCGGGGAAAGTACGCAATAAATGCATACAAAATTGTCATTTAATCCACCATAATTCTAAACAGAATGATAAATGTGCAAGTAACTTCTCACTCTGACATCATATATCTTGACCCACAAGTAAAATATTTGCAGTTTGTAGCAAAGGACAACTGAAGGAGCAAGAGAAACTAAATTTCCTGAAAAATCAGAATTGTTTCCACAAACCTTGTCCTAAAACTTTTGAAAGTGGCTGCAGCTGCATAATTTTGGAAGTGCCATGCTAATTGGCAAGGTTATTAGTACCATGGTTAAAAAGAAGTGTCCACTTTGTTGTTCATGGAGTTGGATAATATGATTAATGATCTTTTTTCATTTTGAAAAATTATTATCGGCTATTATATAGTCATTCAAAGTTAATAGAAAAGCATACTGATGTCTGGATTTTTTCTAATCCATGGCAATGTTTGCTCTCATAATGGGAAATTAACTCAATGTCTTTTCAAGTTTAGTCAGTGGGATATTTCTGAGCTCGCAATGTACAAACCCAACCATTCAGCCTTGTGACTTTCATCTTATCTTTGAAATGTTGAAGTGCCATGACTGTAGCTCTCCCTAACTAGCGGTGAGCTCCAAGTCTCAATTACCCTTTTTATTATATACCAAAATGCTGCTTAAGTGCTTAGAGCTCTTAAGGCCGTTTTACACGGTACACGGAATTGCGCAATCTGACGTACGTGCGAAGGCGCAGTAAAAATTGCGTTGTGTAAAGCGGTGAATTGCTAGAACACATGGGTCATTCCATGTCAGTTCACCCAGGCATGGCACCCACCGACTCGGATTTTAATGAAATTTTTGTCACTAGCTACTATCACCTACTATCTAATGACCCATGTAAAATATTTCTTCTCTCACTCTCATAGTTTGCAAGATATGAGGAGTCAAAGTTTGAGATGTTTGCTCAGAAGTGGCGCTAAAGGGAGTCAAATTCCAGAGTGCAGGGCACAGGGTAAAAATTCATAACTCAGAAACCACATAACATATTTGAATGAAATTTTGACCCCTTGTCTATCCAAGTACATAGCTTCCATAGTAATGTCTTTTATTCCCCTTGCATTGTTATGTTGGCCAAAATGATGTCAACAGTTGTTAATTAACCGATTTTTTTAGCTCAAAAACATTACTTCATATTTTCAGAATTATCACCAAAAGGCAGAGCAGTTAACTCATCCAATTTTTTTTTAAATTGAAGGTTAATATGTGCTCCAATATACTGTGAAATAAAAATGGTGGTGTTTTGACTGCCACTATGAGTATTTCAGGTTTTACTTTTTTTTCTGCCCCTGTGAGAGGGATTTTGGACACGTACTGTAAGATAATAAGTATAAGTGTATCCATACCTTCATGAGGATATATTTGAAATATTGGTCAGTAAATCTAAGACCAAACATGTAGTCTAGTGAATGTGGCTCTTGTTCATACAATTTTTTTTAATAGCAATACTTGGCTTGTGGCAGCTGAGGGTAAAAAAATCCAAATGGCTCAGAAATGTGAAATGATGCTTTTTTCCTGGAATTTACCCATTTTTCAAGTGTTTAGTTTATGGAAAAATTGGTATCAAAATACATTAGGCTCTTACTGTGCATTAGAGGATAAATGGAAATTCTAATTTAAATAAAATTATTTAAATAATACACTTCAATGTGTTTAACCCTTTTGCTGCTTCAATAGATTTTTCATCGGTTCCATTATTTTGCCTATTATCCAGAAAAAAATGAATTGAATCATTTATTTGACGTCGCTGAATGTCGCCGCACGAATGGACGTAGTTCCGCTAGAATTTCGAGCAGATGACAGCACCTACGACCGAAGGGAGGGTTTTTCGAAAACGTAGATATTTACCTGCATGTCGTGTTGAAAGGAAAAGTTTTTTGAAAGTCGTGGAATATCCCCGCATGTCACAGGCAATAACCATAATGTTTTTTGCGGGTATTTCCGCTTGTAGCAGCGAAAGGGTTAAGGCATTTCCCGAACATCTCTGGAGGCTCTCTCGGGCAACTAAATGCTTTACAATACCACCAATTCCATCACATGGGGATATTCCATTGCTTGTAGCAAAGAATGTCCATGATGCCATTAAGGAGAAATCCTGGTATTGCTTGCAAAGATTACATCTTTTTCAGAGGTTTTCTAATCCTAACTTAAGTGTGGTGTGATGGGCATTTCAAGTGTAGCACTCCATCCATCGATGGGAAGTTTAGATGTCCACTCTTCCTCAGTTAGCCTTCGATACTCACGCCTACTAAGCATTTGACCTAAGCTGTCAATCACCTTCTCCAAATACGGCTGTAAATGTTTTTGTCAACGGTAATATGCGTTGCCAAAGTTTACGTTTAGTAGATAGTTTCCAGATCTTATTGTCTTATTGAGTACTTAATATATATTTGTAATAATTTTGTATCAATTCTTTTTGACACAGAACACGCAGCCTAGGGCATCAGCCTCCCAGGACTTCTCACAGTGATGGGTGTGTTTTAGTTGCTGTTTCATTTCCTGTTCATCACTATAATTTCTGTTGTGGACGTCACTGTGCCATGTAAGGACATGTATTCTATACAGTGATTACCATTTCCTTTTCATGGTAATGGTATGTGTTATTCAAGAATTGTGTTTGCTATTTCCTAGCTGTTTTTAGAGGGGCCACTTACAGTAATAGTTGATATACCTAGTAACTCACCTACAGTGGTGTCTGTGAACATTGTGATAACGTGGCTTTGGATGTAGTTGAATACCACCTCAAAAGTGATTTGGTCAAACTGTAATTAGCACTCACGGTAATTGAATGCTTCAATGAAGTAGTTCTGCCGTGAATTTACGTATCATATCATTGTTGTTTGTTGAGATGTTCCTCAATATGTAGTACCTGCTTTATTTTTCACATTGAAGTATCTTCATTGTTGTAGCCTTAACCACTCACATAAGTTAGCAATAACACTTCTTAGAGAAGTATTTTTGAAAGGCATTTTTGTATATTTTATTGTATTAGATAGCATCTATTACAATATCATTATGTATTCACAGAGACATGTTTAACAAGAGATAGTATTCTTGTCGATTTTGTAAATTTATACATTGTGTCTGTTTACACACGTATATAATTAAACACTTTTTATAGTATTTCCTGGTTTCAGTTCCTTTTTCCACTGCATGCATTTACTTGTAAGTGTTTGATGGAATGAAAGGTATGTGGAATTGAGTGTGCAGCACTCTTTTAAATTTTTTTACAACAAGTTTGGGCTTACATTGCAAATAAATTCTTTATATTCAAGATTTTTGGGAGGTCACCTCATTAATCTATCAGCAACTTGCATTGTATTCAAGTCAGTCTGACGCAATAATGCCTCTGGGAGTGTTTTGCATCTGATTTTAAATTCTTTTCTCAATCTTTGAGCCCGTAATCAGGCCAAGTGCCTCCAGAGCATGCTTGAAAATGTACGTTTATTTCCGATGCCCTTGACAATACTTCAAAATGCAATGTTGCAAACATTTTTCCTAACTAGCACAGCCATTAACACAGCTTCACATTGCAAGTGGGTGAGTTAGTGAGGTGCCTGCTTTTTGGCGGTCTAGCAGTAGATGTTTCCTCGAAATCGGGGAAACACCGAAATGAATTACTATTCTCTATGACGGTCACATTAACACAAAACAATCGACGTCCAACAGTATCCTATGCAAATGAGTAGATTTTGGCTTTTTTGTGTCATAATATATATGTTAATTTTATTTTATACATTTACACATTATATACAATGGTATGGCGTGCCGTGGGTTTAAATAAAATATATATGGGCACTTCCTAGCTTTAGGAGGGGGAAGCGTTTGTTGTAGCTCAGCAGCTCCTCCTCTCTCTCTCTCATCATCCAAATGTATCTTTCTTTTCTGACTACTTCAGTGCAAAAGAGATCAAACCTCACGCTGATCCCTATGGCTGTGCACTTTTTTTATACAATTAATATCACTGTTTGTGGGCTTCTGTTTCTTGAATATCCTCTTCCTTTCCTCTTTACACGGCTACTATCTTGCTAGGGTCAACTTTGACCCTGAGAAATAGCGTGTCGTCCTTGATGTAATGCCTCCTCTTGAGGGTCTCGTGGGGAATGAACCTTGGGAAGCCAAATCCAAGGGAGTCAGGCTCTCTGCTTGGGCGTTGGAAGTTCTTCCATGTGGGATCAGGAATGAAGCTCTCAACTATGCTGCAAGCCTGGAAGAATGAAAGAAATGGGACAATCAGCAAACAGGATATTTATCTTGTCAGGGCTATGCTTTCAGTGACCGAGTGTGTCTACCACATGGTCTGTGTGTGAGCCCATGATTGGTTGATCTGTAGTTGTAGAGTATAGGGTAACGATACTGAAAGATACTGAAAATGTAAGGCTTCAGAAGAATGATGACAAACAATCGATTGACTGGCTGAGTAATGCAATAATGCCTTTGGGAATGCTTTGTGTCTGAATATAAATTCTTCTTCTTTCCTGCCTTTATTTTCAAGTGTTTAATAGAATCAGAGGTACATAGAATTGAATGCACATCGCAAAGATTTTTGGCAGGTCACCTCATTAATCTATCCCCAACTTGATTTTATTTTGAATGGGGCCTTTGCATATCATAGTGGCCCAGAAGTTTAGTAGTATTAGTGAAAAGTGCCAACGTAAATTTAAGAATTTTGTTGTACTTGATGAAAAAAAAGTACATACTATTTTATATATCAACCTCATTTTTATTAATTGTACTAAAAAGAATTATGTATTTGTTTGTTATAATATTGTAATACATTAGATAAAGGACAAAACATTTAAAGAGCTTGTCAATTCCAATGGTGTATTGAGAAACCATAACAATAACAAGTGTATGGACTTAGTGGAATTGTGAGTTTACTATCGTATTATAAATTTTGTGGGGTGTTGAACATTTTGCTGTAGTGGTAAGGAAAGATTTTGTTCAGGGTGATACAAGGAGTACCATGCACACAAGATTTAATTCAAGGAAACGGAACTCACCTTCTCCGGGACGTTGGTCTGATCGAAGAGGGTGAAAGAGACAGAGTGGGCGAAGGGCCATCTCAATAAGGCGTCGTATTCTCCTGGGAGGATCTTGATGTAGACTGACATGTGTGTTCCATCACCTGCACCATTCCCGTTGAGGAAGAGGGAGGCCTAGGGGTTGGAATAAATTTTTATCATGAGAGCTGTGGCAATGAAACAATTGCATCACTTCCTTAATATTAGACAAAGTTAATAGGTACAAGATGCATGCATTAGTAATAATGAATGGAGGAAAGAGCACTCCATTCTATCAGCGTATCACGATTAATCAATCAATCAGTTTATTTGTCGTTAAATTATGTAAATCACAATAGACATTGTCAAAAGATACAAACAGAAATAAAAGTAAAAAACAATATCAAACAAAATTGATACAAAAACTATTGCTCTTGCTAGTAACTGCATGAACTAAAGTTCTGAGGGACAAAAGATGATCCATGATTGTGAATTAAGTATATATTTCAATCATTTTAAGGGAAATGTAGTTTATGTGATATAATATCAGGGTGTATTGCAGCTAATTATTATAGTGCAGTTGGGAGTACTCACCTGAAGCTTGTAACCATATTGACTAGTGTAGAATGGTGCGCTCACCAACTCCATTCCTTCTTTGGTCTTAGCCTCGGCCATCTTGGATGCAAAGTCAGTTACCCTCCAAATAAGAGTGCCTGCAGGAGAAGAAAATATGTAAATTTAATTACACATAAATTACAAATCTTCCGACTTCTGAATCAGATGCTTTGAAGAATTTTTTTCTATCAACCGATATCTATTCAGATTGTCCTGATTTGTAAATTCATATTATTGGTACATCTGAAATGTGAAGTTTAATTTTTGGAGTAAGTGGGAGTCTGGTTTTGGCTTTTTCAGAAAGGATAGTTTGAGAGCAAAACTTGCTTGCTCTTTGATTAATTTTAGGTTTTAAGTGATTAATATGTACTACCATATTGCTGTAAATTAAATAATGTATCATCAAGACAACAGATTTGGTTGCAGTCTAGGTAGAAAATACTAGCTCTGTTGGCTTTCATTGAATGAGTGACTGTAGAGTTATGAGTGAGACTTGCTATCAATAAATATATTTGGGGTGGAGGAGGGGAGTAGGGAGAATGTTATGAGTATGGATGGACTAACTCACCAGTGTGATTTAGAGAGAGCCTTCCCAGGGCACCCTTGAGACTGGAGATTTGGTGCTGTTGCTTGGAGACGACACCACACATCAGCAGAAGGTGCTGCTTGGTTCCCTCCTCCAGGTGCTTCTCGACTGCATGACGGGGACCCTGTGATGGAGGAGAAGATACACTCATTAATTTCCTGAGTAGCTAAGAGACAAATTTCAAGAACTCTCATGCGGTCAAGTAAATAATTTTCTTTGAATAATGGAAAAATTTTATTCAGCAAAGAACATTTAATGGTGTAAACTTGAAACTACTTAAAATGTAACTTTGCTATTACTGACATTTTTATCATTTTGGAAGGAAAGCTCTTAAAATGCATTTAAAAATTGAACTTAACGTTAATGGTTGTGACAAGAAAAATAATTATTTAAATGTACTCACCTTGAATCTGCATCCGGCATCTTTGAAAGCACAGCACACGCTAACGGAGGTACATCGATCCTTAAGGTGAGCATCCAATTCTTCCCTTGGTATAAGTGCCACTGTGACTCCTCCTGTTCCATCAACGTAGCATCTATTTGGGCAGGGTAGGGGAAATCTTCCGCATTTGCTATGGTGTGCCTGATGAGAGAGAATTAAATATTATGCAATTGGTATGAAAGGCCTTCAATACATGATATCGTGTTTACTTACGATGAATTGAAACTTTTAATGAGCTAATAATACAAAATTAATCTTTAAAAGTCACTGACAGAAACATTCTTGCACAAAAAAGCTGATTCATTCAGAACCAGTAGTGTCATCTGAAGAGCTATATTTCTGCATTTGACCACACCTTGAATAGTTATTTATTTCATTTGCTATAACAATGACCTTGTAATCAGTGTTGTTCATAACATTACGTCTAATTAATTAATGTAAAAAACTAGCATCTAACATTGTATTATCTAATTAATCACTCAATGGTCACTTGGCATGGTGAATTTATAAACTGTATCATTAGTTCCATTGGGAGAAGCCCTAATCTTTTATACTAGTTGAATGGTCTTATTTTTGGGTAGCAGTAAAAGGTAAGGTGTAAACCTAAATTTCATTGATTACTGAGCATCACATTCAAACTATTTTTTAAGGATTATATAGCTTTCTAGCCTAAGTGAACTTGGCAATATCATACTGAAATATGCAACAGATAGCATTGCCAGTAACAAAAGTGCTTTCATACTTTTCATTTGCCCAACCCAAGTTTAAATAGTTAATGACAATCATTATGATGGAAGCATGGACACAGACAAAAATAAATAGAAAGTCCAAAAGGAATTTTGAATGTGATAATGTCCACTGATAAAGCATTTATGAGGTATGAATGCTTCAACTAACCTGCATTGTGTCTGCAACAAATTCCTTCCCACAGTGTCGGCAGGGCACCAGCCTCTTAGGACACTCGGTGGCTCTGTGCTGGGCGAGTAATCTCCTGGCAACCTTGATTCCACACTTGCCCTCGCAGTAAATGGGCTCCGATGGGCAGCCAGCCACTGTGTGTGCCTCGAGAAGTTCGCCGGAGAACTCTCGGCCGCAAGACTCGCACCTTGCCCTCCTCTTGGGGCAGGTGTGGCGCAAGTGGTCTTCCATGAGCACACGAGGAATCTGCGCACCACATTGGCGTGTGCATGGGACGGCATCGTGTCTGCAGGTGTTCAGGTGAGCCTATTAGATTGTCAGGAGAAAATGGGAATAATATATAATGATGAGTGGTTATGCATATTATATTTTGCTATGCATCTACTCTTTTCCAATTATTTAAATAATTACTTTCTTTATCCATATTTACGATATCTTATCAACAGGAAGTGGGTAAGTGCCCCCTACAGAGGCTTAAGGAATAAGACAATATTTTTTATACGGTTATCATTTCATTCAGTTTTGTGCATTACGGAGCCTATATCATTTAATTACATACCAATAACTGTCATATTAAAATAAAGAGAATATTTCGTACAGTAATTGTAAGTTGTTTTTTATCTCTAATACGAGAAGACCCTGGTGCTCCCACCCCATAGAAATAAATCCTGCTAGTCAAGCGTCTAGTCTATCTTTCGAATAATTTTTGCTGTCCTATGAGATTCTCAAAATTCCAAGTAGTGATATAGGTAGCTGTAATGATTAATTTTTTTGTAACTCATCAGCTCAGACTATAGCTGAGTAGCATGATATATGGATACTTGTTATCATTGTTTGTAGCGATAAATTTTCATAAGAAACCATGTTTTAAAGTGCAATTACCATACCTTTGAAGAGTTAACTTTAGTTAGGTTATTTGATATTTTATCTCATTTATTCGTACCTTGAGTTTCCTTAGTTCATCTGTCCATTTACACCCATCCTTGTGGTGGATGCAATACACCATCGATCCCATGATGGCCTTTTCTGCCTCTGGATCTGGGAATATCTGTAATTATAAGAAAATAATGGTATCATTAGCTCTAATTCACTATGTAAATAAAGCGTTGGAAAATAGGTGCACAATAGAAGTTTGAGAAATCATAAATCAAAATTTTCCGGAACCAATTGTTCGAGCGATGGCTTAAAAACCTTCTAAGGTCTGACGTAGATTTTACTTTTGTTTCGTATGAACACTCATAGGAGAAAAAACGTCGTCATTCAGATTTTGACAATCGCCCATGACTTGAAGTTCGCGCCTAAGTCATCAAAATTAGATACCTAAATAGTTACTTTTTCGTTCGTCAGAGGGCTTACGCTACGGTCGCCCGCTGGCGCCGTTCCGTGGTGGGGATCTCGGGTACTACCAACACGTCCGTTCTCCTGCATTCAGCCGTGATGGGATATTCAAATTTTCACTCCTTGCTCTACGGCCTGTGCCCAGAGACTCAAGATTAGCACTTACAGACAATTAATGGCTGCGGAGTCTACGGAGATGAGCGACTAGATGGCCAACTACTTTTGTTTTATTTTCTGGATTGAATAACTCTGGTCTAATTTATGGTATTCCTCCGATCATTTCATCGTTTTCATAATTCCACCACTGAGTTGTTTCAGCCCGTCGCCAAAAGATCATAATCGGTATCTAATTTATATTTTTACCCCTCCGAGAAGAATTTCTTAGGATTTAGGGTGTAAATTTCTACTTCGGACCATGGGTCGGATACCTCGTACGGAGCGAGTGATTACTACTTAGGTTTCCTACACGTGTGTGACACTTCGCAATTAAAAATTCCGCAATGCTTTTCGGAATCATATCCCATTTTAGGAGGGTGTTAAGGCTTTCAATTGTGCCTTAGGGTCTTCAAGTGATGTGTGCTGACAGCGTCATTCAAGCGCATCTGTCGACGCAGCAAAGTTTTTCGTAGGTATTGAAGTTTCTGCTTGTGATAGTCGTAGAAAACCCACCTATTTTTCATTGTCTCCGTTGGAATAGTTGCTTCGAAAGCGTCTCTAATTTTCCCCTCGGACGATCGCTGCAGATGTCACATTTGTTCCCTGGAGCATTCTCCTTTCACTGCAGCACGCAATAAGGTCTATGATATTCGCATTTTCAGGAAATGAGAGTTATGAGAATCAGTCCGTGGGAATGTCTCACGTCGCGAAAGGAGAGATTTTTTCAATTGGACGTTTTTGGCTCGTCGAAAGCATCGCTTGGACTTGAACCTGAGGTTCCTGGCGGTAGATAACGAAGTTTCCTAGTCCCGATGAAAATGACTTCATTTTCACTATAAATCTCTTCTAGATGATTAAAAAAAATATTTTCCTCACGTGTCCGGTAAAGGTACTGTGTACAAAACTGTGAGGTACTGAGGAGGAATAAGAAGTTGAGAGTAGTTTTGATTGAGTCAAGGTTATGGCCATTGTTGATGCTATATATTTTAGTTTAGCTTCAGGATCGCCCGAAACCAAAGTCAAATGGTTCTGGGTTACGTGAACCTTCCCTGGCTGACGTTTCCCTCGAGAGAAGTGTTTAGATATTTTCATAGAATGTCAACACTGAAAAATATTGATGCCATTTACTTTCATCGAAAAAAATCGTGTAGTCGAATCATTAAACGACATCTTGGGTTTTCCATTGCAATCGAGTAGGCACTAAATTTTAAAAAGTTTTAAATGTCAACGGCGATAGTGAATTTTCTTTTATTTAAAGAAGCCACAAATGTAATCAAGATCACAGTAGCAATTCCAGTCGGTCCATTTAGAAAGCGCTGAATAGTACTACTACTGATCAGTGAAAACTCACTTATCATTATTGCATTAGCGTGTAAGCCCAGAAGGCTTGAAATAGAGTATTCAGTCGTAGTATTCTCTACCTCCCTCCAATTATTAAGATCTTTTGTCTTGGGATTGGATTTTGTTACGAAAGCTAGCTGATATAATTACGTTTCCTTCCCAAATAGTGCCAAAATTCACGAACTCATTTTTAACTGTGTGGTATTCCATTTTTTGGTTAATAATTTACGCCTGATGAAGATTCATCGAAACGCGTGTCGCTTTGTTTAAAAAAAACTGGTACAAGTAAAAGTTATCCAAACAAGAAACCTTGTACCAACTGCTAGTGGCGTGGGCCTTTCCTCATATTCGGACAAGAGTTAAGCGTTGCATTTTTTGAACGTTGTTGACTACTCGTGGATTTTTTTATTTACGGCAGCAAGTGAGTGCCCTCACGCTACGCCATCCATTCCCCAAAACCTTAGTCCCACTCTAAACGCAATGCGATAGCGACAAGTCAGCAAACAGGGCGAGCAGTTTAAATGTTTTTCTCATCGGAGAGCCTCGGCTCGGTTGCAAGCGTTTTATTTATTCGTTCATACATCATCCGTCATTTCCCGAGGATTTAACCCAGTAGCGCATGAGGCGGAAGCAGGTTATTGAGTCCGTTTTCCGGTTTCATCTTTTGTCGAAAAGTGACTCGCGAAAAAACTGGAGAGGACACGAAATGGGGGCCACGAGAGCCTTCCAAATGAAATAAAAACGAAGGAAAATGGTACAAAAGCATTTTAAACGCCGGAGCGTTGGACGAAGCATGCAAGCCCCGCGAACCTAGAGGCGCTTTTTCAAAGGAACGAATTTTTTTTTTTTGCACAGCGAATTTTCGCGAACGGACAGCTAACGTAAGAGAGTTTCTTTCTTTAATTCTAGTCTTCGCACTCGACGCCAGAGTGCTCTTCGGGCGCGTGTCAGGCGAAGCTCTCGGCTCCAAAAGCGGGCGACACAGCGTCGCAGCCTACGTTGAGAATCTTCGCGCTCGCATACCCTTTTTCGGTTTTACTTATTCATGTAATGTTTCATTTTATTCTCCGCCATGCCCCGAGGCGGGTTTCAAATGCAAAAGTGACAGATCCCCAAGGGGGGGGGGGGACCCGGCCCCCTTTCTTATGCCATTGTTTTACTCTCGGCCCCGCGAGCGCGGTGGATTTTTGAGCCGTGTGGATGCTGAGAAGCCTGCCTAAGGAACACTTCTCTCTTTCTCTTACGATTGGTATTGGTCCCTGACCCCTCCCCTAAGGGTCCCAGCAGATTCCCTCGGGCGGAAAATTTTCCCACGCGCTGAAAATTCACGGCTTCGCGGTCTTCTTTCTCTCTCTGAACTACTCACGCGCGAGCTTGGGGGTTGGCGGAAAGATATGTGGATTAAAGGGAGACAGAGTTCAGAAGCCAACGTTACTGAAATTTCGGAAAGTCTCCAGGGGAAGCTTCTGAGAGCACAGATAAAATTCTTTTTAATAGAATGCGCGTAGGTCACTATCTACGAGGATCCTCTATATAGACCTAATGCTAGTCAACCACATCAACTCCACATTTTATAAATAGAAGCAAGTAAGGTCAGAAGGACGCATAATATTGACTTTCTTGCGGGAAAATTTTAAAAGTGAAAGAGAATCATAAAATTCCTATTATTGTCCTCTAATAACAGATTGTATCACTGCATTAAATATTTTACTAACTGCCTGAGAGTAGGATGAGATTGCAAAGTGTAAAATAATATGCGCGTTAGTTGTTAAGCTGGAGTTATGTCATTTACAGTCTTAACGATTAATGTTATACCTCCCCCTCACTTGTTTCGTTACCATGCATCGTCGCTAGAAACTTAAGCCATTGACGGCATACAATGATAAGTCTTTAAGGGCCATTGCATATTTATTTTGTTTCCTCGCGTAGATATTGGCTCTCGTTGAGGTATTCTCACGCTTATCTGCAATTGTTCGCACTGTTAGTGTTTACTTCGCCGCATTTTCGATGATGACGTCTATCTCTTTACAGTTATGGGACTTGACTCGGCTGCCATGATAACAGGGTGAAAATGGCAAATATTGATTCCCTTGTCTCCTTATTCGCTATTTCAGTTATCGGTAATCAATATGTTTGCAGTGGACTAGCATTTCTTCTACTGCCAATATTCCGTCACCTTCAGGATTTATTAGTTCTTTTGGAAATGTTTTCTCTGCATTTTTTCTGTCGTCAATCGTAACTGCTGCGTCGCCGTTGCTAAGAGTTGGTCACATTGTTTGGTGATAGATAAAGGAGTGAATGACCGCTATATGGTCTGTGTTGCGAGGAAGGTCGCCAATATTACGCAGCCAATAAAGATCACTAGTAATCATGCACTCAAAACAAAAGAGTTCGGTAACAGCGACCATGTGCGTGCCCGTGGACATGCGATAGAGTGGACCCATTAGGATCACTGCGGGACGCCTTGTCTGGCGTCATGGGTAGGTATTCGTATGAGTGGCCGTTAAGGCAACAAATTCCTCATTAAAATAAATGTCTTCGAATAACTGTTTCACTTAATCGATTTCCCCTGAGTCGCTGTCACGAATAGTAAAATCGGACAATCGAACCGTGAACTTTCAATATTCACCTTCATGTATCCGACGGGATAAGGCGTTCGGTAATTCGCCTAATGCTCGCGACACACATGAATTTACATATCTTACTCTAGCGGCCATTAAAGAGATTTAAACGTATCATATTACCCCCAAATAGGTAAAGAAGAAATTTTCATTGAGGAAGGAACATCTTCAGCTATTCGGAGATATCATTAGATTTTTTAGTTTCAAAGAAAACAAATCGATTTCGTTTTTCCGTTAGCCTTTTCTCGCGCACATCCTCTCTAACACCTTTAAAGGCCGTTTTACATGGTACACGGAATTGCGCAATCCAACGTACGTGCGAAGGCGCAATCAAAATTGCGTCGGGTAAAGCGGTGAATTGGTAGAACACATGCGAGAATGCGTGGATGCGAGACGGCAAAATAGCCTCTGTTCTAATTTCATTCATGCATTCGCGCAATTCCACGCCATTTTAGAAATTAATGCAGCTCTAACCTGCGCAATTCCGTGCCCCGTGTAAAACGGCCTTAACTCCCTGTACAACATTTCCTTCCATGATAGAGCTTGCTTTCATTGAATATGGTCACCTATGAAAGAATTTAAGTCCAAAGTAAAAATCCTACCGTTTCGTTCATCTTCATGAGCGAATGGATATCCCTAAAAAAATCACTCACTCTTGATTTACTTTGTGGTATTCCATTATAAGTTTTCCTGGATATCACACAATTACTCATACCACTTGTTTTTTACAGAGCGCGACCAGGGTTTCAATGAATTATCATCATCTTCAGGCGCAAATTATTATTTGTTAAATAAATTAAAGTATTTAAAAATTTATTTAAGTTTAAAGTATTTATATTTGATTTGATTTGAAACAAATCATAATTTGCGCCTGAAGATGATGATAATTCATTGAAACCCGGGTCGCGCTCTGTAAATAATAAGCGGTATAAGTAATTGTGTGATATCCAGGAAAAGGGATATGAACCCTATGACATCGACTGAACTGAAAAGTGAGAATCTCAGTGCCAACTCTATGATGCACGTTGACTTCCCACAAGAGTGGAAATTTTTTATGCATGCATTCGAATTAAAAGATTGTCATCGTATTGGGAATGTCTCACGAGCTCAAATGAAGTGTCTCGTGTTTACACCGCGTCGCCATCTGCGACTGTATTCCTGTCCCGATCGGAATCCTTGCCATCAAGTTTTTTTTTTTATCGAACGAAGATCGCGCTCGATTGCATCTCTATTCCTCCAGCGCTTCCACAAATAGCGAGAGTGCATTCCCTCTGCTCCTCCATGCGTTCTCATGATCTCCGTGCTCCGCGAGAGAACCTCCGCGCCAGTTGATTGAAGAGCGGTTGCCGGCGACGACCTTGGAAGGTGGCGCCCGGGGGTGCATCGTCCGCCGCCGCCGCGGGCGCTTACGAACGTAACTTCCTGCAGCCAGCGAAGAAAACTCGAGTTCGATGACTGACCGGAAGAATGATAATAAGCTGGAGGGTAAAAGAGCTGCTTGTATCACCCGTGAATATTACAGTAAGAGGATTCTGCAGTTGGCCGCTGAGGTTGCGCTTCACCACCGAATAGAATCAACATTTTAATGTGCCATATTTGGTGTGATTTGTCTATTACATCACCAAAAATAAAATAAATATTGAACATGTTATACAAGATGTGTCTTAATATTTTGCTGTTCTTCTGTAGCACTCTAACTTTTTTCAGCAACATGCTGTTGTAAGGACATTTTACTTGATGTAAAATAATATTTTTTTTCCTTTAAATACGGTTCTGCTTGGCTGCATCCTTGGTATCATTCATTATAATTTAGTTCAGTTTTCCGTCGAGTCGTTCACAGAAGTCGCCACCCGGTTAATCCATGCGAAAGTCGTGGGAAAATAAAATAATTGGGGCTGTTAGCTGAGCTTTATAGTCGAAATGAAAAAAATCTATTGAGGACATAGATTGTCAATACTATTCATCGCGAGTGCAAATGTTATAATGAGAGAAAAAGGAATTGGATGGGCCTACGTGCATCACCACATTTTCGAAAACTGATTCAGAAGCGAGCAAAGCGGTAGCATAAGTCTTTTATTGGACGGACACGGGCCTCATTCACGTAGTCCCCTTGGTGGAAAACTCGAGTTCGATGACTGACAAGATCAGGGGAAGACACATCATAATGAGGAAGAGGAAAGGCGAGCTGCTAGTACAGTCTCTCCTTCTTTCGCCTTTTGTGGAATCAGAGCTTGCTTGCAGTGGCAAGTCTAGGATCGCTTTCCATTAAACGAATCCAAACAGATCGTCCGTGTTCTCTACTTCTAAACCTGAATGACTTGTTCCCCGAGATTTTCTTCCTCCCGTCCCCTTCCTGCATCTCCGTACTAGGAAGCGTAAGAAAATCTCCTGTTTTTCAATTCTTCTTTTTTCTTTCCTACGGCCGCAGAGGTCTTGTACTTGTCCATGGGATCTGGCGGTTGACGACACCTGTTCTAAGACAACTTTGCAAGATGGCTTATTTACGTGCTGTCGATTGACTCACGATGGGATAATATTACTTAATGCCTTTTAAATCATTTAATGCGGTTGAGCTGACAAAGTCTCGGTATAAATCCGAGGGAGTTTGAGGCTTGTTGAACCATCGCATACTGGCATCGGGGAACATAAAAAATTAGGATTGAATTGCGTTGTGTTGTTCTCGTATCATAACATTAAAAGGCTCTGTAAAAGTTAATTTTCTGAAATAATCTTGTGATTATATTTTTTTCATCCATTTTAGTCCCGAGTTGGCCTAATGCTAAAGCCATTTCTAGATTGCTCATAGATAGATTTCAAATGGAACCGGAGGCAAGTTTCGACGAACTGCTTAAGAGAACTTGGCTTCACATTCAATCTTTCGGAGACGGACTTACTTTCAAAGGTGGCTAAAGTGAACGTCCTTGCTTGGTGCCGCTTGCGTATTGATCGAGTTTTAAATTAAGATAGATAATCAAAAGCTGAAACACAATCCTAAGAACGATGTTCATCGTTCGTTTTTCGTACCCCTCTTGGAAGCAGTTTCTATATTTAAAACTTCAATCCTGTCAGAGGAATAGCATTTTTGAGTTCATTAATTACCCCTATTACCATTTCGAAATACAAAGAAAGAAGAAGAGGGAATGTTAAGCATGATCGATTGGTATCGCTGGGCAGCTTGCTCAACTCTGTAAGTATGATGAGAATATTTAGCCTGCATAGAATTTAGAACAATGGCTTTGCTTTGATGCCACGTATAATGGGTGTAAATCACTCTAGCTCTGCTTCTCACTTCTTGGTCACTTAGGAGGACGCTGATGGATGAGCAGACACTCGGAGAGGGCGTGCCTCACGGAACTTGAATAGGAACTCTGAAGGAGGGCGTGGTCGTCTTGAGGACACACTCGATTCACCATTCGCCCTCCCGGCTGAAGCTCCTAGGGCCTCCCGCGTGAGTGAATCATGGCGTTCGCTGATTTACATTTTTGCGACTCTTTGGGATAGAAAGATGATGAACTTAAGTGACTCGACATCAACCAAAATAATCCTTTCTCCTCAAGGATACATTACCTTTTCCAGATGAAAATTTTATAATAACTTAAAATATCTTTAGAGCGAAATAAATCACTTTGTAATGTTCCACAAAACTTTTCAAAAAATCTTTTCAAGTCTAAGTTTCAACTACTAGACAGTCATTATCAAGGTGATCAAATGGTTCATCGCAAGCCCCTTGTATAAATAGTCATAAGTCAGTCACAGTCACTGTATAGTTAATTTTTGATGACAATCTAGTATTTGAAACCCAGGGTCGGAAAAATAAATTTTAGTGGAACATTACAAAGTGATTTATTTCGCACTACAGATATGTGGTTCCACTAAGTGAAGCCTGAACATTTTATTTATATTAAAATGCCTTCTTCTTCTTCTTTGTTGCAAGGCCTGGTAATGTAATTAAAGCGAAGATGCTGTTGCTCTTTTAGTCTCACTAACTTGGGGAACATATAAAAACTCATCCAACAATAAAATCCTGAGTTAACTCTTTCCTTGGTGCTTTACGGGATAACACATATTCTCCTGCTTGGCATTTCCTTCCCATCACCTTGGCATGCAGAACCCCTTCGATGGATCGAGATGGGAGAGGAATGGAGGGAGCAGGGAGATTGGCCTCCGCACGCGAGTGTTAGCCGATTTTCGATATAAATCACCAGCAAACTGTTGGCGGAGACGGTGGGTGGTCGCTGTTCAGGCTTTTAAGTGCTTCTGTGAAGATAAGCTCTTCCGGAGAAGTGTTGATGGGCTAGGCACGAAGGCCTTGGTGCCTAGTTTTGCGGTTTGGAATCACCGTGCATCCCAAGTGAGAAAGTCATTTTAAAAATATTGGCTGAATGAAGTTCAATTAATTTGGCTTTCTATTTTTTATGTTTGTAATATCGCACGTTAACTTTATTGTCTCCCCGTTTGTCTTTGGCACGAGGGCCTTGGCTATTGACAAGTTGGTCAGTTTGGTTTAGCACCCTTAGGCCCTTAGGCTTAGCACCTTAGGCCCAGAACTCTCGTGATACCTTTTTGGTCATTGTGTGCATAATTACCACCTATCGTACAATTACATGTCAACCTAGGCTTCAGTGAATGTTCGTTACGATGAAGTGAGGAATTCATGATTCAATCGATTTACTCTTCAAGTCAACCGACTCATTAGCTCAGATGGTTTGTTATCTAGGTAGATCAAAAAATCAGGAGACAAAACACCTCCTTCAGCTACTACAAACTTGTTTAAGTTTTAGGGGATGTTTGGCTGCCACTACACACCATTAGTTAATAGGAGCTGTACTCAGATTGGTTCATTGTTTGAAGGTCCATTTAGTTATGTATTCATTACGCGAAGGAAAATATAAAAGAAGCAACAGTCTTACAACACAATACCTCGAATTGGCTGCCTCTCTAAAAAGGTTAAATGACATACGTGCTGCACTTCGCTCATGAATTAGCTCCATTTTGGTTCGTGGTATTCTCCTTTTTTTGCAAGACGAAAAATACGATGTTCGGCTGTTTTTTTATGCCTCGCTGTGAGGTAGGGACGCCACGCCCTTGTGGAGACGATTTGCCGCCAGGATGCGTACCGAAGAAGAAGGCAAAAATGCGCGGATTCCGCAGATTCCTCCCGTGGTCTCCTCCATCCTGCATCTCACCGCATCGTCTCCTGGTCGTCCTTCAGATATCTCGGACGGGTGTCCGCGGCGACAAACCGCTTTCCCACGGCATAGACGCACACACTCTACGCACATTCTCTCTTTTCCACCTTTTCTCGAGCTGATTCACGGACTCGTCGTGATCCGCCTGCCTGGCGCACAGCTTTGGCACACCGGAGGCAAGCCATTCCTTCACGTAGGCGGCTGCGAAACGGGACCAGGGTACTGATGTAGGTTCGCAACCACCGAGGAGGTGCAATTATGCTTCCCGTAGCAGCGTGGATGCATACTAGTCGGCGGCGATGCGAGAGCGACCTGTTGCCATCACCCGTAATTCTACTTCATCTTTCAATCAGAGAGAAAAAGTTTTAATGTACAAAAGTATCCGTATAATCAGTGCTATTAGGCTTAGAACCAAGTCCTGGTTTGCCTGACCGCAGAGATGTTCATCTACAGGGTGCATCTTTAAATTTAGTTTACATAATAGGGAAAATTAATACGAAATAGATGCTTGGTTGTTGACGCGTAACATGTGTAGTTAACGTTGTTTATACAGCTTTTAAATTAGAAATAATACTGTATCCCGGATTCGAAACGCCAATCGCTTATGATTAATGTTCTGGCATATTGAAAAACCATCGGTCATCTAACAGCCACTTTACACATATATGCCATTTATTTTTATTTATCACAGATTATTTTTCTCAGTATGTCCGAATCTCTTCAATGCTTAAGATAGAATTAGTATTACATTATTACATTAGCAGTACATTATTTTTTACTTTCCTATGAAGGTAGGTATGCATTCAGCAAAACGATAACTTCGCTTCAAGTAGGGGCCTCGGGAAGAGAATCGGTGATGAAGAACGTCTGTCCCCACCCTCATGAAATAAATCTCTTTGAAAGTAAATGCCAACACTCATGTCATAGTGGCAGAAAGCGATGCGGATTGAAGATAGGAATGCCAACCACGAAAGAGGCTATTTCCACGCATGCGCACAGTGCCCCGTCGCTTCGCGGAAGACGAGAGAGTCACCTTTCGCCTCTCTAACGTCCACCACGAGAATCCACGTCGTCTTCAGAAGGTTGCGAATGCCTCACCGGCTATAAATAAAGGCATGGCCCTAAACCTCGTAAGATAATGAAATAGGGAGAGAGGAGATGGGATTCCTCCATCTCCGAAAACCGCAAGACAGAAGTGTGCTTCGGTGGCACTCCTTGCTGGGTACTTGAAGAAACTACACGAAGTGCGATGCTTTATTTTATTATAGCCTTGTCTCCAGCGGAGAGAGCACAAAAAAACCATCTTCGTCCTTTTGACGGTGTGCAGAGGGGTAAACAGCGTAGATTGAGGACAAGTACAGAGAAAAATAATTTTAAATACATCAATCAAGATCTTCCGTTGAACCCGGACGCTTGATTTGTACATATGTGAATCTTCTAGGTGCATTGGTATTTGCTGAAGACACAAGTTATGACCTCTCTGGAAGACTCACGGTGATCAATCAGATATTACTGCACTATATATCGAATTTCTCACGTTAGTATCTCATCTCATATGATCTGTCTTTAGTACGGGGAGAATAATTATTTTTGCTTAGTCAGGGAGTCAGTGGTATAGAATGTGGCACAAAAGAAGGCAGCATCTCATCAAGGCTGCTGTCATATTTACCTGCGGTAGACGTAAACTTAGTCATAAAATTTGATTTTTTAATGGAGTAAGTATATGAAGATGGAGTCAATACCGTTGAAAAAGAATACAAACCGCAATACCAGGAAAACCTTGTGCATATATTTTGCTGTCTACTAAAGAGTAAAATTTAGATTTTGCTTGATAACTTCTCCATGTTATAGTGATTGATTTTCAGGAATTTAATTTTAATCCAGTGGTTAATTTTAACCTCATGCGTGAAGACCTGACTATGGCTACCGTGCGTCATGGATGAATTGAAAGTTGAAATCTATGTTTTCAAGCAACAAACCACGCTGAGACTTATGGGAATGCAATGGAGTCTGGGAACGAGAAAAATGCAAACGGGCAGTGAGTCAGAGGCGGTCGGATTCCTTTGGGAGAAGTTCGGAGAAGTCTGTTGTCTCACCTGCAATTTCTCTCTCATCAAATTCCTCGAGACTACTGCATTAGGAATGGTGACGAGGTTTACCGTCCTGAATGTTGGCGAAGTTGATTCTCAGTTACGGACTACTCCATCTATGGCTTACTGAAAAGCGCTGGTTTTTCTCGTTAACTGAAGCTTTCGTTGACCTTTTTAATCAATTAAAATTGGTTTTTGTGCGAGCACCCACCCATCGTTGAATTTATTGTCTTACTCACCTCATGCACTTTAAAAGATCCGAGCCCAGTATTTATTTCATTACGTGTGCTTCTCTCTTTCATCGTCAGTGAGAAAATCGATCAGTGATTAGCGTTGGAAAGGAAATATTAGACTTCCTCATGAATATAAATCATCTTTGGTAGCTTCGTCCACAGTTTCGATTAGAAATTACGAGGCTTTATGGCTGAATAGAAGCACTTTCTGCACACTAGGGTTACCAGAAAGAAATTACGGTTATTAGAAATTACGAGGCCTTATGGCTGAATAGAAGCACTTTCTGCTCACTCTCGTAACCAGAAAACAACTAATGCGGGTTCAGAGATGAAGCCAAGTGCGGTGTTAGTCAGTGGAATCTGAATGAGTATGGAGTTAGAATATAGTTCTCTGGTTAGTCATCGGTTATGTGACGGGCAGGCGATCGCCAATTGGAATTTTGTTCGCCGTCGAGCAATGAGTGTTGTTTCCATGATTCGCTCTTCGCGTCGGAGTGACTCGCCCTCGACAACAGTTCATGGTGCGGTTTGGAATGACGTCACCGCTCAAGCACAGACGAGAGAGACGGATGAGGGAAGCCATGGAAACGGGGGACGGGAAGTCTGGGCGGACAGCGATAGTGTGCGCGATACCTGGCGGCCAGGTGGATGAGTTCATCCAAAAAAATCAGAGAGAACTCCTGTCTCTACTTATACCCTATGGATTTGAGCATCGAAGGAAATTTCGGTTGAAGTCGATGGAAATTTTGCACAAAATGAACTTGTAAAATAATGTATGTACATGACCAGTCTGACTTTATTATTTAAAATGTGTACATATATTTTTTACGACCGTTCCTCCTGTAGTTATATTTGTATATTTTATGTACGTTAAACACAATATATAAACAAAAAATCTTTCTCATATGAGGAATTTCAGGAGTGAAGGATATTCTTTGGAAAATTGAGGAAATATAATATTTTGTTACGCATTCAATAAATCAGCATTAGTTTTATTACCATTTGGAAACCAACACTGTTGAGAAATCAATCAGTCGCAGTCATGATGGTTATTTTCAATACTTCAGGGCAATTATATCTAGTATCTTGCAATCCTTCTCAGAAATGTGCGATGGTTTGTATGGGCGTAAACTGCCTATTTTTATTTTAGCAAACATTATTCCGTGATAACTAGTTTATGGGAGGTGATGTTGATATTTCTTCGACTCTTTGCAATACTTGTGAGTCTTACGTTTTAGGAGAAATGATCATGAGAATTAAAATTATCATACATAAAACACTGATGGTATGTTTGCTTGCGTCTTCGGACGAATCATTTAGGTTTTAGTGCTTATTTAGTAGTTTTATTTATTATTTAGAGAAATACGCATCAAATCATAGTTGAGAATTGAAAGTAATTTTTCAAATAATGAAATGGAACATTTTCCGAAAATGTAATTTGATAGTGATGGAAAATGTTATTGGAGTAATTTGGATGACCACTTCCGAAGTAGGTATTTTTTTACCGTTTCGAGCCAAGGAACAATTTTATCTCTCCATTCAAGGACGAACTTGGAGTGATGTGCCTCCAGAGCCCCAAGAAAAAAATTATTCCCTTTTTGGTCGAGGAATGAGATCGCTGGCTCACAAAGAAAAGGAAACCTTAATGGTCAGCTTCCGGCCCTTAAATTTTTGATTTACTGGCCGCCCGTCGTTATAATTAAGGCCGTCGGTCACTTTTGGACTTCTAATGCTGAGAATTTATCCTTGGAACAGAAGTGGCCATTCACTTGAGTATTCACTTTTATGTGTGAATTAGAACTTATGGGGTTCTAATGAAGCCTTAATATCTTTGTGAGTCATGTCCGGACGGCACGCAACCTGATTTTGCCGCGGTTTCAGGAGTCAGATGCTTAAAACCATGTTAATCTAGCTTAGTAGCAAAGGTGTTATCTCCCTTAGAGGTCATTCCATTGCAAATCGCCCAATATAAATAAAATTTGTTGGCTCGACATTTTTAATTATCCTGATTTTTTATCATTGGTTCCCTACAAGCAGACAATCACAAAACACCATTTGAAAAAAATTTAGAAGCCATAGCAGCCATTTTTAAAAGGGCGGCTGAGCAAATTTTGATGAAAAACGAGGTTTGCATAGAGTTTTATTTCGAAGCTATTTCAAAAGATATCAGAATAATTAAAAAACCAGCGTGTTCATCAAAAATGAAACTTTTGGAAACCATTTGTTTGATTTTTCTATCATAAAATACAGTCAGTCAAAATCTTTCCGTAAAAACTCGGGAAAAATTTGTCCATACTAACTTTTTAACGCCATAAATTTTTATGAAGGAAACGAGACTCACTGATAAAATGTTATTTCTGAGTTGAATACTTAGAAAACTACTTGCAGTATAAGTTTTAGCCCTGAGAATGCACTCCATTTTTTTCTAGAGCTTGTCAAACAATGCCGAAAGCCGTTTAACGTCGAGTGACAATTTAACAAGTGAAAATTCAACAAAATGTTCTTTTTACACACATAAATATCTCACAATAAAATTATGACTGAGACTCTACTACATTTAGAGTAGTGGATCAGTGAATTTCAATAAAAATGCACCACTTTACATGCTCCTTCATTGAAAACAAGGGCTCGTGCAGTGCAAGTTGGCACACAGGGGCTTGATTAAATAATTACTGTAACAATAAATATTTTTAAACTAAAATTACCTATAAAACCTAAAGGTAACAATTACACGAATGAATTAGGACTGAAGTTTGTCTATGAAACCATAGTTTCCCTCGTGAGTCACATCAAGACGAAAAACCAATTGATTTCGTCGCAGTGTGCGGTAGACCCAATCCATAGAGTGTTTGTGTAAACTTTTTCTCACTCTTCCCAGGTCTTTCTTCGAGATAAAATTGACCCCTTAGCACTCTTAATAATAGGGTTTGGAGGGAAACGGGCTAGGATAATGCCCACCAATCCGTCCACTTTGAAAACTTCTCGGGCGGCAAGAGAAAAAAAATCAACTCGAATACCGAATGAAGAGAGCGGGAAAGGGATAAGTGGTTGTTCCATTGTTTTCCTTGGCGTCTCTAAGTTTCTCTACGCGTCTCTGTATGTCCCCGCGGCGGCGACCAGAATCCGCGGAATGTCCGGAACACGTCATTCGGGACGCCCACGGCGAGCAGAGGGTAGGGGAGGAATAAATCGGTTAAAGAAAAGAGAAGAAAAACAAGTGAGGGACAAAAAAGAGCGCGCTTGTTGTTCACGGAACTGCCGCACCCACCCACGCCAAATATATCTCTCCCTTCTTTTTTTTTCTTTCTCTCTTTGAATGGTGACTGGCGTTGCAAGTGATCCCCCTCAAGGTTCATTTGAAAGGGTCAAGCACCCTCTCTGTCTGTCTGAGCCGCACTGTGCTAGCCGCCTCGAAGGGTGTGTATCGAGAACAGACGCAGAATTACGAGGGAAATTTAGGAAGCCATCTGACATAGCCCGATGAACTTATTGTTTACACAAGTAACTTTTATAAGTAATAGTATGTGCATGAGTTGGTGGAAATCCTTTATCGTAGGAGTTGAAGGGAAAAAAACTTGGCTCTTCCGACATGGTGATTTATTCCGTCCGACCGCGGTGTTGTTACAATGTAGCATTTTCTAACTACGTAAGATTCATTATCTTAGGTTATGAAAATGCTACGCTGTAACGAAACCATGGTCGGACAAAATAAAATCACCACGTGGAATAAGCGAAGTTTTTCCTTTTTGAACTTCTAAAGTGACTTTTTATTGGGCTCTCAAACATTTTTTGACGTTTTGCTAGATTATTACGGCAGTGAAACTGCTTCACTTAATAAGACTGTGCCTATTTTTGGTTGGACAGATCGCATAGGTATGTGCCATGTCCTAGAAGCTAATTTTTTTACTGGGTTAAAAGCACGGTGAGAAGTAAAATACTAGGATAAAATACCTTCAATTTTTGCTGGAGGTAACCTAGCACCCCCCTTTGAATCGTACTTAAATTCGCATGTGATTTCTAATCCTGGAGCTCCATTTATTAGTGCATGAAAAATTCCAAGTGCGAAATACAAAAGTGCTATTACTAGCAGTAAACTGGTGATTGAGATTTTAGGTGAAACGGACAGTTTTTTTTAATACTGGAAAGTGATTACAGTCACAGAGAAGTCACGTTCGGTAGGGGGTCCTATCTAGGTGAAACTAGGAATAAGGTGCATGCATCTACGTCTGGAGTATAGCTTTGTGATTACCGGCCCGTGAAAATGAGAGGATACGATCGCATCGCTTTATTGTTTCCGCTCGCCCCAGTTGCCAGGCGACGCGTGTAATGTGAAAGAACTCGGATATACCGTCACACCGTATGAGGCAACTGCACATTGATTGACAAAAGAAACATAGGTATACCTTTTCTCTTCTCCTTTTAAGTATTCTCTTTCCACGCCTGTGAACCGAAGGTATAGGTAGCTTTCGTTCAATTTCAAATTACGAAAATAAATTCCCCCGCGTTCTTAATTCGAAGTGAAAATCAATTCCGACGGATGACATAAGCTATGACACTTTTTTCGAGCGTAACGGCCGAGCAACCAGTCATCTGTGACGAAGGCATTCGCAGAATTCCTTACATACGGGGAAGAAAGGTGAAAGTGCATTGCGTTGGAGCATGAAATTCCACAGAAGGATTCCACATTTTCCTCGCCAAAACTTTTTAATCAGTTTCATAGAGAACTATAATTAGATAATGAATCGGCACTCGTTTAAAAATACTGTGATTCTGAGCACATATGATGCCGTCACGTGAATATAATACGGAGAGGACTTCATTATCACTATTCTCCGGGAGAAAAACGTTCGTAAAACTATCATTTAATGTTGATTGGTTCGCAGTAATTAGTAATAGTTTCGGGTAGTGGCATGCTGCTTCTGGAGAGTATGAATCCCAAAATCCAACATGAGGAATAAAATTAAGAAAAGAAGAGAAAAAATATCCTAAGCTAGATGGGCGTGTAACAGCCTCGGCAGACAACCTCCAGCCGCCTCGCGCTACGAGCGAAGAAAAAAAAAGCTTTTAGGAGGAAAAAATAACAGGAGAAAACCGATTTTCCCCACCCTCCTCTCTTTCCGTGGCCCTCCGCCCCTACACGGACGCAAAAAACGTTGAAAGTCCTCTTTGTGAATGGCCTCCTCTTCATAACGAATTTTTTTTTAAGATTTTTTTTCGACCAGATGTTCGAGAGAAGGTGGTGGAAGTGTCAGCCTATTCTTATCTTTTGCTCACTTTCGATCAGCCTTAAGAAAAAAATCAGTGGGGATTCGTGAATATCGGAAGTATTCAATAAGGGTAGGTGGGTTGACGTAGGGAGGAGTGGCTTTGGCGTGACGTCATGATATCCAAGAAGTCCGGTAAATATGTTCCATGTAACTTTTCCATGCCCTAGGTATAGCTTTCAAATCGTACTCCAACGCTGGTTTCGCGTCACCTTTCCGTGTAGTTGAAAAGTTGCCTTGTTTTTCGCAGTTCATACAACCTATATTGGGGAGTAAAAGAAAGATAACTATATACTACTTGGAGATTTCAATGTCTCGATAAAACATTAACACTATGGTTGGCCCGGTGAGTTATGGTAATTTTTCAACTGAATAATAAATACAATTTACTGTATAAGTACAGTGGTATTTATTTTTTATTTCATTAATTATATTATCAAACTACCGAAGAAAGCTCATATTGGCCATTTCATGTAGGGGTATTCAATTGACAAATAAAGGTGCACGGACAACCACGCTCTGGATAGGGGGAAACCTGCCCAGGCGGGAATCGAACTCGCGACCTCTTGCTAGGCAGCACCCGCCGCCACCGAGGCCGGCCAGTAATCGCGTTAAACATACAAGCCCTAAACAACATTTTCAATATACTTCGTAGTAAAAAATTCCTTTTATGTTTATTTATGTTGTGCGTTTTTTCGCAATATTATATCATTTGAATAGCCGCAGTGGCGCCGACTCCATGGGGCCTGAGGGGGCCCGAGCCCTCTCAAAGATTCGTTTGGGGGGTCGGAGCCCCCTCAATAATTCAAGAAAATAATTAAGTTATATTGTGCTTTGTGAAATTACAAAAATATATTGTTGATTTTTATTTCCCATGCTTGACGATAGTTACCTTTTAAAATAAATTCAACAATGAGTGTTGAAATAAATAGTTATAAGGTTAAGCAGGTTAGTGTTTCGGTGCTGCGACACACTTTGAATTTAACCTCTTCCTGGGGCAAGACCTCCGATATGGCCCCCCCAATATTTTTTATAAGTCGGCGCCCCTGTAACAATTGGAATAGGTAACAATTGAAATAATATCTACACTCGTTATGACCGATCTGAGCCATTCACATTCCTTTTCGCCGATTATTAACTTCATCAGGGTTCGATATTTACTGGGCGTCTGGTTGTGCGCAATTTTATGGCAAGTGTTGCGTCACTCCCGGAGGCCCTACGGCCTCTAACGACATTCCGAGTCGTGTCATGACTCGCGTCCGCGAATGCTCCAGGCTCCTTCACTCGCGTCCTTCGAGTCCTTCCCTTCACCCAGTGCGGGGAACTTACGGAATCCGGTTACGGCCCTATACGCGTCACAATGAAAAATCCGAGAAGAGCCACGTAATCCGAATATAAATAGAGAATGCGTTAATTTCATTCTCGGTGCTCGAGCGAATTATCGTTTCGCGAAAGGCCTTCCCGCGCGTCTCCGTGTAACGGATACTATGAAAAAAAAAGACGGGATACGCCCCAGATTTCAGGAAAGTGATGATTTGAGTGTAGAGAACAAGGCAATAACTCATACGCTGCGAAAATTCTGTGAAAGGATTGATCATTTGAGCCACAAAGATACGTCATGCGTTACTTATGACTTCACTTGGTGCTCATAAGGTCTGCGGTATCGTTTTCTAGGAGAAAATATCAATCATATGTGCGGACTAAAATTCATTTCTATTTCATGAACGCCGGTCGCAGAAGCCACTATGAGCTTGACTTTTCGATGCAGGTGGTAAATGTTTTTAAGCTAATTAGCATGAATCGGGCACAGCTTGGTAAAGTTGTGTTATCAAGATAATCCTCTTTGTTTAACTTCTAAGATGTAACCATTTCCCTTTCTACGGCCTGAATAAGCCTGATGTTTACCCTGAGCGGAGTAGAATTTCAAAATTGGTCAGGAATATTTGATACTTAACGTCCTTTTTTCTAAACCATGGTATTACAAGAGAAAAACTGGAAAAAATTGATATTATAAACGAAAAATAAAAAGACACTCGTTAAGGTATTTTAAAATCCCTAATTACAGCAAATTGTAAGTATTTAATTGCATTTTTAACACGTGATTTGTTTCATTAAAGCCATTTCTTATGCATAATAGCTGCAATACTACCATGCATATTATTTTCATTCATAAGTAATTTAAAACACTTAACTTCTGTAGGTTCATTGCAGTCAGCGAAACTGTTGTCGCCAAAACCCAATGAACGTGGTGAAAACCCGAGAAGAATTCAGAGATCACTTAAAACTTCTTTTTCAAATATGTGGACTGTATTGGCTTTGCGAGCATTTACTTTGTTGTTTTTTATGCATTTCATTACCACGGAAAATGGCACGATAGGCCGTTACCATCACCCAGAAGCGAAAGTCTCCTCCGCTTTATGCCCGAGGCCGGGGGAGGCTGATGTTTTGTAGGTTGTCCTTTTTTTTCGGTTCCGATTTCGTTTCGAGCGAACCGCGAACTTTTCCTTATATGAAATCCCGAATCCCTCCTGGTCACGCGCGACTCGAATATGCAAAGTGACAAGGCGTCGCGCGAATAAGAGGCGCGCTGGTTCCACCCTCCGACCGGTCCGCGATATTCGTTTGCCCACGCGCTTCCCCTTCCAACCTCGCATGTGTGACGCAAGGCCACTCCTCGAAAGACGTTTATGGACCTTCGTTTTCAAACTCGAGAGGACTCGTCGGCGGCGATGACTCAAAACCCGAATTCATGCGAGCGCTTCCTGTTCTCGCGACGTAACCTCAGAAGAGGCCCTCGGGCCAAGAAAGTCGCTCTAGATGACGATGGTTACGTATCATGAGAGTGATGTATGTTGAAGCAAGGCAGCAGATGGTCCAAGAGATCGTTTTCTATTTCGATCATCCGAACATCAAAGGAGGATTCCATATGATGTCTACCTTTCCCTTACCCATGCGACGAGAGGAAATATTTCAGTCTTCCTGTTGAAAAAATGAGGACTCGTACCCGGGGAAGAACTGGGGGAGGAATCGAATCCGTATGGAAAACTAGTGGCTTCTCTCCAGCAATTGATTGAATTAACGCTTCATTATAAAAAAACTAAAAATTAGGTAATATTTCTCTGAGTTGATTTAACATATTCAATCTTCACCCTATCTCTCATCAGCGTTCGTAAATAGGCTGTCTAACACCAGTTCCTGCAGGTGCTGGTGAACAGTGAATCAGTGATTACTCTCTTGAAGCTTATGGATTCTAGAGAAGGTTGGATACTTGGAAAATTGGATACTTTAGATTTTAAATGAAACAGCACAGTTTTTCTTAGCATCATATTCATCTTGATTATTGATATTCTTACGCATCATTGCAGAGACAGGATTCATTGATGAGGCCGCAGTTTTGTTTATTGACATAATTCACAGCGGAGTCTCACTCTAAGCTCATTATTATCACTCTTATCTCTATCATTCCAGTGTTCTTCAATCAATGTCAATCCTCAGTGTATTCTTGATTATTTCGCAGGAATATAATACATATTATATCATTAAGAGTGGAGCATCGGTCAAGGACTTCCGGACGTCAGCTAAAAGATATTCGCATGAATTACGCTCCCCAAGGCGAAAGACAGCTTGCTTTCTTTTTTTTCGATCATCGAAAGACTTTAACTCGGAATCCAAGCGACGCAAGTGGCTTTCTCCGACAAGTTTGGACTTGATCCATCGGCTATCACCCCCTCCACCTTCATACTTCGTCCCAACGCCCCCGTGCGCGTTCCACAGGTGTTACATTTGGGAAGGTGCTCTTTGGGCCAGCTGGGAGAGATCAGAAGAGAGATGAGCTATTCTCAGTCTTGGTCACTGCTATGGCTTGGGTGGAAATGAGTAAGTCCCGAGAATAATATATAAATCATTGTACCTTACGTACAATATTATTTCGTCATCTTATAAGTCGTTCTTTATCTTGCTGCTCCCATGGTTTTTACTCCATAATTATCTATTTTTCACCACTTAAATCATATGTGAATTTCAAAATATATTTCACATTGTTTTAACTAGTTGAATTTTTATTACAACAGGCGCTAATTAGATCACTGGGTTCATGAAGTAAGGGCTAAAAAATTATGTCCCAAATAACCTGCTCACGAATTCTCTCATATTGAAAAAATCCGAGATGACTATAGAAATTCTAATTTTTTCCATTTATTAATTCCTCATGCTTCGTACATGTTAATATAGTGTATCTCTGAGCTTTACGTCTACCTAGTCCATCTCAGTGTGTGTTTTTCATACCATTCGTTGATATCCCGAACATTATTTTAAGCATGATGATCATTTTCAGTGGGATACTGCAATATTATCATTGTACTTGTACATTGTAACTGCCAGAATACATTTCTGGGAGATAATGTCCATTGAATTAAAATTAAAAAATTATTATATGACCATCCCTAAAAGAATATCCTTATTGTATAATAAGGAACTTTGCCTCAGAACGGGCCTTCGTTTTTTTCGCTGCGAGTAGCTAGATGGTGACGAATCCATGTAAGGAAAAATGCGGACCCCTTTATTTTTCGACCATTTTCGTAATCGGCAATAAAATCATAAGTAAAGGAGCCCACTGGTACTTACATAGGCACGTAGTTCTGCGGAATCGTCGGTTGGTATTACGTCTCCACAAGTATGTCGCCTTTCGCTTCGGAGAACGGCCTAGCAGAGGCCCTCGGAGCACGTGAGAAAAGTTCCCGGGCCAGAGGGACAGCGCAGTATAATTTCCGATCGCACGGCCGCCGTGGACGGATTACCAATGCGACTCCGTCCCTCCCGCCTTAGGGCGCCCACGGGGGGGAAGGGGGCGGGGACTTTTGAAAGAATGTCGGGTGCGATGTCCGCCTCCCCTCCCACGCCCCCCCCCCCACCACATTGGTGTTTGTCTCTGGGGCGACCGACGACTCCTATTTATCCTCAGACGTCCTTCAAGCCACTTCAAAACAACCAACAGTCTGGATATGGGGCTTTTTCGAAATATAATCCACTTTTTCCATAAAAGCCGTTGTTTACGTGGCGAAAGATACTCTACAGACAACTTCACCTGCATTGAATACTTGCCCAATTGATATTGGATCACGTATAAATAGTCGTGCATACAGAGTCTACCATTGTCATCATCATTAGTCAACAATCCTAAGATTAGTTTGACGCGCCATGATTCTCTTAACATCATGCGTACTCCTGGCCTGATAATAACACAACGCGATGACATCCGAGTCGCAGTAAATTTTTTGCCTAGTGAAATTTGCAAAGCTTGTCTTTATTTCCATCAGTGAGAAATTTTACAAAATATACCCTGTAACAGTTCGTTTTGTTTTGAGTGATTTCTTTTAACTCAAGATTGGGTGGCTATTTAGACACATTTTACGTTGTCTCGTGGATAATCTATTTTTTCATTTTCACGGCTATTGAATGGATAAAATTGCAATGTGAGGATGGGTGAACAATCAATTTTTTATGGCAAACATTAATTTCCTTTAAGACGTACGAATTTACTGATAATCGCCGAATGTCAACCTGTGATCATTTTAATTGTCATTTTATTTCGTTACGTCTATGCATGAGAACCGGTGCAAAACTACGGCAGCATTCCTGCCTGCGTCTAGATTACGTCCGTCATGCGTCGCAGAACTTCCTACTAAAGCAGGTGGGAGCAGCGGACCGTTGTCGGAGAATAAGGAAAAGGAGGTCCTGGGACAAAACGTCAGTTGGCCACTATTTCGGACGAATGCCATGTCACGGACTTACAGAACCGTGTCCATATTTCCCCATTCTACCTATACCACCTCGCTCACGCGTTCTAAACCCTTCAAACCCTTCTACGTCGATGTATGAGCGAAAAATATTTTTAGAACGACTCCATCCTAGCTAATCGTCGACTGGCCCTTACATATCATAAGATTGAAAGAGTATATATTTCATCTGTGTACCTAAATATGATCTAAGCAATTATGCGTCCAAAATAATACTTAAAGTATGATGATTACACTAATAAACATTTGGCTTGGAGAGATTTGGGCTTATTGTGTGCTTCAGTAAATGATGTGTAGTTAATTCAGCTTTGCAACCTTTACCCTGGTTGGTGAATAAAAATGACTCGCTAATCGATACAAATTTATGCCAGCGCTGACAAATACTTGAATTTACAAGCTACGTTTTAGTGTGATACCGAGTTAATTTTGTAAACTATTGTATGATGAAAATTACCTTGAGTCAATAAAATTAATATCATAAGTTTTCTTCCACTGATTTTACGTTTCTACTTATGGTCATCGTTTTGGAAAAAAATAAACCACATACTAACGTTTTCTAGTAGCGTGTTCTTCTAGTAATAACATAAAGTTACCGGAAATCTTGAATGTATTGTAATTTCATCATGTCACATGTCGACAGAATTTTTTTCTCAGTAAATTCATGAGGTTATATCTCGTTTTTAGTAATTCACAGTGAAACTTTTTTCAGGTCTGATTCGTCCCATCATCTACGAACGCCCAGTACATATCGAGGACAATGCAAAACGTCGCAATTGAATGTATCTGAAGAAAGCAAAATTCAGTCTCAAGTACTGCTCAACGTAATGATATGCCACATTGCTTTGCATGCTGCATGCATGCTGCATGCTGGTGATTGATCACCCCCTGCCAAACACCCTAGAGGTGGCTCGCAGGGTAATTTGTAGATGTAGATGTAGATGTAGATGTAGATGATAGCTTGATCACGAGGTAAGACCAAGTATAAGGGGTATTCTGAGAAGATCTAGCGTTGAAATCACTGTCTTCCAATGCTGAATTACGAAATAGAGACATTTTTATGGCCATTGTCTTAAGTGTGTTCCAATCAAATATGATTCATGAAGTCATTTGAACCAGAAATCTCAGGATTTTTGCAACGCTGCAGTACCTCCTGCCTGAATGGAAGCCCAAATATATGGCATTTATTTCTAAATGAACTCCCAAGTAAGCGGTCACTCGTACTCATTCTTTGCTGTTATCCCGGGAATATTTTACGGGTGAATTTTACCCTTTTTCATCGTCTATAAAGTGAAATGAGGAGGCCGATGTTATCGTCCGGGAGTCAATCTTCATTTTCTGGAAGTGTATCGGCGTTTTATAGTTGCAGGCCAGTGCGCGAAAATTTTCAAATTCGTTTAAAAAAAATTTACTATTGCCTTTTTTTCATTGATTCCTTCTCACTCCTTTTGCGTTAATTTAAATCAGTCACTGTATTCTACTAGCATGGCTTCTTCTCCTAATACGGGTGTGGCTAGTTGATGAACTCTTACTATCAGACTGCTCCAGTAGAACGTGAACCAGGTCAATCTAATTTTGTTGCGTAAAGGACACTGTGGGTATCTTTCGCGGAATGCTAATCAATTGGTACGAGCCGTGGGTGCTCCAGATAGCCAATTAGAATTATTATTTGATCCTCCTCTTCCGTAAATCCAATTCCCTTTCCATCATCTTTGCGATCGGCCTTACGAAGCGTGTTCAGCGGGGCAGAATTCAATTCCGGTTCTCGGCGACGACACTAGAGTCACGCGGTGTCGAAACGACACATTATTTATTGTCGTCGGCGCGGCGGGGGTCTTAAGAAATCCGCCTTTCTTTCTCTTTCGATCGCCTTTTATTTTTTCCGCACCAAGACTCGCTGTCCTCCCCCGTTTAAGGACGGATAGAGAAGAAAAAAAAGTAACGATCAATTCGCGCCCCCGAAGACAAAAGACGAGCGTGGAACTCGACGGAATAACAATCCTTCCTCCCATGATCCTCGGCGGTGAGATTTGAATCACAATGAGAGACGAAGTGTTGTCTCATTTGCATATATTTCGGCCTGGCGAGAAAAAAAGGGATTGAAGATTAGATAGAGAACGAAGATAGATGCTCAGTGAAACATCTCTTTTTTAACCTTTCCCATGTTGAAACATTGCTTAAGGATCTTAGTTAATGAATACGTTTGCTCAAAGAAGCCGAGAAGGTGTAGATAGTAGGTAGTGAGAAAACCCTATACTAATATGTTCAATTTTGTATTTGTCTTTTATTTCCATTTTATATAAACCTTATATGGGAGCGTTAAATAATGTATCTAACGGAGGACAATGTACCCATTGCGATATAATTTAATTCAAGGATTTGAATTGAATAGACAGGTGAAGGTAATCTCGTTTGAGATTTAGCTTTTGATCTTCTCGCGAAAGTTTAAAGCGGATTAAAGGCCAATTCTTTTTTTTTAGGATATCCGCCAGTTGGAGCTTTCCATTGACAGTATTTCGCTGAGCCACATATACGTCGTCAATCGCACCCTCACGAGTAAGTCATGGAAATTGTTAGGAATCCTGAAAACGTCATCTAGATTATCCGCCGCGAAAGATAATTCTAATTCCATCGATTACGAACAGAAGTCTCAAGCATAAGTTCTCGTTGAAAAGGATACATTATGCCGCTGAATCGCTTTCCCCGGAAATAGCAACTTTGACTCCCTCACTCTCAACATTCCTGTTTTTGATTTGCTACGCCTAGTAAAAAGACTAGCGAAAGAAATTCAAAAGATTAATAGGAAATAAACGCGCGAAGAGAAAGCGCGGTTCGCGTCTGTTTAGCCAGAAGACTCTCATAGGTGGAGAGATATGCATTCCATTACCGTTTTTTTCATTAAGGGCAGTTTCCATTCCATGGGATAAACGCCCAGGGGCGCGAAGGCGTAGGCAGGTGTTTATATAAACAGCTCTAGCGTGGGTAGTGAGGTTTTTGCTGCCCGGCAAGAGTTGGGGGAATTTCTCCCTCCGAAAGAGAACCGTAGGTTGCAAAACCAAAATAAGGGATGCTTAAAAAATTGAATATTAATACGCTTGCTGGCTAGGGTGGATTACGATGTGGTTTCAGCCCATCCATTGCATAAGGAAAAAAGCCAACGAGAAAGTGGTATCGGAATGAAAAGGACGCCGAACCTACGTATTACAAAACAGGCGAAGAGCAGAAGGTGGAACGAGGAAATAAGGACAGTGTCTTCACCCCTTCCTACTCTCCCTGCCCTCGTCTTCCTCAACGGTATTTCTCGACTTCCCGCAAACTTCACTATTCCTGGAGGGCTCGCAGGTCTTGTACTAAGATTGCGAAGCTGCGAACCAAAGAGTGCCGGCTTCAAATACTGGGGAAGCCTCTAAACAATCATTTTCATTTTTACTCTGGGTGCGCTTAGACATTCTGAGCATTGAAATCGCGAAAAAAATCGGATAACTAAAATCTGATAGTGTTGAAATATTTATCTTCAAATTTCGAATGCTACGTGAACGCCACATGTAGATTCCACGGCACGTAAGGAAAAAAAACTCATGTCATTGTCACCTTAGTGCTGTGGTTATTTTAAACAATATTTTTTTTTCTTAATAAATTTTTGTACCATAATTGGCGGTGTAGCGTTTATTTTTCAATCATTTATACTTGCCTTGTCAAGGTGTCATAGTTCAACTACGAATGTTTATTAAATTAAGCGGACTTTACCGTCAAGAAAAATACGAAAACACCTCGCCATAATTTTGCACATGAATGCTAATGTAAGTGATTTGGAAATTACTGTAAGAAAGGGAGGGAAAAACGAATTCTTGAGATAGACAATGTCTTCTACGTAAAATCCCTAATGAGTCATTAATTAGTAGTGAAATTTGCTTCGACCAAATGGTTTCAGTAATACTTTCATTAAAAGGTATTTTCCACGTAGGATACGCGCATGAAGCCTCTTTTTTTATCTTTTATTTGAGCCCCACCTATTCGCACACGGATAAATCGATTTTCAATGCAATTAATTGAACACGCATATGTTCAGCTGTGCTGTGAAAAACACACCACCACATGAAAACCACTAGAGGTGGCTGTGAAGAATCGTAGCTTCCGCTCCTCTTATAAGTCCCTCATAGGTATTGGAAACGTTTTCGGGATGGAATTAGTTCCGGCCCGGAGATCCCAAGTGTGCCCAGCGGGCCGGGACGTGTGTTGCGCGGAGGGCGGACGGTGCGGAGCGCGGATGCCTGCACGTGATCCCCTGAGCCGGAAACGCCGCCCGTGGCAGACGGCAAAACGCATTTCGGACACTCGCAGGTCTGTTTCCCTTTGAAAATAGGGTGCGCATGCCGACCTGGGTAGAAGGATTTTTCAGGCACCTTATGCAAGTATCGAGGTGGCTTATGAATTGCTCCATTCCTGCTCGAGCAGCCGTATTAATGGAGTCTTTAAACACTCGTAAAGTAATCTCTTTGGAATGCTGAAGCTATGTAGAGTAAAACGTCGCCAATATTTGCCTATAAAGTAAAAATAAAAATTTTATTTTTGTTGAGAGGCGCAGGAAAAAACTTTAAGTAGCAGAATGGTCATGGAAATATAGGATGTTCATTACAGCAAAAAGATTCTAGGTTTCGGCAAGATATATGCCGATACCTTTGCCTGAGAAATAAAAAGTTTTTATACCTACAATATTTTTAATCGACAAATCCAGGGCATGGATGTACGTGATAGTCATCGTTGTTAATAATTATAATACCCTGATTTACAGGCCTTAAGTGAGCGGTTTTTCGGGGAGGAGAAGATAAATAAAATAAAAACTGAATTAAAAAATTGAAACATTTTCCTGAGATTTATGACTTGCGCATCGAGGGTAATATCTACAAAAACACTGGCGTACAGTAAGTAATGCGTCATAGATTACAATGACTGCCGTATTGTTGTCTTGTGATTCGAAAAAACTAATATAAACGCAAATAAAATTGCAAAATAAGTTATTAACCCGATCGTGGCCTATATTAGCATAATATAAGCCGCGTGCTAGTGAAGAAGTTGATTCGTTTCCGACGGCCTACGAAAATAAATCGGAAACGTACCGTGCCGAATATTGGTGTGCATGCGGGAAACGACCATGATGCGCCCTCTTAATCTTGGAGGCAAAGGAGAGGTCAACAGAAAGTATTTGAGAGCGTCAACCATTATGTCACCACGAAATTAACAAATGGTTCCACAACCGCGAGGAATGTTCGGGGTCACTTTCCACGAGTCAAGAAACATTCCGTTCCGACGAACCCATCTTGCATTGACGTCCGGGAAACCCATTGTTACCCCCCTTCGTGTGGTGGCTCACGTGACGGGTTATGAGGGGTTGCCGACTCATAATGTCCACGAGGGTTGGTGGCAAAACTCGATGGTTGGGGGCATACATGGAAATAACCTCGGTACGACCATGTGCGTACCAGATGTGTCCCAAAAACAACAACATATAATATCGTCGGGGGGAGGGGGGGTCAACGCCCTCATGCGGAAAAGTGTGTAATGTGGTTGAGCATCGGGGCCTACGGACCTTTGCAGATGTTGGGGCCAGATGTGTTCCCGGGGGAGGGCCCTCGTCCACTCATTTTGTCTGACCATTTGTCTGGTCCTTTCCGCCCTTTGAGTCCTTGTGAAGAGTGAAGTGGGGTCCAGTTTTTCTTTCGCCTTAATGAATCCTTGTAATGTTTGTGCTTCCACGTTGAGTGCAGTATGGAAGGTTTTCCGTCCTTCAACATGGGCAGCTGCGAGGGCTTTGTCTTGCTGTCTCTTGCTTATTGCCCATCCAATATGCATGCACGGGGGTTGTAAATAATCATTCTTATCCCTAATTTGAACTATCTTCAACAGTGAAGTGATATATATATCATTATCTACACCTTAAATGGCAGGATATTAATTATATCGGAGGGCAGTGTTTTTTGCCATAAATAACGGAGTCTCAATTAGCACTATCAAGATTAATGATACTTAAATCACGTTTAAACAATATTTCTGTAGTGGTAAACTTCTACTGGGATGGTGGCTTATCAGTTAAATACATCTGCAAGTGTTAGTTGCCAAAAATAATTCGTAAAATTGGAGAGTACAGCTTAAAACAATGTCTGTAAAAGTTAAAGAATGTCCCTTTTTGAACACCTTTGAGGGTGTATAATATTGAGCAGTAGATGCATCCGGACGTGTCTAATGGTGATATATAGATAGGAATATTTAATTCCTAATTTCCCCAATGTGTGGTTACTCTTGAAATATTTGTGCCTTTCGCGGATTTCCGTTTCCACGGACGAGAAGTCAAAACAAACGTGATTCACGGTTGAGGGTGGAGGGCCCTGAAGTGGCGGAAATACTCGCACCCATCATCTAAATTTAAGAATCAATTTACTTCGCCCATAGCTAGGGACACTTTGGACGAACTCAGAAGTTACCTTCCTCTTCTGAACATAGCGATTGAATAATCTGTGCAGAGTGAAGGTCGCACTTAATTACTGTTATTACCCTGGTTCCTCGCGTGCCGGAGTGTATCCTTCGGAGAAAAGGGTCGGTCGCTCAGGGTTGAAGAGACCCTGCGTGCAGATAAGGATGAATGAGGAGGGCCGTGCTTCTTGGCGAGCATTTTGCAATGGCACCCTCCGGAAGACGAGGGAGGAATACCATTTGATTGAAGACTCTCCGGCCCGAAAAGGTGGACTAAAATTAGCATCCAGAATGACGCATAAAACCCGACACGCAAGCACCTGGGGAAGTTTTGTTTTATTACATATAGCAACCGTTACACTCGAATGTGAATAGGGCGATATTTATTCATTGCCAAACTTAAATGCTCACTCTTGACGGAAAATTACAGTAGAGTTTGGAGCACACTAAAATTTGCGTGTTTGACACAAAGCGAGAGTCTAAGCCAAGGAAGTATTTGAGGAAATGGACGTAAATAATGACATCGTCTTATTAGAGTTAGGAGCCGAATGCTCACATATCTCGTGAGCTGAGCTACAAATACTTCTTGGAATTTTAATGGGAAATCATTTTAAAAAGTCATTCTGTAAGTAGTAAAACTATCTTTGGCAATACGACGATGATACTAAATTATCCTTGCACTATTTCTTGCGGAAATACTAAAATTCATGAATATCTCCGTGTTTTGAATGAATCCCTGATTTCATGTTCATAATAACATGAAAACCGATTATTTCAGGCGAACGTTTGTGAAATTACTTCAAGTATTGCGAAATAGATCAGTGATTAGTAATTTCACATTAATCACAACGAACGACGTCGATAACGGCTCAAAGACCTCTGAGATCAAGGATCCATCAAGCTTAAAGGCATAAGTATTTATCTTATTCAACTACATCCATCTTGGTAGTGAACTTGAGGAAATATTTTGCATTCCAGACCTAGGTTGTTTTAATAGTTCGAATTAAGGAATGATATTGTATTCTGAAAAATAATTATTTAATTAGTTTGATTTGAAGTCACTTCGTTTACGTGAAAAACCTATGACGTTGTCGGAACACATATTTACTGGGAAAATTTGAAAAGGTTACCTAAGTCTAAGATTGACTTCAGCGTGGTGTAATAGTGGTTCCCATCATAAATTAGAAGTGTGAAATTTCTCAGCGAGATGGGCTCGAAATGATTTCGTAACCGCAGTCGCTGATTTCGAGGAGCGGGCAATTATAACCGGAAGCCGGCGGGCGGCAGATGAGAAGCAGCGAAGATTCCATTTGCGGCGGATGCGATTCGTCTTCTCTCCAGTCAACAATTGCGGAAATCTCCCTCCACACCCCAACAACCCCTCCCCCCCAATCCCAGAGGGACGGTAGCGAGTGAAATTAACTCCCGGGAGACATAATTGGTGCCTAATACCAGAGCGAGCAATTTCTGCCGAACGAAACGAGAAAACCATTGAATAGGAGGAAGATGAGGTATTCAAGGAGAGGAAAACTATGGGAGAATATCTTATATAATATAATATGTGGCACGATGTGGAGAAAGTTCGTAATATTAGTAAAATTAAACATCGCAATATTTTCACTGGATTTTATTTTAACCTAACCCACCCTGGAACTTTTCTCTCCACCCACATCTTGTTCCTCTTCCGAGACCCTAAAAAACGACCCTTTCACCACAAACTTCAATATCCCCACTTCTAAACACCCAAACCCCCTCATCCGCTTCGCCACCCCCCCTTTGAGCACCAAGACGCAAACAAGGAAGAACTCTTAAGGCTTGTGTTGCACTCGATAATGCTGATTGTAACAACGAAAAGCGTCGTATTAAAAAAAAATCCAGTTGAAGTATTGAAACATCTAATTTTACTAATATGGGAGAATAGTTTCAAGAAAAGGGATAGGTATATAAATGCATGGTTGAATAATTGTATCACGAATTTTTGACCCTGGAAAGGTGATGCCAGTAGGAATCAAAATTACCAATGATGTTTCGGTTGAAAAACGACCCATTTTTTAAACAGGATGGAGAAAAATTGTCTCAATTTTTTGAGACCTTAAGCTTTTCTTCAACACTTATACAATGCAGGCATTGCTTGAACATATAGTGTGTGGAGAAAAATTTTGTAACAAAATTTTAATCGTGGACAGCTGATGCCAGTAGGAACCAAAATTACTGACGATCGTCACGTCAAAAAAATCAACTTTTTCAATCTGCATCAACTTTGAGCGAAGCGCTCCGATTTGCCAACACTTTGCCCTGTTGCCGGATGCTCTGGACAAAGAAAAATGCTAGCGAAGTATTGGAAGTCATAAATTGTCTACAGAATACCGCAACAGGACCAAATTCGCGGCCAATCGGAGCGCTTGGCTCAAAGTTTCTCTCGATTTAAAATGGTGCGTTTTCCACGTAAAGATCATTGATATTTGGATATATACTGGAACCAGCTATCCATGGTTAAAATTATAGGTTTAAAATTTAACAGGGACACAATTTTTCTCCAACCCGTATAAATACACAGAATACCCACGTTCAGGTATGGTCGAAAGAAAAACATTTAACTCGACACCCATCTACCCCAACGCGTGGATTGAAAACTGGAAGTAGAAGTCACGATGGTTAGTACCCAGCGCGGTGAAAATTAAAAACCAACTCAGGAAAGAAAGGTCGGGTGGTATTCAGCCTTGGTGATGCCTTTCGGAAGGGGGAAGCCGTGTTTCCACATTAGGCAATACCGCAAACTCCGTGGAGAGTCTCTTGTTTTCCTTTTTTTCCCTCTCCTTTGAAAAATTGTATCTCGCTCTCTCGCGTATTGTTTCTTTTTTTATTAAAGCCCCTCGTCCGGCCTTTGTTGTTTTATCCCTTTTTTCGTTCGTCATTTTTTTCAGCAATGAGAACACACGGATTGATCGTCCCGCGCTGTTTAACCACCGCATCTCCTCATAAAACCGGTTTCTCAACTCTTACCTCCCCTTTCTTCCTTCCTTATTATTTCTTTTCATTTTCTTATCCCTCTCCCCCCACCAATACTGCTTCTCTTCCTTCAACTTTATCTCTTTGCCTCCTACTCCATCCCCCCACCGTTCGCCAGCTCATAATAATCCTCCCCGTCTCATCTGTTAAAAGCATTCATGAAACGGCATTAACCTAAAATGACCGGAGATCAACGGCGTGGGACTAATTTGCACATAATTTCATGTTGACCCTTCCCCCCAACTCCATCATTGCCTCGAAAAATCTCCCCCCCCCCTCTCTCTCCCTCTCCTGTAGCAAAAAAACCTTTTTTTCCGACTGTTACCATTTTAGGCCACGTCTCGAGATGAGTTCATTTTTTTCCGACTCTGCGATTTTTTTCGACTGCTGGTTGACCCCGAATCGAGGGCTGGGTTCAAGTGGATCCCATTGCTGGGGATGGCATTGTTCCGCAACTTTTCCTCATAGGGGCCCAAAATATCGTGGGCAAGCTAAAACTACGACAAAAAAGCTGTTTAAGTTAAGGGTATGATTACCAGCATTCACTTTTTTTCTCGCTATCCACGTAACGCAATTATTCACATTCACTGCTATCATGTGCTACACTGCAGGGCATAAAAATATTAACGGAATAGGATAGTCACCGATTGGTGAAGAATTTAATTTTTTACAAACTGCATTTACCTTCAAAAGAATATTGACTCAGGACAGGCTATATTGTGTTTAAATGAATCTAGGATGTCCTTCAATTTTTACTCACTGTTCACTATTTTCTTTACTCGATTGATTTCATTCCATCCATATTGTCTGTACTTGAAATTTATCAGTACTCCGCTATGAATATGTTTTTCAAGTCACGTTTCATCCGGTTTCCTCACGGTTCTTATCAGAGGCAGGTATACGCCGAGCGAAAAATACCACGCTTTAACAGTATTATAAGTTTAGCAGTATATACAGGCAAACGCTTGCTTTTCCTAGAAAAATTAACTTCAATAAAGACTTGATCTTCGATCATTGATCGTCTTGATAAAGTTTTGAGGAAGCAAATTTGAGTTCTGATTTAAAAGTTAGAGGGAATTTTTCAGTAACACTTTAATTGCACCACCGGTTTCAATAAATATTGCGTTGTCCTCAGACCTCAAGGTAATAAAAAAAGTTTTGATATCTGTCGTGCGACGAAAGAATTTATGGTAAATTGCCAGTGAGTTTTAATTTATTGATACGTTTGAATTCTACGAGACTAATCCTGAAAAAAAACTCTGTATACTTTCAGAAAGGATTCTCAGGTTCTCCATCGGGTTATTGAACGCATATCTCCCGATGTATCGAAGATCGCCTTATTCTCCATCCTCAGTCAGTGGATATTCTGAAAGCCCTCTCTCAAGGTGGTCTGGTATATATTAACCTCATCCATTGGCTAGGTGTAATATGATTCAGAAGTTCCTCTGAAGATGATGAAGATCAAGTTGTTCTTCGAAACGTCGGGAGACATGCAGCCAATTACTCGGTGGAGATCCCGAGAATACTTTCTTCACCTGATACACTCGGAAAATCTAAGATCTCCCTATGATTATTTCATATGCCATTTAAAATGCTGTAGGATTCACTGTGCCAAGTGAATCTATACCTACATAGACAAACGAGAGATAGCTGTGCTCTTCTAAGAGCTTCACGATTGCGAGGAATGCGGTGGTGTTACTGTGCTGGAGATTTCATTCATGTCCAGCCTCCTCTTTTTAATACCCTCGATGGAACGGCGTGTTGTGATGGAGGTGGAGGAGGATGGATTGACGCTTGGAGGGAACGGGAACATCCGGTGGTAAAGGAGTGCTTCGGACGACGATGGCAGCGGCGGCGACGCCCTGGGCAACGGAAGGAGGAGGCGGCACTGGGTGGTAGGAGCTGGTTGCGGAAGGTGAGAACGCCTTCCCCGCAATGCACGAACAAAACGAGCGCTCCCCTTCATTGGGGCAAAGACACTAAAAAAAACACACACCTTCGAGTTGCCATGGAAACACTTATCCGAAGGGGAGGTAGAGGTGAACGAGTTAGCGCAGGGGGAGTTTAGAAGAGAGGTCGTAAGCGTCAAGCAGTGTGGAGCATGAAGAAAATACACGCGTGCAAAAAAAACTCTCGACGCCAGTCACTGGAGGGGGCATCTCTATTAGTTGATTAATGTCTTGCAGTGTCGGTCTCCTAAGAATTAAATGCGATTTTTTCCAACGTTTCTATATATTTTAACACCTTTATAAGGGCTTTTTTTGCAATGAATGTGATTCAAATAAACATCATATTCTTTGAAAAGAGTTCTAATGATGGTATAAAAATGAATACCGAAACGCTGGCAAAAATTAACATTTCCTAGAGACCTAAACACTAAGACACTTATTTGAGTTAAAAATTGAGGCCAAGAGAAAAAACTCAATCTCTATTAGTTACTTGCGAAAACTAGCTGGAACTGGCTTGAAACATAGAATTAGGAAGTTAATGAAAAAATATAATTAAGAAGTTTGGCTTAATTTCGCTATTATTCCGTATAATCCGATCATTCCTTTTTCATCATGAGGATAGTTACACATAATTGGCATGAGACAATCGGATCCCCCTAAATTTTGCACGTTTTAAGAATAGGTATTTAAATACGTAATTGGATTAGGAAAAATAACATGGATTTTTCATGTGGGAAGCCAATTTTTTTTGCAGAAAGGATTGTAGAAAATTTAGACAGCTGAAAAGATTGATAAATACGCCAAATGTACCATAAAATTATGTTTCGTTAAAGAACCGTTCGATAGTAACTCCAGCCCAATAATAGAATAAGCTAGGCTCATTGAACACTGAACTGAAATTAATCAAATGTACCACTATTCAATTCTTTCGCATAGATGTCCTTAATGTAACCACACCAGAATCGTGTACTGGCCACACTTAAGCTCATTTTCTTCGTGAAACGTCTTGAGTCAAATTTCAGTATGACCACAGAATCGGACTCCTCCGATGGGAACGCCTCTTTAATCATCTTATCAAGGAGGAGAGTCGCAACGTCATTGTAATCAAAGACGGCACCCTCGCGTCTCGGGGTGTAAACAGCATTAGAGAAGCCTCATTCCCCCTCATACTTTCCAACTCCCCGACTAGTCCTTTGTTATCTTTTCATCCTTACGCCTTATACACTCCACTTTTCGTATATTACATAATTTGATCCTTGAATAATTAATTTTTACATGAGATATGGTCATTGGGGGCAAGGCCAACCCAGATAAAAATGGATACGTATACATCTCGCTCCCCAGAAAGAGGAAGACGATGGCTCGTTAGTGCCAGAAATCCGCTTCGGGGATACGAATGGCAAACAATACTGATGACCACACATATTTTTTGACCTACTAGTGCAAAATGAGACACCTATACAATACACAGCTCATTATGCAATGCTAATAAATATAAATTAATGTCGACACTCGCGATTGAAACTTGAATTATTCAAAAAGGAATATTTGCCATGTATCCTGAGTTCCATTTCCTTTACAAACATTTACGCGTAAATTTCACAGTTTTTTCTTTTATATCATCGTAAGTATCAGACGTATACTTCGCAACGCATAAGAGTTTTTAAAGGGCAATTTTTCGGGGACTCCACCCACTACTAACAGGTGATGTCGCGTTTATGTTTGAAAACGGCTAAATCAGGCGTGCTTTGAAATACTTAAATCTCTCTCTCTGTTGATTCTTGTGCAAACAATCGTTTTAACGTGGACTTGTGGGAAACGTCATTGTTTTCTTTTCCCTCTAGCTGTCGTGAAAACATTTCTGTGACTACATTAGGGGTCATTCTGTGAGACCATCTTGTTTAATCGTCGCCCCTAATCGCTGAGAAAGCGCGAATTCACTGCTTAACGCGAAGAGAGAAAAAAATGACGAGCGCAAACTCGGAGCGCATTCAACATTTCAACATGAGTAGTTCTCTGTGTTAGTAAAGAGTGTGTTTTTTTCCTCCCACTTTGTCTCATGAGAGCTTTACTCACGGCTGAGTTTCGTAAATCGGCTGCTGACTGCGGGGGAAGCGTGTTGAACAAGGCTAAAACAATTAGTTGAGTTGCAAAACGTTTCCTCTTTGAGGCCTCTCTTTGTTTGGTATGTCACCAAAAAATTCTGCGGTCACATGCGTTTCTTGTATCTTGAGAGCGGTTCGGAGGAATTTCAGTCACACTGCTCCGTCCAGTTTTTTTTATCTCATGCAAAAAGGTCAATTATTTTTTTCCTGCGCATTCCGAAACGTTTTAATGAATATGAAAGCCTTTCTTCAGAAACTTACAGAGACTTTGAAACAAGTTAAGGTCTAAACCAGTTCCCGAGAGGTTTGAGGTTAGCAATAGTGTAAACAGACTGTCAATGGACTATTATAGTGAAGGTAATTTGTAATGGCGATTGTTGACGTACACTCAATGAATATTGCCGGGAATAAGTCAGCCTATTTCGACCGTTCGTTTTACAAGCAGTTACCAACGGCAGGATAAAATCGCGCCATAGAGGCAGAGTATATGAAGGAATACATAGAATATAAAAAACCGCCATAGGATTGATGAAAAAAATATTTTCAACGAAGATATCTTGCGAAGAACCGGTTTTTGTTCTCATTCGACGGAGTATGTACTAGTTAATAAGTGCTGTTTCATTTGGCCTCGAGTTTCACAAGGGAGTGTGAAAGGTTAGTTGATTCAAAATGGAGTTTAAAAGAAATTGATACGGGGTCACCGAGCTACACATAATCTCAATACATCCTTCCCATATCGTTTCAGAGTAGCATTCAATAATAAACCCTAAAAAGGTTTATGGTTCAGCCACTATTTATGCACATTCTATTGAATTACCCATAGAGTAATGCTTTTTTTAAAAGAGTTTCAACGGTTAGTTTGCATGGACTTTTCCAATCATCACGTTTTGGAATAACAATAAGTATTTTAAAAATGTCCTACATTAAATTTATTATTCCACTCAGTCCAGAAATTGTTAAGATGGGCTCCGCTAGCGTTTAGATAAATTCTCACGAGTCTTTCGACGATGCAGTATTACTTCGGGAGTGATTGGGCTAATAAAACCTGCAAATGCCTTCGCCAAAAGCAGACAAAGAGAGAGAACTTAACCGCGCGAGTAATTGATATATAGTGTGTCTCCGTTATCCACGTAACGGTTCGCATTAATTCGCGTAGCTCCAGCGTCATTGGTGGTTTCCTTATTTGGATTGCATTTTAGCCGTCAGTGGAAAGGATCGAACGAGGAAAATTGAACAGAGAGGCTATATATATATCGCGAAGGCATTGCCATCGAACGTATGATGCAAACATTTTTTGATCTGGGAACCGTGAGTGGCGTCCAGGAAGTCGGAATGTAAATGGTGGGGAACTTGAATAGTCAAGTTTTGAATTGTTGGTGGGGTGGTAATGATAGTTAAGAAAATCGAAGCATTGCAATTGCAAGCAATCGAAGAACGTGGTAGCCGTGATTTACTATTGAATTACTTAGGGTTCCTCATTCTTCAGCTGATGCGTGTCATACACATATACTTCGATTTTCATCGTGGTCAGACGAGAGGGATGGGGTTGACTTTGATGCTAATTGATCAAGAGTAATTGGGATTTATTTTTCTCGGACGCATAGGGGTACGTATAGGCAGTGGCTAACGTGATAAATAGAAGATTATGCATAAAAAATGCGTTAGGTTCATTATACGATTTATACAACTGAATTCACGGGATTTGTTGCAAAATAAGAAGTAGGTAATTAGATTCATTTTTCTCTTTACCACATGGTTTTGAAACTTCCCTTGTGATTTTTTGCGTGAAAAGTATACCCAATTCGCCTCAATCTTCCACATCCTCACAGATATGCGCCACATTCCCTAAAGAATAATTGACAACTCATTTATATCAACTCCATAACAGTAGAGAAGAGACAATTCTAATTGAAAGGTCAGATTTTGACTTTGTTTTGAGCAGTGATAATGAGATTATGATAGTGTAGAAGACTAAAGCGTTGGTAGCCATGACTTGTTATATTAAATTGGTTAATGTTCCTTATTCTCAAGCTATGTATATAATAACCCATATTCATCGATTTTAACCAAAGAGAAATAAATTCTTGTGTGAGCACACCTTGACGACACTGAAGCTGTGAGTACCTACTCGCTTCACCGTGTTTCGAATGCCTACTGAGGCTTCGTGCGCGTTGAATCTTGAGGAGAGGTTGAAGAGAGTGAATAAATCTCATTTTCAGCTTTCCTTGAGGGTTTGGAAGTCGATGGCATGGGGTGCGTAAGAGAGACACCTTCAGCAGTCGCGGACGCCAGCACTGCACCTTTGCCGTCCACTTCCGCTGCAGCTGCTCCGAGGGGGTGCACGCAGCAGAATGGTCTACCACCCGCCCCTGCTCACAGACAACGCCCCCTTCAGTGAAAAAAACCTGAGGGTTCTCCCTCCGTCTGGAGCAGGGTGTGAAAGGGCAGCGCCATAGAGGTGTAGAGCTTTGTGTCCCTGGTTCAACCCACCCCCTCACTTCGACTGAGCGAATAAATGGGAGGAAAAAGAAGTGGGGGAATAGCGCCACATTTCTCTCCCCCCTCTACCCTTACCATTGAATGGGGGGGAGGGGGAGGGTGCCCCCATAATGCACCAGCCGCCCTCTCCCCCCACAGTCCCATCTGCTTCGTCGTTGTCGCATGCTTTGCTCGCAAGAGTAAAATAGGAGTAGGAGGTAAGCAGAAATGAAGGGTTTTTCAGGTTTTCCACCGTTGAACATGTTGAACGACGTTTCAATCATCGCCTGAGGTATAAACCAGATGATTATACATCGTACAAAAATGGAGGTTTATCCAGTTAGAGTGCACTTTTTCGTGCAACTAATCACAATAGGTCTTCTTCAGGTACTACGATTTTCCATCACTTGATCGTGATTTCGTGTTGGTTATTATTATTCATAGGGCTAATGATATGTTAATATCTTTCCTATACATCTGATTTCTTTCCTTTCACAGTTTACTCGGCTACCTACAGTTGATTAGAGATTTCGCTTCCCCATCGCTTTCCAGTCCGCATTTTATTTTGATGCATCCATTTATTTCTCATTTACTACTTCCTACAGGTCAACTAAAACTGCATGTAAAGGTCACTGGTTTAAGTAAATAAAACTCAAATTGAAAACATGGTACGTACGAGGTCAGAGGTAATTGTCCTCCCGTTTTCCCCTCCCTCTCCAATCCCAATAACATATTTGTACTCAGTTCCATCTAATCCCAGTAACATATATATAACAGTTATCGGTCAAGTAATTTCAACGAACGGAAAGGAAAATATAATTCAAGACAAAGGTAAGTTATTCAACCAAACATATTCCTTTGAGTTAAAAGTTAAAAATATAAGCACGAAATGAAAAATTGTCGTTGGTACATTGAATATCAACGCAAATTTCTGTGTATAAAATAAATGGAAGAATTGAAATAGATCGTTCAGGAAGATGTGGTTTTTTAAAATATGAATACGCTTACTCCACCAGCGGGTTAATTACCGTATGCATGCTAATACTTGACTGATTGAAGCCAGGAATACTTTTACCCGTAATAAGAACGAAGGTGACTACCTCAACGGCTGTCAATTTTTGCTCCATTCTTCCATTAGCTTCCACTAACCTCACCATGGCGTCACGTGTAAACCTCAGCAAATGTTCTCTCATGCGTGCGAATGGATGAGATCTACTCTCTTATTTAATCTGCGGTGCATAAGCCTAAAAAAAAACTTGTCGTCTTTCCACTTTGAAACTCCACACACGCCCGCGGTGGGTCCTTGGGTAAGTGTCCGAAGACGACTCCATCCCCCGAGAAGAAGCGACAGTGAAGAGAGGCTGGCGACATGAAAAAACGCCCATTTTGCCCCCACAAAACACGAGGTCCCTAGACCCTCCACGCACGCGCAGATGCGGTTTCTCCTGTGAGATGTAGTTTACCCCGTTTTTGGAGGGAGGACGCGGTCTGTGGGTACACATGGAGGAGGAGTCCGAACAGAAAAGGCTGTGCCGACCGGGTGCAACTTCAATAGAAGTGCCCCAACTTCACCCCACCCTCCACTACACTCCTTTAGACAACAAGGACTCATCCGAAACTTTCATTCTATAGCCTCCACTTCACGTTGATCCCTCAAGACCGATACGCAATCTGGGAGACTACCTTCTATTTTCGACCCATATGTCACCCTATGGCCCCTTTTATCCCACCGATTGCATCGTATAGAACGGACCAAATGCTCTCCTTTCATGATTTTATTTTGTCGGAGAGGCGAACATAAAAAATAGCTAAGCCTAGCCTTCTAAAACTCCAAGAAGAACGAGTTTAAGAGAAAGCCCTGAAAACGTCCATATTTCTTGATAGATAAGTAACAAGCTGTCACTGCAAACCGTTATGATCTTTAATATTTCTTTTACAGTGACGACAAAATTAGTGTAATGTGCCGACTCGTCATATCGCTATTCTATAATATCGGCTAGTACTTATGAGTGAATCCGGTGCATTTATGCTATGATTACAGCCCTGTTCAAGTGTTTATTTTAAGTGGGAATAAAGGAATTATTACCAACTGGAAATCAAAGAAACAGGGAAATATTTTTCAATAAAAAAAACTGTTTTGATCATTCCATGATTTTAGCCAGTTACTTTTATATAATTACATTCGAGTTTGAATAAATTAGAGAAAAATATGGCTCATGATCCATTTCTCATAAAGTGGTATAGATACCAATAATGAAGTTTCCATATATATTACTCAATTTCGGAGTGTACGAATCATCTATTCAATATAATTCACACCATGAAAGAATTTCTTCTATTCAAGGCTGAGCACGGGTGATATCAGAGGGAAAGGTTTTCTACATCATGGGAAAAGCCGTATTTTACTCCCCCGTATAGTGATAAAAAAACATCAATGCAACATTTACGGGAAAATAAGGTCCAAACCACCCCCTGGATATATAGACGGTGGCTCAAAATCGAAACGAGAGAAACCACGTGATTGTTGTCATCACGCAACGCCGTGAGTCACGGAAAGGATAGGACGGTGGAGGGGGTGTCCCAGAACGTGATTCGTTTTTGTGGGCAGCCCTGCAGCTGCCGGTCCACGATCAACACATCCATTATATAAAATTTCCTCCTTCCCTTCCATCCTTTCATATTTAATCCCCTGCGGCGAGAGGGACTTCAAATTGGGAATTTGTGGGGGGATATGCTATTCATTGCTCTCCCTTTCACCGCTGTAATAAAAGTGGTCGCGATGATTAGAAGCGATTCATGCATAGGCAAATCTCCATTTTGTAAAGCAAACCTTCTTCAATGTCTCCCGGAATTAAAAAAGAGGAGGAAATAAATTTGTCCAGCAATCTGTTTGTTGTCTACCCCAGGCAAAAAATTGTCGCTAAAGCAAAACCGGACCACTGAAATGGGATAAATCAACAATTGGGCAAATATTTTATTTCGCAGGGCGCTCATTTCCCAAAAAAGCATTTCATGAATCATAAATTGAGGGAAGAGTTGGCGTCCATTTTCATTTGAAGTTCAAACATTTGGATAAAAAATCTTGAACTGAGTTGCGGTTACTCTCAGAAAATCCTCCCAAAAATTTGTATAAGGCAAGCTGAAAAGTAATTACCTCAGCCCAGGTTATCAATTTGAGAGCGATTAGATTATTCACGGAGAGCCCATGGTTTTATCTTGTTCTGACGGAAAACAAATTGATGTATTAAATCAAATTCTTAAATAATAAGGAATTGCCTACTCTATCCTGGGGAATACAAAAACTACACATTTCCAGTTTGTAAATTTTAATTTTATTCGAGGGAAAATAATTGAGTGTAAGTTCTTTTCATTATAACGCAATTTTTTCTGTACGCACATTTTAATTTTTGTGTTCATCTACGGCACCCCATGCCTGACTTATATAGATACTACACCGTTCGCACGGACTTTTATGTTTAGAATGTTAAAGTGTAGACAACAAAAAAGCCCATAGTAGGATAAGAAGCTGTGGACTCATTTTTTATTTAATTCACAAAAAAATATTAATGTAAAATAATTTAATTTGAAAAATTAAATATTTTTTTTCAATAAACTATTAAAATTTTGCCGCCCCTGAAATCTGCCGCCCAGGGAACCTGCCCCCCTTTCCCTGCACTAATTCCGGGCCTGTCCACAGTGGCGTAGCCAGGGGGGGGGTCCGGACCACCCACCCCCACGAAATATGAAAACACAATTATTTTCCTTCACAAAATAAGGCAAAATATTTGAAAATATCATGAATTAACAGAATATTTTTTAACAAATGAAGTTTTTTCGGTTATTAAAAGTGTTTAAATAAGTTTAAAATCCATGACTTATTCCCATTTTTTTTTTGAATTCTCCACCCTGGCTTCGGACCCCCCAGAATATTCCTGACTACGCCACTGCCTGTCCACAGCGTAAACGCGGGAGGTATTAGTGCCCAATCGCTCTGCAAATCCTATCTTCCCACTCCCTCTTTATATCCCGAGAACATGACTGGCCGCTGAACGGAGGCTTTAAAGCGATTTCCCCAGGCGTTCGGCTTCAACACAACACGATTTGGCGGGGTAGAGTGAGAACGCGCGCGCTCTCGGGGCCCGTAATAATGAACGTGCATTTGAGCCACCACGTCTTTCGTGGCAAATAATTTTCCAGATATCACGCTCGTATCCGCGCAGTCGCTCGTTTTAACCCAGTGAACCGACAACCCAAGGTCGATGGTGGCCCCATTGAGAATGGGAGAGGGCGTGGGAGGAGATGTATACCATAGATTACGAACGTAAAGGAACTTCACAACAGGACAAAGAATCTGGGGGGAGAGCGGGCAGTGGGGGGACTCCAAACTAGAGATCCCACGACGCCGATAGTATGAAAATACGAATTCTCCTCACTCGCGTCGTGAACCGCTTAACTGTTACGAAATGCATTTTCCATGGCGTTCTCGAAGCTCGACCCGAAACCGAAGGCTTTTGCAGCGGCGGCGCGGCGATGAAGAATAGCGAAGGCACACTACTGAGTAGGTGGTGCTGCCGTCATTACTTTATCACCCCGATCGTTTTGCAGGGGATGGGGTGGAATCCCTGTTGTCAGCAAGGACAAAGCTGCAGTCGTTTCGTCTTGCGCAATCAGGTGGATCGTGTGTCGATGTAAACCGTACTCTCTCCCTTGTGAGATTAACGGTAAGATTCGGCCGATATAGCACGGAGTCTGGTCAATAATGCCAGCGAGGCGAGGATAGCATAATGATGATGCCCTATGAGGTCGATAGATTGAACATCAGGACTTCAGCTTAACCGACTTTACGTACCGTAGAAGCTATCGTTAAGATAGTATAGCTTGTCAACAAAAGTGCTGAGCTTTTTACATCTTATTATTCATTTATTAGTGGCCCTCAAATACAAGTGGGTATTTCATCTGTAGAGAAAGAAAACGCCGTGGATATTTCTGAAACGACCATTGATTCCTATAATGTATTTAACACCCAAAGTTATAATTACTAACCAGATTCCCTAATGTGGCTTCATTTTTACAAAACGCGTTTTAAATTTTTGTAAAATAAAATTGGAGAAAAAATGATATCAAGTAAAAATTCAGCAGAAAAAAATGGTATTTCTAAGTCGAAGCCAAGGAAAAATTGTGATATATCGAATCTCACTAATTACTTTGTAATATTGGAATTAGAATAGAAAATGCCCGTTCTTCAAAGATGGGTAAGGCAGGTTTTGATCTTAAATGATAGATGGTCCCCTATTTTGAAATTTTATTCTATGGAAAGGCAAAAGAATGGAATCAGTCGGATGAGTCGCAAGTAGCGAATGGGATACATCGTAACCATGGACTTAAAATTCCTTATACACCTCAAACAATGGGTGAGCTTAGTTTAAATTTAATAGGTAGATAGTTCCACACTTTCCGTAATGGAGAGGAAATCGAATAAAAGACATTAATCTGTCGGATAAATTGCAGGGAATGTTGCGATCCCTATGCTTTATTTGCGATCCTTAGAGCACGACTTATCGTGTCGTCGGCGGTGCAACTTTCCACGCCAACAGCTGCCGACTGCGCCCGAGGCTAAGACACACTATTGTACCGACTCGCAATTAAAAGAAGTGACTGCTGATTTTTTTTAGCTCCTAGTTTTCTATCACCCTTATAATCAGACCTGCGTCAGAACTATCTGCCTCCGAATGACGAAGCCTGCAATCCAGGCTTCAGAATGTAGGACGACGGGGAGGGAGTTGGTGGGGCAATACTTCTCAGCTATGAGAGAAAAAGGTTAGTCGTTTCTCGTTAAGGAAATCTTGGGCGTCTTACGGAGATTTTTAATTGTCGATGCCGTGCGTTCATTTCGCAGTCAAGCCCGATATACCAGTCAAGATTCAGCGGCAAACGGTACATTTCCCAACAGCGTCTGGTTTACCGCTGCTCTTGAGTGATTTAACCTGGTTCGAGAAGTGTGTCTTTATCTTTTAAAAAGTACGTCGTGGCTCATATTGGATATTTGATGAACTGATGATCAAGCTTTAACAATTTAAAAATTAATTATGAAAGAAAAAAATAAAGAATAAATTAATGAATTTAACATTCTCTAGCCTTGATGCTTCACCATTCGGTAGCAGATATTTCTGGCGCACGTCTGATTATAAGGGGGATAGAAATCTAGGAGGGAAAAAACACCAGTCTCTGCTTTTTAATTGGTGTACTTTGGAGGTAAAATTATTATTACATAATAATGACGTGACCGGCATGGTGTGTGAGCCTAATTTAATTTTTTGAACAATTTCTGGGAAAACATAACTAATTAAACGTACTTACTCTTCGTTCCCAGAACTGGTGGATCTGAATTTCAGAAAGGGAGAAAGTTTCATTTTTAATCAAACATCCCACGGCGGTAGCGTAATTAATTAGAAAAAACACCGAACGTTTTCTGAAATGTACTTGATTATTGCAGTTTTTGTTGAGATGCGTTCATTTTAATTGACAGACGCGTCTGTCAATTAAAATGAACGCATCTCAACAGCGTAATTATTCATTTAAGTGCATTTTTTTAACGATAACGCTTTTATTTTGGTACAAATCGCCGAAATTTTAGCGGTTTTAGTTTCATTTATTTCTAGCTTATGTTATGGAAAATTTAAGCTATCACAGTATAAACGATGATAGTTTCAAGTTTTAGTCATTCCTGCAAAGTCTGTGATCTATTGTTTTCACTCCCATTGACAATTTGATATAAAGATAGTAGATATGTTATTTGAATTATGTGCGTAAACGACTTGATTTCAATACCCTTTTATCTTTAGTTGATAGAAAAATATGTTCCCTCTCATCCACCAGTAATCAATAAAACCATGACGTTTAGCTGAACTACCTTTTTATATGGCACTTATCCAATTCATCTCCCTGTGGCCCATTTGCCATCCTTTGATGGTAGTTATCCGCCCACCTTTTTGCATATCTCCCCTCGCTATTGGGCTTCACTCTAGTCACCTCTCAGGGTCCATCTCGTTGACCTATTCTCAAACTTTTCGTAATTTGTGTCCCAACATCCCCATATCCCTCTTCTAACCCGTCTATAGCAGTGTAGTATGCAGATGTAGTGTACCATGAGTTCGAAAGCGTTGCGCGGCGATCGAAATCTATAGCAGTTCGCTCCGGAAGTTCTACATTTCGCCCTGGGCAGCAACAAATGAATTGCCTACGCTTGTTTCCGCTTAAGTAATGAGAATGCCGGAGCTTTAAGAACAATCGCGGCCACCGAGGCGCAAGGAGAACAATGGAAACACTCGCCCGAGCAAAAAAATAAGCCACGTACACAAAGAAGAGGGACTTAAAAAAAGACGGTGAAGAGAAAATGGAGTGTGTAGGAATCTCATTTTTTTCCTTAGTCCGCGAACACTTCCGAAGGAAAGAAGTTATGCTCGGTAATGAGTATGCGTAGATAAGTCCTCGGAGCAGCGAGATAACTGATAGTGTATTGGAATACGTGGAAATCGATGCTAACGCTCGACTACTCGTGCCTCAATTGATTCTTGAAAGCCTCTATGCCGAAAGCACCTAGTTCCACGAATGCGAAATTGCTATCCGTCTATAGTAGCCTGTTAAGCGTTAGAAAGGCATTCGATGGAAGTGCATATGGATAGATTGAGATTTTACTCTCGTTAGAGCAGTAAGGGCGCGAGCTATGTACTTTTGGCACTTAAATATAGGATTCTTCATGTGTTCACTGTGCTTAATCATGGTATTCGCTAAGAGTGCAAATAGTCACCTAGCAGAAAGAAAATGAGACGGTATATTTTTACTTGCTATGAAAGACGAGATAGACCTCGAAGCCGAGGTATGAGGAATGAGTATATCTATGCTTAATTAATCAGTTAATTAAGGTTTCGAATCAAAATGGATCCGAATCTCGATATTTTCTTTTTACTCAACTTCATAAGTAAGTCTAAAACTATGGGAGGTGTTTCTATTTATTAGTTCCATTTCCGTGAATTAGGGTTCTAAGATTCAGTTGCTTTCAATGCCTACTTCAACATTCAAAACGTTTTCATCCAAACCGAATCGAAAACCGTCTCGTTCCAATTGCTTACAAACCGTCATCATTATGCGTCGTACCATCAAATGAAGAGATTTGCTCATCGGAGATTTATCTCCTCTCGCCGTTTTTTACTGGTCCTTCCTCTCTCAGCTCACCATAAACAATGTACCGCAGAAAATTAGGGAATGCTTCCTTAACCTTATTTATCCTTAACTCCCAGACTTTTTTTTCTCTCCACGGTCGCGAACATCTCTTTCTCGCAGAGATTCTCTTATGGCGTGAGTGCGCCTGGGAAAGGAGGAAGACTTGGAACGGAACACCGTTCCGCCAGAGCTCGAAGCGAGCAAATAAAAATCTGAATAAAATAAAGGAATCCTCCTTGCCTCCAAAGAAGAAATCGTAGTTTTTGGGTATCCCGTTTTTTTCTCTCTCTCCCCCCGTATCTCGTTTCGTTTCGCGGGCAGGTGGTCGAAGAAAAAAATCGCATCGCACCACTCCTCCCTCAGTTTCACGAATGCACGAAAGGCGTAAAATATTCTGGAAGGATCGCCGGTCCGGAACGAGTCCATTTATCCTGGACTTATCTAACCGTGCTAATTGACGCTCGTCTTCTCTCCAATGTCGTGCTGACCCAGCGCTAATTTGTAATGTAACGCTGGCGACGGTGTTTATATACAGAGTGGTGAAAATGCACGCAAAGGAATAAAAATATAACTTTTACTAAAGTTTGAAAATGACGTCCAGAGTGGCCTTGATTGCTTTTTCGCTGGATTCGTAATCCGCATAATGGAATGATCTAACTATTTCGAAATGACCAATTGTAGATACTGGCCTTTATCGAGTGAACAAGCGTACGATTCACTTGTTGAAGCATTAATGATACGGGTAAGGGATAATCATACCGTAAAAAGTCTTAAATGGATTTGATTTCTATGCCTGGCACGGGAAAGTATTTACCAGTATATTAACATGAAATACCTGAAGAGAAAAGAAATCGTGATTTTTTTCATTTTAATTTGTTTCTGGACTACCCCTAAGCCCTAAAGAAGTAGCCATTTTCCGAATTTTTACATTTCAATATTATGTGGCCAGAACTTCCTCCAGTGTTTTTCAATAAATATGATTGAGTAAACAACAATCATCGAATTCTAACGCTGTAGTTTCATTGAATGCCCATACCGAGGTAATAATTATAGCGTTGTTTTAAAAAGAATTTTACTTTTACAAGATATTTTTAAGGTAAATAACAACCTCGTATTAACATAATTTATTCAAGTTTCTTTGGTCTCATCGTAAAAGTAACAACATTTATATATGGCGAACTTGAATGGGAACCTTATGCCGAAGCATGATGATAGGCAAATAAAAAAGTTGAGGCGGCCACCCCCATAATGCAAGTCGAAATCTACGACGCCCCCTACGTCGGATTTCAACCAATTCCCCTTCCTTTCCCCGAAATAGGAGAGGAAGTTGTTATTGTTGAATCCCCTGAAATCTTCAACCCTCCACGGCAGTCGCACCTTTTCCTCATCCCCCGACTCCTGACCCAGCAGCCGCTGCAACCCACCTGCCTCTACCCCACCCCCTTGTGCGAACCAAGAAAGCGCCAGCCGAACAGGGAAGTAGCGGAAGAAGAATCAAATGGCAAGAGCGAGTCCAGACGAGCCGCGACCTGTCCGGACCAGTCAAAAAGCAGGCAATATTATCCTCGCCAATAAATATCCAACACCGAGGCGGCGGTTCGAAAAGCAAAAAGTGCGTCTGCAGCCATTTACCCACTCCTCAAAAGTCCTCACCTAGGAGTTAGCTACACTGAAAAGATACTCTACACAGCCATGATCCGGTCACTTCTCATACATGGTAAACCAGTCTGGGGATCCATAGCTAACACACTCATAAACTCATCGTAATACAGAACAAGACGCTAAGGACAATCATGGGCGCCCCCATACACGAAAACCTTAAAATCATAACACCAACATAATGCCTAACTGACATAGCTAAATCATTCCAACACTCATTAAACAAAACGCACACCCCTCTACTGCAACCACTCTGGAATTACAACGACCATCCACACTTAAAATACTCCAGATCAAAAACCGCAATAACTAGACCAACACAATAAATCAATAAACGCAGCCACACAGAAAAATAACGCCACACACAAAATACAAGCCACCAGCCACTTCGATTACCAGCAACGGCTGAACATCGCGACTATAAACGTAAGGTTACCAAAGGTACTCAGCGTAGCGTAGTCCCCAATCTCCGTCCTTTTGCAATTGCTCTCCTCAAGGAAGCACATCTTTCCGCCGTCCAGCGAGGCTTTCGCGGATTGCGATTCCGGCAAGCAAGGTGCGGCTATCGAAACGTTCCGACTCGTTCCTACTTGCTTGACGTCACGGACAGGATGAAATTGCTGCTTACCGTTAAGAGGGTCGATTGCGTACCACCTGGCTCACTTGAAGATGCTGTTTCTATCTCTCCAAGGTGGAGGAAGAGAGTGATTTATTTATTTTTAAAGTTCAGGTTGCAGATGAAGAACAACCCTTTATAATTTCATCTTTAAAGGTTACACTAAGATGTCATGATGTCCGAATTATCACCCCTTCACCCAATCTTTGTTATTTTTTTTGCAATGAAATTAGTGATTTAATTAAAGTATACTCTCGGTTATGGTTCCGCTATGCACAATACGGTGACTCAATCAATCCCACACAGTGACAAAATCAATCCCATTAAATGGCTACTTCATGTTGCTTGATTTTATCATTCCCTCATTAGTGTACTTAAGATATTTTTGAAATAAAAAAACATCATTAAATGTGGGCTCACATTAGTGCATAGTCCTGAATGTGGGAAGACGAGAAAATATGTGGGAAAACATAGGCGACATCTTCAATTGTTTTCATGAACACCTCTATTTCTGTGCGCCGCAACAAGATTGCTCGAGGAATGATTCGAAAGGTTTGACTCCTACGTTTTCCCCCAATCTCGCAAGTTGTAACCCCCACCTTCACTTCAAAGCGTCGGCTATTTCCCATAACATTTCCACCGTAAAAATGCGTCTTCTGTTACCTTTCCTTCTACACGCCAATCGTGCCGTGTGATCCCGGCCCAGGACAAAGGGCAGGAAGCGAAAGGAAAACCCTCCAAAAAGCGTCCTCGCAGAAAAGAAATAGCGATCCGGTTTCCCTAAAATTAGCGCGGCCGAGGCTAATGTGAGACGAGAGAGCAAGAGTGGACGTCTTTTTATAACGTTTTTTATAAACTCACTTTATCGTATGTCATCTTGTCCAGATCGAATCTTGAAACTCAATGTTAACTATCTCTCCGGTATCAAGTTGAAATTTTTAGGATAACTCAGAACCAGATAACAATGATATATTCTAACACTTTTGTGATGATTTTTAACTGCATTTCAATTGTTATTCATGATTTAAAATTAAATATGGAGATTAGTTTTAAAAATGGCCACCAAAATCTGATAGCGGCGCTGCGATCATTTAAGGAACAAGGATGATAGAGCCATAGCAACAATTATGGAAGGTTACTCGAGATTTCAACCGGGTCAGGTCTAACTAGTCTACTCTCCAACTAACTAACTAGGTTCTCTAACTCCATCTCGGCCGACGTTCCGATGTGCGAGTTGTCCATCGTCATCAGCGCATCGTCATGGCTGCCCTGATGACGGTGGACAACTCGTTCATCGAAACGTCGCCGACGCGTCGGCCGAGGTGGAGTTGGAGAACCCGACCCGGTGGAAATCCCGAGAAACCTTCCACAATTCTATACGTCGGGAAAGCCTGCGATCATTCTTCACATAGCAACAAATTTGTTTACAACAAATTTCATTGAAACATTGATTGAACAATAATTTACTGGGACAAGAAGAAAGAGCTAAAACAAAAAGAGGAGGCAGATAAGACATGAAATTTACAATGTAATTTTTGTAATGTAAATGTAAATGGTATGCGTACATAAGAACAATTCCGAGCTGAAATTATTTTGTCTTTTTTTATACTTCGCGATAAAAACGTCGTTTTTATATAAAATTATATTTATTTTCATTATTTCTCATCCCTTTGTTCAATTCTGTCACATTTTCTCTTATTCTTACACCCACACCACAAATTCACTCACCCCACCCCCTCACCCCCCGCTGCTATTACGCTTCGCCCTCGTTCCGATGCGAGCGTTGAAATCCTTTCACCGCCTCCCGCACGGCCATAGTCGTTCCTTTTTATTTTTCCCTCCCATCTCCGAGAGGGATTTGCAGATGCCAGCGAAGGCCGCTGAGGACTTGTCGGAGCTTCGAAAGCAGGGCACCCCATTCCTTCCTCGACTTTCGCCCCGCGGGAGGAGTACCGCATGGTTTTGCAGCGTGATGTATTCCCTGCAGATTTCCTTCCGTTACATAACTTCAATCACGAATGCCTACTTCAATACACTTATTTAAATAATTTTTCAAATATTCACGGGACGAAACAGCAAAACAAACACATTTACTCCCTATATTTAATCTTTTACTATTTATGTAGATTTGGAGTTCGCTATGCCAACATTGCATACGGCTACATTTTTTATTTATTGTAACTTAAAGAAGGGTCCCTGCCATTTCCTATTTATTGTGTTAACAACTAATAATTGCTGTGAAAATGAAGAATACCACGAAATCACAGTGGAAATAAGTATGGCGGACATAATTGAGAAAACAACAGAAAAAAAATTTAATCCCGGTGTAAGTATGACATTGATACATGCATTTTTTTGGATTGTGCTCGACTTTTACATTGAATTTATGTCGTGAAATGCTCAATCGTGATCCCGCAAATAAAAATTGTGGAGCACCAACCAGAGACAGTTAACATTTTTACCCTACTCTCACCGATCCTTAAATTGACACACATGTATTTGTGAAGCAAGCCGTCGATGAATTTACCCTCACCATAGAATTCCTGAGATGCTGGAAATCTATCTCTTGAAATACGATGTTATTGAAAGGGATGAGAGCAAAGTGAGAGGGAAGAGGCGAGATGTACGTCACCCTTCGGGAATTCTCCCGCATCCCGGCGTGCAATGCGACGGTAGATCACGATCGGATCCGGGAGAGAGCGCAAGCGCATGTATAGAGACGATCTCTTCTTACGATTCCCTTCGATATATACCTCCGCGAGTGCGTGATATTCGCCTGCTGCCCTTTTCCATTTTCCTCCCCCCCCCCTTCCTCCGCGCTTAGGTAACCCAGGCAACGAATTGGTGACGAAACCCCCCGCCACTGTTGCACCCGTGCGTTTATCCAGCCGTTCTTGCACTAAGGAATGCAATTTTGCCGCGAGAAATTCAGAGGAGGCTCCTCTTCTGAATGGGGATTCGAACGGCTCCCCGATAAATGGTAGTTCCAGACTGTTGCTCTGTCATCATCGCAATCGATTATTTCCACGCAGATGGTTGAATTCCTTACCCTCCTGAAGATCCTTCGTACTGAGAGTTGATTTCACACGGCGAGCTGTGACGGCCTTAGAATTGTGCTCAGCGTTCTGGTTAACAATGGGTTATTCAATACATATAATTGATTTTTATAAAGGAACCCAAGAAGTGAATAGTCGTAAAACCATTCAGGTGGCTGTTCGATGACTTATTTGTTTAGGGAAAAGCATCAATTTTCATGCATTATAAATTTTGCGATCTGGTATTTTTTCTTAAAGGAATAAAACCTCTCATCTTGATCAATTGAAGTCGCCTATCCTGTTTTTATATGATGATATTTTAGTCACCATCGATATATTTTGTAATGAATTACTCAAGAGTCCAGTAATATAATATTAATTTTCGCAGCACAATTGCAAAAACTAGGCAAACATATTTTCGTCACTCGCGAGGCATTAGACATGATGAATGCAGATGTTTCAAGGACATTGCAAGGTGAACGTGGGCAAACGCCAACGTTAATCCATTCAACTTCACTTTATTTTCTGAATATCGTGCTCATATCCTCTACTTTTTTTTCAGTGGTTCCATTTTAGAGTAGTAGGTAATAAATTGAATTTTTTTAGTTTGTAATCATCGTATAACAGAGAAATAAAAAGTGATCGTTAAAAATCGAGAACACAACCATAGCTACTAGTACAAAATCATTTTATTCCTTCTGATCCATTATATTTCATGATACATTAGTTCTTTATGCACATTTCGGATTTTTGAACATTTTCAAAACATTTACGTTTACCCCCTAAATGGTGATAAAATTGTGAAAATCAGATGACGAGCTATACTCGTTATTGCGCGATCTGGCATCGGAATTTCACGGCGAGCCAGACTCCTCATGTCAGCGCGAGGATTTAAATTACCTGACCAAGCAAACTTTCTGTTCCCTTGATCACGTTGAGGTGGGATACATGCAAAGGGTGGGACAAAGGGGTCGCGAACTCTAAGCGGTATCCCAGCCTCCCATCGTAACGAAGCCGGCTAGAGAAACACCGCAGGATGCGCCACTCATACTTGTGGCTGCAAATTGCCTCTCGCCCTCTTCGTCTATTTTGAATTCTTCCTCAGGAATAATTTCCCATGGACATGCATCGATCATTCACTTTTCCCTCTCTCTCCCACGTATCGACTTGTCCTTCCGCCTCATCCTCCTTCCACCGGGATCAAGTAACGCCATATCGATCGAATCGAACGATACAAATCGACCGCGAGGAGACGACACAAACAACAACACGGGCATTCCAAGAGCTGCGGTGCTCAGCTTTCACCCGGGGGTTGCTGGCGGGAGTGAGAGGAGATGGTTGTACAGGGAGGGGATGATGATATGATGGGAAATCTGTGGGGGTGGAAAAACACGAGGGTGGTTGATGAAGGGTGGAAAGATGCCAAGGCATTGGGCGTATGACATTATATGTACTTGTCCTCCCTAAGGTCCTCTCCCTATAACCCACCCCACACTATTCGATTGCAACTGCTCGTTCTCTTTATTGCTTTACAATATGTGCATCAATATATTGAGAATAGCAACTTGGCGAAAGATTGAAGACGTGCGCACAAGTTCTGAGTTGTTGGTTAATTTATCTAAGTAACCTTACGATCGACATGTGGATAAAATCTCCAACCTGCTAAATATGTTACTTCATGGAATATATTCGTTTTTACCTGATCTGCAGCTTATAAATATTTTTATGTAAACCACCAGGTGAGATCGATTTTTGTAACCGCCGACTGATCCCCCTTGCGACGTTTTAATAGTTTGAATCAGTATTATCTCAAAAAAATATTTGTTTCTTTAGCTAGAAAAACTTCTAACCTCTCTCTTTACCAATAGTAAGCCCTTATCTCTTCTTCACCAATCCCATTTCCCAAAAACACTTTCGAGTTTATAAAATTTCAGATTATCGCCTCCACCTAGATTCTTCAAAGAGTTTGGCAGATTGTGCTAAATATTTCCCTCCGTCCCTTTTTTTAACAATTGGGTATACAATTAAATCAAATCCTTTTCATGCCTGTCGCAAGGAGATGAAATCTGTATGAACTGGATATCGGCAGGCGTAGATTTGTGAGCATTATAATATATTTGTTAGTAAAAATGATAAAATTAGGAGGTGTTCACCGATTTTTAGCGACGCCAACCTACATTTTGACCTTCCTACCGTCATCAACAGGGGTGATTCATAATGGTGGTCGGAGTCATTATAAATTTTTGACACATTACTGATTTTTATCATTTTAACGTCAGCAAATTTGTTGTCGGTATGAAATCGGTTCAGGCTTGACGTGGTGGAAATTTGATATACCCATGATAAAATATAAACAACAAATGGTAATTTCCACACCTCAAAACACCACTACCGACCATGGTTTCGCCGCTCTATGTCATTTTCAAGATCCTTGACTTAATTTGACTTCGAAAATGACAGTATTGAACATATGGTCGGTATTGAAGTTATATATTAAAGTATGGAAACTTCCATTTTGTGTTCATATTTTATCATGGTTGGTGTCGTTAATCTGAATTTAAACATTCCGGACAGTTCACATTTCTTAATGCATAAAAGCAGTTAAAAGCTGCGCACTTCCTACGAGCCACTGTAATCATCCAACACGCTGCTGTCCTCATTCTTGCTGGCCACACTCACTTCTCCTCCCCTTATCGCCTCCTATCTTCGTCCATGCCTCCCCTCCCTCATCCATGGAAATCGCACCTCAAATCGGGCGTGAGCATCTCATTTGCACCTCAAGAATTCCAGTCTCCCTTTCCCACGTGGTAAGGTCGTGGCCCCCGGGCAAAGAGGATAGGGACGGGATGTGCGCTTTGTCCCTGCTGAGGTATCCTCTGAGGACACATGAGCACATGGATCCAGAGGATAGGCTGTAGCACCGCGGACCACTTCTGTCTCGGTGTGTATGCGTGTGGAATGTTTCCAGCGGCCGGCCGCAAGAGTGCGGTTGGGTCGACCTCTCCCCCCTCCCTCCTGTTTACCCCCAACCTGGGGGAACGGTGAAAGGGTTTTTGAAGCACGCTCACGGATCCAACGCTTATGTATATGTTAAGGTTGGGGGGCGTGTAGAGGTGAGTTGAGGGCAGGGAATATTACAGCCAACATGGTGTCTGATCAGGAGAAGCATGGTTGATGATGATATAGGAAGAGATGGAATCCATGATACGAGAGTTATGCCGGCTTTAGCTAAAAAAATAGCTCTTAGCATTGAATTTCAGTAACTCAATGACTGCAGTTAGATACTTCCTAGCAATCTATTCAAGCATCTTTTTGTTACACCAATAATTGGTTGGTATATTCTGCCCCTTTTACGGTGACTCAAACTTTATATTGTAATTATGAAGTCTTTACTGTATTAAATGTAAAAAAACTTGTATTTCTACATGAATACTACACGAATAGGTTTTGACGTGACTTGTCATCAATTGGTACATATGCATCGGAGAAGCCTTATTAGATCTTCGATGCATATGAACCAGATACACGTCACAAGTCGAAACTTAGATCGTACTGTATAAAATTTACGCGTTTTTACGTTTCATTATTTTGAGTCGATTCCTTGAAGTTACGCATGAGACAACGCATTATAATAAGTTCTTATTTAGCAAATCGATATAAGCACCAGTTGTAACTTTCTCATTAAATGGAACATCTCATACAACCACACTCAGGGCGGAGAAATATCATGAAATAAGGGTGGAATTTAACCCGCGACCTTCGGGGTTAGTAAGCCGGTATTTAGCCCCCGTCGTAACAGGCAAGAATAGATAATAAATGGAGAAATTTTTGAGATACTGGAGGGATGGTCGGGGAGGCGGAGGAGGAGGGTTGATGAGGGTCGGTGCGTAGCGTGCGTCTTCCCACCGCGGGGTGCGTGCGTTCCCGAGTGCGTGTGTGAGAGAAGGCGTGGGAACAGCTGACCCGCCTCGCCTTGCTGCCTTTGCGGTGGGGGAAAAAGACCAACGCGAGGAACGGAGGAGAGAAAAGTGAAAAAAGATCTGGATTCCTCCTACGTCGCCCCCCCTCCCCCCAACTACCCCATGGAAGAGCTTGCGTACCAGGGTTGTCTCGTGTCCGGTCTTGTTTACTTGAATCTGGCTCGGGGCAAGGTCTGGTGCGCGTCCCTTTAAACTTACACGTGGTGAAATCGATGCGAGAGTGTACCGCAGAGGGACTTAGGAAAAATAATTAAAAAACATTGATAGTGTCACCCTGAAATCTCATTTATTTGTAGCAAAGTAAATGTGGATTTTGAAGCGATAGAACGCCACTCAATGACAAACCATGTGTAATCCTCCTTTCCACCAATCAACGGTTGCATTTTTCCTCGATTTGTTAATGGGAAAAAGGATCAATAGCTAGGGTTAAAAAAATACCCTCTTCCCCGCAAATAAAGAAATAAATTCCAGGTGTCGTTTTCATAGAACGTAGACTTGATCGCGAGCAAGTCTTAGAATTTTAAGTGCATAAATATTAGGAATGCATTCAATAATAAAGAGATCGCCAGGATTAACTGACATTATCTCTATTTGTTTGGTACTATGATACACACATCTACTGTTTTTGGCAAGATTTTCTTTTCAGCCCCACATTACTAGCTTCGTCGAAGGTTGTCGCGTGTAATGAATTGTATGACTTAGGGTATTTTAAGATAGTTCACGATCTAAAATTTCATACGGCAAGTCTAGATGAAACTCGCCCACTCTCACGCATAAGAAGAAGAATTTTTGTAAAGAACGTACTCATGGCTAGCCTGGACTCCCAATTTTAATCGTGAGAGAGACTTCAAGCCTCATGCCAAAACACCAAGGCGAATCTTTGCGGAGGAGACTTTCCAAGGAAGCCACAAGGTACATGGAGAAAGTAAGTGTCCCACTTGCTGGAACGTGTGAAGTTCCCACGGTGCTGTGAGGGTGTTTTCAGGAAGATTGAGTGGTGTCAATGTTTCGGACAGCGCATACGTATACGTTAATATATTAGTCCGAAAAGAGCCCGTCATTATTTCGAGTAGTTCCATGTATGACCCAGTTGCAAAACTGGTCTGGAGAACTAAAGCAAAATTGTGGGAGACCTTATGTGGTGATAGCTTCCCATCCTGACCGGGGGTTCAATTTTGGCCCGGGAGAAAGGTTTTCCTTTACTGCTGCTTGCAATTAAAGCAATTGGAGGAATAATATTAAAGCAAATATTATTGAATATTATTAATAGGAATAATATGCTCATTGTGTATATTTTTTCTTGACGTTGATGGAACAGGTGTATTAGGTAATATTGAATAGTATTAAAAGACATAGTATACTCATCGTAGTTCTTACATTTTTTGCTGGCATTGATGGAGTATAAAAGGTATATTAGGTATGAAAGAGGACAAGGCTAGGTGATTCAAGGATGCATCGAAAAGGTACACTATCACTTCGCTTGGGCTGATGATATGACATTTTACTTCATTAATTCTAAACTTTACTATCGATTCCCGGCAATTAGTGTACCGACAAATCGAGAACCAAAACGATGGTCTTGGGATACCAATGGCCCATGATCGCAAGTTTTCGTTACTTTCTGCCAATCCCTGCGGACCCAGCAACAGTATCACCATATATTCTATGAACCGTATCGGATCAATCTATTTGGAAGTCAATGATATTGTTTAAATTATCGTAGGTTTATTTTTATTAAATTAAAATCGTATACTTATCCTCGAAGTCATTAAAACCGGCCGAGTATGCCCAGCAACAATTGCAAAAAATGTTGAATCCTGAGTTGGTTCTCGAGTTTTTATTCACTCGAATAAATTCTAACGAATAAAAAAATAAAATAATTGAACCGAGAAATCGAGAAGCAAAACGGTGCTCTTGGGCATAATCTTCGCTATTCTACTCCGCATCCATTCTATTCGCCATGGCGGATGCTATTTTAATATAATGCCATGCATAAAAAACTGTAACGACTCATCTAATCTTCCAATATATTTTCCTAGATACGAGAAAGGCCTGTGACAACGGCTTAGAAAAATGCCCGTGGATGAGATTCGCGGAGGAAAACTTCGTCGTCCACTTGGGGCTCAATTATATAAAAGGGAAAGATGAGATATTAGTGGTGGGTTGGGAAGGCGCTTTTTTTCTCCCCGAGACATCGTCGACGACGGCGGACGGCAGGGAAGGGGAAGGGAGTGGTCGGCAGGGGGAGTGGTCGCTGCCCGGTCGATGGGAAGGAGGGGATGCAACCGCGGAGGCATTTCAAAGAGTCTTATAAAGTCTCGCTTGACGACTTCTCGTCTTGCATACGCGTCAAACCCAGCTCCTCATCTCTTGCCGAGCGCAAGGGCGAGGTTGTCTGGACGTTAAAAACAAAACAGAATAGAATATCGCAGTGAGTATCATTATATCGAGTGCGAGAAGAATAGCAAAGATTCTCGTCTCTTTTCGTAACAAACACAATTGAGTTTATTGGAAAACATGTTTTTTATCGATGTACTTTGCCAAACGAGTAGATATTTATCCACTGCCGTAGAAATTAATGTTATTCCACCATCAATGTAGAGGTGGCACATTCATTTCCAGACTAAGCAAATAAACTTTCACCAATAACGGAAGGAAATATTGATATTATGGCATTACATTTTTTTTTCAAATTCTGTTAAAGGAAAAATACTGACTCCTGGTGTCGTGTTAAACCTTAGAGCTTTTACATAATACGCTAGGAATTACTAATTCCTTTAAAACCCCATTCAAGAACTTGTTTTCCATACACTGAAAGTGCTGTAAAAGGGTTATTATTTCTTCTGTCTCTAAAGCTATGCAAGCAGAGATGACCTATTCTATAAAGAAATTATTTAATTATTTATTATCCCATGGGAATTATGACCGATTCTACTTCCATTGCTGAGGTCTAGCATTTGTATAACAATTTTGTTCTGGCGATCGTTCACCTCGCATACGAAAATTTGTCAATTTCATTAGTGTTTACATATTTTGTTTTCCTTGATGTTTACAATTCAGAAATCCTCAGTGAAGACCGTATTTGCACAATTGGCTTCTAATTTTCTGGTCATATCGTATGCATGCATCGTGCGCCCGTTGAAAACGATTAAAAACTCGAGTGTGGTTAAATGCATATCGTAAATATAAAAAAGGATAAATTCCACTATGTGGTAAATTTTAAAATTCATGAGAACCGATCGGAGGAAATCACGTTCCACAGGATCGTCAGTCATCATTACCAGCCGTTTCGTGCGAGGGTTTTTTTCCTAACTGAAAATGAAATCGATTTCATCATGATCGGTATTTAGTTACAATGAAAGCTATACATACACATTTTGCGAATGAATGAGGTGAACTCAATTTCAGCTGAAAAGCTGATTTTCAAGTACAAACACACACGGGAACACACAAAAAAACAGGTAGTCATAAGGGAGGGACGTATAAGGCTACGATCTCAAAACGTGACGAAATTTGGTCTTGTCACCGCTTGGAGTCTCGGCCGTCGCTCGAGGGGAAATGCTTTGGAAGGATGAGGCGTCGTGGAGGTGAGGGGGGAATGAGGGTGGGGGATGGACCTTAGAAATTCCTCGCAAGGAGAGACGAGATGGAAAGGCAGAAGTAGATAGGTGGAGTCGTCTGGAAAGATGTTATTCGTAACTACAGCACGTACCGACAGCCGATTCGCTGTAAAGATGCCTCTAGGTTTCTTCGAGGGTGAAAGAATGTCAAACCAGGCGTGCATTGCAGTGAGGGCTATGAATCTGGTCAATAAGGTCACCGAATTGGAAACTGCCGAGGAATAATGGCTTTCTTTCCTGTAAATCAAACTTTCTTCGAAAAATGATCTTTAGATAACCAGGATGGATCGACGATCGGTCGAGGTTTTCAATATTCCACCTCACAGACGCAAACATTGTCACTCATTGTTTTACAGGAAGGCTTTCAGATAGAAAGAATTGTCGCTATAACTTCATTTGCTAGAATAAATGCTGGAAAATACCGAAAATTGCTACTACAACCGTGTATAGGACACATTCCTTATTGGTGGTGCCAAGGTATGCAGCGGTTACCTCGAATTATCCATTACACATGCTGAACTACGTGGAAAATGAAGTGCGAAGGTCGAGCGCGAAAGATTTCCATTTCCATTCTGAGTGAAGGGAGTGTGATTGCTGCCTTTTGGATTATTAATCAATCCCCACCCCTTAAAATCACCCTTTCCCCCCTCCCACCGACTCAACAGGTAGTCGCCTCGCTCACTGCTGCTATTTTTTTTATACATAAATTACTCTTGCCGATCTCGCTTAAGAGCTGAAGTCGTTGAAATCACCAGGAGTAGACAAGTTTCTACACGCCACTCTGCCCCGTGAATACCATTCCACACTTGGGCTGCACTTTTGACTGGTAAATCGACGACTACATTGACCGATTCTTGATCATCTCCAATGTCAACATGCACATCGTGACAGCCATTGGAATGGAATAAGAGGAATTGCGTGAATGTGAAAATCAGCTAGTAAGTACCTAAATGCCCCCCCGGGATAAAAGGGTTATAGGTAGTTAAAAACATTATTTTATGTGCTGAGTTCAGTTTCCACTTTAGCTATGGGCCATGAGGGCGCTTTGATAGCAACTAGCCGTACGTTGTGGACAATACGTTTGCGTTGCTACTGCTTTTCTTGCAAATGTGCCATATTAATTAAATAGGAATCTTTAATTCAATCAGTATCAAGTCATTTCGTAAATAAATTCCACGACGAACACGTCTAGAATGAACTAAGGCTAATAAAGACAAACAGTTCATTAGTTCATTCTCTTTCCTTACCTTAGTTCATTCTCGACGTGTTCGTCGTGGAACTTATTTACGAAATGACTTGATGCTGACTGATGTATTACTACAGATTTCTATTTAAGTAATATGGCATATTTGCAAGAAAAGCAATAGCAACACAAACGTATACTCAACACAACTACTCAACCGTCATGGATAAGAGAATCATATTCAAACAACTATCAATGACAATCAACGACCAATAGCAGTTGCCCCTGGCAATGTATATCTAACGGCTATGACAAACCACAGCAATCGACGACCGCTAATTTAGTAATGTATACCGCCATCGGAAATGAAGCCTTTCGATAAATTAAATCCATTAAAAATCACCCATGGAAGAAGTCTACGTGGTGGCGAGCGCTGCATAGGTTCCTGGAGAGACGGGAGAGGCCGCGATGGAGGCTGAGGAGGGACAGGGAGCGGTGCATAATGAATGATATTGGCCAAGAGTGGGACGTTTGTTTGCCTGAGGGGGGGAGAGGAACACACCGTAAACGGAAAAGTGGCAGCGGCGGCGGTCGGGTCGGGATGCTGACTGAGAAGTGAGGCACACAATACGGTCCGAGGCGGAGGATGGGAGTCGTCTTCGGCGGACGCGATTGCTGTAAGCCCCGTAACCTCCTTTGCCTCCGCTCGACGGCACGCTTCCTACTCGACCCCGAGACGGCCTCCCCAAAAGAAAAAAGAAATTAACGAAACGGAAGGCGAGCGGCAGGGCGATGCCTCGCTCTGCGTTCTGCTAATACAGCCCGAGACCTCCTCAACTTCATATTCGTATTCGACAGGAAAATTAGGAAATAAGTTATCTATCTCCATCTCTTCCACGTCACAATTACTTGTGAATCAAATAAGTAAAAAAATTAATCTACTAAGAAAAAATTGGAAAAGATGTAGTTTCGACGTAATTCAGAGGAAATCTTTGATATTTAATATAATGAAAACAATTGTCTGCGTCTAAACTTCTTTATTTCTACCGAACCAGGTTTGGGCAGATAATGTCATCTTGAAAATGGCATTATGTGCCGAAACCTCAATCTGTAGAAATAAAGAACGGCAGAAGTAGATAAATACTTTCTTTGTGTTACAAAGAAAACAGTGGTAAACAATTGGAATCAGTAGATTACGCAACATCTATCTCAGCAAACCTGAAAACAGAAGGATTTGGTTACGCTCTTGAGATAAGTTCACAATGTAACCGTGAATTAAAATGTATTTTAAGTTGAAAATACATTTTGTTACCATCAATATTAGGTTCAATTTGTCACTTATTACACTTTAGCAGGTAGTGATTAAAATAGACTAATTAAAAAATCCTATGTATCAGTTTCATGCGTGGAAAATTCTTCACTAATTCCAGGAATATCAACAATTATACTCACTATGGGAACCCGTAGTATTAACGAACGTAATAACCGATTTAAATAATTGAACTTCTGAGGCTTTAGAAACTCAGTAGATTTACTAAATAATTCTAGCAATATTCCAGAGCAATAGATTGCCATTTCCCGCCCAGAAAACACTCAAGTACATCTAAATCTGTTTAGTTGGCGATCTTTCAATTCTGACATCTCTTTTCGTCCTTGGACTGAAGCAGCGTATAGAAGAGGCAGGCCTGTCCAACGGAAAACTCCTGTAACCGTGTCGCTGCCTCGCGGTTTGGCTCTTTCCTTGCGAGAGTAGAAGCGTTGATATCTCCCCTGCCGATCGCACGAAAGTGCATTCAAGTGAGCACTGCCGGCGAAACCCGAAGGTCGCGCGTTCGATTCTCGTTCCTCTCAACCGGCTCGGCGGCGGCGGTGCTTTCCCTCCGCGATTGCGTTAACGGTGAATAAATGACCTCAAGAGCCACCTCTCCCATGCGTCTTGGCCGACAGCTGGAAGGGAACCCCGAGACCCATTTGCAGCCTCCGCCGCCTTTGCCTTGCTGCACATTCCCTCCCCTCGTGCACATTCACCTCTAGGACGGCGCGGTGGGATTTGCCATTTCCACTCGAATATATATGCACAATCATCGCATCTAATTATGAACGCGTGAACATAATTTAAGCATAGATGGTCATGCTGGTTATTACATTGTTCCTAGCTGCGGTTTCATCATTTCAGGCGAGCAACATATTCGAAAAATATGATGTAATTCTTTCCCGGCGAATTATTTGCGTGAAGTCTTTCCGGGATTTCCAGCGGCTTGAATCTCTGAAGAAGGGCCTCTACCATTTCCGCTTTAATATCGGCGAGAACTTTGAACGGCATTACCGCTTCCCTTGGATAATACGCTTTCGTTCCACTAGGGCAAGAGAGGAAACATGAAAGAAACACGGAGCGATAAAAACAGTCGAACCGGCATGACTGTTTCTCTCCAAGACAATGTACCGGCACATCAGACGTAGAGGTTAAGTGTTGACAATGCTCGACTTTTAGCATATCAACTGTCGTTAACAAGGGATATTATAGGTATAAGCCATGTTTATGAGTCGTAAACTCTTAACTTTATCACTGGAGAGTATAGAAATTAGCCTCGGTAATAGCACTTGTAATGTGATCGCTGAAGTAATGTACTGTGGTGGCACGATAAATTTTGATTAGGTATCTATTACGTATGATCCGTTTGAATCGTTGTAAGTCACCAACGTTTCAGCGAACGACTCGTCCATCTTCATCAGTGAAACGTCGGTGTTTTATAATGATTTATATCGATGGAAATCCGGAGAAGACGTTTCGCAAACATAAGCGAATTTGTCTGGTGTTTCTTACCAGGTCAAAGAGTGCAAAACAAGGAACATATATAACCTGCAATCGCTCATATAGAGACGTTGGTACCTCTATGATCTGGCTGAAGATTTTAACTCGGTAAAAAAATATTTTTCCATTGAAATTGTATTCAGTTCTTAAAATATTTAATTAGCACCAGCTGAAGCCATGAAAACTTCAATGCATTTGCCTCCTGATGAAATCATTTTCAGTACATTGCAGAAAGAAATTTTAAGTATTATTATCAAATACCACTGATTGAAAAAAACTATTCTTAGATACAAGATTGAGGTAGATAAGGTAAGCGATGTGCTGTCGAAGAATTTCGTAACAAATGAATTCTTTCACACAAATTTATATAATAACAACTATAGATAACCTATACCCTATAAAACTGAGCTCCACTCAAAACAATCTCAGCATTACGTCTATTCCAATCCTTCACATGCCTCTGGTTGCCACAAGTTAGTACTAAATCGAAGATGGCCCAAAGAAAAGATCTAACTTCTTACCCGAAATTGAAAAATTCACACGCCCACTGCTTGATTCTGGGAGAGATCCATCCTCACCTAAGAAAGCAAACTTAGGGAAACACTGCTTGAACGAGGTTACATTTTTCGGCCAATAGAAAGTCATTGTGGAAGTTGAAAAAAAATGGAAAATTACACGAAAATTGACAACATTTTTCACACGAAGGGTGGGAGACAATTCCGATGACACCCACTGTCACCCTACTCTTTTCACTGGTAGGAGGAGTTATGCAGCGCAGGTGCTCATGATTGTGACGACGCTGATCACTCTTCTGTCGGCCGGGGTTGGGCACTTCCCCTTCGCCGGCCAACGCCCGAATCCAAACCCAGAGAGCTGCGGTGGCGACCGCCAGACAGCCTCCAGTTCCCTGCCCCTCTTTTTATTTTGGGCACCGCTATGACGCACACCTGCTTCCTTCTGGCAAGCACGGGGGTCGCCATAGGTCGCGGACGGGAGAGCGCCTCCTTGCCGGCTGGTGATTCGAACGCGCCCGCTCATTTGGTAGGATTTAATATACTCTCCACGAAGTTAGACAGTCTCTAATATAGTAGGTAGAGCATTTTTTTCTGAATTAATAAGTACCATCAACAAGTACAAGCTATCCACGAAAGGTGCAAACTGTATAAGCCTCTCCAAAATTGACGCTCGACAAGGGAAAAATTCAATGCGGACAGCGATCTCGTGCGATATAATTTGCGTAATCGCATAATAGAATAAACCTGTAAACACTAGGATTCACAGTCACTGGTATGAAATCTCTTAAAGCTTATATTATATATAATCTCCATCATAACCTTGTAATATAGGTAGTGATATCACACACAATTGCGAGCTAGAAAAAATTGATGTATACCCTAGCTGCTGTACTTCGGGATGGATTAGATACTTCAGATAGAAGCGCGAAATCAATATGACTATATGAAAAATATGCCAGATTACTATTTGGAAGAAATAATTATTAGTTTTTTTCCTTCAATTATTCGCTGGGGTTCATTAAAATCGGTTCGTCGCAGGCTAATTCTTTATTTAGCCACCTATGTTGGACCACATCCACGTCAGGCATCCATAATTTAAAATGTGAGGTGGAAACACCCATGTGAACCTCTTGCAACGGCAAAAGACGAGGCCAGTCGTGAACAGCGATACCCCTAGAGCCATTTATCGAACAATAATGCTTTGAGAGTACTCCACCACCAGGGGTTTGAACCCTGATCATAAAGGAAAAAATAATAAACTAACTCCCTATGACAAAGGTTATCGACCACACTGTTCCAGACTCAAAATCGTGCCTCGATTGTTTTCCCCCACCATCCATTGTCGCAAATATTCCGCAGTCACCTTTGTGTCGTCGTCTTGTCGATCCTACCGGCGACCCAGAAGGGCCTCTACCACTTCCGCCGTTATATCGGCGAGCACTTGGAAGGGCATAACCGCTATACGCTTTCGTTCCACTAGGGTAAGAGAGGAAACATGAAGGAAACATGGAGCGATAAAAACAATCGAACCAACGTGATTGTTTCTCTCCGAGCCAAGGTACTGGTACAACGGACGTATGAGGTGAAGTGCTGACAATGTTCGACTTTTACCATATCAACTGTCGTTAACAAAGGATATTTTCGATACAATGCATGCTACTAAGGACTGCCTGGCCAGCACACCACCCTGGGAAACTCACTGGGGAGTAAAGAAATTACGCTGAGTAATAGCACTTCTAATGCGATCACTGAGGTAATGGTGTTTCGTATTGTATCGGCACGATAAATTTTGATTAGGTATTCATTACGTATGATTCTTTTGAAGGAATATTTTTCATTCATCCAGCCGTGAATACCACAGAAATGTACGTACATACACTGACTTTGAGTTACCTGTTGTCTTTTATTTACGGATTATTATTGCCCGTTACCAATGGTTGAAAATTTGATCAGGATTTGAAATATATTATATTGGACAATTAATACACCTAAGTGAGATCGCATCATTAACATTAGCAACATATAGACCAATGAAAGACATGACTTTTTGCATTAAAAAACTCATTCCACTCCATGCAGTATAAGAGTTGGTCATCAGGGGTGCCATAGATAAGTGTTTGTGATGATTCAACTCAACTGACACCAGAGACCATTTCTCTCGAAGTTATCGAACTGAAGTAGTGGTGAGAAAGTAATCTTCGATTTTTGATTGATATAAAAGATTTAAAAAAAAAACGAGGGTAAGAAGTTTTTCTCTCGCATTGGATGTGGGGAGGAAGTGCGCTGAGAGTCTTCGCACGGTATTTTTTTGTCTTTTCCTGTTCTCCCGAAGATATCACGAGGGCAGTAAACTTTTCGATCGTCGTCAATAAAGGCATCACTCCATGTTCGCGGGCACATAAACACGTACAAGCCGGCCTTATATGGTCCCTGTTCGCGTTTTCGGGTGGGGTGCGGTAAATACCACTGTAGTTTACAAGGACCATCATCACATACGTTTGCTTAAAAATCTAGGCGGTTGGAATGAATAGTCCCGGTGCTTAACTATTCTATAACTTTGAAACATCCCCAAAGGTCGCGGAAAAGATGGGAAGAGCAAAAAAACAACGTGGCAACTCTCTCTACGTCAATATTTACGTAACACACAACGACCATTCGCAAGAGAGTCTGGTAGGGGCTAAGTTTCTACCGATATTGAGTGCTTAGTTTGTACCCTTCGTTGCGATGAAAACAAGCATCCAACGTATGTACACATATCTGCTGGTGATGGAGCTCACACCAAGCATGAACCGATCTTTGACGTTCCTCTGACCTCACCATATATTGCTCTTTTAGAAACTCTTTTTAAGGTGGGAGTCTTTGGATAAGGTAAACACAGTATTGAATTCCTAGTTACTAAACACTATCCACCGCTTAATTTATTTTTTATGCCACTTAGGCCCAACGATGATATTGTCAGGCAGTGCTCCTTGCTAGTACACAGCAAACTTTCCTTGATTGCAATATTAATAAAGTTGAGGTTATAACACGATTTGAACAGTCACTGGGCGCACATTTTGTTGCTAAATATAACGTTTTGTCTTATTCTCGCCACTTTTTTCGCTCTAAATTACGCGTAAACAACCGCAGTGCTTTCATCATAATAATTTATTTACTATCATTCTTACAACATCACGCCTATGAACACCATTGTAATCATACAATAATTATTCTTCTGCCCTGAATTCAGCATATCAAGGGAAGCACTTCATTTATATACCGGAAACAAACGCGCTGAGGAGCACAGAGGTGTTACAACCTATGGTCGCGAAAACAATACTGTGCTATTGTTCGAAACCCTCGGCGGTCGCAGCGTAGTGATGCAATTTGGAGGAAATTTACGATGCACTTGTCTGGGTGATGAAATATTGAGCAAATAACATTTTTCAATTCCCGATCACTTTTTATGTGCTTTCGTTAACTTTCATAGTCACATTATACACTGAATCAGTCAGGAGGATAACTTCCCTTGCATTCGCATTAGGCATTATGATATCCAAATCATATAAAAATCATCCAAAATTTCCAATGGAGATGGACATAATACGTGAGAAACAGCAGAATGAGGGGTGTATTTCTCATACTTGAACACTCAGAGAACCCTTGTCACTTACAATTAGTATAATTAGAGGAACCTAAGGATAATTAAATAAGAGGCAAAAGTCGTTCCTGTAAAGCTGATGGCCGTGATGCATCAAAAGTACGATGACACTCGCAAAAATGGTGTGCACCTAAGGTCTATGGGGAGAGTAAATGTTAAGGAAAGTAATTCAATGCGTACCGATCCCAATGCTGCATGTCCTCCCCTCATGATGTCGCGGCCCTTGAGAGGGTCCACAGGCTGCGGTGTTTGAATCGTCTTCGCTTCTTTGCGGTCACGGGTTCGGGATGAAACCAAAGGCTCAGGGGCCTTCAATTTCCCTTGGATTTCGCAGTTCCGTAGGGAAGGCACTTAAAATATCCCCTTTAAACGGGGAAGATTCTTTTTATACTCCTTTAACAAGAAAGGGTAGTTCACCAGGAAAAAAATTGGTGATTGAGACTGGTGCAAGAATGTTTCGCACTCACTGTTCAACAAAAAATCTCTCGAAACATTCCACGTAACACACTTAAAAAGTGGATTCTTCTGCGTTGGTTCGGACGGAAGGAGAATTCGCTTCACGCGTCCGATCTCCACGGTACACAGACACTGACTGGCTGGCTGGCTGGGCTGGCTTCTTGCCGTACCGGACGGAAGGCGGTGCGTGTTGATGGTATGGGAGGGGAGGTGGGGTTGGTTGTAGGGGAGGTGAAGCCACGGAGGGGAAGGAGGACCGGGAGGGGTAGACAGGAAGGGAAAGTAGGGGAAGTTGTGGATGGTTGTGGGGGCGTAAGGGGAGGGGAAGTTGTCTTTTCCGTGGCTGGAGTAAGGGAGGGGGAGGGGGTGTAAAGTCGGCCTTGACGGCTGTGAGACCGTCTTGCTATCGCCGGTGGATCCGCTGGCTGCCGGGGTGGGAAAGCAAGCGGTTGCCCTCGAGGGAGGAGCTGCCCTCTGGCTCCCATGACCCTTGGGAGCGTGTTTTGACTTGCGTGGACCAAGATGAGGCATCTCCGGGATTGTTTAGATTTTTATTATGATCACTGGTTGGAAGCACTGCATTATTATCCAGTTACCCCGAAAACAGCTCAAACTTTGGCTTTTTACGATGGGGAATGCTCTATAATTCACTACAGAAACGATATTGAACAATCACACCCATGTGATTGTTCACTATTGTTGGTGTCATTCAATTCAATTCAATCTCAAATACCTATTCTTCTCTTGACCTCTTTGCCTCCCATACCAATTTTAATAACCAATTGTAAAGACTATCTTTTTGACACCCAGCTTTTATATGTTTAGGATATCTTGAAAATGGGAGTTATTTATGAGATTATTCTTAATTTTTTTAAAGTAAATGATCCAACAAGTAAATAAATTTCAATTTCAATAAATTTATTTATTTAAGCGTTGAATCATTTACTTCAATGATTCATTAAATTTCAATATCAATCATAATTCAATAAATTTATTTATACGTTGGATCATTTGCTTCAAAATAAATTTGCTTTTTTATTTCCATTACCCCATAAAGAGCACATTTACGGTCTTTACAAGGGGAATTTACAATTGACAATGAAGGACATTCACACACGCCCATGGATAAGGGTAACTTACCCTGGCGGGTCTCGAACCCGCGACCTTCGGTTTGGCCGGCGAAGACTTTACCCCGCCGTCACCGAGGCGCAATAGGGTTGTTCACCAATTTTTTTTTACTGTCTTAAATGAAAGTACACACCGAGGGGATACCGGCGACAGTTTCAGCGCTTTTCTAATCAAAAATTTAATCCAAAAAGGCTAGGCGAAAAGTGTGGAATCCGAGGGCCGGCTCAAACGCTCCGAGAGCGCACGAAGGTTGCCGAAGGCATGCTGACGTCACACACAGCGAACTTCTCGCGGAAGCCGTCAACCAGGTCGAAAAACCTGTGATCCTGCGTCAGAGAAGAAACAACGAGGGTGAAAATGGAGGAAATTAGGAAGAAGGCGTATATATATATTGCTTTCTACCGCTTTGTAATTCTACCACAATAAGAAATCCGGGAAAACGTTTTATTACTGTGCCTCTTAATTCTCGTGTGCGAAGGAAATGGTTAACTGCAGCAATGCGAGATGACCAAAAATATCAACGGCAAGACATCTTATTATTGCTGTGAAGATTCTTTTAATGTTAGTGTTAAATTTATACTAGATGCCAGCATCACAACGTCAGTTAACGTGATATTGTTTTACTTGCGGTCTTCCCAAATAAGTCGAACGGACGAAAACAATTTTAATTTAAGTTATTTGAATGGAAATAATTTACGAAAGATTAAGAACAATGTTATGCTACTATTCAATGATCACCGAAGTTAATTGATGCTAACATAGTCTTAGATTTTTAATACACCAAAGATTGACACACAGTAACCAAACATAATGTTTATTGATGAAATATTCTCGAGCACATTCTCAGCCGAGAGTTTTGGAGTTGGTGAAAACAGTAATATAACTGACTTAATAATGAAGCTACCCCTAGAGGTACTTAGGAATACCTAATGATCCAATGTACGTCATTGATTTGCCCTCTGGAATATTTAAGATTGCCACTAGAGACATTTTCATCACCATCATCAAAATTCAATTAAATGACAGCTTGGAGAGATTAGGAGACCAATTACAAATCAGTAAGACAAGAGTTTTTCTACTATCCACGCAACTTTACCTCTTATTTCACATTGCTTAAAAAATTTAATATTCTTTCCGAAGCATAACAAACTTGATCTACCATTGTCTTTTAAGCCAATTACAGCAATGTACAGTATATAATTGAATGTTTTGAAATTCAAATTCAAAAGCCCTCTGATCCAATAAATCAAGCTTTGACATGGAGTGAGTATAATAATATAAAAATGTAATGCTATCAAATATTTAGTACCTTGTGAACCAAATGAATTTGTAAATTTTGTTCCTCTGGGTTCTGGGTATGGCGGAAGAATAAGTGACAAAAATTATTTTTCCTGTGGTTTCTTCTGATTTTGTGCTCAGGACAAACTCTCCCTTTCATAGTGTATATATTATTCTCTTTTAAGTTGGATATAGCAAACTGCTGAATCGCCGTATTCTTTTCTGGCAGCGCTGAAATAGTTATCAACCCTTAGACCCATAGCACACGCCGATTTTGGACGGCCGTCAACATTCCAATGGTGAACAATGGAAGGGTATGGGAGCTTGCACACTGACCGACCGCGCACCGGCACCGGTAAAAAGTCGGTTAGCTACCGGCCAATGCCACTGCGGATCCCCTGCGCCAGCTCAACAACCAAGCAACTTATCTTTTGACCTGTGAAAATCCAGCGTGTGTGCAAGCAGCGCTTCACCGGTAAAATATCGGCCGATATTTTACCGGCCGTCCAAAATCGGTGCGTGTGCAAGGGGCCTTACAGTAACATTCACAATAATAAATATAATTCGCCATTCCATATCATGATTCAGACAAATCTGTGACGAACAAAAGTGATTATTTTATGATAATAGTTTCCTTATGTCACCTAAGTTTTTATAGGCTATAAATTATCAAAAGCCTTTAAAACTAAAAAACGAGCATTGCGTGACAGGGATTTGTGTTATAATATGAAATGTACCCCTCGAGAACCATTTCAGCGTTTACTAGGGGATAATTCGAATAAAAATGGAAGCCAGGGCTGAGTAAATCGTAACAAAATTAAATATTTGATGGAAAATATACTCATCAGTACGATTAACATATTTAACAGTGGTATCATAATTAATATGCATTGACTCCTAACTTGCCTGCTTGACTCCTTGAATTTCCGGAGCGCTAAAAATGTCATTAATGCGTATTTAGATTTTTTTCTTGTCTTGACCTCTTCTTATTCATGATGAAAAATGAGCATCAGAGCACTCATATTAGGCACCGTATAGAATTAGCCCTCACAAAACCACAATCCGAAGGCATTTCTCACCACGGCATCCACAAATTCAAGCACGGCACGGATAACGGCGTTCACCGAAAGCGTGCAGTCAGCGAAGTAGCTGTGTGTGACGTCACAGCCATTCGAGCCTGACTTCCCGCCGAAACTGGCCGTTTCAAAGGCGCACAAATTTCAACGGAGCACCAAATAAAATGTAATGCACCTATTGCAGAAAATTTTTCACCAATGTGAATTGTTAGCCAAAACTCACCGTTAGCATCTACTTAAATGGGTAATTTCGTTTGAGGTTAACACCCCTATTCTCTATCGTTTGCTTTTTGTTGCATTGAAATTGATTTCCTCGTTTAGACGGTAGAGCTCCCCAAAATCGGGTGTCTTGCTTACAGACTAGTTAATAGAAGGAGAAAAATTCTTCCTGCATCCCCCTTCACTTTGACCCCTCCCTTCCACTTGTCCCTCAGCCTCCTTCCAGGCGATGCCTCCGAGGGTGGCACCCACATCCACCCTTGGAGCCAGATGCACAAACCAACGACATGCTCCCGTCTTCTTGAGTGGGGAAAGGAATCTTTTCACACACACTTGCGACACGCGTCTGGTCCACCACACCCTCGTCTCCTCGAGGATGGATATATGTTCACGCGCCCGCATGGGCTCGAAGCACGCCATCACGCGTGCCTCACGCGCACCTGCCTTTTCCCCTCCCTCTCGCGTCTTCTTAGGGAGAGAATTTGCCTTCTGAATCTACAGAGCTTTCCAGCTCTAAGATTGGAAAAGGATGTGTAAATTTACTCGTTTATGATAGTGCTATCCTGGTTATTAAAATGTTTTGATCTTTTTCATTTACATTGAGTCCGCTTATTTCTTTGGTATCCGGAAACTCATTCTATACGAACATTAGATAATTATGAAAAATTTGAATATAATTTTCAGCTTGGTGTTTGGAATAAGCGGAAATAAATGAGTGCATTGAAAACGCCACAAGAATTGTTGACTAATAATTATTGATCCAATGTGTTCCCACTATGATAAAACTCTCAATCAGTCCTGCTGTAGGGAAATTTTATTTCCTAATGTGTGTTTGACGTTTATTTGACCAGGGCAGTGGAGGCTTATTGATTGGCACCGCATACTTAAATAATCAAATATATTACATGCGTTATGGACAACACGAAATCAGATAGCTAGACTTCCCAACGATACATGTCGATATTATTTTCTTCTAAGCAATTTCGTTGGATCTTCACTATCAAGAGGTACGGGGATGATGCGAATTTTCAAGAGGAAATAATTTATTGTGTACGACTCAGGAATTTACTGCCAGTGTTTTACTCTGAAGTCCTTGCATAAACACTATCACTTTTAGGTAGTGAGCAGCATTGGAAACTTCATTTAGATAATTTCCAATAGTTCCTGCGATCAGCAGAATCCTTCTGCCAATTTCTATGAAAAATAAAAGAAGCTCCACTTCCTGTTGGGTGCATAACATTCATAGATGGGGATGATTGAAGCTCATTGATAGGGCAGTTGCGATGGCTTTCCCCACGCACTGGATTTGCATTCTGGAGCGGAAGTTGTGAATGGATGTATGCCCTGTCGTTCGGTAAGGGGGTGGAGACATTCTCCCGACTTCTCTCGTTCTCGTTCGTGATGCATCCCCTTATGACTTGCGTTTACTCGGTTGTATTGAGAACTTCCTGCTCAGAGAGCTTGCGGTATCGAATTAGGTTTAAAAAAAACACCTCTTGCCTTGATTCGAATTGATTGGAGTCACGGGAGGAGAGGGATGTGAACAAGCATGTTTTTGTGGTAGGAAGTACATCGTTTTGCTCTCCGATAAACGCGCATCACCGCTAGATTTTCCCACCAACCAAATGGATCCCTTCTGCGTGGAAAGTCATCCGGGGAGATGATCCAAGAAATCTTCTCATCGGTGGTTATACAGGGAGAGAAATCAGCACTGCCTTCATCCTGTCGTGAATGGCTAATCCTTGGATTACGAAACCGTTACGTATGCTTCCGTAAAATTGATACTGGCTCAGAAGTGGCTGATTTTTAGTCGACCATTGGTCGAATATTTTAATTTTCTATTTCAAATCAATAATTTTCTGTTATGCAGAAAAAATTTTCACGCAAAAAATTGAGTTTAGATTGTAGTTTCCACTCATTGTTTTATATTTTTCGTCAATGGGCATCTTTTAGGGGGCGTTTTTTTATTATGTGAATGTGTTTCTGATGAATAGAGCCTGCATTAATTATATTCCTAAAAGAGTAATACTCGGCTCTAATCGTTTATACGGAACATTCTGGCATCTAAAACAGTACTTTGAGGTTTTAAAAATTTATTTCTCAATTTATCTTGCTATAAAAAGAAAAAAATGAAATCGTCACCATGTTCAAGAATTCTACTTGCGTCAGGCTTGGTAATAGATAAAAAAATGATGTTACGGGACTGGCCGATAAAGAGAAATTTTTTATGATGAAGGCAGTTTATTATATAAATAAATTTAAGAGGCTACTGATGTCATATGCTAGCACATATCTGCTAAAAATGATAAAATCGAACTGTTAATTACTCTCCATCACCAGTAGATCGCGCTGTCTGCTGGAAAATCTACATGTATTTATGCAATACCTTGCAATCCTCGTCTTGGATGCTTGGTAGGTGGTGAATAATCCGCAGTATAACTAAGTACGCTTTATACTCATGACAGAGTCATCAAAGTATGTGTGTAGTGTGTATAATAAAAGAAAGTAAGGTTCGTGCGGGTTGTGTGGGCTCCCGCCAAGCATGCATACCCCCTTCCATCACGAAACTGTTATAAAAGTTTACTTACAAATAATGCGAAAAACTTCCGACGGTTAGTAATTGAAAGAAGGCTACCTATGCAAGGCTAGAATGAAACAAGAGGTTTATCGCGGAGAGCAACAGGTAAAACTACTCAAACATGGTAAAAGGTGAAACAAAATACTGGAAAAATTCAATGAGAATACAAATAAAAATGCAGCTTAGCACCTCCTTAGCGGGCTTTCATAAATTGCGTTAGGTGATTTTGGTGATTTTTGGACCCCTCTTCTCCAATAGTGAGATATCGTGAGATTTGGCTCGACCCCTTACCCTCTCCCAATAATCTCACGTGAGATTGCTAAAAATGCGTATTTTCAGCGTAAATACGTTAATTATGCTTCATTGCGTTAGAGTTATTGAAAAATAATTTTTCTAAATATTTTTCTTTAAGATTAGTCAAGACTAGTATTGTTTAAGATCACTAAGATCGCAATTTTACACTGATTCTTGCGGAAAAAATTACGTGATAGTTGCCAGGACCCCCTCCCCCTCGACCACGTGAGATTGGGTGAGAATCGTCATGACCTCCTTCCCCCTAAACGCCTCACATAATCAAGAGATGCTACCTAACTGGTGACTACCGCGAACTCACCTTTTAGCTCATCCAAAAATTGCCTCGAAATAGCTTTCACTTCGGAAATAAAAAGAACGGCGGATCTGAATCGAGACAAAGACCGTGAAAACACGACGGGACGAGTCGATATTATTCCATTCCAACCCTTTGACTCAACCTTTTGAGGGAGGACGAGGTAAGGCAAGGCTGGTGTAGTGTCAGCGACCCTGGCAAGGACGAACGGCAGAGAAGGAGAATGTCGAGGACGCGGAGAAAATGAGATGGGAGGGGAGGAAGGGGGTGGCGGGAGGGGGTTGAGGGGTGGAAGAGGGTTGCTGTTCGTGTGGGGTGTTGAGAGGTGGAGGGTCCGAAGAAAGTGGATGTGATGCACAGCAGTTGACTTCCTTATTGAGGCAGAGAAGTTTGCTGAGGCGGCATTCCTCAAGAAAACGGCAAGGCTGTTGGATGCTGACAGGAGTTTGGTAGGTAAGATGCGGTAAGGAGGGATGGGGAATTATTTACTGAAGGGGTAATCGCAGGGAGAAAAAGAGGTCGGATCTGGTCCGTATGTTGGAAAACATTGACGTCGTTATATAAATCATGAGGAAGTTGATGGCGTATTTTGGTCTCTCTTACGGCCGTTTTACACGGGGCACGTACTTGCACAATCTGACGCGTGTACGAAGGCGCAGTCAAAATTGCGTCGTGTAAGGCGGTGAATTGCTAGAACACATGCGAGAATGCGTGGATGTGAGATGGCAAAATAGCCCCTGTTCTAATTTTGTTCATGCATTCGCGCAATCTCACGCCATTATAAAAATTAATGCAGTTCTAACCTGCGCAATTCCGTGCCCCGTGTAAAACGGTCTTTAGGTACCTCTAATTTGATCTGGACTTTAACACGACGGTTTCAGCATTTTGACGGCCTCGGTGGCGGCGGGGTGAAGTCCTCGCCTGCCAAATCGATGGTCGCGGCTTCGATTCCCGCCTGAGGAAGCTGCCCCTGGGGTTTGGGTGTTTGTGATGGTCGAACATATACATAGTACCCTGCGAGGCACCTCAAGGGGGTTTGCTAGGGGGCATTGTAAGTTGTTGTTCGTTAGATTTCCCCACTGTAAAGACTTTGAATTGGATGTTTTATGGGCAGTGAAGATGCAAAAATAATATGAAATAAATTTGTTGGACTTGCCTTAAACCCTATGACTTTTTAGACGAAGCTTTCCACTCAATACGCTTATAATATAATCTTTTCACACATACCTATTTCTCCTCTTCAACATCCTTCTTTACCAGTTCGATATATTTTGATCGCGGTCTTCCTTTTCAAGTTTAGCCTTCTACTTGTCCCTCGACGATTGTCATCATCAGGCCATCTGGTCTCAAGATATGGCCGATTTGGTTCTTTTCAAGGTTTTCACTAGGCTTTTTTTATCTCCTACTTTTCTCAGGACTTCCTCATTACTAACTCGGTCGATCCATTTGATCCTCGTCATTCTTCTGTATCACCACATTTGAAAAGCCTCTTTCCTTCTCCATTGCAGTCATTACACATGCCTCACTTGGGTAGAGAAGCAGGCATCCAAATGTAAGTTCTGATAAATTGTTTCCTTACTCCTATGTTTAAATTTCTCTCTGTAATTGGATATTTCTTTTGGTGAAATGCTTTTTTTGCCTGGACTATTCTGCTGTCAATTTCTTTCTAGTTGACCATGCCTCAAGATATGGCCGATCAGGTTGTTTCGTATTGTTATCAATGTTTTCAAGAGGCTTCTCTTCTCTCTTACTCTTCATAGTAGTTTCTCTAATTGCTGTCGCTGACTCGTGCTTCCCTCTATTTTATGATGGCATTCATACATTTTAAGAGGGAAAGGATGCCTGCGGTTTGGCTCTCGTGTGAAGGGGCAAGGGGTTGATGAGGGTGTATAGAGGTCGCTGATGCGAGGACTTCGGGAGTTGATGGGATTTCTGTGGGGGCAGGTGCGCTCAAGGGACGTGGATCCACTCAGCTCTATGGAGGGTGGAGACTCCACACTATTTCGAGAAGTTCTATCCCCACTCTTTTCTCTGTTATTTTTTCCTCCTTCCCTTCTTCGCCTTCTTCCATGTCTCGTCCCGAGCTGCTGCTCCCCTTTTTTATCTTGCTTCCAAAGTGGTTATGAATCTCCCCTCCTCAGAAAGCCTTTCTGGGCTACCCCTCTGACTACCGCACGTCAGTGTGGGCGTTCTTCTTATGACAGTTTCTCCTTCTCTCTCTGCCTCGTTCTATCCTTATTTGGAAGGATGGGATTTTTCTCTTATCTTGTCCTACGCTTCCTTCTCCCGCTACGATGCATGTAGCAAATCGATTCTCCTTCGCAGTATCTTAAATTCTGTTATACATTTCAGTTATTACAAAAGTAGCCTCATCAACGGATCATCTCCAGATTTGCGATGTCACATACGAGTGAATCTAGTGAAGTCAAGGTGAAATGATATGTATACACAGAGGCGGATTTAGGGAGGGATTACAGGGGTTATGCTCCCCAAAATTTTATAACTTAAAAAAAAACTATTAATAGTTGAATAGTTTTTGTATCTTTGTGAAGGGAGTGTATATGCATATAGCCAAAGTCCCAAGCTTGAGAGAAGTTTCAGTTGTATTTATCAAAGAGCGCCGCAATTCCTACTGTCAAAACGCCCCTCTCTTCAGCGGGTTATTCCATACTCCCCGGACCCAGGTCATGGCACCATCCAAATTTGATCCTGAATTCGCCCCTGTATATATGCGGCTTTGTGTAGTGGAAATATGTAATATACATGTTAGAATAAGTAAAAGTGAACGCACGGGTAACTTTTCCACGGTATTAAGCTCCTCAAGTCTGTCGACGTGTCGGCCTTTTAAGTCCTCTCATCTGTGTCAGTTAAAAGGAGCTATAGTCTATTCACTTTATGCCTGCGGGTGAGCTTTCGTGGGAGCCCGGACACTCTCGGATGGCTTCGCTGATATGGGATGGGTAGTACCGAGACAGAGAGAGAGAGAGAGAGAGGAGGAGCGAACTGAACGTTGCCAAATGTACATAGCCGCCCTACTTAGTCACTGAAAACGTGTGAGTCATAGGTAGCCACAGGTATTTTGGCCCCGGCGCCAAGACAATATACCTACTCACTTGGAAGGCATTGGGGATAATCCTTTCTCAGAAGCCCATGGCATTTTCGGCTACCGCGCTGAATGAGGCACCGTTGGTGGAAGGCATACTAAGTCACACGCAAGGAGGTCGCGTGAGGTTTGGCAACACTGCTCCAATAGCAGATTTACGATGTTCACTCGGCGAAGGTCCGAGAGCGACTCACTGAGGCCACGCCTATTGTTTGCTGATTGGCAAAGGCAAAGTCACATGTCGATAAAATTTACCTCCCCTCATCTCAACTTGCTTTGGCCACACCAGCTCACCCACAGAGATAAAATGAACAGAGTATAGCTATCTAAGGGGTAACTCTCAGCATACCTGCATTCCGGTAACATAACTTAGCTGGTCATGCTTTCAGTGTCTGGTACCACTATCAATATCAATCATAACCTTGATGATGCAACAAGATAATAAAACAATGTTCAGTCATGTTATTTAATATTTATATGCATTTTTACTATTTTGATGGAGCTTCAATTATACTTCCTTGGAGTAAAAATTTTGGTGTACTTAGCATATTTACCAGCAAATTCATGTAAAATATTTACATGTGCAAATTTTTTCACTCATGAAATCACACCTTTATTATAATTTAATTTATTTTCAAAGTCACGTGAAAAACTTAATTCTAGAGCAAGAATAAGAATGTGCATTTCTTTTTCTTTCTAGTGATCAATGTTTCAACTTATTGTAACCATTATCACTAAATTTAAATGAGCAAAATAAAAAAGGTCTGCAGGCATAAAAAACGAACTTTACATGTATTTCTTATGGAAATGATTAAGGGCCTATTCCAGGGCCTTATGGGCCCTTGCGGAATAATGAAAAATAGTTTACAACATATTCTCAGTCCTACTGAAGAGACACAAAAAGTTTCATACGAATTGTTCCAGCCGTTTTGGAGAAATTTGGCTACAAAAAACTGTGACACGAGAATTTTATGTATTAGAAAGATTACATGTATTTTTATACTTATTTCGTTCCTAGTTACAAGCAGTTACCGTGGCACGACAAGTCACATTGCATATAAATATTGCCAAGTGTAAGAAGTATTTTGAATGTAAGAGTTGCAATAGGGTAGTTTCCTTCATCAAGAAAACTAAAGTCATAGATTGCGATTCGTTACCCACCAGTAGTGTATTCATAATATACAAGTTATTTGGTTTTAGAAATACCGGTTTAGACAAATGGCAAGGGTCAATTTTATCCTCATATGAAAAAGGCCAGATTGGCGCCCATGCGATGCCACTCCACGTAACGTCACAGGGATCTAGTTTCTATACAAGTAGATAGGAGTTTTACATCGTCTGAGGTTACCAATGCATGCATGGGGCACAGAGCTTAGGGAAACATGTCTTAATAATCACCCATTAAAACTGGCTAAGGTCGGAAAGTTTTCCTCGTTTGATAAGGTATTAATAATCCTTATTTAAGGCAAGCGCTACCAGCTAGCAGGGTACTCTGCTACCTGCAAGCTTCCTGCGTCGTTTCAGCGCTCAGAGCCTCGCCCCAAGGTCACCTCACTTGCGGCAGCGGGAAGCAGAACGACGTCACGCGGAGTTTTTCCCGGCATTCATACTTACCCGTCACGTTTTCGCGCGCTTGAAAATTTTCACTTTTCATTTAATTGCGAAAAATAGATATCGTCATTTAAAAATCTAAAAGCGTGAAATACATACTCCAGGAGTAATAATCTTTCGATTTAGGCAATAAAAAATAATAGGAAACCACCATATTCAAGGGAGATAATGAAGTCATGCTTCTCCGGTATTGTTTTACGTTTATTTTGCTCATCCACTGGCGCATGAATGCCTAAGGGCTCAGGGCGTCGCTTGATCGCTTTTGAATGACGGATGGCGTTCATTTCCTCAGCTGGGGAATCGTGGTTGCTTTTAGATTCCACCATGGCATTTTGATTGACGGTGGATTGCACTGGATTATGACCCGATGAAGAGAATCTCAATTATGGCCCTGAAGAAAGGATCTCAATGCCGTAAAACTAATGTACCTACCTATCTAAATCATATGAAACAACGTCACGTCGAACCTTATTATTTTAAATGAAAATTTATACTTCTGTGCCGATGAGAGCCGATTGTATTCGTATTTTTGTAAGTATGAAAAAAATCAGTATGATGAGCTAGCAATAACTACTTCAGTTGCTCTTACACGGTATGTTTTTGGGAAACCAAGTTTTTAATCATCTGGTGGCATTGAATTGCGAAGTAATGAAATGAAGATTTGTTTTTGTTATTGATTGTTGATTGGCTGGAATAATATATATTGCACTTCTTGATAATGTCCGCTTTGTAATTTACTGAATTGGGAATGGCGTAGTACGCAAGAGCTAATATTATACGGAATAGTATTTTTATGAACGATTTACCCAGCCAGGTCCCTATGTACTTCCTCGGTCAAAGGGTAATTTCTGATATTATGGAAAAATTAGATGAAAGTCTTCGAAAATAGATTAATCGCTACAATTCAATAATATAAATAGAGGATGGCATCTCTTATATTTAAGGACGATGGTTTATTGACGTTTTTTTCGTTATTGATGCAGTGACAAGTTTGTGATAAAAATACGGAATAACTTCATTTGGAAGTAAATAAGTGTATTAATCGAGGCAGATATAAGTTTTGCTTTGAATGAATAATAATAAATAATGAATAAATCACCCATTTTCACAGTTAAGGACAACCTCCCCGGAGAACGATGATGATTCGACTTCACTATGAAATGGTTACGTCAGTTTAATTCCTTCTTTTTGGAAATAATTACTGCAAATCAGCGTGATTCCTCTTTGATCATTACTTTAATGCCATAATTAGTTGAAGGGCACTCTTATATTCGGCTCGGTTCATGAGTTAACCTAGGGGTTGATATTTAAAACCTTTTTGAAGCGTGGCTATATCTCAAATTGTTGTTTTATTCTCTGAATTGGAGGAATCTCTTGATTAGGCTGATACTAATAGCTTATTCGTTTTTTTGAGAGTGAAAAAAATCGTATTTTCTCCGAAAAGCATCAGTTTCAAGCTGAGGGATGAGATACTAATATCTGACGCTAAGGGCTTGAATGATTACCGGAAACAGACGCGAATTATTGAGCATAAAATTTAGAGTTACTCAAATAAGGTCATGAGACTGAGAAATTGACATTCTGGGTAATGAAAGTGCCCAGCGGCCGACGTCATCAAGCGCAGCGTCGTAAAATAAGTCGAATGCCTTTTGCTCTCTTTACTACGCGACAGACGAAAATTGCTCGCCCGAAGGAAATATGCGTCGTGAATATAAAACTGAAACCCAGACGTCAAACTGGCGATTGACTTTAAATGATTGAAAGTCATATCAAGGGCTCTCAAGCCATGCACTGTAGGTCTGCGATGATGTTGAAGGTGGGCGGAAAATTTGATGGAATCGAATATATGAATGAGTTAGAGACGTAATTTGGTGGAAGTTTTATATCCATGATGGTGCGAAAATACCTGTAAATTTCCTTTTATCGGCATCTGTACTAAACCTATAATATAATCATTGTAGCCCTTATAAGGCCCATAATGAAGGTATGCATTAAAATTAAGTGTCTGTGAATATATTATAATTTAATTTAGCAAACGAGTTTCGTAAACTGCCAGCATTATAAAATAGTATTTTAGCAGGGCCCTGCTAAAACAGACCATGCAATGTAATCGACGATGAAAGTTGTTTTTTTTTTAAACTCTCAGTCATATCCTTTACGTAGCTGTTACTTGGATGGTTATTTTTCTGAAACGTCCGAATTTAGCTTGAAAAGTTTAAGTAAACTGGGACTAGCCACGGTGATAACTTCACTGAAGTCGCCCGCAATGCACAATGCAAGTTTGAGAAGGTTGATTTCGATATTCGCCAATTCAGAATTCATCAAAAGAGAAACGGAGCCATAGACTTGAACTAATTACTTTACTTTTACTTCTCATTTCTTTGGAAAACGATCAATTTACTAAACAAGATAACTCGGGTTAGCTCAACTGTTAACATGGGCAATTAAGGCCGGCCCTCATTTCTCAGAATTGATAAAAGTTATGTTTTCCTAGTCTCAAAATGATCCAATTGAGGTTTATATTCACGTGCTATAATTTGATTACTTTAGAATAACGGGAACCCGTGCCCCGAGGGCCGTAAGTAGTGAGGACCTTCAATTGAGTTTGTTGGGTCTGAAAAGGGACTATCATAATTAAAACGTGGCATTAAAGCCCTCTGGAGTCAAACTTTTCATTGTTTCGACATAACACGATCCACCCCCGAACCCCAGCTTAAATGGAACTGCGAGCGAAAAAGCCAAACCTTACTAGAATAAATGGCTTTGGACATTCATCGGGCGTTATGCATCCGGCCCAGCTGCTTGAAGCGAATGCTTTTTGAAGAACTCCTCCAAGAAATAATATCGTCAGCTCCAGTAATTCTCTATAGTCGGCTCGTGGATGTCCTACCTAAAGAAAATAGTAGGTAGAATCTATTTTTAAATTAAAAAGCACCAAATTATGCCAATTCTTAAACTGAGAATCACGTGTATCCATGATAAAATAGTTATTCCATTACTTTTCTCCTTCAATCCTCGAAAACTTAGAACTTCCTATCCTTTGCACACTATGCACTAGAACTAACTCTCTCTCCACATCGAACTACATCCGAGAACTGACTGCCTGGTTTCTTCTGTCTTGAATAGTTCTATATGCTGGTGGAGCCCTGGAAGCCCCGCTCATTTTCTTCATTCCTTCATAATTCAAATACATAATTGAACCACATGCTTATTATATTTTATATTAAGAGCACTTTGGAACAAAGCATACTGGAACGGTGTTCGGCCGTATGGCGGAAACAAAGTAAGGTTTAAGGAGTCGGTACCCAGTACGTAGGATGACGTTGAAGGGTTAAAAGTGGCATTATACGCTTTAGCAACATTAATTATGACACAAGAGGAACAACCTGTTCACGTCTGTGCCACTTGGATGTAAATCTTGCCAGGCGGAGCAAAGACTTTGCCGAGGGCGGTGAGGGGTTGGCGGGGAAGTCTCTAGCAAGTAGTGCGGGCCGTACCGCAGCGGCCCTGAAGCACCCTGGGGGGTGACGGCATTATAACGGACAATATCTCATAAACGCTTAGAGATAGGTCAAACAAACAGAAATTCGACCCTTAAGAATTTTTATTCTACGTTTTACACATAGATAGTACTTTTTCTGCCCCAAACATTCAATTGAGGGTCCTCACAATCAGTACCTAAGGCTCTTGGGGCAGGGGCTCTCGTTATTTTAAAGTACTTAATCAAATTTTAACACCTGAATGTTAACCTCATTTGCATCATTTTGAGACTTGGAAAACATAACTTTTCTCAATTCTGAAAAATAAGGGCCGGCCTCATGGGGATACAATGTGATGGAATGCTATGGCCACCAATGGCACCAATTTTTTAATTCGGTATATATATATTGTAGAAGATTTTATAGTGTAATATATTTGACATGGAGGAATATTATTTAAAAATTAAAAGCGCTGAATTAGCAGAAACTTTCTTTGGTACAAGATTTACATTTCTACTTCGCCAGAACTCGTCTTTACCTCGCGTGGCACTTTTTAGTGGGCCATATGTCTAATGAAATATGCATAAGAAGAAATGTCATGTCATGCCAAGTTTAAAGCAGTGATTTCGTGACTGACGAGAATATGGCATGATTTTTGGCTTGAAATCAGAGCTCGATGAGTGCATTTTTAATTTCAAATTAATTATCATAATTGGTTTTGTACACACGATTAATACCGGTGATATAATCAGCTTTCAATTAATGAATATTCATCGTGGGAAATTTCCAGCTATCATTTATGATTTGTGTGTGGGAATTTTGATGGTAAATAATCATCATTTGGTACCTTCAAAGTATTGAAAAACCGCGGCTGTACTCATGTCTTCCCTTAATCACGGCCTTCCGGATGTGTGGGGAAATATTTTAATCGCCACCGGCTCGTAATTGCACTCCCACGCCGCTCATCAAGGCGGATATGAGCTGCGGAGCAATTTTAATGGAATTTGCGTTCGGTTGTTGTTTCAGAGGGTAGTTTGTGTGTGCCCTGAGCCCATGCGAAGGCTGCGAGACTATTCACACGATTTTAATTTTCCATCCGTTCGCATTCCATTCCCGTCGGGCAGAAGCGTTTACCCGCCGCGTGTTATAATACCTACCCATTCACCCAACACCATCAACCTTGCCCTCGGATTGCTATCTCTCATCAATATGCCTTCTCTTGGTTTAATTTTCCCTTGCGCGCGTATTCAGGGTGGAGAAAAATTGTGTCACGAAATTTACACCCTGGATACCTAATGCCAGTATGAACCGACTGCGGGCCGTAAGGGTGCGGCCCGCCACCTCGAAAAAAGCCGCTGGTCGCACGCTTTGAATTGCGTGTGAGTTCTTGCCCTTGGAGTCGGGAAACGAATAATCACACACAAGTATTTAAAGTTTTTACCCAATGCTTATTTCCATTCAAAATCCCAGTTACCTAAACAATTTTAATGAATATACATAAAGTAATGATGAATTTGTGCGTCCAGAATAGCCAATACTTAGGATATTACCAAAAGCCTCGGGAAGGAGAAGAGCTGCTGGTGATGACACGGGTGGATAGCGAGGCGCTTCGGTCGCACGGGCCATAAGGCCCGCGCTTCGACTCCAACTGTGAGTTACTGAGTGAGTTCCTGAGCGCGTGAGTCCTAATAGCATCTCCACCTTGCCATTATATAGGGAAGTGGAACCAGGATGTTTTGTCCAAGAGGAAGGGGAAAGGAAGGGGAAGAGGAAGGTTAGGCGTTCTTAAAATTGAAAAGGTGCAAATCCCGAGGCATAGTTTGTCATAGCTGGCTATTCTGAGACGTCACACAACAACATGTTTACGCATATTTTGGAAATGGAAATCTTCCATTTCCGGATCACTACATAATGATCAGACTGATTGTCGACGAGTTGACTTTGTGGAAGTCCATAGATAGTAATAATCGAGACAACTGTATTATTTTTCCACACTTTTTTAATCTTACTCGACCAATTTCATTGCTTACGCATCATTCTCGAGAGCTGCCTAACCTAAGGACAGCAAGCCTGGTATTGAAGGTAGGTGTAGGTAGGGTAAAAAAATAGAAGTAGGAAAGGGGAGGAGGGGTTGAGGTTGGATACTCATTTGCGGGATGTCTATTCAGGGTCATTGGACAAGGTTTTCAAGGGAGGAGGAGGGATTCTCACATTAGGGAAAGGTGAGATCATCGTGGTACTACTTCATTGACCAGACATTCACCAAACAACTTCGAATACTCTCCTATTTCAAACATTTTAACTAACCGAGATTTTTACATTTGTCAAATACATGTAAAATTTTAAGCTGAACTCGGATGAATGGTTACAAGTATACAAATGTTTTGCAAACATAGATCAACCTCAACCTCACTTTCCCACTTCTATTTTTTACCCCACCTACGCCTACCTTCAATATAAATACCAGGATTGCTTAGGTTAGACAGCTGTTAAGAATGATGCGTAAGCATTGAAACCGGTCGAGAAAGAATAAAAAAGTGTGGAAAAATATGAAAGTTGTCTCAATTATTATAATAATTATTATTGTTATTATTATTATTAACAATGATGTTCAGATCGAAAATGCATAATTTTAAATCTACAGAAACTCTGAGCCAAGCGCTCCAATTGTCCGCGAGTGTACCATGTTGCCGGATGCTCTGGACAACTCATGACTTCAATTGCCTGCCGGATATGGTGATGTATTAAAGGCATCCGACAACAGGGCAAACTCACGGCCAATCGGAGTGCTTGCCTCAAAGTTTATGTAGTTTTAAAATGTTGTTTTTTCGACCAAAACATCATCAGCAGAGATACGTGAAAATAGCTCTTTCATTTTAATTTTATTGTACTTTCAATTACAGTTTGTAGCATTTTATAACATAAACTTTTTTCTTTATTTTCATAATATAGCACTAGTAGTTGGCGTCAAAGTGTGATGAAACACACTTATTTGAAAAAAGTACGGAATAGTTTGAATAATTATTGAGTATAACAATAATGCATTAAGGAATAAGACATAAGGTAAATAATTAAAATTGATATTAATTGCCTGAATATCATTTAAGCTAGTTGAACATAAACAATGAACAAGTTTCAAAACTTCACTGGCTGAAAAACCTCTCTGCAAACCTCTGTCCAGATTGTGTGGAATGCAAACTGAATTTTTTCTAGGCAGATGGCAAAAAATACTTGCTTAGCATAGCAGAAGCTACCAGGGTTCTCTCTCAACCTCACTAGTAGCTTCCGATGAAAATACATGTACTCGATGTAACCCATCTATGAAGCAGTAAGGCCCAACGTCCAGTGGCGTAGCGAGGGGTGTGCTCGGCACTAAATTTACGAATTTTGCCAACGAAAAGACAAATTTTGCGATTTAAATGTCATAAAAGTCCAGCCATTGCGCCAATATCGCATTTATTTACGAGTATCGCATCAATATCGCATTTATCGCATATGTGATTTTCACGTATCTTTACTAATAACTTCTCTTGCCTGCCGGAGATCGCGATGTAATCAAAGGCATCTGGTAATAGGACAAACTCACGGCCAATCGGATTGCTCGGCTCAAAGTTTCTGTTGTTCGAAAATTATGATTTTTCGACCGAAACATCGTTAGTAATTTTGGTCCCTCTTTGCATCAGCTATCCAGGGTTCAAATTTCGTGAAAAAAATTTTCTCCATCCTGTATACTAACACCTCTCTTACTCGCACCACAATACGCTCTGCATCCTACGATATCTTACTTAATTACTCGCACCCCATCTGATTCGAAACAGATTTTTCATTCCATGGTTCCTAGAACATTATTGACACATTTTAACTTGATTCCTCAGGAATAATGCTGAAGTTGCCAGCAGCAGAAAGAAGCGTGCAGTAAATCGATTAATTCTTCTAACGTTCCAGATCTCTATTAAGCAGGGAATGCAATATAAACTAAACGAGAGTCAAAAAAATAAAATTTCAATAGTTCCGTTCCCGTGACGAAATGTAGAAGCGAAACGAAATGGACATAAAACCGAGGAGCTAAACTCAGGGTCGAAACGAAATCGGAGTCAATACTACTTCGGGTCGATACTAAACTAAAAATTTGGTACAAAACGAAACACAGATAATTTTTCGTATCAGAGGGGCCACGTGCTTCACCTTCGCAAGTTTAGTTTCGACCCACGCACCGAGTACGAAGTATGGTTGAATAAAGTAGAGCTTCGGCCTACCCCATCACAAGTGAAGAAAAAGAAGAAAATGGCCATTTAATTTTAAGCTCGATTTTTTAACCTGTTTACACCTATGTCATACGTAGTGGGTCGACTTTATTCCCTCTTATTCCCTTCCATTGAACCTCTGGGATCGAAACTTAACTATGAGCAGCGGAGTTTCCATTAATTTAGTTTCGTTCCCGGGAGTAAAGTTTCGTCCCGGGTCGAAACTTAACTCCTTGGTGATTTTAATTTCGTGCGGGAACGGAACTAAACCAAGGCTTCGTACTTTCGTTTCCCTCCGGGTCTAAACGAAATGTTTTCGTTTCGTTTAACTTGCCATCCCTGCTATAAAGGCTATTGATCCAATAGTCGATGTTGTGGATCGTGAGAGAAAAATGAAATTTTAGCAGCAGAGAGCGAACAAAAATGTGTTTACGCGTGGGAACGGACGTATAGAGGAAAAATTAACAGCGATAGCATATGTTGTTGACAATTTTCATGGGTCTTTCAACAGAATAACCTTATTACTTCGCCGAGTTGGAGATCGAACATTGGCAGCAATGGAAAGGGTTGACCGGTTAGAAGACCCAAGAATGCTTTCTGCAACTTATTCGGTGGGAAAACGAAGATTCATTCCTTCAAAAACATAATTTTTTTCACCATATTAAACGATTTATGGCAATGTTTCTAATAATATTCAGGCAACTCTGGGATAATATTTGTAGAAAATTAAAAACGAGTTGAAATAGGTTTTTTTCTGAGAACAAAAAAGTGAGTATTCCACATGAAACCCCTCCTTCTTTCGTTTGTATCCTCTTAAAATCCTCCCAAAGCTAATTCCAATGTACGCCACTGAAAGATGAAGTTGAAGAAAAAATAATTATTCCCATCAAATGTGTTTAATGGAGATGTAACACCTCTTCATAACATGGAAAGAAATTCTTCAGCGCTCTTGGCGGCTGCTTAATTGAATTTTAATGTGCGCTGCGCGGAGATTACTGAGTGCTTTTCTTAGGGAGGAGATACTCATTTTCTCCTCAAGCCCCTTCTGAGTCGTTAAATTGTCGCTGTACCTCCTCTCGCGATGACTAATTATGTCGCCAACACCCTTTGAATTTTTAATCGTGCGAAAATAAGTGGTCTGAAAAGATTATATTCATGAAACTTACGCGAATAAAGTAACGCGGAAGCAATTGGATAAATGGTTTGAAGCAATTGGATGGTGTATATGGTATACATAAAGAAAATACGGCATGTTAGAGAATAATTTTTGTGTGTGTTCAAGTGCGCTAATTCCTAGCGCTAGAGGGGTCAATGTTTTACTTTAACATTAAAGATCGAGTACAGAAATCGTTTATTGGCTCGGTTCAAATCTGTATCGTGCCACGTTTTTATAGAAAAGCCGTTATATCTGTCAAGATTTATAATGAACAATCTTTATTGACGTTTATCTTAAAATAATACGTAATTTCCATCAATTTACAAAATTTGTATGGAGGTTTTATTTCTGTATGTTGACCAAGTAGGTATGCCAGTTGACGTCCGGCTTATTTTTTAAACTGCTGCAGTATGATGAAGCAATTTGCATAATGATCCGGACGCAGATGGTTAAGTACCCGAACGACTATCAGGAGATCCGGGTTCTATTATCTGCAAAGTATAATGCTTTTTTAGGACAGATTGCATCCTTAGTGTAGCAATATAGCAGTTAGTTTTTATATAAAATCAGATGTTTTACAACGGAAACATTGATGTGTATATGTATTACCTGGATGTAATTCCGCTGGAAAGGATATAGATTTATTGGACCTCTTGCTCTCTGAGCACTGCGCAGACAACCACGCTATCAAGGTTTCTGCGTTCTTATAGCAATAGGGTTTTTTTATTGCCTAAATCGATAGAATGGAAATCAAAAGAAGTACTCCTGGAGTACGTAGTTCATGCTTTTAGATTTTTAAGTGACGATATCTATTTTTCGCGATTAAATATAAAGTAAAAAATTTCAAGCGCGCGAAAACGCGACGGCTAAGTATGAGTGCTGGGAAAAGTCCGTGTGACATCATTCTGGTTCCGGCCACCGCTGTGTGAGGCAACCTTGGTGCAAGGCTATGCAGGCTACTAGCAGGTAGCAGGGTACCCTGCTAGTAGGTAGCGCTTGGCTTAAATAAGGATTATTAATACCCTATCAAACGAAGGAAACTTTCCGACCTTAGGCAGTTTTAATAAGTGATTATTAAGACATGTTTCCCTGATCTCTGTGCCTCATGAAGGCATTGGTAATCTCAGACGATGTAAACTCCTATCTACTCGTATAGAAACTATGTCCCTGTGACGTCGCGTGGAGTGGCATCGCATGGGCGCCAATCTGGCCTTTTTCAAATGAGGTTAAAATTGACCATTAACATTCATCTAAACTAGTGTTTCTAAACCCAAATAATTTTTATATTATGAATATGCTAATGATAGGTAACGAATCGCAATCAATGCCTTTCGTTTTCTTTGATGAAGGAAACTACCGTACAGTACCGAGACTCTTAATACTACATGTTTGAGTGTTTAAGTGCTTTGAGATTATGGAGCTTGCCTAGTTGCGTCACTGTACTTAATTATGCCGTCAAGACATTTACATTTCTCCTTAATCTCTATTGTTTACTGTATCGCCAAGTTTTTTTTCTGCTTTCCGCGTGTGGGACAAAGCTGCCATTTCAGGCGCGTTTGAGACAGACCCCGCATTCGTAAGGGGTTAAACCAAGGTTATCGGGCGAGAGAGAGGGTTCTCGGTAAAGGCACCCGCGTCGCTGGTGAAGCAAAGGAGGAAAATGCAAATGCGAATTCTTCCGCCGCACCCGAGAACGGCGCCGCGGTGAATAAATGCCCCATCGTCGGCAGTTTCGGCGAGAATAAATACACCTACTCGTGATATCCATGTCTTTTTCAGATAAAATCTTGAGGAAAAGCTGAGGTCCCTGTTACCATGACTTCTTAACGTCCGCGTGCACAACAGAATTGAGGAATTTAGAACGTATCTCAACATGAGACGTCTTATCACTCTCTTTCAAAGGATCGTGTTTTTGCTCCTTTTTTTCTCGCAAATAATTTCAGCTTCGTCTCGTGCGTTATTATTTTGGAATTTCCAGGGTAAATAAATTAGAATTTTGTCAAGAATTTCCTATTCAACATCTACAAGTGTAAATGTCCACTGACGTTTACCTCATTTTATGCGACCCTAAAAAAGTCACTATGAATAGTTAAGTATTTCTAGGGGAATTATAAGTAGCAAAAAAGACCGGTTCAGCGGAAGTAATGCATTCCCCTAAGTTGATGATGCGATTGTGCAGTGGTTGTGACAAGACGCATGTTTTTAAAAGCGTACTTTCTTTAGTATTTGGGTCCACTTTCCTTTTTTTAATATTACTAGCGGGATGTATATTTCATTACATTTATCGCGAATTATCGTAGTTAGTTTGGGAACCGATTGGGGCTTGGTGATCAAAGCCTACTAGGCCTAAAACTCGATTTCAGTTACTTGGACTCTTAAGGTCCGAAGTTGGAGTAGCGTAGAAAATACCTCTCGAACGGACTCCTAACTTCATTTCCTGTTCTGCATTAAGCTAAGGATACAGGTATAAATTATTATATATTATAAATATATCATTGAATGTTTGCCCCTCTCTGATTTCTTTGATATTTCTTATATTGTTATTGTATTTTATCTCATTCGTGCATTATTAAAATGTTCACTACTAATTGGCGTCATGGCTGCAGGTAAAAAATGATTTTAATAATTAAAATAAATTTTCCAATTGGAAAGAATATTGACCTTTATTGGCGTCTTTGGCTCCAGAAATTGCAGTCTTACAGAATATGCGGCGAATACGATGGACGATATAACTTAATTATGCTGTTTTCGGACAACAAGCACAAAAATTCGATGAGGTATGAAAAAGCGCTTTGCACGAAACATTTTCATTACTTTCCTAGCCAAAATCCTCGGTTATTTTCTTCAGATCAAATTTCGCGCCATTCATTAATTTGAACTGCAGTACTCGAACATTCTGGTTTCTTTTTAACCAAATATCGAATTTTAGGCGTGGAATATTCTTCCATACGGACGATGTCGAAATTGTCACCTTGGAAGTGGAAGGTTTAACTTTGGGAAGGGAATAGAATAATTGCTCATTATTCATTACCACTTCGAAAAATATTTTTTTCACTTGAAGATCCCACAAGGCACCTAAATCTTGGTGAATTGTTAAAACTAAGAATTTTTCATGGGGTATGAGATATCGCTTGATAATTTTAAAATTATGATTTGTCACGACCTCCTGTGTTTTCACCCCAATAACTGGAAAGAAACTAACAACTAACTAATCGAACTTGGTGGTGCTACTGGTGCAATTTAAAACTGCGTGCTATGGGCGTAATATGACGCTACGTGAAATCCTTCGATTTTAGCCACGGGGGTAATATTACGCCATCTGTCTTTTGAAACCTCTAAATAGTCTAAATAAACGAATGAAAGAAACTATAAAAGTTAAAATTCATTTTTTTTAAATTGGTACCAAACACTTATTCCTCACATCAAAATTAGTAAAATATATTCAAACATTTAACTTAATTTACATAAAAAAATATTATATAAAAATATATATTAATAGTGCTAGTAAAATTTAATAAATGAAAAGTATAGAAAATGGCCATCACTGGGCTATGGATCTACAGTACTTAGGTCAGCACGGTTAAGTGCTAAAAAATAATGAAAAACTGTAAAATTGACAGTGCGTTTAGAAGGATACCTTTCAAATGAATTTTACGCAATCTGTCTTTTGAAACCTCTAAATAGTCTAAACAAATGAATGAAAAAACTATGAAAGCAAAAATTATTATTTTTAAATGGTACCAAACACTTATTCCTCACATCATAGGTTAGTAAAATATTTTCAAATATTTAACTTGCAGTCAATTTTATTTACAAGCGCTATCTTTTTTTTCCCAATGTTCGTACGGCTCCCCTATTTCCTGGATCTGTCTTAATTTTTACCGTTTTAAGTCACGTTCTTTCGCTGTATACCCATGCTCTCCCTGTCGGTCGGTCGGCGTTAAAGGCGCCGTCTTGAGGGAGAAAAATCTCTCGTCGCCCTCCTTCCCCTAATCCCTTGGAAGTAATGTGTCCAGCGAGGAAATTGGCCAACGTTGGTTGCCCGGAGATTAACGGTCTCACACGCCGTTTGCTTTTTCTCGTTATTTTCAAATTTAACGCTGGAGGAATGAATGTTGTGAATTGTTGGCGAGATTTTTTTTCAGGGTTAAATGCTTTGGACCCCGTTCCTTCGTGTGTCTTTTATCCGTGCGGTGGAGATTTGCGTCGAATACCGAAATTCCTCTCCTCTTTCGCAACGCTTTTAAAGAAATAACTAGGTCTATTTGTATGTTAATCACAAGGAACGGTACCATTTTGCCCCTGACATAAGTTGAATGAAGAAATAGCTATGTTGTAATTGTATTGCAGGATATTTTGCTAATTACTTCAGTTTGCGGTCGCATTAGTTGCAAAATTTGTGTGGGTACTCGAACTATTTTAACCATTTGCTTATTATTTAGTATATTTTATAAGTTTATGGAAATGATTCCAACATTGCGAGAATCATGGTTTAATATTTGAGATTTTTTAAAAAGGGTCCCAGTATTACCTTTCAGTTCCTCTTGTTGTCTTTTTTTTCTAGCCAAAACTGTACTTTCTATGTAGATATTGACTAAGTGAGATTGAAGACTCAAACTGAATCGGAAGAGGTTTGGATGAAAATTTATAGTCATGAATAGATTTTTAAAACATTTTGCTCAATTTTTGTTAGAGGTTATTCTTGAAATTATCTTGTACGCATCATAATCCTCTGAAAGCTGAAGTTTTGATAAAAGAACGGAGATAACGGCATATACGTTGACGCTTTATGAATCTTCTCTCATGTTGACTTTATTGCTATTATTCAGGAAAAAAATTGCGGACTACCTTAATACAGTAATCCGCAAGTGCACGTAATATACAAACATTCCACCGAAGTAAATGTTTTTGCCTTGACCGGGATTCTAACCCTATTCTCTCGAATATATTATTATGTTTTGACGGTAGAGTTTTTAATTTACAACTGACTAAAAAAATGCGTTTGCTTTGAGTTCTATATTATTTAGATACCGTCATCGCTTGTGCTCCCATACATTATTGCATATTTTTCCGGCCCCTTGGTTACACATTAGTTGTTTGCGAGATCTAAAATATCTATGGCAGTCGAAAAGTGGCTAGGTTGTTGTGTAGACTCCACAGTTGTCCCCAGCGTAAAATAAAAGGACCTAGTGCTGCTGTTTTTCCGAAACGGGAAATGTTTCGGTTCCCCCATTACATCCCCTCAGTGTAAACCTCCTGCTCACGATTCTCTTTTTATTGTTATCTCTTTCAGTCAGCGTGAATTTCTCTGGCATCTCAAAAGACTGAGTGTGGTAAAGGAAGTAGAAAAACTGGCAACTCTCGCGAGGAACGTGAAACGGAATTACTTCTTTTCATTGTTTGTTTCTTGCCTCTCGACGTTTTCCGTGTACGATTCCATCTTGACATTGCCTCCGCGCAAGGAAACCGATTACCCCATCCCTCTCTCCACCATCCCTTCCCTTCCCTCACTCCATAGCAACCGTCCTTTCTCTACGTCACCCCTACTTTCGTCTTACGACGGGAGCGGCGACATTTGTAGGGAAAGAGAGAAGTCTTGAGATTGGAGTCATAAAAGTCGACCATCCGATGCTTCCTTCCGATCGTTTCCCACGCAGCATTGAGAAATGCTGGTTTTAAAAAGAGTCTTCGACGCGAAGTTCGTGAATTCTCCGGACACTAATGGTCCTCTGTTTTAAATATTTCAAAACCTAGGAGATACATAATAATAAATAAATTACTTAGCCCAAATACTAGTCCGTTTTGGCAATGAGCAGTGATAAATATAGCATTCAAGGTTTTATTGACGAATTTTAAAGTTTATCTAAAGAATTTTATGGTTTTACGATGAGTGAGAATGATCAACAAATACTGAGCGCATGCAACCCGCGTGCCACCCATAATGACTGCCTGGGGTGGCACGCGCTCACCCTTGGAGCCTTATCTCTGGCCACAATGTCAAATGTCCAATGTATCGTTGGTTACCATAGAAAATCAATTGAAAAATACCAGCGCCTATTCATCGCCATTCAAATCCAAAAAACAGCCAAAAATGCCAAAATTTCTCAAATTTGAGTGCGATGCGGCACGTCTTCCCGTCATCCAATTGGAATGATATTTTACAGGATGTGTTTTTACACCAATTGACATAAAATGAGGGGGTTTCTTGAAAGAAATACGAAAAATCGAAAAATAAGGATCACCCTAGTGAGCATAGTAGTTGCAAGCAAGTAGTAACAGCTTGAGTGCTGAGAGAGAGTTTTATCAGCGATAATTTAGTTTTCTCTAAATATTTATGATCCAGGGATGTTGTCGGAGCATATTTAAGATTTATCTGAAGTCAATGACTAGGTAATGAGTAAGAATGTATATAATGGGAGTGTCTCTATCCGAGGATCTACAGGTTTATATGTTTATACCTACGTTAGCCATTGTAAAACTACGTGGTTATGATGCACCACTCATATCTATGTTAGCAATGGTAAAAGTAGGTGATGCTACTGTGTTACTTTTACGGATAATCGAATGTATTTATTTATTTCCAATATTCGTTTGAAAGTTTTTGCAGCAGCTTATGCTACCAATCTGCATGAGGTAAAATATATATATCATTCCGACTAACAATCACTGGATCATGTCGAAACCCTTTCCCAGGGTTATATATATCAGGTTATATATTAAAATAAATTTATTTTCGTCTGCCTGATATTTGAAAATTTTTATATTTTATTTCGCCTGATAATGAAATAGGTACTTTAACATAATAAAACCAAAGCATCCAATTATATGTAAAACATTTTCTCCGTCTTTATTAATGCTTAATTTTCCCGAATTTGATTAATAGCATTTTTCCTTTAATTAAATCGCACCGGCTATGAAAAGACGAAATCTCATCGCTTTCCAGGCTGATCCCTTGTATCGGGGGATTATAGTTGTTTCATTTTGGAAATAAATCAATAAAAAAATAAATTTTAATTCTGTGTGCCGTTATTGCCCTGGTTTTACATGATAAATTGCCCTGGTCAAATGTCAGATAAATGATATATGTCAGACTCTAATTCCGTGCCATAAGCATAGTCTTATATTCATTATTTATGATAACAAAAATGACGCGAAGAAAGATCCTATTTTAAAATTAAAAACGTTTCCCTATATCCACTTGTAAACCTGCTAAATGTCGGCGGCGGGCTTGTAACTATTTTCACAAAAACATAATTTGTATCACACGGTTCTACTGTGTTTCGACGTTGAATTAAGGCTTTCTCTTCTCATTTCTCTTCTCTACGACCAGATGAAGGACTAGTATGAGTTCCTTTGTGCTCTCGTTTTTTCGAAATCCGAATTGGCATGTAGGTATCCAGGAACTCTTTTCTACTTTCTGTTCTACTCTTCTGTGGATGATCCATGCATGGGAATTATATACAACCGTACATATCTTTTCAATATTTTAAAGTCAATTGTTAATACTTGTCGTGCTTCATAAATGTATCAATAACGAAATGTCATTCAAGTCTGACCTCATGGTCTGATAAAGGATAAATTTACGTGCATGGGATCAATATTTCGTGCATTTCAATATTATTTCTACTGTATATATACCTTTTCTCAACTTATACGCTACCAAACTCTACAAATGAGGCATCAAAATGCACAGAATTTATCAGAGAAGATGCGACGGCATATATTACTTCCTAAATATTGCTATTGTTTCCTAAAATTGGTTTTTAAATGATTAAAAAAAACGAAAAAAAAAACAAAAACAAAAAAAAAACAAAAAAAAAACAAAAAAACAAAACAAAAACCGGTAAATATTCCTTACATTAACGGCGCAAAAACTGATACATTTGTTCATTTGCAACAATATCTCGCATTCTTTAAATAACTTTTATCAAAATGCGGCTGATTCCACAAGTCCATTCAAGTCTCCTGTTGATACGGAAGTATGAGTCATCATGTGCGTTTAACAGAGGATAGTGTAATTACTTCCAATGTTGTGTTTAAAGAGATCCTCTGACCTCAATTTGTACATGAACATTACAATTAAATCTGTACATAAGACCCTGCCTTTTTTTCTACATTTCAAAATTAGAAACGCGCCTATCCCTCTGTGGACCTGCATTGAAAAGAGCGGGGGAAGCCCGCTGGGAGCGGGCGCATCACGCTCGTAATTTGAAATTCGTGCTATGGACTAATTCACCAGCCCTTGCTCATTCAACCATGAATTTATGTTATTGCCTTCTCCGGCTTACACGCTTTTCGACTTTTCGCCTTTATCATTTTCTACGAAATAAATCAATGACCGCAAATGGAAATGATGTAATTAATTCCGTTCCGGGGAACTATATCCTTGTATTGATGATTGTGCAATGGACGAATAAAATCCTTCATTGCCGAACCTTGGATAAAATTTGATCTCAAATCAAACGACGAAATAAATTGGCGAGAGTGAAATCTTTCCGGTGAAAATCATGGTGCTATTGTGAAACCCATCCAAGGTCACCGCTCGAACGATTCCGCCTTATCGGATAATTAAGTTAGCAGGGCAGTCGGCTGCTATGATACGTCCCATTAGCTCCCATGAAAATCTCACACCGATACAAATAAATTTTGATAGCTCGAATTTAATATCCCTTTTTTCCTGTCAGATTTCGAAAATAATCCTCAAGGTCTTGGGGAGATAGCGTGTCCGTTTTTCATTATTTATCAGGCCTGTCATGATTATCCAGCTTATGTTGCTCCGAGCCAAGTGAGCATTATTTTATTAACCGTAGCCTGTGAATCTGCTTGCATCTGACAAACGGTATGGATGCATCAATTTTACTGTATTATCTTCTAATGTAAGCCTGGCCTAAAGGGTTTAAGAGCCGTTCTGCCACTTCGTAAAATGCGAGTACTGATCAGATTTAATGTTTCAACTCTTAACCATACTTATTCAAGTATATTAACTTCAATTGATAGGTCGAAAATTCTAGGAGCAGTGAATTTAAACTAGTTACTGATCGAGAATCCTTTGAAGTTTTTTCTAGCTCCAGTTGGGACTGGGGTTATTTCTTTTCAATTATTAACTGTTTTATACTATCGCGATTCCGTTCAACAAATCTTCATTATTTTTTAGTGACATAGTTTATGGCCTAATTTTATTTTTTATTTTGATTTAGGTGACATAAAATTGAATGCTTTCTTACAACTAATTCCGAGAAAAAAACAATATTTCACGAAAATATAATGGTTACTTAACGAAAGAAACAGTATATATTCACTTTGGAACTCCCCATTGTGATTTGTGACGGGTACTAAGTTTATCAATCGAAAATTAAATAGTTTAGATACGATTTGCCATTATTTTTCAAATCATTGATATAAGTACCTACATATGAGGATGTAAATTAAGTCACTTCAATTTAACAAGAAATGCAGTCAATATTGAAATCTGTAGCTGTTTCTTGATTCACTTTTTAAGTGACATAAAAGTATTTAACGCTCAGCATTTTTATGATAAAGACTTAAATCTCCATGAAGTTTTGAATGCGGATTTGAGAATTTGCTATATTATTGCCTCGTTAGCAGTTCGTCCTCCCGTAGATAAAATGTGAGAATGGTTCATGTAATGCTGAATTTTTTCTGTCCAATTCAATAAATTATGTCGTAGATGCGTGGGAGCGATATATCATATATATCCATCTCTTCAAAAACGCATTCGCTTCCTTGTCACGTAGGCGGACTATCATACCGGCATATCCGAAACAATTCCCTGTCTGATGAGAGAAAGTGACTGGAGCTAATTCAAGGTATCCCTGCTTACATTTTTCCGATTCGGAACCAAGTTATCTCTGATGAAAATGGACGCAGCGGACGATGGAAAGTGAAAGCGGAAATAAATTCTTCCGAAAACTAGGGAGCTCCGAAATAGAGGCCAAACCACCACCGACAATGCCAACGCTTGCCGTTTCGTTATTTATTTCGAGAAAAATTAGGGTTTCCGTGGCCCGCAATGAGAATAAATACTGGAGGCGTTCGAGATGGAGGAGAATAATAAAGAAGGTGAAGTGGACGAAGAGGAAGAGGATAACGTATTGGTAGACGAGGTGGGCGAGGAGAGAAAATTTGTTGATTAGATACGGAGGAGACAGAGGACTGGTGATAATGTAAGCAGGGAGTGGATGCCAAATTCCGTGTTTTTTTATGGAGAGAAGAAAGGAAGGCTGGTACAAATGGGTCCACATTGGGAGGAAAGATAGGGTGGGGTAGTTTGAAAATAAGCTCTTGGTAGAGCATACTATAGAGACGGCGCGGAGTGCGTGAACAAAAAACTATGAAAACGCCTCTTGAATGAAATGCATATTCTTTTGCTAGTATAGATAATTCCACAGGGGCTTTAGTTACCCCCTGTATTTAGTGGTAGTGTAGGTATACGGTTTAAAGAGAAGTTTTTAGTGTTTTTGTGCATACAAACAATAACATCGTAAGGCCGTGGTGTAAAAATTGTGTTAAAAATTGGATTTTATGAATTATTTGTCCATTTTCATGTTCCTGAATGCTTTTTGGTCTTAACCTACAGCTACGTTACTGCTGAACTTTATGATTTACAATATGGGCTTTGTGGAAAGTTTTTCACTCATGATGGAAGACACCGAAAGCTACATTTACGAATAGAGGACTGGTGCCAATCGAGGAAATGGTAACGGAATAATGTTTATGTCAAGTATTTATTGCTAAAGCATTTCATATTATTCCTAATGGAGAATAATGAGACTTTCTTTAGGTTTGAACGCATAAAAGGCCTCTGTATGAATCAACTTAAGGCCATAAGTATTTAATAAAAATAGATCATGCTTTGAGGGTAAGCGCCGAAGCTTCGAACATGGAAGTTAGCGTTCAGCAGTAAGGTGAGGTTTGATAAAATATTTTTTGAAGTAAATATGGTGGTATTTTCTGAAAATACGATTGTCTGGATGATAAACCTCAATATAATACAATAATAAACTTATATTTTATAAATGCATTTAAATTACCTTTATATAATTGCAAGTTATTTATGAAGCTGAGGAAAATATTGAAGATCACCTGTCTTAATGCCAAGCACTGAGTTCATGAATACGGTATTATGTAAGCACTTTAATTTTTGTGCTGAAGAGTATTGTATCATGTACTTTGATAAAAAGTTGTTTGAAATTGAAATTAAATTAAAATAATGTAGATAATTTTAATAAGACCTCCGAGGACTTCATAGAAGTAATAAAATCAATAATAGCGTTCACATATCTCTCCTAAAACCCCAATATGTGAGTCGATGGTCGAACGGCGATGGTCTTTTGTTTCAGATTAGCTTATTACATGCGTAATATATTACAAATGAATAGTTACTCAAGGTGTTAGCATTAATGCTTTGCATAATTAAAAGAATCTCACACTTGGAAGATAGGCTGTAGTTGATGATCATGTTACTTGTGAAAATGTTATTGTTTTTTACAAGTCACGTGTTACTTGGAGGTTAAGGAACCATATGTGGACCATAAGACCATATATGGACCATAATATATTTATATTTTGGTCTTCAAGCTCATTAATTAAAATTCACTAATTTCATGTCGTTACCTGATCAGTGAAAAGCTTATCTGAAGTTCTAGTTCCCGATATTTCAAAATAAACGACAAAAGGTTTTAGGGGTATATTTTAGCCCACTTTAATTTTCTTTTACAGAGCGTCTGGGAAGTTTTTATGCATTTGTTGATGCCATTCTCCCGCGGGAAATGTTTGACGTGCGTATTCTCTAAAGGAATCTGATCGGTGTTCGAAGGGAGAATTGTTGAGCGCAACACGCGCGCACATCCATCTGGATTATTCTCTTGTCAGAAATCAAGATTTTCGAGAGGTGCACGGTAGTTCGTTGGGACACTCGGTAAACAATCGCATGTCAGTCAGTCTCCGTGCCTCGCGATTGCATGGATCTCTGCGGGAACGCGCCGTAACGTCCGCGTGGATCGACGGGTGATGAGCGTTCGTGTTCAGAAAGGCGAGCTGGGAGCAGCAAGTAATTTGGTTGCATTGAAACGGGTCAATCCCACCGGGATGATTGGTTCTAATTGTTGGTGCGCTACCCAAGCCAGCACAGCCGTCAGCTGCACTCTTGTTGTCCGGGGATAAAAATCTGTCATACCGAGAACACTGCACGAGATACGTTGGTAAAGAACGTTATCCGTGTAAAAAATAAGCCATGTGAGTGAGAATTTTTCCTTTGAACATTTTCTGTATTATCTACTACCTCCATGAAATAGAACCAGGATAGGAGTATGGCTATTTTAAGGTGCTGAGTGAATTTTTAATTTAATTTCAATTAAAAATTACTTCGCAAGCAAATATATTAATTTTTTTATTCCGTTTAAGGGTATATATTCTCTAGTGGATTATTTTAACCCAATTTAAATGCAAAAAGAAATAGAGAACAATATATACGCGATATACTAATGTAAAGTTTATAATTATTCATAAGCTAAATTCGCATGGGTTTCGATTCTTTGACGATCGGAATTATTTAATCGATTCTTCAGCAGTGGCGCCGACTCCATGGGGCTTGAGGGGGCCCGAGCCCCCCCAATAATTCGTTATGGGTGTGAGGAAAAAAGTGTCAGGCTTGTCGATTTTCCCCGGAGTGTCCAGATATCGAGATTAGAGTTATCAGGGTTCTAACTTTGATCATATTACTCTTATAAAATGCATAAAAGACTTACAATTCACTACTTATAAAATTTCCGGGAAAAGATCCCCGGTTTGGGCCCCCCCAATATTTTTTTTTAAGTCGGCGTGCCTGTTCTTCAGCTATGTCTAGCCTTTTGCATGAGAAATGAATAAGTTGGTAATGTAATCCTAGAAAACCGGCGAGGAAAGAACTAATGGGATCTTACAGCGCGTGTTCAGATTATTTTAATGTGCCGAAAAATAGAAAGGGCCCGTTGATTCTCAGCTGGGGCGATGAAGAGTTGATATAAGTTATTGTTTAATCAAACCAGAATAAATTCAGGTATCACGTTTGTATTCTCAATATGCTAAACGTCAGTGCTCTTTCATCGGTTTTTAATATTCTATCATTTTATTTGGTAGGCATTGTTCTTAATCACGGATCTGAGTATTGCTTTTTCTGAAATTTTAAAGCTCATTAACAAAGGAAAGAAAGGCACTCAAGATGATAAGGCAGTGCCAAAACTATTCCATTGCAGTTTTGATTGCACCGTTGTGCAGTTATTATGTTGTGCAATTCAATGTGTCATAGCAGAAATGTAGAAAAATAATGGAAACATCCAATAGCTGATGAGGATAGATGTTGTTTACAAAGAGAGGGCATTTAATTGACGAAACTTTTAAAACAGATTTTTGATGTTACTTGCTAAGAATCATCATTATTTTTGTTATTTCAATTTTTAACCAGCCTTTATATTTAGATTGAAAAATATGAAGGCACCCTTTGTGACACTTAATCCATCGTGGCTCTTGCAAGCTTAAAAAATTATGCTCGTTATGCATACTACGTACCATTTACTTGTGAGTCCAAAAGAGAGGCGGTCAGTGGTCGGTGCTGGTCGGTAATTCTTACCTGAAATTGAAGAAAAAAATTCATTTTTACACAATAATTTGCTGCCATTGAAAGAAGCCAATATTTATGTGTGTAGCGGATTTGTTATGTTAAGGTTCTGAGTGAATTTTAATTTCATTTCAATTTAAAATGGCTCCTCAAACAAATATATTTATTTTTTTATTCTGTTTAAGGGGATATTCTCTAGTGGATTATTTCAACCCAATTCAAATGTAAAAAGAAAGTAGGAACAATATCTACGCAATTTGATGATGTGAATTTTATAATTCGGGTCTCCTTATTTTGGAAAGTCTAACTCTTTGGCGAACGAGTTCATTATCAGCTTAGGGCAGCTTTTTGGGTAATTATGTTATCAGTACTATTTTTTTCTTTAATTACGAGGGTAGGAGCATTTCTGCGTTAATACCTCAATTTTACGACGGCTAAAGAATATTTTACTTGAATTACTTCTATAGCCAGTATGACATTGCGCACCTCTCTGAAACTAGTCATTTTATGGAAAGGAACATATTTTGATGGTTAAACATTCGGTTTCAGCGGAGTTTGAGCTCGTTAATCGTGTTGATTCGAGCTGCTCCCGGACTAATAGGCTGGAGAGCGGTAAACAGAGGGAGGATTCCCGAAAAATGAGAGTGACTTGGTGTTTTCGGAAAGGTCGACCCAACCTTTCACTTGGCAGAAGACCAGAGGGTTGAATGTTTTTGAAAATTGAAACTGTTTCTCTTCTCCCATTTTCGTACTCAGGAGTAGCCACGGTGTCTGAGGACTTCATCTTATTCTTCTTAATCCTTCTTCCCTCTCCAAAAAGAGAGGTTCCCTTCCTTCCCATATCCAAAGTAGTCAGACGTGCCAATTAAACCCTTTGCGACGCCTTATTTTTTTTTGGCCTGCAGTTCTTTTCGCTTGAGAGTAAAACTGTTGAAGTCTCGTCGTCCCTTCCATTCCATCTTGTCTAACCTCTCTTATCTCGGGAAATTTTTTTCTGCTAATTTTTCTGCTTGGATTACGTTCTCCGGATTGCTGAGTGGCTTAATTACGAATATCCCTCTCCGCCCTCTGTTGGAACTCTTTCTTCTGGGTTTTTGGATCGTTATCTTTGCTTCTCATTTTATATTTTCGTAGGTAGATATCTCGTAATCATTACTCTGGATTTACTACCGCTGTAATGGCAGCTAGCTCAATTGCGTATTCTAATTTTAACTCGGATAAGTGCATTTCTCTGAATACTACGAGGGTTTAGTCTAGATCATTCTTCTCTGTGCGAGAAGCTTCTTTGAGACCATATTTTGAAGCTATTTTTGTCTTTTGAGCTTCCCAAACCCGCAGAAAGTACCGTATTTGGGATATAACTTTTTTTACAGTCTAAAAATCAAGTTGCAAGCTTAAAGCAGCATTCCCATTTATAAAATGAAAAGGTTTTCTAATTTTTTCTCATACCATAGAAGTCTAATTCTTTTTTAAAGTATGCACACTTTCGTTCAATGGTATTAGGCTAAGCTATGTGGAAGTTCATAATCGAAAATGAAAAGGAGACGTCGTTGACTTCCACTGATCCACTAAAACCATAGAGGTCATTATCAACTACTTGATAATGACCTCTATGTTCGAAACATGTCGTACGGACGAAATAAATCAGTGGAAGTCAACGAAGTCTCCTTTTCATTTTCGTATGCATACTTCTCTATTGCATACTTAATTTTATACATTATCTCTTCATATTAAAAAAATATATAAAAATTCCTAAATTAATGAACAATTATCGTTATTATTGTCGTTATGAGAATGGCATTGTGGTTTTCTACTTGTTTTCAATGAAAATATGATAGAATTATGGATCCTAAGGTGCTAAAATGTAAAATTAAGATAATTATCTCTCTTGTTCCATTCAGTGATTCGTGGATGTCGGGGCAGACTTACGTCTGGCTGAGAGATTCAAATTAGGCTGGGAGGTATATTCTGGCAGTTTAGGAAGACCTCTACATGAAGAAAGGATTCCTAAAATCTTGAGGAACTCAGGTAAGAACCTACTAGCGCGATAAATGTTTGTTCTGCGACAGTAGAGACTCACTACTCTTTGGCGTAAAAGTTATTTATAACTTCCAACTAACCTTTCCATAAATGAGTTTACCTCAACTCAACGAATATTTCGAATTAATTTTATGAAAACTAATATGCTAATATAATACCGAATGTGAACACCAGTATGTGACTTATTTGAAAATAATATCGGACTATTTTGTCAATGTTGATGCTAAACTTGGTGAATCAGTAACTGAAATCAGGCTTAGTACTCGATAATGACTCAAATAATATTTATACCGTAATTCTAACGGTTATGGGATAAGAATAATTGCCGTTCATGGAATATTGAAGTTGGCGCTAAAGTCTATTTATCATTTTAACTACTGTGGTTATGAAAAAATTTCAACAAATTACACTATAGAAAGTGGTTGTTATGGAGAGAAACCCGATGAAAAGATGGAACTATAGGAAGCATTTCATTTTAAATCGTTGCAATAAGTTGTATCTTAAGCAAGTAGCCATGATCTGTTTTCACAGTGGCTGCTTTGTTACCAAATAAGAAAACTATTCACTTTTCCTTTGAGTGTTACTTTTACTCAAATCAGTCCTATAAACAAAAGAAAATTTTTTTGTGCCTTCGACCCTGTTTCCAAGCTCTAATAATAGGTGTATGACGATGTATTCCATTGCACTGATTATAGTTTTCACGTATGTACTATACGATGTAGAACCTTTTTTTCCAAATAAACCCGTAGATTGTGTTAAGTAAGCTGTATTCCACGTTTGAACACGCTAGGGTGACTATGCTACAGAGAAATAATGAGACCGATAATTTTTCAGTAGTGGTAAATTTAAAACGTCTTCTTTTTCTTTTACAAGTAACTGATGTTTTTAAATCCGAACTGCAAATACAGGGAATTTAACGTATCTGAAATGTAAGAATGTTTTTCTATAACGAGTGAATTCAGGAACTCACCTTCAAATAATATGGGTTTAAAATAATGCGATCACGTATCTAACCACAGACAGATAAAGGGATACAAAGGAAGGTATAGACGAGAAAATGAATTTCTAGTCCACGAAATTTGACCTGCAATCGTTCGCTGCTGGCTTCCAATCTTTGAGCAGCCCATCCTATAATAATGTCCCTGCTATCTTCTCTCCATCATGATAATCAAGTGGCCATGGTGTTTGCTGCATCGCTTGGGAATCGAGCGAATTAAGGGGACTCAGAACTTTCACTTTCAAAGATGTGGGATGCGTCTCTTATCTCTGAATATCGATCTCACCTCTCCTACTCCTAAAATAGCACCTTCAGCTTTCCCTCACCCTACGGTGCCTTAAGGTACCCTCTTGAAGGAGACAGGACGATTTAGTCGGAAATATGTTGGACTTTTATCTCAGAAAATAAAAAAATATACTAAATTTTCTTCATAAATATTTTATGCATAGAGTGATACGAAAACAGCATAAGTTTGCCAATATTAAGCCTGCTAACGATGGCAGTTTAACCAAACCTGTCGGGTCACCAATGAAGTATTGTGACAACATTATAGAGCATTATTCTGTATTGTTTCAATTTAATCCTGAAAAAATCGCATTTGTTTGAAATTAATTCACAAGTATCATTCAGAGCACGAGCCCTCTTGAGTATCTAGCGGTTCCAGGTCTAATAGAGTAGTTTCCTTCATCAAAGAAAACGAATGGCATTGATTGCGATTCGTTACCGAACATTAGTGTATTAATAATATACAAATTATTTGTTTTTAGAAATCCCAGTTTAGACGAATGGTCAATTTCAACCTCATTTGAAAAAGGCCAGATTGGCGCCCATGCGATGCCACTCCACGTGACATCACAGGGGCCTAGATGCTATGCGAGCAGTCAGGAGTTTTATATCGCCTGAGATTACCAATGCATGCATGAGGCACAGAGCTCAGGGAAACTTCTCTTAAAATTCACCTATTAAAATTGCCTATGGTTGGAAAGTTTCCTTCGTTTGATAGGGTATTAATAATCCTTATTTAAGCCAAGCTTTACCTGCTAGCAGGATACTTTGCTACCTGCTTGCAGCCTGCATCTTATCGGCGCTCATAGCCTCGCCCCAAGGTCACCTCACACGGCGACAGCGGGAACCAGAATGACGTCAAACGGAGTTTACCCAGCATTTATACTTAGCCGTTGCCTTTTCGCGCGCTTGAAAATTTTCACTTTTCATTTAATCGCGAAAAATAGATATCGTCACTTAAAAATCCAAAATCGTGAAATATGTACTCCAGGAGTAATAATTTTTCTATTTAGGCAATAGAAAAATAGGAAAGCACCCTGTTCTTGTAAAAGGATATTTAACGCAATCGGTTCGCTGGTAGCAGTTTTTATTACTCTTTCCTTTATTAAACTTTCTGTTTACTTCCTATTGTTCACTGATAAAACCTTCGTGCGGCGTATTCCATACGATTGCTGCTCATTTAAGGTGCGGCCGGATGAATAAAATGTCACCCACGGGGGAGGGAAATGTCTAAAAAATATTTAATAGGGTTAAACAAGAATCTTAAGGTGAGGAACATTAGCGCAACACAAAGTTGGCATATAATGTATTTTCAAGAAAAGCACTATCCACTGAATCAAACTCTGTTCCCTTTCATGCCTACTCTCCCGGTCCATTGTTCTTCGAACCATTTTTTAGCTTTCTAAATCATTTCACGTCGGCCCCTTCCTCTAATTCTCTTTCTAAATTATATCAGACTGTTATTTACGAAATTTTTTCTACAGTCGTCTTATCTACCTCATTTATTTTGATCTCTTTCTTTTTTTTTTGTAGAAAGTACTTACTCGTACATACTTTCTCGTATCTAATATCTGAATTAAATCGCGCGATTTATTTCTCAAATTGAAAATATTAAACATTATGGTAAGTGTGCCTCTTTCACCATATTACTTCCATGATTCACCATCGCAGTTAATATTTTTACCAAATAACAAAGAATACCTTTAAGTTTATGCGTTATCTTCGTATTTTCGTACTTCTTCGTAAGTTTACTTCGTAAGTGGTAAAATCTCAGATTTTTCGGTAAAGGTACGGAGCTCTTTGGAAAGCGTTGTTGGGAAAGTATCGCTGCTTAATATCGATACGATTGCGGAAGCCGAATGAATAAGAAATGGTGTCATTCTACAATATTTTCAGCGATGTAGCATGGGGTGGCTCTTATTATGAAATGTCATTGAATTCACCCTGGCGCGAAATTCCACGTGATTCTACTCAAACGTGAGGCTGTTACTTCACAAGTGAAAACAAGTGAAAACAAGTGAAAAGTGTTAGTTCACAAGTAGGTGAACCACTATTTAAGTACCTAAATAGCTATAACGAAATAAGTAAAGTCTTCGGAGCCAATCGCTAGAAGGACAAAAGTGATCGGTCTGATGTTAAACGATTCACATGATTTTTGATTTGTATCAATCATTATTAGAGGAAAAAGGACACAGTAGTAAGGACATCAGGAAGCGAATTGCATTAGCAAGGGAGGCGCTCATGAACAACAAGTGAATCTCGGATCAATTTGTCCGTCAGCGACGCGAGTGGCGACTTTTGTAAACCCATTCAAAAGCGCGGTGTATGATAACACATTTAGAGGCAAAGTTGAGGATCCTCTTTTGTAATATTCATGGTATGGTATTTGGAGGAGGCGACCGACAGCTGAGATCATTAGCGCCATGAGGGAAGGGTATTGAATGAAGGGTGTAGTGAAACCCGCCTTCGGTATTAGCATACTCTTAAAGAAAGGCGACAAGGAGACCACGGCTTAACGTCCCATCGGACGGATGAAGTGTTACGCTTGAACTATCCACTACACAACATTCAATCAGGGATCGGGCAGTCCCTGAAAATTCTTTGCCACCGCCGGGATTTGAACCCGAGCCTACGGGGTGTGAAGCCAACACTCTATCCACCACACCAACCTGATACCCTTTTAGCTTTGCGTTCGGTCTCCATTTATTATCCACATTTAATTAATCGCTCGTAACGAAGTTAATTTCATTTGATGATTGAACAATCGTATTGACGAAATCATTCGACAGATTTCGCGTGGGCAAGGGGACTAGGATATAATAGCTTGTCATACGGAGATCATATGCAAAAATCCCGGCAGTGGCGGACATTTGGCGTTGGTGGTGGCAAAACCCTGATCGCACATTTAAGAGTAGGTACTTCGTTCTTGCATATATCATACAGGTCGCGACGCTTGGGACACGTGGCATAATAATAGTCGCATGGTACTGTCGTTAGTACTGAAACGAGGCACTCTTAGTACTAATATCTACGAGATAATTTTCTTTGAAACTGATTACTTAACATCTTAATGTATTATTTTGCGACGAAATTTGTTCTGAATGTGATTCTGACAGAAAACTAGTGTTACGATCGCGATTAGTGGAATAATAGTTCAATATTACTTCAAATCTATCTGGCCATGTTAATTTTTTTCATGAATTTGGAAACATATGGATAAAATTTAGGAGGATCTAGTAGTTGACATATGGTATTTAAACGCAATCAAAATAGATTCACCAATTCGCAATTTTTTCGCAGTCCTCTATCTCAAATTCGTCAGCGTGAATGAGAAGAAAGCGTATGAGAGTATGAATTTGAATAAGAAATAACTTCTCATACTGAATCCATATCAGTATACCATTTCAATGTGATCGCTGGACTCGAAAATAATTCATGTGCAAGAAAATGAAAGTCGATAAAAAATTTCCGGGAAATACGACAACTGAACATTCCAAATTCTAACACAATGAATTTAGGTCATAGGAATTTGGGATACCCCTTATTTATAAATCTCTTCATCGAAGAGGTATCCATAACTCGTCTTCCTCTCGCAATTTGTGATATCTTTGTTTTCTTTGCTGTATTGAAGTTTAATTTGATGGTTTGAGGGTTGATGATAGAAGTACTCCAAGATGAGTCAAGCTCGTTATTTGACCTTTGATGGCATTCGTACATTCATGCTAAGTTTGCGTTCCGTATAATTACGAAATATTTCATTTTAATAAACACGAGTGAACCGAGGGGAATTGTTTGTTGGATGGGACGGAGTTTTATTCTTCCAGAAAATTCCTGGCATGTGAAACTCTCTCGAGTCCTTGGGAGACGGCTCTTATCTCCCGCCACAGTAGAAAGACAAGGTTGGGAGATCGGAGACAATGAGCCAGGTTCCATGGTGCTCTGTGAAATTATTTTCTCGGCTTCGCTGCTCTCCGACTCACCTTATCCATTCCATCGGACGCCATTATCTTCGCGACAGTATCTTTATTCCTGACGACCCGCCTCTCTTAAGGAATTTCTTCTCGTTCTCCTCAAACCTCATTCTTCTCCTTTTACATCTTCTTTCTGTTTTTTCATCCACAGATTCTTTTTATTAAAGACAGCTTTGAATACATAAAACCAACTCTTACTCCCGATACTATCTACATCTATATAATACCCTGCGAGCAACCTCCAGGGTGTTTGGCAAGGGGAGCCCCATCGCTGCCGTTATAGTCTCTTCTTGATCGTGGAAAAAACGACATTCTGAAATTGTTTTATGTTTGGAATATTAACTTTATAGCCGAGGCGAGAATAGTATAATTGAATTGATATTTATTTATTCTATATCAAATGATCTACATCTACATCTATGTCTACATCTCTATAATACCCCGCAAGCCGCCCAAAAGGCGTGTGGCAGGGGGTGTTAGGACACCAGCCGTTTACGCATAAAAATGAAGTTCTCTAACGAAGTTAGGACTAGCATTTATTGAAGTCCTTTATGGTTCGGGGGAAATGCTTTGATTTTCATGACTGCCTCTCAATATCTTGCATTTCTACTCTCATTGTCAGTTAACACAATTTTACCTAAGTTAAACTCATCGCTGAAGCGTATGTGCCACATAAGTTGCTGTTATCCTGGATGGACGCTATTTACGCTTATTTTCTTTTGATTGGAACGAGCGGCTATGAGTACATATAGTCTTCAGCCGTCTTTGTGCCGTCATGGGTCGATACTGCATTGAATCTATAATTAGGCGGGAAATTTTTTCACTTTAATATTGTTTTTGTGATACTGATGATGAGTGTGCCTATTGGGTATCAGCATTTGTGTATTTGAAGGACGTTAAATGACACTGATAGGACAGTATTCATTTAATATACTTGCCTATGCGGAGGTAGGATGATATAGTTTTCTTCCTATTCGCGAGGTCGCGGGTCCGTGTCCCGTCAGGCCAGTAGCGGATACAGAGGAAACTCAAGGATAAAAGTAAAGAAAACTCAATATCTTGAGTTTTCTTTACTTTTATCGTAATAAAAAATGATCAAGTCACAGGCAGAGTATAAGAAAATTTAATTTAAAGTGATTATACACACGTAAAATACAATTTTATCTTATGATATAAAAGGGTTACAATTGTGGTTTTGCAATGTTCGGCAATACGGGCGGACCCGCAAGGGTCTACTCCACAATCTACATCCACAACTGCGTCAGGTTTTTTTGTTGCGGTCAGGGTATGGGTGGTCAGTAAATTCCTAACAGGACTGAACGATGAGCGTTAGGCTTTTAGGGGTATTTGGCACCACAAGGATCATCGAACCCCTATCATCGGAGTGAAAAGCCCCTCCCCAGGCCTCAAAAATGTGATTTTATATTCGATTTCTTCCGGTCAAATGGTAGAGCCAGCTCTTTTTCTCGGCGTCGCCAACAGCTGGGCGTGGTTCCTATTCAAGTTTTCTATAATCTATTGAAATTGATATTTGTGCCTCGGGTGGTTGGCATCTTTCCTAATGGAAGAGGGTATCGAGCGCTTTAATAGGTTTTATATTGCCTCTTATAAACCTAAGGAACAGGAAGAATTTGCCTCCACCGCTCAGATTTCTCGTCATGCGAAAAAAAAAGATGCTCGGAGGCCCATTGCTTCATGGAGGCGATGAATGGCACTAACGGGGAATAGCATCGCTATTTCACCATTTATCTCCTCATTTACGTAGTGCCATCTCTTATATTTCTATTCATTAATACGGTTTCCTTTTTTACGATCGCCCTGGAAATATTCAGTCTTAAAGTTTTTCTATCTTAGCCATCGTCACTGCGGTATTTTTAGTATATTGCTTCCTTAAAAAAACCTGAGGTGCTTTTTTTCCAACATGTATATATCGGTTACTGATCATTACGCCTCCGTATTCACACACATACTTGCCATGCTAAAAACTATGCTTTCACTCAATTCTGACCGAGATTCAGAGCAAGTTGCAATTGAATCAAAATTTCACATGTTAAATATGTTAGAAACCAGCACCTTAGGTTTTTTTTAGGAAGTGAAATATTAAAGTTATCCCAGTGATGACGGCTATATTATAAATTATTATAATAAGTTTTTCTATCTTAACCGTCGTCACTGAGGTAATTTTAATATTTCACTTCCTAGAAAAACCTGAGGAGCTCGTGGATTACATATTTAACTGGTGAAAAGCTGATTCCATAGCAACTTGCTTTGGATCTCGGTCAAAATTGAATGAAAGCAAAGTTACTCTGCCTCACGAGGTAACTCTCAGCCTTCCAATGGAGCGACGTGTGCGTTAATTCCGAGGTGTAATGATCGGTGACAGATATATTCATGTTGGAATGATTCATGCATTGGAATTTCAGACTCCCTTTAGATTCTGGTTTGGTTATGAAAGTTTATGCCCTCAAATGTTACATCCAAAGCAGGCGGCACGCATAGGTGACGAGCAATAAAATATGCTTGCGGGCACGCATAGTTGAGAATAATAGTAAGCGACTAAAGCGAAATCCTATTTTTAATAGTTAAAATATAAATATTCAATAAATATTCTAAAAACGTTTTAGCTAATGTGATATGGAATAAATTAAAAATCAATTAAATACGTATTTATCAATAAATATGTGCAAAGCTAAGCCCTGATGATAGTTTAAAATAAACTGAAAGGTTGGCTAAAACTTTTTTGCATCACATACATTGGCTTATACCCCAAGAACTATTTTACCATGAGTTACACAAGGTCAAGATGAGGAAAAAAATTATATATTCTAAGAAAAACGTACGGTTTTTTCCCTATAATTGCAATGTTATTCATTGTAAAATTGTCCTCCATTTTTGTTTTGCTGAGCAACAAGATTGACGTAAAACTTTCTTTCGGAATTAATAAAAGATAGCTACTAGGTGTTCACTCAGACATTTTCTTATTTCCCCTGTACCATTGGTAGTGGGGGTATTGAGTTTGAACTTTTACGAAATGAAACTATTCAGAAGTTGGAAACAGTTTGCATTCTCGAGCAAATTTGAAATCTTGCAGAGCGAACTCTTTGTGAATTGCATTTATTTATTTATTTCCAACTTCCCCGTAAACAGTGCATAGAGGCCTTTACTACGGAGGAATTAACAAAGCACGACACAAACATCCATGCCTGAATAGGGACCACCAACCCAGGCGGGATTCGAACCCGCGACCTACGGCTTGGCAGGCGAGGACTTTACCCTATAAAATTAAAACAGAGATTAGCTGGTTATTTTATGTAAGAGAGAAATAAATGAGCCTAATTATAGTAGGAATAATTGGTAGCCTAAGGCACTTGCATCGAAACACATTTATTGATAGACACCTAGACTTTCTCTAGAATTCTTAGTATATTCTCTTGCGATTTCACGAAATATAACCGCTAAGGGCTGTCCTCTTTTGCCATGCTGTCGCATAATAAGGCTACAGATACACATTGATCAGAAAATATTCCTAATTTATTTGGAAACACCTAATACGAGTGCATCTTCCGTGGGCTAACCTATCTTCTATACAGCTTAACAATATTCTACTGCTAGCATGTAACTTTGTCACTATTGTCCAGATTAGTCCATCAATTGTGAAAGTGAAGGCGAAGCGTATGTCGTCTTAAAACTGACTGCAGAAAACATATTTTCTTGGCAATTGCATCTCGTTGGTAACTGAGTTGTAAGAGCTGAAAGGCGCTATTCTATACGATTTGTGGGAAAGTATATTTCTTTTGTCTAAAAACCAACTACCTGCAACAAAAAAACCTTATCTTTTCTTTAAGTAACCAACTACAGACTTTTAAGCCTCATTATGAAAGTTTAAGTTTTATGTGTCTTTCTTCATGTATATCAATAATCTCTTATTTGGATTCTAAAGTTCAGTGGCGTAACTAGGAATATGCTTTGGGGGGGGGAAGAGGGGGATGGGGAAGGGCCTCCCACCCGCCACCCTGTTTGGGAAAATTTTGTAAAAATGACATGCCTGCAAAGACCTTTTTTTTACATAATTAGACAATAGTTTTGAATATTATTTTTATTTCTCTGAGGCTTTGGGGGGGGGGGGATCTATCCCCCTCATCCCCCCATAGTTACACCACAGCTTAAGTTCATATGTCGAACTTTTCCAGTTTTTTGTCGCCTTCAAAAATAATTCCGTCCTCGTTTCTTCGCGCATCCTAAATCTTCTTATCTTCTTCCATTTCTTTGACCAGCTGAGTTACTTTTCTCCTCATACTGCTATTTTTTGCTGAATATAGCTTTATTTTACCTGAAAATGCGTCGTGAATTATTCTTAAATACTTTTCGGCCTCATAGTTATTAAATTTTGCGAGCTGTTGCTGTAAAGATATCCCAGTGCCTCGTGACTATTGATTTTAATTTTTTTTCGATTGAATTGTTATTAGAATGGTATCGTAAAAACAAATTCGATGAGAGTAAATTTCTGGCTATAGCGTACACACATAAATAAAGCGGGCCATGGATGATTGCATTTATAATCATTGGCTTTATTTTAATGGGTCAATTTACTTTATTTTTGCAATTTTTATTTTGATGCAGGAGAATAGGCCGTTTCATTTCCAACGTTTCCTCTCAATTTGTTCAATAGCTTTTGCAACACCTTGGATGCTACCGACACAGTGTCGGTTCTATGGGGTGGATTATAGCCCCATTGGTTCGAAACACACACAAGATATAATGGAAGTCTTTGGGTGCTATCACTTTGTAAAAAAGTAATTTTGATGTATTTTTCTAAATATTTACCTACTTTAACGAGTTGAAATACGAATAAGCTCTAAACTTAGAGCCTATTTTACACGCTATTAGTATGTTAGAATCAATTGATAGATCCAGAGAGAGGGGAGGAGGGGATATAGCCCCTCCCCCTTGGGAATCCAATTTACACTAGATAGAATCATATTCTCTACCCCCCCTTGTCCCTATCCTGGATGGATATCCATATTCGATCAACTAGGAAAGTATTACCATGAAGAGACGAATCGAATTCCTAATAAATAATTTCGTCTGAATTGCACATGGTTAGCCTGTGCTACGATAGTTAGGGAAAAATATTGCACGATATTTTTCCTCAATTATTTTCTTCAAAAGGCTGATTAAAATAAGCGATAATTTTTGTGACATTTAATGTTTTGAAATCATGAATCGTGTCGCACCGACCAGCATTTTCCGACGATTTTCACCGTTCAGGGATCGTTTTCAGAATTGAAATTCCAGCGCGACTTGAGTCAATCATTGCACTTAAGTGCACGCAGCCAATTAACATCGGGGGTGAAGAGATAAAAAATCACGTTTTTTTATGAATCCCCAATCCCTCTTTTTCTTGTTGTCTCCAAACTGTTCATCAGCGCCAAACCACTCAGGTAGAAAAAAGAAAAGAATCTCCGTTTCTCTTTCTCCCCTCCTTTCGAAGCGCACGCAAAGCCAAGTATCTCACGCTACGTGATAGTGTTTTTTTTTACAGCATCCTCCGTAAAAGGACGAATTCCCTGCGTGGCGCCACTGTCGCATCCCACGTGCTCGCACCACGCAATGCGATTTCCTCCCGTTCCCTTGCCATTCCGAACACGATCCTCTCTTGCACGCTCTCACAAGGGGCGAGAAACGCTGCTCACGGCGAAATCCCGCGACACGCACGCATCGAGCTAATTACTCCCATGCGCCAGTCATCCAGTGCTCGAATGCGACAGCTGAGACAATCAGTGAGTCCACTAAACTGGGACCCTCGAACTAGGGGGACTTCGGTCTTCCGGAAAGACTCAGGAAATTTGGCCAGTGTCATGGAAAAATCGACATTTTTCGCTTGAAGTATCGGATAAAACTAGGCAAAATGCAACTCTCGCGATCTACCATAAGCAAAGGAACGCTACAAACAATTTTTATTGATTTTTTTAAAATTTCCACGGAATAAAAAACATGAAAAGCTTTTCATTTCAGAAAAATTTCTTCTAACAATATTCCAATGCAATAATGTTATTTAAGAGTAGTAGCTTACTTGATATCCTGCACGTATTCAAACTCTCAGTGCGTGCATCATGAGAGTATTTAAGGTTGGCAACTCTTGAAGGAGGTTGTAAAGAGCATCCGCCTTGGTATTATTTGTATTGATCAGGATAATGTCGTACTGTTTGTGCTGTTATTTCCTCATGAATTCGTATGTGGCCTAAAGCTTTATCTTTATAGTATATGTGTATGATCTGTTGACTCTCATGTAATTAGGTTCCCTAGCATGTGCAGGTGTTTCGATCATTTTAAGATGCTAAAGCCATTATATGACTAAATAACTATTCCTATGGCCATTCATATTCACCCATCGGCAATATTTACCAAACCACCGAATTACCATTTATTTCTCATGCTTGGGAGTGGATAGCACCGTAGAAAATCCGATAATCTCCAGGTACGTTTTCGAATGCTACGCATTGGCCGCTCAGGCCAATGCGCTCGAAATGTTCCGATGCTGTGGTATGAACTGTGGAATTCAATAAAATGCGAATGCGTAACCACTATCGAGCATAATTATTCTATATTTCTTTTTTTCCGCTGTGAACCATGCATCAATCAAGTAATCATTTATTGTTGTTATTAGTGTTTTGAATCTTGGATGAAAAATTGGAAATAAATAAAACTTTGTAAGGTTCACTTTAATTTTATTATGGGCACGACCCGGGTTTTGTAACGTGGATGATTTAACTACGTTACGAAACCCGGGTCGTTCCCCTATTAAAATAATAGTGAACCTTGCAAAGTTTTATTTTTTTCCAATATGGAGAGGTTTCACAAAGTAAAGCCTGAAGTTATCAGCTATATTTTCGATGAGAAAGTTGTTTTTCCATACAATTCATGCTGCAGTTGCATAGCAATATAAAGGATGGGTGAGTTGATATCGTACCGCTTATGATATTCCTGTTTGTGGTATTTTCCCATACTTACTCACTATAGAGGCAAAATTAAATGATTCTTGAAGTATCACCTCAGGACAGTAGCGGATACAAAAATAAGCTCAAGGGGGGTGGGCGTAAAATATATCTTGAGCTTTCTTCTTTTTAATCGTGATGAAAAAGTATCAAGTCACAAACAAAGTTGAAGAAAGTTATATTTAAACTGATTATACACATACATATATATGATATAAAAAAAGTTAAAATTGTGGATCGGCAATGTTAGGTAATGCGGATGGACCCGCAAAGGGGCTGTGCGCCCCTCAATATTAATCCGCCACTGTCCCAGGGGCACCGTACAATGATTTTTTGCTAGTCAATGGCTTTTCTAAATGAGTACTCGAGAAATGCAGTACGACAAGAGCTCTGATTTTCACTCACAAATCCTATGATACAATCACAAATTAAGCTTAGACCCGTGTCAAAAGCCACTTATCAAATATCTATTCCTCTTAGGATTACTCTACGTTCAAATCCCGGCAGTGGCAGAGAATTTTCAGAGACTGCCCGAGCCCTGCTTGAATGTTGTGTGGAGGATGGCGCAAATGACCTCAGCTGTCGGTCGCCTCCTCCAAATACCATGCCATACCATTATACACATGTAAAGGCCTTTGTGCCGTTTTTGGTGATGAAATAAATAAATAAATTACTCTACGGAAGGGCCGTTGGCTAGTGTTGATAGCCCTTGGCTTCTTATCGAATTCTCCGGAGTTTACATAAAGGGTGAATCCTCAGAATACCCCAAGACGAAAATCCTCTAGAAGTGTGTAGTGGCTGAAGGAATGGAAATTGTCGGCAATCTTGCAGACGTTATATTCACGCGCTTGTGGCTTAGTCAAGGGTGAGCTCTGACCTCACCTATCAAAACCAACCTTCGGGTTGAATGACTGAGTGAGTGAGGATAGGAGAAAATATTTAATTGTTAAAATTTTTACCGGACGGCGTTCCATTTTCAAATAAATGCAACCGATTCAGGCCTGATATGGTGAAAGTTTGATATATCAAAATTAAATTAAATTTAACTTTTCAAAGCTATTTTTATACGTTTCGGCTCACAGAGCCATCATCTGATACAAGGTGTCTTACGAATTTAAATAATAGGGAAGTGCACTAGTGTTTCAAATGTACCAAACACATTTTTTAAATTAGAGTTCAGAATAACATAATGTCGTAAAACCACAGTTTAAATCCTAATAGTGAATACTTTATTCGAGATGACCGTCTGAAATATGGAAAAATTCAAAGGCCGCGAAAACGGGTGTCCATGTTGAATATTGGCCGTGACGTCACAAGGCAGTAGCAGAAGGCACCTTCTACACCGTTTAGTTATACCACTATTATTGTATAGAAAAATTACAGAATTTGAGGGTATCCGTTTTTTGCTGTCATAAAATATCTTCAGAATATATATGTGGCTGCTTCTCTTTTGAGTAAACGACTTCATCATTGCGTAATATATTAATATTCATTTACGTGTCAACTTCAAGTTTGGAAAGAGTAGTACGAATAGCACATTGAATCTTTAATAAAGGCATGATGGCATTTATTTTTCGCTGGGTACATTTTGACACAATGCCGTTTATCATGCCAAAACTTTTGCTGTAAGAACCGAGTCAAACTAATAAACCTATTTCAGACGTTTGCTGCAAGACATATTCGTTGCGTATGTATTCACGCCGGCCGGAACGTTCGCCCTTCGCAACTAGAATCATGGGATGTTAGCCTTATTTCCGAGCTCGCTGGTTGTTGCAATGGTTCGCTGTCCAGGATGGGTTCAAGAAAAGATAATCTTGGTTGGGAGAAGGAAAATTCCAACGATTTATAAATGGTACACCAAACTTTGATGTAATTATGGTTACTGAATTTTTGAATAAGGAGGACAGGTTCAACGCTCCATAGAAATGCGAGACGTTAAGGCTAACAAGGGGAGACCGCGTACCTTGCTGCATCTTTTTCTATTAGGGCGTTAGTTAGGCTGTAATTAATTAATTTTCATGCGTGACTTTTTACAAGTTATATATATAAATACAAAATGTCCATTTTATCGTAATGGGTCGGTTGGGGTAGTGGTAGCGTGCGCGATTCAAAGGATTTGACTCACCCGAAGGACCGTGGTTCAAGACTGCTGCATGGCATTATTTTTTGTTGTCTTCATTGTGATCATACGGCATCAAGTTTATCATTAATTATAATTGCAGCAATCATTGACATGAGACAATTTTTTTATCATCATTATGGCGTTTAGGTATTTTAGCAGTGTCATTACAAACGCAGAGCTACGATGACTACAAGGGTTGGTGTGCGCTAAAATGTTAATTTTTTCTTTGCTTACACTGACCAACTTCCACATTAAAAATGAAAACCACTCTTGCAAGAGCACATACCATTAAAGGCTCGCGGCAAGCAACAATATGCGTACAGGCATAATTAATAAGAACACAAAGCGAATATAAAATGCCATATATCTTGAACACTTGTAATTCACATTACTCCAAAGGGAGTTTACTTACTCAGTACATACCTCAGTACCTACCAGTTTACCTCAGTAGCAGTGCTAAAAGAACCATTCTGAAATATAATTTCAACTAACAAATAGGATGAAATAAAAGTTGATAACCCTGGACCGGGCGCGCTGGCGTATAAAATACGTCAATCTTTGAAAACCAAGGATTTCGACATTGTACGTACATTCTGGGCTATAATGGTCTCGTGTATTCTTACAATGTACTTTGACTGCCTGTATTGCGAGTTTTCAAAGTTCGAGGTATTATTGTAGCTAATTTTTTGGATCAGCAAGATGAACCCGTCACCAGTGGAGTACAAATTACGCCGCGCGACCTGCCGTGTACCTTTATATCTGTATCACCTATAAATGTACTAATTTCAACAAATAAAGATTAACTTTAACAAAAATCGTTTGTTATCATATATGCACATATCATGGGCAAAATACGCATTTTGCCCGGTCGTGTAAAAAAACAGTCGCGCCATAATTCTTTAACCAAACTACTTTCAGTTTATAAATTACGTAGGTCTACGCGGAAGATGCTATATTTTGACTCAACACACTTTCTGATGTGACTGAGGTACCTATTAAGTAAATTATTATAATATAAATATCAATTTGATCTTACAATACCTCCAAATGATCTTCAAAACAGAATATCATCGATAGGTAAGAGTCAGGAGCAGCCTTGAACCATTTATTCCGTATAGCTTGTGCTTAAGGCACGGGAATGAATATCTTCTCCAGGCTTTTGTTTCGACGTCGAGATGAAATTTGGAACAAAAAATCATTTATAATTCTATTTTGAATTCATGTTTTCGGTACTAGACGACATTTTTAGGAAGCAAACTCCACCGATTCCCGGAAACTCTCGCCGCGCTAAAGAAGGCGACGGAATTCAGCGATACTCCACTGGTGACTACTGCCTTGTGACGTCACATCTCAATCAAGATGGAGGCACTGTGTTTCAGCGCAACATGAAATTTTCCGACTTTCAAAACGTTTTAAAGTGCATACCCCAGATGCAGAAAATAAAAGTGACTATACTAATGTTTCTTTTTTAGGCTAAACTTTCAAATTCAGCAATAAAAAAAAATTAGTGCACTTCCCTATTGTGGATTAGTACAATTAAATTCATTTTTACACGTTCCATTTCCAGTCCATTTCATCGATTTCAAGCCTTTTAGGATACTACGATGGTGGGCATTGTAATTTTTCATCCCCATAAGTGACTCCGGGGTTGCGGATGCATAAAGGTCAAGGTTATTTGATCTCTTGAGCAAGCAGTTTTGGAGGAAGGTAGGAATGGGACAATGGAGGAGAGCAGAGTGCTCCATTTGTGACCAGTGTCCTTCGTTGTAATCAGAGGGAACGCCATCGCTTCCACCCCTAAAAGGTCTCATCTTCCCCTTTGCATTACGTCGTCCTTTCACTCACGTCCATCCGAAGCGTGCTGCAAGCGCTGACTTCCTGTTTGCACATCCGAGGCCGCCACGCCCTCTTCGACAACAGTCCGTGAAGGGTTCCAGAGGTGGACACGCTCCTTCTTAACACTTTAACGGGGCACGTGTCGCCGCCAAAGTACACCTTAACAACGCTCACGTCGCAAGCTCTTTTCGTGCCCTTCCTGCTTTACACCATACATTTGGTCAAAAGTTTCTCAGAGTGAGACGATACTGACGACGCGTCGTCAAAAAATAAACGTATTTTACTGTTAATGCGGGAGCAGAGATCATTAATGTATATAATAAACAACAAGGGGCCGATTACGCTTCCTTGTCGAGCACCTGATGTAACTTTTACAACATCAGAGCTAATTCCGTCAAGAACTACTTTTTGTTTACGATCACTGAGAAAGTCGTGTAACCAGTTTACAACTGTTTCGTTTAATCCGCATGACTGTAATTTGCATAAAAGTTTCTTGTGAGGTACCGTGTCGTAAGCTTTCTTAAAATCTAGAAATAATACGTCAACTTGTCTTTTCGATTCACCAGATTTTAGAACGTCGTGAAGAAAGAGGCGCGAAGAAAGAAGTGAGAAAGAGAGCAAACGTTTGGACTAGTTGTGTTCAAGGAGGTTTTAAATATCTGGTCTAAAATAAAAATAAAGTTTAGTCGTGGACAAAGTTCCGCCATCTTGGTTTGACAATTTTTGGACTCAGACTCCGACTGATATTTGGAGGTGGCTAAGTTTTGTTCTGAAAATGCACCACATTAAGTGAAAAATGCCGCTGTAATCATTAGTATTTCGCGGGTGATTGTCATACAATTTTTCTCATCATTTGCGATACTTCTATTGATGTATAAACTCTGTGTCTGTCCGCTACTTTACTGGTGGCGATATCCTTGAAAAAATAGCTTATTACTGTAATGGCTAATATCCATTGGCTATTATAAAATTCAATACCTGTATGAGGGCAGATAAATTACTGTTTTCTCTCGTAAAATTTTATTTTCATCCGAGATGGTTGTAGAACGTAACCGTGGTGATCGATAGTAATTTTTTACTGGGAAAAAATGTTTGAGAAATAAAATCGCGAAGCCTAACAATGGAGTGAGAAAAAAAGGTTTACATTGTGCGTTCCATAGTTTATTTTCATGTATTAACGAGATTATGGCCAAACATTTCACCAAATACTTGGCATTGGCCCTTATGTCAATGTTTCGGTCGAAGTGGGCGTGGCTTGTCCTACCCAATCACCACTATTCCGGCCACACTTTGCTCGAAACTAGTGGTGCCATCTCCAGATATTTGAAACCTCCTTGGGTGCGAACAATTAAGGTTTAAACATGATTATTTTCAGCTGATTGTAATTCAAAAAATTGCTACAGATTAAGTACTGAAGTATGGTTAAGAGAGCGTTTTGCCGAACAATCCCGGATTGAAACCCTGGGTGAAGCCTTTGGACGCTACCAAACAGAAGTTCTCGCGAAGCGAGGTGGCCCGAGGCCAGTGGAGTAGCTAAGGAGGCTCGGACCCCCTCGAAATATGAAAAAACACAATTACTTTGCTTCGTAATGGGAACAAAATATCGAAAAATCATGAATTCACAAAAGATTTCTTTGAATAATGAATTTTTTTCGATTACGAAAAGTGCTATGATTGGTTTAAAATCCTACATTTCGTACCCTGTTTTTCAAAATTATTCTTCCCTGGTTTTGAACCCCCCCCCCGGAACAATGGCTACCCCACTGTCCTAGGCATGAGGTTTGCAATCTTTCTCACTGGATATGTTTGACTTTGAGTTAACCTCCTTACCAACATTCAGCTTACTTGCTAATGATGCAAACATTATGAAGCATGCAGTGAGCTTTTGAAAATTTTGTGAGTGGAGAAGCTCATGAAAATTGATTCTGTATGTGAAGATTAAGGTTATAAGAGATGACAGAAAAAATTAACTGTACATTAAATTTTTATTTAATTACATTGTGTCGAAATTAGAGTCATCTGCATGGCAATCACGGAAACTGCCAATCGTCATGGTGGTAATGTAGATGGCGTTAGTCAAAACTAAACATTCACCCTGCTTCGACTGTTTCTTTTCTGACTTTTCCTCATAGCAATAAATAAATGTTGTCTCACTCATGAAGACTCTATTTTACAGTACTACGCTGGCCCTAGTAGTATCATCAATGTTGTAAATGTTGGACATTCCTCTCACCATACTGTATTAGACCTCACTGACTTTGGCAGTTATTAATGTGTATATAAACTTTTCAGTGAAAAACTTCCTGTAATATCATGGTATCTTTAATAATAATATGGTGTGTACAATTGAAGCCATAGTAAATATTATTTCACGGACATCTCGTTTTCCACATTTAAATCAGCATGAATTCATCACTAATCTTACTTTACCCGGTGATGCTTCTAGGAGATTTTAAATTTCTAGACTTCATTTTACAAGAGTGAAAATATTCTACTCAATCGTAATTATAGTGGCAGCTTTATATTTCACCATTAAACTTAAAACAGTACAAAAGAACGCGTAGTTTTAAATATTTCCCGAGTGTAGCAGAAAATGTAAACATTTTTGATGTTACTTAGAAGCAACATTGGATTATAATGGGTTAACACAGCTGAAGTAAGGCAGATTAAATAGTTACGTAGGCACCCAGTTCAAATACAGTGGAAGCATTGATGGGACATAAGGTGTGCCGATTTATTTTCATATGATAATTTCATAACGGTATGGTTAATATCCGCCTACATTTGAGGCTAATAACATCCTGGTTGTTACAAATAATCAAAACCATTATTCGACTCTCAGCATTTCATTCATTAAGGGAAAAAATTTTGAGCGTTAACTAATTCTGTTTTTTTTCTTAAGAAAATAATAGGAGAAAACAAATGTTGGATGAGTGCATTGACGGTGTTCAAGGTAAGTTTTCCTGGATATCACACAATTACTTATACCACTAATTTTTTTACAGAGCGCGACCCGGGTTTCAATTAATTATCATCATATTCAGGCGCAAATTATGATTTGTTTATCTTATTATTGTTGCCTAGTTACTCTATGAGTTTTAAAACGGACGCCAGAACAGGGGAAAATGATGGGTAAAGATATTCATCAATAAGAGTAATTTCCTGACTTTCAATAATTTTTAAAATTTCTAACTGCTCCCTAGAGTCCCTAGAGTAATTGTGTGATATCCAGAAAAACTTAGAATAGAATATCACAAAGTTAATCAAGAGTTAGTGAATTTTGTTGTTCAAGGTTTATTCATTCAGTGACCACTAGAGAAACCAAAAGCAAGCGTTTTAAAGCTACGGGCAATCCCAAGCGCGCATGTCGCAAGTAGGCACTCTACCAAGGCAGATTGCCTTTATATTTCTGAACTCATTAAGTAGAAGAGAGGTTTTACGTTTAGTCTATAAATTGCTTCTCTAGTCTACAGATAAAAATACTTATAACCCCTATGAAAAATTGTATAAACCTGTTTCAAAATTTTATACAATTTATACAATTGCCATGGCAATTGTATAAATTGTGTAAAATTTTGAAACAGGTTTATACAATTTTTTCATAGGGGAATGCATAGAAATAGAGAAAGAAACTGTAAAATTTCTGCCACTTAAGGTGGTGTAAAAAACGTAAGAAATAATTAGTATTTTGCCGTGACGTTGCTCGCAAGCTTACCAAAAACTCGTGAACGTGAATTTAAATCCGTATTTTATTAGCATCGATATGATATTCGGGCTGAGTTGAGTTCGGTTACATTCCCTTTAAGGCCGTTAAAACAGTATCGAAATCCGTGAAGCGGCCTCCCAGTCGAAGCGGAAGGTTTGAGCGCAACCATCGGAAGTTTTCTCCGTTCATAGGGATTGCTTTCGATCTAATCTTTATCCTACGATAGCCCTAGTTGCTTCTCAGCTCAGAACTTTTCCTCGGCTATCATGATTACAGTTTTTATATGGGCATAGTTTGTGTGGGTTTGTTCGGATACGACATCATATAACCTTGTTTGCGTTCCAGTATCGAGCGAGATTGATCGTGTGGAGAGAAAGGTGTGGATGATCCATGCGTTTCAGGCTCAAGAGATGGGCAGCGATTAGCCCCGAGTTTTTATCACCCGATCGAAGAAGGGAATGGGTAAAGTGCCTAAGGGACTCTCGCTACTTCAACAGAGGATAAGTAATGGAGGAAAATGCTCGGTATCCCATATAATAGAGGTGGTAAGTTAACCAAAGTGCACCGGGCTTAATCAGGTTTTAGAGCTCCAATTTCCCGCTTACCTATAGGATATGGGTTCGATCTTTTTCATCGGTAAATTCACTTTGATGGCAAACTCCAAAAAAAGCGATCAACATTTTTTTTCTTTTTCGCGGATTCATATTTAATTACAGTAATTTTGCGACCTTGGATACACAACGATGACATTTGGACAGCGAAATATATGTTACTCTTAGTCGTGAACAAAAAGGGATGGCATTGTGGGGTGGTATGTATCCTTGGATGAGAAAGGCCATGTAAATGATACTTTAAGCTATTGAATACACCTCAGATGTGAGGGAATTCCTGAAAAGGAGGAGTCATCTTACTGTTGAAAATGTTGAAGTCAAGAAGTAATTTATTAGGACTTATTTTTTAAATATTCTTCTTTGTGGCTGTGAGTCACTGCTGTGGAGTGATCAAGGTCGGAAGCTTTCGAGATGTGGTGTTATAGAAGAAACATGATATCAAATGGGTCCATTGAGTAAGTGATGCGGAAGTTCTAATTGTAAGCAGGGATAGAAATCAAAATATAAACGAGAGAAAAAAACCAGTAAAAATTCAATAGTTAAGTCGGGAGCGAAATGTAGAAACGAAGCAAAAAGAATTAAACCCGAGGAGCTAAACTCAGGGTCGAAACGAAGTCGGAGTCAAAACTACTTCGGGTCGAAAATGAACTAATCCTCTGGGACGAAATGAATTACAGATAATGTTTCGCACCGCACATGCTTCACCTCTAACCGTTTCTTTTCGACCCACACACCGAGTACGAAGTATGGTTTAATGAAGTAGAGGTTCGGCCTACCGAAACAGGAAGGTTTGATGAAAATTGTCGTTGAAGGACTGGTGGGAAGGATGGAAAGCAGAGGTAAGCCACAAATGAGATGCGTGGAGTAGACGATGAACAGAATTATATAGGTGTTAAAATTTGGCCAATAGGAGAACTGAATGGAGAGCTTCGTCAAGCCTATCTTAAGATTGATGACTAATGATGATGAGAATATGAATATCGCTATTTGGTAAATAGGGTGATGGGTGCGTAGATACTATATTAGTCAGTGCAATATTTCATTTGTTATTTACAGATAAATCCTCCATATAATGCAAACACAAGGTTGATGAATGAAATTTGCGCTAAATTCTAAATAAACTACTGAATATAGTTTTCACAGATAATGACATAGAGTAAGTAAATTTTAACGACCTATAAAGTAAGATACGAAAGTTAGAAGGTGATACAGATGCTCCGTACAACGACCCGTTCACCCTGTGGAAACTCACCTCCGCCATCGAAGACACCAGGAACACCTCGCCAGGGTTGGACGAGGTACATAATGCATTCCTCCGTAATATTCCGAAAAAGGCATTGGACGTAGTTCTGCTCACTTTTAACCAACTTTGGGTTGATAGGGATTTTACATCGTCATGGCGGGAGTCACTAGTGGTACCTATCCCTAAACAAGGAAAAGAAAAAGCTGACCCGAATAATTACAGACCTATTTCCCTCACAAGCTGCCTATGTAAAGTCATGGAGAGAATGATAAATCGGAGACTCATGTGGTGGCTGGAAAGGCAAAAGCTTCTCTCAAACATTCAATGTGGCTTCCGCCGAGGTAGATCCACATTAGATCACCTCGTCCGTGCAGAAAATTTTATTCAGGAAGCCTTCCTCCTTCGACAGCATGTCGTAGCAGTATTTTTCGACCTAGAAAAGGCGTATGACAGAGTCTGGCGGAGGAGAATTTTAGACAGGCTTCATGCGTGGGGTTTTAGGGGGAACTTGCCGATTTTTATTCAAAACTTTTTAACCGACCGAGTTTTTAAGGTACGAACAGGAAGGCATCTCTCACAATTTTATTCACTTGACAATGGCATACCCCAGGGCTCAGTTTTAAGCGTGACTCTCTTCGCCATTGCTATTGACGACGTAGTCGACTGTATTCAGGAACCGGTGATGGGATCTCTATTTGTAGACGACTTGGCGATATTTTGCCGTTCGTCTAGAGTTGCAACAGCAGGACGGCAGTTGCAAATTACTCTCAACAGGCTGAACGTGTGGTCCAAGCGAAACGGATTTCGATTCTCTGCGGAGAAAACTAAGTGCCTGCATTTCCACCGTTTGCGTGGGATTCATTTCCCACCAAACCTTCGCCTGGGCAATGCTGTACTCCCTTTCGTTGAGTCATATCGCTTCTTGGGGATGATATTTGACCGACGGCTAAACTAGCGTGAACACACAAAAGACTTGCGGGAGAGATGTCTGAAGATTTTAAATATTTTACGGTTTTTAACTGGAACGACTTGGGGAGCGGATCGCTCCTCAATGATTTTACTGTACCGCGCACTAGTTCGCTCCAGATTAGATTACGGGTCCATAGTCTATTCGTCTGGACGTGACTCCTACCTGAAACTACTATCAACCGTACACCATGCTGGCCTGCGCTTGGCAACTGGGGCTTTCAGGACGTCACCCATCCTGAGTTTGTGTGCTGAAGCTGGAGAACCACCTCTCGAAACGCGACGGAAGTTTCTAATGTGCAACTACGCTGCAAAAATTTTAGCGACGAGAAATCACCCAGCGCATAATGTCATTTTCAAACCACGATTTTTAGAAATATTTAACCGTCGACGGAAAGTCACCACACCAGTAAACGTACGGCTAAGAAACTTTTTAGACGAATGTCCGTTCAACGTTCCCGTATTATTCCCCGCTACTACTTCTAGACTACCTCCATGGGAGAAGACGAGACCGTTATGCGATACGCAACTCCACAGACGTCTCAAGAGTTCCACCTCGGCCGCCGAGTTCAAGCAGCTCTTTAACGAATTCTTAGCCCTCAACCCAGAGTTAATTCCCGTGTACACGGACGGGTCGAAAACTGATTCGGCGTGTGCATGTGCCGTGGTCTCAAATCACCACGGTGTCTTCAAGCGGAAGCTCAGCCCTCTGTGCGGTATTTTCACGGCTGAATTGATTGCTCTGTGGATGGCCCTTCAGGGAATCCATCAAAATGACACACCTTATGTCATCTGCACTGACTCAATGAGCTCTCTGCAGACCATACTCCGTTTCTCTCCGTCGCATCCCATTGCAAACGAAATTCATGTTGCCCTCCACTCCCTCCAAATGAGGGGTGCGAAAATCAGTTTCATGTGGATACCAGGGCATATGGGAATACGCGGAAACGAAAAGGCAGACAGAGCGGCGAAAGAGGCTCTATCCGATATAGAACGCAATACACTGCCAGTGCCTGCAGGTGATCTCCAGGTAGCGTGGAAGAGAATCGTTCTAAATCAGTGGAAAGAACGCTGGTGTTCCCAAACGGGGAACAAACTCCGTAGCGTGAAACCTGACGTGTCAGAGTGGGCCTCTTCGGTCAGGAATACTCGGAGAGAGGAGGTAGTCATCACACGACTGAGGATAGGGCACTGCGCCACGACTCACTCCTATCTATTCACAGAAGAGAAAATCCCGCCTCATTGTGAGGAATTTGACTCTATAATCAGTGTGAGACATATCCTGACGGAATGTGACCTATATCGGGTATTGCGATGTAGGATGAACCTTGTTGGAGGACTAAACGACATGCTTCGTGACGACCCTGAACGTCTTAGTCGGGTAATAAAATTTCTGAAAACTATTGGTCTGCTGAATGAAATCTAACCTCGTTACACAATTTGTATTCACGCACACACCTTTCTCACCTATTATTTTATATTCCGAGGAAATAAATGTCCAGATACCTTCAGGTTAAGGTTTATGACGTGATCCTCCCAAAATGAATCTTTACGAATGGAATGATGCGGTGCAAAATGACCTAAGATGTCGACGCACCCTAAAAACAATAATAACTAACTAACTAACGAAAGTTAGCAGGCGATTGCTTTGTACCTTGCAAAATTCCAGATTTTTCGTCCAAAAGATATATAAACAAGCATAACAACGTCGAAACTGACTTAAGAACAAATTAAAGTTAACCAGTATGGATAAAAATGTGTAATATATGTTTCCTGCAAGTTTCAACTCAATACTTAGAACGGTCTGCCGGTAACTGGATTAGGAATGTAAACTCGGAAACGCCAAGTTACTAGCCGAAATTTAAGGAAATAATTTTTATAACAATTGTTATGAACAAAATCGACAACTATTGTCACCACTAAACGTAGCGACCCTTTCTGCTTCAGAATATATTTTCAGGCTGGTGGAACGAGCAAATTCAAAAAATTGCAAAAAATTCTTCCTCGCCATCTGGTTAATTCTTCCAGAACTACATAAAAAATATACACGATTTTTGTACGTGCGGTGATCTCTCTATATATACTTACTCTATGATAATGATTAGTATCATTTGAATAAAATGCTGTCTGTTTTACCTAATTTTTCTTTTTTTCAGCATAGGATATCACGATTGAAGGCAAAATTGTTAACAAATTCTTCTTTAGTGAACGAAGAAAATTTTTTCACAATCAAAAAACATCTGTCACTTGTAATGTGTTGATACCTTTCTTCGAAGGCCTCGGTCAAAATTGGCGCACATTTCACCATTTTATTACTTCCCCATCCCGTTAAAAGGAGATGATTATCTTGGTTAAACCGTGGGAAAATTTGAATAAACCATTTGCGCGATTATACCTGACTGATTTTGAAATGAGGAGTAGATTTTCGTTCATCTATGTAATTAATTAATATAAGTGCAGCAACCATCCACGGTCAGGCTTGTAGATTTTTATTAGGTAATAGGTAAATAAGTATGAAATGTTGCTTCCAACTGAGAAAATTTTCTTATTTCAACTCCTTTTTTGAATTTAAGCCACTAATCACTACCGGAAAGCATTAATTTATTCAATAAATATCTTAAATTTTTACAGTATACTACATTTTGAACCATAACTGTATGTATTATCCTTATGGCATGTTATTAAGTGACAAACGTGACGTGTTGTAGTGTTTTGTTTTTCGCATGCAAGGCGAACAATTTGTCTCGGATATGGAAATGACACTATTGTGAGTGAGAATTTTTTGTACCGTTTTGATTGATTTACAGCTCGTTGCGTTGGGACAAGGAAAACGGATAGTTTTTTTTTAATGTAGCTGATTGTGAGTACATGATTATACCCTGGTCTATTTCCTGAGCTTGGAGGTTACGTGAAACCCATCTCAACTATCAAAACACCCCGAGGGATAATGGTTTTAGATTTTATGTATTTATATTGCATCGATAAGAGCCGCATCTCTCCTAGTTGTTGAGCTGGAGAAAGGTTAAATGTTGGATCCCTGGAAATTGGGCGACTGTTTCTCCTACCTGAGGAGAAAGGGATCATTTTTTCTCTAAGTCATTATGCCCTTAGGCAACGGAGGAGTCTACGAGATCCTTTCAGCACTTGTCAGTTGATATTCGTAATTATAGGGTCTAGAGCGACGGAAAATCTTCGCAGCCTCACCAGCAACGTGTAATCTATCTCACCTTTACTGTGAAGTTTTCCCAGGGTGAGGTGTTCAGGCTTCTGTTATGTGTCGTTTACCTACACCTTTCTAATCGCCTCAGTGTTGGTTTTTTGATGGAAAAATAAATAACTACCACGTCTAGATGTTAACGCTTACGGTTTCCTCAGATATGATCGTAGGTAATCGAGGATTCTCCTTTGAAGCTTTTTTCCCTGGAGTCAATTTCTACTATGGCCCTAAGGGCTTGGTGCGAGTGAGAATTCCGTCTCTTGCCTATCGTGTGATTAATTCGTATCCATATCCTATTGAGAAGTCAGCTTTTTTGTTACTTAGGGAATCGGGCGTTGATGTTGATGGTACGTCGTATTTTGTAAAGAGCGAAGCTGAAAAGGAATACGTAAGACTCAAGTGTTGCCTGAGTTATACAGCATATGCCGTTGTGTATTCATATTGAGAGCAAATATTAGGACCGGGGTAGAAATTTTCCCGAAAATTTATCTCAAGGGAGTGATATTTTCCTTCTATGTTTGACTACTCGAAACGTATTGTGTTTAAATTCTATGGAATAATAATAGAAAAATTCACGAAAATATCCTGCGTATTTATGAATATCCCACCTTAGGGCATCAATTCTACTGTGTAAGTTTATGGACTGGTGTATTTCGTTTCCATATAATTTATGCAAAGTCATCTCGACCTACTATTAATTTCGAGAGTTGAATGTAATGCACACTGGCATCTTTCACTCGCCATGAAGGATGGAGAACCTGGATTGAATGACGTACAATTTTGTACTATTTATTATTTTTTCTACATCAGTCGATTGTACTCGAAGGATTGTCAGCCTAAGTAAGCAAGCGTTTACTCAGAAAGACGACTTTTTAACTCATTATGCTATTGCGGTGAGTTTTTTAAAAGAATGTTGGTTATTATTCTTTAAGCCTAACTCAAACTTCAACGAAGTAGCTCTTTCTATATTCTCGTTTAATAAATCTCTATTCTGAGGGTAAATTAATGCGCCAACAAGCCCAGACCACTTTAAGACTGAAACTATGTTATAATTCTATTACTTGGAATAAAATCATTTTTCTTTCTTGCGCTCTTCAATTTAACCGCTACTTGAATTTTCAGTCTGCATCGTAAACAAATATACCTAGCTCAATCTCCGGAGACGCGTTGTTACTCCTCTTTTCTGAAGATTTTCTCGTTACTGCTTCTTTTGAAGCAAATAAAAACCGTCATGTGTGTTCGCATCGCATCGCATAAATTGCAACTAGCGGAGCCCTCTCTAAATATCTGTATCTGGTGGTTTGAGAATAAAATAAAATAAAAAAAATTGAGATTGAATATGAGGAGTATATGGTAAAGCCGACGGGAAATTTTTTCAGTGAATTCGTCGTTTAATAGGTCCACAAATTTATATTTTTTAATGTGCTTACGTATCGAACGAATATTATGCAGCGAATTCAGGTTGTCCATTGTTTGTAGCCACAAACCTTGTGTGTTAGAGATTTGTTCCCTGTTGTGCGTTGTTGTAGCTAGTACTTAGAAATTATTATGCTAAATTAGTTGGAAGCTGGAGTGAACTTTTCAGTCTACATGTTAGGAGGCCTCCATATACCACAATGATAAAAGTAAAATTGTATTTCTTTATTTTTCGTTCACCATATCACTCAACTATCTGTTGGATAACATGTTTGAAACAGTTCTATCTAGTTTGATCTATTTCCCCACCTGCTAGTCGTTTGGGACTGACATAATCATTCTGTTTTACATCTCTCATTCTCCGTGTCATTGCTTCGTGTAACTCATCACACTCCTTAATTTAACGCTATTCCTTCCAGCGATTTTTTCACTAGAATTTTCGCGTCTTATGATATGATGGTAGGTCGTCCCGTCTTCTCCTTTTAAGGCATGAATTTACCATGCGATAATACTCGAAGGTCCTTCATTCGATACGGAACTGCGTTAAGTTTTTGGCTTCTCTATGGTCTGAGCGGAAGTATTTCCATTGCATTGGAGGATTCAATGCTCACACCGCACCGGATCAACAGAAGAAGAAATAGAGTCGGCTTTCGGGCTCATCGGAAATCCTTTCACTGGAGTGAGGCGTGAGTCCCATACGGCTTCTTCCGTATCGGCAGCAGCGATGGAAAGACGACAGATAAAGGGCGGAAGGGGGTTGCGGCAACCAGAGGAACCATAATATTTGTATACGCCCCCAGGAAAAGTAATAATAACTGTGGAGAGTGACGAAAGGAATGCGCGCAAGGATGAGGAAGAATGTCCCCTCCAGCTGAGGAAGGAAAAGGGCCAAGTCTTTCGCCTTTTTATGTGCGTTAGCATTGCTTGCGTGTTCGAGGGGTTGTGGAGAGGTTAAGGGAGGGAGGTTATGGTTGGCAGGGGGTGCGACTAGAGAGAGGCAGCTCAAGGGTGGAAAGTTATATTTACGTGTTTATTTTTCCCGAAGACCGTGAGTGTTCGTTGTGGAAGACTCCCAGTTCGGAAGGCGACGTCCCTTCGGTGTTTCAAATTGAAACCGTTTGTTTTCCCATTATTTATCCTCCCGGCAGGGATGCTCCCTGAAGTGTCAGGCGGGCTAGGGTGTACATCTACATACTACCCCGCAAGCCGCCGAAAGGCGTGTGGTAGGAAGTGTTAGGACGCCAGCCTTATAAACAGAAAAAGGAACAGCGAAATTACAATTAGAATTTATTAAAGTCTGTAATGATTCGGGGAAAAACGAATTCCCATATCCATCCGTTCGCCGAAATTTCTCTCTTAATTTATCTCTTTTGTCGGACCTGGGAATGTAGTTGGGCTCTAATATTATGTTCTCCGCGTCGCTGTTTAGGATATCTATTCTCAATTATTCAAGCAATCTAAGCCTAACACTCAGCCTCCGAGTCTCCAAGGGCTCCCAGCCTAATTCGCTTACCACCTGGGTAACGTTATCTGCACGCCCGTGGCAGTTTTTGACGAAACGCGCAGCCTTCCATTGTATTTTATTCAGTTCACGGATTAAGTCTTTCTGCACCGGGTCCCATGTGCTCGCTACGCATACAAGGTGCGGTCGGACGAGTGTAAAGTCGGGGAGGCCGATAGGTTATTGAAATGAATATCAAGCGATTCTTTCTATAGTAATTAAAATAGACCGGGACTAGCCACGGTGATAACTTCACGGAGTTACCCGCAATGCGCAATTTGTGAGAAAAATCCACGAAGGAAAAACAATTCATTTTTTGTGCTTTGCATTTGAAACCGGTTCATAATTCAAAAATCCCATCAAAACATCCTATCTCTCTATACATGTTGTTGTATTTATGAAATCAATTGGTTCATCAGTTTTGTGGAGTATGCAATACGGTCCAGATAAACACGTAAGACGCTACTATTATAATTAGATTTTTTTATCGAATTAATTGATGCGAATTGGATGATGGCTACCTAATATCATCGCCGTCAAAGTATATAGTTGTAAGCTATGTTCCGAGATGTATGAGTAATACAAGTACGCTTCTCTAGAAGATGTCGCAATTTTTCTCCCAAGGACGGTTCGTGGGGCGTTTTCTTTTAATGCTCCAAACTATTGGTGTTGAAGACGACTGTTTCCCATACTTAATTATCAGTTATATTGTTCCTAAAGCTCAAATCTGAGTTGCTACGCCATTATCCATGTGCTCGGTATTAAACTGGGGGCTCAGCAATATCATGTTTCATTTTGATACTTGGCTAAATGAGGAACAAATATCAATTCTGTTATGGCGTGGAAAAAAAAGACATTCCCTTATATTAGTCAACAGCCCACGAGTCCGCAAACCATCTTCAGATGTTTTTGGTCTACTTTTAAATTAAGCAGGCTTCGTGTAGGATATATGAGCGATGATTACTATTCAGGGAAATAATTTATGCGACTACTTTAAGAAAAAAAACATCCTCAGAGGAACGATCGAGAAAAATAAAGACGTAAGTAGTTAAACCCCAGCAAAAAGTTAAGCCACTCAGCTGCTGCTTTATTTCTCCTTTTTATGCTAGTTCACAGACTTTTCCGTTCATGAAAGGAGATTGTTAATTTATGGGATTTTTCGCATTTATCCCCTCTCCTGTTTCTGGGTCAGCCATAGGTTGTTGGCCGTACAGAAAAATTGGATATTGTGCAGATGTGGGTTCCATGTGTGGCCATATCCTACTGACCTTCGACTGTCATTCAGGTTGCCCTTATCTGCAAGTCCCTGGCAGAATGTTTGTTGTTATCCCCAAGTATTGTCTGTGGCGGTGTTTAATAGCTCCCTTGCGCCTGGCAACCGGCTGACGGGGTGATAGCCCTCTTGCCCGTTTTTTTTATTCTCCCTCACCCTCGGCTTGATGTTTCCTCCGGACCGTTTTTTGTCGCATTACAAACGAGTTAGGATTCACGGGACACCATGGTGTCTGTTTTCTCTCTCCATTCCCCCGAACACGTGCGTTAAATACAAATTCCTTTGGGAGTTGGAGTGAGAATAATCTGTTTCCTGTTAACCCAGTGTAATGCTACGTTAAGCCAATAGTCGTACGGAACCTAGATCAAAATATGGGGCTATAAAGAAGAAACATTTGTCAACCTCATGTGAATAGCGAATGGGAATTACGTACTGAATTTTACGACGACGCTGGGTATGATGTGCCTACCTGGGTATTTCATGTCCGAAACTGAAAGAAACGTCGCAGCATGTGAGATCCAACTGATTGGTTCAAAACCGCTTCCTTAAAATGTGTCGGGATTTAAATTTTTACTGATTTACTAGCCGATGAAATAGTTAATCCTTTAGGGAGTGTTAGTCATAGCTGCTTTGATTAGTGAATGATTTTATCCTCTTGGTTTCTGAGAAAAAGCGTATTAAATTATAGAAAAATGTCTCCGTGACAAGATATGTCTCTTAGATTCCGGCAACTCTCCAATATTTAAATAGTCTCATATTTTGGGCGGGGAAGTGATAGTATGAATGATAGTTTGACAACGGTACATAAGAAGCCACTGCAGTCGTGAATCGAGTCGCGCTCTCTCTTAGTTTTATTTCAAGGTTTCCATGAGCCTCAATGATCTCAGTGAGAGTGAGATCATTGAGGCTCGTGAGGATCATTTCCAGTGAGAGTGATGAAGATGCATCACTCTCACTAGGCTTGTGTTATTTCTGGATGTATCGCGTGTTAAATCGAAATTAGTGATCAATTTGACTACGAAATTCTATCATCGGACTTAAACAACGTTCATTTGTGGAGCCAAGAGTGGGGACTCGAACTTAATCTGAGCAAATGTATGACGGTACACTTCTTGCGGAATTCGTTCAGCTATAACCATGTTTATGCAGTGGGTGGTATTAACATAAAGGCAACAGACGAAGTGAAGTACCTGTGAGTTGAGATAACCTCGAACCTCTCGTGGAGAACACATATAAGGAATATTTGCCGAATAGCCTCGAAGAAATTAGGATTTGTAAAGCGTATTGTGGGAAAATTTTCGTATGGGAAAGTAAAAGAAAGGTGTTATTTCACACTCGTCCGACCGCACCTTGAATTGCAGCGAGCGTATGGGATCCGGGGCAGAAATACTTCATCTGCGAACTGAATAAAATACAAAGGAAGGCAGCGCGTTTCGTCAAAAACGGCTACGGACGTACAGACAGCGCTGCAGCGTTACCTAGATGTAACGCGAATCAGGCTGGGGAAGCCGCTGGAGACTCGGAGGCTGCGCGCTAGGGCTAAGATTACTCGAACAATTGAGAATGAATATCTTTAAGAGCGACACTGAGAACATAATATTAGAGCCACAATATATTTCCAGGTCCGATAGAAGCGATAAATTAAGAGAGATGTTTTGCAGAACGGATAGATGTAGGAATTCGTTTTTTCCCCGAACCTTAAAGGACTTCTTTTTAGTTGGCGAGAAAAACGCTGTCTTTAAATGTTTAAATTTATAATATTATTATGTATTAGAGATTATAAGATCTATCAATTTCATAAAAGCTCAATGCTAATCCTCGCAATTACAGACCTTGTACTGATAAATATTGAAATTGCATTAGATCGTATTGCACTCATCACCGCGCCGCGGACATTTTTGAAAACCGATAAAAATGCGACCGAAGTGGCAACAGAAATCATCCTTCTACTGGATGGAATCGGGCCTACCCTTGATCATTGCGATGTTGACGACCGTGATCGATGAAAAACTCAACCGTCAACTGTCTCTTTCCCGTCTCCCCGCGGCAGAGGGATGTCAGATTTTACGGCGCAGCGGGGTGGGACGCAAGACGAGGTGGTAGAAGGGTTGTAAAAGGAATATGGAAGGGAAAAGGGCCCATCCACTCGAAGAAGGGGTTAATTAACGTTCGGAAATCCCTGAGCAGAAGCACTCTCACTGATATACACCCTCTCTCGCTCTTGTCTGTCTTCTCAAGCCTCGTTCCCTTGAGAGAGCACGACGGGCGAGTAAATTTTAAAGGGGAGGGAAGACGTTCCGTTTGCTGAGTCTATCTGGATTTCCCTGAGGGTGAGGTTGTTACACTCACTGACATTTCGAAGGCTTTCCTCCGACGTTCCCTTCGTGATGTTGATCATCAACACCCTGATTCGTTTTCAGCGTGGAAAAAAACGAATGTGTGACTGTTATCCGGTCTTCATCACAGTAACAGGTTCAATTTCTCTCCAACGTTACGAGTCTCATTTGGGTCCTCATCCTTAAGGTTGCTCGAGATAAATCCAATGTGTTTATATAGGATTCAAGCCCCGATCACTGCTACTTAACTTGCCATTATTTGTTATGAAATAAATAAATTGGTGACATATTCCTTCTGCCAGAGCTCAAACTCATATCTATAGTGAAATTGGTTCTAGAGGACTTAGTATATTTTTAAATCTCTATCCATAGATCAAACCTATACTAAAATGTTATCTTCAATACTACGAGCTAATTTTAAGAGACATTTAGCTTTTCTTTAGTGTCTTGCCTGTCTTACTTTAAGATTTAAGCCCCGTTCACAGCAACTTTACTTTGCACGACTTGTTATGAAATAAACAAATTAATTGCATATTCCTTCTGCCACAGTTCGAACGCGTATCAATCGTAAAATTTAATTTAAGAGGATTTAATTTATTTTTAAACTCTTTCCATAGATTTAACCACTAAGATAATGCTATATTCCATGCCACCAGCTAATTCTAAGAATCATATTGGCTTTTCTTTGGCAATGACTATCTTACGTCGTATTACGCCATCTTAAGTTCTTGTGAATCAGCAAAAGTTCTTTTTGAGTTTTCAAAGACGTAGTAATGCCAAGATAAGTCAAATTCAAGTTTTGGTGGACATGGATTTTGTTTTTTTGCAGAAACTTGTTTGGACATTTGTATCAGATTTCAGTTTAAAGGTAGACTTAATTTTTTAAATTAAATTCCGAATTTCCTACGTGTGACGTTAGGTTGTGTTACAAATATGAAACATTGGAAATTTAGTTGAGAAAATATTGGTTCAAGAATTGCAGTTTTTCATTTGGTATAGAAAACAAGAAAATAAGTTTCATCATGATATAAATAAAAAATGGTTGGCGGTACAACATTCAGCTCCAATATCGCCCCCTACAGTCTGTCAAGGGCTTTTTTGTATATCATAATCTCCATCGGGACAGGGATGAAGCCGAGACATATGGTTGCTCATTTTCTTAAGAGATTCCTCCTTCTTTCCCCTTGTCTTCTGTACCCATCGTTTCTCCGAGAGAGGAGCCAGGAAAGACGCAGTGACTCTATTGAAAAGAAGTCATTGATATTATTCAAAGGGCTGCGGTTCAAGAGGACTTGAGAGATATTGATTGAGAGCATGAGTTAATTATGGAATCTCTTCTCTGTTTTTAAGTTGTTTCGTTGGGTTGGAACTCATTTTTGTGTTTCGTTTATTACAAAATTATAATGTTTTCTTTTAAAACTCAGTATTATTGTGCAGACTTTTTCATCGTCGGAGCAGAGCCAACGATGATTAGCCTATTAAATTCTCACCGGGAAAAAATGAATTTTCGTTAATCGGTGTATTGAGGTTCTGTTTCTTTATACCATAAATTATAACACTGCTATATATGTGATGATTGCTGCATGTACAATTATTTTATCATTATCTGTTACTATCGTATATTATTTACCTTTGAAAGTTGCTTAGTTTCGATGAATTTTTTTTAGCTGGACAGAGATTCAACATAGCTGTAGCATAATCTGTGCTAGATAGGTCACTAAGATGATAGCACAGCCATGATACTATTTATACGTTAATTAGTAGTACTACAAGCACATTTGTATTTAAATCTGGGTTTATTTGAAATAAATAATTGAGAAACTGTTTAACTTTTATCCTGAGTTCGGTGAACTTATTGCTCATACATTAATATACTTACAATTACACCAACATAGGTTTTATATAAAATGTAGTAAAGTTATATTTTTGAATGATATGTATCCGAGGGTCTTGGTCTCCATAACTTTTCTCCGTAGGCAGATTGTACTATGAAAGTAAATAGTTATCAGAGGACTTTTCACATGCATGGGCGTCATAAATATCTTGAATGTAGACCGCTGTAATCCCGACCTATTTCTGGACTCACCTTATATCTCTGACGTCAATATTGCTTTAAGGTGGACTTCGGTTGAGATGCTTCGTTTATCTCCTGGAAAAACGTTTAAAATGACTCTGCTGGCGTCTGAATCGAGATTCCTAGGCATGTAAGTCCGTATCTTAAACTCACTTGAAAGAGCAATGCACATATTTCGGGACCCAGGCATTTTGAAGCTTTTAAACAGTCGGAAGGAGTAGTCGGGCATTGTTCCCGAATGTAAGCGAGAAGACTTTATCAACACCTTAGGGCCATTTTCTTCTGTAGGCCAGGGATGTTTGAGGAGGAGGAGGAGCAGTGGAACCGACATTATAATGATTTAAAGTTTGGTTTTCGAGTGAAAGGGAGTCTCGCGGAGCTATGGAGGTTTGTGGGGACGGGGGTGGAAGAATTTAGAGGAGGACGGAGAAGGTTATATACACTCGGATGGAGTTGGCGGTGGTGTTAGGTCTTTGAAGTTGTTCCCTCGGGAAGCTGCTCCCCTCCTTAGTTTTCTCCTTTCTTCCCAATTCACCGTCTACAAGTCGAAGAATGGGAATGTAAGACCATTTTCCCCAGTTCTTCATGATTTTATATCCAGGTGGGGTTCAATTTTTAAATGAAATTATCGCTTTTTTATTCATAAATACATGCATACGATGTTAGGATCTCAGTTTGATTACTGATTAATGAAAAATTCCGATCTGGTGCGTTCAAATGTGGTTGGCTACTTGAGATTTCTTGGTCGGAGAGAAGAAAGCAATATTGGAACTAAAGGAAATTCTAGGGGAAGCGGATAGGATTCCGAATGATTTCTGGGTTAAGTATTCGTCACTGTGGTAAACAAATATCGTCGGGAATCCAAAAGCTATTTCCCCAATTCTTCCTAAGATCCTATCCTGGTGAGATGAAATTTTAAAATGAAACTATCGATTTTTATTCAACTACCACCAAATCACGCCTGAATCGGTTGAACTTCTATCTGAGATTCAATCCAAAGGAAATTCAAGGAGAAGCGGAAAGGATTCTAAAATTCTCTCGCAATGTCCACCTTTTCGTTAGATTGTTGGCATGCAGTAAATAATGCAGTCTTCAGATTTGGAAATTTCAAGATCGGTATCGTGACTTTTATCGTATGTTTAATATGACCACCATGCCACGAAGACACTTTTGCCAAGATTTATGTAACCATGGCTTACAATTTTCATTCATGGCCGTTGTGTGTCGTTTTATTGCGCAATTCTCGGCTTGGTATTCCTTTCGCCGCCAGAGAGCATCGGAAATTATCACGGCATAAGCTGCTATATTTCAAATCTCAGGGAATCTTTTGCTTTAGCGCTTTAGGGAAAGGTTTCCTAATAAAACGATGATTCACGAGGGGTTTTATGCTCAGGGTGTGTTTTCTTCTTTTCTCTGCGGTGGCTTACTTTCTCTTTCGCCAAGCCCTACGTTGGTTACAAACATCTCCGTGAAAATTTTTGGCTCTCCCTCTCAAAACCTTTGCCTCAAAGTGTCGTTGAAGTTGCAGCCTTGGCGCTTTCATTCGGTGGAAGGAGGAGAGACGAAAGTAGATGGGAATAGAAGCAAATTTTACTGTGGACTCTACCTCATCCCGAGCGAAATCTTCTTTGAGCAACATTCGGTTGAAACTCGTTATCTAAATGCTTTTAAATGTTTTCACTAATTTCCCCCATATAGTGCCACTGACGCCGCAAATTTTCCCCTGCGGTCTACACTTCCTGACGTGGGTGTCGCGTCCCTTTCGATGTGAAAGTAAAGTACCTTAAAGGTAAAATAAAAGTAACACTAAAACCTGTGAGAGTAATTGCATGTTGCATGGATTTCGAATCTATCACGGGCCAAAATTTTTCCAATCTTTTCAGGTTTGTGTGGTGAAATTTATCAAAATCTTAGAATTGCACGTAAAGGGTGAGTGAGAGACTTCAAGGAAAATTAATATTTAGGAATACCGATGATTAGGAATTTTAAGATGCTCTAACAGCCGTAACGTATACGCATACGAATTCCTTACAGCTGTTGGAGCACTTCATCGTACAATTCCTATCAAGGTCTTAGAGCTCTAATCCTTATATTCACCGATTTATTACATTTTACCTGTGTATAAATTAACTTTACTTGAACTCCTGCCATCATTTTCAGTATGAGCAATTAATTTTTCATCTAACTTGACTTGTTGATTGCCTGTAGTATGTACCACCAAAAAAAACGTTAAATATTATATTTTTCCCACGGAGAATTGTTGATCTTGAGCCTTGCGCAGAATTTATGCGTTGCTTGCTATAAGTAGACTTATCTCTTTCTTTTTAATCACGCTGAGTGTATCATAGTCCCCTCTCTCAAACACATCGAGTGGCTCACGAGGTTTAATGACGGTATAGAAATATATTTTTAACCCGTATCTCCAAATCGACGGGTGGCATAAACTAGTTATGAGTCGATTCCAAATTCCACCGATTCTAGGACTCAGAATCGATCACCTAAGTCAATTCCGATTCCATCGATTGCATGAAGATAATATTTTGAAAATAGACTCTAAGCTTGGGGCACAAAGGCCGACTTTCTCCCGAACCATTGTGCACTTCACATCATTAAGCTTACAATTTATGTCTGAAACATTTAAAGTGTTTATTATTTTATTAAATCCGTGGATATATATTTTCCTATAATATTAATTCGCTATTTTTGATAAATGTACGTTTTAGGCATTTTTATTGTCTTTGTTACATTATTATATTGAATTCTCGTATTTTAATGACAGCAATGCTACTGACAAATCAATATCCCACCTGTTAGTGTGAATAAAAATCGATGGAATCGAGGATCGATTTGATAGAAATGGTATTGGAATCGAAAAAAAAGTGGAATCGACTCATCCCTAGTATATACTCTTCTAGGTGAAGGATGTCGTGAAGGGCAGAGAAGTAAGACTCGAAGTCGAGAGGCCTTAATCCTCGCATCAGACTCTTTTTCTCTTTTGCCGTCCTCTCCCAATCCTTCCCTCAACGTTTCACTCCCTCCTGTACCCTAACATTTGCCTTCTTGTGGCCTAATGCTTCCCCTGGGATTTCTCCGCGAGGAGAAAGGTTTTTCTTATGGTGTTGTAAGCCTTAGCCACATTAGACTAGTTTTTTATTTATCTTTTCCACTAAGGCGCTTCCCAACTTCTTGTTTTTTTGTTTCCTTTACCGAACCCTTTAAAGTGAAAAGATACAGTATTTTGATCTCTTCGTATATCTAATTACCATGGCTGATCTCCATATCGTTCACTTTAACACTTAGAAACCGAGCGCCACGAGCCGGCCGCAAGTGACGTGGTAATTGGCGGAAAACAGTATTGCCCTTGAACTTACTGACGGAAGTTAAGTCGATAGTAAAGGTTAATTTTAAGTTTGCATAGACAAAATATCATGTACCTAGGAGTATTTTGGGTAAACTTGGAGACTTATTGAAAGTCTACAAAAACCAAGTTAAGGAAAGGATAATTAAATAAGGTGCAATTACAATTTTCTCACCGCTGGATTTAATTTTAAGCGTGGAAAAAATTTCTTCTACTAGCTATTCATCATTTAAATAAATTACTTTTTCCAGATATGCGTGTAAAGCTGCTAAATTATCTAATGAATAGTCATTATTTTGCTATTTTTCCATCGGTGGCGAACAATTCATCCGTCTCCTTGGAGTAATTGCTTTTCAGTTCATATATTAATGTGGAAATGAATGGAACGTTTCATGTAGACTAACAATCTGTTAGCCGAGTTTTAAGAATATATATTTATTACTATGGTTTGATTTTGAAATTCACACGCCTCTAGCTTAGTACGGGGAGAGCTTTACCTTCACCTATCCAAACCAACCTTCCGGTTGAATCACCGGGTGAGTGAATAAGAAACATCGTTCGGTGGTATTACTTTTTTTTGCAATGAACTCGGTGGGTGTTTGTTTTGAATCGCGTAGTTGCGGCTGGCGCCTTCTTAACAGGCCCCCCGTGGCGTCTCCCCTTAGATCCCCTCGCACGTGCATGGGCTGCCGAGTTCGAAGACGACGACTCGACGGCGTCGTTCGGTTTTTTTTTCCGAACCACTCCTCTTATTTTATTTCCCATCGCCTCTGCTTTCTCGCTTTGGTGGTGCTTGATTTTTTGTGTGTGACGTCAAGATTCTCCCGAAGGCGTCGCTCCAGATTTCCATTGGCGTCGGTAGCAGGGGTGCGCGCGTGTGTGGCGGAAGTGGAGAAGAAATAACTCGGTCATCAATCATCCTGGAGGCAACGTAGGGAAAAATTGAGTCGTTCGGGAGGGGGAGGGGGGTTGTAGGAAGGATTTTATGCTGAAAGAATCATGAACTTCCATCTTATAACTGTGTTCGAGATAGTATAGTTCGAGAGACGGGTGAGGGCAGGGTTACCACTGACCAGATATTTCTTACTCAGTGGAAGGACTTACATGACTTGAACTCAAGCTTAAAATGAGTATGTGTAGGTACTAGCATATGACATACCCCTCGTCACCATGCTATTTTTTTTATTAATCACTTTGATACACCTACTCCTTAGAATAAATATTGATTTTTCACATCTTTATTAATATTAGGCAATTGTAGTGGGCCGTATTTCCTTTTTTCCGGCATTTTTGCGCAAGGTATTCACGGCCCTGTAAAGCATACCCGGTACACTATTCGGTCGCATTAAAAATAGTAGGGTTTATCTATTTGTGTTTCAGGCGTTTACTTTGGAGAAAATCCTTCAAATGACGCGATCAGTATTATTTTATAAGATAGGTCGCCTCAGGCGTTATAATATGCACAGAAAATAGAACCTATTCTAATTTGGTTCATGCATTCGTACATGTTCCGTTCCGGTCCACAAAATCATTCATGCAAACAGACATTAACTCGTACGTGTTTATGTATCGTGTAAACAGGCCTTGCTAAACGTCGAACTAAAATTAGGTTGCAGTCTTATTCAGCAAAGCGTCATTGTTTTACGGGGAGCATAACTATGTTTTTCACTTCCATGTTTGCATTAAAATTGGCGTATGCTATAAAAATGGTGTACTTAATAGTTTTTCCGACCTTCCCCCCTGCGGTACCGCATAGAACTCATACCGTAAGACCAGCCCAAAACGTATCGAAAATTTTATACCGAAATGCCATTGCATTGAACACATTTATAAATAATAATCTGTGATAGCTATTTTTATAGGAAAAATATTTTGTCTTTCAAATAGCTATCACAGATTATCTTCATCTTAAGTCACAAGATTACGATACTAGAGTGAATTTTTAAAATCGAGCCAGTCGTGGTAATGAAACTGACTTTCAGGATTTTTCCTGGTAAGATACTTCTGAAACTCTAAAACCACTCGTAGTACAGGCGTCTATATGAACACAGCTTTGAAAGGTTAGTGGATATTGACTTACTGGAAACCTAATTTATGCAATGTAGTGGAGAAATTTAGAAGTGATTGATCCGAGGATTGATGGAGCTGAAATTTAACTTGGCCTGGATTTGAAACGGCCAGCTTACATTGGTATGACAACCTTCGCTTAGGCTAAGAAAAGGTCCTTATTAAAGATAATGGTGAGTAAATACCCTTGTAAATACTGAATATGGTTAACTGAGGGCTTTGTTGAGTGGAGCACGAGTCTCTGGGAGGAGACCTTGCAATCACTTCGTTTTCTTTACGATGTTCGCCGTGAATACTTTAAAGAGGAACTGCAGAACGTTTTCGCTCAGACATTTTCACTTTTCCCGGGAAAAACAATTTTATCCCTCCTTCGAGAAATCTGTTTTTCTCGTTTCATCCGTTTGAGTAGGTTTGTTTATTTTACTCCCTATATCACTTCTCTTCTCCGGCAATCTTTATAAGATTGGCTCCAGAGGTTTCTCGGGTTGCCGTTTATAAATTAATCCCATACTACCTGCTCACTAAAGCTAACACTCGCTCCACTCTCGAGGTAGACTCGATGAGATTCCATCTGTACCGACTGGGAACTGTTTGGACCATTTCTACGGGACGGCATTGAACACTTTCACTCAACTTGTTTCGCCGGTGTTATTGGATGGAGATGAGATGAAAACTGAGGAGCGTGTCCCCCCTCTCTCCTGTAGAACGATGCGATACCCCTCCCCTTCCCTTCGGATACGCCTCTTCGCGAAACCCACGCATATTACGTTGTAACGATTGTTTGCCGTGTTATCGGTTGATGTATCTGATTCTGTGTTAACACGGGAACGTTTCTCTCGCTAACTTCTTCTCGTAACTCTTCGTAAATGTCTTAAAGAGATCTTTTAATGTTCGTATTATACGACGAGCGGAACCTTTAATGGAAGTTCATTGCGTTGCTAATTTTATATTTTTTTTGCGTTTAAAGTACATACAACATATAAATTGATACATCTAAAATTGCAGGAGGAACGGTTATAACAAAAATAAATACAAATACTATATATTAGAGCCAGATTGGTCATGTACATACATTATTTTGTTTTACAAGTTCATTTTGTACAAAATGTCTCCTTCGAAGAAAATTTCCTTCGATGCACAAATGAATCCAGGTCGTTGCATAGTGTATAAATAATTACAATTTCTATTTAACGGAGAATTTTTATATTGGTCACTTTTAACATTCACAACATAATGAGTCCTCGTATTACCTTACTTTGCTATAAGAAACATTCATGCATATTCTACCAGTAAGACTACTACTTTCATATTTAGTTATATGTCATGCAAAAGCAATAAATCTTTTTCTAATTTCCTTATAGTTTTTGAAACTCAAAATGATCGCATTCTTCAAATAAAAAGTTACATTTTTTGGATGCCTTCAAGTGCCACTTCTTTTCGCCTTAACATGAAGAAATAACTTTAACTCGGTCAATGAGACGTACCTGGCTTTTTTATTGTTATTACTATCGCTATTCCATTAAATCTATCATTGATAAAAAATATGTATACATACTCAAATTATTTCATCAATTCTCCTGGGGCCATGGGGTTTCATTCCTTCTCGTCTCGACAAAACATTAAACGAAGTGTTGTTCCACATTTTATCTCGTTGCTGTGTTTAATCATTACCATACGTATTCAAAAAGGGAATTACTCCGCAATAATTAAAATTATTCTTTGAGTAGAAATTAATAAGCGTGTAGAAGAATTGAGGAGATTAGACCGAACGGGCGATTTCATAAAGAAGAAATATATGAAAAAAAAAATGCGCCAGTGTGTGTTATGGTACCTTTTTAATTAGTTTTTGGTCAACACGACGTGATTAAGGAAATATACATTTTTTTATTCTAAGGAAAGATTCGTTTTAAGATTCTATGTAAATTTTCGTATTTTTTAGTTCAGTTCCAAAAAATGCATGGTGGAATCCCAAAATTGTCAACTGAAATCGGTTGACGACAAATGGAAAGCTTGTAATATAGCATTTCTCAGAAAGTAAGATTAATTGCGTTTACCGGTGGAGTATCAAAGAGCGATGAAGGGGTTGCTCCAAGGATATACCAGGAGAGGGCGCTCCTTCTCCAGTTAACAGAACTTACGCGCCTCGAATCCACTTTCGAACATTTGAGGAGAGTCTTGCTTGGTGGGCGAGGTACTCCGTCGCAACTTTGCCAAAACAACACCCATCTCAGAGCTGTGATTGGGAGGACTTGGCAGCTTCAGGCGACTGCTTAGGGACTCTGTAACCGCGGAGGGCTCTTGGAGATGAGAATAATTGTCACGGAGCGAAGAAAACCGAGGGTTGCCAACGGGAATAGTCACAGGGGATGCTAAGATGCCATGCCGTTGCGTCGGTGAGTTAGTAATGGGAAGCATAGGGATTAGTGTGGGGCTAAGATCGGTGGATCAAGCTGAGAACTTTGTTCAAGACTTGCTTCGAAGTGTGATCTTGATTTCATCCAGGATTGAGACTCTGGTTCTTGACCGTCTCGCTCTGTCTGTGCGTATCTTAAATTTATTTTATTTCATGTATGATACAGTTAATAAAACCTATAAGTTCTCAATTTTCTAAGTAAAAAAAGATGTCATGGCATTTATCCATCCATCAAATCCAAACATACTTTCAGGTGGAGGCACTGAATTTGTGATTTGATCTGGTGTTAGTATGAGAGTATTTGGGGAGTAAAATTCTAGGATGTATTTAATATTATTTTCATTCCTTTACCATTTAAGTTACTACGGAAGTCCATACTAATAATAATAATTTTTAATTGGTCCATAAAAAAATTATTCTGGATGCTTCTCCTAGATTCCAAATTATTTTTGTTTGTCTGATCTGCCTTATGTATTGAATGGCAGTCCCACCAAAATATTACTCTTCTGGGGAGCCTAATATTATTTTCTTACAGCTGATGCTTACTGAATGCTATAAATTGTGTAAATGGATGAATTAGCTCATAAATTATTATTATATTTTTCTTCTCTTTTTTAGTGACCATGAGTTAATTACTGGCTAATTACTTGCTTCAGTCACTGGTACTGGACTGATTGAGGAGAATGGAGTTAAATCAAAATTGACCTATGAAGAGATAAGTGATCTACCGAAGAACGTTGCTCCAGCACAGCGTAATGCTTCGAGCCTGTTTACATGCTACTTTTCTCCTTTCATCGAGTACAAGAAAATATAGAAGTCTCGGAAGATTTGAAGGGTAAGCACTTTGTGATTTTCATTACAATTATTCCGATCTTGGTAAATCCTCATCAAATTATGTGAGTTTCAAGTTCTGTCTCATTAAACCTTTGCTACAACGTGCAAACCTCGAGAGTTACTGTTTATTATCAGCGACGGAACATTGAAGTCCAAAAATTTTGCCCAGAGAGGATATAGAAATTTATTTTCGTCACTCGCTGTTATTATAATGTCCAATCAAAATTGGCGCTACAGCTGTCTCCTTTCATCTTCATTGCACTCTAATGACATCACTAACTTTACAAGTGCGCTGTAGATTCCCCGAATTTTCGTTCTCAAATTTACGACATGGCGGCCGAAGCAATATTTCTTTCTACAGAAACATAGTCTCTCGTCAAAATACAGAATATGTCTGTTAAATTAGGAATGTAGCCTAGGGTGAGTGAATCCATTTTCCATTCATGGATCACCTAATCGAACGGTGAAAATATGGACGCTCGGCTACAATGGTACCATTCCTTCAGCACTCGGGAGGAACCGTTAAAATAGATCAGTTTCATTGTAGTTCCAAATCTCCTCCTGGCCAAGGTGAGGGCGCCACTTACACTGAGTCGGCCCACGGGGAAGAAGGCGGAATGGAAGCGAATGATTGAATGAAAGGAGTTTCGAGGAGGCATTGCAAGGATTCACTCACGCCGCCTCGCCAGGGGATATAAAAGGGAGACCATATCAGCCTTTCTTCCATGCCATTACCGTTCCGCTTCTGCACTCCCATCCATTCCACGCCAATGCACTCTGGTCTATTTCACAGAGATTTTTTTCCCACAATATGACTGTTCGCCTGGGTTTGTGACGTCGTGTACCATCAGTCGCGAATCCAGCGGTATCCAATTTGCACTAGGTAAAATGGTATTTTGTTAGGACCCCCACTACTTCTGGGAGGTTACCCCCTGTCCTCCCCTCCCAACAAGCCCCCCCCCCTTTCCCTATCCTAGCTCCGGTGCTGTATACCATGCCCAGATTTAAAAAAAAATTTCTTATGGTGGAATTTGCAACGAGAGAATGAAGATCTTACCCTGTTACCCGTATGCTATTGCCTTGCGAGTCTTGCCCAAGATATTTCCCTCTGAATGTGGCCTCGGGAAATTTGGCCCAGTGCGTTTTCATGGAATAAGTCTCAATATTGGGTTGCAATGGATTTGATAGAATCCTAAGGTTGCAAAAGGGTCTTATTAGCTTTCTATAATAACGTATTTATCAGAAGAGAATATGGCAGAACAAATATTATGGGCTGGCGACAAAACTTAAGAAACATGCTACATGCTACACAATTTTCATGTCCCTATTATTCCTATCCATATTCCATCAGTTTTATCAAATTTTGTTGCGCTCTACTTTAGAAACGACTGATTATAGAACCTCATTCTGACTTCTCTTAATCTCTAGAATTATCACGTATCACTTCTCTATTTCATTGAAGGAAAGGGAATGGGATGGAGATACTACAGTGCTATTTACAGAGATACAGCTATTTTCCAAGTGTCAAGAGATCGCGTGATCAATGCTCGAAAATGAGGAAGTGCAATTTTCTCAACATTTCAGTAACCTCGTGCAATTCCTAATGAAAAAGCGAATGTCACGCATTGTTTAATCAGGTAAAACAGCTTCAAACATGAAACATTTTACACTTTTCCGGCGAAAAACATCTATAAACTCTTCTCGGGATACCGCGCGGGTAAGATTATGTGAGAGCACCGACGACGTTTCGGGTACCGACTCGATACCCATTCTCCCGGCTATTCTTGTTCTCTCGAGAGGAGTTTATGCACGCTTTTAACATCTTCATATTGATTTGCTATATTAAAATGCCCCTCCTTATTTTTATTTCGATGTACGAGAAATCTAGGGTTCACCGACGCGTCGGTCTTTCATCTTTTTCCCTCCTTTTCTCTTGGACTCAAATTCATTTCAATTTTTTTTTGCGGAAAAAGTCACTTTCGTCCAGAATCCGTGTTGATTCCAGCGATTGAAAGCAATGAAGAGAAAGGGTGGAAGGGAGGAAGAGGCCTTGTGTACGGAAAGCGTTACAATTTCAGTTGCTTCGTCGAGAGACTTTCTCTCCTCGTCGCCTTTTATTGCGCTCGGGCCCTCCGAGTTTGAATACCTAAATTATTCCTTTTCAGCACGAGAGTTTTTCAGCGTTTATTTCGCTCGCAGATATTTCTGGCTCAACCTTTTCCACGAAAGTTTGGCACGCTTTGTTTTCACTTATGTGTATAAAATACAAAAAAGGAATGCATGTTTTTTTTATTTTGCTGTAGCTTGTAGATTTTTTGTAGAATATTTTTTTCTAGAAAATTGCCTCACTATACTGATTTTGCCACTTTCCGTTCATTGTTATTTATTCCTTTCTATGCCTGAGGGAGTGAGTGCTTGTTACTGACGTGAGATAAAATTATTCCGATCCTTTCTCATTACGAGCGGTTAAGTTTAAGCAGATGGCAGCACAATCGGAATTTAATTTGCTTGAATTTGCTGAAATTTTCATCCTGACGACGAGATGAGTTCTCGTAATGAGTCACTGGATTATAAATTTTCGACGAAATTGGTTCAGATTCTTTTGCCAACTACTCGAAATTAACAGCTAGCAAATCAATCAACGAAAACTATTCGGAGTATTTCCGACCTGTATGAATCAAGAGGTCATTTTGTAGCGATTTAACAATAATTAGGTCCTTCTCTCAAAGTATGCGATAGACTTACCTCTCCTTTTATTTTTTAACCTCTTGGTATTGGGACTTGGGATGACTAATTATTTTTTTAAGATTATATTCATAAATCATAAAATCATAAAATTACAAATTTATAGATGTACAGGATCAATTAAAATTTAAACGGGATGGTTATGACTACATATCGGTACATTCAAATTTATTATTCAAGTGATTTCGGAAACAGAAAAGGAAAAAAAATCGCATATCACAGAATCATCGTTTCAGCGCTAATTCCTATCTTTTGTGTGACGAAGAAATAAAATAAAAAACAAAGGCCCCCGAGTATTACGAATGTATGCCTCCGTAAGTAATTTTATTATAACAACGCCTCATTTTCCAACTACAAGCCGGTTGGTATTTTCATCGGCAACGTACGGAGATTCACTTGCGTGACGGAAACGGGGAATACCACCCAATAACAAACACAAGATCTACTAGAAGGTGTCTACAGAGTGTCATGCTCGTGTAAACGGTGGTGGCGCGGTTAAATCCTCGTCTATCATTCCGAAGGTCGCAGGTTTGAGTCCCGTCTGGTTAGGTTGCCCCTTCCAGTACATGGTAGTGTGTGATCGTCTGTTGTTGATTGTTTAAACACCCGATGTAAAGGCCACATTATGCTATTTTCGGGGGTAATTGAGATAAATAAAATAAACTAATGAACTAATGGGTGAAACGTGCAGCAGTGGCGTAGCTAGGGGGGAGTTCGGGGGGTCCAGACCTCCCCCAAATTTAAAAACACATTTATTTTCCCTCATAAAATAAAACAAAACATTGAAAAATAATGAATTAAAACATATTTATTTAACAAACGAAGTCTTTTGAATTATGAGCAGAGTTAATTCAGCTTAAAACCCTCTACTTATTACCCTGTTTTTCAACATTTCCCCCCCCCCCCCTTGTTTTGGAACTTCCCCCCCCCCCCCCGAACGAAATTCCTGGCTACGCCACTGACGAATACGTGCAGGGTTGTGAGAGCGTGCCCCTAAGAGCATTGAAGGGCGTAAAATTAGCAATTTCAACTCTCCGCCATTGTGGAAGACGAACTCTGGAGTAAACCTGACCATAGAATTCTTTTTGAAGAAGTAGATGTCGTACCTAAATAATATAATTAGTACCCAAGAATAAATAATGAGACGATTGAAATGACAAAAATCCAAATAACATGGCCAAACAAGACGGATACTACCATCCTCATCGTTCGTGGAAAAGGGTTTTACTGAAAAGAAGAAAATTTGCCAATCAGCTTCCATCTTGAGAAAGCGGCTCCAATGCATCAAATATATGTTACCAGAAGGTTACCAGCTGCATATTTACCTGAGACGCTGCTGGGAATGCTAGATAGACTGACGTCGCAGAATAAAATAGACGTGGTGAAACTCAGGAATGCACTCATCTGAACAACGCCGCGGAAAACTTTGACAGCAATTTCCTTCGATCATCAAAAGTTTTGTCAGAGAAGGAAGGGTGATGAAATGTGGTATAGATATCCCGACGCAATTAGACATATACCGCTAAATGTGTCTGCCCTGGTTATTATGAATGTCAGTGCCAACCTTTCCAGAATTTCCTGGAAAGTTTGATCTCTTCGTGTTCTAGGGAAAGACTTATAATTATTCCAGGAAAGGGAAAGGTGTTTGAAGAATTTTCACGAGCAAGGGAGGAAATCTCTCGTGAGCTAGAACTTTAACGGAACAATTCGGAAATTTTCATATATTTCTTTGACCTTTTGAATTTGCTCATCATACCTAATGTGCTTAGATGAATGGGATGGATGAGGCAGATACTTTGTGGAGATTCATTATGAGATATGAAGTGAAACACTTTGCAGTTTCCACATTATAATGCTGCAGTGCAGCGAAACATGTCGACCGTAGTTCAATAAATTTTATGTGGAAACTGCAAAGTGTTTCACTTCATATCTGATATGCTTAGGTTTGGAAAACTTTGGAATTTGATTTAGCTATAATGCTTTGAAACGTGTGAGAAGCGTACATAGGTTTGCTGATGCATATAAGATAGAAATAGTGATAGATAGGTACAGTCCCTAATATACCGTTGAACAAATTTCGACTTATTTTTTACATGATCAGCGCTGAGTATTTACTCTCTTTGACCTTTGTATATAATAGGTGAGCGAGTATTTATTTATAAGCGATTTATTGCAATATTAGCCCCAGTAAAACCTCAATGTAGTATTTGCACTCGTATTCCCTTAGTAGATATATATTGAAAATTTCAGTCATTATAATATTACTTTCTGAGTCCTGTCATTATAATATTCAGGGCCCTTTGTGTATTTGTTTCGATTTCTTTGTCAGACCAATTAGTGGGAGTTAGTACTAAAACAGTGATTTTATCATGGGTATAAGTTTCCTAATTCACTGGAATGATAAATTAGAATATATTTAACGGGAGCGATAGTTCGTCACATGCTTCTTGAAATAATTTTAATGTACCATGCATAAATATACGCATGTGTGTTACGCTTAGATGAGTTGATTAAAAGTAGTATTCAGGTGCACAGTTTGGCGTGGTGATATCTTATGGCATCCAGGGGGCTCTGTGCATTTTTTTCATTGCGTTAAGCAACCTTTTCATTTGTTGCGCTGTATTTTCGTAATTAAATGTAGTGTAGATTTCAGAGTTGTTTGTTTGGGTGGTAAATGCTTTCATAGGAATTCATAGATACTGCTTTTTATGTAGGTTCCCGTTCTTCTTCGTATTTATAATTCATTTGGGCCTTTGATCGCCTTTGATTTCAATTACGCAAGCCTAACAAGCAAAATTATATCCTAAAGTGACCGACAATATGTATAGAATAGCGAGGCAACACCATCGCTGTTTACAGGAAAGTAATTTAAGCCTCTTCGAGAACACTCAAAAAAGGTATTTGTGCGCAGACGCCATATTTTTCTGAACAGTTTTGTTTTGATCGTTCTTTCCGGAAGAAATGCCTTTTGATCTGCGTATGCTTTTGTTTTATCCCAATGACTGCGAACCACAATCTGGGCAGTTCAAAAAATCCATCTTCAGGTTGGAAAAAAAGTGCGTTTGAAAAAGAAAACGCTGGTCAATGGTCAGCGCTTCATGCTACCTTTCTTAAAAGTAGTGAATAGAAATCAATATCAATTATTTTATGCTTTAATTTTGAACCCGAATTCTTAATGTTCTTCAAACCCAAGCCCTATGCTGAGAATTTTATTTTATATTAGGTAAATTTTTAAGACACGTAAACCTGATGGATCAGATATCGTTGGTGAAAATAGTGACACAAGACGAAAATATTGAAGTGTTTTGAGTAGAGATGTGAATGTCGTATCCGTGCAAGTACTGCACGTGCAAGTACTGCACGTGCAAGTAGCTGCACGCTTCATGCGGTCACACTGCAATCGCGTACTTTATGTTTGAGTTATTTTTTCACCCCTAGCACCACACATTGGAATCTGTAACAGCGACTCATTCGTCTTTGTCACGAGCATCCTTCCCGCAGAGAATCATTGCTTTTCTCGCTGCGAAGACGAAGAGTTCACGCAGTGTCATTCAGACGGGATGGTCGTCTTTTGTCTTTCCTCCTCCTCTCCAGGAGATTGTTTTTTTTTCTTCTTCTTCCTTTGTCTCCTCATCTTTTATTCTTCCCTTCACGGGACCGAGTGGTGAGGGCCTCTTCCCATGCTTACCTCGAATGGAATCTTACCTCGATGAGAGAGAAAGGAAGCCTAAGTGAAGACATGGAACTGGCTCAATTGATAGCGGCCCAGAATTCTACATGAAAAAAACAACCAAGACAGATTTTTCTCGGCAAACGTTACTGTTAATTCTAATTGCTCGATAATAGCTGAAGAGGAAGGAGTCGTAAGTAAAATAAATATTTTATGCTCTATTTTTTTCGTTTTCAGTAATGCTCTCTCTGACTAAATATCTCTGACAAAAAATTCATTTTCAATGCGTTTCATTCATTTTTTCAGTTCCTTGACCCAGGTACCCTATAATGTACGAAACGCTGATGGAAAGCAAATTATAATTTAAGACAATTTTTGTGCCTTTTTTCATAGAAAATAAAAAAAAACGCATCTTACAAAATTGCATGTTTCATCTGCGATACGTTACTATATCGCTTACTTATTCCCGCTATTTATGGAATAAATTCAAAGAATTTTATTCATGGGAGCTCTCTCACTGACATTGTTCCTCCTCGCATCTATCGCACTTGTGCGTTTGTATTGTCGCGTGGTGAACGGAAGGGTTGAACACGCGGATGAATTCTTAAGGCCTGTCCACACGGTACATTAACACGTACCATTTAATACCTAAATGTACGAACGCGAGAATGAACGCCAAAATGCACCGTGTAACCACCCAACTTATGCGAATGCACGCACAGAAAATACAACCTGTTCTAATTTGAACAAAATTCACTAACTCTTGATTAACTTTGTGGTATTCCATTATAAGTTTTCCTGGATATCACACAATTACTTGTACCAATTATTTTTTACAGAGCGCGACCCGGGTTTCAATGAATTATCATCATCTTCAGGCGCAAATTTTGCCTTAAGATGATGATATTTCATTGAAACCCGGGTCACGCTCTGTAAAAAATAAGTGGTATAAGTAATTGTGTGATATCCAGGAAAACTTGATCTAATTTGGTTCGTGCATTCGTACATGTTCCGTTCCGGTCCACAAAAATCATTCATGCAAACAGTCATTAACTCGTGCGTTTTAATGTGTCGTGAAAACAGGCCCTTAGGCGGGTTTTCAATTGTGAGTGCATTCGATTTGCCGATATCTCACGCGTCCGATGATATCCGATAAGGATGGGAACTTCCTCCGGGCCCCTGAGGCTGGATGCAGCGGCGCAGTGGACGGCACTCAGGGGGCGCCATGGATACCGACTGACGGCTGCGGCCTCGGGACGACAGTTCTCTAGAGAGGAAGCCCAATTCAATCCTCTCATTTGAGGGCAAAGCCGAGCGCAACGCGTTTTCTGCCTCAGCAACTGATCTAGTCGAGGAAAATAGACGAGGCCCTTCTCTAGTGCACTATGCGCTCTCCTTATCGTCGAAGCAGACAATCGTGTGTTCCACTCATGGATTTAGCCAGCGCATTGAGTGGTTAGACATCCACCAATTCCGTTCGGCGAGCTAATTGATCTTCGGTGTCCCACAGACTTGTGTCCTCGTTTTTGCGTCCCATCAATTGTAACCCTGAAGGACGAGGTTGTACTTGGTAACAAGGATTGAGCTTCTCATAGCTGTGCAGTGTCGTGCAATTGAAAATGAAACAGTGTATTGAGAGAAGGAACACGACCTGCTTTACGGTACACATTCAAGTGCACTATACTGGGAACATACTGAGCATTGAAAAATAACCCGTAAGGTCTTTTTGACGTTAGTTATCTAACTATCACTGCGGCTTCACTGGATGTATTGCTTCAATACTACAGAAAGACAACGATACTTTCCATGGTATTCACTGTTTGGAGGATTTATTAGGTATTTTGAAAAGAAAAAAAGAAAGTGCAATCCATTTTTAAATTTATATTGTAAATAAAAATTAAAATGTATTAGTATGTACCCACTTTCCTTAGCGTTTTTCGGCTATCCGGAATGATAATTATTTGTGCAGTATCTTCAATTGAGTTTTCTCACAAAAGTTATGTATATTCTATATTTGGCTTATTTCATCATAGGTTTCTTCTCTTGGCAAATCAAATGAACGAGTGGATCTAGATAAGCATCTGAAATATCTCAAGTATTTGAGGTTTGAAGGCAGTGTGATATGTTTATATCAGAATAAATCCGTAAGATATGTCTAATAAATTGTGTAATCATAACAAATTTGAGTTACCAAACCTTACTATCGATACATCTTAGAAAATGGTTCGTGGAAAGTTGGAAACTGGATCGATTATCAATTGAAAAGCAAAGGAAGAAATAAGTTCACTGTGTTTATTTTGCAGTAACAACGTTAGCAATGTACCTACTGCTTGAAATTTTTGGTACATCACTCGCGATGCTTAGTGAGCCGCGCTTCTTTTCTGTTGATTGTCATATCATGTCGCTATTTACCAAATAGTGGAATAATATGAGCCCGTAAAATTCGATGTCATAGGTAGGTATTCTATGGGTGAAAAATGTATGTCTACTCCCAGTACTGACATATCGATATGGAGCTCATTGCAAAGAATACTTAGGGGGAAAGGAAACGATGGTGTTGGAGTATAGTGGTAGGAACAGGATCTCTCTCTTCCCCTCTTGGCACGTATGCATGAATGAATACACCTTAAAGCCTTTCGGTGTCACCCTTGCCGCCTTATAGCATGTGTACAGCCATCGCGAGGAGGTCTCCCCGGAGTTCGACAGGCGGGGGACGCCGGTCGCTTTCGCGCTCGGGCGTCTCATGAATGTTAACGCTGGCGTTTTCATTTCGGCCGCGGGAATTCCGAGCGGCTCCCACCGCACCTGCCCCGGAGAACGGCCGTCGTGTTTGCGGGCAGATGGTTGTCGGAATGACGCGCCGCGGTATTGGGAAAATATTGATCGGAGAAGGGGCAGACGAAGATTCGGCCTTTAACGGGCTACACACACCTGCTTTGAGAAACATCTTCGGAGCAAGTGGGAAGTTCGAAGCTAATAAAAAGTATGTTTTAGAATGTCGGTGCGGGTGGGAAACATTCCATAATATTTGATTTCAGGTTTTGACGTTGTTAAACCTTGTATTACCTGCTCTAAATGATAAATAATTAATGCGGGGCTGGAAATATCTAAGGAAACGGTATATACTTACTACCACTTTGCGAGAGTTTTTGGCACAATTAGATTGAAATTTATTTATTCAATATTTTGTTTATTTAAAGATGTTATTATGGGAAAAGGATAGACCTCTGGTTGGGCTTCATGCTAAAATAATTTGTTTTAAGGCCATCAAAGTCTGTTTACTCTATTGTAGTAATGCGTATGCGTATGTATATTTATTGCATTTTGACGCTTGAAGGGTGCAGCTAAGACTTATGCTTAATGACATTAGCTGTTGCAACTTAAAAAAATGTATAAAATTTTCCTAGAAGTCAAAATTTTTAGCCAATCTGTAAAAAAGGGATATTTGGCAAAGGGATATTTAGTAAAATAAGGGGTCAAGTTGATCTCGATTTTTTTCTCCCTCTGTCATTCTTTCAAGGAATTAGTCTATGTAAAGCAAAGGGCATTATCTGCGCTGTGTGTGACAGGTCATTTCCCGGGAGGTCCATCCATTCATCAATCTTTGGTGATGCAAGCTTCAAATATTGCCCCAACGATGCATGGATGAACTTCCGCATAAATTCATCAAATCTTCCATTTTGAAATAAACCAATTGACATGTAGTCTACATATCGATTGGATTTACGTCACCAACTATTAGTCATGGTAAACTAATGCACTTATCAACCGGAGTCGGCTCTGTGCGTCGGTACAATTCCAAGCAGAGTGTAATCGAAGTCTAACCACAATAGGGGATGTAATTTACCGCAAACCTGCCATGAGTTCCTATTAATCTTGAGGTAAGGAATCTTTATCAAATACTGCCTCTTATGATTCCGTGAAATGTTTATTCATGTTTGATAACGACTAATGAGGTCGAATATGCTAATTAGTTTTACGAAGGACACTTTTACATTGAATTATTTGAGGCATCCATAAAATACATCCGTCAATTGAATTTCCCCGCAGTAAGTCATTCTATGCAAATAATTATTATTTTGGCAGCGTAATTACCATGTTAATAATAGTTAATAATGCTTTAACGTTGCCTCTTGAGATAAATCCATAGTAATCGATTCCGACTGCTTTCAATGTTGAAATAATTCAACTTCACTCAAACATCGAAGCAAGAAACTCGATGAAATAGCAATCAGTTTTGCAGTGTATACCCAGATTTTCTCGTTACTGGTGATGAGTAAGTCGTCAGCGAGCGGCATGCGTGATCGAGATCTTTAGTGTGATAGATCGATGAACTGGATCACCCCAACAGAACGACATCATCTTTTTAGCAGTTCGCGGCCGAAGTCGTACCTCTATCACTCACGACCGAATTAGGTCGTCAGTGAGTCGGGACTAACGTCGGTCACTCGTGACTGAAAACGGTTGCCAGTATTTCGTGATCGAAATTGTGCTTGGTCATTCATTTTCGAAGTGAATGTCGGCTTTCCCGACTAATAAGCATTCAAGCTAAAATTATTCAAACCATAAGACGATCAATTAATAAAGACACTGTTTTTTTAATTTTTATTTTCAATATAATTTTTGTACTTTGGAGCCCGCGTAATTTGCCTCGTTGAATAATGCGGGTCTTAAATGACTTCGGTCGTCATCATGGTCGATGTTTAGATTTAGGTTCTAGGATTTACTGGGTCCGTAGCCCCAAAATCCTCCGCAGAGGATATAGGGGCTACGGAATACCCTCAGTGAAAAGTGAAGTCCCGGGGAACATTTGTTTAAATTAGCCTCTGAAAGTAGCATTTTAACTACTATCTAAAATTATAATTTATTTAAAATTTTGCCATTTTCATTGTACTTGAATGTACAGGTTTCGCAATTATTTCGTACAAATGACCATTTTAGTTGTGGGATTCCTGTCCCTCCCCCAAAAACTCTGCTCATAGCCGTCATTGACACTGGTAGTGACGGACTGATCGACCGTTTGCGATTGAATCACTCAAGTGAACGGTGAACGATGATCGACATCACCGTTGAAACGACTCACTTTGCCCGTGACCGCTCTTACCTGCCCCCCATGGCTGCTTCTCTGGGTCGCTTTTCCTTCCTCTGCCGGAGATGAATGCTCGCTATGTGGTGAGGCACGCTTGCACACGTGTCGGCGGGGATCGGGTGGTTAGGGAGCCCTTGTACCCTTCGTCATCCCCCTCCACGCGTTCCATTTTTCACATGGGGGCTGTGGGGACGCGGCCAGGCTTGCGACTACGCCCTCCGGTGTTGAACGGGTGGCTGGGCTTCGAGGTATGAGGGGGACTCAGTTGAGGGTCGCGTGGGTTTCGACGGCGTGCCCTGCACGTGTGCCATGTGGCACGAATTGCAGGATGCATCGGGACTCACTTCATAATTGGATTGTGAAATAGTATTTTGGAATACCGGAGAAACTGTCGTCGCAAAGAAAATCCACGCGGTGAAACCCAGAAGCATGGAGATATTATAATATAGGTTTTTCACGCCCCCCTTCTTGTGTGGGCGTTTTCCTGCAGTGGGTTTTTACGCTGAAGGATACTACTCCCTTATCCTCATGTTTTTCCTACAAACAGAAATCTTTTTTTACACAAAATTTTCGCTTACACTTGTTTATCTTTTTTCACATTTCACAAATAGTTTATATTGTATATCTTTCGTATTGTAAACGTTTATATATCGTTTTTCAATTTGTTTGCATTGACGCTATCGAAGGGTTAGGTGGAAGAGGGGACTCCTTAGTCTCAACCTCACCCGAATAAAGACATCTTATTATTATTATTATTATATTGGCGACCTTTCCTATGCTATTATTAACTGCGTGGTAACAAGAAATTATTTTTTAGAAGCACATGGAAGGTTACCTCAGGGAGATTAATTTGATTGTACCGCTGAGTCGTAATTTTGGAGCCGTGGGCTGTGCCTGCAATACGTTTAAAACTTAAAAGTTTCCCACTTTGATGTTTAAGAGTGATATTATTAAATTAATAAAATATTTGGGCTAAACTGCGTCTTGTGGCTTAAAAGTCAACGTTTCAACCCGCCTGCCGTGGACTTTTTCGCATTAGTCCCTAAGAGTTCCCGGGCAGAGGGGAAGAAATGTTGATTCTTAAGTCATAAGACGTGGATCGACTCAAAAGTTTTAATAATTGATATCATATGGGCAGCGAAAGTTTCAACAACTTCATCAAGCGTCTGATGTTGTTCACTTTATGATAGCGCAAAGTTAGAATCGTTTACTACATTCATGTGAGAAACATGATTGCGATTAAATTATTGCAATTGAAAGTGAATCTTACTCACTTATGAAAAACATATCCCCAATTCTTTGGTACCATTCTAATGAAGCGAAGAAAATGTATACTAAGGCCGAAGAGAGATGTCAAAAAAATGTTTTTGGCCGCAGTTTTCGACTACGAATGCATCCGAAACCATCTTTTGAAATATAAAATTAAATTTCAAAGGATTTATGGGACGTCTGATCCATTTAGTGGTACCAGAGGCATGTGGCCACAGCAAAGATGACTTCCCTGAAACGGAACACGACCTTCATTAGCAACCCCGCATCACTTAGTCCATGCTCATCAAGTCCGTGCTCAGAATAGATCCGAAATAGGGGTGTTTCTGTTGGTTGTCGGGGGAGAGGAGGAGGAATATGGGCAAAGGCATTGGGGTACGACAGGCAGATGGGAAACGGAGCGGAGATTGTGATTTATGGAGCCTAGCTGACGTCGGTTGAACCACAACTGTCTGAAATGTGAACATTGGGTCCGTGATAGTGTAGATTTGGGAATTTAGAGCCGTTTTCTCATTAATCGCAACAGAGATAAGGGTATTTAAGTGTTAAAGTCACGATAAATATGCCAAGTTATTCTCATTTCTCTTTTTAAACCCATCATACTTTTTTATAATTAACTGCTTAGTTCCCTGAAAAAGTAGTGGGTGTTTGGGATGTGAGGGAAGGAGATTTTGCCTTCAAGTGAAATTAAATATAACCTGTACTCAATTGAAGTACCCTTCTCCTTTTCGGGTAGCTATTTTCCATCGTTTAGGAACGTATCAAATCGTTTCAGGCTTGATTAGGTGGAGGTTCGATATTTCCATGATAAAAACCTCAAATGGTAATTTCCATACTTATACACAGCACTCAACTACCGATCGTAGTTCAAACATATTATGCCATTTTCAAAGTTCCATGGAAATGGGCAAGGCTCCTGTAGCGTAGTCGATTGTTGTGTTAATGCGTGGAAATTATCAGCTGAAGTTTTTATCATAGATTGATGATCTAGGAGTTATGCTTCATTAGTAGATAATCCCCTGCAAACCCCTAAACATGATCCTGTGTCACATTCTACCCTAGCAATTAAATGATCGGGTATTTCTTGTCGAAAAAAATGTAGCGCTTTTGATGAAAAGGCTTAGTGGTGTTGGGAATAATTACTACATTCGGATGAAAGTTCTAAAGCTACGTACAGCCTAAATCATCTTGGTATTCACACCACCACTTCTTTATCTCGATACAGTCTTTTTCCCCTAATTGCATGATATCTTCACTAACCTTATATCTTAACCTCCACTCTAGAATTCTACATTTTGTCGACCTTTCATCCTGAATTTTTGCCCGCCTCATTTTTTCCCAAATGTTTCCGCACAAAGCCATCCATTTTGAGTGCTCATTTGTTCGTGTTTACCTATGTCCATCGCACCTTTTTTTACCTGTATTTATTAAACTCCGTTCTGAGGTGATATCTGGGGGTGGGGTCGCGTAGTGAGGAACGCGAGGTCGCGTAGTTGTGAACCTCACAAGATGGCTAAAGGGACAATGCTGCAAAGTGATGGAAGTTAGTTAAAGTGTGTTCCGTATTTCTTACGATCTACATGTTTCCTTCTGCCTCCCTTGAATTGTCTTCCTTAAGGTGCGTTTACACTGACTGTGAGTAACATGTTATATAAAAAAAGTTAAATATAACATGTTTTACGAAAAAGTTACTTATCCGTGTAACATATTTCATGTAAAATTGTGTTATAAAAACAAAAATTCGTGATATACACGAATATACCGTGTTACACGAATTTTTAACTTGTTTTGTAAAACATTACTCAGTGTAAACTCTTCTCTAGATATGCTATTCATTGTTTTAGTTAGCATGCTCAAGCATATCAATTTTCTCTAATTTTTTTGCTAAGGATTTTGGAATGGAGATGAAATTTGGCAATGACTCTTCTTTTTCCTGAGCTTAATACCATTGTTTCCTAGTAAATGGGTCCCGCCGACGACGCCGAAAACTAACGGATGTCATGGCGCTGACGCTCAATTCTGTCTGTCTCGGTCTTTGAAACGGTCTTTCTCCTAGAATGTGTTAATTGTTAAAATGAATTATCGGTAGATTCAATCCAAGGCTGTAAGTAGTAAGTCTCAGTGCATAGATAGAGTTGAGAAAAATTGTGTCATGAAATTTTAACCGTGGATAGTAGATGCCAGTACGAACCTAAATTACTGATGATCGCGATGAATCCAATGCTTCCGGCAACAAGGCAAACTCGCCGCCAATCGGAGCGCTGGACTCAAAGTATCTGTAGTTTAAATGTGGTGCGTTTTTGATCCAAGAACCATTTAAATTTTGGTTCCTTATGGCATCAGCTTATTTTGGGTTAAAATTTCGTGACACACTTTTTCTCCTCCCTGCATGCACGAGGAACTTGCCTGAATGCATACAAATGCGTCTTCTTTACGATCTCTATTTTATTTCGCCATTCCTGCAATGTCTTTCTACGATTGTCAGTGAGGTTGTTCTTGCTGCACTGCAGACTCTACGCGTGTCGAACGGAACGAACGAAAGTGTGCCTCATCTCCATGCACGGCTGGTCCCTTGACGGATCTCCCGTCCTCATCGGAACCCCACAGGCACAGGAACTCGGGATTTCTATGCACTCACTCAAAGGGAGTCCCGTGATGCTCCTCTTATTTCCGAACTACCACCCCCGTGTCTGTGTTTTTATCCTCTTCCTCCTTGTGAGTGCCTGCACGCGTAGCCTTGATATTGGAGCAGCCGGATTGGAGCTGGCGCTCGGCATCCGGCCCAGAAGAGAATTCGACCCCTGGCAGATGGGGGAAGCCTCCTCCCTCTTCTACTCATGGCTAGGCACCCGCACCATTTCTCCTCACTTCCGCACCAAGGACCCGCCACCCTCCCGTGAATTCCTCTCCTTATTGCCTTCCGTTGAACCTCACTGCCTCTAATCCTACAAACTGCCTATAAACACTCTTCGACTCCTTCTCTGTTAAGGCCGTTTTACGCGGGGCACGTACTTGCACAATCTGACGTGTGTACGAAGGCGCAGTCAAAATTGCGTCGTGTAAAGCGGTGAATTGCTAGAACACATGCAAAAATGCGTGGACATGAGATGGAAAAATAGCCCCTGTTCTAATTTTGTATTTGCGCAATTCCACGCCATTTTAGAAATTAATGCAGTTCTAACCTGCCCAACTCCATGCCCCGTGTAAAACGGCCTTTAGACCGGAATCGAGAGGCATTAATGAACTATGATTTTTTCCTGTTTAGGTCAATAAATTCAAATTTATACTTAGAAATGGTATTAAATTTTCAGTACTTATCAATCCCAGTTAACCTAAAGAAAATTAAAGAAAACTTTGTATTTCCGCATAAATATTGAATGTAATACCTTGGTTTCGTCGTGGCACGTTATCGTCTGGTACAGATGCACAGAACGCAGAGAATAACAGTCACACACAATATTATTTCTAAAACACCACCGTCTGAGGACAGGGTCAAGGGATGGAATTCCCAGGGGCGAAGTTTGGCCTAACTACTACTGCCCTAGTAACCTAATTACCGGACAATAAATGCAACGCTAACATCACCATAACCTTGTAAAGAACATAGAACTTATGAAATGAGTGGGTTGGAAGCCAAGAGGTAGGTACAAGTGATTTATTTTTTCTTTACACAGTTAATAAAAGAAATTAGGAACAGAAAACAAACGAGACCAATTAGATATTTAGTAGTGCATTTACTTTTCCTCTCGATGTTAGCACAGAATTTAGACTTACACGTATCCCTTGGTAACCAATATTTGTATATTTCTTCTAACAATTAACTTTAACAAACTCTGTTGAGTAAACAAATCACTTGTACCCCATGTCTTCTCACCCACTCAAATACGATGAATTCCAGGCATTGATAGAATGAGGAAGAATAATGGTATATTGTGCCAGTTGATTTAGGTCTTGAGTACGATCATTTTTAATTCATAACCTGCGCCCGAAATCCCCAGTATATTTACGATGATTCCGTATCGTGGATGGGTCTCATAGGAAACAGCATTTTTCACCTTGACGAAGAATGAGCGAATCGGCATCGTAGTTTCAAGCAACGCCCTTCGCGTTTGTCTGGCGTGAACACAGATCTATCACTATCTAATTTCAGTAATTTATATTACCAGCTCCAAAAAAGTGTCGCAGAGCGGGTGCCTGAGGTTTTTGACTGAGTAAGGAACAAAAATTAAATCCATGTTGTGGATGACAGTTGTGGCACGACCAGATCAAACCAAAACTCTGCACCCCCGGCCTACGAGCACGGGGCTGCGTTCGAATCCACAATAAATCATTGTACATTTGGTTATTTTTCCATTCAATAACTATTTTATATGGGATACCAAATTTTTGATCATTCTCGAACAATACCCGCTTGACTGAGAAATCCTCTCACATTGCATTATTTCCCATATTTTTCCTTCTTAATACTTGGAGCGTGGACCCTCCCTTAGTGGTAGATTAAGCATCAGCTGATACCGTGCGTAGAGTATCACCATTGTATCGTACATATTTTCCAATTTGTGATAATATATTAAAGATTCCATTTTTATTGTTGATATAAGATGGTTATAATGGGAACTCCTGGGGCGTGGTTTATTAGCGGGTGGAGCGCTTGGCTTTAAAGCGAAGGTTCTCTGGTTCTGATCCCACGTGAAGCTTTTGGACAACTACTAACTGATAAATCCTGAAAATGTGAGGTGGCTCAGGGAAAGGGTTTGGTTCACTACCCTGATTAAGTGAAATTTACTCGCTTGCGGATTGTTAGACGGCTCTATTCTGCCCTCCTCTGTCCAAACCAATTCTTTCGGGATGAAGGATGTACGTAAGAAAGAAGAAGTAAGTAAGTCGGGAAGAAGGAAGTAAGTGAACGATAGCCCATGTAAGAGGAGTTATGTTGCGTGAATTATAATTATTAAGGTATTCTTCCGATTATGTTAGGTTTCCATGGAGTGCTTAAGATGCATTCTGAGAGCCTCCCCGTCCTTCAAGCACTTCCCTCATCAATTCAAAATAAGACCTACTCCTTTTCATTCTATCTAAAAATCCTGCTCTCTTCCTTCCTCTCCCTCGTTTACCTAAAATTCTACCCTCTAACACTGTTTTCAACATCCCCTCCCCGTTAAGTACCTCCTCCTTCCCCATACCTTCTTTTTACTCCGTATCACATCTAAAAGCTGCCTCTCGTCACCCATCATGTCCAGCACTTCTTGGCTCCTCTTCGTCCACTTCATCTTCTCCATTCTTTTCCATACCCACATCTCGAATGCCTCCCGTCTTCTCTCGTCCTTTTTCCTTAGGGTCCACGTTTCCGCACCGTAAAGATCCACACTCCAGATGAAACTCTTCACTAACTTTTTCTTTTAACTCTTACATCAGGCAAAGGTAGGAAAAGGAAATACTCTGCCCTACATAGAGATCCCTACTCTTATGATGGACTTGTCACGGATGAGTGTTAGCGTGGAGAGTAATTGAGAATTAATCCCGCCAGTGCAACTCTAGGAGTCTTAGGAACGCGCAAACCTTTCCAACGCAGCAAGGTTGTAGCCCAAGGGAAAGGTTAGCATGAAATTAGAAAATGATATTGAACTACTCCAGAATTTTCAGTCGAAGTAATTTATTTCAACAGAACCCGAATAACAGGAATTCATAAATCAACCCTATAAGTGAAAACCTCGTTTCTAGATAGGAGATATTTAGTAGAAGATAACTAGTCTCATATTGCCCACTATCCTTCACTGCTAACACGATATATGGACCCTCTAGTCTGGAGAGCGGATGGCTTTTGCCTATGAGGTCGCACGAGGGTCTGAGCTGGGTCCTTTGATTTATTGTTAGCGGCGAGTCTCGGAGGGAGGAGACGTGTATCCCGTGTTCACGACAGTGTTCTGTGTCCCGCATGTGAGGGTGTCGCTGTTGCGATGTTCCAGACGTATCCTCTGGACTTCCACGCGCGACGCTAAACATTGAGCGGGATTCAGACGAGGGGTGAATTTTCCTCTCTTGCATTCATTCAATACTACTGTCTGCGTCAAAATAAAGTGCCGATGTAATAATTAATTAGAAATAAATAAAAAAGTGTTTCTATTAGTTTTATTTCTTATTTCGGGGTAAAATGTAGGACTAGATGTTTTAACATTTTCCTTAATTAACGACAAAATATGCGTTCAAAAAAATACGCAAAAGCCATTTTATTGATCTAAATAAATGTTTGCAACTTATAATTGAAGATGAATACTATGGACGTATTAGTTTTCCGTAGATTGAGTTACAAAGTTCATGAAGTTGACAAAACGGCTAATTTTACGGTGCTCGGAGTCACTTATTGTGCTGGTGTGTCAACATTTTTGATCTTTTCAATAAAAAAAAGCACATTGGAATTAAAAATTCTTCAAACTGACGTATTATTCATTATTTTAGCATGCGCATAAGCCCAGGTATAAATTTGCAAAGCACAGTGACACATCATTTTGACGCCGACAGTAGTATCTCCTGGTGAGCGTCACACAATAAATAAACCTACAGAAGTGATCCACGTCATTATAAATGAAAGTCCACTTTTGTCGCTCAGAAAAACACTAGAAATCGAGCCATGATATCATGATGAATTTCCCTCTGATTTAATCACATCTTTAAGGTCCGCACATTTTTAGTTTATGTTTAGCAGATTAATAAACGTTCTGTAAACGTTTATTTGGATAATAGGTAATGGGAAGTAATTAAATTGAACCTAGACTCTGTATATATATATATCTTTTTCCACAGTTCCATTGTTGTACAGCTTGAGGGCGTGTTGATTTATTGAGTCATTCGAGTAATGCCGTGGATTTTTTCACAAATATTCTAAATACATATATAACAAATATTAAAAAGATCATGCGCCTCATAATCAATCATTTTGGTCACTTTATTGCTCAAAAGTATTGTTCCAAGTGCGGCATGGTGAAACTGATTGGAGTAGATTGGTTTGGTAAGTTTTTTGCACTCAATTATTTTATGACATAGCTAATGTCTGTAAATGCTCACTAAATATTCTCTCACTTAAAATTTGGTATAGAGAAAGAAAATTTTGGTGCTAATATCGTTTTATCTAGAGAATTTAAAATCCCTTAATTCACTGCTTCAATTAATTCATATTTATTGATATCTGAATGTCTGCGTTTCCGTTGTGGAAGGATTCAGTGACTCGTAACAGGCGTCAATAAAATTTTTCCGATTATGGTGGTCTTGCATGCTGCTTTCATGAAAATCAACTGATGAAAGACTCGCGGGGAAGAAGTTGGAGGGATCGCCAGAACGATATTCCCCTGCAAAAAAAGTTAGCAAAACTTCAGAGCATTGTTTTGAGCGATTTAAAATCCCCATGGAATCGTGACTGTACCCCGTAAGTCCACAGCTATCCAGTAGATATCATCACAATCGGTTTACTCAATCCCTCAAAGGGTGGGCTGTATTTATAGCGATTGGGATTATCTCGGGCGAATAACTATGTTGTTACAGGAGGCAATCACGAGCTTTCAAAGGTTTCCATAGCGCTTTGAGCAATGCAATGAAATCTTGATCGATGCAATGAAAATTTTCCTTCCAAATTATCTCCCAATCAGTTAAAATACCCGCCCTCCAGTTCGTATTCAAAACAAGTTCGATTGAGTAGCTAAAGTATTTCTTACAACAAGTCACTACTACAACCAATTGGAAAATTCATACTTTATACCTCTCGAAGTGATTTAGACATCTTGCCTTTCGTTTATCACTGGGTGAACGTTTGAATAGCCTTATTTATTGGAGATGGACTCACTTTTAAACAGTAGCGAAATCTGCTACACTCTCGTATAGTTCGCAGTATAGTTAATATTCTTATCATCTCCAACCTCGAAAGTATTCACAATTTTGTCATTTTAATCCTATGTTCAACAATGAAATTAGCCGTCGTCCTTAAGGGCATCGTCTGGAAACTAATTTTTAAAGGCTCAGTTTTATCGGTGAGAAGTTTTTACGAAGGTCTGACGGTAGCTCCCATCCTAGCCGTTGTAAAAGAACAGTGATGTATGCTGAATTATCCTCAAGTTAAATTGGCATAGTTATAATGTTTCCTGCCTTCGCTAATGTGGACTGATGTGCTGAATGCAGATCTTAAATGTTTGTAGCTCACTCAAAAACGGAGGCCTCAATTCATCATCGGAGTAATTGATGATCGTGATCGGGGGAGGAGTTACATGGATGAGCCGTGGGCGTGTTTTTATTTAAGAGCGCAATGAAATACCGTTCCGCTAATTAAGTTTTCCTCATCCGGAACCACATCGGGCGGTTTAACCCGTGGGGTGAAAATCGAGAGATAAACCAAGAAGGCATGTGGTACAGTCCTACATCTTTCGGCAATATAGTATAAACCCCTTGTTTTACGTACTTGAGCTCTTCAGATCATGTTGTCCTTACCAGTAGTTCTGCATAGTACCTCCTGTATCCCAGCTGGTGGATTTTATTGCATTTATTTTTTTGTTATGCACTGCTGTTTTGCACACAATATTCGATTGATCGCCATTATATAAATGCTAATTCATGATCATTTATTGTAACTTCTTAGCTTGGATTTGCATGTCATCTTTTTAAGTCAGTTAATATTATGGTTTTCACGTACTTATTTTATCTTTTGAATGTTATTTATTTTAAAGAAAGAGAACCACATGCAGCATATAGTTGCCGTTTTATAGTGGCCAGCTAACAATACATAAATAATAGGACGTAGACGCAATATAACAAGTAGAAAGCAATAATTACATATACAAAAACAAAAGGACAACAAGAATCTGCACATTCAGACTGCTTCGGTGACAGATAGGATATGGAAAGGCTTATGAAGGATTTCAATGGAAGTGCAAAGGGGTCGATGTGTGAAGGGAGTGAGTTCAACACAAAAGTAATGCGGAAGAAAAACGCACGTTTAGCAAGTGAAAGTCTAGGAAGTCATGTGGATTAGGGGATGAGAACGGGCAGGGCGGGGTGGAACTTTAAAATTGATAAAAGAGAGAAATGCACTTGAATTGGTACTTAAAACAGCCACAAATTCAAACAAGAAATATAATTATATCACTTGTGAATGCGTACGTACGTGTTTCGTCGATTAATATGCCTAAGCTATTTTGGTATCCTAAAATGACAGAATGTTTATATTTTCCGTTTTACTCCAACGTCAGGCGTTCTAAGCAACTTAAATTATTTAAAATTTTTATGGCATTAACAAGAGTTGGATTGGAAATTTTGTAGAGCCGAGATTTGCCCTTCACCGAATGCAGTATTCATGTAAGCTCGCTCATTAAAAGCCGATTGTGAAAAAAACGAATCTCCATTAATTCTGCTAACTGGTCTATTTTCTACTCATTGGTTTATCTGCGGTTTGATTTTGTAGCTCTTGACCCTTTCTTGGATAGGATTGTGGGAAGTTATTTAAATCGATCGGTTCCCCTACAGTCATGCTACAACTCAGTATTCCACTTACCTATATCCCATTGAGCGTATATGATAGGTACTCACAAATTTTCAAGCGATTGGCAACTCACTAATCGTGATTTTTAATTTACTAGTGTGAAGGATTTTATCCAACGAAAATCTATTTTTTTACGTTAATGATCAAATCAGTGAGTTAAACTATCATTTTAAATCACAGTGAACGACCCGAGCAACTATTACCAAAGGACATAACTGATTAATTGGATGAAATGTCCCCCCGCCGCGATTTTTTCCGTACTTAGGGCATATGATTTGGGATCATATCGGACTAACTTCCCCGCACCTACAGTCCGCTAAAGGCCCACCAGAGCCGGTGAGCTAGAAAATACGATTTTCACTGCTTTTTAGATATAGACTAGAAATCATATTTCGCAATAGCCAAAATCGCATATCCTAATTTTTTTGGCAATGTTCCACCAACTAAAATTTTTTTCTTTCCAATTCAATAGCCGAACGGTATTTAAAAACGCCACGGGAAAACATTTTTTCCCTGTGGCATGTAGCCCTCTCAAAAATATTTTATAAAAACACGCGTTAGAAATTTTCAATCGACACCATTTCTAACTGTCACGCTGAAAATTCTTAAAAACAAATCGAAATCTGCTCTATTAAAAAAGCTTTCAAATGCCGAAAACAGCTTTTTTAAAATATGCTTTCTAATCCGAGATATCTAAAACAGTGAAAATAGTATTTTCGAGCCAGCCGGCCCTGGTGGGCTTCTAGCAGGCTCGAAGTGTGGGAAGGCTAGTCCTATTTGATTCCAAATCGCATGCCCTAAGTACGGTAAAAATTGCGGAGGGGGAACTTTTCACTCACTTATTCAGCTATGCCCTTTTCACTTGTAGGGATCGCTACGTTGCAGGTGAATAAGTCATGTATTCAAAGCTGTTCAAAGTTGAAAGAATTGAGGGTAGGTTCCCTTGAATGCGACTCTTGTTTATATGAACGTCGGCGGGGCGTTTCTCGCCTCGTGGTCTCGGGCGGCTTGCATCAAAGCCTCTTCAGTAGGCTTCCCGAATCGGTTCCCGAGTTGTACGCTTCGATGGAGCGCTAGCGATCGCTGCGTCGTCATGGGAATGCGATCGCTGGAGTCAACTCATGGTCGTAGAGTCGACGTCATTGGCGGAGGTCCTCTGGGAGGCGTCACAGATACATTGGAGCGCTGCACGTCACAAGGGCTAGTAGATGCAGTGAGTAGAAGCACCAAAATTTCGCAAATAGCAATTTCGAGTACAGTATATTTCAGCGATAGTTGTACCCGTTATTGCAATAAAACATACAAACTATGCCCAGAGAGTATGATTGGTATTTATACTTAGCCTATATCACAACAAAATTAACGCAAAACGTTTAATTTGATTCTGATATTAGATTCGCGAATATTCGGTGCTTCTAACAATGCGCGAATAGGACCAAAGCTCTTGTGGATTGCGTATGCTTTGCTTTCCGGTCTATCTCTGCTTTGAGGAATTATGATAAAAAAATAGCATTGCCAAAGAAGCTGCATTTCAAGATTTAGGAGCAGAAAAACATCAATTATGATGGGTTCTGATCGATTCGATGGTACCCACCTATAAATTTCTCCTTGTGGCACTCACAGGGTTTCTTTACGATGTATTTTTGTTGCCCATGTTTTTCCGCCCGGTTTTTTTCCCTGGCGAGGATGGAAAAAGCCGATTATAAGCGGAAAAAATCAATGTACCACTATTCTAAGTACTCCATTGGCCAACGGCCTAGCTTTGTGCTTTTGGAGTTCGAAACTACCTCCAGTCCGAAATGGGTTTTCAATGTGGCTCTATCGAAATTGAGAACTGCTCGAGGAGATGATTGTGGTTTTCATGATAAATAATAGTGAAACTTATGGATAATCGTTTATTTATTTAAATTTCCGTTTACCAGTCCACGTTTTTATTGAATTTGCTTCCATTGAGATGCATCCACAATGAAAAATGAACCATTTAATACTTCATCTCTCCTAAATTATCTTTCTGACGACACGATGGTAAAAGGTACTCGGCGACTTGAACATCCGCCGACCGTGTCCTTTATGCAGTTGTTTCATTAAGGAGACAGAATGGTGTCCTTTACTTCCCGGCGAGAATGGACAATATGACCTGGTGAGCTTAAATATGGGACGCAGGAGTTTATACTGTTATAAGGCTGCTAAACTTCCCGGTGAGAATGAACAATATGATCTGTTGAGTTTAAATACGGGACGAAAGAGTTTAAGCTGTTATAAGCGGAAAAAACAACATGCTAACATTACGAGTGTCCCATTGGCCAGTGGCCTATCTTAGTGTTTTTGGAGTTGCAACCCCATCTAAGTGCTGGAATGGACGGGATACAGGCTAAATGTAAATGCTGATCACATTCTGTGGGCATGTTTGTACGCTTTATTACAATAATGGGTACGAATATTTGTGAAATAAACTGACCTTAAAATTGCTATTAACAAAAATTCGGCGCCCCTACTTACAGTGTACTCTAGCTCTTGCGCCGTGTAGGGCTCAATGTTTTGCGAAAAAAATATTCCCAAAAAAACTCGGTGAATTGAAAATCCACCTACCGTAACCAATAGGGAGCCATTTCATTGTGGAGACAGAATGTTGTCCTTTGAGCCACAAAAATGGGTGGAAAGGTTGCTCATTCATTATGCTGCTCACGATTTCTGTCCTCCAACTGCATCGCACAGAGCTCCGCACGGAACCAGTCTTGCCCTAGGTCATGCATGCTCTTTGAGTGGGCCAACCCACATTTGGGTTGCCCACTCTTGACCCAGAGCAGCGGATCAAACCCGTCCCAAGTGAACAGTCAAAAAAAAAGGCACTGATCCCCTCCTCTTGTACAGGGATGAAAACGACGACTGAGGATAAACAGACTGAAGCATGGGACCTCTGCTCGTCTCCCGGCTGCCATGGGGCTCAAAGGGGATGATATCGGTGGATTTTTTTTATCTTCACCGTGAAGCATGCCGGGAAAAAGTCAAACAAGCTAAGATCTATGTTTTCGGGAGGGATCCAAGTGCAAGTATGTATCGCTGGTGATTTTCAAGCCACAGTTTCTTGCGTTATAGCTGTCTCCTGGGCTTTTAGTGAAAAATCATTCAGGGAACATAAGTTGATTTGACATTGTTAATTAGGTGAATTGGGTTATGGGATTGGGATGTGATATTGGTTGAAGGAACATAACGATAGGCGGTGCTTGGGTGGTGGATGGGTTTAAGTGAAAGTTTATAGTGCCAGAGGTTAAGCAATGGTGTGTTATGTGTATTGGCAAATTAATCGGAAAATTTGTCCAAAGCTGTTTTTAATTTAGTCAGTATTGAATTTATCTCTAGAAATACGTACACAACAATCATGTGGTAACAGTAAATTTTTACGGAAACAAATTATATTTTCACTCGAACTTTAACCAGTGAAATTTTTAGAAAAGTAAATTTTAACATTTATTCGTTAATTTATCAGGGGAAAAACTGCCTTCCCCATACCCCGAATGTGTGATATTCACACGTCTATAGCCTAGTCCGGGGTGAGCCCTAACCTTATCTAACCAGACCAACGTTCGCGTTGAATCAATGAGCGAGTGAGTGACATCATCAAAGCGTTATCGTTGTGGAAAATAGATCCATCCATGAATTGAAATATTCAACTCTGAAAACTTGTGGATGGGTCTTTAATTTGTTAAGTTCGAAAGTTCGCGGCAGAAGGGGGAGTGAAAGCTTGTAAGGGAAAAATGGATCCAACATGTTTTTATACAATACTTAAGTATATCAGGATTTCATGTATTTCTTTTTGAACGGAGGTTATAGTTAACGTACACATATCATACCATACTTGAGACAGCGTTTCTAAATGATTCCAGTGCAAGCGTATGTGAAGCAATTGTTAATTTCTGAACATTTATAGAATATCTGGTATAGTGACTTCACTATATCAGAAATGGCCTAAAGTCAAGGCAAGTACGTCATATTTTAGTACTAGGTGAAAGGCAAGGTTTTGTTATGTTAGTTTTGACAAATTCACGAACTTCGATGAGAGAAAAATAACATTTTTTTAAGAAAAAGGTATTTGGGGAATAACGATAACTTTACGTTTCATATTTCATCTCTCGTAAGTTCTATAATACTTACTGCACTTTTGTTGGGTATTTGGGGTTTATATTTTGTTTTCGTGTGCCATGGCGAGGTATTCTCACGACAAATACTCGTGTTTACGTTGAACCTATCCTGCAGAAATATTTTTATTGCGACTCTGCGCCATAATAAACCTGCGCGTAGAGTATATGTGTTTATATTTAAATAGAACTGAAGATATTATATTCAAGTAGAACTGGTTATAAATTTTTAAATGAAAATTTATACTAACAGTATTTTACTTGCTGAAATATTTATTAAATTAATTTTATGGCTAGTGCGACATTGAGAATCACACCAATGCATTTACATACCTTTATCTCATTGATGGTAGCGTTAATCTTTTAGGAAGGAGCAAAGGTTTTCAATTCAACGTTAATATTTGGTATCTTTTGAAATATTATTTGTTTTCTTCTAGAAAAAAATCCGAATTTGCTAATGTCCTTTCACCGTGGTATCAGGTTTGAACTGTCTCAAACTTTATACCAGATTTGGCTTACGGTTGTACTGTTCACTACCTTATTTTATCCAATGACCCAGTTACTCGCATTTTTTTTGCCTCTCATACGAACGGATCTACCACGATTGTAGCCGTGTGATGTCCTTCCCAGCGCACACGTGTTCTTTTCTTCCTGCCAGAGGTCGCGAGCAGTGTAAATTTTAAATGGAGGACGACGGACTAGGCCAGATTCAATTTTTATGTGTGTGCGCGCCCGGTGCAGCGTGGGACGAGATCGCTTGGATAAGCGCAAATGAATGCAGGCGTCACACACGCGGTATTTATGAATGCATATGCATGCAGGTTCACACATCTGCCGTCGAAGAGACGAGAAAATCTGGTCTACGGAGAAAAATAAAATAATATTTGATAAAAAAAACTATAAAAGACGAACTGTGGCTCTTCCTGAAAGCACTATTCGCCTTGTCTATCGTTCAGATATTTTTGCTCTCCAAATGTTTGCACAAAGGTTTTCTAAAAACGGTGGCGATGTTTCCCCGCCCCTATCCCAGAGGCGCCACCGTCGCGTCGCTTCGGACCTAAAAGAGGGGACCTTGACATCCTAACTCGTCCGACGTTTTGTTAAGAGGACCCCGGGTCAATTTTGAGCGGAGCATCCTTGGTCGTCCTTCGCTATGCGGGCGACGAGAAGGGGTCAGTGTTTGTGCGCGTCTTTGCGTCCTTCGCCTTACTGAAGGTCCATCTCACCTCCCCAGGGCACGCGCTTCATTCAACTCGGAAGAAAAGGGAAGGAGCGCTCATTATTAATGGAAGAGCGTCGAGATATTGGGAGGGACGATTCCAGCTACATATACACTGCCTCTTCAAGCAACTCATCCATCAGTCTATGCCTTTCCTTATTTTAGTTTTAAGGTTTCAATATTTAATTGAAAAAATTGATTAATTGCTGTTGAATATGTCCAACAATTATAAGAAATAGAGATTTATGTATTTAAGATAAGAGGAAAATTTAAAAGAAAAGAAAATAAATCAAAATGCTAAAATTAACTTCTTAACAATAAAAAAAATATTTAAGACAATTGTTTGGGTTGGAAGCCAAGGGGTACTATTGATTTTTTCTCAACAGAGTTAGGTAAAGTTAATTGATAGAATAAATGCACAAAAACCTAGTTGCCAAGGGAAACGAGTGAGTCTCTGTTCTGTGCTGACATCCAGTGGAAAATCAAATGCACTGCTAAGTATCTCATTGATCTCGTTTGTTTCCTATACCTAATTTCTGTGCCTAATTCTGTATAAAAAAGAGAAATCACTTGTACTCCTTGGCTACCAACCCACTCAATTTAAAAAGGACAAATTATAATAATCTGAATAAATATTTAATTTTTCTGATCTAATTTTCAATGTTTTCAGTTTAGTGTTTAAGATTATGCTAGCACAAGCAACACACTACGCACACATCGCAAACAGATGTGATCAATATTTATTGCTATTGAGAAATGGCTGGTAGTGGGGAATTTGGTTCATAGGATCGGCTGAAACGCGCCAGCGACGCTTCAAATGATGCGAGGAATAAAGGGAGGGAAGGGGAAGATTGGCATGCATGAGGTCCACGCAGTAGGGCGGATCGCAAAAATCGATTTTTTTTTTCAAATCCATTTGGCCCAATGAAAAAAAGTTGTGGGACCGATCAAAAATAAGGTCTGAAAATTTTGAGACCTCTAGGTGAACCCCTGACCCTCCATTCTCCATTCATACATAGAAAATCACTCGAGATCGGTGGAATTGTGAGCAGGGGCGGATTTAGGTGGTGTCACATGGGTCAATTCCCTCCCAAATTTTATTAAAATGCTTTAATTTTCAATAGTTTAATAGTTTTTATATCATTTTAAAGGAGTAAAGGGTGTGTATATGGAATTGCATGGCTACAAATAAAAAAGTGAGAGAAAATTCAGTTGTATTTATAGTAGAGCGTGGCACTCCCTACTTTAAATACGCCTCACCTCACTCTCGGGGGATATTGCATACTCCCCAGGTCATAACCCTCCCTCCTCTGAATTTGATGCTGAATCCACCCCTGCTTGTTAGGTGGAAATGTCTTTCAGCCCTTTGACAAATAAGTATAGTTCTTACGTTCAACCCTAATGCCATCATATATTTATTTACCCTGTGGTGTTGGGCGTTTAAACCCCCAGATCCGAAATGAGTTGTTGATCGACTTCTTATTAAAGTGTTGTTGATTTCAGGGATGAGGTATTGTGGACATGTGCATCGACCCTTAGACGAGTTAATAAGGGTTTTAACGTCCATCCCTGATGATATCCTGTATTTATTCATTAGCGTAGGGAGAGGTAGAGAGGTTTGACTTAAAAGCCCCCAGAAATAAAATGAGTTTTCGATCGGGACATTTTGAAAATTACATTGAGTTTTAGGTATTGGCACAGTGAAAACATAGTTCAATCCTCTGTCAAATAAGTTTTTTTTTAAATTCTCGATCCCATTATTGACCCAGTTGCGTGGAGAGGGAGGGATGTGGTTGTTCATAACCCTCAGACGGTTTTAAAATGGCGTGGGTTTTAGCCCTCCGTCAGTCGCGTCACATGTTGGAACGCTATTTGTCGCGCGGCGTCTCACAGACACCATTTCGGAATGGTTAAACAAAATGCATGAAAGAAGAAACAACTTTTTTAGCTAAAATAAATAATTCATTGAATACTGAATTTCATGAATGGAAAACAAATTTATGCCTTATAGTGATGGGTATATTTGTATTAATAAAAGACTGAATGCTACTATTTTGACGTTTCTTATGGTTTTTCTTTCATCGAAATTATATCTAATCGATTACAATAAAAAATTCGTAGCAATAAGACGCTCATCCAAATTTAATGCTTTCGATACTTGTTAGTTTAAATTATAAACGTATTTAAAAACTTATCGATGAATACCACGAAGCCGTTACCATGTAACGTATTGTAACTCAAGTTGTCGCGTGGAATCGACCAGACTCCAAAAACAACAATTCACTAATTGAATTATCATCATCTTCAGGCGCCAATGATGATGATAATTCATTGTGTTGGCAGAAACTTAAATATAAAATGATAACAATGGACGAAAATACACTAATACATAAGATAGGAAAATATTTGCAATTCTTCCAATTCACATTCATTTCAGTAATTATGAACACTTCTTTTTTACAGAGCGCGACCCGGGTTTCAATGAATTTTCATCATCTTCAAGCGCAAATTATGATGATAATTCATTGAAACCCGGGTCGCGCTCTGTAAAAAAAGTGGTATATGTAATTGTGTGATATCCAGGAAAGCTTATAATGGAATACCACTAAGTCAATCAAGAGGCAACAATTGTATCAAAATTTATTCCATAAATGCGACAAAACATAAAATATTTGGTGACTATTTCAGGATCGTAAAATAATAAGATGCAATGAAAATGAGTTTTCTAACTATGAAAATACGATGTGGGAAAAGAAAATAAATTGGCCTGCCGTCTGATAGACGCCGCGCGACCAACGGAGGGTTATGTATGATCAGGTTTTCCCGGCGTATCAGTTACAGAAAAGTTTCTCGGGTTTTCCACCGGTTGATGTCGTCCATGTCTCCCGACGTTTCGATCCGCGACTTGCTGATCATCGTCAGGGGATCTTTCGAATGACTCGGAATGTCCCCTGGGGATGATCAGCAAGTCGCGGATCGAAACGTCGGGAGACATGGACGACATCAACCGGTGGAAAACCCGAGAAACGTTTCTGCAACGGAGGGTTAAGATACTGGTATGTGGTAAATTGGTTTCAACCCTTTTCTAATGAAGTACCAGTATCTTGGATGACGAAACGTTGGCGTGACATGACAGTACGATGTGAGTACTATGTATGAGGTTGAACATCACTTTCATTTCGCATGCGCAAAGCCTAATGTGGCAAGTTGGCATCATCACCGTAAACGACCTTAATATTCGTTTTCAAGTTTTAAAAGTATACAATGATACCAACTCCATGGAGGCCAAGTGGGAGCTTAAGAATGGGTCACCAAAATGACGGTGAGTGGAGTAAGTCTCTATATAACTGGATCAAGGGGCAGAGGAGATAATAGGAGAAGTTGCACATTGCTTGCGTACTCGGAAACTTCATCTTCGCAGCATTGAAGCAACAACGGAACGTTCCTAGACAACCGCTAATTAATGAAAGCCAGTGGTTATTACCGCCCAAGGTGAATGAAGGAGGACCTTGCGATACAAACTGCATCCTGATTTCATGCTGTCATTCGAACCTCCCAGTTGCGTCGTAATAACTCTGAATATTTTATGGCTTCAGATTTGTTGTATTTTCCCGTGGAGATAGTTCATAGAAATGTTAAGATGTTCAATTTTTATGGCTTAGACACAACTGTTCCTGAATTACTTCGTCACTGTTCGTTATTTGGTGGGCCGCCAGTGCATTGATGAGTTTTTATGCGATCCATCCCTTGATTTTTCCGTTGGGATGAAGCTTTTAGACTGAGTATGTTAGTGCACTAGTCGGAGTACTTAATGCCTTGATATAATGAGAAATTACATCACACCTGGTAATACTGACGTAAAAATGTAACCGAATCATTACGAAGTCCCACACTATTCCCTTAAGGCACGATTGGCGAAATCGGCGATTCGCCGAAATATTCTCCTCTCCCCTGCATCCCCAAATAACTCCCCAGCAGTTCTATACAGTCGCTCCCATTTTTTTATACGTAACTTTAGACATATTACTTTATATTCATCACCATTAGCAATGACTCTTAATCCATGTATTATTGTAAGAAAACTTAAACCACTGGAGTGTCTCGTTTTTCCTCTCCTTTTTTTTAAAAGAACTATTATTTTCTATACTATACGTAAATATTGCTATTTCATATCCATATTATAGATTATGATTTTGTGGAATCAGTTAAATACCTTAGGCAAGAAATTTTGCGTCAAAGTTTCGAAATATTTGGTAAAAACATTATTTATTGCAGGCATCATTTTCCTCTGACCATAAATTTTATTCAAGGATTATTGGCTATGATGGAAATTTTGAATAAAAATTCCTGCTTGTCGGTTACTTGCCCCTCTTTAATATATTGGATATGTACTAAAAATATTTCGGACGCAAAAATAAAATACAATACGCCACAGTGACAATTCAATCATCCTCAAATGCACCCTTTGTGCGTGACCGACGCATGAATATTTTTCTCCAATTAAACAGCCTCTCTTCTTCCTACATTGCCGGCTTTTCAAGGCTATCCCCGCTACTTCAAGGGACATCAAACGTTACCATGGTTCTCCAATCATTTCGAGCGGTAACTCGTGAGCGTGGGGTGCTGTCGGTTGAGGGATTTCGAAAGGGCGCACCATCCTCATCTTCGCCACAGTAACGGAACAGGAAAGGGTGCCCTCTGATCTTGCCTTTGCTAACGTCCTCCTCCTTACTCAAGCAATCAAATACAAGCGAGGCAAGAAACCTTTGACCCTTCAAAAGATCCTCGTTGTCGCTTAAGTTGAGCCGTATCGCTTCGCTCTTCCTTCTACGCAAAAAAAAGATTCTTCCAACTGAAAAAGGTTCTTTCTGGCTGAAATGTGACGTCACTCCTTTTTGTCGGGAATTCGCTCTGGTTCAGTCACGGGGAGAAGGGGTAAAATTGCTGCCGGCAATGCGGCCGCATGAATGAGGTGATTCCGTCATTTATTTTTAGAACTCTGGAATATTTTACGATCTCGTATGCATGCTTTGGTAGCGCATTCTCGTTTAAAGCAAAATATTTTCCGGATGAAATGGGAAAATGTTCGTTACGTCATTACGTAGAATTTATTTTGCAATTTCTGTTGGGAAATGGTAACCCTATTATCATATCACCTGAAGATAATTCATTGAAACCCGGGTCGCGCTCTGTAAAAATGAAGTGGTTATAATTACTGAAATGAATATAAGTTGGAAGAATTACAAATATTATCCTATCTTATGTATTAATGTATTTGCATCCATTGTTACCATTTTATATTTAAGTTTCTGCCACACAATGAATTATCATGATCATTTGCGCCTGAATATAATGACAATTCATTGAAACCAGGGTCGCGCTCAGTAAAAACTTAATAGTGGTATTAGTAATTGTGTGATATCTAGGAAAACTTACTAATTGTAAGTTACTTTATTTTTGTAATCAACAATATAGGGTTGCTGTAACAATGCTTTTTCATGCTGGGGAGTCCATGTTGAATCGGAGGCGATGGGTAATCGGAGTGAGGAAGGTTGTGTGTTGGTCATGGGTGGGGGATGTCGGTTGGTGGGTGGGAGTGTATCTAATGGATTCAGTGGGAGGAGGGGGGAGTGGCCTTTCTCCGTCACTTTGTGGGAAGGTTCCCACCGCGAGGGAGCGTGAGCGTTAAGTAACGTGTGTGCAATGGCTCTCAGCGATCCAAGTGAAGGAAGTGGATGAGCATTACAGGCTTACGCTTTTTTTCTCTCCACCGTCTTCCCGGGGATCTAGGAGGTTGGTTTGTGGGCCGTGAAAGGTGTTGAACGGCAGCCTTAGAGGAATAGGAGCACTTCAATTCCTTCGGAACGAGGATCTCATGAATTGCACTTGAGATCATTTTGTAATCTTTATAGTCCCCTGAAGTTGAGTCATAGTCTTATTGGTATTTGCATTTCTTGTTAGAATTTTTTACGTGCATAAAATTTAAGTCGCATGTTTAAATAACCCAATAAAAAGCTTAAATCAAACATAATTGGGGATCGGGTTCGTGTGGTGGCTAAAGTGTTGGCTTCTCACCCGGTGGGCCCGGGTTCAAATCCCGGCAGCGGCAGAGAATTTTCAGAGACTGCCCGATCCCTGCTTGAGCGTTGTGTGGAGGACATTTCAAGCGCAACACTCCGTCCGTCGGATGGGACGTTAAGCCGTGGTCCCCTTGGCACCTTTCGTTAATAGCAGGCTAATGCCGACGCCAGGTTTCTCTCCACCGTTCCTTACCTACCCTTTCCTAATGGCGCAAATGACCTCAGCTGTCGGTCGCCTCCTCCAAATACAAAACTACCTCAAACATAATTGGCTTTCTTAATTTAGAATCCGAAAAGAATTACAAATAAATTCATTTCATGGAAACAATAACGGCACTCTGAAAGGTAATGAAGACATCAGGAGCGATATTACGAAAATTATAAATGAAAATTAAATGAGAGCTCTCACCGTACTTTTATTTATCTCATTCTCATGTCATGTCAAAATTAAAGCTACATCTCCGAAAGAATAGTATTCATTAGGTTCAAAAATGATCTATTAATCTGTCCTTTTTTCGTGGCATAATACGTGCTCTAAGCTCACGTTGTAATCTCGAAATTTTCAGGATAATTATGATTATTATAGTATTCTACTGATTACGGTAGGTCTCCATGGAGTACTTTCGAAAAAAGCATTCTGGGAGCCTCCCTCGCCTTCAAGCACTTCCCTCTTCAGTTCACTGTAAAGTTTACTCCTTTTCATTCTTTCAACAAATCCTATTCTCTACCTTCCTTTCCCTCGTTTACCTAACATTATACCCTCCTACACCGTTTTCATAATAAATTCATATCAAAATTTAGCTGCATCTCAATTGTTAAAATTTTTCATCAAAGGATTTATTTTTAGATTCAAGCTAATTTTTTAATTTTATATATTTCAAAAGCCCACATACAGCAATTATTTCCAATTTTCAGTGGCGCAGTAACAAGATAATTAATAATAAATAACAAGAAACAAAATAGATATAATGTAAGGGGAATCAAATCTACCTAAAATATGCCGAGAATCAAGTACATAAAATAAAACGAGAGTCAAAACCTCGTAATTAAAAAACACAATTACATAAAGCTAAAGAAAATTGTAGCAGTGGTAAGAAATGGGAAGTGTTGATATTGATGTTGTGAGTGGGTGCGCGTAAGTTTTGAAGGATAAGAAATTTAATCGTCGATAGCCCGCCTGGTCACCTGCTGTGAAAACGACCTCGACACCTTTTCATTTCTGTTCTTTTACTCGATGGAGATGGATATGCTTCGAGAGAGTAATTGCGCGCCTCTTCCTTCCGATCTCAAGGAACACATATCCTCACCGCCCATCTAGTCGCCTTTTCCCCAGCACCCGTCGCGCTCTTCAGCATCCGTAAAAAATCGCGTCGGAAGTCCGTCGGAGGGGGCGTGTGAGATAAAATAGAGGGAGATTATTCTCATACCCCACCGAGGAAAAGCTTACGATCGAGATTCGGTCTTTCCTCCGATACCAGCGAGATCTTGTATCCTGGCCAGGAAATACTTCACGTAGAGATTAAGACTCTTGAAAACCGATCGTATTTGCGATCTATTCCCTCATTTCCTCTCTGATAAATGTTAACTGTAGATGTTTATTCCTTCTAAAAGTATCCATTCTCACCGTTGTACACCGATCCTGCAATCTGAGAAAGCATAAAATATCTTTGGACTCAGCACGTGTTTCCTTATACCTTGCACCCAGTGCAAAGTGTTTCAACACTTCATTTGATTCGATAAAACATAAATATATATATTTTTTTTTTAAATCACGAGATGTGGGTCATTGTAAATATTATTTAATTTTTTCCAAACTTTGCCAACGTTTCGGACATTTTATTTGTCCATCCTCAGGGCTATAAAAATGATAATTTATGATACAAAATTTGTTAAATACAGGCAATTTTACAGATATATATATATAAAAAATATATATATATAGATATATATATATATTTTTTGCAATATATATATATATATATAATAAGGGGTCGTGAAGCATATAGTTTGAAATAAAACATAAAGTTTAAAAAAAAAGATTTCGGATATAATTTACTTTGAGTTAAATATTCGACTAGCTTGAATACAAACGGGGAGATTTTGAATGATTTTTCATTTCATTTTAAATTTCTGATTAACACTTCTACTACGCAAACCTCGTTTACTAGCGCTTGTACAAAGTCGGAGAGGTTCACATTAGAGTCGAATTGATACTCCACGCCTTAAGTTCATGTGGCATTAATAACTCAGTGAGGAATGATTTACTCCTGTTGACGAGTGATTTTGGATAATTGTATTCATAAGTCGAGCCTGATGACTGCTTCCTTTGGCAAATCACGTAATTTCATTTTAACTCTTGGTGTCCTTGTAGATATATCTTTTCAGATACAAGGATTTCAATTTCAAATCCTTATAAAATAAATTTTAGAAAGGTGTGTTAGCATTGGGCTTAGCTAATATTTAAATCAATTCTAGCCCGCGGTTGCTACGAGTATTTTGTGATGTCTGCCTGCTTGATTTATTATTTTCCAACAAGTTGGCTCTGTTACTGATTGGTACTAAAAGGATATTAGGTTTTGGTGCACTTTAAAAAAAAGCAGGGCAAAATTAGTTTATCATTCATCCATCAATAGCTTAATGTTTCCAGGAAATGAATTCACTATATTTTAGTGACATCTATCTTCATGCATACATACTTACAAGCCAATGTGTTATAAGCCAGTGTGTCGGTGTTAGAACTCTTATTTTCCTTACCTGAAAATAGAAGAAAAATAAATTTTAACTTGAATAATAATGTTCTTATGAGAGCGAAATCATAATATTCATGTCTAAGCATATTATGATGATAAAATTCTCAATCTCCAGTTAAAATTTAAGTATTGAGAATTTAAATTTATTAATTTACTCTAATTCCTAAATTTTAGAGTTTTAGCAGTCATTTCAGCATTCTAAGATTGATTCCTGCGATTGTTTACTTTTTCTATTTTCAGTAATGTAATTTCTTTAGCTTGATCCCCAGATTAACTCAAGGAGTTAACTCAAGTTTACATTTAAGGATGCATCACTCTTGATCGTCGATAGTCTTTCAGTGATGAAAAGGGGTGTTATGGAGGGCCAGAGCATAGAGCCAAATGGCCAAAATCGCATATTTTTAATCGCATATTTTTAATCGCATTTTTCGCGATGTTCTACCACCTAAAAGTTTTATTTTCAATACGCTTGCCGAAAGGTATTAAAAAACACCTACAGAAAACGTTTTTTCTTTTTGGCCCTCTCAAGTAAATTTTATGAAAACATGCATTAGAAATTTTCAAATCGACGCCATATATTCTTGTCCCGCTCAATGTTCTTGAAAACAATTGGAAATCTGCTCCATTAAGTAAGGTTTCAAATGCTGCAAACAGCATTAAAAAATATGCATTCTTGACCGAGATATTAAAAAAAGAGTGAAAATCGTATTTTCGATCTAGCCGGCCCTGGTTGGCATCTAGTGGGCTGGAAATGTGGGGAGGTTAGTCCTATTTGATCCCAAATATCATACCCCAAGTACGGGAAAAATCCCGGAGGGGGGAATTTTCACCTTCTTATCCGGCTATGCCCTTTGGACTTGTATAGTAGACTCATTTACAAACTTCACTGTATCTCAAATTCGAAAAACGTATGTGTCAGTAATTGCTCAGATGGAAAAACTCAATATTTGAAATACTGGCATACAAGGCAAGTGCCCTTACCCTGTGTTTATGCCCTGATAATTTTTAGGTGTAAGCGTAAATCATAAGAAGTAAAGTTTCTTGAATTGAAAGAAAAAATTTTAAGTTAAAAGTAGTTTTTGCTATTGTCATAATGGCTTCCTCCAATTGACCTGTGAGCGTATAATTCCCAGGTATCCTACCGAATAAAGCATGTAAAGCCCGGATTAAATTCATGTAAAGAATTCTGTATGGCCCTCAGAATCATTATTACGCCACACAGGGTAATAATCCACGGTAGTAATTCAATGCTTAGTTCAAGAAATTTTCATAGCGATAATTTTTTCTACCATTGAAATCACACCCAGTCTAGGTACTCATTACCAACGACTTACTCTTCTATAAATTGGATCCACAGTTTTCTCGTCAAGATCCGCTATTCACAACACCCAATAATACGTAACAAATTCTAATTAGCCTCGAGAATCATTACCACGTCATACACGCGGTAAAAATCCAGAATAATTATCGATAGCTCAAGAAATATTCATAGTGATTATTTCTTCCTCTCATTGAAATAACTTTCTGTGTAAGTACTCGCTATCAACAATTTCATTCACACTTAACTCGCTAAGATCAGATTTTCACACCACCCAAATTTCCAGTTCTTGCACCTTTGCCGTACGCAAATGTGATTGTCCCCGCATTCTTTGAATCTTTTAAGCGGACTCAACTCCATCCAATCTTCCCGAAAAGCAGTCTCGTTTGTAGTCTCTGAAATTAAATCCTTGCGTTCCACGTGCGAGATGCGTGAGCTGAAAAAATTGTGTTTTCTGGAATGGTGAGTGAAGATCGGTGAAATAAGTGCGGCTGAATAAAAAACGTTTTTCTTTTATTTCCCCCCTTTTACTCCGGCCCTTTTCTCCCTAACGCATGACCTCACACTTTCTCCATTTTCATCTCCTCACCTCGTGACCCTCTCGGGACACATTGGCGGATTCGTATGAGCGCAGGAGAAAAAAAAGAGAACCATTCCGCCTACGAGAAGAGAGTCGGGTTGTCGTATTCTGGGTCGGTTGGGAGAGAATATTCCATTCCGAGCGGGCTTTGGCACGGTGCTGGAAATTCAATGCGTGAGGACAAGGGTGTTATGAGGGCTCGCTTCTGCTCCTCATCCGTTTCCCAACAGATGCGTAACGTATTCGGTGACCGGTCCGAAGCCGTGCACCGACCTTAAAAATAAATATGTAAAATGAAGAGTTTTTGATTATTTGTGGAATAAAGCGTTGGTGCTGATTATATCAATGTATATGCAAAAGAGAATGTCTGTTTGATTGTCCGCTATACGTTTCCATTCGGCCGCTCGGATTGTGATCAAAGTCTGTATATAGGTGCAGTGTTGAAGCCAGGAATTCCGTTCGGGAGGAGGAATGGAGGGGTGTCCGGAAAATAAAAAAACAGGGTACTAAGTAGAGCGTTTTAAATTAATTTTTACAAATGTCATAATTGAACAAACTTCTCTAGTCAAAGAAATCTTTTGTAAATTCATGATTTTTCAATATTTTATTTAATTTTATGAAGGAAAGTAATTATGTTTATTTATTTATTTATTTGCAATAAACCCAAAAACAGTACATGAGACCTTTTACATTGGATTTTAAACAAATGGATAAATAAGAAAGTGGAACAAGAAACAACGACAAAAAAAAAAAACTTGATTAAATACTCTCAGAGATACATAATACTCCACTTCTATGAACGCCTCATCCGCTCATTGTTCTTAAATTTCGAGGGTGAGGGAGTCCAGACTCGGACACCCCCCTCGCTACGCCTCTGCATAGGTGCATCTCATGCTATTGAACCCCGTAGTGCTACTTTAAATTGCGTGCGACGTGTTCTTTGCGTCGTTTTCTCATTGCCGTTTGTTGCGTCACGAACATACAACGTCTGTGGTTGAACATCCTGCAGTGTAGGCACACCTCTTAACACTATCAAAGGGAGAACATCTCAAAGGATAGTACACTTACCTATTAACCCTCTCGGTGCAAACCTTTTAACTGGGGTTTGCGTTCATGCAACATTGTTAATCTACGCACGTAAATACACTCATAAAGATCAATGCTTAGGAGCGGGGTATTAGCTGATCTCATGCGCGGTATGCGCAAAACGATGTCGATATATCGTCACCACACTTGCTTGGTCCCTTTATCTAAAAATCCTGCTTCAACATTCTCACCGAGTAACGCCGGATGGCCCGCTAGTTTATTATATGTGTGTAGTCGAGTTTGATAGGCAAGGATTAGCACGCAATATGAATATCTAAACCTAATTATGTATTTCGGAGACTTCCGCGATGATTAAGTTGATGATTGGTTTCGGGAATGAGTCGACGCGGAATTAACCCGGAAACCTATCTTCAATCTAAACCTAATCATAACCCACGATTTATTCTCCGAATGATGAAAAGATTCTTTTTTTACATTTTATTGAATTTTATCCTGTTTTTTGTTTTCGAAAAATTTTTGAGATGTTTTTTAATTTATTTTAAATATTTATTTTCTACATTTTAGTGTTGATAAAATAGTTAGTATTATTATTATTTTTATCTTCTATTCTTGGCCTTGTTTAATGCATTTTATGATATTTCTTGGAGTTTAGGTCAATGTAAAAGAAGTTAAAGCCAACGTTTCGATTTATTTAAAATCATCCTCAGGGCTATGAAAGAGAAAACATGAACAATATAAAATACAAAGATGACAGCGATATACAATATTTTTACATAAAAATGTTACGATCGCGTTTTTTATACAGTAATATAATTTAAAGTATACACATATATATAAGAACAGAATAGAATACACAAAAAATTTTGACATACCTCTTAACTTTGTACATATTTATTGATATTGTGTTACTAAGATATTGCCACACCTAGTTACCATTAATTTTGGCAATCAAGAGCTGTTGAAAGTTTTCTACCAAAGTATTTATAACTAAATCCATCCGTTGAAAAAAATTAAAACTATATTTCCATATGGAGGTTTAGTTAATTTAATTAATATAACAGAGTTTAAAAAAATCAAACATCTGATTATTGAATACTACATTGTCATGAGAAGCAAGCAAATGAGCAAAATATCAAGCCGACCCGACTATATAGATTGGGTTAAATATCAATCACAAGATTCCATCGATGAAACAGTTCAACGGACTGAGCTAGTTGAGAGAAAGCGTGTAAAAAGATCCAATTTAAGCTTTGCCGCGTCAATTTTATTCATCTCATATTTATTCTTCTTCTTCTTCTTCTTCATTCTTCTTCTTTTATTCATCTTCATATTTAATCTCCACATTATTAGGAGTCTGAGGTGTATTGTTGTTGTTGAGATGAAAGATCTTCCGTGAGGCGAGTGAGTAGTGGTACTAAAATTGTAGCGTTCCCAAAATTGAAGTCTCTATTCGCTAGCATAATGGTACTTCACGTGAACTTCAGTGTAAAAAAATTAAGAATGCCGCAGAATAAAATTAATTAATTCCGATTCGGATTTCAACTGATTGCTTTCATCATCAGATAAGTATGATTATAAAAAGTCACAGCTAAATGCACATGTATAAAAATACTCTACCAGTGGCCTCTTCTCAGCCAACATCACAAAGGGAGAGTAGGCAAAAAGAGACTAAAATTGTAAGAATCAGAGACTTTTATTTCGAATCGAATCAATGGATTACTTTCTTGTTAACCGAATCTCAATTTTTTTAAAAATAATGAGTTATAATGAATAAAATTCGTTTTTGGTACAAAGCCATACACAATGTAAGCATAGGTAAATACTAATGCCGGGCAAGAGTTGCGTCAAGATTCAGGAATTTACTATTTAGGTACTGAAACTTTTCTCGTATTTATCAATCAAATGATAGCGTCCGTTTATTGAAGTATCATTTTATCCGGCAAAGATACATTCGCACGGCTCGTTAAGTGAATAAGCATACCTATATGATATGCGTTCAGAACGAGCCATTGCAAAATCTTATGAATCATTAATTCCAGAGACTAATCTCATATTTTGAAATGACATGTGCGACTATCTGTTACCCCCGAGCAAAGTATGTATGAGTACTCGAATTGTTGCTCGGGGTGTCTCCAATTTTTATATCTTTTTCTTTTGTTCTAAGGGCTGGAGAGTACTAAATTTCCTTCGAATAGTTAAATTGGCTATGCAGAATTTAAATCAAACCTGAGTGTGGGGCTTCCTCCGAAAGGTAAAAAATGTGCCTTGCAACAACACCTCAGATAGGCATCTTACTCCTTCAGAGATCGCTGCTCCCTGAAAGCTCTTAACGAGGTTGATTCGACACCATGCTCTTTCATCAAGGGACGACCAACGTTTTGACTCCGTATTAATTGGATTCCGCGCATGTTACCTACGAGTTTTGTTGGCACAGACCTCTGCAAGCCGTTAGCGATTTTCCATGTTCGTCGTAATTGCCCTGTCGCTTTGGAGACCCACCAGTTTATCCCCCGCAGGGGTCACTTCGCAACAATGGACGCCCGCCGCGCCTTCCGGAGCGAGGGCTTGTCCGATATCGCAATCGGCGAGATCAAAGGAGGCGGGTCGTGCACTTTACTGGTATTTATTGCTTCTATCTGGATATGTAGCGTTGTTACATTATCGTGGGAGAAATGGAGACAGACTGAGGAATGGATATTGAGAAATGAAACTTAGAAAAAGGGTTCTTGGTTTTTATGCAGCTTAGCTCAGGCGTTGACCGTAAAATCAGCTACGCTATGGAAAAGATCTAATTAATTAGTTTAATTTTAATTTTAGCTAGGTAATCAATTGATTAAACCCGCCATAATGAAGATTTAGCTGTGATTCAGCTAAAATTCTCGTTTCCCAACGTGATTCTTTGGAAGTTTCTAAGTAAATGTAATTGAAAGAAAAATTTTAAAAATTATTTTGGCTGTTGATTAGGCTCTTAATAATTGTAAAACTTGTTCGGAAATTGTCAGGTGCAAATTTTTCAAATTCTTCTATGTCACTAAGATTTATTTTCATTACTTTCGACTCTTTTGAGTTGCAGGTGATATTTTTAGATCAAATCTCTCATTTTCACGAAATGGATTTTATTCTGGCGAAAATAATGAATTAATAAAGTTGTATTAGGTGCGCTGAGCTAGTTCCAATGATAAAAATTTCGTATCTAATTGTCAGCCGTCTAATTGGATGTAAGACTTAAGAGAGTATCTGCGTGTAATTTACGAAAAGGTATGCGTCAAGTGTCATCCGTTCCATTCTATTATCACGGTATTCTGCGAATGCGCATGCAGAAATGCTAATGGAAGCGATAAATTCTCGTCACGGGAAAATTCTAAGGGGAATTAGGTTCACGCGATTTATTCGTCTCCGTTGTCATTATCACTGGAAGGGCATCTTTTCCCTTCCATTGCAGCAAATTTGGAATTTTGCCACGCCCCAAAATGTCTAACATACTGTTTCCTGGTAAACGAATTAAAATAAATATCATCATCATCACTGGCCAACAATCCTAGGATTAGTTTGACGCAGCTCTCCACTCTATTCTCCTATCAGCTAATCTTTTCGCACCTACGTATTTCTTCTCTTTCACATCTTTCTTTACTTGTTCCATATATTTTGTTCGAGGTCTTTCTTTTCCGTTCTTGCCATCCACTTGTCCCTCGGCGATTGTCTTCATCAGGCCATCATGTCTCAATATGTGGCCTATAAGGTTGTTCCGTCTTCTTATTAAGGTTTTCATGAGGCTTCTCTTCTCTTCCACTCTTCTTAGGACTTCCTCAATACTAACTCGGTCGATTCATTTGATCCTCATCATTCTTCTGTAGCAGCACATTTCGTGGGCCTCTATCTTTGCTTAATAAGTATAAATTAGTAAAATTTTGATAAAAACAACACCACGACTCGAATCGGGTTGCAATAAGGAAACCTTATTCGAGTCGTGGTGTCACGTCAAAAACTTCATATTGCTAATTATGGCGCAGACGTCTGAATAATGGCACTTAAGAAGAGAAACCTCATCTAAACATTAAACTAGATTTTTCCATCAAAACTCGAGATAGATATGAATGTCTGCAATTAAAACGTGCATGTTGAAATTTGGAATAGAGAATTTTGTAGTGATAGTTTACACCAAAATCAAAAATTGAGATTATCGATGTATTTCATTCAAAGCTTATGCTGACGCAAATATTTTCCTCAAAGAAAAGAATAATAATTTGAAACTGATAAATCTCATATTTATGGGATAATCGTCCTCTTTCCTTGTTAAAAATTACCCTCTGTTTTCGTTGCACGTGTGCTTGTTTTTGAAGCAATGTAACGGAGATAGTAATTTTAGTGGGTTACATGAATTCGGTTATTACAAAGAACATGGAGGCTTACATCTTCCTGATTTATTATTTCTCCCGTCTCCCCTTAACCCAAATCCACGGGTGTACCTTTGCAGGATGTCATATATCAGATACGTGGATCCAGGTTGTAGTATTTTTCTTTTTCTAATCAAATAAATGGTCTGTTATCGCTAAGTGGCACCTTAACACTAGAACCGCGGAGGGGGTCAAATTGACCCCTTACGATTTTCAACATGTATATTTCACACTTAATTTTTTTTTCACAAACCTGACATTTTCTGACTTTTAATGAATTGTAGAAAGGCGTATTCGTGCGAAATTCCGACGCTCTAGGACTATTTTTGTGAACACTAGACAACAATATACCTAGAACCGCGGTAGGGGTCATTTTGACCCCTGCTCTGTTGTCGTTCCCGAACTTTATATTTTCGCAGCAGAAATTCACCGCAAGCGTTATTTTCGAAGGTCGAATGTATGGGAATGGCATGGATTACCTCTGTCGTTTCTTATTATGCCGCAGATAAAGGCAACCCGCCCAGCGGACGCCTGAAAGAATGTGAGAGTCGAGCCGCGTAGAAATGGATCTACGCGACAATTTCCGGGCACCCCCGTTTCCTCGGCTACCCCCACTCAAGGCTCCTTCCTTCTCCTACCGTGCCTCCCCTACCATTGTGGCGTCATTATAGTCGCCAGCTCAATTACATGAATTACAATGTAATACTTCGCAATTCACCCGAATTCATCAGTTTGCGCGGTAGTTCGTCTCGCCCGTTCGATTGTTGCGCTGCATCGCTCAGCGCTGAACGAAGGGCAATACCGTTTCAAGGGTGATACTCCATTCAACGCCCAGCGATGCGTCGGTCAAAGGGATACACCGCAGACCAGGTCGTTCGTATTCTCGAGCAACTTCAGGATGTGCCTGAGGATTGCTCTGAGGCGGAGGATGATCCTGTTGTAGTGTATGACGGCGGCGTTGACGCCGAGGAAGACAGTGAAGAGTCCTTGACTGAAGATTCAAGCGAAGACACTGGTAAGTTTCCTATTTTTATTTTACACGCATTCTTTGATAATTGTTACAAATCTATTTCATAAAGCATTTATTTTGTTTGGTACAGAATGAAGGTGAGGAGTACGTTTCTTATCAGCCGCCAACCACCCGCACTCTACGACGTGGACGTGGTCCCCAAATACAGCCTCCCGTGGACCAAGTCGCGTCCACAGTTCCTGCTCGAGGGACGGGGTCGCCCTGGAACTGCCCAGGGCCTCTGCCGTGGTGCTCGGGGCCATCGAGGACGTGGGGGTGGCGATGCTGTAGTCGCACCTGCTGAAGACGACGAGCCGCTTGAGTCTGCTGCTGCCGCTCCTCGTGGCCAGGTACGAGGACGAGGTGGTTCTCGCCGGGGGCGTGCTAGTCTTCAATCTTCTTCTTCACTGAGGGTGATGTTCGCTCAGCATGGGATTTGGTGATAACTCCAACTATGCTGAAGCACATGAAGATGTGCACGGAAAATCGGGCTCGCGAAGAAAGTGGGGAGAAGGACTGGTCGGTATCTATGGATGAACTGGAAGCTTTCATTGCAGTTTTGTATGCACGTACGGAGCAAGGAACTTGGAGCTTGACTAGACATTCTTCATTACTGTATGCTTCTCTGCATCAATAAAAGTGTTTCTTTTTTCTTAAATAAATTTACATTTTTCCCCCATCCTCAGCCGAACATATAGTAAAAATGTGAAAAACGCATTATTTGTGCAAGGCGGGTAGCCTATCTAGCGCTTATACCGCCCACATATCATTCAAATTTCATTGTAAATCTCAGATAATTCATTTCACATGGTGCAGTATCCAAAAGAAACCCAAAATACTAAAAATATGGCAAGAAAAGACGAGGGGTCAAAATGACCCCCTCCGCGGTTCTAGGTATACGAAAAAGTCCGCGGTTCTAGTGTTAAGTTACTTCAATAACGGCTTTTGAGCACACCTCCGGGTAGTTTTGTCAAAAGATGACAGCACTACGCGGAGGAACACCGGAAAGCCGTTACTAATGTGAGGAAACGCCGCGGAAACCTCAGATCCAACCTTGTGTTTATTTTTTTCTTCGAATCTGCGGATAAATTTTCTAATTAGTTTTTTTCCTCCAAGAACTGGTGCTGTTGTAGTATTAAATAATAGTTAAACTTGGGCACTTGAGCCAATCTATCGCACTTGTGCAGCTGCTGGCTGTGTCCCAACGTGGACAGAAGATTCCTTTGTTTTGCTTTTCACCTCCTGACCACATTTCCCGGTTACGGCACGGTGATAAGCCCGGCCAAGGTCCCCTTCAAAATGTTCTAAGACTCCAGTCGTCTTCTTGTCGAACGTTCACGCCTCGTTGCCATGTTTTTTCCCTCCCTTGGTCGTCGTATCTCTCGGATGTGACGAAACGGGCCTAAAAGAGGGCTCATCTCCGGAAAGGCCCTGAGATCTTCTCTCGGGAATCGGAACCGTGACAAAACGATTCCGTACCTACTGTTGTCTTTACGCTTCGTAATCATTGGAACCACAGTTTGTAGGAAAAGCTAGCGTCGATGGAGATCACAGGTTATCTTTCATCTGAAAGGAAAAGGATGCTTTGGCTAAAGAGCCCCTTTGGTCATAAAACCTCTACACTATCAAGTTTTTTATCTTATATTTGCACTTAGAGAAACTTATTTTTGAATGGTATTTTTTAAATTTGGTGATTAAATAATCTTTTCTCATTCTCCATAATGTTTTATCCCTCTATGGTTAGGTACTATCATCTGTTCTGGCCTCCCCGACATATTCTTTTCTTCTTATATATAGTCTGTCACCTATTCTGATGCCTATTTGGTGTTTTATCCAATGATGTAGGGGTGAAATATTTTTTCCACTTTTCTGTTTAATGTATTAGGGCCGTTTTTTCAAGCTCCGTTGAGCCATGAACAGAAGACGAAAAGATTGATCAAAATTATTTCATTGGTAAATGTTGAGTTTTTGTGTCCTTTCGCCATAATCGCCTCGGCGATTTAGGAATTGGCCGTGCTTGTGGATAAGCTTTTCTAAAACTTCTTCGTAGAATGTTGCCGTCAATGACTTCCAATGATATTTCCTTTTGTCCTGAAGCTCATCGCCCGTTTGAAAACGTTTCCCTTCAAGCCACATCTTCATTTCAGATTAAAGATGGAGGTCACGCGGACTAGGTCAGCATTGCACAGTGGGTGATCGAAAATGTCCCATTGAAATTGCTCAAGGAGCAGTCGGGCTACATCGGCGCTGAGATGACGGTCGTTGTCATGGATCAGACCACTTTCGGAAGTCAGCATGTCTCTTCTTTTGTTTTAAGTTGGAATGAACGTAATGTTTCACTCTGTTTCACACTCAGGCCACATTGCATTTTAAAAACATCTCTTTTACCGGCATTAAGGTCAAGTCATGCCAATGCTGAAGACATTCGAAGAGTTTTCTGGCTGTGGTTCCGCAGTGCACACTTGGCGGGAGAATCAATTGAGGCAGTGTAGTTAATGGGATTTCTACTAACCTTAAACTAAAAACTTACGGTCAGAAATGACTTGAGCGTGTGGTGCGGAGGACGTGCAGTTGCTCTATCCGCGCAGGACCCGCCTGTCGCTTGCATGGTGTTTTTGCTGAGGGATCGGGTGTTGAAAAAACGGCCCCCGTATAATCCTGTTTATCAATTATCGTGCGTTTAATTATTTTCTTATGCCGCAATTACTTTCATGGTAAAGTTTTGTACTATCGTTTTCATTTATTTCAGTCTCTTTGCTCATTCTCTCATGATTCTTGCTCGTACATTAATGTAGGCATCGCCCTTACGTTTTATAAATTTAATCGAATCTTTTCAACGCACGTTAAATATGTTAAAAGAAACAACGTTATACTTTCCACACAGCTTTTGAATTACCCCGATCAATTTTAACAACATCCGTCATTTTCAAGGATGGAGACCCAAGTCAGAATGAAAATGACATATTGCTGTTGGAATTAATAGCGGTAACTAAAAAAACTGTGATAATAAGAAAAGTAGTTTCTTTTGACATGTCTATCGTACAGAAATTTCATGAAGTATCGACTTCATGCATTAATGTTTCCTTTCAAACTAATTTGTTTATGCATCCCCATAATTTCGCATATTCTTTGATAAATATTTTAATGGTTAACTATGGCTTTATCATCTTCTTATGAAATATAATTGGTAATTCATCTGAATCTAATGCTTGCTCCAGTATTTTATATTTCAACTCTATTCATTGTTGTTATTTTGTCATCACCCAGGAATATTTCAACTCTATTTTTTATATTTTTATTTCAACTCTATTTATTGTTGTTATTTTGTCATCTCCCAGGAATGCAATGGGCTAGCCTGGCCGTAAATCTGTTGTAATTTACATTCAAGACATATCTGACGCAGATTTTGGACAGCGAATTTAAAAACGGTTTCGTTTCCATGGAAAATAACTTGATTCTCGACTGGCAGACGGTGCTTACGAAGTCATTTTAGCTTGTTAGGATTGCTTGCGGTGCGCTTTCCTTCCATTTTATAGGTAAATACTCTGTGAATATATTGAAATTTTTAGTAGATAAAGACCATCCTCGTCTGGTTGGTTGATTGATCTTTTCCGATGCAAGATCTATCGATCACAATAATTTTGCCTATTTATTTCAAATAACATACATCTCCATGAACAAAGACCCTTTATCTATTAACCAGGCATAAATAATACCTTTTCAGTGAGGGGGAAAGAGAAAATTTATTGTAATAGGGCGATTCGATTTTGGTAGTTGTGGACTAAGCCAATTGGAGACTCGCTTGGCTGCCTACTTTGATGCTGTGATCCGATACACTTGAATAAGTCGCTCGTGACGAAAGAAGCGTAGGAGAACGTTACGGCACTTAAGCAGCAGCACCAGCATCGGTCTTCGCTATCTAATTCCTTGCGGGAGATCCCAAATACGATTGCCTTCTCTTCCCCACGCCAACGCTCATCCGTGGCGAGGATCATCATAGTCTCGAAAGAGAGAATCTCTGTGTTGGGCAAAGTGTTTCCTCTTTACATCTTTGTCTTCTGGTGTCATATCCTGGAAGTAAGATGAGATGTCTTTAATAAATGTAGATTATATGGGTAGGTTATGATGTGTTGGCAGGTACTTTTCGGAGAAATAATAAATATTGGGGGATCGGGTTGGTGTGGTAGCTAGAGTGTTGGCTTCCCACCCGGCGGGCTCGGGTTCAAATCCCGGCAGTGGCAGAGAATTTTCAGAGACTGCCCGATTCCTGCTTGAATGTTGTGTGGAGGACATTTCAAGCGCAACACTCCGTCCGTCGGATGGGACGTTAAGCCGTGGTCCCCTTGCCGCTTTTCCTTAAGAGCAGGCTAATGCCGACGCCGGGTTTCTCTCCTCCCTTCCTTCCAAACCCTTCCCTCACGGCGCAAATGACCTCAGCTGTCGGTCGCCTCCTCCAAATACCATACCATCGGAGAAATATCAGTGGAATGTTTGGGGCTAAGTGAAATGGGATGATAGCGCATAGAGCAGTTAAACTACTTCTCAGGTTTCCTCGAAGTTTACGGCGATTCTCTATCTTTTCGACTGTCCGCAGCTTATATAATTTGATTGACCACGGTTTTGACTGGAATATTGACGTTTGAAGTCATTTTGGGTAAAGCCTTATGCTAGTTTATTAATAAGCATTATTTTTTGTGCGATTAAAGGTATTTCAACAAAAATTTGTAATAAAACGTTGCTAAAATGCTGCTCTTGATTTTTCCTCCTGTTGCCTTAGAAAATGATGCAAAAATTTGTGGGTAGGTGGTCCACTAGTGCCTCTTAAGAATGTTGAATTTCTGTAAATGACTATACATATTTTGTTTAGCCTGAAAATAATTTTCTCCAAATCCGAAGTGATTGATCAAGTAACAGGAACAATAGAATGCACAATTAACGTGTACTGAAGGCTTGCACGCGATATTAAAACATAAAGGGCATCAACGCCAGCCAACTTTCGCGTCAGTTTCTTGTTACGCCTGTAGTAGGTACGCTAATATCGCACTGAAATTCGAGTAATGAATAATAATAATAATAATAATGTAGGAACTTGCTTACTAACAGGGGATCATCGATTAAATTTCTGGCGTAAACACCTTTGCAAGTAACATGTCGAAGTTTTTCTGCTTCCCTAGAGGTTTAAGCTCAAAAACTGTCAAAATTCATTTGCAGAAATCCACACCTATATAAATTCAAGGGTAAACTTATAAACCCTAATAAAATAAGTACGTTGTGGAGTGCTCAATTTTTCATTCTCCCTCATTCTTACTAACTTTTTTAGATCCAATTGCAATGTAATCTTTAATGTCCATTTCAATAGAGTTGCTTTTTGAAACATTCGCTACTCTCATCCACTTACTTCCCAGTGAGCGGAAAATGCGTGCAAGTATCGATGCCAAGGAGATAAGGAGTCAGTTAATCGTATTCCTCTAAAGTATTTCCACAGTGGGTAGACTTCCACTGCTGTGAATGATGGGTTTCGGGTTAAGATTCGGGTGAGACATTCGAAGACCTCCAAATTATACTCGTGATGCTAGGTGGCAAATAGAAAGCTATTGCCCTCCTACTCTGAATCAGGAAAATTCTCACTCTTATGGCTTTTTGTGAGACCGGTGAAGGCTCTATCGTTTTCGAACTATCGCATCAACATTCAAGTTGAAATAACTACTGACTAAGTGATGAAACAGCCTTCGCCAACCCCACCGAAGGTACCTTTATCTATTGAAACAGCGCTTATTACGTAATCTATGTCAAATTTACATTTGTATTCGTATATATGAAAGTATTGATGTAAAATTAAAAACTGCTTTTATTTCAATATGAGGTACTTCAATGTAGTAATACCGCAAGCTGCTTATCTCAGTTACTTAAACTGAAAAAAGTTACCACGTAAGTGTTGCCTCCTAAAAATGAACGTTGTTGTAGTCTCATCATTAATTTTTATTCCCAAACTTGTCCTTAACCTGCCCCTGAATATGAAAAATAATAGTTGCAAGAAATCTGCTTGACTTCGATCTGGCATTTATTACAGTATTTCTACCTCCTCTTTATGCTGTAAACATGAACGCTTTCCTTACTACAGACATTATTGAGGCATTTTTACGTAGTAATGCCGCAAAATATTGATTTCGGTGATTTCAACTGAAAAAATTACCTCATTAGTCGATTGATTCATCAAAATAAATGTTGGTGAGTTCTCATTTATAATATTTATTTCCAAAATTGGATCGTTCAATGTGTTAACTCCCGCTAGTGAAGGATACGCTGTGGTGATAATTCTACCCCATCCAGTTCCAGCCCTCCCGGCATGGGGAAGGAGACAGTTGAGTCAAACTTTTTCCGCTTGCAAATTCGCCTCCGTTCCCCTATTCATTACGCATTCAACCGCCCGTGCGGAAGATTTGGGCGGAAATTCTCCCAATATATTCGTTCCATTCAAGTGGCCAATTAATTTAATGATTTCAGGGGTTGTTCCTCAGTTTTTTTTCGAATTCTCTTCCAACCGATTGAAATCCTCAATTAATATGATGGAAAATTAATATAGAGATCTCTCTCGATTTTAATTGAATTGTTTCATATGCAATATACTAAGCCGATGTGTTCCTTTGAATTCTAAGACAAGAGAATTATATCCGCATATTGTTATCCTTATATCGTATTGGTTGTAATATAAAGGATTAAGTTTTTTGAGCCTATTCGTTTGAAAAATACGGTATGTTCCTGATTATGCTGTGATACCACAAGCACTTTTTAGAATTATCATAGAATGGTTTTTATTCGGAGACTCATCATTTTATCTGATGGTGCACAGTTTTCGTAAGAAAGCATTATTTTTCTTTTTTTTTAGCATTTCCATCTCTGGAGATGAATTCCGCTCGAAGGCGTCCAAAGTAATTCAAGTAACTTTACATAACTGTAACTTGAACTAAATGTTGAATTGTTGAATAAGTCAAGTTATTTTATTATTTATTTTGAAGTAAAGCAAGGTAAGAAAAGTTAAATGGAAGAAGTTGCTAGCCAAAGTTGTTGGACAGACGGGGTTGCACGTTCGTGAGAAGAGTAGCAGAACATAAGAGGTGCTACCTAAATTGCAATCTGGAGCAGTCCCATTTTGCGAAACATATTTGGGAAGAAAATCATGAAAGTGACTTTGTACCGGAGATGATACATTTAGAGAAAAAAGGGAGGAAATTGGACAAAATTGAGGAGCTAGAAATAAGGAGGAATATGACCAACGGTCATTTACTAAACGACATCCTTTGTGAAAGGTTTTCCCTACTCCTACAAGTGTCCATTAACATCACGGATGGACAAAAATCCAGAACCCTTCCACCCCACTCCACACCCAGTAATTACCTACCTCTTCCTTAACCCCGACTCGCGGGAAAACCCTTTCGAGTCAACCAACCTCTCCCCCACCCTCCCTCCGTCTCACCAACGCCGTCCTCCAACGGTTGTCTCAAAACAACCTCCACTTGGGGTTTCGAACCCGACACCATCCCCTCCCCCTCCTGGCACCCATTCCTTCCACCCTCTCCCCCATCCCCTTCAAGGAGTATATATGTTTGCTCACCATTCAAATTTGTTGTGCTTAATAATGACCTCTATGGTTCGAAACATGTCGTACGGACGAAATAAATCAGTGGAAATCAACGAAGTCTCCTTTTCATTTTCGAGTATTAACTTCCACATAGTTGAGCCTAATACAATTGAACGAATTGCTAGCCAAATACTTACTCGTGGTCCATAGTCTCTATATGATTGTTTATTACCCGGAAAATAGAAACTTTGCCACCGGCGAGTGCGCTCGTAACTTCGGCGTGGTTATTGCCCCGCGAATCAGGAGGGAGCTCGTCCGCTTATGACGATGGAGTACGCGAAACTCGCCGATTTCCTTTCGAGCAGGGTTTATTTCGCGTCTTAAATCTTTCCGGAGAGGGTCCCAAAATGCCTGAGGGGTGTTCTAAAACGGGTTCCTGAGAATGAGCACGTCGCCGTGCCGTGATTCATATTATGGGTATACCTACGCTTCCTTTCTTCGACTGTCGCTCCCACGACAGAAGCGGTTCGGGAGTTAGCGCCCACTTGGCGCCTTCTGCTCGCGCGCGGACCTCGTGCCTCGCAACATAACAGAGGGGAACTAAAATAAAAAAAAGAGAAGAGAGACGCCCGCCGCCCGCTCCCAGAACTGCCGGAAGAGCACACGCGTGACGGACTCGGCTCCCTGAAGCCAACCCTCCCCTCTCCTCTCCCGCCTTTGTATCTCCTCTTTTGGCGCTCCCGTTCCGTCTTCCGTACGCAATAAAGATGATTTACACCGCAGTTTCTCGGGTTCTTTAATAATAATAATAAGATGCCTTTATTCGGGCGAGGTTAAGACTAAGAAGACCCCTCTTCCACCTAACCCCTCGATAGCGTCAATGCAAACATATTAAAAAATTGTATATAAACCTTTACAAAAAAAAGAAATACAATATACAGTATTAGTGAAATGTCAAAAACGATAAACAAGTATGTGTGAAATTTTAGTGTAAAAAAGATTTCTGTTTGTGGGAAAAAAACATGAGGATAAGGGTGTAATATCCTTCAGCGAAAAATCCCACTGCAGGAAAACGCCCACCCAATGGAATTTTTCTTTGATGGAATCAAGGAGGTTGTAATATCTGGAGGCGCTGTATCCGAGTTTTTAACATGGTCAGAGTTCCGCCATCTTAGTTTGACATTTTTTGGACTTTGTGTCTGTATGATATTTTGAGTTGGCTAAATTTTGTTCAGCAAACGTACTACGCTAAGTGAAAAATGCTACGATATTATGCTGCCACTATTATTTATCCGGTGATTGTCATCGGAGTTTAATCATCATTAGCGATTCTACTATTAATATATAAACTCTGTGTTATGTAGACCACTTTACAGGTGGGGATATCCCTGAAAATATACTTTTGTACTATAATTGTTAGATTTCCAATGGCTGTAATGCAGTGACGTCATGGCAAAATTATCAGTGCCGGAACGCACTTTCCTTCACTTACCTTAAAACTTCAATATTACTGTGTGTTTTTTTTGCTAAGTATTATTTACATCGTATTGCAAAGTTTTTTCTTTTGTTTACTAATGTATACATTAGAAATTTTGAAGCCGCAAAACTGATAAAAGCTTTATTTGACTAAGATGTCTTTTGTTAACCAATTCCATGGCACCATGACACCCCTGCTGTAATTAAATTAAATGCCAGTGTAAGTGCAGAGAAATGACTAGTGTACACTCGTAAAATTTAATTTTCTGCTGAGCCGGTTTTGGAACGTAACCGTGGTTATTGATAATAATTTTTTCTAGGAAATTATGTTTGAGATATAACTTCGCGAAGCCTACCAATAAAGTACTTAAAGAAGGTTTACTTGTTGCGTTGCATAGTATATGTTAACGTATTTACAGGTTATGACCAAAAGTTTCATAAAAAAGTAGGCATTGTCCCTTATGAGAATGCCAATGTTTGGGTTATCCTACCCAGGCACCCCCATTCCTGCCTCACTTCGCTCCAAGATGGTAACCAGTGGTGCCCCTTCCAGTAAATTCAAACCTCCTTGGATGGAATGGAAAGCAACAGACCTTACGATAAAATTAAGAAGGAAATTCATTCTGATTAGGGAGGCAGGCCTGGATGATAAGTAAAATATTCTATATGAAATTTATTTATCCGGAAGAACGTTTTTAGTAATTATAGTAAAACTCGCTTATGACGACTTTCATGGGACAATCGTTCTATGTATTCTGTTACAAACGAGATTTGTTTATATCCATAATTAAGGATTTTGCCCTATGCATCACAGGATTGCCGGCTATTATTCCGTAAATCATCTTTATTTAAGCAGCGGATCCGTAACATTTAGCTATCGTCACACCCTATCCATGAAAGTGGCATGAAAGGGAAGGGTTTTCAGATCAGCAGTAGAAATATGTGGTGATGACCACACGTAAGAACAGCTGGTAATAAGGTGAGTTAGCTGAGTTGTTAAGTAGACCAGATGGCCGTAATTTCTTTATAAAAGAGGAAATAATTCTCCTAAGAGACAAAAGAATAGTTCGTACAAGAGGTGATTTCGTATCATCCGAACTCCTTACATGAGGGGTTATTAACATTGACGATAATGGGAAAATTCAAGGAATCGGGAACTCACCTCGTTATAGGCGGCGTTTCGTCACGTGCTTGATCGTAATAAGGTAGTTTTACTGTATAATAGACTGATCTTAGCTTCGCATAACTTTGAGTTGTACCATAGAGTAAGTATATTCTTACTCTATGGTTGTACCAAGTTTCCGGCCTCAGTGGCGGCGGAGTAAAGCCCTCGCCTTCCAAACAAGAGGTCGCGGGTTCGAGTCCAGCTTGGGTTGGTTGCCCCTACCCAGGGCAATTGGGTTGGGTTGGTTGCCCCTATCCAGGGCAACCAACCCAACCCAAATAACCGTTAATGGTTATTTGGGCACGTGTAATTGTTGAATAAACTCCGATGTAAAAGTCCAATACGTGCTGTTTTCGGTGGTATTGAAACGCAGTGTCATCGATTCTTAATAGCAGAATTTCAACAGCAATGGCAACAACCAGGAGGCCTTATGCCTTAGGCCTCATCCCTTATATCGTGAATTCCACTCCTATGTTGATAACAATCCTCGCAGTCCGAGGCAGCGATTCGTGCGGGCCAGACTTGCGAGCGTAGCGTTGATGACGAAGAGTTTGAGAGCAAGAAAAATTCAACTCCAAATGATAACATAACTCCAACTTCGTAAAAGGTATTGCATGTACCATAAAAAAGTAGCCGCAAATAATCTTCAACTTCAATTTTCTCAAAAAATAGAATTTTTAGCATAACACCTTCATCCAATCATTAATTGTATTTTAATCGCATACTATCGTGAAAACATAATTATTTTGTTTCCTTAACAATCTAGATACCTAAGTAAAATGTCGGAAAGGCAGGACACCTAAGAAAAAGCGTTATCATGGCAACTGCAAAGTGCATCCAAAAAAAATGTTTGCGTAGCCATAGCTCAGTAAATAAGGAGTTGTTTACCCAATGTTTATGGACAAAAAATGCTACATATTACCTCCCCTACAACCTCCTGAAGTATTACAGATTCCTCTTGAAACATCGTGTATAGTAATTATAATATTCTGACCTGACCTCCACATAATATAGTGTTGTGACAAGTGGCCGAAACGCTTTAATCGATTATTAATAGCAGAATTCTAACAGCAATAGTTGGGCGGCTTCTCTCATCCATTTTAACGTGTAAAATTTTCCCAACATCCACTCCTCTATTGATAACAATCCTCGCAGTCCGAGGCAGCGATTCCTACGAGCCGGGCTTGAGATGCAGCGATGATGAAGAAGAGTTGGAGAGCAAGCCAAGCAGAACGGAGTGGGGGCGACCCACGCACGGACCCCCCGGCGATGAGGCCTGCTCTCCAAGGCGAATCGTTTTGCACGAAATTCGGGTGCGGACATGTAGTGAGACGGTCGCGCTCCAGCGATTCTCAAGAGGAGGCGAACATTCGAGTCGGTAGGTTTATTTGAAGGACTTTCCGCTGTAACAACACAAGTCAAAACAATCTCTGCTTGGTGTATGAAAAAAGTTAATGCTGCCATAGATAACTATTTTCGAGGTAAATAAAAATTAGCCTTTTGAAACATGTAATGTATTAATACTTGAAAAAATAGAGGAAGAGAGAGAACTAATGAAAACCTCGATAAGAAGATGATAAAACCTTTTAGGCAAATTTTGAAACATGATGGCCAAGTGAAGACAATCGTCCAAGGACAAGTGGATGGCAAGATCGGAAAAAATACATGAAATAAGCAAAGAAGGAAATTAAAGATATGAAATACGTAGGAATGAAAATATTAGCTGATAGGAGAATTGAGTGGAGAGTTGTGTCAAACCAATCATAGGATTGCTGACTAGTGATGATGATGATGATGATGATGAATAAATACTCCGTTAAATTAAAATTTTCTGAAACTGCTTTAGCCGACCCAAAAGCTAAATATGACCTTTATTATCATCATAACTTTTATGTTTTAGCGCATTTTACAAGAGATTTTGTCCAAACGAAATTTATTCTAGTTTTAATCAAAATATTTCTTATGCCTGTGCATTGTGCAGGCGTTGCGTTAAGATCATATAGAATGTCGCAATGCTTAATTTCAGAATAATAATACTGAATGTTTCCGAAACGCGGAGTGCAAGTTTTCGAAAATATAGCTGGAAAAGTTAATTTTTAGTCTCATTCGATAAAGTAACACAAAGAGAGAATTATAAAACAATGTCGATAAATAAATATTGAGCAAATCACTCGATAACCTCCTCGGGGATATAGGCATCGCCTAGCTAGGGCGCAGCTAAGAATTAAGGCTGAGAGGGGTTTAAGGCGCAACTAATTCTGGGGTGTCTGGGGGGGCCGGAATACCCGCCAGGGTAAGCGAGAGGTGCGGGGGCCCTACCCTAGGAAAGTTTTAAGATAAATGGTTCAAAATAGTGAGTTTTAAGGCTTTATGAGGGATATATTATTAGTCCTTACACTATTCTATAAGTACTATTAATCCAATGGATTAATAGTACTATAAGTACTATTAATCCAATGGATTAATAGTACTTATAGAATTAATAAAATGGATTAAACTTAAAAATTTCGATGCGCCACTGTCGCATAAAGTATTCGCGGTTCCAATATTATACCCGTTTTATGAGGAGCTCTACGGATCGCTAATGTCATTTGGAGAAAACTTTTATATACATATACTAAATAAATGTTGACTATGTTGCAATTGTGGAGTGAGACTAATTAGAATTTTTGTGCGGAAGTGGTATGTGACAATTTTCTCTTTAAAGGTGGAAGCTAAAAGAAAGAAGAAATGAATCGCATATCTTACTGGAGCATTCAATATTCCCGTGTAGGCAAAATGTAACACTTATCCTTTGGCGGTGTTCATGGCTATCCAATGTATACCACATACCTTAACAACTGGCGGAGGTAGATTGACTACTCCCACAGGTTGCGGGCTATAAGTAGCTAGCATGCTGTTAAATAGCAAAGTATAGGTTTCCACAACGCAGTTTTTTCGTGAACAATAAAAATTTGGTTGTAATGATTGTATTAAACTGTATTGACAACATAAGGCTCATAAATTCCAATACTGAACGAAGGTTCGGGTTGAGTCATTATCATTGTAAGCGCACAAGATTGTTGCTATTCTTGAAGTTTCTTTTAAGAGGGAAACTTTCTTTAAGTGAAAAACTTCCCTCAACTCATTCGATTACAAAGGTAGTTTATTTGGATAGCGTGCTATTCTGAGGCTTCAGATGAGATCCCTTGTGTACGAGAATAAATTAAAGGTGCTCGATAGGCCATCTTGCCTTTTTTTTAAGGGGCAGTTTACATGCACCTACGCAGGTTTCGAAATGGAACTCTTAGGTTTAGTGCCTTTATCTCCCCTTTTTTTAATAAACGTTTCCTTGAAGTCTGTTCTTTTCTGGAGCCTGTCTTGAATTTCACGTCACGCTATTTATCCTTGAAGAAAAACGGTGGGAAATTTTTACTTAGATCGCCAGTGCAGTTTGCAGACACGTTTAGTGAAGTGTTTCCCGAAAGGATGAAAAATCTTTCTGATCGAGTGACAAAAATGCATGTAGAGGTGCAGAGAAAGCCTTCAATTTCAGGGGAAATGTGATTTTTTATGAGTTGGAATACTTTTCCTGACTTCAATCTTAAATTACATAATGTAAGTAGTCATAAATTATTTAGTACGTAGCGTTGGGAACTTAAATTTAAACGAATTACATATCCTCTTCAATTAATTTTAACGTATCATGAAAGATATGACCCATGTGAATGATAGGTGAGCAAGAATTTTATTTTTTAATTTTTTAGCTTGAGGCAACATCAGCAAATGCAAAACAATTATTTTCTACATTTACCTAGATTTCGACGAAGATCTTCGTCATCAGGCGTATTGAACATAGATTTACAGAACAGTCACGCACACTTGTTTATGGTCAAATAAAATTTTTGATCCAATTTGAATTAGGCCGCAGCATAGCATAGTATTATTAAAAACTATGTGGAATAACAAAGTTATTATTACTTCTTAATAGTGAATAGTTTTTTAATAATTCCACGCAGTCATCCCTGAAACAAACTGTTTTTCTTCTTGAAATTATATTTCGTTCATATTCCCTATTCCACATAGGTCCCGATTACATGACATATGAGAAGACCAGGTGTTTCAATTAATTTCTTTATCGTATGGAACGCCCGGGGGATTTTAAATTATTCTGCTTTTATGGATATGTTAATGCCTAGGCTCTTATGAGGAGAGTTAAAATAGTTGCAATGAAATTTTCGTGTGTGTAGGTAGGATGAACTAAACTGGTTTTTGTTTTTCTCTTTTCGTGTCCATGGTGGTAATTGTCACCACTTTGCTAGCCACGCGTATCTGACAACTTTCTCGCTAGCCTTGCTCTAACTTTTCTTTCCATCTCCTAATGTGCCCAACTTTAACGTACGTATGTCTCTTCCGCCTCTTCGCATTTCGACTGCTTATACGTCTAGGCGTCTCGCTGCTTTGCGTGGGTGCTAATGTATTCCATTGTCGCGCGTTTTGTTAGCCCAGGTGGACAGGAGAATATCTTGAAGACCCGTTTGAAATATGTGCTGCTATTGTTGACTGGGGAATCTCTAACTCACGCACTGTATTATGTCAAGCTTCGCTTGAATAATTTTAGCTTAACCCTCTCACTGGAGATTTTTTTTCAACTCGTTACGCTATTTTGGTAACTGCGTTGACAGTTGCTGTTGATGACTGCTGTTGACACTCGATGTTCAGCTGTTGCCAATAATCGGTGTTTGGCGTTTTTTATAATTATGGATTTATTTTATTAAGTGGCTATATTTTGTGTGTTATTGTGTAGGATGTATAATTACCTTTTTCGGTCTATTTTACATGAAATGTGTTTTTTTTTGTAGTTCTGGAGAGGTTGTAGTAGTGTAATTAGTGTTCTGTTTAAAGATTTTAAAAAATGTTTTGCGATGTCGTTTAGGCATTGTGTTAGTGTTTTAATGTATAGATTTTCGTGAATGTAAGTGTTGCGGACGAACCAGAGGGTTACAGTGATCCTCCTTAGTGTCTTATTCCGTATGAATGTGAATTTATGTGTGTGTTTGCTATTGAGCTCCGATCTGGCGCCTCTCCCTTCTGCGAGTGACCTGCCTTTTTCAACTCGGCTTAAGTTGGCCTACATTTATATTGTCAACAGAGAGAACCTCTAGCTGCGCAGCCAATCAGTGTTGAACCCCTCCATTTAAGTTCGTTTCTTCTCAGGAGTCTCCTCCAGATGGATTTAAATACGTACCCGGCAACTCTGTTAAAATTGTCTTCTGCTGTTCAATTTCAATTGCTTCCCAGATCAGTCGAGGACAATCAAAATTTTCATAAATTCTTCTCGGGCTTTACACCAGGCTAATTCTAATCGTATTTGTCGACGTTTCGGAAAACGGATTGTATTCCATTCTCAAGGCGAGAGAGTGGATGACGAGTCGTTTTGCAGAATGTCGGTCAATACGACTGAATTAACCTGGTGGAGAGCCTGAGAAGAATTTCTGAATATTATACACCAGGAAAGTTCTAAATCGTTGACAAGTAAAAATTTTCGTTGGCATAGAATACGTCGTTCGTCATTATTTTTAAGTCCAGCTTTACTGGAGGCATGCTTGACCACAAAACTTGACAGTCTGAAAAAGGTATCTCAGAAAGGCATGGGTATATCTCGACTAATATTTTTCGTAAAAGCTGTATGTTTGCTATCCCTTCCTCTCTACATCCTTCGATAGGAAGTAGGGAATCGCAGAAGTTGCAGGTAGGAAGTAGGCTCTCAGGGGCGATGAGACAATGCCGGCATAGCGTGCGTTTCAGAATTAACGCTGCTGAATGAAGAAATCTCGGTTGAAGTAGTTGTTGAGTGGGCGTTTGGAGCAGTTTTCGGAAAGTATCCCACTTTGGAACGGGCATTCATGAACTGGATCGTGTGGGAAGGCTGCGACCTTAGCTGAGCGCTGGAATGTTTTAATTCGTGAGATTTTGAGGGAAGAAGATTGTGCTGGGAGAAGAAAAAAAGAAGAACGGGAAGCGTGATATGCTATCGCAAAATCATATTCTGGCTTCCGATTCGCGAAACTCGTCAGAGGACCATGAAATTATCTCTTGCTGTTTCTCTGCGGGATAATGTTGATGTTACGGATACGGTTGGAGATGAAAGATTTCTTTAGCACTATTAGTTTACCTCATTAGTTAATTACCTGTATTAGTTAATTGGTATCCTTAACAAATTTGAGTAATTTTTAGTCATTTTACTTCAGTGCATAGAAAGTAAAGAAGAAAAAAGTAGGAAGAAATAAAAACTGCCATATCTGAGACGTACCACCTGTACCTATCATACCTAGTGTATTTAGTATTCACTTAGTCGTTTAAAGAATAATTTTACGCAGATATCCGTCCGTAATATTGCTGCGGCAATATTAGAAAACGATCAAATTCAAGCTGTTGTAATATTACGTTGCCGAGGTTCTACGGAGTTTCGCGAGAAGGCATTATTACTTCATTAGCATTGTAGTAGGCGTCTAGGTGGTAAATAGCTATTATGGAACTTTTCCGCATTTATCTAAGTTTATTCCTTATCTATTAAAAAAAAACTTCTTTCCTCCATCTATCGCATCAGCCATCAAATTTACGAAAATCACTGATTGATTGAGAAATTGCCTAACTTGAAGTTGAGCATAAGTGTTTGGCTCAAATATTGGTTGATTTAATTTGTATAAGAATAAAGAATTTCATATGGAGTTAGATGAGTAGTATGATGGATGTCTAAGTGCTGTGCCGGTAGAATTAAATCTAAGAAGAAATATAGTCTAAAGCTCCGAATTATTTTTACTTAAAAAATTAATGTTAAAGTTATGGAGTAAAGTATCTATATGAGGTACAGCAAATAAAAGACATTCAGAAATGAAGACACTTGCCTTTAGAAGAAGGAATTTTAGCTCCCTTCAATCTTTATATTGAAGAAGTCGATAAGATTTTAAAAATAAGAATGGATTTTATGGCAGGTTTACTATGGATAACACACGATATTTTGTTTTCACTGAATGTTTATAACGCTTATCTCTACTTTTCTGAGTTACACATTTCAAGCTTTTCATCTAACTTCTTTGATTAATATTAATTTTTCCAGGAAATTTGCCTTTTTATAAACATCTTTCTCATTAAGTTCACGAAACACAGCCACTAAGTAAAAGTCCAGTAATATTAAAAGCACTTTGTTATGCATTTGTTATCAATCACGTAGGTGCAGTAGCATCTTCTAGCCGCCTCCTTTAGGTACTATCGTTTATTTCCAAAAACTCATCCAATCCCTTTTTTCGCCAGGAGTGTACTTTATTATTACTCTTCTGTCATCGCTACTCTTCTGACTATAAAATTGGGCTTGGTAGCTAGTATGAAACATATATAGCACCAGTTTGGATGTCGGTAATAAAAATTGAGGGACATTAATTTCTGTAATAATATTCTTGTAGGATGCGGTATTTGAACATATAAAATTAATAACTAACCATTAACTGCGAGTACTTCGTTCCGTTCTGCCATCGATGGCATTAGTATTTAAAAAAAAAAGTTGATCTCTCACCGCCTGAAACATCTTCGCGTGGAAAATTGGAGATTTCATGCTCCAAATACTTCGCATCTTAAATTCAAACACATTTTGTGTCCATAAATGCGCTGAGGCATCAGAAGTGTATCTAATAACGGAAGCCGTATTTCACATTTTCTTAATCCGTATTCTTGGAGAAAGAAAATTATTAATTTTTTGCGAACCCCGGGAGATTAGTAAGAACTTCGCTAGGAGAATCTTCGCTGAATCCCACATTGGAGCAGAGAACAAGGAGACGGGCAAACTTCGCAGAATAAAAAAGAAAACGAAAAAAAATCGTAAGATCTGCTCCGACTTAGTCCGTGGGATACGAGCACGGGAAGAGAACAAAGCCGCCGCATCTCGCTCTTCTTATGTTTCATTTTTTTCCCTCGCACCCGTACATTTTTTTGCGTTCGAATGATAAAATCACTCGGTCACTGCCATTCCTTTTTTTCTTCTTTTTCTCCTCGGTTTCAACCGTTAGCGCTCCGTAGCAGCCAATCCGATGAAGGCAGCACCTCTTACTACGCGGATATAATTTTGCGGAGGAGTCACATTCGTCTTTTCTCCTTCGCTTGTTTTTCGTTCTTTATTTCCGCTTGGTTCCGTTCCGTCTCGGGTCCGGGGTTTTCTGGTCTCGAACATCGTTAGCCCAATCTTTATTTCCCCCTCCTCTTACACTAAGTCAGCAGCGATGACCTCAGCGAATTGCCATGGAGGCCGCCCAAAATGCAGCCATGGGTGCAACTGGACTCAGCAGTGTTCGGCTAACGGAATGATCGGATGGGTGCCCAGAAATTAAGGTACAAAATAAGAGGGAGCATCGTAGTCCCCTTAAGCTGGTTGAGGCGATGATCTTTTTATTCATAAAGCCTCTGTCAACAATTATGTCCGTAAGATTCAAGATCCTTGTTGTAAACAGGAACATAATGTTGCAAGTTGAGACTCATCAACATCGCAGCAACATATGCTCCAAAAGTTATTTTTATTTTTACCGTCTTCCAAACAAATCCGGAATCTTTTAAGAGGAAACTATACGAATATTTAAAACAGTAGATATGTTGTTTTGAAATGTAAGAAACTTAGTGTTGATTGATTTATTTTTGCTTGAACCATTGTATGCAATTACTCTGGTGTTTATGTGATGCTTCTTATGTAGTTATTGTGTTTTGAGATGAACGTTATCTGTAATTGTGGTTTTTTTGCTGTTATGGGTTTCCCAGAGGATAACTTTTGTTGGTTTCGGGGTATGATTCTCGCTTTGGATGCAAGAGGTCCCGGGTTTAAATCTCGTACTTGTTCAGTCTTTAGCCTCTGTTTGAATGGAAGAATAGTTTCATAAGATCATACAGCTTTATTGATTGAATGTTCCACACCAATGAGGAGAATGAAAACAGATTTATGAAGTTTTATGTACGTAAAAGTTTCGTATGAAAAAGGAATGCTTTCGGATATAGGTAGAATACAGAGGCAAGCAGCAGGATTTGTTAAAAAAATGTTCCGAGCACGTAGTAGTGTAACAGAATTAATTATGAATACTGCATGGAAAGGCCAACCCTATTGAAGATAAAAATTTCGAGTAATATTTTGCGGAAATTTCAAGTAAAATACGTTTTGCCTGGTTGCCAATATATTTACAGAGGGCCTAATTATTATAGTAGAAACGATCACAAGGATAAGGTTTGGGAGATGGCTGCAAAACCAATATTATATATATTTAATTTTTGTTTTTTTTTCCGCGTACAATAAAGGACCATAATACATCAGATAGTTTTGATCTAGGACATCTGGACTCCAACTTGGTAAAATAGGAGAAAAAAGCATTAACCTGGCTTCAAACCCGAGAAATATTCCTCAGAGGTAAAATAGGATCTGCATTTGTAGTTATTAACTTGCCATATTTGGAAGTGCTAGCCATCTGCATGAATTTGTTTGTATGTTATAACTAATGCATCTGAATCACGCAATGCGCTACCTTTTTGCTTTTATATTGCTAACTATAGGTTTTATTTCCGTGGTCGCATGTTCGTATACTAAGCACCTTCTTTGTTTCTGGTCCGATCGCGTGTCGTTTTCCTGTATTATTGGCCTCTGTCCGGCAAGTTTGCGCGCTTCTGCTTAAGGCTAGGATGAGCGCTGCGTACATGGAGTAGAACCACGCCGCACTATGCAGATTTTAAATATAGTATAATATCCGAAAGAAGTGTCAATACTGAGTTTAGCTTTTTGAAAGTAAATTGTGACAAATGGTGTTTTTTTAGCATGTCTTAGGTATCACCAAATGAGGCAAGTTTACGAATGTTCACACATTAATATTTCCTTCTCAAAAAACCATGATGGATGATATTCATTTCGGAATTTGGCGCCTTAATTTAGAAATTCAAGCAATAAGTACGTCATAGTAACCGCAAATAACTGGTTTTATGGAGTGTGGAGTAACAGAAAGATGTGGCTGAATTTCGATTATTTCTTTGGTTGCTGAAAGAATGAGCTCTTTCGTTGGAGGTAGACTAGACGTCCAGATTACTTTTTGCTATAGGTAAAAATAATGATTCGGACGGGATTTACCTTAAATTCTTCTGGCTCGCGTTCCTTTTAAGCTCTCATGAGCTACCCAGGTTTTTTTTGCTGTAACTATCAATCTTGAAAAGCCTGCTTCAATTGCGACCTATTCATGATCGATTTTCATGTTCCCTTCCTTCCTCCTTACATACTCAGCAACCGTAGGAAGGGATTACTAAGCGGCTGATTGCGTATACCATCATGACCTAGTTTCACACAGTACACTCTTGAGCAATCTAATAGCTGACTAGCTACATCCTTGTCCAGAAACAGTTGCTCCATGCACTTTTATGTGGTTAATTTTCACTCGACTGAATACCACTTTAAAATACGCTTTTATATTTTACCTTATCTTTCCTCGGGAAAATGAATGATCTTGCGAAATGTGGAGATGTTTCATATTTCTATATCTGCCTGGGAACATACCTATCGAGGCTGGAAAATTTCGTAATTTTTGCAGTTCATACTTGCCATTTCTTACTCAACTAAACTTCACTTATCACGTTTCGACAGAACTACTTCAGTTGAAAAGTCATTGCCTTGCCAATCAATCTGTATTTTACTGCTCCAGAGAAACCTAGCATCAAAACGTAAGTGTAATTTCAAGTAAAACGTAAGTGGCTGGCAAGATCGATTTTAAAGCAAACCAACTCAGACCAATTTCTCTTTTGCTTGTCACTCTGAGCTACCTAGTCGTTGACACCAGTCTTTATCGGAGGGTGATCTATTTTCGCATGGAGTGTAAAGCAAGTCAACATAAGCTAGGTTAATGTTTACACCTATGGAAGACGCTTGCGCATATGATGCTCTTCTATTATCCAAATTTCATTTAACTTTAAGCTAAGAAAATTAAAAGCTAGACGGACCTGATAGCTTCGGTATTTTCAACACTTGCTGATAATAATATGCTTACTCATCTCACCTTAAGATAAGTCTTGATTTGAGAGCATTTTAACGCTGTGAAAGTCATCATAAAATAGTAACACCATGAAACCATTATATGGAGTAGTTTGACACCCGTTATTCGTCTGACCTGCCTGTGCAGGTTACGACTATATTTTTGGTGTATTTGTATTGCTCAAACCTCTTACTACTTGCTGAGGTAGGAAATTATATTTTATGCAGTTAAAAAAAATATTGACCAAAAGGAAGACTTACTACATCAGCAATGATCTGCTGATATTGTAATTATAAAATTGCTGCTTGAACTAATTATATCCATTTGCTTGGTGTGGATAGGTTCCCTAAAAAATTCCTTTTTGAATGAGTCAGCTATAGGTACTCATAATCTCTGCTTTGGACGTATCAAAAGTAATCCTAATAGTATTATTTCGGTTAATTAAAAGAAAAATTTTATTTTCTTGGTGCATGAAAAAAAAACATGATAGCTGCAATCGTTCATAAAATTAACTCGTATTTTGGGAGCTATTTTTTGACATAAAGTTTGGTTAATAATTAATTCCATTATTTATATGTTAATGGATTATAGCTTCAAATTTGGTCTCTAGTTGCGTGAATTGTATTCTTCAAGGAATGGTTATTGATAAGCGTTGAGCATGCGTTGCAGAGTATAGGGCGTAAGGACGAGTTTAAGGAGCGGTTGATAAATTCAAGGTAACTGGGAAGTAAACTATCATTTTATGATCACTTGTGAAATAACTTCGAATGAATTGTGTGAAAGCAAACTGAAAGCGCACGTTGTGTGCAGTTCTCATTCCATTCTTATTTAGTAGGCATACGACCCTTTATATTCCGATTCGTTTCTTATGGAGGTAAAAAAATTCTTTTAATAAGCATAATATTATCAAACACCCTCTTATAAAAAAGTGCCATCTCATTGTTGATAAAATGCGAATTTAAATGCAATAGGGTGGTTTCCTATTATTTTTTATTGCCTAAATCGAAAGATTATTACTCCTGGAGTTCGCATTTCACGCTTTTAGATTTTTTAATGACGATATCTATTTTTTGTAATTAAATGAAAAGTGAACAATTTCAACCGCGCAAAAATGCGACGGCTAAGTATGAATGCTGGGAAAAGTCCGTGTGACGTCATTCTGGTTCCAGCTGCCACCGTGTAAGGTGACCTTGGGGCGACGATATGTGCACCGCTACGATGCAGGCTGCTAGCAGGTAGCAGAGTACCCTACTAGCAGGTAGCGCTTGGATTAAATAAGGATTGTTAATACCTTATCAAACAAAGGAGACTTTCCGACCATAGGCTGTTTTAATAGGTGATTATTAAGAGATGTTCCCCTGAGCTCTGTGCATCATGCATGCATTGGTAATATCAAACGCTGTAAAGCTCCTATCTACTAGTACAGACACTAGGTCCCTGTGACGTTACGTGGAGTGGCATCGCATGGGCGCCAATCTGGCCGTTTTCAAATGCGGTTAAATTTGACCATTGCCATTCGTCTAAACTGGGATTTCTAAAACCAAATAATTTTTATATTATGAATACAGTAATGGTGGGTAACGATTCGCAATCAATGCCTTTCGTTTTCTTTGATGAAGGAAACTACCCTATTCTGGTCGATTAGAATCTATCAGCAAGTTAATGTATTGTATGTTATTGTTGAATGTATCTGTACGTTAATGTGTTAAAAAATTTTAATCAATGACGGTGTTCACAATTCAAAGGAAGATAATAACTTTTTACTGAGAATACTCCATTCTTGTCTTCAATTCATGACGGGCATTCATAAAAATCTTCATTCCTGCAGGGATAATAATTAAATTATAATTTTTCTTGCTTGAATTAAATTTTGACTTAGTTTTTGCAATACCTGCATGTTAAGAAAGCATCTCTTCGCATATGTTTGTGAAGAATGAATTGCTACGTAACGGGTATTAAAGAATTCATCTCCTGAAAACTACCATTCATTCATCGTTGAAGTATGGGAAAAATGGGGAGCATCCTATCCTGCTACCTGGTGTTCGAAATTATTTGCAGATTATTTTCATGAAATTTATCTTCAACCGGAGTCGTTGAATCTGCATGCTATCATTCAAAGGCAATTTTGGATTTTATCGGCTAGGGCCTTTATCCGGCAAAGGGTTGGCAGGTACATATGGTGTTTCTGCACACAACAATTCAACCTAAAATGGGAAATTCTCCGTCGATAAGGTTTCAATAGATAAAGACACTTAATACTTGTGGGGTGAACTATGGAGGAAAATATGATATTACTCTCGGGAGACTCCGTAACGCTCGCAAGTTCAAGGCTTGTATTCTTATTTTGTACGATTTCGCACCTTACTTTAGCTTCATGTTTAGGAATTCATCTCTTTCCGTACGTTTTCGAAGGATATAACGTAAAGGTTACACAGGCCAACAATTAAAGAACTTTTTTTTACTGAAAACACCTTATTCTTACGTTTTTTAAGTTGCCGAATCCAAATATGATGGTTTTAAAGTTGTATCACCCACCATTTATTCACATTTTACAGTTAAATTTATGAAATCAAGCAACATTTTTAGAATTTAATAGCTTTTTATAGTTATAATAAAATTGAAAAAGTTGGACTAATGAACAGAGATGATGGGGGATTACTGTTGGTACTTCACCGAGAAGTTCAGCAAGCAATTCATCGCAGAAAAACATACTCAAGAAGCTTAAAGGAAAAAAGGGAAAGAAAATGCAGACCAATTCCAGTTGACAAGTGAACCCTGTATTATCACGCTGTAGTAAATACAAACAATTTTATCACGATGTAGTGAATAGTAAATACAAACAATTTTATGATGTAACACAGTATTTCATTGATTTCCCTATATACCGTATAGGGGTATTAGACTAAATATTTGAATAAATATTGCTTGGAAACTATGGGTGATACAAAAAAACTAAGGCCAGGTTTAGATTCGGCACATAAAAATCTATAAAGACCAGCTATTAAAATAAAAAAAGTTTTCAAACAAAATTTTTTTGTTGGCCTGTGTTATTAAATTTGAATCATCTAACTAGAAAGCCCTTGTATCGCCCTCGGTGTCGTTCAAAGCTCCATACTTTCCTCGCTTACCCTGGCTTCGCATGAACTCTCAATCTCGCCTTTATGTCCCTCCTCTATTAGAGATTCTCTCTCTCCAAATGCTTAAGGTAATTTTTTCAATCAAAGACGGTATTCACAATTAAAAGGAAATAAATGAGACTGTAATGAGAATACTCCATTCTTTTCTCCAATTCAAGACGGGGATATACGATTTTTTTTTATTTTTTCATGGATATTAATGAATTTAAAGTTTTTTGTTTAAATGATTAATTTTGACTTAGTTTGTAAGACTTTGCACCTTATTTTAGCCGAATGTTAAGAAGTCATCTCTTTCCGATAATTGGATGGGTGGGCAACCACGTTATATTAATATAATATTAATTTGAATCCATCTCCCGAGAAAGCCCTAGAAGCGCCCTCTTCTGTCGTTCTCTCGTCTCAACCGTGCTCCAGTTGACAAAGGCTCCGTCGGTACTTTCCTTGCTTACCCTGGCTTCAGCATGGGCTCTCAATCTCGCCTCGTTCATATGAGATTCTCTTTCTCTCTCTCCACATGGTGTTGGTATTGGATGGCGCCATGCAAAGGGCCTCTCTGTGATGACGGAGTCTTCCCAGTTATTTCGCGGTCGCAGTATCCACGTGCGGTGTGGTCGCCTTTGCGTGGCCTTTGAGCACAGAGGTCTCGACGCGAAAGCAAAAGAGAAGCTTTAGACCTCGAGAGGAATCACTTGGCTGCCGATGCACTTTACCCAGAGCCCTTTACACTCTCACCTTGTTGCGTTCTTGATATTTGGGTCAGGTTCACGTTGGAGTGAAGGGGGAGGGGTTGGTGGTGTTTCCGAAAACAAGGGACACTTTAAAGCCACTCCTTAGATTGGTATGCTTTACATTGAAAGGTCCAAAGCAAAGTGTAGTAGGGTATTCTCGTTAACTTGCACTGGCTCGGAGCCAATTCACCGTTTAAAAAGCAAATTGAGTCTACAATCAGCCGCACTGTCTACAGTATTTTACTTCTATTTCTGTTTAATCTTTGCCCCATTAAGGGGCTTAAGTGGTATAGTTTTTCTACGGAATGGCGAGCAAAGAATTCTAAGAAAAATCTGGGATTCTCAAGAATAGTTTGAAGGTTTTACTTTCTCTCCATGCCGTTGCGTTGGTCGACATTTGAACTCAAAATTCGCTAATGAGACTGAACAAATCTCATGCAAAATAATTCAGAGTTGCAATTTTATGAGTGCGTAGCTAATAATATCACTGTAGGCTCTAACTCAGCTGTTACGCCAAACTAAACTCTTATTTTGAATGTTCTGCATTTTATAGTCGAGATATAATCATCGCATAATTTGTTCGATTAAATCCAAAAACACCGATGTATCATATGAGAATTACTAAAAGGCTAAGCTATAGCAATGTAGTTTGTGAAATATACATACTTTTCGAAGCTCCGATAGGAAATTAACTGGTTGAAGGAGAAAGTATTTAAATAATAATTTAATAAAATATGTGGTGCTACAGAAGAATGATGAAAATCAAATGGATCGACCGAGTTAGTAACGAGGAAGTCCTAAGAAGGGTAGGAGAGAAGAGAAGCCTCATGAAAACCTTAATAAGAAGACGGAACAACCTTATAGGCCACATCTTGAGACATGATGGCCTGATGAAGACAATCGTCGAAGGACAGTTGGAAGGCAAGAATGGAAAAGGAAGACCTCAAACAAAATATATGGAACAAGTAAAGAGAGATGTGAAAGAGAAGAAATACGTAGGAGTGAAAAGATTAGCTGATAGGAGAACTGAGTGGAGAGCTGCGTCAAACCAATCCTAGGATTGTTGACCAGTGATGATGATGAATTCGCCAAACGTTCCAGTGTAATTGAACCATCAGAATATGTTTTCTTTCATAGGGAATATTTGTCTTGACTGGAATCCTTCAGTTAAAAATATTTCTCCTGAAATCTTCAGTTGATGCTTTAACTAAGCATCTACTATTTTATCATCTATTTTATCAGTTAACGTGAAATACCTCTTATGATATTTTTCTCGTAAATTTTTCTCATGATGATTTTTAGTCTCGTAAACGAAGTGGGAAGGAAATATTTAATGCCGTAGGAATAAACCAGGATCCAATATCAGTATTATGAGAAAGACCCTTCATTTTGATTCTACACTAATTAGATGGACTTGTTCACAGAAATAAGTGAGCATTGAAAACCATAGATGGACAGATCAATTTATCAATATCAAAATGGCTTGGTTGGAAAACAATTAAGGGAAGGAGGAACCTGTAGGGGGTGAGGGGGTGGTTGAAAAATGTGATCCCTCTTACTGGTGATGTCTGCCGTTATGTTGTAAAATTGTATCAAATTACATTTTCCAGTTAGTTTAGTGACTGCTATTGACAATTTACACAATAAAAATAGCAGTGTGAACGAAACCCTTAGGGCGGGCTCGCGGGTTACACTCCTGGGGCAGGGTCTATAAGCGCGAGCTTTTTACCTCTGCACCCAGAAGGGGCATGACCACCTAAATACTCAGTATCTAGGTGGTCATGGAAGGGGGCGGACAGAAAGGAAAACGGATTGGAGGCATCGCCGCGATGAGAGCCCGACGATACCTCCAGGGAAAGGACGGGGAAGGAAGGGAAGGGACGAGGAGTCCCGCACCTTCACAAGGCGGGCGGGCCCTACTATTAGCGAAACCAAGCATACGCAATTAATATTCTACCAATTCTAGTAGATTTTCCTATGAGGATGAAAAATCTATCGATCGAATCGGTAGATAATAAAAATAGCAATAAACTAATTGTTAATTCCACGGCAACAAATGTGTTAGTGGAGAGATCAATTTTATATAATGGCAGCTGCAGTCAGTATCCTCCGCCAAAAGATAAATATTTTGCATAAAAAATAAATAATTTGCTAATGTCCTCTGGTTTATTTCCACTGCAGTCACCCACACAAAAATTTCCATCCGTCAGAAGGGTCCTATAGGGAATATATTTCATGGACGCTGAATCTTTATCTCTTAGATCTTTTAAACCTCTCTCCAGCCGCACCCTTTGAAGACTCGGATTCGGAATGGGGCCAGTAGAATGCTAATAGATGTCCACTACAACTTGGCCTCTCGCACAGCTGGTCGGGAGTATGATTGAAGACCACAAAGGGCCGGACATTCCTTTTTCGTTTCTTTTTTGTTTTTGTTTGTTTTCCAACTTTCCTTTTTAGTTTTTCGAGTAGAGAGTGAGGGGGTGGAAGGCGTTGTAGAGCGGGAGGAGAGGGGAACCTTTGCCTTTCTCTCTCTCTCTCCAATTAGGGTGAGGCGTCCAGGCGAGCGGTTGACCGCCACCACCCGTGGAGTGCCACCTCTCCAGGGATGATGATGACCAGAAGAGGGGTCTGCTTGGGAAGGACTTTTAAAAAGGGTGGAGATAGAGGGCGGGATCGGCGGCTTCAACCGACCCTTTTATCCGCTTAATGCCCTTTTCTAGTTTTTGAGCTGTCCCGAGAGGAAAGAATTCGCTAGATTTGCTGGGATGCACGAGCGTAATGCCACAAGGCACGCACCAGCCGGACATGTGCGTGTGAAATTCCGCATTAAAACTTGCGTGAGAGCTAAGAGAACATCTAAGGGCCGGCTTCAGTGTATGTGTTTAGAATTAACCGTTATAATGTAGCAGTTGTATCATTGGGCCACAACCGTAACTTTACCTAGGTTGAGAACTATAAATATATATAATTTAGTTCAGAATCTGTGACATTTTACCGAATCGCCACAAAGGGTAGATTTTTCCTTGGCTATTTTAGCATTCATCTGGCACCTGGGCTTTACGTGATCTTAAAGTAAACTTGGATCTTTGCCTTCAAATTGCATTGGAATTTCTACATTTTTGTCATAAACTATAAAACCGGCACTATGTGTGACAGGTTTTTTTAAATGTAGTAAAAATTTTTATGTTTCGGAGGGTTAGTGTGATAGAAAGATATGCAATTGAAATGACAAAGAGAAAACGATAAGATTGAAATTACACTTTTCCACAGGGCTATTTAATTTTATTCTGTAAAGGCAAAAATTTTACAACTCCATTGAAATTCTCGCTATAATCTCTTCAGTCCGAGTGTATCATGGAAGACACACATCGTTTTTTATCATTTCCTCATCAAAGAGTGGCTCCAAGTACTGAGCGCCACTTACATAGTATTCTTTACATTCTGAACACACTCAGCTGTTTTCCATCTCCATCTCGAACCTCAGGCTTGGTCGATTACGAAAGATTCCAGTTTTGGTGCTATTCTGCAATGAGTGGCATTAAGAAAGGGGAGTATCATTTTTTGACACTATTTTACTATTTATTGGTATTATTTCTATAAAATGACCTTACATAACATCAAAACTCTGCATGCATACATTTTTTATTTTTGCATCTTGTTATGGCTGCATTGTTTTTACGTATCATGGATGATTCAAGGGGTCACTGTCACTACAATTAGCATTTTTTAAGCGGATTAATATTTTTCAGTTCTATTTCTGTATAAATATGAGGCAAAGGCAAATTTTCTTCGGAAAATGCACTATCAGGTCTGAGGAGGATGATGAGAAAAATTTCAACTAGGCTAAACCTATTATCCGGTGGCTATCGAATTCACGCCAGTCAGTTGGTATGCAGAAACTGCGGTGTCAAATTCGATGACAACTAGAGGCAAATGCCATATGCTTGCCGTTTGCGGGTATGCTCTAACTAAAACACAAATTGGCCTCCAATGATGGCTATTTAAGCATTCATCTGGCACCTCGACAGGGTCTTCACGAGCACTTTACGAGCATATGTGGATCGTTACCTTCAAATTTCATTTGCATCCCTATGGCTAATTCGAATGCGGTCAAATCCTTTAATGCGGTGGACGCTAATCGGAGCGGACTAAAGCGGCCCTGCCTTAAAAGGCTACCAAGGGAAAAGCAGAAGGCTAGAAATTCTTTTTTTTTCGCACGGCGTGTGCGGATGACACTGACGGATGGTAAGCAAAGAGCAAGGCGGAGGGTGAAAAAAAAAGACTGCCATCAGTTTCTCCTGCTGTGACGTCACGGTGTTTTTTTTTAAGAAGCGACCGGGTGACCTTGCTCTGGAAACAAAATTCCTGTTTGTTTTGAATCTGTGATGAATTTGTAGACTGAATATTTTAAAAATATTGCGATGAATTTCAAGTGGATGTCCTCCCGCCCTTTTTTTAAAGGTAACCCTTTCCAATCCAAGCGCAACAATGCGGTTGGAGTGTTTTAGTGTTAATGGTGTTTATCATTTGCCCGAAGTTTTTTGGCATGGTCTGATTAAGTCGCCACTGACCCTCGAATTAGTTTTTTTCAGATATTTTACAAATATCTTACAAGCGTTGCGGACATATCTGGAACGCTTGACTCAAAATTTAATTTTTATCCATTTGGTGAATCATTCGACGATACAAATGATATTTGCCTGCATTAAAAGCATTTGGCATTATTCCTATTTGTTCATGCGAATTGAAGGATTTATTAATAAGGATAAATGTAAGTGAGAACCGGTTCAAAATATATGAAGAGCTTGAGAAAATTAGCAGTTTCTTAATTTTAATATTTGGTGTAGATTAAATTTTTTCGAATTTTTTATCAGAATTAAGGAGACTATTTCTAAATTTTTTTGAACTTTTGGTAATGATTTTTAATTTATTTCTTTGTTAGACATTGTATTTGAGCATGGTGCATTAATTAGATAAGTCCATATTTGCTACTCATTCTAATGAATGTGAAATTGATCATAAGCCTTAAAAGTATGAAAATATTGCAAACTTACTGCTGTAAGGTGTGACGAGGTCTCTAAAAATGAGCAGTGGAAGGTGTGAATATATTTAAACTTTATCATTGAGAATGACATTTTTAAAAGAGATATAGTTTTAATGATATATATAAAGTGTTTTATTTTAGCTTGCAGTCACAAATATAGTTTGACCGCATTGTATATGCTCTGTTGAATTGAATTTTGTGAAAAGTTGAAGCAAAGAAAGGCTTACTAAACGAAGCAATTTTGGATAATTCGAAGATATTTTTAATGCGCAGCTTCTGGAATTTTAAAAGTAAGCTTTAAATTTGCATATAAGTTTTCCATCTTGTTCATTTTAGAATATACTTGAAAAATGGAAAACGTAAACGAATAAAATATCGAGCAGTTTATTGCAATGTAAGATTTTTAGGAAAATCAGCATTTCGATGCACAATAAGAGACATAGATTACTAAAGCTATTAAGTATAGGAAGGATTAAAGATATGGATACAATTATATAGATGACTCTTATGGTGCGATGTAAATGAAATAATGTTAAATACAGTCAAGAGGATGGTTTTTAGGAAGCAAAATCAGACGTGTCTATTTTAAATCTATCATTCTTTTGATCCCGATAGTGTTTATGGCATTGTTTTCTAATAATATTCGTATTCTAATGATATTCCGGACATTATTAAATACTTTTCTTTTTTCTCGAGGCTCCTCCTTTTCAGCGCCCGAGTAAAGTTTTATGCTGTGAAAACTTTTTCTGTTCCACCATTGCTTTCTAAAGCACTTTAGAGAATGCCAGGGGCTATGTACATAAGCGCATGCAGAGGTAATGAGTTGGCCATTTAGCTGGATTGCATTCGTCCGAGAATCACGTCTGGGAGACCTTGAATAGTTAGTATAAGATTTTTATGCTAGCGATTTGTTGCGCTGTGTAAGTATTTGATCCGAATATGGCCATTCTCGTTGGATAGGTGTAGGCGGAGGTGACCACTGAGGAGAGGTAATCTGCGTTGCATGTTTTCCTTTATGTTGTTTTAGGAGCTGAATTGTGGAGGTATACGTTCATTAACGGATGAGAAGAAAGATACACCTTCAACAATAAGGGAATGGGTGGGGCGTTCCATGGACGAAAGGCCTTAATAACGCTAACTTTACGGGTAAATAGTTCCAGTACTGAATAGAGAACTCCTTGGCATCACTAATTATTAGAATGCCGAGTTCCCCAATTGGTGCGAGTGATTCTTGGAAAATTGGGGGCTAAATTCAATAAAATACTGCCAAATACATTTAAGGAATGTACTTGTTTCAGTAAATTTCCAAGATCGATTTATAAATGGGCTGTGACTATTAGTAGCATTAAAATATTATTTTAATTAAATGTATATTGTCTTTTTTATGTTTTAAGCCATATAATCAATCATATATTTCATTTATTTTTTAACTGAATCCTTTATTATTATTATTTTAATTGTATTTATTGTAATTATTGATTTTTATCGCTACAATTCTTTCATTCATTTTGAAAAACAATGAAAAATCATTTATTTTGGCCGTTTACTCTTCCCCAATATTATCAAAGCGACGTTAGCCTAGCAAAGGTTATTCCACAAAGGATATCTCAAGCTGTTATTCTGAGAATTGCTGGTTACTATTCGCATGATTGGGAACATTTTACTCAATAAATAACCTATGACATTTCATGGCTTCTATTTGGCTTTCTACTATTCCAAGATTGTGGCCTTTAAAATAAGAGGACCCCCAGGGAAATTTGTTTTTCCAATCCTCCGGTATAATAGCTATGAAAAACATCGATATATGCTTTGAATCATTCTCTGCAGTTGACATTGATACTTGGCACGAAGTTGCCGCTGACATTTATGGAGATAGTTGATAATCGCAATGTAGATCACCATTACCGTCTGCACTTATCGTGTAGCGCGTTTCAATAGAAATTCTTGCGAACAATACGATGCCAGTCATTTTGATCTAAATTCTCTTGAACAACCCTTTTCGAATTGATGATCTTTCGTTTTTAAAGAAGACGTATCGAAGTGAAAAAAAAAGTTTAAATGGGGTGTTTCCCTTGAAAACCATCTCGTGAAAGCGCCATCGCGTGGTATACAAGCGGGCGGCGAAATCTGGAATTAGTGTGGGATTCGTTGCGAGCTTGTTTTTTTTTTCTTTTAATCATTCCATTTTAAGTGACGAGGATAGTGAGGGGAAAGGAAAGACAGAGGAGCGCCGCGCGCGCTGTAATCGCCTTTAGGGCATCTTTTTCTTTTTTTAATCCTAAACGCCTAGCCTGTGGCCCCAGTTTCGAAGCCTTCAACCCCTATATTGCCCATCCCTCGTGCATACAAAACCTCCCACACCGATCTATTCCCCCTCCACCCGCTAACATCGCATCTCGTTTGCATGCCTTCTGGGAATTCTTCCAAATGGCCTCGAATTCGAATCGTCCCGAATATTTTACTCCCTTCGAATGTGAATTCGTGTCTTATATCGCGCCCGCACCTTCATGTTGTTTGGGCTGAGAAGCGTGTTTATTTTATTTTTTTGACGGGAAGAAGAGCGATAAAGAGTGTGCACTACGTGCCTTCTTTTCGCGTTGGAACGTACAGGTGAAACGGCGCATTTTTTTTGTTTGAATCAAGAGAGAGAAGAATTCAGGGTCTACGATTCGGAGTTCAACTCTATTAAAAAGTTTGCAATGATAATGCCTGTAATAAAGCTTATAAATCCCAGATCCCTCGGAAAAGGCATGCGGCCTTCTCTGGCCTCAGCCAGTTATTACCATTTTTGTCTACCGTTTATTTATGGATCGATTTTTTCTGTGTTATCTAACCCACTTACTTTGAATCTTAGGGAATAGCAAACAGTTCTAGCCTTCTAGGCTCTCTGACTGTGGCAAGGTGTGTGTAGGAATAATGGCTGCGACAATGACTTTGATGCCATTAAGAAGCTTCTCTATTATGTTCAAATTCCTCATTAGTATCGAATGCTTGACCCCCAAATGCCTACAAAAAGTAGAGGCACTGGCAGTTGGTAACAGATCCTATAATACAGATAAATTCAATACAAAAATTTTACTAGCAGAAGCGTATAATCGTCTGTTATTCTTATCACTTTCCGTGGGTAAAGCGTTATTATACTTAAGATAATCATAGGTAAAACGTTATTATATTTTAAATAATGGGTAAAACTTAATTATTTTTTAGATTTTTTTAAATTTTGACGTAGGAAAGATATGATAATTTGCAGGTGATTGGCTGCCACCAACCCCCACCAGACACATCTCATTTAAAAATTGCGAAAAATGAAAGACACAAAATGGAGTACAATTTCTACTTGAGCATCGAGGTATATGAACTACGAGTAGGTAGGTACTTCAAATAGTTCAAAGCGGAAGTTATTTTTCCTTTCAGGTGTAATTCATTTGAATATTTTTTAACCCTTAATCTCCATCTATGAGGTACCGTGCAAGCCACTACCAGAGTGTAGCCTTAATCAGAAACGCGATTGTTCTCCGGGCGCAAGTCAAGTACTCAAAACAATGACACGCGACAAGACCAGAAACCAGGAGAGTACTAAAAGCAGGAACATGCTACGATTTAAATAAAACCACTGGTAGTTTGAAAAACGAAAAGTTAGTTTAGTAAGTGATTCATAAATTACTTAAAATTTTTATGCAGATATGAAGTATTTCCTAATATAACAGGCTATTCACTACACATACTGAGCCTTTTTTTTACCTAGTACGAAACAAGCTACCCTAGATGTAAACTATCCCAAATTTATGTATCTACGCTTAAAAAACGACAGCTGAACTCTATGTAATGCAGCCTATTTCCCAAATTTTATCCATAGTCGTTGTTCCATCCATCATTTTAGTTGCTCTAATGTATAATTGAACATTTGGGTGATCAGTATTTGAGGTTATCTTAAGACGATAAGTACTTTTATTACAGCAGATACGAGGTGCTTGCTAATACAATCAAGACTGTGTTTTCTTTCACTCCGCCTGTTGGCTTGAGGTCGTTGGAAGGTTTTCCATATCATGTGCTTCGAGGTCCGAAGTTGAGGCAAGTTAACCGGAGTTGGCGTGCATTACGGGGAGTGTGTTCATTATGGGGGGAACCCCAACGGGGAGGAGGGGGACACACAGGAGGAAGTAGGGTGCGCCGAGCCCCCCACGCGGGGTTCCGTGATACCCGATATCCCGTGGAGGAGGATATGGGTGGCTCGATGGAAGAGCTCCCACCTCCTGCGGGGAACCCTTCCCCATTCTCCAAACTCCTCCCCTGCTTCGCTTCCTCATGCTCGAGTCTATGCAGTGCACTCACACCCTCCCTCCATCTCCAACTCCTGCATTTCTCTAAAAGAATCCTTCCCCCTTACATCTAGGACACCGTTGTTACGTTGCAACGTGAGTGAAGCTTTACCACGACTGGTTAATATGCTAATATTGACTTCCGAATTTGGTTTCACTGATAATGGGGAGTAAATTGTGGCAAGAAAACCAAATCTAGTAGCATCATTACAGTATTCTACCTATTCAGGATGGCAGCAATGGAGTAGAGGTATTTTTGACTGTCTCCACTCACTTCATGGAATTCTCTCTTGAATTCACTATGAAGCTTTCAGTCTTTCATTCTATATCTGATCATATGGCATATAATTATTACGGAGGCTTCCGCGGTGAGTTAATTGATGTTTGTTTTTCGGGTTCATTCCGCGTTCACTCATATTTTGCGGACAAAATATGAGTCAACGCGGAATGAACCCGATAAACAATCACCATATGACATATGTGTATTCATATTCTTCCTTCCTCTTCCTCGTGGCATGGGTGGCATGGGGGAAGAGCCCACCTCCGACGAAGACCCCTTCCCCACTTTCCAAACTCCTTCCCTGCTTCGCTTCTTCATGCTCGATTCCACGCAGTGCCCCCCACACTCCCTCAAGCTCCAACTCCTGCAATCCTCTAAACTAAAGGAATACTCGTAACCGCTGTCCCTTCCTTCTAGGACAACGCTGCTACGTTGTAACGTGAGTGAAGTTTTCCCACGACTAGTCAATATACTAATATTGACTCCCGATATTGATTATTGATAATTAGGAGGAAAATTGTTTAATAGGACTTCCCTCTTAAATTCACAATAAGGCCTACTTCCTTTCATTCTACATAAAAATCCCATTCTCTTCCTTCCTCTCCCTCGTTTACCTAACATTCTACCCTCCCACAACGTTTTCAACATCCTCTCCTCGCTAAGTACTCCCTCCATCCATACCTTCTGTCTCCCCGTATCTCATCAAAAATTTACCTCTCCTCACCCACCATATCCAGCACTTCGTTGTTCCTCCTCCTTTTCGTCCACTTCACCTTCTCCTTTCTTCTCCACAACCGTATCCCCTTATTATGGAACGCTTCCAGTTTGCATTGTAAAAATACTGAGATGATCGCATAATTTTTTTAAGAGCAATAGAAAATCTGCATAATGCCTTCTGAGTATGTTCGTAAAAAACTTGTGGTGAAACAAACATTATAGAGTGGATATGTGCACAATTTAACTGATAATAGTCATATTTGAAATACCGGAAAGTGAATTTATTTTGCTAGTTTTGGATGTTATTTCACTATTTGTGGTCTGTTATTCGATTTAGTTTAAAATCCGAAGGATTAACTTTCATCCGACGCATTGCTCAGTATATCTACATCTACATATTACCCTGCGAGCCACCTCTGGGGTGTTTGGAAGGAATCAATCACCACCATGCAGAATGCAAGTGGACTCCCACATGCACACCACACCGTCCAAAAAACGTCCCGTATACTAACAAATTATACTACTATATGCTGTTAGAAATAATAATAGAGTAAGAAACATGCATTAAGTTTTGCATAGGTTAGTAGGCTACACTACAAGTAATGCAATCTATTTATGAGTTCTATCGCTGCCGTTATAATCCCTTATTGATCGTGGAAAAAATGACATTTGGAATCTGTCTGTTCTACAATCTATCTCTCTTATTTTATTTATATGATCTGATCTTCCGTAGTATGTTGGCGTCCGTAAGATATGGTTAACTTCGTTAGAAAAGACACAACTCTTGAATTTATCTAAAAGGTTTAGTCTATTTTTCAATCTACGGTCCGACATAGATTCCCATCCGAGTTTATCTTAGAGGTCAGTTACACTAACAAGACTATCGGAACGACCTTTCACATACCTGGCAGCTCTTCTTTGCACGCGTTCTAACTCTGTTATTAAGGCTTTTTCATGAGGGTCCCAAACACTGGCAGCGTATTTTAAATGTGGTCTAACGAGGTAAAAGTAGCTAATTTCTCTCACTTTGTCGTCGCACTTTCCTAATATTCTTTTGACAAAACCCATTTTACGATTAGCTTGACTGAATAAATGGTTGAGGAATAGTTAGTTGTATGTTTCTTAAATTTCGTAATCAACCTTCTAAATGCCGGAATCTATTTTTCAATTAAGTTTTTTTTTTAAGTACACCGAACTCTCATTTTCTAGCCCCCTCTGCTTTTCATTCTCTTGTATAAGTACGTATAGACCTTTCCCCGTAACTCATGGCCTGGCTGCCACCTCCACATCCCCCACCGAGACCTCATTCTCACCCCATCGGTCTCCTCACCTCGACACCAGCCGCGTTGCCACATCGCGGTCTTTCATATTTCGCCGTCATCGGAGAAGAATTGAATTCTCTGCATCTCATTAGCGGGTATCCACGTGGCGTTAATGTCTCATTGATGGAGTCCGCCTAACCCGCCGACTCCGTTGAAAGCTATCATTAAAATTCATGCTTAAAGTGGTAGGCGGTATTTCAGTAGCTTTAGGCATTGGATGGGGGAGAACCCTGGAATGAATAGATCAGGAATTCCATAAAGTGCCAAATTTTGGAGAAAGTAAAAGAGTAAGTATAATTTTGGCTTTCGCGGCATCCATTGATGAGAGTGATTCATAGAAATAAAAAATTTGCCCTAAAAATATAAAATTTGTAGCAACTTATTCAAAGCTATTTCTTTAGTCAATATCATTTTTATAGAGTCATGGTTGGAAAATTAGTTGGTGGGATATGTAAGAATTATTTCAGGGCAGAACATTTTTAACGACCCTTACGAGATTACTCCGATCACATTGGTAATGCCAATACGGTTTACAACCGAGTGAATATATTTACTACTGAGGTGCTTATTTCTGATTTTAATCTAATGAGTTTGGAAATGTTGTTAGGCCGCGCATCGAATTCAATCGAATTAATTTTTTTAGATGGCATAATTAATATCGTCTTAATTCGGCTAAAACTCTTATTTCTCTTTAACTCTCGTAGACCTACCTAAATTTGTATGACCTTGATTCACTTACACTAAACCAAGGTTTGCTAAGGGTCATTAGAAATCTTGAAGCATGCATGTTTTTTAAAAACTCATTCACCACCCAGAGCAGGAAAAATGGTTGTTCTTTGCTTCTGTGCTAATTATTTGAATATAGGGCGAGTTATTGTCATAAATTTAATTGAAACTTTCAATGCGTCGATATTTATCACTTTTTCAAATATAGTCTGGTATACAATTTTTTATAAATAGATTTTTCGTATAGAATTTGGTAAATTTCAGTTCTCAGTTTTGTAGATTGAGTACAGAAATTTTGTGTGAGCCTATTTGACGATTTTAGGACAGTAATCCGAAGTGTAAAAAATCATTGCGAACGACAATTGGCGGACCTCTGGCCGTGAAGATCAGCAGTTCCGAGAGCACGCGTTCTCAGAATAATATATAGGGAGCTAAACAGGGTATGACTTTAAATGAAGTCAATTTAGCAAGAATGCTTTCTTTTTTAATTATTTGACACTTGTATCACTGTGCCATGGACTCAATAGTACTATCATCGTTGTTAAATAAACTAATTCAAACACCCCAGCTGTTGTAATACGCATATAAATTTATTCAGGTCATTAATTAAGGCAAATGTTAGTTTTCTATGGATGAATGAAGTCACGAGAGATATTTTAATTTGTGTTGAGTTTCCAGATAGAACCATTTCACTTTAAATATTTATCCTTGTGCCTAACCCTTCATAGCTTCATCACCATCGTAAGGTTTAGATTAATCAGTAGAGTCTCCCTATTGCTTTTTAGGACCTAGGAATCGTTAAATGGCAGCTAAATTGAAACAGGTATTTTTTAACTGACAATTTAGTACCATTGTCTTTGATCTTTTGCTAGTGTAATATCAGAAACTTTTTTCTTCCAAAACCTTTTCTTATTTCTTTTCAAATACATTTTCTTACGTCTTCTCCTTGCATTTGGATCATTACTTAATGGCTTCTCACACAACAATCCCCTCTCCTTCCACAACAACCCCTTGGTAACCTGTAATCCATCTTCTATACACATAAAAATCAATTTTAACATAAACATTGAATCGATGGAAGTGTTAATTAAACATATAAATAAATACCAAACGTTACGTCCCCATGAATAAGAAAACTTCAATCACAATTTTTACGGAATATAGGCGAAACGGATGGAACCACGTGATTTTACGAAAGATGCGGCATTCATTTTTGTACTTCGAGTGATCATCGGTAGTAGTATTTTTGATTTGATAGGACTCTTAATTTTGATCATTACTGAACGAATAATTACTAGCTGTCATCGGTTTTATTGGAGGAGAAGTGTGCAATGCGGGTTAAAGTCATTCACGGCGAAATGGCAGTCTATACATTCCGTCTGCTGTGAATATATGGACAATGTGCACGAACAATCCAAGTTGTTGGGCAGATAATCCAAGTCTGCAAATTGGATAATTTTAGTCTCTAAAGTTATTATAGTTTATTTAATTCGTTTTTTCGTCATTGATCAGAAATTACGTTGTTTTAGGGTTGGAGTTTTAAAAAACTCAATTGCTTTAAGCCACTTTCCTTTTAATGACCTCTCGATTCGGCTCCGATTTTTCGAACGACAATAAATATGATTTCGGAATAGTCTGTGAGGGAATTTGCGCGTGTTTCAGTAAAAATCCACTCCCAGGTTAAATGTGTGTTATTTAAATTTTGTTCAATCTGGGCGCAATAGGTGAGCACTGTAATTAAAGGTCATAGTTTAAGGATAATTTCTATGTGACATACAATCTAAATTGTTTCAGTGGGTTTTGTAACGAATAGAATTTATTGTAAACATGGTGATGGGTCAGGCTTGCACAGCGATGACGGGGCACGTTGGCCATCCGGGCCAACATTGCATTCCTCCCCATCCAATGCATTCCTTCGTCAAAAATGGTGATGGAAACATATGAACAATTTTATATTTGCTATTTGTTTTTATTCAATCTGGTTTTCATGATTGTCTCCCTTTGTAAGACCGAAGAACTCATCCGAAAAGAATACCTTAGAATCGCTTTTTGGCGACGGCCGCTTCGGCATTCTTACTGCGGTTTCACCGCCATGCTTTTTTCCACATCCCTTTCGCTCAGTGGATTAGATCCACATTGTTTTCCTTCCGTTTTGCGAAGCTTTGTTCTTCTCCACCCACTTTCCTTCTGAATCGCCTCCCTCCCCGGGTGCCTTCAAACCAGATTGCAGGCGAATTGGAATCCCTCGAAGCGAGGGAAACACAAACAGCTTTTCGCGGCCCTTCACTTGATTGACGTGTGCCCCCTCTCTCTTTTCACTCTCGGAGGTAGCGGAGAGGAGCCGGCCCTAATTGGGTGAGCCACCCCTCAGCCGTCGTACAGCACTCCCCCGCTCACTCGCTTCGTCCCTTTCATTTGTTCGCTTCTCACCAGTCCGTGGCCCAACACGATATCGATTAATTTACTTCTCTGGAACCCTTGACTATTCATCTGTTTCCGGACTTCCCCACCCTTTGCTGCTCCCGCCTTTCAAACGATCCAATTTGAACCGCTTTAGCAGCGTGCAACGTCCTGACGAGGGTTTTCCTTCGCTTGAGGGAAAAATACCTGATCCAAGCCTTTCTTGACGAAAATTATTCCATTGATATGGATTCTATAAAGATACCTCCACTGCACAAACGCTCAACAATCGCCCGCTGAATCAAAACCTAGACGGGGATCCAGATGGTTTGATATCATGGAAATCTTAGAAAGGTGAGGACTTTGAAAATAAATTTTTTCGTGAGTTTTCTAAAACAACAACACTAAAATTGTTATTTTTATTGCTCAATCAGTTTAAATTTGCCATTTTAGCGCTTGAAAATTTCGTCGAATTAAAAATTTATTCGCAAATTTTAACGGTTTTTAGATGTTATTGCGATATTTTTCGGGAAATGTCACATTTTTATTCTGATATTCTGAGGAAATTAAATGACACCATTGAAATTTTATTTTGATATGTATGTTCTGATGTGAGCGAAAGTTTTCATCCCATATGGTCGCAAAATATTTGCTTACTCATGGTGTAAAATAAATAAGTAATTATTGTATACGCGACCCCGTCTCAATCTATACCTAATGTTGTAACTAATATTATAAATGTAACTAATATTTTTTCAAAGTATTTCCTCGACATTTATTTGCTACTTCCAAGGTTCCTCCTCATTACAATTTGGATTCGTTGCACCAAGATTATTATCCATAAGAAATCCACACATCGCCATACTTTTTGTATGGGTGGCTATATTTTGACTAACTGCATGACTAATCAAATATGCAGCGGCAAGGGGATATGCCTTAGGAAACCCATATATCACCATTCACCATACTCACAGCGACGCGTCGGTGGCTATCGACTCACCTTTGTGATGGCCTAAATTTAAAATATATGTTTGAGCATATTGTTGACTATCAAGGAAGATTATATAGGACATGTTATGTTTATTCATTTCGTGTATCTAATATGATATTCTGCTTTTTTCAATTGGAATCCGTTCCTCAATATGGTTTTCCAAGCCGGTGCATGAAATCTATAATTTTTTCTTTGATTGGACTGCGATTTTTCCACCGCATTACATTAAGTATATTTACCACTTGTCACAATATTTTGCAATAGGTTATCTAATATTACTCACGGTGATATTATCTGAATTAATTAATTATTAAAACAATTTTTGCATAATTTCTTTCCTTTCACGATAGTCTGATAAAGGTAAATAGAGTGGCTTTGCATGATCTTAGGTTTTCCCGGCGTATCAGTTGCAGAAAAGTTTCTCGGGTTTTCCACCGGTTGATGTCGTCCATGTCTCCCGACGTTTCGATCCGCGACTTGCTGATCATCCTCAGGGGATCTTCCGATCAGGTGGCTTTATCTTCCTGAGTTTATCTCTTGTGCATCTCCATTATAGTTTTTATGTCATTTACGAGGAATACTAAAGTTTGCTTATATTCTATTATTTTTATGATGCATCTTTTGGAGTATAAAAATTACTATTCTTTGGCCTACGACCAGGAGCACTTACTCATAATGCTTATTTAGTTTTTATACCCATACTAAACTTCTATTTTGGTTATGGAATATTTTTAACTCTTTACAGTAGTTTAATTTGGAGAGCTGTATGGGTACTTTATTATAGGAGCGAATAAATGAAATGCTAAGGTGTTGCTCAGGAAGAGGCTGACACTGCTACCTTTCCTATTACCACGTTAGTATTTTTAGTGAGGCATTATTTATCCACATTAATTGAGAGTCCTTTTCAAACCAGGAGCGAGGCTTTAGAAAATTGAACCCATTAATGCAGCCTTTGAGATCTTAATTGAAATCAGAAAGGAGTCTGGCTGGCCATTTGTGGAGCCTTCAAGTCTTAAGGAATCGGGAACTATCTTCTATGGATTCATTTCTCTCAAAAACTTATACTTGTAATTTATTTCTTTTTTCATTTTCTGCTTTTATTTGTATAACGTTTTTACTTAACGTTGCATCTAAAAAATGTATAATTTTTCTGCACTTGTTGCTGTAGTTGGGGCATATCTTTTCTTATAATATTGAAATGGCATTAATTTAATATAGGTAATTGTTATTATACATCTTATGTTTTTTTAAGAACCATATTTTTCATTCCATATAGATTATTGTGTGGAATTATTTACTTGTAATGTATTTTTTCTTTGTAACTCCTCTTAATTGCTGTTGGCGCATCAAAGAATGAATGGAAAAAGTCATAAAATAGTTTTATTTTACCTGAAAGCTCTCTTTAATCTTAGTTGCACCTAATTCCATGAATCTTGTGAGAGGTTTACTGTGGATGTGATAGCATTAAGCTAGGAACTTTTTTCAGGTGCATGGAAAAAAGGATTTTATGCCAAAAATAATGGTCGAAATTATAGTTATCTCGGCTATCAGGCTGAATTAATCATTTTATTTTTATGATTTGGGCTCTTTAACAATAACCGTAAAATTATTCAACCATCAATCAAGTTTTTGTAACAAATTTTACTGTGGTATTTTTCAAGAATGTAACATTAAGAAGGTCATTATTTAGGTAGGCAGGTTTCTTGTTAAAACTATACTGTTACTGTACCTAACTTAAATATTTAAGTTTTTCAAATATAGAGCAAGTCAAAAAGTACATTGCCCGTTGATACCGATATCACCCATAATTCTAAAGACCTGACTTATTTCAGGTACTGTTTTTTAAGGAATGACGGGAATTAGTTATTTTATTCATACGATAATAAAAAAGTGTTCTCATGTTTAAAAGAAACATACAGAAGTGAAATGAAATTTTAAAGTATATTAAAGACAAAAAACTCGTAAAAATGTGAAATTTTGGCAAATTTTAGGCCCAATTCGCGACTGAAAGATATCAGCTGACCTATGCCAAATTAAAACACAATTTTTAGGCTCTATTTGAAGGCGTTACAATCTTTTGCATTGAGAAAACATCTTATTCAAAATAAAAATAAAAATAATTACAAAAATTAAGTTTTTTTTAAATATTTAGTCAACCTTTAGAGTCCATGCGCGACCAAGAGGTGTCAACCGATTTGGATATTTTTTTTCCTTTGGTTTGTCCATGCATTTTGCAAATTTACCGCGCGATCACAGCTTTGAAAATAAAAAAATGAGTTTCTCGGCCCACCCTAGTATGCACCCCGGGTGCCAACCAAAATATCTGCCTGGAGTAGCGCGCGCTCACTCATGGGCGATATCTCGGTAACCAACGGGCAGAAGTGAAGAGTATAGAAGAATGTCGCGGACTGGCGATTACAGCCAAATCAAAGCGACATTTTGATTTAAAAGAATCAAAATACTACAGCAGTACTTGTTATCCATGAATGAGCCCGGAGGTCTATTAATTGGCGGTGCATGAAGCAACGGGTCATTATTAAAATGAATTCGTCCGCTAAATACTGTCTCATCAATTATCCTTTAAGGGCAATTTTGGGATTTCAATGGCACGAATGATTTAAGTTCCCAGGCGGGGTCATTTTACTCCGTTTAAGGTGATTTTTTAACAGCAATTCCAGTTACGCGATAGAGTTCTAAGGATTAAGATACTACAAAGTGTGTATGTATGGCGGAATATGACCCTGATTACAAATAGAGTACCGAAAACCCTGCGCACTAACAATAAGTCGAACCCATTTCATTATAATTGCGCAATTCATAAATGAGGATGCTATTTGTTCAAATATAACCGATCACAGCGAAAGCAAACCAAATGCATCATTTTTTTGCTATTTCTTATGAATATAATTTTCCGATGGTTCTCTATGAATGAAATTAGGATAAATAATTATGATACGTCGTACAAAATTACTGGTGGTTTCCTAAAATAATTCTTCATTGACGATTTTCAAAAAAATAATTTTTCAAAGCAAATCATACATCACGATGTTGATTTATATGATGAAGAGGTAGGCTCGAGAATAACAAAGGCCTAAGGTTAGGTTTAAAATATGCTATTTAAAAACCCACGCAATGGCTACTAATTTTAAGATGTAGGTATGATCTGTTTGTTTATTTTCACCACTGCGTTTTAACGGCCGATCATCCTTCTGCGGAGTAGCTACAATCATTCAGTTTACGTACGCGAGTCTACCATTTGCGTGGTTTGTTTTTATTTTTTTGCGTGCATTGGAACGGTGGCATAATTGGATAACTTGGCTCGTGAGCAAATCAAGCGCATATCAATCCCACTTGGAGACTGCCGTGTTTCCCAATTTGGGCGCTTATCGCGATCGGCCGCGAGAATTTATGCGAGCCAATTAGGAGCCTCCCCTTCCATCGCACACGCTGAGTTCCCAATGGGTCTCTCAATGCCCTGCGTGTTTGCGCGTTGCACATCCGTGGTCGCGATTTGCGTATTCACCACGTTGCTCCTGCAAAAAGTTGAGTCACTGCACTGTGAAGCTATGTATCTCGGGAAGTAATAAGTCGGTCGCAGTTAAGTGAGCTGAAAATAAAAAGCAACTCATATCCACGATTTTTATATATAATTAGCAATTAATCACTACATTAGCAACTTTTTGCGCAGATTTGTATTAATAAGTTGTCTGACGCTCTAAAAAGGAACGATATCATCTCATAAAACGATAATTCTTAAAACAACTTCTCTGGAAATGAAAGCCTATAGAGCACAAAAACGGTCTTTTAACATTCATATAATTAAATATTTTCTAAACTTATAGCAAAGGAAATACTGCTAATGCAGTTACGAAATTTATAAACACCGTCGACAAAAATTTCTGAATATTGGAATTTAAATTGTTAAAAAAATGATTTCTCTTATTATGTGCTTATCATGAATTAGAACTACATTGGGTGCTGAAGAAGAGAAAGGTATGGATAAGCGTATGCGAAGATCAGTTTTTGATCGAAGCTTCCAGTAGCAAAAAATCTTTGAAATATTTCGAATATGATGTTTGTTACTGGTCATCGGCCGTATAGTTTGATCGAAGGCTAATTTATAATCGATGGGCCACACTGAATCATTTATTATTAAGAGCGATATCATATTCATCAGATTATTCTCGCTATCTACCATACATATATATTTCTCAAACAAGGTGAAAATCCATTGATTCATTGGTAATCTTAACCAATTTTTTGATACAAAAAACGGCTTAATTTTCCAACCCTTACTTTTGTGACCAGTTTGGATGTTACACCCTTTTTTCACCAAACATTTAGGAATTTCAGCAAATCATGTTTTCAACGTTATTTTAGAAAATGAATGGGGTTAATCTTGGGAATACGAAAGGAATCGGACAAGCTACGCAATTCTTAAACAATTATCATAGAGGGGACATTAATGCAGTGTTAGAAGTGAAAATGACTTTATGGGATGGGAGAAATAAAAAAAATCGTCATTGGCATTCCAAGCTGGAAAGATTCACAAAAGTGCTCATATTTCAGGATTTTTATCGATACCTCCGCTGCAAAAACGCTCAACAAACGCCCATCGAATCAAATCCGCTCTATCTAGTAGCCGCTAAATCTAGTAGCCCTAGTAGTACTAGATGAGCGGATTTGAATCGGTGGGCGCTTGTTGATAGTTTGTGCAGTGGAGGTACCGTTATTATTTAGAGCGATACAAGACTCTTCGGACTATTTTCACTCAAGCGTTATCATTGGTGGATCGGTGGATTGGTGGATCAGTTGTCGATTTGTGGACTTTAGGTTCATTGAGACTTCCCTGATTTCAGTTCAATATGAGATTGAAAACACTATTTTTAAACAACTAAAAAGAAAAAACTTTGTATTAATCCACCAATTTATTTTCGTGGTACAACTAGTTTCGACGCAGCGGCGTCATCCTCAGGTACCTACGCCGCTACGCTAAATTGGTGGATAAATACAAAGTTTTTACTTTTTAATTGCTGAAATGAATTTCCACAAAGTTGAGCCTGAGACTATAGAGATTAACTGTATCTTTAATTATTTTGTAGGAAATACATCAAATAATACCTTTTTTCGGAGTTGATTCACGAAGTCGAGGTTCATCGGCGCTGATTTTTTTCCTGAACTCATCGCTGTTTGGGAAATTGGATGGGGAAGTATATTGGGATTGGGTTGAGAATCCGACAAGCTCAGAAAAGACTCAGCTCAAGATCAATGACCACAGAGGGGGCATTAATACGGTATTAGAAGTTAAAATGATGTTATGGTATGGGAACAATAAAATATTCTTAATCCAAATAAGCGTGATGATTAACACAAATTGTTGTATGAATACCTGTCGTTTATACATTTACCCTTTAGTGGATCTGATCTAGTTCGTGGCTTCGAATATTCCGATAAAGGCTCTTTCGGATCTAGCTGAGGGTAAATTCACTTATCGCGCCGATGAATCCTATAGATAGTAGTAAATGAGACTGAGTTCGATGGTGTTTCTTCCAGGGGTAGCCAACCCCTAGCACGTACCTCACCAAGGCCTACGAATGGGGCTGAGATAACTCTCGGAAATAAGATTTTGATTGGGATTCCCATTACGGAAAATCACTTTCTCGCCTTAAATGGACTTTATCGAGCGAATTTATCATTCCGAAAGTCCACTAGGAGCAGTTACGAGGGCAACTTTCCCATAAGGGGAATCGTTATCAGTACCATCCCCACCCCATTTGGAGATAAAGTACCCTTATTGCTTCTGTACATTTCACTTTGCTTCATTATTCCGCAAAATGTTTAATTATTAAACTCATGACTCATCTCACTATATAATTAGCACTCGGGATTAATATTTGGTAGGATCAGTCTTTCCTAATTATAAAAGGAGTGAGGAATATGATGCCTGGCAATGCCTAATATTTAATGATGGGACTACTGATTAAAACAGTACACGATAGCAGATTATTGGAAGTGTTTTTAAAATTCTTGGCAAGGGTTTGATTTGACGAGCAATTTGAGTATCCATAAAATTTTTGCTATAGCTATTTCTTTTTTATTGTGCACTGATTTTGATATTTTTATTCAAAATGAACTCGTATCTGTGCATAAACTTGCGTTGATGCGTAGAAATTGTTTTTTTTTGTGCTGTCATATGCATCGGATACCAATTCCACCAAAAGAATACTCTTCTGGATTGCCTTAATGCATTTTGTTATTGCTGATATTTTTTATACAATGATTTATGTAAATGAAAGAAATAAAATCATATTTTATACTGTATTATATTAAGCATTAAATCGATTCAATCATAGTAATTATCGATTGAGCGTGAATCACGTAATTCTAGCAAGCAAACCTTAGCCTGAATTTGGTCGAGCTTCGTGTGATGAATGGTAATTTGGATCACGTATGCCGAGTACGTTTGGTACGTTTAGTGTCGTGATAGTTTCGATGCTCATTTGATTAAGGTAGCTTCTTTGATCCTAGTGGTACCAAGTAGCGGTCAGCCAGTTTCGATTTCTCTTTGAAATATGGTCGTTAATTACCTCGCTCATGCACTTCTCTAACCCAACACATCAAAATGACGATGTCCCGGAGATATACCCAGTCCCATTATACCCTATCAACAAGGAATATACTTCGTTGAGAATTAATAGTAGCGGGCGTAAAATCCATATCACTTGGTGGAAATCCATAATCGCAGAAATAGAAAGATCTACCGGTCGGCCACATGGTAATTTATTGAGACCGACCATAGTTTCGTCACAGCATAACATTATCAAGGTGTCATCATCATTATGATTGTCAAAATTGATAATGTTAGGCTGCGACGAAACCATGGTCGGCCTCAAAAAATTACCATGTGGAAATGGCAAAGTTGTTGATCCTTCTATTCCTTCGTTGAGAATGTTGGAATATTTTTACTAATGCTCGAATAGTGATCGTTACTTAATTTTTCTGGCTCATTTAGCTTGAATTTATGCCCCCAACAAAACTAAGATTACATTTTTGAGAATCATAGTCATTCGCCTTTTTCTGCCAGTAATTAGTCAACGCTTACGAATTGCATGTGAACTTTACTTTTGATTGGCTTATAAAGTGATACAGTGCTCCATTTTGACGATTGGATATACAAAAAATCGATTATGAATCAATGCTTAAATTATCTATTGTTGTAAGCATTGTAAAAATTGCGATTCAGAAATAAATTATAAACTTAGTTTGAGCAAATGAGGATGTGTAAAACAAGGAATTAATTGCTTTCTAGGAAAAAGAGTAGTTTTGCAGCTTAGTAGCTTTCGAGAATTTACTTCCTCTGACTTTAATTATGTTCACCGGAATCCAATTACACATCGTGTATTCTTCCCTGAAGTCATTTCTCTTCCTTTAATACGAAGGGTTAACACTCAAGAAATTGTCTTCTGTTCGTTTTCTTTCAAATGAAGATCCTTCAATTTCACGGTTGGAATATTTGACCATCTTTTCCTCCTTTCTTGCAGTACCGTCCCAAATGGAGAAAGGACGCCTTATGGAAGTCTTTGACTGGGAATGATGAAGTTGTTTATTTGCGAGGAAAATGTGGGGAATTTATTATTTTGTGATTAAAATATATTTCGCCGTGTCTGCCGCAAGAAGGTTTGATCGTTGAGGCATTTTCTGGGAATTTCGTGAAATTTAGAGCTATATGACATCGCTCTAATAGCAAAAAAATTGAATTTTGTGTACTTTAATGACATTTCCATTTTCTTATCATACCCAATATCAAAATGGAAGCATAAAATAATTCTCTCTTCTTATAAAATCGCATAGGGAATAAATTCATCTCACATTGTTAAACCGTAATTTTTATTTGATTTTCCCGTAAGCCTTGGAAGTTCAATCCTCTTAATTGAAGTGAAACTTTGTAAGGTCACTTTTGAATGATCTTTTAAAAAAATATTATGTGAAATTACTAAGTTTACCTCATATGAGTGAAGCTATATCCCTTTATAAATATTCCTTATTGCTAGGGCATGGGACTGGGTATATCTCTAGGAGAGCGTGATTTTTATGATATGATAGAAAGGCTCATGTGCGAGACAACTTACGACCATATTTCAAAGAGCAATTGACACTGATCGGCCAATACTTGGTATCACTAGAAGTAAATTAGCTACGTCAATCAAACCAGCACTGCACCTATCACGGCACAAAGCATACCACCCAGTTTACATGGTCCGAATTGCCATTCATCACCATGAAAAAAATTATCTAAGTTACGTTGCATACATTTTTTCATAGCTCATCGGATGTTTCAGAAAATTCAATGCCAATGGCGATGCATAGGTCAACAATGGATTTTTTTACCCGTATTTCATTAAGTATTATGACATCGAAATTGCCAGGTTCCAGTTCCTTTTTTAGTTTATTTTGCTTGCACGTGCAAGGAAATAATGGCTAGATAAGATTTCGCTCACCTTCTTTTCTGGATGCGCTAGTTGAGTTCCTATTAAGCAATTTTTTTCCTGTTATTGTGGCAGGGATCCTTCTGCTATCACAGGGATCCGCATTTTAATCGGCATCTCCATGCTTTGCAATTTCATGGAGAGAATAAAATGGGAATTGTTAGGGACCAGGGAGAATGTTGTAAATAGTTGAATTGCTTACTGAGACTGACGTCATTCACTGTGTCGCTGGCATTATAATTTTAAAGCCTCTGTTATATTTCTAGCCTTGAATCATGATTATTATAGTGCAAAGACATGCATGTCCCACCAGAGAGACATTATAATCATATGCATAAAATATGGCCACATTAAAAATCATTATGTAATCAACTCACATCCAACATGTGTTTATCCTTTTGATTTCCCAACATTTTTTCCGATGCCTCAACTGCGTTTTGATTTTCTACTGATCATATCCCTTAATTTTAGTTAGCATGCGATTGATGACCACTTCTTTTATGATTTTTTGTAGGAAAGACACGAAATAATACCGTTTTTCGGAAATGGCTGGTGAAATTTTTCCCTTGTTGAGAGGGCGTTTTAAACACCACTTCGACCACCAATCATCCACTCGAGTGGACAACTGGCGGACAACTCTCTCCGTCACCGCTTCCAGCTTTAGGGCGACATTCCAGAGTCGTTTCCTCACTTTATCAACCACTTCCCGTCAATATGGGACACCTTAAAGTGGAGGAAGTTGGGACGGGGCAGCGGAGGGTTGGGGGGAGGGCGGAAAAATACAAGTCGACACGCGATACGGGCGGGTTGACGCGAGGTCTTAACGCCCGTACTTCCGTCTGCTCCGGCTGGAACGTCGCTTCCGCGTGGGGGAGAAATACACCAGGATTTCATGGGCCTGCAGGGTCGTCCATGTTGTTCTACAATAAATTTAAATCATTACTCGCGAGAACTTGACGTAACTATGCGTAAATTTGCCGTTTAGAATTTGAGGCAAGCCTTGCTAGTTTTGACAACTTACCCATTCGTAAAATGCTAGCGGTTAGTGCTTGAGAAAATCACGACTTCCCCAATATTTTACCTTATACCAAGGAATGTAACAGTGTCCATCGATACCCCTGAAAACTGCCTTAAATTCCCTAAAATCGATTGTTTAATTGATGCTGAGTCTGTTGTGATAGGTGTGATATTTTCCTTGAAAGTCATTGGAAGTCAAATAAGTCAAGTAATTGCAGTGGAAGAAATTTAAGGTACCAGATTTACATTTATTTATTAGGAATTGCTCAGTATATAGGATTAAAAATAGATTTTGTTTGTAGGTTTGTGAACAAAAGGAAGTTTTTCATATGCAGTCACGCAATTAGATTACAAGTTACTCCACTCAGGCGTATTACTAAAATACACATGTACATGAGAAGTTAAAAATAATATTCAGAGAAAATAATATGCAGGAAAAAATCATTAAAATATTTCTATGCAGAAATATCTTAGAAATATTTTCATAACAAAATTTGTTTCCATAATTACAGGAACGACATGAACATTTTTTGCCTAGATGCAATTTTCCCACCTAAATGACCTTACCCAGGTTTCATAAAATTATGACGATTGGCAAGGGTAATATAGTTGTAAACGTGGGTCGGTTGAATAAATCTTTGTGTGACAATTGTAAAATTGGTTTTTGGTTTATGATCTTCAAGCATTTCCACAACTTTACGTCAGACCTTCGATTTTGGAAAATCTTTTAATTCGGCACATCATTATTGTTTTTTCTTAATTTTTTTCAATTTTATCGGAGGGCTTATATCCTTAAATCGATACTCGAAGCTTTTACGTGGTGGAAGTGCTCCATATTTACAATGAAACGAAGCTCGCAAGTGTTTTTCATCGCTAAAAGGCTCACTTCCATCCGATATTTTTATATTTGTTTTTTCTTTTATTATGCCCAGAGAAAAAACTGATAAATAGGTATCGTTTCTACCGAAGCAAGGAACAATTTAAATTCTTCATCTGAGGAGGTGGCGCGTAAAAGAATGAGAATTGGGTAGTGTATTCCCTCCATCCTCGCCGTCCACCTCCGTTCCCCATCCTGCCTCCGACACACCCTCTGCTTTCAAACGTCCCTCACCGAATACCAGCATCAATTCCCACCTGTCTTCTCTCCAAACTATTGAGGAGAGAAAAACCTACATTCTCTCCCAAATGCTTCTCCTCCAGCCCTCGCCATGAACCAACACCATACCACCAAACACTCTTTACAGGTCATCTCTTGGAACTGCAACGGCGTACTGACTAGAAAACACGAACTCCTTCAGTACGCCGTAGACAACAACATAGATATCATACTCTTGCAGGAAACACACCTAAACCCAACTCGTTCTTTCTTCTCTCCACACTTTAACATATACAGACTGGACCGCAACACACGCCGAGGCGGAGGAGTTGCAATCCTAATCAGAAGTAACATTCCCCATTCCCTCCTGAACTCCCCCACTCCAGAAGTGTTCGAAGCTCTTGGTGTATCGGTACACACTCAAGCCGGTCCCTTAAACATTTACACAGTATATCACATGCCAAATAAACTTATCACCAAAGACCACCTTGATAACCTGTTCTCCGCTTCAAACGGAATATACTTCGGCGATTGGAATGCCAAACATCCGTACTGGAACAGCAATAGAATCGACAAAAATGGAAAAATCCTGTACTCTTACGTCAAAAACAGAAACCTCCTTCCTCTCTCTCCACTCCAACCCACACACTATGCTCCCCGTTCCAGCGATGTAATCGATTTCGGCTTCTCCTCCAATCTTCCCATCCAATTCACTCCCTCTCTAATCTATTCTTTCACTTCCGATCATCTACCTCTTTCATTTTCCATTCCCTTAACGAATACTACGCTACTGCCCTCCGAATTTACTGTCACAGACTGGGACAAATTTGTCACGTTTCTAAATGACTCTCTCTCTACTCTCCCCCCAATATCCAATCCCACGCCGGAATTGATAGAAAAACAAACAGAAGCCATCACCACTGCACTTCATTCGGCCAAAACTTCCGCCTCCCGTACATTTATTCCCCGCGCCAAAAGGCCAGACAGATTTCCACAGTACTTAGTCAACCTCATCAAACGCCGTAACACCGCTCGTCGTGTATGGCAGCAGTTCAGGATCCCTTCCGACAAAACCATCTATAATAACCTCGCAAACTCTGTGAAAAAAGAAATTAAAAAATATAGCATAAGACTCTGGGAGAACCACATCTCAACACTTACCCTAGAAAATCCGACTGATCCCCAAAAGAAACCAATCTGGAATACCATCCGCGCTCTCAAACGCACGGACAAACAGTTATTCCATCCAATCTCCTCCAACTCAACCTTGATATTCGATCCCGCCCAGAAGGTCGAAATCCAAGCTGATCATCTTCAACAAACAACATCCCTTGATTCCTCACTTTCTCCAATAGAACCCCAAATAAACTCATTCTACAATAACCTTCCCCCCTCCTCCACTTACACTACCATCGCCAATCCCTCTCAAGTCCGCAATATTCTTAACACTCTTCCTGTCAAGAAAGCTCCCGGGCTGGATAACATTTCCAACTCCCAGTTGAAATATGCCAGCCGTTCCCCAAATTTTCTCTCTGCAATCACTGATCTTTTTAACCACTGTTACTCTGCCCCATATATTCCCGCTGCTTGGAAACAAGCCAAAGTCATCCTCATCCCAAAGCCAGGCAAAGATCCAAAAATCCCCGGAAACTCTCGTCCCATTTCCTTACTCTCTAATCTTTCAAAAATTCTCGAAATTCTTATTCTGTCCCGCCTCGAATCTTTCTCTTCCGCAAACAGCCTCATCCGACCTGATCAGCTTGGTTTTCGGCGCAAAATGTCTGCGCCCCACCAAATCCTCAGACTAGTGGAAAAAATCAGCCACGGTTTCAACCGCCGCTACACAACTGACGCGGTCTTCCTCGACGTTGCAAGAGCGTTTGACAGAGTTTGGCATAAAGGCCTCCTGTACAAACTTCACCTCCTGAAATTCCCTCCCTCAGATATTCTTTTCATCAATTCCTATCTGCACAACCGTCAATTCCGAGTCGCCGAAGCCAAAACGTTATCATCTCTGCGACCCATGGAAGCTGGAGTACCTCAAGGCTCCATCCTCAGCCCGTTCCTTTTTACAATTTATGTAAACGACATGCCCTCCACACGCAAAACATCGCTCCACATGTACGCCGATGATACAGCAATTGCCGCTACATCATGGAAGGGAGATACAAACATAGGCAAACTCAACACTCACCTTAGACTAATCCATAAATGGACGAATCTCTGGAAGATTCGCATCAACGCCTCCAAAAGCACACACATACACTTTTCACGCAGAAAAAAATTCGGCCCACAAACACAACCACACATCAACAAAATCCGTATACCAAGAGCCCGATCACACAAATTCCTCGGCGTCTATCTGGACAGCAAACTCACCTTCCTACCCCACTTAAAATACAGTACTGCTAAAGCCATCAAGGCACGGCAAGCGGTTTATTCCCTTTGCTCCTCATCCTCCCCGCTACCGCATTCTTCTAGAATCCGGCTTTATACTGCAATAGTCCGTCCTTCATTACTCTACGGCTGCGAGATTTTCGCTAACAATAAATCCATCAGAGATAAACTGGAATCCTTCCAAAATAAATCCCTCCGCCTTCTACTTAACCTCTCCCGACTCACAAGGACCAAAGATATTCGCTGCGCTCACGGTGTTCCGTCCATTGGAGAATTTATCAACAAACTAGTAAAAAACTTTAAGTCCAGGCTCAGGGAAACAAACAACACTCTCCTTACAGACATCTGGAATTACGATCCTACAATCCCAACAACATACAGACTGCCTCAACAAGCTACTCTTCTATGAGTCTATCCTATATCTTTCCTTCTTCTAGATATTAGTATTGCTAGGTTAGCATTGTTTTGTGTGTCCACAGTAAAAAAGAAAGAAAAAAATATATATATAAAAAAGAACAAAAAGAAAAAAATAAAATAAATAATAATAATAACAAAGCAACAAAACCAATATGAAAAAAAAAAAAAAAATTAACTAAAAAGAAAAATAAAGGGGCCAATAAAAAAAATATAAATATATATAAAAACTATTAAAAACAATGAAAAAATAAAACGTATTCAACAGAGGAGGAAAAAAAAAAAAAATCAAAAGAGCCCATTACAAATGTGGACGTTCTTTCCAACTCCGTTTTAATTACCTTGTACTCATCATTCTTCTGTAAAAGAAATTGCAATATGTATGTAGCTTAGTGTATTTTGATGTTTAATATGTAAGTTTCTGCTAACACAAACAACACACTACCCCGACAACATATACAACTGCGCCCAAAATTATTGTATTGTAAACTGGCTGGTAGGGGTAAACATCGCTTTACCGGAACGGCTTTAAACGCGCCTTCGGCGCGCAATCTAGTGAAAAGAAATACACCCCGTGCAGCACCCCCGTCCAATGTGGGTCGTGTGACCGTTGGGAGGAGGAGAGGTCGGTAGCTGCCTGAAGTCCATCCGTGCGTAACCAGATACTTCCGTCCGAAGAGCACACACGACCCCTGGAGTTCTTTCCATTCACGTAATAAGGAACTGGGCCGTCCTCCTACTAAACCTTTCACTTCTGTTCACCTTCTCTCTTACGCAAGATCATGATTTCAAAAACGTAACTTTAATGGCACCATATTTGACTAGAGAATGGAGATAGAATCTAAAGGGCGTTTTATACGGGGCATGGAATTGCGCAGGTTAGATCTACATTAATTTCTAAAATGGCGTGGAATTGCGCGAATGCATGAACGAAATTAGAACAGGGGCTATTTTGCCGTCTCGCATCCACGCACTCTCGCATGTGCTCTAGCAATTCACCACTTTACGCGACGCAATTTTGATTGCGCCTTCGCACGTGCGTCAGATTGCGCAATTCCGTGTACCGTGTAAAACGGCCTTTACGCAAGATCATGATTTCAAAACGTAACTTTAATGGCACCGTACTCGACTAGAGAATGGGTATCGAATCTATCAGCTACTGAATCTTTTGGCCGTATCAGACGGGGCACATCATTACGCAGGCTAGCATTGAAAATATTTGTTGCAATTGCAATAATGCGAGTTGGGAATTAGAACAGGGGCTATTTGGCATCTCGCATACATGCATTCTCGCATGCGTCCTAGCAATTCACCACCTTGCTCAATGCAATTTTGACTACGCCCTCGTACATTGGTCAGATTGCGATATGACTTTCCCCGTGTAAAACTATTATTAGAAATTAATTACATTTTTTTAATGCCGATTTAAGCAGTACGCATTCATCATACGTTTGTTAAATGAATTGGCGTAACATATGTTGGCACTGAGGTATTTCATGAGTTCATCGAGCGTGAAAGATCGTGGAAATGCACAATTTTTATCCGTCGCACGCGTAATATGTTTGTAATGTTGTATTTAAATGTTGTAAAATTTTCATGAATGTATGGTTTAATATAAATTGAATGCAAGACACAATTGCTTGAATTTTCTTTCAATTATGATCAGAAATTGTAACGGATATTTGAAGTGAGTTCTAGGTGAACTACATCTTCAAGGAATTGAAAGAAACACAGCTCCGTAAGGCAATTTTAATTATTCTAGTTTCATATTCCGCCTGCTCTCATTTCATCACGCAATGGTAAGAGATGAAATCCTTCGTAATCAGATTTTCTCTTAGCAGAGTCTTCTTTGATGGGGAATCGCGTCTACGCAGTAGATATTACATTTGATCAGTTTTTAATTAAAATAACCGGGAATGAGTTTAACCAATTTGACGAATAAACCGGGTAGCACCTGTTTATAGTTTCTCTCTTGACTCATTTCCGTGCCGTCGCTTAGTATTCAACCCTCGCCTTCTGGGCTGCTCATTTTATTATTGTTATTATTACACATTGCTGCAAGTAAACTATTGCCTGGTGGCAGCATTAGATGTATACACATGAATAACAAATGTACTTATCTAATACAAGGTTTAGAAACGGAAAAGACATACGTGGTAAAAAATAATACATTAATTCTAATCTCATACTACTAAGAATTTAACATTGTCCCAAAAAACCAATTTCAAACAATCCATTAAAAACATTAATTCTAATATAATACAGCTAACAAATGAACATTGACCCAATTTCACACTCTCCCTTTTAAACCACTACGTAATTAGCCAATAAATGATGAGCACTTCTTCCTAAAAATGTTCGTATTTGCAGGGAAGATCTTAAAAATAACTTCAGGTTGGTCGTTGCACTCCTTTATTCCTTATGTAGGAAGAATTTTTTTTCAAAATGCCTGTTTTCTGTTTTTTTAACTTAATTTTGAATTTATGATCTTTCCTTCCTATGCATCTTATGTTACGCTAATGAAATACCTCTTTGGCTCATTGTTCTTTCCTTAGTTTTGGGGTTGAAAAGAGGGTTCATTTTTGGCGCTCAAGACAGGGCAGGAGGATTCGGTGTCAAAAAGTGCCTTGTTTTGTTGTGACAGGATGAGGGTTTAGTTGGTGGAATGAGGGGCTCGAGGCAGTTCGCTTCGCGGGGCTGCATCCGCCCCCTCCACATCCGTCACACCTGCTCGAATTGGAACTTTACGAACACGAACATTACAAAAGAGGATCCTCAACTCGGCCTCTTAATGTGTCGTCAACTACCGCGCATTTAAATGGGTTTACATAAGTCACCACTCGCGTCGCTGACGGACAAATTGATCCGAGTTTCACGGGGAAATGAGGTATAATTAGGTATAATTAGGGTTGTCAGCCGAAATTAATATTCATGATGATGTGATTTATGAAATTCATTACTCTTCAACGCTATTCCTCTCGATTGCAATGACCACACTTCAAAATATTGGAGAAAACGTCATCGCGCTGCGGACAGTTTTGAAAACTGATTATAATACGACCGAAGAGGCAACAGAAACCAGCCTTCTATGGGATGAAATTATACCTACTCTAGACATTTCCCCTTTTTTTGTGAATCTTCCGTTGTTTGTGTACGATTCAATATAAATTCATAGTTCATATTTTCGTAAATTATAATCAATTTATTATAAATCATTTGGAAGGCATAATGGTGTGCCGGTAATTATGAGCCGGGAAAAAAACTTGTCACATTTTTTAGAATGCTGCTGTTTATGAAATTTTCTGAAAATGTAGTTTGTCTTTAGATTGATTTTATTTTGGAGGGTTTGATGCATTTCTTCTTTGAGCTCTTGCCGGACGACACTTCTCAGAAGGTTGTGAAATATAGTATTAGCGACTGACATTATTTGTGGTGTATGCTTGATTTTGTTTAATTTTTTTCTAAATCTATAGCTAGCGGCACATATTTTACGATTTGATCGGAGGTGATTGGTTCGTCGATGAGGTGGTTTTTGCTATCGTTTTAGTCTTGATGTCACATTTTATCTTATATCTGTGATACTGTTTGCTATTAATGAGTTCTTTTTGCAATCGATTGGCGCATATTTTCTAAAAAACTATCAAAGGATATAATTCATTGGCAGTAAAAGAATATACTGAACGCCATAATGAAAAAGCCAAAATTATGCGTCTTAAAAAATTCAAAAATAATGCTTAAAAACAACAATTTTCATTATTATGAAAGTATTACACCGATTAAAGCTAGCTCGTAGCTGAAGCATTCTGAGTATCACCCCAGACTTTTGCCCTTTCATAGAACCGAACATTTGGCGTTAAAAAGCGCAAATATGATAGACTGTACGAGGTGATTTGATACATTCCTTATTGGGTATTTCTTGCTAACTCCACCTTTTTATGCCGAGAACGATGCCTAATGCAATTCAATGCTGAATAGTATATTTTATATCTCTTTTTCGTATTTCATTACTTGCACAAAATTTAATTTTTGAAAAAAAATCCCATGATTGTTTTTATTGTTATCCCAACAATTTCTGAAATCAAATCAATCAGTTTTGCTTGCCAGGCCCACGTATATTACAAGCCCAGGTACACGAATGAAGCAAATTTGAGGCCTGCATCGTATTCCAGGTAATGATAAAACAGGAAAGGAGCATAAGCAGAACATGGAGGTGCTAATGCTGGAGTAAAACAAAACCATATCCATGGTTACGGGATTGGCTGTTTCATCTTTGATTCCGTGTGTTTAAAGATTTCAACGAAGCAAAAGCACCGTTAGCACAGAATTTCGCTCTAGGATGCATCCAGGTAAACATTCGCCGGTTCTAAATTTTAAAGAGACACTCGGGTCATGTGTAAGGGCTTATTTGTGGCTTTCGGTACACGCCTTTGAACACGTTGAGTTGATTTCAAAGCCAGTGCAAGTGCGGGGCCAAACGCCCTTTCCTAGAATCCGACCTTCGCAAATCACGTTACCTCGCCATCAGCTCTGTTCTAGCTGCTTAAACACCAATCATAGGATAGGAAACAGAGTCGAGCGCCGGTAGATGCGCTCACGAGGAAAAAACGCTTCCCCGATTCGTTGACGTGGGTAGTCTAGTACGTGAGTAACCCTTGTCTAGATCCTTTCGATCGACTCGCGTCGAATTATTACTGGCCACCACCTACACAATTGAATTCTCGGCTCTTCGCACGTGCAGTCTTTGCGAATCGAATTCGAATTCCTGTTACTCCGAGTCCCTTTAACATACTCGAGTTGAACTGCAAATACTGCTGCGCTATGGTTTTCGGTTTTACGCTGGAGAGTAATGCTGTCACTGAAGATGGTGCTATTTGGTGCATGTCAATAGAAGAAGAAGTGTCATGTCAACACGGAAGTTATGTTGGAGTTGATGCATGTGTTACATCAGGCTGGCTACATTATCCTCCACTTCTGTTTGACGCACGAATATTAAATGCATTTTCTTGCTTTTATAATAAGCCGTGTTTGTTTTTCCTTCTTCGGGTTTTGTATTTACCGGACCAATTTGAAAATTTTCATGGGTGCTTGCCCTTTCAACAGTTCGAGCCTTCAAAATATAACCGTCAAAACCATAATAATTATAGCAATATTCAACCAGCTCATTTTGATTACATTCAACTGTCTTGCATCTTAGCAGTGGATAGAAATTTTATTCCTATATCTCATTGGAAAGATTAACTTATAAAATACTTATACTTAACGTACCTTAAATAATACGAAAGCAATCAGATCAATGTTTGATTATTTATTGTTTCTATTGACATCGTAATGAATTGTACACCATTTTATGATGTGTTTATGATTGCTTTGCGAGACACTATTTTAGCGTCCTGGTGGAGGGAATACATGAGTTTAACAAATGGTATCGCGCATCTAAATGAACATTTTATATTTATAAGTATAATTTCTTAAACTACACGGAAAATAATTTGGATGGGTACCAGTAATATTTGCGATAATGGCTAACTCATTCGATTTGTCAAACGCTGGTAAATTCTATCGATGCATGGATCGGGAGATTTACATTTAAATTATACAAATTGATTTGATTGAATTGATTTCTTCGACTAGAGCAGCTGTTCCCAACCTTTTTTCCACCCGTACCCCTCTATAAGTATACAACTATTATTGTGCTTCTATCGCATCCGACTTTGATATCATAAAAAAATATTTTGATTTTGATTGTTTTCGCTTTGCAAATGTAGGTATAGTCCTTCATTATCAAGATTATTTGTAGTAGGATAGTCAAATGAGCACATATTCAAATGAGAACTAGAAGAGTTTCATTCAGCACTGTTGAAAAACTTCCATGTTTTGAGGCCGATAACTTCAAAATTAGGAGTTCTATCGAAAATCAAAAAAGGCTCAATCATATCGGCAGTAAAAAAAGCTTAGTTAAAATAGCAGTTATCATCGCACAGCTGCTATGCCTTTCACGGGCCGTTATCATGCGTTAATTCCCACGCCTCCATCCCCCGTCTTCCCAGCCGTCACATTCCCCCTTACAATGGGCTGATAATCCCATTTCTCCTCTCCTGGAATGGACGGCCGAATTCCTGCGGTGGCCCAGCCCCTGTTCCTCTGTGAGAACAGATCCCTTCTTCCTTTCGGAAAGGAAAACAACACGCCTTTGCTTACCCTCTTCTCCGCTCGGCCTGCAAGCGGCATGGGCGCTATCTCAATTGGCAAGCGAGTCGCCCAAGCAGTGATAAGGTGTTTCCCACGAAAGTTGTCCTTTTAGTGTGAGAAAGCAAGGTCGTAACAGTTTTTTTTAAGTCTGCCATGTTTTTTATACTTGGTTTACCTCAACAGGGTGGAATTTGGTGGTTGCGATCTTTTATCAAACTGCTATCCCGCGGTCAAAGTATGTAACTGGTAGAACAGGTAGAGTGAGCTCTACGGTCTCCATAAGGAAACAAAAAAGTAATCTCAAATAGTAGTAAAATTTTAACGTGGCTTTCAAGACATTTGAGATAAATAAATGCACTCAAAATAAAACTGACATCTCCCTAATTGGTGATGATTCGGCTTTCTTAAAAATCGAAAACAAGGCAATATATATTTCTTAAATTCATCAGTTTACTCCCTCTGTACAAAAGGCGTGTACAAAGTTTTGCATTACATCATGGTTTTTCGGTAGAGGTAAAGTAAATGAAGCCATTTCTTCCATCATACCGTATAATTGAATTATTTCAGTACAGGAATGAGGCATTTACCGGACCCAAGAATGCCAAATCCAAATGATTTATTGCTATGAAACTTTTAAATCGAGCTTTTACCATATTTGGTGATAAATTTTTGTCAAGCTTTTGTTTCCTTGGGGGATATTCAAATCAGTCAACTCATTGTCGAAATATTAAAGAAAATACTAATGTGTATACGTTTGATTAATTATAAATTTTGATTCATCATTTTATTTTAAGAAATGCAATTTTTGAAGATACGTTTGAAGGTGAAAACATGGCCTTTAGATATCTCTAATAAATGTAAAGAGACAGCCATATCAATTTCAGTACCCTTAGCGATGCAGTATTTAAACATTCAAACTCTATAGCGTTATTCGATGCCGTAGGGAAGAGTATTCAATGAATCCTAGAAACTTGCAATACCTAATTACCCTTCTGTCGGGATCATCCGTGGGTAATGAATATGTATTTACTAGCATATATATTATGAAAGTATTGTACGGTACAAGGAAAACTTAAAGCATTACAAAAATATTGTGTCTTTAAATTTGAATTCTGTTTCTGTGTCCATCCATAATAAATCCAAAAATAACTACCTATATTCAAATTTTATGGTAACTTTCGGATTAAATGATGATTTTGATTCTGTGTGTTGTTAGACATACAATAATGAGTTAGGGTTCACCCTTTGGTTCACGGATAATGTTCGTTGATGTTGAGTATGGTACTTCAAAAGGCTTACACGTTTACCTGATGTAATATAAAAGTTAATAGTTATCTCGTAAGTAGGTGATTCTTTCTCGGTAGAACTGGTATTAATTCAAATTGTATCATAATTTAACTCAAATATTCGTTGAAGACCATCGTAGATATTATTAATTTCATCAAAAGCATTACTTATTTGCCTAAAGGGCTGAAATATCTGTTTATTACTCCTTTCACACATTTTTTAATATTTAGATTATTTCATGCACACAACGCGTTCAATGTTTGTGAATCTCTATTCACGTTCCAAAATCTTCCTATAAAATTCTTTCCATCTATTTCCCGGAAACCCATTACTTTTCCTCTCCCGTCAATTTATCTGTTCCAATTCCTCATGGTAATCACGCCTTGCTGATGGGAAGGACAGAATTATTTCACTTAGCCTACTACTTAAGTATTCACTCAATCCAAATGTTTGCGTGCGAAGAATTAGATATTCTCAATTTTCGTTGGAGATATGTTGATTACGTTAATAAAAGACCCTTTGATCAGTAAATATAGTTACTTTTTTACGATTTGATTCCAGGAACCGCGGGGAGACGACTCGAATACTATGTTAAATCTCTCAGTGGGTTTTAATGCAAATGGTTTCTCGAAAAATATTGCAGAAATGAAGGTAATAATTTCTCAGAGACACAAAAAAGAAACACACACTGGAAAAATAAACTCGAAGCTTTCGAAGCACTACTGACGTCTTCCTCAGCTTAAGTAAGAATAGTGAGGAAAGGAGTGTGTTGGACAAAGTAAAAAAGTAGTTGGATAGTCACTATCGTTAGTATTAGTGCATATCTAATGTGGCACTGAAGTCATAGTAATAGTTTCATTCCTTGTTTTTTGTCATATGTGAGTAGTTAGAAAACGGGTGATTTTTTTTTTTTAAGTTTTGCTGCTTTAAGATTAGAAAACTGTAATTAGTAAACGTGTTTCATAAAAGGGAATGATAAGCGTTTATTCAGTTAGTCGCAGTCACGTAAGAGTCAATGCAGTTCGTAAAAACAAGGTTACGGTTGGTGACTGGACATTTCTCGACAAGTCACGAACCTTCGGTAAATTCTATTTCGTTGTGTCATGCCTTCAGTAATACGACCTGATTTCATTCGTTCACGCCACCATTTTCCGTGATAGCAGTCATCATGCGAGTTCGTTAATCATGCTGTCGCAAGGATTTTCGTCGAGAAATGCTCGACGCGTCCAAATGGTGAGAAATATACGCCGCGCCTTCAAGAGATCCCAGTGTCCCCTCTCGACAGGTGCGAGAATTTCTAGAGAAAGAAATTCTGCGGATTAAGGAAAGGTGCTTCTTTAATTTTTATGTCCAAGAATATTTTTCTCCGGAGAAACGAACGTATGGAATGGGCGCAAAGACGCAGTTATCACAAGTTTTACCGTTGGGATTTTTCTCTGGGCGTAATGGCGTTTTTTTTTGCTTTGTAATCAACAGAGGAGTGAACACTCGAAGAGTATCTAAAGGGGTATTAAAAACGAACTCTCTGGATTCATAGTTTTTGCTTTAGTGCATTTATGACAGTCTTTTATGCATGTTTCTACTTGTTCTCGGGAGTCTTAGGGATTGTAAACTCACGTGCATGGTTTCGTTCAAGTGTCTAGACATCATTATATCTGTACTTTTATGCATCGGTATGCGGTATAAAAATAGTGAAAATATATTTTCTCACAATGAAATACGATTGGAATTTATATTTCATTTATTTATGTTTGGTGCTCTAAAAACTCGCACCAGAGAATTTTGAGTTACGTACGCTAACCTCCCTTTTGTTGCTGCGCTATTAAGCTGAAATTAAAATTAACTTACTGCTGCAATTTAATTCAGCAAGAATTTGCGATGATATTGTTACTAAGGAATAAGATTACGCGACCAGCAAAATCCTTCCGTTTATCATCGCTTTTAACTTGCAAATTAAAGTTGTAGGGCCACGTAAAATACGGTGCTTTCCCAGCCGTAATATGCAAGACTTTCCTATTTATGTGCATGGTCAAGAGCTCTATTTCCTCCAGAATTTCAATAACCCCCTTAGTGGTCGTCTTCGAGGTGTGTGAGTGTCGATACGATCATTGTTTTATCCTATTAACCATCCTATTGTAATCGAATACCGTCAGTGACGGAAACTGGCGAATTTGACTATTACGGGCCTTTTTCCTCGCTGGCATCCCTTCCGTTTTGTAGCCATTGTGTGTTTTTCAGAAGCTACTGAAGTAGGTATCAACCGGCATCTCCGTTGAAAATGTTTCGCTCTAAGTATTACGGATGGTCTTGCGCTCCTTGTGGTGGCGGTTCCCAAATCCGGAGTGTCCTGTTATATTCAAATAGTCTAGTCTCTGGCGTTCAGGGACGACACCTGTTTTAGATGCTGATTTGTCAGTGTCAGCACATTTTGATAAGGTATTCGAATGAATGAACGTAAAAATTCCTTTTTTTCGACTATCTAATTGTACCCTCATCTTAAAGCAGAATTTTTGTGTCAACACGTACAAAATATTTCTTTATATTTATCAATGACTGCAATTAGTATGATAGCTAAGCAGTTAAAAAAGGTTTTATAGAAAGCTATTATTAAAGATTAGTAAAATTCATTTTTGTTAATTTTTTTTTTGTTGCTTCTCTATCATTTCAATTAGGCCACAATTCGTTGTTTAAGACATAAAATAAATAAATGAAGGTAAGTGTTACATTATTGTGGAAGTTATATATTATATTTATGTTTTTAGAACAATTTTAGGACATCTCATCAGTGTAATCAAGTAAAAGCGCTCGAAAAATGAGATGAAAGGAGGAAGCTGTCGTCTGTCCTGAATTTCCATTATGTACAGTTCTCGGAATCATTCTCCCCGAAAACGTTCCTTTTGGTAAATAAATGACATAGTGTACTACTTTTATTTGACGGCTATCAGAAGTCAAAAAATTATAGGCTCCACGTGTACCTTTGTGATCGCATCATTAACGTCCCAAACGCTGATGGACTGGAATACCCAGCGGGATCAATGGAAAAATATAGGATGAATAAATTGTTTCATCAACTGTTTGGCCTTCGCAATGGAGCCACGCGCTGATCCTCTGTCCCATTTTCCGCGGGAAAAATCGTGAGTTACTGATAAAACCGGAGAGGGATCCCCATTAGTGAATGCAAATTTTTCGCCGTGTTTGAATGGGTAAATAGTGTAATCCTTGAAACAGCCGTAGGCCACTGGAAGGAGGCCTCAATCATGTTGTGGTGTCAAGAATCGGTGTTTTGCGAATGAAATCTTTGTATGGGGTTAGCAAACTATATGGAAAGAGAGTCCGATTGAATGAGGTTAAAAAATGTACACTTGACGTGACTGGAATTATCTGTTAGTACGTTAGAGTTCAGATAGTTGAATAGCAAAAATAATAAAACCCTCTATTTAGTACCACGTTTTTCAAAAATTTTCCCCCTGGTTTTGGACCGTCCCGAACAAAATTTCTGGATCCGCCACAGCTCACACTGGTTTTTATCAGAAACGAGCTGGTTCGACGGTCACAGGCCAAGCACTTAGGACAACGACTAGTATTCATACCAGAGAATAGGAGAGTGTTTTGTGAAGTTTTCCAAATTATAGAATGAAATGCAAAACACTTTGTAATTCCACATAAAGTGTACTAGGTGATGACTTGCCACGTCGGAACCTAGGCCGTATAGTAGGTATTTAATTTATGCGGAATTGCAATTTTTTTACATTGTATTATGTGACGTCGATTCCATGAAGTCACGCCCAAGACAACGAATTATTCTAAATTATTTGTTAAAAATTTTAGATTTGTTAAAAACTTCAGATATTTTACGAGTGTGCATTTTAGAGGTATGAGAAACGTATTAAATGCCGTAAAATTTGTTTGAATACTTGAAGGGAAATTGAATTTGCAGCGACGTAATTTGTTGGTGTATTCTTACCCATAGGTGACTTGCTTTATTCCCATTTCAGCGTTGTATTATTAACCTTCTATGTCATTTGTTATAGATACGCACCCTTCGACTTAGTGACCATTTAACCCAAAATTATCTAGGCAGTACATACTGCATGGGCGATGGTTAAGCAGGTTAGCTCTATGTCGGTGAATGAGTTCTAGGTTATTCCAAGAAATATGAAAAATCTAAATTAATGATAGAAATTTTTTTATTCTCATAAAACCCCTCAATGAAAAACCTTAACCAATTTCTGGGTAAAGTGGGACGTTTCATCTACCCATAATGAAACCCCCACTTCTTCCACGAATTATCCGGTATCTAAAGCGTTGAAAGCCTTTCCCATTGAAGGATTAATTAATTACCAATTAATTAATTGATACTTCTCTCTATATATCGTGGCGCCTGTTTGTGCGATCAATCTTACCTTGGCATTGTCGAGCGGCGAGCTGTCCTCCGGGCATAGGAAAACTCCCTCGCTGCGAAGAGAAAAAAAAGCATTCTGTGAGCAGACATGTTTGAGGAAAAAATGAGTGACAAGTCAATTGAATTTTTTTTACTATTATCCCAGTGATTATTATGATAGGTCTCTTGTTTCAGAGATGGAGATGACTCTCTACTTTCCCTTCACGAGACATGTTGGCAAAACTGACATTTCTTTGTTGATGTAATTTTTATGCTTTTATTCACCTTAAATGTGATATAATCATTTTAATGGCACGCATCGCAAGGGTCTTTGTGCCAATATTGAGAGGAATAATGCAAAATAGATATTTTCCAATTCCTTGGAGTATATCATTTTGAATTTAACCTGTGTGTCTCACTTAAATTATGCCTAGAGATTATTCTGTGAATAAATGCTGAAATTTTTCTATTTTCCACCTGTAATGGACGACACGCGGTGATCTCAAGTTCTCTGTACATTTTCAGCCATCATTTTGGGTTATGATCCTTATTATTGTCGAGAAACAACAAATAGTGTCCAGGCTGAAATAATATATTTCGTTTTTTAGCCAACAATTTGTGGTTATGCCGCCGGAAGTTTTTTATTGTCGCTGGAGTTCCTTTGATGATAGGAATTTGGCCAATCGGAATTACTTAGCTAAAACCATGTATTCTTGTAGTGGAATTTTACATTCGACCTTAATAATTAAATCTTTGTGTTATTACTTTGGACTATGAATATCCATACCACTCCAGTTATAATTTGGATCTTATGAATCCAGAGATGAAAATTTTAAATTCAGTAAAAATTCAAAGTGCTTTTAAAATCATTATACCATGGACGTAAAATATATTTCAAAGCTAAGGAATTTCTTAAATGTCACAGTTTTATCTCTTGTCTTTAAGGTCCGTTGATAATTTATTCATTGCCACTTGCGCACGTGAACAGCAAAACTGAAACTAATTATTTGTGGCTGTGACATAATTTCTCTTTATGGAACTATTACACACAGAAGGAAACACTTGGAGTGATAATTTTATTTTAGTGCTTCTCAGTTATTGTACACCTCGCGCTAGTTTATTTTTATGCCTGCGAACTTTTGGATAAACCCTGCCATCATGGAACTATGCAGCGAAACATTTTATTTAACTGTGACGTTTTAAACATTCCATTACCTTTGAAATATATCTTAAATCCCTGGCATAATAATTTTGAAAACCACTTGGAATCTTTATTGAACTTAAAGTATATTATCTGAATTCATAAGATCCAAATTCTAACGGAGTGGCATGGATATTCATAGTCCAAAGTAATAACACAAAGATTTGATGACTGCCTAGTTCCATTTTACATTTTAAAAGATTTTTAAAATCAGCCCTCTTTCTTTATCATTTCGATTTCACACCCCACTCTCCTTATTTCTTTTGAAATTCAACCGCGAATGCCGTCATGAGGCAATTAATTAATTAAATCCGCCATGATCATCCACTTTCTCTCTTTTCCACTGGGAGTTACTCTTGCCGCAGCAAACTCTTTACTAAACTTATCAACACGAAGCTATGGAATACTTGGGTATTATTCGTGGAAACATTTTCCAGTGAAGGGAGTCGGTCGCCACTTCTGCGTCAGAATTAAGTCATACACATTTTCAATCCAGGCTGTCGCTGCCGTCGAAATTCCGCTTCAGAATTTGCGATTCAGATTTTTCCTCCCTTCCTACTGGGGGCGTGTTTGAATAAGCGGGTCCTTTAACTAATTTCCCTTTCTATTTAAGCCTCCTCATTTATCCACTGCTCTGAGCAGCTGTGGAATGAGTGCAATATCCAAGGCTCCCATTTAATGGTTCCGTCCTAAATTGAGTTTTAGTTTTCCCGGGGACATTTACAGACATGGAATCATTACCTTAGTGACAATGAAATTGCGTTCTCAATTTTTCTTTTGGATCGAGTTCTAGTTGTTCACTCAGTTGACAGGTAATAGGTTTTTCTCCTTCGTACGTTTGGTATTTGGAGGAGGCGACCGACAGCTGAGGTCATTTTCATCATGAGGGAAGGCTGGAGAAAAACCCGGCGTCGGGGTTAGCCTGCTCTTAAAGAAAGGCGCCAAGGGAACCACGGCCTAACGTGCCATCCGACGGACGAAGAGTTGCGCCTGAAATGTCCTCCACAGAATATTCGAGCAGGAATTCTCTGAAAATTCTCTGAAACCACCGGGATTTTAACCCGTGCCCACAAAGTGCGAAACCAACACTCAAGCTACCACACCATCCCAATCCCCTCCTCATTCGTTCTCAGACTATAAAATACAAACGCAGTACTTAATTAGCTTGTTTAATAAGCTTGTGAGGTTGAGGAATATTTAAAGGCATACCCTTCAGTAGATACCGTCATAATATTTTTTTGCATAAACCAGTATGCCTCTAATCCCTCAATTAAAAGAAAAAAACGTAGTTTAAGAAATGAATCGTGGCCTCTAGCACCTTTCCTTGCCGATTTCCATTTTTCATCGCCTTTAAAGATTTTTACCTACGCATCTAAATATTTATTTGATGTTCCGTTGATATGTTATTGTTGCTTTCATCAGGCCATCATGTTTCATAATGGCTGTAATATTAATAATTTCATGTAGCCGGCCTCGGTGGCGGTGGGGTAAAGTCCTCGCCTGCCAAACCGTAGGTCGTGGGTTCGAATCCCGCCTGGGTAGGTGATCCCTAACCAGGGCATGGATGTTTGTGTTGTGCTTTGTTAATGTCGAACACCCGTTATAAAGGCCGCAATGTGCTGTTTACGGGGAAGTAGGAAATAAAAAAAAAAAAAAAAATAATGTGGCCAAGTAAGTTGCTCCGTCTTCGCCTGAGGGTTTTTGAAGATTTCTTTCACTCTATTCTGAGGACTCCGATATTACCTACCCGGTCGATCAATGTTATATTCATCATCATTTGGTAGCACCAAATATTGAATGCTTCCACAGTGGACTTCTCTGTTGCTGTCAGTGTATACTAGTATGTAACGATCGCCGACTAGAGGGAAACCACAATTTAAAAATACTGCAGCCACCATTTTTATCGCTACAAAACGCTAAATTGTTGTTTTTCAAATTTAGATGTCTGCTAGCTTGAGAAATTCAGCTCGTGATTCGTGACTGTTTAAATATATTTCGCATTTTTTCAGGATCAACTAAAAAAACTCTGACATTTTTTTAATGAGACATTACACGTGTTTTAGAGTTATGAGCCTGTGCGTTATTTTGAAAATCTCTTCTCAAAAAATTGAGCATAACAGTGAAATATTGTTTCCCAAGTTCAACGCATTTCTTTTAGTTTTTATCTAACTTTCAGCAATTGGATTCTTTCTTGGTGAAAAGCATGAAAGATCTCTCCAGATACTCCTTTTTTGCTAATTTTAGCATGTCTATCTGATATTGTCTTAATAAGAATTACTATGGTTTTGTTCTTCATAGAAACTCAATCTTTTTTAATTGAATTAAGAGCTCAAGAAGTATATGGCTACCATTATTACCCTTCCATTTCTCTACTGCAAGACAACTAAGAGTAAGTTGTACAAAGTGTTGTACATGTAAGATGTACAAAGCATTGTCAAGTCTTTGAAATTGTTCCTCTGTTTGAAAGGAATTTTCTGTTTTTCCCTTTTTTCAACCCCACCCTCGTCCATCGCCAAATCTCTTTATGATAATCTCTACCCACCTGAACTGTATTCTAAATTTCTAACTTTTTATGCAGTGAAAGAGACCTTAGTGCGGACGGAAAATTTTCCTTGTCGGTTTAATTTGATTTTCTCATCTCCCACGGGGCTCACATGTGTGCATCATGTGGTTACGTCACACTACAGTGAAATTGCTAGTGTTTTAGGCGTTTCAAAAGTTTCTAGACTTCCGCGCGTCGCTTAATTAAGCACCGGGGAGAAATTTGAGCAAAAAAGGATCCCAGCAGCCAACATTTTTATCGCTGCATATCTAGCCCGTGAGCTTAATGAACAAGGAAGCAAGAGTGTCCGATGCTGGTCCCCCATAGCAGATGCTCGTGACAAAGCGATGGAAACGCCAACTAAATGGCTGTTTCTGACGCTTCTTTTTATTCGTTTTTCGCCTTGATCAGGGAGGTTAGTTAATTTCATTTCTGCGTATGATAGTACATCTAATGGAATACAGATACATATCTTTTTAGCCGGGACCTTTGCTTTTCTGCTATCTTCGTTCAGCGGTAATGGTGTTCGCGAGTGGAATATGAAATAAATACATGGTCGTACGATTTATTTTAGACTCTCGGCAAACGAATACTGAATTATTCAAAGAAAAGGCATTTTTTGTCATTATCTGCAATTTATCACTCATAGTTTATGACTACATGTGTCTTAAACGCTGTCAGAATTTGAAAAATATGCTAAATTTTATCACGTTCTCACAAGATCCCATTTATATTCGAATTTTAGTATTTAGTATTTTTTTCCGCAACAATCTCTTTTCTGAGTTAAAAATTATGCTGATTTCCAATATGCTCTTTATGTTTATCCATCCCATTTTGTTTTGGAAGTTTGAAGTCAATATTTTTCAATTTACGAAATGCAGGGGGAAATATAATAACTTGAAAATTTAGGAATATGAAGACACACCACTGAACCTTGTGTGATGTGCATAGTATCATATCCTTACGTAATGTGAATAAAAGAAGAAATGATGATGAGTATTCAAGTACTTCAATTGTCATTGCTCATTAATTTAGTGTTTTATTGCATTCTCAGGTCACTTTCAGATGTGGCCAGTGAGAGGGACCTTTCGCTTTGACTTCTTAAAATCTTGTGGAATTTGTGATAATGTCCCTGATAATGATCTCACTGTTATATATATTACGGAGAAAAGAAGGGTCATTAGCTAAATTACCCTCGTAATTAAGGAGTCGTGGAATCTTTCAAAGGTAACGTAATCTCCCTTTAATGTGCTTAATTAGGCTCTTTGTTAGTTAGTTAGTTAGTTAGTTAGGGGGATTGAAATTGTCCCTTAAAATTTCTCTGCACGAAAAATTACTTTTGGAACACGAATACAATTCTAAGTGACTGATGGTAAGTTGAAATTTTTTCCCTGGAGCCGATGCTGATGGGACCTTATGCATTTCTTGCGTATGTCGTCCAACCATCCCAATGTGAATGCTGAGTATGGTGCTAACAGGAAGGTGACGGTTGAAGTGAAATATCTGGGGGTTTTGATAACTTGACATGAAGTTTTAATTTTCACGAAATTAATAATTATTGTCGCCATCGTTTTAACGTTATATCTCAGCTAATTGTCCAGTATATCTTTTTTATCCCTTTTTCCAGTATTCGTGGCGTATATTAGGTATAAAAATTGTTATTATTAAAAAATACATATATAGCAAAATAACCTTAAAGCCAAAATATAAAATTCGAGGAATCACATATAGAGCAAGTTTTTCTATGAAACCGAGGCTTGGAGCTGTTCCGACGTCTCACTCCAGGATCCACGCCGGCTTTCGGGCCTAGCGCTCAGACATAGTCAAATCAGCAAAAGCTAATTAAAACTATAACCACAGATTGCACGCCTCACAGGAATAAATCGTTCACAGTAACAACCTCTCAAATATGGAAATCTCTTCCATTTCAACTTAGAAATGCTACAAACATTGAGAAATTTAAACATAACGTATAAGGGCAACAGAAAAATGCTTCAGTATAGTCGTGATGAATCATATCCTCTGGTTTTAATCCATTCATAGCTTCAATTATTAATTTTTTCTCGGTACACATGTGAATTAATGGTTGAGTTTAGGTTTCTGCTAAATCAAATTATTACCCCAATTTTTGAAACAAATATCGTTTGTTTGACGTTATTGTTATAAAAAATTGTCATACCGGCATCGCCGGTCCGCATTAAGTGCATTTGTTTGAATATGTATTCTTTTATATGCATTTTAAATTTTTTTTCTAATTAAAGGTACATTTAAAATAAATACTTGTTTCAGTTCTAGTTATGCTAAATCACAGTGCGAATGTTTTTTTATAAATACCGTAAAATGTGGAATGGTTTATGTTACTACACAGTGTCATTTTTATTTTTTGTTGAGAAAAAATATAAAAAAGATATTGTTATATGGAATATTCTCCATACCATTGGTGGCCCTCATAGGGTCATTTGTTTGAATTTCTTTTTACTTTTCTTTCATGCATGTACCTATTCCGAAATTGTAAAAAGTGATGTACATTTATTTTCTCATGGGTGCACACGAAAATAAATGAAATTATTATTATTGTTATTAAGTAATGTTTGCTTTTTTCGAGTTCCCATTTACGAAATAACGAAGTTATTAGTGATATTTATTAATATATATGTTATGCAAATACTTATTAGTATGTATTTATGATATAAGGCGAGTGAAAAGAGTTGAAAGCCTTTTTCAATCGCATTATTCCTTACAAGAGCTAAAAATGTATGTTTTTTTTTAACTTTTGAGCTAAAAATAGAATCTAAATTACGGGAATTGTAGCGTCATCTCAGCTATGATTTCACTTTTAGAAATTTCTTTTAGGGCGTTGTATAAAATGCATGCAAGATCCCTTGCCTCAATATTTATAAACTTAGTCATATAAATTAAAGTGGCATAGCATTTATAAATTTTTATGGACCAATTTTCGTAAATAAAGCATTGTGTTTTTCGAAAATTTAATGGAACATTAGTCTTTCCTTGAATATGGGGCGAAACTATTTACAGAAATCCCTGTGAAATTAATTAGGTTAAACCATTGTATATGCATATGAGACGTCACAACTTTCATCTCTTTCTTGGAATGCCTGTGCATCAATGTTAAAATCTCTTAATTTAATGTATAAATTATAATTTTAGAATGAACGCATAACTTTAAATTACAGCCTTATTTGTAATACTTTGATAATTTAAATGTCATTTGTACAAATAGTGCTGCCTGTGGCATTACCAAATGTATTTATTACACAAACTTTTAATTTTTGTGAAAATATTCGTGCTTGCGAAAGATTGCTCACTTACCATATTTTAAATCCCCCTGCAGGCCGATAATTGGTAAAGTCTATGTTTTCAACCTATTCATACACTTGTAAACTATTGGAATGTTCTGCAGGACGTTATTGAGAGCGTTGCAAGCTTTTTAGGCCTAATCTAATTTTTGTCATTATTATTTGTTTTAATTTCAGATGAAAAAGTGCAATGTGAACTTCGGCGTGTAAAAGCAGAGCGCTGGCATCATATAGAATGATGAAGAGGACATTAACCTGGGCCTTCTCGCAAGCCAACCATTTGATGTTAACCTGTGGTAAGATATTTTATACGTCCGTTTCCGTGAATTTTATCGCCGTTAACTCGGCAGACTTGTTTTATGTATTCAAGGTCACTTCATGTAAGTACTCCGTCCAGCAATTGGAATGCTGTTTTGGTGGTGTCTCTCATTGACCCTTTCTAACCTGGAGCTGCTTTTGAGAGAAAGTAAATTTCAAGACTTCTCCTTTTAAAAAAGTGTAAATTTTGTGCTCAATCATAACTATTGTGGCAGCTGCATATTTCACCATTAAACTTTACAGTACAAAAGAACACGTAGTTTAAATCTTTCTTGAACTCAGCTGAAAATGTATACTTTTTTATGTTACTCAGAAGCAACATTAGGTTGTAATGAGTCAAAGAGAGACTGATGCCAATGCCGGGTTTCTCCCCACCCTTCCTTTCCTCCCCTTCAATCAGGCATATTCGTAAACGACCTAAGAACTCTGGCCATAACTGCGTAACCGTTTTCGATGATTTTTTTTCAACCACCTATCTCTTCCTTCGTAAACCATACAAAATTCCACTCTCTCTATTTCCGACATGCAACGCCGTCTCCTTGAACTGTGCTGTCAATTCAAATATATCATTTGAATTATTTTATCTTAATGACTTAAATTGGTCGGCATACGTAGAATTAAGACAGAATGGCCAAATTAGCTATAGAATTAGCAAGTAAAGGGGCCCATTGTGACAGCTTCGTGATATGTAGAGTTAACCTCTACCTCTAATTGTCCAGCATAAGTTTTCCAATTAAGGTGATGGAATAGTTTATACTTATTGACACGGTAATAGTATTCTGAATAGTACGCTTTGAAAATTCTCTCTTCGAATAACATTTACGCTCGTTTCAAGTGAATTCTCTATTCAAGGGTGAGTATCTGAATGGATACTGGTTTTTCAATACCTTAATCGCAGAATATTTCCTTGATATTTGTTTAAAAATTCATCTTTGTACGGCAAAATGACCTCTACTTGGGCAAATCAAGAAGGATTCGATGAAGAAGAACGTAATAAATGTAATAAAGAGAGTGGAGATTGTATCTAAAGAATTGATGGACTACAGTATAACGATGCTAGGATTGTAATACTGTATTTTCGGGTGTATAGGGCGTTCGAAAAAAGTACACAAGTGAATTCCCTTAGCCCTCCTGATCTGCAGACGTCATTGAGCTCTTCCAATCAATGGTTGAACATATCCTAAGAACAACTGTACTGCAGGTTGCAGAAGTATTTGTTTCTGAACCGAGCATTTTCAGCCGCTATGAACAGGTGTACATAACTCGGAAAGTATGCGTTTCTGGAACAAGGTTTTTCAGATTATTTTTTCTTGCTTTGTTGGGTACTACCACCTCTCAAAGTATTGGATACTTTTCTCGGACATCCTTTGTATCTATCCCACATCACTATCCGGGAGTGCTATTCTTCTCTCAGAAGGTTGAAACACCACATGATAGAAATAATAAAGGTTATTTCTCCGACCATTTCCTTCTCATTGCGTCCACAATATTGCTCGAAGATCCTCGGTCCCTCTTTGTCCCACACTCCAGCATTCGCGCCGTTAACCTTTCACTCCCTTCCCTCCCGATGGCAAGAGGGGAGGAAGATTTAAAAGGGTGCGGTAAGGGTTTTAAGGTAGGGCCCGAGTGTTTGGACTCTGATATTTAGTTAACCTCTCCCTCTAATTGACCAGAATAGGGTTTTAGACTACATGGTCCACCGAAGGCGATAGAACAATTTATTCTTATTAACCCGGTAACAGTAATCTGACTCTGTGTCATATCTCTCAAATAAAAATTAAACCTCGTTTTGGGTAAATTATGTTTTTAAATGTAAGGAGCCGAATGAATACTCATTTATTAACCCATTCAACTTAGTGGCTGAGTTTATCCTTGATATTTATTGAAAATTTGAAGAAAAAGTTCTATTTGAATCGAAAAATGATTTCTAATTCGGTAAGTCACGGAGGAGGTCAACGATGAAGACGAACCATATAAATGTACTTAATAAATAAAGTGGAATGGGATCGGGAGAAGTGCTTTGCGACAGTATACCAATAATAGGATCGTAATACTGTACGTTTGGGCAGAGTCCTCTACATTGCTCTTTCAACACCATTTTTAGTTATATGGCAATATAGTGGACTCTGCGTTCGGGTATATAGGGTGTTCGGAAAAAGTTTCATCTAGTGCATCCCGATGGCCCTCCTGATCCCCAGACGTATTTGAGCACTGCCAATCAATGGATGTCAGGTTGAATAATGTTCACTGAACATATCCTAGGAACAAATGTTTAGCAAGTTGCAGAAAGTATTCATTTTCCCGACCGAACATCTTCAGCCGCTATGAACAAGTGTATGTAACTCGGAAAGCATTCGTTTCTGGACCGAGGTTTATTGGACTATTTTTTGTCTTTTGTGGTTACTACCACCTCTCAAAGTATTGGACACTTTTTTCTCGAACTTCCTGTTATCCTGGCCCGCAAAAATATCCGGAAGTGCTGTTCTTCTCTCAGAAGTTTGAAACAATGCATGATACTTGAATGGACTGCTATCGGGGTGCATTTCAAGAAGACCTTTTAAAATAACGGAAACAGCCACTTCCAAATCCATACGGCCCTAAACAGGGTCTTCAAAGTAGATGCACCAGATGAGGAACGGCAGCCATCCTCCAAAGCCTTACTGCCATATCTCTTAATCAGAAGAGTCTCCATGAGGCCTGAGGGGGCCCGAGCCCCCTTAAAATGATGCCACCTTCCGCGGATCTGAGGAAATTCTAGATTCCCTCCGGGATCTGAATACCGAAGTGAAGCGGGTGGGTGGGACCATTGGGGTCGGCATAGAGCTTTCAATTTGCAGTCTTGTCCCGAGGATCGATCGTGGCTCTCTGGTTTGGAGCCGAGTGGAAGGCATAAACCAGAGGCTGCGTCGTTTCTGCACGGACATCGGAGCCTCCTTCGTGGACCTTAGGCCGGCAATCCGATCGTGTCGGATCCCTCTGAACCGTTCGGGAGTCCATTACACGGCCGAGTCGGCTAGTCGTGTTGCGAGTAGCATATTTGAGCACTGTAGGTCTTTTTTAGAGTAGAGAGCAGGGCAGAGTGTAGATATAGTAGTGTGTTGAAAAATACAGGGGTAAGTTCAAAACTTTTCACAGACAAAAATTCTTCCAGAAATGAGAATAGAGTAGTAGAAAGAAAAATCAGCGTTTCAGGTATTACATTTAAGCACGAAAAGCGTCAGTCGAGCAATACGTTCAGAGGCAGTCAAGGCTCAATTCATATTGATAGTGAGACAATAAGACATGCATTTCCATTTATCAGCGGTATAGAGCCTGTGAATAGTCTATTCGACAAAAGCAAATCAGAATTATTCCCGAATCGCAATACTACTGCTTCCGAAGTTTTAATCGTGGCTGTGGTTAATTGCCGTAGTTTAAGAAATAAGATTCCCGAATTCCACCATTTAATTCATAGTACGAAGTGTAACGTCATTTTTGGAACAGAAAGTTGGCTAACAGATGATGATTCAGACAATGAGATCTTCCCAAAATCGTTCACTGTTTATCGGAAAGATAGAATTAATCGAGTTGGGGGCGGAGTTTTTATAGCTGTAAAGAATTCAATCGTCAGCCAAGCGATAACCGTAACTGAGACCAGCGTTGAATCTGTGTGGTGTTTAATTAAATGTCCAAAATTCAAAACTATTTTATTATGTTCGTATTACAGACCACCTAACTCAGATATAACGTCAATGTTGGATTTTCAAAGTCAAATAAACAGCGTAGCATCCAAGTATCCTGAAAGAAACTGATTGTAGGTGGAGATTTCAAAGTACCTTCTATAAATTGGGAGACTTATAGCTTCATTCCTGGTGGGAGGGATAAAGTGATCTGCGAGGCTTTATTACACACATTTACATCTAATTCATTGTTTCAAATAGCATCCGCACCAAACAGAGGAGAAAATATTCTTGATTTATTAGCGACAAATATACCACATCAGGTAGTAAACGTTGGCACTGTCGAAGGAATTAGTGACCACAGGGTAGTAACTGCAAAGTTTTCTCTAAATACCGCTGTAAACTTTAAAAAAGAGCGTAAAGTTTTCATTTTTAAAAGAGCTGATTTTGATGGGTTTAAGAGTCATCTGAAAAATGCTTTCCCCGAGTTTCAAGAATCAGTTAAAAAGTTAAATGTAGAGAATACTTGGAAAGCTTTTCTTTCGCTCGTAACTTCGGGAATAAATAGCTACATCCCTAGTAAAACAGTAAAAGAAGGCAGCGAACCGAGATGGTACGACGCGGAAGTGAGAAGATCATTGAGGCGACAGAGAGCGTGTCATGCAAAAATGAAAAAAGTCAGCACGGATTTATCCGCTAATGAACGCGAGCTAATAATTAAAAAATATAGGATGACTAAAGCCGCCACGAAGGAAGCGTTCAGGAATGCGTTCACGAATTTTAAAAGAAAAACACTAGTAGAGCAGTTACAGGATAACCCAAAAGCATTTTGGTCATATGTTAGGGAAGTTCAAGGTAAACGATCTACCGTATGTTCGCTGAGAAACGACAATGGAGAAGTGTTGACAAGCAGTTACGATAAAGCCAATTTATTAAATTCCTACTTTAAGAGCGTGTTCACGGAGCCTTCCGAAAACTCACCCGAGACCGATGACAATCCCTGTATACATAAGATGCCAGCTATTGACATTAGTACGCTCGGAATAGAAAATATATTGAAATCGCTTAGTCCAAATAAATCACCTGGTCCGGACGAAATCCCTTCTCGCGTATATAAAGAACTAGCCTCAGAAATTGCCCCTTACTTGCAGTTAATATTCAGTAAATCCATCAAGCAACACGAAGTACCTAATGACTGGAAAATTGCTAATGTGACGCCAATATTTAAAAGTGGAGACAAGGAACAGCCATCTAATTACAGGCCGATATCTTTAACGTCCATCTCTTGCAAAGTCCTTCAACACATCGTAGTCAGCTCGGTAATGAAACACCTAGACGCGCAAAACTTATTAATGGGAACTCAACATGGATTCAGGAAAAGCAGATCGTGCGAAACTCAGTTAGCGCTTTTCGCCCACGATATTTTAGTCTCCGGGGAAGACAACATTCCAGTAGACGCGATTTTTCTTGATTTCAAAAAGGCATTTGATAAAGTACCCCACGGAAAGTTAATAATAAAACTGAAACCTTATGGTCTAGACGAAGATGTCATTTCCTGGATTAGAGAATTTCTGAGTGACCGCGTCCAAAGAGTAGTATTAGACGGTGCAGTCTCCAATGAGGTTAGAGTGACTTCTGGCGTTCCTCAGGGTAGTGTCATTGGCCCACTCCTATTCCTTCTTTATATAAACGACATTGGCGAAGTAGTACACAGTAAGTTACGATTATTTGCAGACGACGCTGTAGTTTACAGAGAAATCCGTTCCAGCAAAGATATGGATGAACTAACGAATGACCTTGCTGCTATCCAAGCTTGGTGCGATGCTTGGCAGTTGGAATTAAATTTGGAAAAATGCGTCGTAATGAATTTCTGGAAGAAGAATAACTCCCTACAGCGTAACTATATCATTCGAGGCACCCAATTAAATGCAGTTGAATCCGTGAAATATCTAGGCGTTAGACTCAATAATGATCTATCGTGGAATAAACATATTCGAGAAATAACCGGTCAAGCTAATCGTAAAATGGGTTTTGTTAAAAGAATATTAGGAAAGTGCGACGACAAAGTGAGAGAAATTAGCTACTTTTCCCTCGTTAGACCACATTTGGAATACGCTGCCAGTGTTTGGGACCCTCATGAAAAAGGCTTAATAACAGAGTTAGAACGCGTGCAAAGGAGAGCTGCCAGGTATGTGAAAGGTCGTTACGATAGTCTTGTTAGTGTAACTGACCTCTTAGATAAACTCGGATGGGAATCTCTGTCGGACCGTAGATTGAAAAATAGACTAAACCTTTTAGATAAATTCAAGAGCAGTGTCTTTTCTGACGAAGTTAACCATATCTTGCGGACGCCAACGTACTACGGAAAATCAGATCATATAAATAAAATAAGAGAGATAGATTGTAGAACAGACAGATTCCGAATGTCATTTTTTCCACGATCAATAAGAGATTATAACGGCAGCAATAGAACTCGTAAATAGATTGCATGACTTGTAGTGTAACCTACTAACCTATGTAAAATTTAATGCATGTTTCTGAATTTCTATTCTATATTCTATTTCTAACAGCATATAGTAGTATAGTTTGTTATTATACGCGACGTTTTTTGGACGGTGTGGTGTGCATGTGGGAGTCGAAATGCATGCTGCATGCTGGTGATTGATCACCCCCTGCCAAACACCCTAGAGGTGGCTCGCAGGGTATTATGTAGATGTAAAAATTCGTTATTGGTGCGAGGAAAAAATGTGTCAGGCTTGTCAATTTTCCCCGGAGTGTCCAGATATCGAGATTCGAGTTATCAGGGTTCTAATGTTGATATGACTCTTCTAAAATGCTTAAAAAAAATTCACTACTCATAAAATTTACCGGGGCAAGATCCCCGGTTTGCCCCCCCCCCCCCCCCCCCCCCCAATATTTTCTGTTAGCCGGCATCCCTGGTCTCCATGGTTTCTGAAAAGGTATAGGGTATTCTTGCTAAACACAAGATTAAAGCCATTGAACTTCCTTCTGATAAACTTAGGAACAAGTCAGTTCGAGTCAAGGATCGAATTGGTCTCAGAACATCAGGAATGTATCGCATTCAATGTGAATGTAAGGACCCTGACCCGGTTGGAACCCCGGGAACAGTTCATTCAAGTTATTCGCCGGGAAAAGCTTAGGATCTTCACGACATGGTAGTTATAATAAAGGCTATTTCTCCGACCATTTCCTTCTCGTCGCGACCACGATATTGCTCGAAAATCCTCGGTCCCTCTGACTCACACGCAGCTCACAAGCACCATACCTTTCACTCTCTTCCCTCCCTTTGGCAAGGGAGAAAGATTTAAGCGTGTGCGGTAGTGTTCTAGGGTTGGGCCCGAGGGTTTGTGGGGTGAGGGATGTGGCCTCGCCCCTACCCTAACTTCCCTTCCACACATATTTTATTGCTTTTCTCTCTCTCTCTCTCTCTCTCTCTCTCTCTCTCTCTTCTTGGTCTTCTCTCAATCCGCATTGCGACCGTCTCCCTTTCCACTCCTCCTCATCATCAAAAACCCGTGCGTATTTGTAACCGTGTAAGGGCGGCCCATCTCTTTTTTTCCCCTTTTCCATTTCTTTTTCTGCCTTCGGTGTGCCATCGCGAGATGTCCCCTTTAACGTCTGGACTGGCTGCGGTTCAGAATCCGAGCAAGGATATTTTATGGATTGATTTGGAGTACTCCAGGAGGGAGGAAATTTCTTCGGAAATAGGCTTTTTCAACGCCATTCAGTCATTTTAAGGTATTTTTAGTTCAACTATGCTGATCCTATTAATATTTGAAGGAGACTAGTTAGTTTCAGGGATTATACCAAATTCAATTCCCAGCACAGGCTTATATTTCTTGTCGATTTTCATGTTTGAAATCTTAAAACGTCTTGCTATTCCTTTTGAGTTGAATAGCTAATGATTTGCAATGGTTTGATTTGTATATCTAAGGAAAAGTATTAAATCCGGAAATTGACTTTTTCGATGCCATTCACTCCTTTAAGGCCTTTAGTAGCTCTACTATGTTGATCTTGTTATTAGTAGAAGGAGACTAATTTGGTTTAAGGTTTGTCACGATTTCAATTCCCAAGGCAGGCCCATATTTCATGTCGTTTTTCAACGTTGAAATCATGAAACGTCTTCATTTGTATGGCTAATCGCCGGCCTCGGTGGCGGCGGGGTTAAGTCCTCGCCTGCCAAACAGGAGGTCGCGGATTCGAGTCCCGCCAGAGTAAGTTACCCCTATCAGGGACATGGTTGTTTGTGTGCATTGAAATGTTAGCGTGTTGATAACCTCGATGTGAAATGCCGCATAGAACTATTTTCGGTAGTATGGGGATAAATAAAATAAATAAATAAAATAAATTACTGAAACAAATAAATAAAATGACCAATAATCACAGCACAGTAATGCTATAAATACGTAAAATTAATTCGTTTACTATTTCAAATTCATAGAAGTTGCCTTTACAACCCTGTAAAACTAATATTATTGATTTATGGTGAAGTTTAACCCATTTACGGCCAACGTTGCGAAAACGCAACATTATTGAGAAATGCAAAAAAATGTTTCAATTGAATTGTATTCATGTAGAAATCGCTTTTTTCGATAAAAATAAGTTTAAACTGATTTTTAGTGTGATTATAATGACATTTAATAAGTATTCCAATATTTATAAAAATACTCAAAATGTGTCAATTTTCGAGTCTCCTGTTAAGCCAGATAAATAATTTTTCCTAAGAGTAACTATTCCCTTTATTAAGTTTTTTATTCGTCCATGTGTACGCAGAAATTTCAATTAATAGATATTAAAGCTTATATTTCGTCAGGGAGTCAACATTAAGCGAAAATCAGATCCGGAAAATAATGTTGCGTTTTCGTAACGTTGGCCGAATTCGATATCTATAGGCAGTTATGCAAACCGCTTTATCACATATTTTCGTCTCGTAGGAATATGCCGTTTTTACTGTCAGATATAATCCTACGCATTTTTATGCCTCGTATTAGATAGATATCGCCATATTTGATTATTAAAATTCTTATATATTATATTTCCAATGAGATGCTGCATTATTTTACCTAAATCCAATATAAAATTGAGATGCATTACGGCTTGAAAGAAATGAGTCAAAGTGAATATTTTTACAGAAGATAACGTATTTTCCAGTTTTTAATTGACATTTTTATCACAAAAGATTGAATTACAACAAATAATGACTATTTATGAATTACATGAAAGCGTTCCGGGTGCAATGGAACACAAAACTTTGTACTTTAAATCCGAATTAATCCTTCCTTACTTCACGATTCAGCGACTATCACCGACTTCCACAACAAGATATTGGGTGAATGAAGACGATAAGGCGTAGATTGGGTTCGGAAATGATTGAACCAAGACATATTTAGATTACTAAAAAATAATCTACACTTTTCAGACAATTCCTGTCTGGACAAAAATGACAGATTTGTAAATTATGACCTCAATTTGACGACTTGAATAAAAAATTATAACAATTCGGAATATTTGCGCATAAATTTTGAAATAATGTGCAAATGGTACCTTACTTTGGTCACTACAGTGCATAAATGTTCTTTTAAAACAAGCCATTTAGATTTTGCTTTTAACTTTGGTGCTTATGTTATTCAGACGGTTTTAGGGTTCAACCAGGCGATATAAAATTGCTTCTATCGAAATTTAGGCTTGGAAGCAAGTGTTATTCTGGAATTTGTCAAGGTTATCCCTGATCCCTCGAATCATCGTATGTTTTTCGATAACTTCTTTTCATCTTGGAGACTATTTATTGTTTTGAAAGAAAAAGGATTATTTGTCACTGGAGCCATCCGTGAAAATACGAGTAAATACGTATAACGGAAGAGTGTCTGATAGAATATAATAAAACTATCGACGTGAAACCGAGAGGAACATGAAAACCAACATTTGATAAAGCCGAAGGTCTTAGTGCTGTTCGATGGAATGATAAATAGATTGTCCCTGTAGACAGCAATACAAGTTTTTCGCTTCCATTTGGCACAGGGAAAAGTTTCAGCAGAAATAAGAAAATACTATTTCACATACTATTCTATGTTAATAAAAGAAAATACTATTCGTGTTATTGGGGAATATAGTAAATACATGGGAGGTGTGGACCTACTTGATAATGCAAATGCAAATTACCGCACTAGAATTCAGGGGAAAAAAGGTCCTAGCTTATCAACTAACTGGACAGCGTTTGCACTAATGCCAGTAGATTGTACAGGTTATGCAACGGAAGTAAATTTCACTGGTAGACTTCAAATCGTATCTAGCAGGGACGCATCTAGAAAGTGAAGTGAATCAGTCAATAGATGACGTACCCCTATATAATTCGCGTCCATAAACATAGAAAAAGTTAGGCCATATAATTCATTGCAGATTCGTGAAGCATGAAGGGACGAATTTGGCCATAGAGTTAAAAAAAATTCAGTAGTTGCCGAAACACTGTAAAAACCAAACCATGTATAAATGTACGAAATTTTATGTTCCATTGCACCCAAAATGCTTAAGTATTTCATAATTAGCCATTAATTGTTGTAATTCAATCTGCAATGATAAAATTAAAGTCAATGAAAAAATGTGAAATACATGCTCTTCTGAGAAAATTTTCGCTTTGACTTATTTCTTTCAAACCGTAAAGCATGTCTATTTTATAGTGGATTTAGGTCAAATAACAACAACATCTCGTTGGAAACATAATATCTAAGGAATTTATTTATCCAATATGACGATATTTGTCATATGCGTGGCATAAAAAGGTATAGGATTATATCCGACAGTAAAATCAGCATATTCCTATGAGACGGCAATGTATTGTAATGCGGGTTGCATAACTGCATACAGATATCGGATTCGGCCAACGTTGCGAAAACGCAACATTTTTTTTTTACCATAAGCAAATTTTTTTGAAGGCCCATATTTTCAATTTACCTTATTTAGCATGTTACTAGGTAAAATGAAGAGAAAAAATTATGTATTTTCAAGTATTTCTTTACTCGGCCGGTAATGGGTTAAGGAAAGCGACGTTGGTATTAAGGGGAATGTATATCTTAAATTCCTGTGTACTGATATCTGATCAACTGTTTAATCTTGTAATCCGAATCGTTGAGATTTTGCGTGTGGTGATGAACAAAACTTTTGTATGTAGTAGTAAGTTTTTGAGGCTGCTCTAATTACAATACAGTTTAAGAAGATAAAAAAAGTGTCAGAGTTACCTCTAATTTTGGTTTCTTGTTCCTAATTTTTTTCCAAAATTCTGTAGCTCCTTGGAACGATTAAATGTGCATTTTTTTATTCCATAGAGACTCCTCTTTCTTCATTTGTAGCTGTTCTCATAGACTTGGGCTCTGACAACATAGTAAAAATGTAGAATAATAGCGATTTCCGATTGTTTTGAATCGGTTGGATATTCATAAAATCCTCGGAAAATACAAATATATGTTGGCCAGGGTAAAGTTTGAAGTAGAGTCGAAGAAAATCGATCGGAGTCTATCCATCTGGCTCCGCTTTCGAAGGGTTTTTCGTCCCTTTTATCGGGGGAGGCATTACTTTGGCATTGATGGCTTCTAGTCTTCGGAAAGGTCGGAGGTCCCCCAATTCAACTTATTCTCCTTCTCAGCTCCTCCATTCAAGTTTTCTCTCTCCTCGTGAAGCTGTGGATCTGGGAAAGATTCATATCTCCCATCTCTCCGGAAGCGAAAACTTTTCTGGAAATCCGTTTTCGGATATCCTCCCTTAAACACTGCATCCTTAAGGTCCACTCTAGTCCTAATCTTTGGTCATTGATCTCTTTCTCTACGTCATAGGGGTTTTAAAACTCTTTTCTTCGTCTCTATTTCAAGTATATGGACCATCATATGCGTCATGTAGAATAGCCGTTGATTATTATGGCTACGTTTGGAGTTTAGTTCAAGTAGTGCGTCAATTTTGCCTGTTATTCGAAGGTATAGACTGAAAGAATTATTAGTTGCTATCAATCCATAAAAAATATTTCCTTGCTTAAGTATCATAAGTTACTTCAAAGGGATTTTTGTTAAATAATAATATTAATGAGGGTGTGCCTCTTCGGTGGAAGTAAGCCATTCTGAATGTTTGAATGAATTGTGAGAATAGCACAATAACACTCGTAATTATCGGAAGTATTAGGATTTATAAATCTAAACTGATTAACAGTTTCGTAAAAGTGCTCAGACTCAGTAACATTAACCTTGTTTGTGTGTACGTTGAATTTGAATAATGGACGGGATGTAGTTCTGCCGATAAAATTCTTACGCTTGCTTTTTTGTAAAATTAAGTAAGTTTATATTTGAGTGCTCATGCCTATAGTGAAATGTATTTCCAAAAATAAATAGTAAGTCTAATTTTATATACACCTTCGGATGAAGTTCGCCATGAAAAAATATTGCCGGGATTCGAACCCCGATCTCCCGATTGCCGGTCAGGTGTGTTGACCGGTTCCACACACCTGACCGGTAATCGGGAGATCCGGGTTCGAATCCCGGCCAAATCAAATATTTTTTCGTTACGAACTTCATCCATTGGTGTATTTAACTTTGCACCCGTGCGCGTCACTGCGTACAAAGTCACTTGTTCCTGCAGTGCTTCCTAATTTTCAAATTGATAAATGGAGCATATTTTCTTCTACTAGACGTATATCCAAATCTTGGAAAATATGTTTCTCATGTGCCTAACGGTTTTCCATACCTCTTATTATTAATGAAATGATTATCTTAATATATGTTTATCCGCTTTAATCGTGCCAGATTCATAAATTGTCGGAATCATGATATTTGCACGATTATCGAACGGCAATATTAATATATTCACATTACAGCTTTCTTTTAGGGAAAGGCAAATATTGATTTAACCTAAAACAAATATTTACCGGCCTTTGTCCGCATGGGATCGTCCTTTTCCATTCCGGTGAAACGAACTCACTCTCCTCTTCGGGCTGTTGCGTGCATATCTTTTGTGCAAGCTAACCTGTATCATCATTATAAATCACAATTCATGTCTTATCCTCCTTCACGCACAAAACACTCACTTTGGTTTTTAGTTTTTTGCGACTTACAAACCATTATTCGACTGAAATTTTAGGCTGCTGTTACGATGATTACCTCATACGCTACTTTTTTTAAATCTACACCATTAGTTTTAATCCAATATGCCAAAGCATTGATATTATTGAGTTACCAGCGATATTTTGAAGGTAATACGTAAAAACGCTACTGATAGGGCAGTTTCATCGGTGAAAGATTGTGTACTGCCTAATTATTCGTCTTTGATCTGTAAATTATTTTGGAGAAGCTTTGCCACTTTGAACGTTATACAGGTTCAATATTACTTCAGTTTCATTCATGGACACATATACTGGCTCAAGTTTCAGTGGTCGGGTGTTATTTCCAAGTTTAAATTAAGGATCTTAGGTCGAAAAAAGAGTCAATTTATGCATTTATTAAAGGCTGTAGGAAAAAACATTCATTTTTCTTTCCACGCCCAGGTGCTAAAAACCTGATCATCGAGTTCGTAGTTCTGGTATCATAAAAGCACAACATAATGTTTAACCCTATCTATCTGAAACGATTCAAGTTTGGGTGCCTTAAGAAAATAATTTTCCATGTTTCGTGATGGTCTATTTTCTTTATGAAGTTCGAAATTTTGGCAGCTTCATGAACTACGGTTTCCTTGGAAGAGTATGGTGGATTGTGGTTTCTCCAAGAACTCTGCGTGAAAGTTTCGAAACTGTTGCTCACGAAGTCAGTAAACTGGCGGAGTTATGGCACTAAAGCAAACTTATCCATTCTGGAAAGCGGAAAAAAAATTCATTAGCCCGAATTAATTATTTTGCTTTAGTCGAATATATATGGAGATGAAATATTGAGCTTTGATTTTATTAAATAAAGTTTAGGAATTTATCGATACCTTCAAACACTCTACCTCATAGCAGATATCGGCCATTATAATATCGGTTAATCAGGATTATTATAGTTATAGGGGAGAGTTGTCTAAGTCGCGCCGATTCCAAAATCGCACTACCATCCTAGAAACCAATTTATTAGACACATATGCAATCTAATGGCAGCATTTGGAACTTCCTGCATCACAAAGACCACCATACTTCAATTGTGGCCACCAGTATAGTGACAAGTCAGGTGCGTAAGAAAAAAAATGTCCCTTCTACTTTTTCTTTCGTCTTTTCACAAGAATATTGGAAACAAATAAGTTTTATTTACATATTTTTATCTAGATATCATGTTTTTTAAAAGTATTTTTGTTTCATTTAGTGCTATTAACAGCGTGGTATGATCACGTGTTTAGGCAGTGGAAATGATTTCGTATAAAATAGCGATCCCTCCCAAATCGCAGCGCGTCTGTCTATGCCTGTGCGACGTAAAAAGTCTTAAAAAAGCTACTATGAGAAGACTGTTCCAAAGCATAAACACTTCTACAAAAGACTTGTAACTTTTGTTTCAATTATTACAGATTTTTTTATCAAGCATAAAAACTACATCTATTGTTAATGTCAAAGATTAGACTTATTTAACTTTTTTCGTTTCTATGTTAAGGGTATTTTAATGCACATGTTTGCTATGATAAGAGATCTAAAAATAACCTTAATTAACTTGCCTCTCTGCCTTTTATTGTCGTTGAAACATCATTTCCTAATTTTGGTCTCCAGTGGTGCGATTTGGGAAACCGATTGCCTCAATCACACCGTTTGTAGAGGTTTGAAATGGAATTTTCATACATGTGTTCTCTAGGAATTGATTGTCCCCAAAAATTGTGGGAGAAGTACACCTTCCTCTTCATTGTAAGCAGCATTAAAAACTTATACTAAGTCACTTAATTTTGAGTAAATTTGTTTTTTTTTCAAAATTGGTGCGATTTAGGTAACCTTCCCCTACAGAATTGAATAAATTTAGCTTTGATTCCACATGACTTTGTAGAGTATCTTTACATTTATGTTTATTTCGTTTACTGTCAACAACACATTGTCCACTCAAGTATTCGAACCGCCTGAACTTGAAGACTTAATATTAGGATAATTTTATTTTTATTTTATTTTATTCTAAAACCACCGGATACAGCTCTCATTGGCCATTTTACACCGGGGTGTTCAACATATGTAACAGTAAACGTACACAAACAACCATGCCCTGGACCGGGGAAACCTACCAAGGCGGGACTCGAACCCGCGACCTCTTGTTTGGCAGGCGAAGACGTTACCCCGCCGCCAAGCAACCTTTTCAATGAAAATAGGACGAGGAAGATGGAGTGGATATTATTTTATGAATATTATAACTAACCTCTTTACTGCAAAAAAAGTGAACCCAAAATCAACTGGGACTACAACAGCTTCCACTTCATGAATTGACTTCAAAGATAATGCCACCCATGCTTGACGACACGATTTTTTCTCCGAGGGTAGGTATATATTACGATGGCTTACAGAGAATGTTTTTCATTGTTGGCTAGGGTCCCTTTCAACTCTGCTCTTGGTGAGCAGTCCATGACTAATCAATTATTTACCTTGTCAACTACATTTCAGCTTTAAAGGAGGAGGCACAGTATTTATTCCGCAGTTCACCCAATACCCTTTTTACCCCTTTCAAGGTTAGTTTAAACGGATGAACCGTAAAAGACTCGAGGAAGTGTTTCCCCTGACAAGTCTTCGATGATGAGCGTATTCATGTCTGTCGTAAAGAATATTCTATCTCTGCGGAGCAACATTGTGACATCGTAGTGTGGATATCCTGCATTCCATGTAAAGACATGCGGATGGCTATTACAATCGATCGAAGTTTCAGAACTAAATTTGGATGAAGGATATTTATCTGCTCCTATTTAATGTCAAAAGATATTGATGGTCGAAGTTTTGACAATCGTATCACAAACCAAGACGTTTAATTAATCGCTCATTGTGGAAAAAATCACTGCATATTCGCAACCATACAAATGAGCTCGGAAAAATACGAAAATCCGACTGGAATTCGTGGTTGACTCCTACACCGTCGAAATTGTCAATCTCCGGACGCACTGACAAATTTTCAAAACTCCAAATCTATTGAAGTTAAAAGCTTTTCACATTACAGAGTGAATCTAATAGTTATTTAAAGTCCATCTATGTTTCATTCATACACGCCGATAACTAAGGCGAGTCAGTTTTGATCTGCGCGCTGCGTAATCAACGGCTTTGATTCGAAAATCTTACGGATTAAGTCACATTTTGCGCTGTTGTAATAGCTTAATAGTATAATTTATGGTGATTTCCTGTGATTATGTGATGTTTTTTCTTCATAGTCACTTAGCGTCTGAGATTTTAAACAGAATTTTACTTGGCGTTACGCTAAAAATATTGAACATGAAGAATAAAAATCCTGTCGAAATTAACGGTCAGTTCAATGCACTTGTCGACAGGGCTTTAAATAGACATGTGAAAGGGGTTGGGTTACCCTGGTCAATGTCAAAACAGCAAAGTCTTTTCCGAGGGAGGGGAGGGGGTGGAGGGGAAGTCTCCAGTAAGTGGTGCGGGCCGTACCCCAGCGGTGCCACGATGCGGGGGTAACGCCCTGGGGGGTGGATTGAATTACGACGGACGATATCTTGTAAACGCTAGGTCAAAACAAACAGAAATTCGGTCCTGAGGACTTTACTCTCACGTTTTACATATGTTAAGTACTTTTTCTGTCCGTAAAAACTCAATTGAGGGTCTTCAGTACTAAGGGCCCTGTGGACACGGGTTGCCGTTACTTTAAAGTAACCAAATTTTAACACGTGAATATAAAACTCATTTGGATCACTTTGAGACTAGGAAAATATAACTTTTCTCAATTCTGAACAATAAGGGCCGATCTACTGGTCATTGTATCCTAAACATTTAAGAGGGTGGTGCCGCGTGCATTTCGTTGTCCTCCTTCCTCTGCAATTTCCCATTATTCCTGCGTCGAACTTTCCACCCCTTAAAACTCCGCATCCTCCGACGCGAAGCAACAAGGCGATCATACGATCATGCTTTTCGTCGCGGAAAGCGATCGCTCTAGTGATCATTTTTCTGAATCACACGGTCACTCCCGCCGTCTCTTTTTCGCATCATTTCCGATATCACAGCTCTTTGTCACAGGATCCGCACCACGAAAATATAAAGCGTGTTTGTTTACCTATGTCGTTCCCACAATTGTCAAACGCTGCGCTGCAATCACACCATACGGTCATGCGTTCTGATTGGCTGATATGGGGTTTTAGGGACGGCTATAGTGACGGAAAAAGCGACCGGACGAGTGATGAAAAATTGCGATGGGAATCCTCATCGCGAAAAACAATTGCCGGCGACGATCATTTTGCGAGTGATCACTCTAGTGATCGCGATAGTGATCACTTTGGCGACGAAAAAAAATGGCCGTGTGATTGAGGCTTTACTCTCCCTCTCTCTTGCAAGAGACCATTGTTGTAGGCTTTTATACGACCCCTTCTCCTCCTCGTCATCTCCATCTGAACCCTTCCAGCGCGGCTAAAGGACCTCTTTAATTTCCAAAACTCACGACGTCCTCAGCCGCTCCGTCGGACTGGAGTCATCCCCAATGCAGACCTCGATATGGAGAGGTGTGGAAAGTTTGCCCGACCACTTGAACTATTGATTGCCGCGGGGCAAGCCACGTTTCTCTGCCTCGGTAATGATGAAGATGAGAGACCGTCAGATTGCGAGAGAATTATTGGAAGGATGATTACACGATGACTGATGCACGATTTGTGTTGCATTGTATATATACATATTTTTTGACACTAATTTCGTCCATGCTCATACAAATTTGGATTTTGTCGACCAAATCAGCCATACGGCTTTTTTTTTAGTAATTCAGTGTATCAGACTCATGGCATCTCCTAACATTGCAAAGAAAAATCTTGTTTATGGATTTTTTTACATTTATTTTCTTTCAAATGCAAATAAAATGTTTCCTATTATTATTTAGACATAAAACTCCGTTATGTGTGATGCTCAAACTTGAAATAATCTAATGAATGAACGGTAAATATTTTAAGAATTCATTTGCAAACGAATTCCTTGATCAGAAGCGATAGCGTTTTATGTATCACGAAAACATTTATTATCTAAAGTTTTCTCTCTCTTTAAGGCAAAATGGTTATTGAATTGTTCTCAAATTACGACTAATTGATGTAAGATGAAAGAGTCGAGTTTTTGAAAAAATGCTTATTTATGCCTATAAACTTGAGATTGGCTCTCTAATAGAACGCTGATATGTGGTCCCCAGGTATTTCTTAGCATAATTATTTTTCATCTTTTTATTGACTAAATTTTTCACCACAAACAGTGTTAAAAATACGCTTTATTGGGGCATTAGAAATGTATTGGTACAGAATAATGAAAATTATTAAATGAACCGAACGAGTGAGCAAAGGAAGAGGAGAGAGGAAATGAAAATCTTGAGAAGAAGCCGGAGTAAGTTAATCAGCCATATCTATTCGTTTGGCAAAACGTTTCTCTTACTTTATCGCTTCTATCGGACCTCGAAATATAGTGGGGCTCTAATATTATATTGCCGGTGTCGCTCTTAAATATACCTATCCATTCTCAATTGTTCAAGCAATCCAAGTATGTAGATGGTACATAGCTTTCCTCGTAAGCCGCTTCCTTTCACGATTTCTCATATCCCCAACTGCCCACCCTATCCCTCCCTCATTGACTCTGTTGCAGTGACCGCGAGGTGCGAAACAAGGAAGAATCGATGGGCGCCGCCGCATCGCAAGCTTAATTGACTTTCCGGTCGTCTCCAAACGAACCGATTGTGGTCCATTTCCGGTCTCTCCGATTCGCCCATTCCCCTCCTCCGACTCCCCCCTTCTTCCATTGACCTCCCCCTCCCCCTAACTCACACCCACCCCTCCCTCTCCTCCCGAACCACCTTTCGCATATGCCAGGACCGCCCTCGCGGGAAGAGCGGGATGATTAGAAAAGGTACAGGGAAGTTAAATTGATTCCCTACTGATTGATGTAGTTGTGACTTAAAAGAAAATGTCTAAGCATGACTTCCTTGTAATACTGAGCCCATTGTTGCTAATAATAATGAGTATTGCAAATTACATTTTCTTAAAATGGAATGAAAAAATTACTTATGAATACTTTATGTGACCACTTGCAAAATATATTTATTAGGTTTAGGTTGGTTGAGACGGTGCGTTTCACGAATCGCCTATTCATGTCCCCCTTGTCATAATTTCCATCTTCGCTTAGGCATAGTCCCTACCTTCTATCCTAGAACCCGATTTTCTTCCTTCCTATTCTTCGCTAACCCAACAGCCTTAACTATTTTGACTACAGTCTTAATGAGAAGAAGTGGTCCTTTATTTCCATTGACTTCTAAAGCTGTACAGACGGGATTTATTCTTAAATACTCTCGGGAGGACCACTCATTCCAGAAAAGTCGAAAGATAGGAAGGAGCCTCAGGAAGGTATTTTACACAATGGTGTCGCGTGAACAGAACCATTGGAATGGACGTGGACACCCCGACAAACTCCTGAACTACAACAGTCCTAATTTCACTTGAAATTTTTAAAATATTTATTTTTATCAACCCCTAATTTGACTCCTCCTAAGCAGGTCAACCTTTCAAAGTTCGTAAAAATACTCATACTGAGGAATAATCCCAGGAGAGTAATTTTCAGAAGTCTAGCACAAAATATAGGCTAAGCTTACCACGTGAATTCGAAGAGAAATCTTTCTCAGTCGACGAATAATAATATCATTTGTTTACCTTCGTACTCTGGTAGACGGAAACGAGGACAAAATAAAAGAAATCGACTATGGAACAGAGAGATTTAAAATGTCATTATTTCATCGTATTATCGGGGATACCAACGGTTTCTTCAGTAATAAAATTAATGCCTTCACTCGCTGGGACGACTCTTTGCATGATTACCTTTTTCTATTGTTTAAACCTTGTATGAATGTATACCGTTGGCATTTTTATATGAACGTGAACGTATTTCTAGTAAATTTTTGTATTTTTTATGATCGTGTGGTATGTGGGGATTCTGTTACATACTGCATGCTTTATTTTAGTCATCCCCTGCCAAGTACCCTAGAGGTAGATCGCAGGGTATTATGTAGATGTAGATCCCAACCCTTTTTGTTCTTCACTTCCGGTCGAGACAGTCATTATTCCTTTCATACTTTCGCCCTTTCTGTATTACGTTCTCTTCTCGTCGCTGGCAATAGTCAATCTAGCCTCCCGCCTCTTCAGCACGTGAATGATCGCGCGTTATCGCGGGTGGTTGTCAGTCCTCCCGGCGGGCCTCCCCTTGCGCAAGGGGCAATGCCACCGTAGGCTCTTGTGGTGGAAGCACGCAGCCGTCCCGGAAAGGAAGTGAAAAGGCGGATATGCGTGTGTCTGCGGGGACGTGCAAAGAGGGTATAAGCAAGTGCAAGGCACGTCTCCCGTGGTTGGAATGAGCTGAGTGGAGGGCGTGCATCGTCTGCTTCGCTCCCACCTCCTCATTTGCAAGGACACCATGCAAAACAAGCGGCGAAGGAGATAGCTACATGCGACACAACAGTCAGTATAACGATTTACTCACAAAATTCTCTTCGTTTCCTTGGGTGTCTCAATTGTTCCGTAAACATAAAAAATTCGATAATTCACCAAGAGTCAAAATCGTTCGTGTTCGTAAGAGAAAAAAACATTTAAAAACTCTTAAAGACGATGGTTATTCACCCAGCAACCGTATGGCTTTTACTCCGTCCGATCCCGCGTGTGTTAAAATTCTCAGGACCTGTGGCATTGAGGGGAATTTTTTTCATCATTATGTGAATAACACGACGATCAACCGAGAGGTTGTAAATTTCCTCAATACCTCTATTTTACCTGTTTTAACCGTCCCTTTTTGTTTTACTGCTTAGAGGAAAATGATTATGCATTCAAATGTTACAAATAAGAATTCTTAGTTTTTTTGGAGATGTAAACATTTGATAACGCACTGTTGAATTCCTGTTATTTTTTTCCTAATTTGGTGTCATAGATTCAATAAAATTTTGTCATACTGCCTCCTACCTCCTGCCAACATAGCAACTTATCGTTTGACCGGTAAAAATCCGGCGTGTGTGCAAGCATCGCTTCGCTGGTTAAATATCTTATATTATAATAATTCGCCGGTAAAATATCCGAATTTGCTATGTTTTTGAGCCGGCGCCGGTGATCCACAGGGACAATGACAGGCAGCTAACCGGCATTTTGCCGCTGCCGGCGCGTGATCGGTGTGTGTGCAAGCTCTCATGCCCTCCCATTGTTCACTATTGCCATGTGGACGGTCGATATTTTGCCGTCCGTCCAAAATCGGTGTGTGTGCAAGGGGCCGGATGTTGGGAAAGTCTCCCAAGGAAACGTCGGCCTACACCATGCAAACCCTGACCCGGTTGGAAACCCGAGAAGATTTCATCCACCTTAATGTGTTTGACGAGGTCATCAGCCTCGGCATTTGCCCACTGTTCGATTGAGCGGGGATAAATAGGAAACCTTACGTATGATTGACGCTCCGAGTTCTTGTCTGTCTCCGTTGACAATGGCGATCGAATGCACTCGTGGAGTACAAAAGACGCATTTCCGCGTCTGCATCCTTCACTTGTTTTCCCCCACCACCTCTCAACCGTTCGGCAATCCCCCCCCCCCTGCCACACACCTGTCATCGCATGAAGCAGGGCTCTGGAGGGTTGGGATGGAACACGTGTCTAACAATCAATATCTACACTATCTCTCGCCCTCCATTGAATTCAGCGATGTTATAAAGAAGGTTGATTTTTTTTTAGGTCTTCGGAACGTTATGTTCATCACCGTTCATGACTCGTGAATTTGACGTTTGTTTCCTTGGAAGGCTTCATTCTCTTCACTCCCTTTTATAATGGAACTAATAACTGGACGTTGGTCGGATAATGACGGGATAGACGTCGAAACTAGTTGACAGCAAATATAAAAAAGTTTGTGGAGCAGTACTTGGTTTTTGTTTCACCATGAACATTTCATCGTTCCACCAAGTAACGCCCAAATCAGTTGATTTTATCTTCGCGAGTATTATATTTCAGCTGCCTTCGCGGTATGGGTGATTTCTCGGTCTAGGCCTGGCGAAGTTCATTACAGTCTAGTAGCTAACTATCACAGAGGTATTGATTCGCAACATACGTCACGTGAATCCTTATCCGGACTTCTATTGAGGGTTATTTATACCCCTACTCGTTGTTTAAAGAGAATGGAATCAATTACATATACGGAGGGGAATGCATGCAACCGTTTCTTAATTGGACTCATTACTCATAGCGAATATATTACGTAATTTTTTTTAAATACCTAAATGCCCTATTTACTCAATGAACTAGGAAAATATAATTAAGGAATTTATTTCAAGAAGTGAAGGTGGGCCTATTTATTAGTATAATATCCTAGCATTATTCACTACAGTAAATATCTTGGGAAAAGTATGCTTCAACTTGAAGTTTGTTTACTTTCTCTTCTTCCTTCTCTTACTCCCTTCTTTAATGGAACTTATAGCTGGACATATCTAATCCAACACGAATATTATAGTACAGCGTCCATGGATATTCCACTGTCTTTTAATTGAGAAAATCCCACCAAAGCATTCTAACTTGCAACCTATAGGCAAGCTGGTATTAGGCAAGCCGCAGCTATAGGAAACGGGTTCGCAAGTTGGTTTTGAATGATACCATTTCATTTTCTGCTATAGATCTACATCTACATCCACATAATATCCTGCGAGCCACCTCTAGGATGTTTGGCAGGGGGTGATCAATCACCAGCATGCAGCATGCAATTGGACCCCCACATGCACACCACTTAGTCCAAAAAATGTCACGCATACTAACAAATTATTCTACCATATGCTGTTAGAAATAATAATAAAATTAATAAACATGAATTATTTTTTACATAGGTTAGTAGGCTACACTACAAGTCACCTAATCTATTTATGAGTTCTAACTCTGCCGTTATAATCTCTTATTGATCGTAGAAAAAAAGACATTCTGAATCTTTCTGTTCTACGATATATCTCTCTTATTTTATTTATATGATTTGATAGATATTTCGGATAAATAATATTCCTCCGTGCCACCGCTGTAAGTAAGCTGTTTTTGATGCGAATCGTCCAGATGAGGTCATCTGCTTTGATTTGCGTTGATTTAAGTTGTGAGTGAGCGTGGGAACATTCAGGCGGCGAGGAGTTCGCGACACCATTGAACTGTCTCTTCTCTTCCTCCCCGCCGCGGCGTATCGGCCATCGTCAACACGCGCTGCGCGGCCTTCGATTGTTTTGTTCGTCTTTTTATTTCAGGAGGCGCGGAAGCGGGCGGACGTCCTGCGTCTCGAAATCGGACGAGTGCCGGATGTTCGCCCGTGACAATCGATGCCCTCTCCGCCGTGAGTTGCATTAATGGGCGGGCGGCCACCACCATGCACGTGAACAGGACACCGCGCCTCTCCCAAGCCTCTCCACTTGCTGAACATTCACGTCTTAATGTTATCCTCGAAGAGAATTGTGTAACCTCTGGGGGGACTTCCCACCACGATTGCAGTGAAATTTTCTCGGGTTTCGCCCCCGGTCAGGTCCTCCATTTCTCCTTCCAACGTTTCGACGGACAACTCGACTGAAAATTCTGCATCTGCTGGGGGTAATATTTTTGTTCCAACACTCAATCCTCGCTTGTACACCGACAAACCATCTAAGTAAACTTCATCTGTTCCGCGACTCATCGGCGGTGTAGCATAGGATGATGCATGATACAAAATCTGGGACATTTTCTGACCCTCACTCCATCGTGGGCATTCGCAGATTTCATCGGTACCTGAAGTTCCTTTCATTTTGCCGGTGTAGGCGTTTGTTTTTAGAAGAAACATTACCGGAATGGATTATTAAAATAGCTAAGCAATACCTCTATTGTAATTATTTATTGCCCTCATTCCTTTGTCTTTTCTACTTAAGAACGCCGGCACGATCCTATGTATGAGTTGATGCCACTGTTGATGATGTTTGCGAAACATCATTCCTCGCTGTCATTAATTCCATGCATCCCAGTGGGCGAATACTCCCTTTCATTACCCAAGCGTTTTCCCCGCATTGTAAATCCTTGTACTACCTAACTACCTCCTATGAGTTGTAAGTGGCTGTATGCCCTTTGTACTCTGTTTCCATGCTTTCATAGTTTACTGCCGGTAGATAAACAAAATCCAGTCCCCTGTTTCCGCAATATGCCTCGTATGGCATTCTGTCTTCTTTCTCCGTATCCAAATTCCAATCTCTTTCATCACCAATCTTGTGTCAGACACATTACATTGGTTAAAATTCCATCACTTCCATCATTGGTCTACAATGTGAGGGCAACGCACATTTCGAGGCCCGACTCATTCCTCATCGTTACGGTAAATGTATACGGCATAGATTGTCGTTAATACGGCATGTATACCGTTTTTAAATAATAAAATGAATTAAAACTTTCTGTGCGCTGATTTAATGGTTGAAAATAAATTATGCTTCACCGAATCACTTTCTCTTATTAAAATTCGCAGTTTAGTTCAGGGTAACATACGTGTGATGGATGAGAAATTATATTTGTCGATAGAATCACATCTCCATCAGATAATTATCTATTAGCTATTATTCATCATTATAATATCCATCAGATAGGTATTATTATAATTAATCGGTAAATTATGAAGGAAAGCACCTATTCAAAAATTTCCTGCAATCAAAGTATGTCCAGGACTAGTCAGAGGAGAGAGCAATCTGATTATTAGAGGTGAATATTATTGACAAGATCAGTGATCCTTGCCAAAAACTTCCCTCCCATCCTTTCTCACGTTAAGAGCTTCTTTGTAAAGTTTAATCTGTGCGTCATGTGGATACCGAGATGCTATTACGGACATTTTATTTTATGACAGTTTTCGTTATTTGTCGTTACCTTCTTTTAATATCGATAATCCCACTACTAAAAAGTCTCTTCATCTGAAATTCTGAGTTAAAACAAAGGGTATATTTTCGATGTACCTAAAATACGAACAATTGAGTGAATTTTAAAAGTAACGCATCTTTTATCAGATGTTATGATGTAGATAGTCGCCAGCGAAAGCGACTGCCATTTTTTTATGCATTTATATCCCTCCGCCCACTGAGAGAATTAGAGATATAGTTGAGTTAATGAATTTGGGGGATGACTTCCACATCACCCTCACTCAAATGCTCCATGCAGTTGAAGTCTATTTCCCCTTAATCCCGTACAGTCTGCCGATTGCAGACAGGCGTTTCGTCTCGGAAGAATGATCGGGCGTAATTGAAACGTAGTCACGTGGGCAGCCGTCAGTCACAGCGCTTTCACTTGTAAGTGATCATTTGGTTCAACGATTACATCAATAGGATGCCTATAATGTGTAAGCATGGGCACATTCGGGAAAATCTTCTAAATGCGTGAGTTAAAAATATGGCGTTATTAGCTATGCGCTATGGTAACAAACACACTCCTGTGATTTATTTAAGTCTTATCGCGTGTGTGGGTTAACTTGTTCAAGGATACACTCTAAAGTATTTGGGGTTTTCCATTCATGATGAAAGAACTTACCTATTATAAAACTATAACAGTTTCTAATTTTCAAACTTAATGCCAGAGTCCGTGTGTTTTTCTTGAAATTTTATGCACTCCTAATGCTACATGCTATCCAAACAAAACAGAAGTATATGCGTGAGCTACATGCAGGAAAGTTTTCCGTAATCAGGAGAAAATTCGTCAATAGTCACCGTGTCCATATTTAAAAGAATAAAAATGCTTTTCTTCGAGAGAAATATTTAAGACATAGACTTTTGGCAAGGAGGTTAACTAGTACCTAAGCAGATTTTGTGTGAATTTTTTCTGAAGAAAATACACCGTAAGAAGGTATTAAGGTTTTTACGTGTCGCAGCTCTGTATGTTTGATGCTCAAAAGTGCTATGGAGACAATCCAAGCTGTAAAAAAAATAGAGTAACATTCCAGTAGAATAACGCTTGAATCTTTGTGTTGATTATGTTTAATTTCCTTTTTACAATTGGTTCCTAATTTTTTATGGTTTTATTTCTCGGAGGAGTATTGGCTATAATGCTAAAAGGAATGTATCTTCAATACAAACAGATTGTTTTCCACGGATTTTTATCAATTTTCACCATGTAACTCTAATTTTTAGTGTTATTTCTATCTGCTTATCATTCAAGATGATGTTGCAGTACCTGTATATTCGGGCCCGTGTTATGCTTAAAAATGATGACCAATTTTTTTAGCTTGAGACTTAAACATTTTGTTCGTTGATAGTGATGATGTCTGTCTCAAATAAAATGTAATTATCAACTGTTTTGTACCAAATATCCTATAATTTAGAGAAAAATATCATCATTATAATAATTTTTACTTTTTTCAGGAGCTTAGTGCACCTCATAATTCAATCTCTTTTGCTTTGTTTTTCAGTGCGCCTACAGCGTTAGTCACCCCCGCCAATTTATCCTCATCAGAGACAACACTCTTTCCCTACAAATTTTATTTTTTGGCTCATTGCTGTGGCATTTTGAACAGTTTCAATCACATCATTGTGATTCTTATTGAGGTGATGACAAATTTGGTAAGTTTTCTTCATTGTTGCCTCACCGGTATCGGTGCCAAAAGATATGATATCGGTTGCCAGGACGTGTTCCTGCTAGATTTTTTATCACTGTATGCCTTTTAAGGGTTCACTTCTGCCTAAAACGGAGATGAAACGTTCACTAACGGTGATGCTTATTCTAAGGCCTTCCTAGCGTGACTGGCTGAGGCGTCCAGTTCAAAATTCATTATAAGCTTAAGTCATCTTCTTTATGCCGGTCCTCACCCTTAGTTCCCTCTCTTTATGATCTTAACCTTCTTCCGCCTAAGTCGTCCAAACGCTATTCCCTTCTTCTCTCGGAAAAAAATTCTATTACTTTTACTCTTCCTCGTTCCGTCATTCTTTTCTCAAAAGTACGTTGTTGAGTATTTTTTCAGTGCTAATGGTTATTTAATTCGTCTCCATGTGTTAGTACGCCATTCAAGTATTGACAAGGAGTTGCATCCAGAGGAGTATGGGCAGTTTCAGATTAATGCTAATAAATCAAGTTTACGTTGCGGTAAAATTAAAAAAATAATAATAAAATTCTGAGCTGAATAAATTGTTTTCGTTTTATGAAAAAAATAAACTCGTTCCAGTTGGCAGGTACCGTGGGTAATAATTTGTAGAGCGAGTGTAAAGTATGCGTTACACAGTGATATATCAGAATACGTTGGACTGCATCACATATACTTCCATTAGCTCTGGAAAGCTTCCCTAAATCAAATATTGTTAACAATAAGTGTTTTCGGAAAATGCGTCATAAAGTAGTAATAGCATAGTAATAGTAATAGTAATAGCATAGTAGCATTTCCCAAATTTTGCATGGCCATTTATTCATTTTTGAAATATGCATGCTCACATTGTGGTAAGCGCGATTTTTTCGATGGATATTCAAGACTATTATGATGATATGAGTGTACAGAAGCCGAAAATCTTTCTGTGACCCATTGTAGTATCGGCTGATCTTCCTTGCATATGAATGCTAATATGTTTTCGAAACATTTTGCACGATCTAGATACTAAATGCTGGAACATAATCATAATTTATGGAAGAGTTTTAAACAAAAATACAAGCGTAATGCTCACGACTCATGCGTTTAAAATTTCAAAATCAAACTAATTTAGCTATAAATAGAATATTGGAAACGTCAATTCACCTGCCGTTAAATGGAATGTGTTTTAATTTATGCTTATTTAGCGTTTTAGACGAATCAGTTCAAGGTGTTACTCACGGAAGCTATATTTTATTTTTCATAATGCCAGTCGTAATCACAGACAGTGAGTTAATAAGTATGTACTAAATTTTATTAAAATAATACTGTTTCTCAAGGACATTTAACGAAGAAAATTATGTGCAATAGTATTAACCACGTATTTTTCTCCTTAGCTGTAGCTATTCCATCAAATGAATATTTTTCTCTAGAATTATTCAGTCTTTTTGAAAAAAAGTTGTACATTAAACGTCTGCTTACGCAAATCATGCCATAAGATGAAGATTAAATGAGGGAGAATAGAAGTATTTAATTAATAATTTCATCTGGAATTTTTTTAATAGCCAGGGAAGAGATAATGTTCTCTCTAACTCTTATTCTACGTCCTTCAACTACTGAATACGCGAGTCATTAAAAATACCGGGCGTTATTAATCCAGAGGAAAATTTCACGCTCCGTCGGTCGCCTCTCTTTCTTTCTTGACATGCTGAGTGAACCACGAGAAATACAGATGATGGCATTCTACACTCCCAGATAGGCGTCCGAAGCTCATTTGGTTCGCTTGCACATCCGTTTGCCTTGGACGGCAGCGAAGAGCTACTACGCAAAATGTGCTAACGGACAGAATTACTTTCCTTCACGTTGAAGCACGAAGGCACATAAATATTCTGGCGGTGATTCTTCCCTGTCAAGAAATGAACAAGGAGACATGGTCATGGATCGAACGATCTTATAATTCTAACGCCAGGCTGTGGGAAGCACCGTGATATCATCATCACTCATACAAGTATAGAGTGGAGAAAATATACAATTGTTGTGTTCAGTTTTACAGTTAAACTGTGCGTCAAATCGTCGTCATATTGACTGAATATAAACATTTGAAGAATCTAATTATTGATTGTGATAACCCACTTTAATTTATAATGATTCGCTTTTTTATTCTTTTCCTCCCATTCCATGATTCAAATGGTATCCTATGAATTCTATTGTCCCTGCTAAAGTTAGATCAAAAGTACATTTAGTTTCTTTATTGGATGAATATGAAAGTTATTCAACTAACTGGCGACGGTAAAAGTGTATTAATTGTGTATTATTAAAAAAAATATGACTGATATTAGTGCTTTCCCCTCAGTAGCAAATAACGGAGCTGTTCTTCACGTCATTAATTAGTTGTAGCCATATGGCCTTAGTTTTGAGAGAACCTCCCTCTCGCCTAATTGAGTCAACATTAGGATCGGATCCCTCAGTGAGTTACTTCACCGATCCTAAAATAGAGTGTGTGTCATTTTTGAAGTATAGTTGGATGCATAGAAAATATTTTTCCTCTAATTAAAGGAATGCATAACATGCTACAAATCAGTATTATTACGAAAACGTAGAATTTTTATAGACGTATCTTTGCGGAGATACTTACGAAACGAAAATGAAAAATTCTGGAGAAGTGGCACCCGTTTTCTGCAGAAAGCAAGCAAAAATTCTCGTATTTTTCGCTGATTCAAGTTGTAAAAAAACTCTAGGTATAGCGTGGTATTTAATACCTTTAGTCATGTAGTGATATTAAATTTTTTTACCGTGGGTTGTAAAGACATACTAGGTACTCGTATTTTTACCACCAGATTCCCAGTATAGCTTGCGTCACTAAGTCATTAAATCCTTTGGAAAGAAGCACGCATTGGTAGATTAATTGTCAATTGTGATATTCGAAAATATTTGCATTCCCTCACGGCCTACATTTGGAAAGCTTCATTGGACACAACTGTAAGAATTTGTGTTTATTAAATACATATTTTTCAATAAAATATTTACTGTATTTTAGCTCTAGATTCACATTTTTTTTATTGCCTTACGCTGTAAAGTTTCTTAATTTTCTCCTGCATCATTGAAAACTACTGTTATTTAATGCGGGTCGATGTCTCGCCGCATTCTCTCCGATTTTTTTAACGCTGTGTATTTTTCTGTGATGTGATAAAAATATGCATTTTTTGTTAAAATACCAGCCAAGATCGCTTACATATCTCCAGCACGTAATTTTTCGCTTAAACCCAGTTATTAGCTTTAATGGCCTGAGCATGGTGATTGCTTTCTTGGAATAAGCCTTGCGTATTTGAATGCGTGGTTAAAACAGTTGAAGAACAATAGGGTCGAGACTGTCTTTGTTTGGCCCCCCTTCGTGACCACGGTCCCCTCCCTCTTCTTTTTTTCTGTCTCGCCTTCTGTTTGATTTCGGGGAAATCAAAGTGTCTTACGTGCTCTTCCGACGAACGATCACCTGTTGTTTGCTGCAGGCCTACTGAAGCTAACTGCCACGCCCTTTAGAGGGCCCCATTTTGAAGATCGCTAACCGTCACTCCGTTAAGGCTATTAAAGGAAATCACTATCGTTAAATTCATAAAATTCTGATGTTTTTTAGAGCATTAATATCTGTGTTCATTATTTGACACAATGTAATGTCCCGTATTGAATTCGAATGTTGGATAGTTTGGCGTTTGTTTTTATTTTAAATTAATGTGATATAAATGGAACAAACTAAAATATAATGTTCTATCAATATGAGCAGACGTCATAATTCTGCATTCTTACCGGCTAGTAGAAGATACCGATTGAACTGTCAATCAGTCTTAAGAAGAAATCTTTCGGTGATGAAAGCAAAATATTTAAATCCATGTTTAAATAAGCTCGCACTCTACCTTGGTGTTCGATAATAATTTGTGCTGCGACGTATGGCCAGATACTAATCAAATTTGATATTGAAGGTATTGATGTCAAATGTGAATATGACACCATTCATTCAGGGAAAGGAAAGAACGTGTTGCAGTCCTGATTCAGTTCCTGAAAATTACAACAATTACGAATTTTTATAATAATTTGGAAAGGGTAGGATAGTAGTTTTTGCAAATTTTCTCACAAAAAAAAGCTCGTTGATTACCATCAGTAATGTTTTGCGGAGGCCATTCATTATTTTTATGAATTGAAACTCATAATTGACATTAGTTTAACTTATTTATTTCTTATATCGCCGATCGCGGGATAAAGGCCTCGCCTGCCAACCCGAAGGTCGCGCGTTCGAGTCCCACCTGGGTAAGTTACCCTTATCCAGGGCATGGATGTTTGTGATTGTTAACTCTTATCAACCCCGATGTAAAGGCCGAACAGTGCTGTTTTCTGTGGTGTGTAAAGTAAATAAATAAATATAAACTGGTTTTATTCCAACTTTCTCACCTTCAAGGTACTTCGCATTTTCATTTTATTTGTCGCGATTTAATTGACGGGTCTCTTTGTGATTGGCGTTATTTTTTAGTCTTCCCCGAAAATAATGCCTGATGGCTGTGTTGGGCGTACCTGGGGAACAATGCCTCTGAGATATCGGTGGCTTTGTTTGTGTGGATCCTCTTCGTGACTCTTCGATAACTACCCTTACTCCTTCTTTCACTGTGTCTCCGTCAAATTTCGGGGAAATCAAGGCGTCTCACGTGTCCTAAACCACCGTTCACCTGTTGTATCTTTTATATTTCTCCAGACTTGTCGACGCCGCCTTCCAAGGAGCGCCCATTACCTCAAGTCATCACTACTGCTATGTGGGATAGACATGCACTGCCATCGCGATGTTCTTGCTTTCTTGGTCGTTTTCTTTATCTCATTCTCCGAGTTCTTTATTATAGGCCATATTATCTCTCCTTAATTCATGACGAGAACTTACAATGATGCACAATTTTTAAACTGGGAATATGAACGCACTGCCGGATTATCTTTATGATAAAATCATGCATACTTTTATTTCACTAGGTGAAGCTTTAATTCATTGGAATACAAATTCTCCACAGAAAGACGTTCTTTCACTCTCCCCTCCATTTTGAAAGCCTTCCATTGTATTTTTCTGTTATTTAACCATGCAATAGTTTTATCATATCATCCTTGTATTTAAGTGCCTAAATCTTTTATCTAACTTATCAGTAGAATCTCAATTTTCTAGAAAGTCTCGTTAATTTACTAAACAAATTGGTATAGCGCGTTTTTTTAAACTACGATTATTTACAATAAGTGAAATTTTTAGTGTCTCCATGGCCATGAAAATATAGTGATAGTTTATGTAAAATAAAATTGTTTTAAGCACATCTTAGTCGTGTTTCTATTCAAGTGCGAAAACGCCAAAAGGAAAATCATATTTCTTAAGCGGGATTCGAATTCCTATCTCCTGAATTCGCACCCGGTATACCGCAAGAGAAACAAGATACCTTGGTAGTTCAAAAGGTAGAACACATGGCGCTTTCAATCTTCGTCAAGGCAAATTTGATTCTTCCCTTCCATTTTTGTACACAAAGTGCACTTGTAGGAGACGCCGTGAATACACGCAGATGGCTAGTCTGCGGTTACTGCCCTGAATAATTACAGTTGAGGATAATTAGTTTATTTATTCACGGTATCTTCTGGATGAATCTATTTTCTGCTATAAATCCTACTCTTGTTATTTAGCCTTCAAGTAAATGGTCATGATAGATGAGAAATAACATGAACAGAATATCAGTTACTTTATTTAGTGTGATGTACTTATCGGTAGTAAAAAAAGGAAAAAGGCGTGTCGATGACTTCTTTCTCGCGAGGCTGAGAGACACGCTTTGATTGCGTGACGGCGGCGTGAGTTTATGTCCGCCTGGATCCAGTGTTTTGTTTTGTGTCTGCTTTGGCGCGGGCGCGCTCCGTATTTGGGCATCGCGCCGTAGCAAAACTGTCACGGAATTTTTGAATAGGGGGCACGGACAACAGGAAGCGATAGGCGTGCTCTTCCATCAACTTCACAGGCACATGCGTTACTTCTTACCGCTCTTCCTCGGCCCCACAATCAGCTGAAGCCACTATGCTCTTTATTATTCTTGTAGCGTCTTAACGTGTACGGATTATCGACAAGATTTCATGTTACGAGTGGCAGGAATAAAATAATTATGAAGTGCATGAGTAGCTACATTGCAAATCGTTGAATTTTGCAGAGGGTACTAATTATCGGTTGCCAAAACACTGTTTAAGAATCACATGCGAAAGAGATTAAAAAAAAAAAACATTTATCATGCTATTGTTCATTCTAAAATTTCTTATGGTATAATCTGCTGGGGCAGTGCATACATGAGCACATTTAAGTGTGCACTCGTTTTGCAAAAAATAATAATAATTAGGGTAATATTGTCTAAAAATTACTATGAGCAGTCATTTCCGTTGTTTGTGGCCCTAAATTTGTTGCCACTAAGGCATTTGTATTTATTCAAAGTACTTAAATTGTTTTTTGCCAGAAGTGGAAATATGCCGAGTGTATGTGACAAATATAAATATAAATTAAGGACTGAGTCATTTAAAGTAGCAAACAGACCCAAGTTAACTTTATACAAACGCTGTTTTCTGTACATGGGGCCAAAGATTTAATTTACTGCCCGCTAGAACAAAAAAAAATAAAAGCTTAAATGTAATGCTAAGACTGGCTTTTCTCGCTAGAAATAGTTAAAAATTTATTTTGATGTTATTTATCTAAAACACTCATGTATCATTTAATGCATTATTGTGTTTATTGGCATACATTTTGTTATTTGATGGTGGCTCAATTCTGGTCCTATGACCTTGGAGACCACCTAAAGCTCCTCTTGTTTTTTTATTGTATTAAGATGAAAAAACAAAATGTAGGCGTAATAAATTATTATTATTATTATATACATGGAAAATGCCAGAAGACCAAAGACGGTTTCAATCAACTATATTTTAGGGAAGAAGTTCAGGAACCAGATAAAGGACTGCAAAAGCTACCCAGAGGGATCGACGATCACAGTCTTGTGATGACGAAATGCCATCTAAAATTAAAGACAAAAGTAAAAGCCATCAAGAAATTAATGGAATCAATGAAGAACGCATGAAAAGTATAGAAACTTTTAGAGCCAAAGACATCAACGTATATTTCAACAAATAGTGGAGAGCAAAATAGTATTGGATCTGACTGAGAAATCAGTGGAGGGTAGCTGGAAAAATATTGAAGAGGGCCTCAGGGGTCTGCAAGAGAAGGTATAGCGAGAAGAAAAGTTGTTCGGAAAAAGTCATGGATCACAGATGAAATCCTAGACCCAATTGAAGCACGGAGAAAGTATGAGCATGCGAAAAATAGCGAAAGGCAGGCATGCTACAAGAGACTAAGGAACGAGATTCATCTCTTATAGCTTATTGTGATGGCATTTGAAAATAATGGGTGCAGAATTGTGGAGGAAACTTATTTGGATTATAATTCATTTTGGATTTTCTATCATTAGAGAATCTTTCAGGGGCTCCCATAATCCGTAATATTTCCTAAGTTTTCGTTACTTTCAATGGACTGTTCTCGTATGGCTTGAATCATAATGGCTCTCGGTGGATGCTCGAAGAATTTATGCGTTGCAAGGAAACAATAAAATAAGGGAGAAGGAAATTATCGCGAGCATAAAATCATTCCACACAATGACTCCTGCAAAGCGAATTCGTCCAATTTCTCGGATCCCTTCCGGGCCTCAATCCGTTCTTTTTTTTTCCTACCTTCATCGCTGACGGAAAGTGGAGCGTTGCTAAATCTGAAATATATGGGGAGCCGAATCTTCGGATTTAATTGTTTTGGCTGCTGTTGGCAGCGAATGAGTTTGCCCGTGAGGCAGAGAGCTAAACGGTCCGGACGATTTGCCCGCCCGCGCTGAATAGAAAATCCCAGACCGAGGGAAATTTTTAAGGAACGGCCTCTCCTTTTCTCTCCCTCTCGCTTTAACTTCTGGACTGACGTCACTAATTCCCTCCAATGAGAAGTCATAAGGAAAGGTTTTTGGGGAGGGGGTTCACGGATGCCTCATTCCAAAAATTTTCCAGTGGAACTTAAACCATTTGATATCCTTGATAAAATAAGAAAAGCGTTGAGTAAATTTGGTCGTCGAAGGACACAAAATAAGGGTATTGCTCTGCATGGCCTATGAGTTAAACGGTAAGACCAAATAACAGAATCCTCTGCTTTAAAATATTGCCTCTATCAATGCCTTTATTTATCTAAGTACACGAAGTGTTGGAACTCAAAAATTGATTAGATGACTCGTAGAGAAGCCTACTAACTTATGCATTCGTTAATGCATGTTTCTGGATTTTTTTTATTATTTCTCGCAGCATGTTTTGTGTGTTCCAACTTTATTGGCATATTACCTTAATGAGTAGTTGGCATGTATGGCCTTTTCATGAACGTGGTAGTATAATTTAGTAGTTAGCATGATGAAAGTTTTTTGGACCGTGTGGTGTGCATGTGGGAAACCCATTGCTCGCTGCATGCCGGTGATTGATCATCCCTTGCCAAACACCCTAGAAGTGGCTTCCAGGGTATTATGTAGATTTATTTATGCAGACGTTTCACTCACGCAATGTTTCAAGGTTGGTTTGGATGGGTGAGGATAGAGCTCACCCTTGCTTAAGCCATAGGCGTGTGTTATCTTCAAGAGCTCAGGTAATGGAGGTCTAATCCAATCCCAAGACCTGCTTGTGTTCACCCAAATTTGAACTCGATACTCTGCAATCAGTAGAGTAGCGTTACGCTTCATGCACTGGAGTACCTCGCGGTAATTGCTCCCTCAAATCTTAGCTATAATCACAAGTATCAGCGAAAATTATATAAGATCAGGTCGCCCGAGTTACTACGGTCCAATGTAATTTCATACGATATATTTTAAACGTCGTATTTTCTGCGTTAAATAAGGGACCGCAATACTTGCGATAGTTTAGCTCTAGAATAAGTTGACTCAAGGTACGTAAATTAGCTCTGCATGTGTAGTTATTAACTTCTTGTATTTGTACGAGTCGTAAATACTAATTACCAGCATGAATATTTTTCTCGCATGGATTACTCACTAAGCAAAATTTTGGTTTCATTATTGCTCACTAGTAGTTTTATTTGCATAATAGCACGTTTGTGTCCTTAGCACTGTCCTATCTTTTGGTCTGACCGCATGTTGTTGTCCTTAGTATGCCCAGCGAACGAGCGCGTATATGATTAAGGCTAGAAGAGTGCTGCTTGCCTGGTGTGGAATCACTCCCTGCCACACACCCCGGTGGTGGCTTGCAATGAACCTCGTAGAATTAGATTTAAATATGATGCTTCAGTAAATGTTTCAAATTTCTGTAAAATTCATCCTTAAGGTTTTCATGCTTATTCTCTTTTGACTTGTTACTTCGTGTCTCTATTCGTGTTCGTCTTAGGACATGAGAAATATCTCTGGGCAATATTTACCTGAATAGCAGCCATTGCTTATTGTTCCAGACGGTAATTTTGTGGTTTGCAATGGAAATAAAATTACGATTAGAGAAAACAAATTTTGAAAGCTGAGAACGAACAGGAGTGTATGTGAAAATCGAAAATGTTTTCTAAGAATGTCGTTGGAAACGAAGTCTTCATAATCCATTTGACGTTATTTTGATATTCCTTTTATTTATATGAGATAGAAAGGAGGCGAATCTCAATAAATATATTTCACAACACTTCAAATACTTGTATAAGTTACTTTAATGAGCATAAAACAAAGCTTTATGGTCCAATAAAAATTTTTAATTCACTGTGATGTTCACCTAATGCACTCAATAGTATGGAAAATGAAACAATAAAATTTGTTAGGTTCACCAATGTATTTGGAAAAGCACGATCCTATTTTCATAGCATGGTTGCATCGTCAGATCATGATATGAAATCTCGGTCGTGCTTTTTCAAATTATTAGTGAACCTTACAAAGTTTATTCTTTATGATACTAGTATTTTCCATACTGAAAAGGTTTCACACAGTTAAGCCTTAAATCATCAGTTATTTAGCGCTGAATAGTCTTTTGAAATAACCGGTGATAATAATAGAGCCTGCGCCTCCAAATTTATAGTTAGTGCTTGGTGTGGGTATTAAAGGTAGCGGCTAGTGATACATGCTTTTTGATGTTCCCCACTCGAGCAGTCGGCACAGGAAGTGAACATAACTCGAGTGCCCTTCGTTTTACGAGTGTTCACAAGATATCTCATGAGTCGTATTTTCCGCTGTCGGACACCTCGTGAAATGTGGCGGTCGCGATTTCCTTGGGTTCATCCAGGGAGAAAGAGGTGGGTTCCCGATTGAATGTACCAGTCGTCGGGCCTCAGGTAGTAGGCGTGCTTTGTTTCTGGTGTCCACGATAGTCTCGGATGGTTTTATGGCAGGGAGTGGTGACATTTGAGGAGATAGGATGTGGGTGCGAAGTGAAGGAGCGTGGTTGAAGTGATGAAGGGTGGGTGAGCATCGGCACTCCTACTTCCCGATAAGGAACCGTGGGAATCAGCGAGATTAAGGGTTACTGGCACCCAATATGAGTGGGTATTGTTACTAAAGGCCGGATCCAGATTTTTTTCTGGGGGGGGGCACAAGGGCTTGACAGGCAAACGGTCTTCTTATATTTGAGATTCAAAACAACATTCAGCAAATAATATGCGAAATAATCTCTTTATTTTAATATGAAAGTTGTTAATAAGAAATTAAATGATCAAGGCTCCTTAATATAAAAAACAAAACTATTTTAATGATAACAATATTACTATCTTGTTTGTCCTGTTAAGATTCTGGGAGGCCACATGTGCTCCAGTAAATCTGACTATGAAAGTAGGTATCATATAATGAATTAAAAGGGGCATCCATTAATTACATGAGGCGTTTAGGGGGGTAGGAGTCAAGCCGATTCCTACCTAATATCACGTGGAGGAATGAGGAGGGAGTCCTGGCAAGTATCCGCAATTTTTTTACGCAAGAAACAATGTAAAATTGCGATCTTAGTAATCTTAAATACTGGTTTTTACCAATATTAAATATAAATAATTAAACAAATTGTTTTTTTATAAATCCAGTGCAATGAAGCATAGATCGTATTTACACTGGAAGTACGCATTTTGAACAGTCTCACGTGACATTAGAGGTAGGGAGTCTATCTAAATCTCACCGAAGGGGGAGAAGGGGTCCAAAAATCGCCAAAAGCACCTCAAGTAATTAATGGTTGCTTCAGCGCTTACATTGAAAATTAATCTCATCATACGACATCTATTTCCCAAGCCGCTTCTCTTTTCTCAGGTTTGCAAATATACTTCAAAACTACTTCTACACAATGAATATGATTTTTTTATTGTAACTTAGCTAATGCAAGTCTAATGTGAGCTAATACTTTTATTGTATTGAGGAATTTTTATTGTAAAGAATACTGTTATAAGTAGGGTAGATTTCAGGATTCAGGTTCTCAGGCCAGGCTGAAGTCTTAAGGACGCCTACAGCACAGTAGGTGAAACGTCGCCATCAATATGAAAACGTGGTCGGAACCCGGAAACCTGCCCTTCTACGATCCTGAACCCCGCGAAAACCTACATCAGAAACATTTAATAACATGTATGGCTTATGTACAGGCTTATGTGTATCAAATAAATGAAATCATATTCATTTACAGCCCAGATGAAGGCACAAAAATATACGGAGGCGTTTGCCAATATTTTTGCATTTACTTCTTCAAGACCTATACTCCAAGACACTCTTCAGCATTAAAAATCGAGGTTAAAAGAAAGAAAAAAAACGTGTTATGTATCTCATTGCTTACTAGGCATTCCTTTCTAAACTGAGATTAAAGGTTTAGGGTTTCACATGCAGTTGAATAGCTACTGCTGATGAAAGAGAAAGTTGAAAAGTTGACAAAAACTGAAAAGGCAACCTCGATGGAAATAGGCCAAGCAACATTAATTGTAAAAAAAATTGCCTGCCTAGGTAAACCAGGAAGTTCAATAGAAACGTGATCATACTGGGAGCTAATAGTGAACCTTAGGTGTTCCGTGTTAATTAAGAAAGCGGAGTATCGGAGCTAATTTCTTGGTCATAACGCTCCGGTTTATGTATTGCACATGACGCTCCCACGATATTATGCCCCAAATTTTCGGAGGATCAAGTACCCTGTGGAGCAGAGAGGCTCGTAAGGCAGGCTGAGAGGGCGGGGCGCGGGAATTAGGGTTGGAGGCGAGAGAGAGGGTTGTTGCGGGAGACTGTTCGGAAGGATTCTTCCCACGGTGCGCGAATAAAGGCGTTCGCCGCGTAGCATGCAAAGCACGCCTCTCGACGCGCTTACTTCCGTCGTCTTCGCCAGAGGGCGCGGAACAGTCGGCGAACGTGTGAGTCCACCACTCGCTGACGTCAAGAGACCATAGCTAGGATAGGGAGGAGTTGGTCTTGCACCCGGGCGCCTACAAGGTTTCTTCACACGATCATCTCTCGAATGGTCAATTGTTTCATTGCATCAAGCGCCCCAGCCGTACCTGTGCGGTACAAAACTGCGGGTAGACTGTCAGCTACCAAGAATCGTTCACCTGCTACGAGTTTAAGCATTTTAAAAGTAACTGAGGCCGGCGAGATGTAGCGGAATGACATCCTGATTTAATTAAAAAGAAATGTGGCGATTTTCCACCAATTTATTTAATTATGTATGACGCGTGTCTACCTTCTACGCGTCAGGTCATTCTCAAGTACAATGAAAAATTGCTGTAACCAGGAGCAGTATTTCATCCATTGTTAGGGAATCAGCCGTTTACATATGAAATCGATATGCTCTAACGAAATAACGACTATCATTTATTACAGTCTTTTATCGTGCGAGGGAAAAACGAATTCCCATGCCTATTCGTTCGGCAAAATATTTCTCTTAATTTATCGCTTCTGTCGGACCTGTGTGGTTCTTATATGTTCTCCGTATCGATCTTAAAGGCATCTTTTCTCAATTGCTCAATCAATGTAAGAGCCTCTGTAGAAATCAGATTTTCAAATACAATATCTGGGAAATATGACATCGAAAGACCAATTTTCTCAAGTTATTTGATCAACTATATTAGTAAGGGTGTATTTTGGGATTTACATGAAAATAAAATACTCGATACTTTGTTTCTCAATATGATCCCCTACTTTGGATGCATCACCTGGGGTCTTTATAAGCAAACTTTCATTAAATTTTGAACGAATTTGTCGCCGTGATGGCAGAAGCCGATTCGATATTTTTATTTGGAGGACTTTACTATTGTTTGTTGTGGGTACAAAAACAACTATTTCTGTTTCCCGAACCCTTTCAACACATTTATTTCCCAAAACATGTATACAAAGTAACATTAAAGCCGTTCCAAAACACAACATTTGTCGAATCCTTCTTGTTGATTTCTCTTTCCTCTCGTCAATAACCACCATTCATCTACATCTAAGTGCTTGGCACGGGAAACCATTGCCAAGGCTCTCCATGATTCCTTAGCTCCACTATATTTGTGGTGAAGTTTTCTCTGTTTCTCGTTCGCATCAATGCATTTATCTTAGTGGACGACAAGGTGGCGTACACATGACTTGTATTCTTTTTTTCTCGGCATCTCCGATCACAGTAGGTATACTCAATCTTTTCGTGTATTGCTTTTCAGCCGACGCCCATTTTTTAATTCACAAGTGTGAGTGGTAAAACTTCTTTCAATTGAGCCGATGCAAATTTTTTCCGAAGTCATTACCCGTCATTCCAAAATTTCTCTCATCCACTCGATTTACAAATCTTGGGTTCCCCTGTGAAACCGCGACCTCCCGTGACCCCTCCAAATTATGTTCCCGCCGCCCTGGGCCCACGTGCACCGCCATCTCAATGAATAAAAGGTCCTTTAAACTTGAGAAGATTCCGCTAATATTATTCATTGGGAAAGCCTACGGTTTGATATTTTACAATCATCGTTTGTGCCCTACCCTCTGTCTACAGCTGGAGTCACGTCACTATGGGTGAGGCAAGGGCACACGACCCTTTTTAAGGATTGTACCCGGATACACTGAAGATTTTGGGAATGCATACACCCTGTGTGAGTCATAAACAAATCCTCACTTCAGAGGAGGTGAATCGGGAATATTGATAAGTGTTTTTCTTGAGGTCAAATTGTGGGGACAGGTGCATTTAAGCATGTTCGCGTAAAATAGCCATGTCATCATAAGCAGCGGCGTAACGATGGGGGTATGAAGGAATAGATTCCCCCCCCCCTCCCCCCAAAGCTTCAGAGAAACAAAATATATTTGAAACTGTCGTCTAGTTTTGGCATATAATATCTATATCTGCTTAAAGTTCAATTTTTAGTGTCAAAATGATGTAAAGGGCATTTCCAGGCTTGTAATTTTTCAAAAAAAAATACCAGATTTCGCCACACAGGCCATCTCATCCCCCCCCTCCCCCGAGGCATATTCCTAGTTGCGCTACCGATCATAAGCACTGAATGAAAAAAGCAACTTTGTACACACTCTTGCGCGTGGGTGCCACGTTATTTATATCAAAGATAAAATATTTGAATAAGCCGGGATCCGAACCCAACCAAACAGGTTATTTCACCGACAAGGGCTATGTAAGCACGACCTGTAGGACTTGATTGCAATGGGAAAATTGCAACTCACTTGATCCCTGATTGGCTGAATACGACGATAAATAATTGTTTATTTCCCTATGTTTCTCGTTCCCTATGCACAACCCTAATTTAACGATGTACAAAAGGAGTTTTTCGTATATGGGACCAAAATTGTATGATATGCCACCGAATACAATTAAAGAAACTTTGTTTGGTAAATATAAAAGGTTGATAAAAAATGGACAGTAACTTTTGATGACATTGAAAAGTTATTGTAAATAGTCGGTATGTTGTATTAAGCACACTTGGCACCATATGTGTTGTACAATACATGTTGTATTTCATCTTACGGTCAATTCAGTTCTGAAATTATTACGCACAATTTTTTTTTTTTTTTTCTAGGTTTTGAGTATTTTGGTTTTGTGTTTACATTTCCGCAGTTTATGAAATTTGAAGTTAGCCTAAGCACAGACTTATTGCCTTACAGGCTTCATTCCTGCCTTGAATGAATATAATGACCTATAAAAAATATGTATGCATAGAAGTATAAATTATATTATATTATATATTAAATTATGTCTACTGTATTAAGGAGTGAACTAATTACTGCGGAGTGGAGTTAATTTTTCTAGGTGAATTTCATCCTTTGATGCACATTTCATCATAATTTACATTATGCAGATTGAAATACTAAAATATTAGACGGACACTCGCGCTCTTTTGGTTCCCACAAAGGTACTACATCGGTGAATGTCGTAGAGGCTCTTTTCATTAGGGACCAAACACGTTTCCTACGTAATTTAAGAATACCGGGACAAGCCACTGTAATAGCTTTACAGGAGTCACCTACTATCTACAAATTGTTCTAAAAATCCACAGAGACAAGATCATCCGCCTTGGCCAGGATCCTGGTCAATGCGAATGATTTTTTTCCTGAATATAGATAGCGAAACTGCCACCTCGCATCACTCCTCCAAATTATATTTCCGCCGCCCTGTGTCCACGTCCGTCACTATGGGAACGAATTGGAAGATTCACTCAAACTTGGAACTCACACTTGGAACACTCAAAACTGAAAATATTCCGCTAATATTATTCATTGCCAAAGCCTACGGTTTGATATTTTACAATCATCGTTGGTGCCCTACCCTCTGTCTACAGCTGGAGTCACGTCACTATGGGTGAGGCAAGGGCACATGATCCTTTTTAAGGATGGTACCCGGATACACTGAAGATTTTGGAAGTTCATACACCCTGTGTGTGTCATAAATAAATCCACACTTTGGACGAAGCTGATGCGTGTAATTCTTATAGCCAAATTGTGGGGACAGGTGAATTTAGGCATGTTCGTTAAGAATAACCATGTCACATAAAGCACTGGGTGAATCAACAAGCAACTTTGTACGCATTCATGCGCAAGGGTGACACGTTATTTACATCAAGGATGAAATTCGCCATGAAAAAATATTTGGATAAGACGGGATTCGAATCCATCAAAGTAGGGTTTATTTCTGCGACTATGGCTTTGAAAGCACCACCTGTAGGACAGAGACTGAAGTGGGAAAAATCCCATATCGCTTGAGCCCTAATTGGCTGAATACGACGATTGTATTTGTTTACGTGCTATTTCTCCTATAGAACTTGAGACGTCAACACCTTGTTCGGTTAACTCAGCCTGAGAATCACCAAGGAAGAAGATGCTGGGGAGTGTAACTCGTAGCATATCTGACCAGTAGGGTGGTCCTTATTTTTAAAGTTTTGGAATACCGTTTGGGACGTCCCCCATTTTTGTTCCATTTGGTGAGAAAATATATCACGAAAATTATTTTTGCAATCGGATACCGGGAAAACGTGCCGCATCGCACTTAAAGTTTTGAAATTTTGGTATTTTTGGCTTTTTTTCGGACATAAGTGAAGATGATGTCACTCTCGGATTATTCTATCACTTTTTTTTCTTCCACAACGACTCGTTAGACATTTGTAGCATATAACCTCAAATATCTTTCATTTCTGCCCTTTGGTTCCCGGGATATATACCGAGAGTGAGCGCGCGCCACCCCAGTCAGACAATTTGGGTGGCATGCGAGTTGCATACTCTCAATATATGTTGATCATTCTCACTCATCGTAAAGGCATTAAATTCTTTAGATAAAATTTAAACTTCGTCAATATAACCTTGTATGCTATATTTATCACTATTTATTGCCAAAACGGGCTTAGTTGCAGAGGTTTATTCTCCCTATCTAAATCTTATATCTAAGTGCTTCTTCTACGGCTTAGTTTAAGGTGAGTACTATCCTTACCTTTAAAGACAGTCTTAGGATTGAAAAACTGAGAGAGACCAATGAAATGAAGCCTACGTAATGAATAGATGTTGTAAAACCTCTGTGTGGCAAAATAATATAGGATATCTTATTGGAATGGATCCCTTATAAGGTAGAAACGTTTGGAAGAGAATATGAAGAACGCTGAAAGGAGCTCAAAGTCATATAAATGCAGCCACCCTCCGTAAATAAATAAATGACTCAATTTAATTATTATAAATCTCGCATTCCCGGAAACCTTCAAATTAATTACTCAATTTTTTATCACACATTCCTGAATAACCTTACATCTCTCTGCTACATTGGGTGACCACTTTTCTTCAACCCTTTCGATTGCCGCTTAACATAAATACAGCGGAAAGTATTTAACATGTTTTTGTCTTAAGTCTGGGCGTTATACACATGCTCCAATTTTGTGACTCATAAAGTAGAAAAAAAAATTTAAAGTAATTTTTTACAATGAAGCTTGAATTTTATATCATAGTCCAATATTAAATTTTTAATTGCTTCTCTGACGTTCTAATTAAGGGTTACTTCTGTGCATTGACACTCAGCGCCTTCAAACTCAAGGCAGAGGTTTGGAAGATACGAGCTAGCGTTGTTGAATATAAGGAGTGGACTTGTACAAGTATACACTGCATAGGAACTTATAAATTTAAAAAATTAAAAGTAATGGTTCTACATATTTAATCTTGACTTTTCAATTTTATAAATGAAAAAAATGAAAAGAAATGACTTTACAGATTTAATCTTGACTTTTCAATTTCATATTTTAGGAGGCTATTCTTGAAAATGACAATTTATCAAGCGAAATCTTGTTAGAAAACATTCAAATGTTGCTTCATAAGATATTAAAAATTTTCTCTTGAACCTGAAAGCACTTACAATTACTTAGTTGAATTATTTTCGTTTTAATGCACCTTTATCACATCAAATCAAAAAAACCACACAATATATTTTTCATTGAGCTGACATGCTTTAAATCCGCATAAAAGCTACTATTTCTGTCCGGATGGATGAATGGAATGTGTGTGAAATGAGGATAGGTGTATTTTTTACTCGATACGTCTTCCACAATGTACGCTCTTAACAATCGGTTCTTCCCAAATGTTTTTCCTTAAAAATTGTATATGATTTTCCAATGGCAGAGTTAAAGTAGAGCGCAATCCTTACATTCCAAGACAACTTTATGTTTGAATTACTATAATATACCAATATAAGGAAAAGAATCTTTCGTAGTCAAAGGAGGTTGTAAAGCAACTTACTGAGTGACAGGAGCTACGTATATACAAGTATTTTGAGTTTTATGTTCGATGATAAGGGGAGGACGGATTTATTCGCAAGCATCATAAAAGTGGCGACTTGCCGGATTACGGGTGCGTATAATAAAGCGTGCTCTCGCGTGCTATTTAGAGAGAGAGAGAGTGCGTGATCGCGGCCGTGTGTTACATAAATTACGATTTCGAAGCGTGCCTCGCGGATGTGATTTCGGGTGCCTCCTTTCTCTGCAAACTCAATTGAGTCACTCGTGTGCATGAAGTAAATGTTTGAGAAATCAAAAATGTCTATTTTCAGTAAAATTGAGATGCCAATTTAACACGCAAAAATGATTTGTTCCTTATGTTATCGATTGTGTAAGAATAAAGGCACGTTAGCTCCGTTCAAAGTAAGTTTAATCCGATTAAAATAAATAAGCGAAGTGGAGGAGATTGTCGCTGAATAGAAGTGCGCTAGTCAGTGGACAGTAAAAGAGAGAGCGGGAGAGAGAGAGAGAAAAAAGAGAGAGAGCGAACGAGCGCACAGAGAGGTAACTTGGCAACTGCGCTAACAAGTTGCGCAGTAGACAATTTCCCAATTTCCCTTGCGGCAAGTGCTGGGATTAAATTTACGAGAAGGCACACATTTAGAAAAAAAAATTCGCAACGCCAGTATGATATTCGGTTTTCATTGAACTCACTCTATTTGCGGCATTACCCTTGCCGTTGTGTTAAATCTCGCACATTCAAAGTTTTCTGTGCAATTTAACTTCGTGCATAGCGTCACCCCAAAATATTTTTTTGTCATAGACATATGTTTATTCTTCCTCACACCCTCCCACTCAAATACATGGAAAATAATCTGGTTGTTTCACATTTTTTATCTCTTTTTTCTTCGCCTGTCACTTGCCTCTTTTTTTTGCGATGCTCCCATGTATCACAGCGCACTTTTTTTTGACTACTCTCCAGCCCTTCCCTTTACTCCGCTGTAATTTGACCCAATTAATTAGCATGTCCCAAGTCTGTCTCCTTTTTGCAGCTGATCACTCTATGAACCCCCTTCATGCCAGCCCATAAAAACTAAATGATTATGGTAAATGACAGAGTATGCTATCGTTTCCATCGCGCATAAACAGATTTTGAGTAATTACGCAAAAAAATGGTAGGTAATTCAACTTTCGTTATATTTTTGAAAGATAAACGTGATAAACCCTATTATCGTATGCATGCAACTTGATGCTTTGTTTTACAATTTTAAGTGGTGACATCTTGTAAACTTTTTTAATCAATGTTATTAACAGAGAAATTATTTGAATACGCGATAATTTTTCTTATTACGACTAAAAGCTATGCCATGAAAAGTGGGCATGTATTAAATATTTTTTCACCCTGCATCAATTCGTGCTTCTTGTGTTTTGTAAAGTTAAAACATAAAATAACGTGGGCATCTTATGTATCAAGTCTTTTTAAGAAATGATATACCCAGGTAATTTAAAATGGCATTTTCTACCATGCTAGGTGGAAACGCATGGTAAAAACCAACTCATAGTGTGAAGAAAAATTTTGCAGGTTCATATAAAGGAGTTCTTGTTAGAATCTGGCCAGTAAAGGAATGAGTTGCTAGTTATGTAGGAGATTTTACTAGCAAAATACGTGTATAAATACTTACGTAAATATCATTTATTCCGCACGATATAATAGGCTTGTTGTTTTTCTTCCTGTTACGGCCGTAAGTTTCGTCCCAATAGCACTTGGTTTCATAGTGTTTCAATGGAAGAATTTCAGCACATATGTACTAACCTAAATAAGCGGTTTTTTAATTCTGAAAAACATTTTGATAAAAATTCATCCGTGTGCTGCAAAGGGCGTCTAACAATATAACGAACTTTGATAATCTTTGGAGTCAGATATTATTACTGTAGCCACCGAATGAGTGTGATTAAGAAACTTTGAAATTAGAGTACAATGATTTCTGGCAGTATAATTCGAATGCCATATCGATTTTGATCGATGTGAAGATATATTTTTTTTTCACCAACTTAATTCTGAAATTTTAGCGAAATACATGTCTGCCGTGCATATTTTGCTGATTACCCATCAGTTATGGATTTAATAAACTTACTGTTTCTTGCAAATACTTTATTACAAATATGTAATCAATGCAACTTCTATGATAGGGACCCAATTCAACGAAAAGTACAGTGTGAAATAAGGTAAAATATATTCCTTCTGATATTGTGTATTAAACTAGCATTTTTTAGCTAAGGTACGAAAAATTACTCATAAAATAAATCATATTACTTACGCAATGGAAACAAGGAATTAGTAGTGGCTGGTGTAAGTTCATACCTGAAAGAGAGAGAATAGAATACATTAGGAACATAAATGTTCAAAAATACTTAACTACCAACTATTATTATAACTCTATTACGTATCTGCCGTCATCGCTTGATCGGTTTTACACCAGGCAATGAATGTGTGTTCCAAATATCGTATCCCCTGGACCTTCAAACTTATAATGCATGGAATTTTGGGTGATATATTTGCTTGGGTGGATTAACGACATGTGCTGTATCCTTATTTTTAATAAAAATTTCAGCTTGTTTACATGTTTAGCTGTCCGTATTTTGATATATTTATTCCTTCAGCAATGCATTGATTAAATACCGGAATCAGTCGCCTTAGCGAGGAGAAATTAAAAAATGAGGTCTGAGTTATCACCTATGTATCATCCACGCAAAAAAAACTTGATATAATAATGAACTGTCTTCGATCAAATACTTTTTTATTTTAGTAACCTGCAGTTTTTGCCATTGTACATCATCATCCATCCGTATTGCGTTTATATGTGTATTTATGAGATTCTGAAATAGATCCATGCATTTGCAAGGTGCTTGAATTGAAAAATGGTTTTTGAATTGTGCCTTTGGTGATTATTTTTATTGGAGTAAATTTTCATGCACGATGTTATGCTGATGCATGGATTTTATCCAATTGTATTCTTACACTCTGCTTGGATTTTCTCCAAAGGCTTAAAAAATATACTTCCTACGCATCATTGCTCATTTTAACTTTATAATTTTAATCATAAAAACACAGTCATGTTTTTTCATGTACTCAAGATCTATTTTATGATATCCTTCGATGAATCGTTATGGCCAGAGTCTTACCCTTACAGCGTATTACCCATCACAGAAGGCCTTCGGCTCTAGTTGGCCAGTTTAGGTTTTATCGTGAGGATGTTTTACATTTGATTGATTATAAAACTGGACTTAGTAATAATATTTGTTTAAATTAAATTTTTTGCTCAACTTTATGTTTCATTAGCATTAGTGGGAAATCGTTTCTAAAATCAATACGATTTTGTTATTCTTATTTAGGGAAAAGTTCTCCCAATGTTAAATCCCTGCTTATTGATCCCACGGAATTGATACCGCACGCAAATTGTCTCACGGGAAAGAAGAAAAAATGCTTGCCTCCACTTCTTCAACTTTGAGAGGAGAAAGATTGTTCTGAAATGTAAGTGAGCATCTTCTTCCTGTTGGAGGAAGTGTGCCAAAAATTTATTTTTTTTCCTCTAAGCCAGAGAGCGGAAACCACTTTGCAATTCACAATTGGCCGTGTTCGATCACGAACGTTGTGGCGGTTCTCATTGCGGAAACATCACGGTTTGATTTTTACGATCATCGGAAGCCCCTCTTCGGTCGATGCCGAATAAAATCAACACAGGTGCTCTGTTTCTCTCGAGATCTCTCCGTGTCTCTCTCTTCCGTTCGCCAGTCACGAAACAGTCTTTGAAAAAGATCCCTTTTTTCTTAAGCAGTATTGCTTGCGGGGGTGGGGCATTGAATTTGCAATTCGGAAAGAAGCTAAGCAAGTCCAATCGATTCAGAAGATCCTCTGAGGATGAGGAGCAGGCCGTCTTCTGAAACGTCGAGAGACATGGAATTACCAATGGAAGCCAATAGGGTAGTTTCCTTCATCAAAGAAAACGAAAGGCATTGATTGCGATTCGTTACCCACCATAAAGTGTATTCATAATATACAAATTATTTGGTTTTAGAAATCCCAGTTTACACGAATGTTAATGGTCAATTTTAACCACATTTGAAAAAAGCCAGATTGGCGCCCATGCGATGCCACTCCACGTGAGCTTCTTTACTAGTAGATAGGAGTTTTACATCGTCTGAGATTACCAAGGCATGCATGAGGTACAGACTTCAGGGAAACATCTCTTAATAATCACTATTTAAAACTGCGTAAAGTCGGAAAGTTTCTTTCGCTTGATAAGGTATTAATAATCCTTAAATTAAGCTAAGCGCTACCTGCTAGCAGGGTACTCTGCTACCTGGTAGCAACCAGCATCGCAGCGGCGCACAATATCCTCGCCCCACGGTCACCTCACACGGCGACAGCGGGGACCAGAATGACGTCACACGGGGTTTTCCCAGCATTCATACTTAGCCGTCGCGTTTTCGTGCGCTTGAAAATTTTCACTTTTCATTTCATCGCGAAAAATAAATATTGTCATTAAAAAATCTAAAAGTGTGAAATACGTACTCCAGGAGTAATAATCTTTTGATTTAGGTAATGAAAAAATAATATGAAACCACCCTATTCGGTAAGAAACTAAACAAGTCCAATCGATTCAGAGGATCCCTTGAGGATGAGGGGCAAGCCATTTTCTGAAACGTCGAGAGACATGAAGCCAATTGCCTTGTGGAAAACCCGAGAAGCCTTTCTACACTATGAACATGATAACTTCGGGCTTTACTTTGTGATACCTCTCCATATTGGAAATAAAGAATTGAAACTTTATAAGGTTCACTATTGTTTTAAAATGGGCACGACCCGGGTTTCGTAACGTGGTTACATCTTCAGGTTACATCTTCACCTTACAGAGTTTTATTTTTTTATTTTCCTTCTACACTAGATTCGCTGGGAAAATCTACGATCTTTTAAGTCCAATCTGCCTATGAGGTGTGATGATAATATAATAATAATTTTTTTTATAGGAGTCTGAACTCATTTGGAAAATAGTCTCAAATGCAAGGTGTGCGTTTTCTATAGACGTAAAGGTAACTAAGGAGTCATACAACAATATGAAAAAACTGAATTTCTCCTTCTAACACTAATACGGCATCTGGGAAGGTTTAAACTTCCAGCTTTAAACTGGATTATATTACTCATCGCATATGCATTACATACCTGTAGTGTAATGATATTTCGCGGTAAACTTCTGCTGTAATGAATGGCAGCTTGATATTTTTTTTCCTCCACTATGTTTCTCACCTAATTGCTGCCTCCTCATCGTCCTGTATTATATCGTGTATCCTATTAGCGTATGGTGTTTTAGAACTCTTCTGGGTACCCGGACATATGAGGATATCCGGAAATGAGCTTGCAGATAAACTAGCTAAGACTGGTGCCGATATAAATTCGATTGGCCAGGGACACTTATTGCCAATTGCACTTTCAACCGCGATTTCAGTGATCAAAACGTGGGAAACTACCCAGCACTTTAAGATCTGGCAAGAAACACCGTGCCTACGACAGGCCTAACTTCAGATTGGAAGATAGGCCTCTAGGTCAGGACTCGCAAGAAGACCTCTTTTTATGAATAGAGGTAAACTTAGGATGGTTGCAGGCCTACTCGCTGGACACAACCAGGCGATGAGAGACTTAAATATATTATAACTGCTGAACAAGCAAGGTTTCTGAGCTTATTTATTTGACAATTGAATACTTTTTGTGCCCTCCTCCGAAAATCTCGTTATTATAATTGTGGAATTAAAAACACGGAATTATGATTAGTTACTCTCCAGTAAGAGCACCTTTTCATCGAATAAAAGTTCTATATATATATATATATATATATATATATATGTTGAAAGCATTATGGTATTAATTTCCTACAATATTTAACTGTTGGTGCCTATTATCTATTTTCAAGTATTTTCCTGATATCGTTCTTCCTTGTGAGTGACGTGCGGTGAATACAAAATTATTTAAGTCGTTCTAGGACTATTGAATTGAAGGTAAGTACACCAGAAGTTATCCGTCAGAGAATTTTTTTAGATATCATTCAAAAAAATTTGAACATGAAAATGTATTTTATGGGATTAAGAATGCCACATTAACTACAACAAAATATTTATAAGAAATGTTGTTTAAGAAATCCTTCATAGTAATGAAAAACTTATTGATCCAGGAAACAGTAAAAAAAAAAGCATATACGAGGTGGGACGATAAGTTAACAGGTGGAAAAGACCTGGCTATTAATTGAATTCTAGAAAATTTACTTCCTTTCTATTCGGTCATGTACAAAGCGATTTATTACATATATTTTCCAAATCCCAATATACCCTTCATTAATGCCTCCTACATTTTTTGACAATCAAAAGCATGTAAGGAGACTTAAGATGTACTTCTTATAAAATTGCATTTACAAATGAATGATATGGTTTGTCGTTATCACTCACTCTAGATCCACTCTGCCAGCACGTAAGGGGAAGGAGGGAAGATCCACGGCACTAAGTATTGTCGCGCGAATCAAGAGCCGCGCTCCAACATATCCGCATGAAGGAATCTAAATACGACGAAACGGTTGAAATTTTTGTCCTGAAGGCTCTAGAACAGTGTTTCCCAAAGTTTTTCGAGCCACCTCTTGGATCCATAAACCTTTACTCAACGCCCCCCTAATCGGTATCTTTCAAATAATAATCAGAATCATATACTATTTAACCAAATGAGGAGCATTGTAATAATTAAATAAAAAACAATGACTAGTTAAATGACTAATAAATGATTAAGTTCTCTGTGCCGTGAAGTTGTACCAACGATAGACCTAATAAAACTAAACCCCTTCAAACGTTTCCCTTGTACAAGAAAGGCTTGGAAATATTTTTCAACAATTCTTACTTTAAAAAGTAAGAAAAAACATAGTTTAAATTACTTCCATATGCGGGAAACAAAGCAAACTTTAGAAGCGAGCCTTGAAAACGAAGACAAAAGGAAGGTTACGGAACCTTCGCATTTGTCACATTGTCAGGACCCTCCGCCGCCCCCTTGGCACTTTTCGCCCCCATAGGCTACAGCAAAGCCCCCCAGGGGGCGGTAGCGCCCACTTTGGGAACCACTGCTCTAGAATATCATGTTTACCCAACAAAACGTTTAAATGGGTTGAAAAAACTCAACAATCAAAATAACTACATTTAGGCGCCTCAAGCACGCATATCCGACGTCGCACGAACCTGAATCTTTTTAATAATTTTTTTCTCAACATTTCGCACATTTTGAGACCACGAGTTATTAAATCGGATCTTTCGAAAAACTAAGCCCTTACTCTTACAAGGCCCTCACTAAGGCCTCTTATAATGGCCGTTTTACAAGGAGCACGTAATTGTGCAAGTTAGAACTGCAATGATTTCTCATCTTAGCGTGAAATTTCGCGAATACACGAATGGAATTAGAACAGGGATTAGGTATATCGCGATGTCACGTCCATGCATTCTCGCATGCCTTATAGCAATTCACCGCTATACATGACGCCATTTTGACTGTGCCTTCGTACATGCGTCAGATTGTGCAATTACGTGCCCTGAATGAAACGGCTTTTAGACTTGCATCCAAATACATTCATGACCTCGCTCTAAATTTTAATCTCACTTCCCATACTCTTTTCTTTCGTAGAAAAACGTTGTAGGCATTGATGGAGACCTACGACTCGTGGTTGCTTTATATTTTAAGCAGTTTGATGAATGGAAACCATCTCAACTTCTACCTTTTTTACCAAGTGCGTTGTTGCGGTAGTTTGATCACGACCTCACGCATTTTCCATCGACCCTTCTCTTTGATTGCATTTCGTTATCCCCTCACCTGGTCGGCATAGAAAGAACCCGCAAAATTGGTTCCTTCTTCCGGGTGATCGACCATGACTATTCCCTCGGCATCCCTAAACACGGACGCCCTAACTTTTCCCACCAACCCTACGCTTTGAACTTCCCTGGAGTCTTTGATGATGGTCGTTTCCACCCCATCGACTGCTGATTTGTTTCAGCATGGAATAATGAATCCAGGTCTCGTCTGGAGTCGCAAATTGTTTGAAAATGGGTTTGAGAGGTTATTTGTAGCCCCTCTCATGTTATCCCTTAAAATGCCTATAATGCTTTTACTTTACTCTTCTTTCAGTACTCTCGCCAAACAACATGGCGAAATCTGTTCCTACTACACTAAAATTACTTTATTTTTTTCTTACGACATCTACGCAGTCTCAAGTAATGTTTTGTGATACTTCTTTGGTGTCAAATATGTTTTGAACTCTTTCAATAGTGTTCGGAGGTAGAGGTAACTTTACTCCATTTAGACGAATTCATTAAATGTCGTAGCTTACTTAAATCATCACAAAGTGGAAGGACACTGTGGCCTTTTGTATTTTGAACAAATAATTATAGCCCTTAACACATAGGGTCTTACGTCAGTTTGATGGGACCATTGTCAGGGTAACCCTTTTTCATTTTATTCTCCTAAGACAGCTATCAACTATCATGTTCAGTGGCGTAGCCAGGATTTTGAAATTAGGGTGGGGGAGATTTACAAGAGATTTCGGGGTGTATGGAAGGGAACCCAGGGAAAATGGGGGTCCTCCCTTGGAAATGTTTGGAATTTTTTATGTTGAAAACGTGACTCTTAGGACTCAAAAACAGTAATTTTGTACTAGTTTTTATTAAAACGAAGTACCTATATAAATTGGCAAAAGAGGGATGTTACCCGGAAACCCGCCCAACCTGGCTAAGACACTGATCATCTTTGATAGTAATATTGGTATTTCATTTCCTCTTAATTTTCTCTTACAGAATTTTATATTTTTTGCACATTTTTGCATTGTTAAACATATTAGATTCCTCGGACCAGGAGCTAACTGTGGAATATTTCCAATCATCTTTAAACATTCTGAAAGTTTTAGCAGTTCAAGGTACTACCATTGAGCTTTGATTACAGCTATTGTTTAGTTCGCTGCTATTTTGAAAATAGAAGTCTCCGTTGGCATTCCAATATCTTGGTTAATATTTCGGTTATTGATTTGTTCTCAACAATTATTCTTTTTTAAGCTTAAATTTATTGTTCTCAAGTATGTTATTCTTATTGTACTGGTTTATCCTCTGCTTCATTGCGTATAGCGAACATGGCTATCTTCTTCAACCAACACTGCCCACTTGATTAAATTATTATTTACACTGATACGGTCAAGATGCGAATTACATAAACTCGAGAAGCGAATGCACATCCATCATAATTCAGTCACGAGTATCTGTTATTGAGAGCATCTAAGCTGGGCACTCTGAAATCTTCTGCATATTGGGAGAAATACTTAATTTCTCAATGAAGTATGCCGTTTTAAAAATTCAGCAATACATGATTTATTATCAAAAGCACAGCATAGACCGAGTGACTCGGCCTGAGATTCACTTTTGTGGAACTTTGAAATGGAACAAAACTGGGGGACATCCCAAAAGAAATTCGATAATCGCATACCTCACCGGCAATCGAGAGATCCGGGTTCGAGTCCCGACTAAGCTAAATGATTTTTTCATGGAAAATTTCATGTTTGATGTATGTATCAAAACGTTTCCCATAAATTATATTAAAAAAGAAATGTGACAGCTTCAAATGGAGTATTGATATGTGTCATCTATTGGTGAATATAAAAGTTTTTGCTACATGATCGGAGTTTTATCGCGGATTCGTGGATTGTATTGGTGGATTAGTGGGTAATAGTGGATTATCAGCGAAATTTCTGCTGCGATCACTAAAGATCGGTGGCACCTTTTTTCAATAATTTCACCACATAGTATGTCTACAGATAAATACTTTGTATTGTCATTATAAATCATATTTATAGAAAATGTGTAAGCATTTTTTGTGAAGCGTAATTCTGCCATATTGAACATTTTTTTTGTAAAAAAAATTATTTCTATCACTTTATCGTTTTCTACTTTTAACTACTCCAGTGGGCATTCATTAGCATACCAAATTAAGGGGACGACCGTCATCCTCTTGATGGCTCTGTTGGGTCTTGTAGAGGGAGGTTCAATGAGCCTTTCGCCCATCACGTCTTGCCCTAAAATCCCTTTCACCCTCTCCTTGCTTCATTTATGCCATCCCGAAAACCTCCCAGCGAATAATCTTGGCGTAAATGCGGATCGCGCGTGACTGCAGGCGAAAGCCGAATGCATTCCGAAATTGAGGGGAGTGGATGTATCTCCGTAGCACGAGTGGCAATCTTTGAATAAACGCAAAAGGTTTTCTTCGTTAGCGGTAGGGTGGGTGATCGCCAAAGGTTGATATTGATGCACACTTCGCGGCTATCCATTGAGAAAATCTACTGATATTCTCTCCATTTATTCCTAATAAATTTATTGTACGTAAACTTTATTAAGAGACTACGACTGATCCAAGCATGAATTGCTATCTCATGTTTCTGCGATGAATTTCTGTAAAAAGTCAATGCGAATCATGAAATTTAACTAAGTTTCACAAAATGTTATCAATTTCATTTAATTTCGATACCTCCACTGCATAAACGCTCAACAATCGCCCACCGAATCAAATCCGCTCATCTAGTACCATAAGGGCTATCTGGATGAGCGGATTCTATCGATTTGCCTCCGTTCATTAAAATTTTACTTGGGATTCACTTAAGTATTGTAAAAAAGATTACTGAAGGAAATGTACAGCTGAATACCTAGCTATTAATTTAGCTAACAATTATTTTCTATTTCGAACACTGCCTTTCGCATTTGCTGTGAAAACTTGTCGGTGAAAACCTCTTTCACGGGTCAACTATGATGCTGAATCTATAGAAAAAATAACGCAGCTAGTAAAATACCTCTATATTATCATCTTTATTAGAACGTGCCCAATTTATATCTTCAGGAATTAATTCTAGTTTTACCAGTTCTTTCATATCTTGAATCGGTTAAAAAATTGGTTTGAAAACGCTAGTGACAATAGTTATGCCTTTACCATGAGTCAGAAAGCGTGTGTGAGGAATTACTATTTGTCACTACTTATTATTAGTATATTATTAAATATTATATTATGATTTATTATGAAAAAAATTTAACCTTTAATATTCCACTCTGTCTGATTTTCTTTTTCCGTAGAACGAGTACATATCGCTTATCCCCTCATACCGTATTTTCTCTGTTAGGTTGTCAAATACTTTCAATATATTAGCCGGAATATATTTCCCTTTATCAATTTTTTATTTAGCCTGCCTCGGATGCGGCGGGGTAAAGTCCTCGTTGCCAAACAGGAGGTCGCGGGTTCGAGTCCCGCCTAGATAAGGTACCCATATGCAGAGCATGGTTATTTGTGTAGGTTAAATTGTTAACATGTTAATAATACCGATGTAATAGGTCGTATATAGGCTTTTTCGGTGGTATGAAAATTAATATGAAAGTGGGAGAAGAAAAGGGCCTTCTAAATGCCCTGAGAATAAAACGGGACGACTTTATCAATCACGCCATGAAGCATAATTCCCTGATGAAGACAATGGTTGAAGGGAATAGTAGGCAAAAGAAGTATCAGAATGTCTCACATAGGACAATATTTTATTAAGCATTTATCAGAGAGGAAATGCGTAAATATGAAAAGGTTAGCAGATAGGAGAGCGGATTGGAGAGCTGAGCTGCGTCAAAAAAATCTTCGGATTGGACACTCATGATAATGATTATGATGACTACTTAACTAGGTACCTTTGTTATAAATTTCGTAATATCAATGCATTTTAGACTTTTTCAGCTCAAGAGGAATAAATTTCGAGTCTCAGGAAAAATCCTGATTTTGCACGTTCCGTACGTATCATATCCGATATTTTTTTATTTTAACTGACAGTGTTTTGCGGAAGTAAGTACCTATTAATTAATTCTCTGTATAATGTGACTGAAATATTGAAAACTAACAGCAACTGTTCTCAGGTTAAATGTTTAAGCGTTAGGTAGTACTTCCGTCTATTCTGTGTGTGGGAAAAAAATACTGTCCTTAAGTGCACTCCGCCGCCGACCGCTCTGTGAATGTTAAAGGAGACCTTCTTCCACGGATGCAAATAGTTTTCGCGGTGCGGGAGATGGTTGGCTATGATAGTGGGGAAAGGGACACGTTTTCTGCGAAAGGGAAGGAAGGCATTAAGTCTCTCCATTTCCCGCGCTCCAAGGCCGCGCCATGAGTTCTGCATTGTCACGTGGCTCTACGGCGACGACGGGACTCGCCCGATTGTTAGAAGTTGACACGTGCTCCATTCTATGCCGCCATTACTTTCCCTGTATTCGTCGGCTTCTCATGCCGCCCGTGAAACCGCCACTCTTTTACCTCAAGGGACTAATGTGTGATAACGCTACTGCCGCCTCTACATTATTTAATTATCAACGATAAAAATGCATTTTCACTCAAGTGTTTTTTTTTTGCTATGAACATTAATCTATGAAGCAAAGGTCGGTAACATGTTTGTGTTTACGAGATCGTTGCAATCGCATATAAATTATTGCTTTATCTACGAAAAAAGCATAGGGTAGAATGCCCTATTGTTGGCACTCCCCAGTTGTTGGCACTCTGTAATTAACTGTGTGATATTAAGAGATAGGGATGCATTGGATTTTTGATGCTTCTGTATTTAGAATCAAAGAAGTTTACTAAATATGTATTAGCGGTTCCGTCCACCTTACGCCATTTGAGAAGTGACTGCGGACCATATAACCAAGTGCTGCATTTTCTTTGGAGAAATTGGAGGTTTTCTTAGCGGAAAATTAAGAATGTTACTTCATTTGGATGCGTTTTTTATCAATATTAACCCATTAAATAGTATGAAACTTAGATATTTGTAATGATAGCAATACCTCAATGAGGGTGTTTTTTATTTAGAGCCTGTTATCGTAATTAAAATTGATTTTTATGGGGTGCCAATCACTGGTATGTAAATATTGTTAGTTTCCAGTGATTGGCACTGGGTGCCAAGTATTGGAAATTTCAGCAACTACATTTATATATTTATTTTGTTCGCCAAATGCATTGTACTGCTAGTATAAATGTGCATTTTATATTTTGACTCATAGAAATGAGCGTAACCAGTACTTGGCATGGGTGCCAATAACTAGAAAAATGGGTGCCAATAATTGGATATAGTCAAATTAATAACTTCAAAGAATTCCAAGCAAAGCAATTGATGATCGATGATGCCAAGAATTCGAGAAAAATAATCGCGGAAATCCTTCTAAGGGCAATACTCCTGGAAATAAGTGGTATCATGGCTTCCTATACCCTGAAATTTCTTACCGTTCATTTGAAGGAGTAACTGATGCAAGTGCATGCGTGAGCGATATCCTATATATATCCGAGGCTGGTTTAAACCTATGGAGGACATTCTTAAATAACAAAACAAGTATGATATCCTCTCTGATCTGAATAGCGTGTTAGTTGGCGAATAAACTAATTTCATGTCATGCCCTGAAAAGAACTAAGTGCTTGCCCCTCTGGATCAAAAAATGTATATGAAGTTACCCCCACCGTCACGTGAAGGCAACACTAACCGTCATAATTACCTTTTCATCCTCAGGAAATACATCTACATCTACGTAATACCCCGCAAGCCGCCTAAAAGGCGTGTGGCAGGGGGTGTTAGGACACCAGCCGTTTACAGTTACAAAAAATACGTGTCCTCCGATGATCATCTACCTTCTACAGAGGATCCCTAATAAAATAGTCCAAAAGGTTCATAAAAAATGGGGGATAGGGCGCAGTGGCAATGGGTGGATGAGGTCAAAGTGTTTTTTAAATTTATTGGGAATGTTTTTCATCTTTATCTTTTGGAAAATAAAATCCCATTACCAGTAGTGTTGTTTGTAGATGGCCACAAAACCCATCTGCTATACCACCGCAGTTCGCTATTCAAAGAATTTCAAATTATTCTAATTGCTCTGTACCAAAATGCCACAAAAATATTGCAACCCGCTGATGTGGCTGCCTTTAGGCCAATAGAGACTAAGTGGAAGGATGCCGTACTCGAATAGACCAAAAACCCTAACGCCGATAAAAAGAGGATTTTGTTCCCATTCTTTCAGCCATATTAAACAACATTGACTTATCTAGAATAGTTAAGAATGGTTTCAGGGCATTAGGTCTATATCCATGGAATGCCAACGCAATAGATTATTCTAAGTGCCTAGGAAAGCGTTCATCCAAAGTCAGTGTGAATATCTCAGTTTGTAAGATGAATCCACTTCCATAAGATGATTTTTCTTTGATGGTTGGGGAAGAGCAAAGTGAAATTTTTTAAAGTATTCAACAAAATTTGGGAAAAGGAGAGGAATTCAGAGTTCTATATAGATTGTGGGAGCGCTATCAAATTACAATTCAAATTGATGGAGAATGAGGAAGAAGGAACGGGTGATAAAGTAATTGTACTTGTACATAACCAGCATAACACAGAAGATAGGACTACCGATAGATTTCTGTGGAGACTGAGGCGGCATTATCTGAAATTCCTGCTGAGCCACACATACACAGGTCAGACCTAACCGTGGGTCCATGCCACGATGAAGGACCATATAGTGTAACCTCAATGAATATCATTCTTTTTTGGCCCGAAACACGAAAAAAAAGGGAAAAAAGAAGTACCGAAAGGGTACCATTTGTACAAGACGTAAATTGATCCCAGAAAAATGGAAATAATGCCATGACAAGAAAAAAAGAATAAAATAAGAAACTCAAACAGAAAAGGAACTAAGAAAGGAGGAAAGGGAGGAGAAAAAACTGCAGAAGCAAGCAGCAAAAAAGACTTTTAAAGAAAAGGCAATAAAATGACCATTCAAAATAGAGCCAAAGAGAATGTTAAAGGCAGCTAAACCATTGATATTAGGAAATGAGCAGGAATAGCTACCATCCCAAAGTATTTTTAGTACATCTTTACCACAAAAACAATAGGTGATGCAAAAGGAGTAAAAGAGTCCATCCAGCTGTGCGAAGGGTCCCAGGTTACCTAAGCGAGGTCCGACAGCTTTGCGAAGGTGTCAATTCGGGGGTGTGTGCTTCTGTCTGTGGTAGTCGCGTGGAAGTAATTCCCGTAAACTGTAACAGGAGGGCATTCTGGTGAAGTGTTTTTTCCTTATTCCTCTGACGAGTGGTGTCAAATTTTACGGCCATTTGAGAACCCCCTATTGAATCCTCTATTATAGAGGCCGTAGATCTCATTTCCTCCGTTAACCAACTATCATCTATCACAACAACAAGGTCAAAAGTCTTTCGCCATTGAATCTCATCGTTCACTGGCATTGGAAGAAAAGTCGTACTCACACCTGTCAGTGTAAGGAATTTACCAATGGTATGTGTAACTCCTCTGTGGGGCAAAAGAAGGTAGGAATTGAATGCAGCAATTGCAAGAAGTTGTATCACCTAAATTGTGTCCCAAAAACGCACCAAATGCATCTTCCAGATGATACTAACTTTAATCTATTTGTTTGTTATGAATGCTATGAGTTTTCAGAGGACAGCACTTCCCAAACTGATCTATAGATATTTTGAAGAGATAAAACAAATATTAATCTAAATACATAATAAACATGTAAAGTTTTACTTTTTGAGTCCAAAAATAATTTGTTTTGAGCGTAAAATCCTTAAAACGTAAAATTTTTAAGTTACAGCATTGGATTTTCACTTAAAGATATTTTACCACCTCTCACTGTTTTAATATACTTACAGGTAAGATAATGATCGATTCATTAGCTTAAAAAGGCTATATTTCTTTAATATATTATAACTTAAAAGAAAATGTGCTAAGCAGTTCGTGAAAATCTGGTGTGCCAATAACTGGGAAACAGTGTGTCAATAACTGGAATAAGGGTGCCAATAACTGGGATTATTGGACTTTTTAAACAATTATTTTTAGTAAATAGTTGTATGTAAAATATAATTCGCTCACATGGGGAAACTAAAGCAACATGTCTCTCAGATCTAAGGCAAGTTATAAATAAACTGAAGTTGTGATACAACGGTCACAAGAGTTAATTTTCTTCGTCAAGGTCCTTAAAGTGCCAATAACTGGGTAGTTTACCCTATTCCTTCACGTTTTTTTTGTGATGAACCTCAATGTTTAAAGCAACCATGGGCAACCTGTATGTGTGCGCTGGTGGCATGTCTTGGTTAGACTCGAACAGTGACGCAGCGAGGGGGGTTTTGGGTGATAAACCCCCCCAAAGCTCAGAGAAATTTTTAAGTTTAATCAATTTTACTTAATTGGATTCATATTACTAATATAATATTGTAAGTATAGATAAATTATCCCCCATAAAGTCGTAAAACTCGCCATTTTCAACCATTTATCTTAAAATTCCGCAATTTATTAGTCTCGTACCTGCCGCTAATCATGGTGGGTATACCATACCACCACACACCCCGGTAATAGTTGCACCTAAACCCCCATCCCTCAACCTTAATTCCTAGCTACGCCCCAGGACTCGAATGCCAGTTATCCTTTTCATTATGTATCAAAATTCATTCCTTCGATCGAGATCCGTTCCTGTTGCTACTCGACTCACTAACTATCCGCTCCATTTCACGCCACCATTGCTTCCTTTTCATTCGTCGGCTTCTCTTCCCGCCCTTGAGACCACTAGTCTCGTCCCTCAAGGGACTTCTGTGCGAGGAATTGGCTGCCGCCTCTACCTTATTTCTTTATATGCGAAGAAAAATAATTTCCATTCACGGTTTTTTTTGCTACGAACCTTAATCTATGGCGTCGGCAACCTGCATGTGGTTGCATGTCTTTGTTGGACTCTAATGCCAGTTACTCTTTCCATTAGATATTTAAATTCCTTGAATCGGAATCCGTCACAATTACTGCTTGAAAAATAGTGGTATTTATACTAAACAATTCTCTAATTCGGCTTGATTTTTTTTACCATGATGAGTCATTATCCTTGGGCGTAAATATAAAATTAGTAACATCATGTAATACCTGTCAATGATCGTATAATTTTTATGGAGCTTACTGGAGGCATTTGTTGAGCACGATGGCAATGTATAGCGATAAAATAATTTTTAGAAAAATAAACGGAAAAATTGGGGCAACTAACAAAATAATTTTAAAGAATATACAGTTATCTAGTATATTGTAGTGGATGGAGAAGTTGGAAATTAGTATTGGAAAATCAATGAAAATAATTTATTTTTGTATTAATTTGTCTTTAATGAGACGCGGTTTTATATTCATTTCTGTTTACGCCTATGCACACCGCGAAATTTCAGTACACTATGCTGCATGAAATTGGAGAAAATTGAGGCTGCATGTTGCATAATCAATATTTCATAATCTTGTGAATTACATAATGTACGCAGAGGAAACTCGAGGATGAATGATGCATTTAATTAGAAAATGCTGCATATCGGCCGGCACTTTGAATACCATCTATCAAGAAAACTTTAGTATATACTTCGATAAAAGAATGCTGAGCAGCGGTACGTGGCCTCATAATGTATCCTGCGTATTCAGCTTGTTGCATGGAAAGAAATAATTATGTTTTGTCCTTCGTGAGCCCTTCTTGAGCAATCTTCTTCCGGAAATTCTTTAGCATACATCTTTTATTTTTTTATTTTGCTAGTGAAGTCACGTTTGTGGTTGCATAACAGTATACTAAATACCTTTGTGACTAAAAGATCTCTGCAGTTTTCTCGAGGAGTCAAACTTTCGTTTCAAGATTATTTGATGCTAATTAAGCTGTCTTTCAAACCCTGGTAAAACTCCGTTTACTTATCCACTAATAAGTTCCAGATATAACCACCCTGTATTCTATGTATCAGTGAAGCAATCTATACCGTCCTCTTTAATTTTTTAAGGGAATATTTGACCTGAATCAGAAGTGCGAGGGCAATCCGTGGCAGAGCACAGCGCTTTCCACGTTTCAAATGAGGATTTCATCGGAGCCCGTTTGAAAATATTCCATTCAACGATCGAGCCAAAGTCGTTTTTGACAGAGTAGGTTTCGGCAATGAGACTGCTGAGTTCGAACGTCACCCTCTCGTTTGTTTTTCATTACTCATGGCCATAATAATTTCCGGTATGAGGCTGTGTATGACTTCTTTCTGATTTAAGTAGCATATTTCAAAAGGATGGGACGATTCATGGACCTTGACAGTAAATCGGATAGATCAGAGATTTTCTTCAAAATAACTTATTTAGTACTTTTGCGGAATGAGAATGACTGTGACCTGTGTCGAAAGCATTGAAAAACTAAAGGGGAGCTGTTAAACCCTGCACTGGCTCCCAGGAACCCTCCATCGCGGCAACCAATTACGTGGTACCTAAAGAAAGGGTATGTGAGGCGGTTCGAAACTTCACTTTGCCAATCATCTTGAATATGCCTTTCAAACCGCACCTTTAATATGCAGCGAGCGCATGGGGTCCGGTGCAGAAAAACTTAATCCTCGAACTGAACAAAATACAAAGGAAGGCTGCGCGGCTCGTCAAAAACCGCTACGGGCGTACAGACAGCGTTACCCAGATGTTGAGCGAATTGGTCTGGGAGCCGCTGGAGACTCGGAGGCTGCGATCTAGGCTTAGATTGCTTGAGCAATTGAGAATGGATATCTTTAAGAGCGACACGGAGAACTTAATATTATAGCCGCACTATATTTCCAGGTCCGACAGAAGCGATAAATTAAGAGAGATGTTTTGCCAAAGGGATAAATATGGAATTCGTTTTCCCCCTAACCATGAAGGATTTCAATAAATGCCAGTCGTAATTTCCTTAGGGCATTTTCTTTTTATTTGTGAACGGCCAGTGTCCTAACACGCCCTGCCACTCGCCTTTTTTGCGGCTTGCGTGGTATTATGTAGATGTAGTAGTATTATGTAGATTACGATGAGGAAGTCGCGCATAGAAATGTCGGAAATGGAAAACCTGAGCCAGTGGATAATTTGAGAAGAATTCCTGCAGGTACCTAGTTCTTTGGGAAAGCTTGCGGTCATGTTTCAGAAAGACCATTCGTTATTGACCTTTACAACTCTGAAAATCTCTCTGGTTGCAAAGCGAGAGATCACATGTCTTTTATCTCATAGCATTTACCAACGTATATGTTTCCTGGTGAAAATTTGTTAGCCCATTATGAGGAATAAACGTTTTTGTCGCCATACGCCGATTTTTACAAATAAGTGTCATGTAGGTAAATGTAATTTTCAACTTTCACTTACCATCATAGATATGCTCATCTCCGTTATTCCTTATGTTTTGTGTTTTAATCGTTCTAGACACTTTTTGAGGGAGGAAGTCCTTTTAGAATTAATTTCATTAATATTTGGATGTTTTTGAATTTTACGTATGCATTCTCCTTTTTTCCCACAAAATGATCGAGTTCTTTCCGTTTTTTGGGGAGGAAAGTTTAACTTGTTAGGGTTTCATTCCGGCTGGGAATCCGGATGTAAACGGGGTAGTCACGATGAAGTAACTGCTTGATACTAGAAATGTGAGGAAGGCACCAAAATGAATCTCACATTTTCAAGTTTTCGCTTTTCTTGTCTCCTTTTATTTCCGCGGGAGAATAAATAAAATCGTTGTGGAGCTAAAGCGCCACCATTTTAACCTAGCGCGGGAAGCGATTAAACCTCTCGTTGCTGAGTCCCCTAGGGAGTCCGGCCTGGCAAGCAGCATGAGTCGTAAACACCTTGGAACAATTCCCGTTGGGGACTCAGCAAGCGACGTCGTTGCATCTAGTGATGTGGAATTAAAGGAAAGCCGTCGACGATTGCGCTTTAGGGCGTTCACGCAGGAGGAACTTCATTGCGCAATTAAAAGAAGGCCCACCATAAAAACTAGTAAACTCATTCCAGCTCTCAAACATCTGCCTTCACTCAGAATATGTACTTAGTACTAATATTAAAAGCAAAACTTTGGTACCATTTTAAAGAATGAGGCGGATGGATTGAAGAAGAGACGGTGAAAAGAAGAAGCAGAAGATTACGGGAGATGTATATTATTTTAGGAGGAATTTTTTGCTGGAAGAGAGCACAGATGTAAGTAAATCCTGGAGACAATTCACTGGATGTAAAGTCTCTAATATTTTTGCTTGTTTGTAGATTATGCGTAAAAATTTACGTATATATTTTTATAAATATTTAAAATTGAATCCGTGCCATAGTTTATCAGTATCGTTCACAATTTGTTTCAGAGTTATTTGTATTAAAATCGCTTTTTTAAAGAGAGATTTATAATGGCAAATAACTAGGAAAAACTAAGGAAAGGAACGTAATAATTACTCAACTTTGCTTAACCCATGTCCTTAAATGCTCTCTTAGTGTTCTCAGAGGCCCTCATGGACAAGAGTGTGTCATCCGATGGGGAAATGAAGTTGATTATTTTCGCATTCATTTTATGTGCATATTTTTCAAGAAAATTTTGGAAAGGGCAAAACATGAATACAATGAGTAAATAATAATACGTTATTTGACAACTTATCTTGGTTTTATCCTACACACCGGGTGGATTAACTATATTATGAGACGCAGGGGCCACATTGGGAGTATAATAGAGAGTATTATCAAATGAAAGCCTCTTTTTATTCGAGGCAACTCAATAAAAATGAAAAATAAAATACACATGTGGAATGAAAAGAAATGCCACGAGATAGTGAAAATTAGAGGGCTTCAGCAAGCCTTTCTTAACGTTGTATTGCTCTTAATAACACACGCAACTGGCGTGATGTTGGTGAAGGCCAATCTGCTTCTTTGTACTGCTTATTGTCCAATATAATCTCGTATTCGCGATAAAATTTTTCTACGAGTGCATAAAGCAGCTCACACAATTACTTGGAAGCATTGAGTAAAAACTCGCCACCCAGCCTTCCTTTCGGGCCACAAATCATCTGCGGGTGTCGCCGTTCCTTTGTTTCCGCCGCGTATCGCGTGGGGGCGCTGTTATGGGAGAGCAATGCGGGCCCATATATCACTCCCCTGGCTCCGCGGGTGGGCCGCTCTCCTGCGTACCATATCCGCGCTTTCCTCGCCCGGATGGGAACCGCAAAATATCGCCATTAAGCCCGGCAAGGACTTTCCATTAACATTCAGTTATCAATATGAAATGACTTGGTCCGCAACCCGCTCAGATTACTGCGATATGTGCCTATATCCTCGATGCCGCGTGCGGATTTTACGATTTGCACGTGTGTGGTGGATCCGGAGTTTGGTGCGATTGCGAGCTTAATCATTGGTCCAATGAGTCGAGATTTGTTGCGTAAGGTAGCGCTAAATTTGTTACACTTTGATGCCAATTACTGGCGGGGTAATTCGTATTTATCATCATAAGCAAATGTAATTACTTGCTGCGCTCAACATGAATGTACTACTGCCGGGAGAAAAGTAATTCCTCGGTATTAGATCAGGCCTTGCAATTTGTATCTGCGATTTCGAGTTTTAGGGAGCAGTAGAAGCTGAAGGAATTTCAATAATCATTTTAGAGTACTATTAGTATTCATTTTAGTATTAATTATAATTAATATTAATAAATTATTCTTTTTGGTATAACATGCCACACGGCGTGAAACTTAAGCTGCGGAAACAAAGCGTATTTTTTTCATACTAAATTTCAAATTATTTAGCATTGTTATGCATCTTGAGGGCAAATGGCAAGAAAGATGATGTTTCATATTTTAAAATGGTTAGTATGATATAATTACAGTTACTATTAATGAATTATACTTTATGATAGAATAAGTTACACGGCGTGAGGTTAGATCTGCGGAAACAAAGTGTATATTTATATTAAATTTGATATTATTTACCGTTGTTAAACATCTTTAGAGCAAATTGCAGATTGGATGTCGTTTATAACAACTGGTACTCTGTATAATGGGTCTTTCATAAGGGCTAGCATGAATTGAGATAAATTATCCATATAGAGTAGAATTATCCATAAATATTTTAAATTGAAGTTTCACGAGTCATTATTTTTGGTTCTTGTAGGGTAAAAATGAGTTGAATGAGTGAGAAGGCAAGGGTTACAAGTGACTTTTTTCTCGACAGAGTTAGGTAAATTTATTTGTTAGAAGAAATAGTCAAAAACATGGTTGCTTAGGGATCCCAGTGAGTCACTTTTCTGTGCTGACATCGAGTGGAAAATCAAATGCACTACGAAATATTAAGTTGTTATCGTTTGTTTTCGATAGCTAATTTCTAACTCTGGATAAAGAAAAGAATCACTTTTACCCCTTGGCTTCTCACCCACTCAATTGTGCTCTCAAATCTTCCGCTGACAGTCTAAGATTTTATTTCCCAACATCAGTCTTTGAGCAACTATTTGCTATTGAAGGATAATTGTATTTTTGAGATTAACCTGTCTATTAATGCGAGGCACTTAAAAAAGGAAAATACAATTGTTTCTAACAAGATTGAATGCTACCCGCTTTCAACTACCTACAGCAGAGGTCAAATGCTGTAAAGGTTAAATCACGTTAACGGTTTTTCAATGAATTAAAATAGCATTTAGGAAGAAATTTATGGGCATCATTTTGTAGCTGATGCTCACCCATTATCCGGCCGGCCGGTGGTGCCGGGGTAAAGTCCCCGACTGCCAACCTAGAGGTTGCGGGTAACTCTCCCAACGATATCTTTAGCTTACTTTCCAAATTTCAAAATCCACCGTCATAATTGTTCGCTTTTCGATAACTTCCGGTTATTTCAATAGTGGGTTAATGTCAAATTACTGGAGTTATAAATATGGATGAGCAGCAAGACGTCCGATATTGAATCGATGGCAATGGTTGTCGTTTGTCGGCGGTTTATTCGTCATCAATTATCTTTTCTGTATCGACCTGTTGATAGCCAATAGATGGTCGTCTCGAAGGTCGGTTCACTTTCTAATACTTTTTTTTAATACGTGTTCGAGTTAGTAAATTATCGTATGTGAATAGAAATTTTAGTTCAAAAGAAGCACTCAAAATCAATCGTTGACGAAAAAAAATCATTTTTTTACATTGTGGCAATGAATTAAATACCCAATAATGGTTTTAAACAACTGCTTGGTGATAACAGGCATTAAATTATAAACGCACTCATTTTGGGGAAATGATAATAACAGAATGACATTATCGATGCGTGTGATTATGTGCTTGACGCAGAATCGATTTTTAATGACATTATCGATGGCTAAGTGCTTCACGCAGAATTGATTTTTAAACATTTATCTCTCTGATCACTCTGCGTACTCTTTATTTAAGACCAGCATATTTTCTCCCTGGTGTGCTATGCTTCATTCTCAAGGGTTTACATCTGTCCGCAACAATATCACGACATTCTCCGAGCCGATTTCATCATCGATTCTCCTTTTCCCCGCTCTCTTTCTTCTGCCTCGTTCTTTCTTTTCCAGCCATTTTGGCCGAATAGTGCTCGCGAGTGGTTGGCATCGCATTTGGAGGAGGACGAAGGTGGGGTGGCTGGGTGTAAACTTCGGAAAGAATGAAAGGAGAGAATTGGTTGGTGATGCGGCCGAACTCGACGAGGAAGTGATGCGAGGTAGGGTGGGATGGCGCGGAGGAGAGGTTATGGAGAAGATTCAATTAGCTAATGGCTTCGGGAGACGAGAGTGGCGGACCAGTTTTGCGTACACGTGGACTTGGGCTTGGTGGAGGGATGAAGTTTTTGGAGAAGAGAGAGGGGTGGGGAGCTTGCATAGCTAGCTAGACAGGCACCCACCGGTTGCATTACACGTTAGGTGAAAATCTCTGAGGTATCTAGCTTAATCCACGTACCCCGACAATTGAACATTTAATGGAAAATGAAGGGATCATATTTTGTTCCCTTTCTTGAAATTTATAGTGAAAAAGTAATTTTTTCGTCCAGGGTGTCATCTTAGTTTCATACTTTTAAAAATGGTAGACAGTCTACGTTAATGTATTTTTTTATGATATCTACAATATGCTGTATGGTGAGAGACTAAATTTTATTGGTCAGCATTCATGTACCAGTAAATGTATGATCATATCCTAACCTTTAGACTTATTATTGGAGTTATTAGTGCCCTATGAGGGTTTTATATGGTACAGAAGTTTGAGGTTCAATTATTATTTTAATGGTTAGAACTTCTCCAGTGAAATCTCTATTATTCTCTACATACTAGTCACATTTGAACATTTATTCGCGATATTTAATTTAACTACCCTGACCAGAGTTTTAGGTAATTTTATCCAAAAAGTTGTTTGCAGTCCTAAGCATTAGAATGCATTTTAATTTTAAATTAAAAGGATAGGGTGAGTACAACTTTAGGTACCTAATGTCTTCTTATACCATAAATATGCGTACTTTTGGTAATGTCGCCGAAAAGAATATTTTTATGAGTGACTGGTAAATGGAACAGCATATCAGGGTCAACGTTTCTCTTATATCATAGATCTAATTATATGAGCTATTTATACTCAGTACTGGATTATTCAGATAGATTTGCCTTTTCTTCGAAAACGTTTTGCTCACTACCGCCGGATCTAATCGAAGTAAGTGAAATGAATTACATGAAACCTATCAGAAGTCAATTGCTTAAAACTGAGGAGGTCGAGATTTTTCTCACATAATATAAAAATAAGAGTTGCCTCCAATACACGAAGAGTGATGCAATGATGTTCTTAAGGCCGTTTTACACGGTACACGGAATTGCGCAGGTTAGAGCTGCATTAATTTCTAAAATGGCGTGGAATTGCGCGAATGCATGAACGAAATTAGAACAGGGGCTATTTTGACTTCTCGCATCCACGCATTCTCGCATGTGTTCTAGCAATTCGCCGCTTTACACGACGCAATTTTGATTGCGCCTTCGCACGTACGTCAGATTGCACAATTCCGTGTACCGTGTAAAACGGCCTTAAAGTTTGGTATACAGGGACGCCGACTTACAAAAAATATTGGGGGCCCAAACCGGGGATCTTGCCCCGGGAAATTTTATAAGTAGTGAGTTTAAATTTTTTTAAGCATTTTAAAAGAGTGATATGATAAACATTAGAACCCTGATAACTCGAATCTCGATATCTGGACACTCCGGGGAAAATCGACAAGCCTGGCACATTCTTTCCTCACACCCATAAGAAATTTTTGAGGGGGCTAGGGCCCCCTCAAACCCCATGGAGTCGGCGACACTGTTGGCACCTCTTTTCTTTCACTGTATAGTTTCCACAGAAAAATTTAATATTTAGTTATTAAATATAAATGAATCGGCAACCCTAAAGCGAGATGGAAGTCTCAAAGAGTGTTTAATTAAATCGAAACTTGAAGCTTGTACGTGGTGGAAGGGCTCCATATTTTCAATAACAGGCTATTTTACATCAAAAATATATTCATAATTTTATTTCTATTTTATGACCGGTTTCGGCTGTTACACCAATATCAATTGCAGAATAGATTTAACAGCCGAAACCGGTCATAAAATAGAATTTTTTATAAATATTTTGTGGAAGTAACAAAGTGTCTGTTAATGGTAATATAGTGTGTCTAATTTCTAATTCTTGTTGGTGCATACTTCCAGTCCTATTTATATTATAAGGAATAAAATTATTATTATCACCAGTTGAATTTTCCCAGCGCATAAAATTAAATTTTCTTTGATAAGGAATGGCTAGCGGTGAGGAAAGGATATGGATTGCTGAGATTAAATACTCATTGATGCTGAATGGTGAAATATTGAGCGAAAAGTTATTTGTAGGGAAACTCGGCTAGGTCATTGCCCTTTAGACGGAGCCGTCCTGGGGTACCGTGGTTTAACGTCCTATAAGTACTGCGGAGTAGTGCGCCTTTGAAGTACTCCTCCAATGAGATCTGGTTTGAGGTGGGAGTTTTCTCTGATTTGCTACTGCCGCTTCGAAATGCAAGTCGGAATCTCATCCACCTCTCCCATGCAATTCGCTGAATGCCTCTTGATTCAGCCGCAGACGCGATTCACGGGCCGTGGTACTTTACTAGCCGATGAAAGGGAGGAGGTTATACCACCCGTTGACTGCTTGACGTGAACGTTGAGAATCAGTTGGCATTTGCAATGATGTCGTAATGCGAGCACAAGTGGATGCGGTTAAGAATATTCATGTGATTTTTGCTGGCATTTCATTACAACTCGAAGCTACGTCGTCCACAGAAAGAAACAGGCGTCTTCATCCTCGAAAAACTTTTTCCAGAAATAGGAAAATATGGGCGGATTAAATAGGGTATGCTGTTGTATATTACCTGGCTTCGTTGGCGGCGATAGGATTAATTCCTCGTCGGCCAAATCGAGGGTCGTGTGTTTTCGTCCCGCCTCGGTTTCCAGGGTATGGGCGTTTCTCCTATACTATGAAATTCTTTTTCCTCGCATCATGATTGATAATTGGGGAATATTTAGTATCAGAGATGTTATGATCATCATCATCGTTTTTTTTCTTATATTTTCTTCAGTTTTCACTGAGTTGTTTTACGTAAAAAGCACGCTACACGAAGGTAACTCGCTACTGATCCATTGCGTTGAGAAATTTTCTCGTGATATGGCAAGTTGAAATTATTACAGCCTTTTGCAATTTTTATATGTATTTGGATGAAGGTTAAGTGTTTTAAAGCTTTTTTGTGTACGTTTTTGGGATGATTCCGGTAGCAGAGGTGACAAATGGAGCTATAAAAACCTGTTCCATATTCCATATTCTTTTTATTTTTATTGCCAGTTCTTGGTACTTATTTATTTTTCCAGCTATTGTCTTTTCGATGTTATACGACAGTGGTACAGCAATATCAGCTATGTAACAAGTTATATCGATACCTCCACTGCATAAACGCTCAAAAATCGCCCACCGAATCAAATCCGCTCTCTAGTACTGCTACGGCTGCTAAGTGAGCGGATTTGATGCAGTGGACGATTGTTGAGCGTTTGTGGAGTGAAGGTATCGATATTATTATTACTATTATTATTATTATTGCTAACTTTATTGAGATTTGAAGAGGATATCAATGTCCCTTACCAAATTAAATCGCAAAAAAATAATCCTTGAAAGTTATAGCGTTAGAATCTAATCAATCCGTTCTATTTCCGGTGCAAAATGCCATAGTGGGTTCTGGGGCATTTACAAATTAAGTGGATCATTCTACCTTTGGCTGAATTAGAATATTTTCTCTCCTATACGAGAATAAAAGATTTAGTGCCCAAGGGCGTTATAATATAATATTTCGGTTTTTCCATTCTTAATTGTGTTTAGTCCCATTCCTCTCTCTGAAATATATTATCAATATGTAGGCGCATACAGTAGGGTAGTACGACAAAAATGTACTTCCCATTTGCTACGGCGCGGAAAAATTGCTATTGAGGAATACTTGAAAGGCTGATCTCCTGGATTCGTTGAAATCTTTGAAGCTTTTCTCTATTAGTTATTGCTATGCGGTGGTGAAAAAACAATACAGCTCTAAACGGTTATAAGAAAAAAAACAATGACCATCCATCTAATATTGACTTGGAAAAATTATTTCTATCTTTAGAGTACCGTCGTATTTTCTTGCATCTTATTTTTTGATAACGCATCCTTTAATAAATTTCTAATTTATAATATTTATAAAGGATCAATATACTTAAAAGATGTCCTTATAATAATTTGCCTTTTTTAATTATCGGGAGTTGGTAACAAAAAGGGATTGGGTGATGTGTTACTTTTTTCTCTAATAGTAATCGAGTAAATCATTATTGACAGGATTTTTTTATTGGATGATAAGGATTTCTTATTATACACGTAATGTATGATTAGTCAATTAACTGCTTGTCCGCTAAGTCTGAAATGACGAGTCGAGCTCGTCATGTACTTCCGAATCGCTTAATGAAAAGTGTAGCCCGTTATCAGGTTTTCATAATTTTAGCGCTGTTTCGGGAAACAATATAAACATTTTGAAAGTTTGACAATTATAAAATATCCATAACGTGCATAAAACTCGTATTTAATGAAATATGATGCATTGGTAGGAATAAAATGAATTAATACTAGTAGCGATAGCTGTGGTTTCAATTTTCTTATGGGAAGAACGTGAACAATATAAAATAATATTTATTTTTATTTCACTGTTATTCGTTCATTACAAAGTAGGTACAAAATGTCATGTCATTTCCTTAATTTCCATTCAAAAAAACCACAGGAAACAAAGATTGAGAACAGGAGCAATATATTTAGAAAATAATTGTAAAAAAATAAAAATTAAAGTGGAAGGGGTTAAATATTGCCAATATTTGACCTATTATCTTTGGACATTATTTTTATTCGAGAGGTATATATTGCACGCACATAATAATTGTTTTTATAACTCTTACTTCAAAACGCCGCTGAATTCGAGGGCGTGAGTGTGTTCACTTTCAGAGTGCTCTACAGTCGAACTGTTAACGTTCAGTGTGAAACACGACGATGCACATGGATATGGGTCTTCTCCAGCGCCTTGGATTTTCTCTCGCCTGCCCTCCATTCCCGGCATTCCCCTCGGAGAGTGTGGAGGTCTGAATCACAGCCCTAAATCCCTGGACGCACATTCGGTGCCCGCTTTAAGAGTGCGGAAGCCAGACCGTGCACTAAACCCGCCGTGCGGTCCTGCTTTCTGGGTTAAGCGTAATGGGACGTGGAGACACCCTCCATCTTTGTGGTTGCCCTATCTACCCGAGGGCCTTTAGGGTCGCGGTATCTCGTCCGGATCGGAAGAGGACGACAACGCGGACATGAGAATAAAATTCTTTCTCTCTCTCTCTCCCATCGTGATTTTCGACTGGATGGCTTTGTTTTCCCTCATTTTTTATAGGTTTGAATCCGTTAGTTTTATTGTTATCATTATATTTGATATTATTATAATAATAAGATTGTGCTACTTTCTCTTTTTCTCTAATTATATGTGTCGGAGAGGAATAAATCAACAAAAATATTACGAAATATTTAGTTTACCACGATATCAGGGATTCCGAACATTCCGAATATCCACATATTTATTACATACTAAAAATCGAGCAAAAAGCATTTTAAATATTTGCAGTCAGTTTTTAAGAAACCAAATGGTAAATCAGTTTTAGAGTTCAATTTGCTGCTCTAAGAACCATAAAATTTAGCAAGAATAATTGTTTTGTGAGTTAATTTTCATAGTTTTAACGTAGGAAATTGCTCTTTGAAGGGGTAAGACGTTTGAATAAGTTTTGGAACTTTCAAATAACCCAGGGGAATATTTCATTTGCGCAAATAAATTTAACGAATGCCAAATAAGATTCAATGATCATCATCGCAACATGGACTTGTATTATTTGCTTGTACGTACGATTTTGTCCTGTTTACCATTCGTTTCGTGAAAAGTAATCATGAAATTGCCTTAATGTAACTATTAAAACATAAAAAAACAAACGAGATGAAAGTTTAGCGTGCGGATTGAGGAAAATAAAATTTCTCTATTGTTTGAATGGAATACATAGCGTTGAGCTTATTCAGACGTGGGGTAGGATGGCGATTTCAAATATACGGAGAAAGATAAATTAAAAAATAAATAGCATAAAGCCTATCCGTTAGATGAAGAGATTTCTTTGGGGTTCCCTGGGAAGATGCGGGAAAAAAACAAATGAAAGCATGTTTTATTTTTTGCTTTAAAATTCAATAAACAGTGAACATATTACCTACTAACTGTATGCAAGTGTCTTAAATCCAGATTTTTACCAGCTAATGAGGCAATATAAAATCAGAAACTTAATCGCCCGCTTAACCCAATATCCCTAAGGGATAAATGACTCAATAAAATATACGAAAAGGATTAAATTGGGATTGCTCCTCTAAAACTTCAGCTTTTTCTTTTTGGGGAGATGAAAATGAATATTCTGTTCCTCCGTTCTCTCACTCAGAGGTGCTTTCTTTACTTTTAATTTGAGCATAAATACGACCCTGAGTTTACCTCATTCGACCTTTTCCCGGCTTATTAACCGTATGAATTGCTGCTCCTCCTTCCTGCTCGTGGCGAATTAATTGAAATCCTTTAGCCTCCCGCCGAAAACGTTATTAACGTCCAGGAATGAGAAGGCTCTACGGGAGAAGCAGCTAAGAGGGAAAGCCAATGACTTCTGCTTCCATTTGCCGTTTCTGGGCGCTCTCTTCTTCCTTAACCCAGTGGCGTAGCCAAGATTTTGAAATGGGGGAGGGGTTTACTTTTAGGGGGATATTTCGGAGCCCTTCCGGGGTTTATGGAAAACACCCCTGGGAAAATGGCGGTCCTCCCCCAGAAAATTTTGGGATTTTTCATGTTGAAAACGTGAATTTTAGGACTCAAAATTGAAAAATGAAAAAGAAGAGACTTCTGCTATGTGCTTTGAAAGTGCTTTCACATGAAATACTTATTCACACATTTACACGATTATGATGTCAACGTTAGACGTTATCATCAGGTCACCGTTTTCAGAATGATCCGTTGCCACAGAGCTATGGTGGTTGGTAACGAGGTCGGAATCTATTTTTGCTCAATTTCCGCGAGAGATATTGATGAGAAGGATATTTTATTCAGGGCAATCATATTCTAGGATGAACGAAAGTTAAAAATAATCACTACAATGACATTTCCTGTTTACTTTCATGGTACTTGCCTGTAATTTACGAAAAGTTGGCGTCCACATTGAATGCCCGTTTCTCACCCGTCTCTTTCCATCATAGGGCTCATTTGACCGGCTTCGAAAATAAACTAATAAGTGGGCTACGTCATTGCAAGCTTCAAAAACATATTTTAGACATCAAATTTTTCTCGAGTGATCGGTGATCGTGGTTCAACGTAAGCAGGGCAGGGTTCATCTTTATCATTTGTTTGTAACAACGAAGCGCGTAGTGTCAAAAGAAAACTCAGTGGAAATATTGCAATGTCCAATTTTACTAATATTCAGAACTTCCACCACATCGTGACTAACCTCATACAATACATCCGAAATAAAATAAATTATGAGTTCTTAAAACTACCAAATCTTAAAATAGTTTAGTAATATTATTTATATTATTATTTTCAAAAGGAGTTTTCTCATTAGCCGTAGCAATACATTTTTCTTCTCATTTAGCATACAAGTTTCTTTGTGTGTGAGTGGTTTAGCAGCGCCTTCAAGGCTTATATGAATACTCTGCCCTTTTTTGGGGCTTCCGGCCTTATCTGAGGACAAAATGCTTTCAGTCATTAAATGCTTTGACATGATTCCTCTTTTCCTCATGTTGTCTCAGATATGTCACGAATGTGTTTACAAGTGAAAGAAAGATTTATCCTTTGACTGTGCAGTGCACACAGTGACCTCTAAATGTTAAACAATTGAGCTGAAATTTTTAGGATATCCATTCTGCACCCCATAGCATATTTTAAGAGGTAGAAATCAAAAATCCGATAAAAAATAAAAAATAAGCAACACCCTACTGTGCACTGTTTCCTACTGTATTTCCGGTAATTTTAAAGCCAAAGAATTTCTTGAAACCGGTTGAACCATGAGTTCGTACGCACATTAAATTTATGGGATTTATACAATGTTGAAGTACTTGAGCTCTTAATATATTGAACTGGTAAAAAGTTATGCATGTTACAGTTGTCGTGTCTCTGAAAACCTTTTGCTTATCTGCAGCGAAATTTCATATCTTTTTCCATCCCAGTGTTATCCTTCCGCTGGGAAGACGTCGTTTCTTTCCGGAGAGTATACAACCTTGAGGGAGTTTGGTGCAGAGCAGCTTGAATTATACACAATATGAAGTCGGGGATTGTTATGACCCTCTAGCTTTTCAGATTTTATGATGTAAAAGCAAGTGTAACCGACTCAACGATATAGCTACACCATTCGGGTGAAAACGCAATTGGTATTCTTCCTCTTTCTCATGGCACGTATCGATGAAATCATTAACATTCTGTGCATATCACTTTTATTTTGCTGCCGCGTTAAGACAGTTTTTGATATAGTTTTTGTTCTACTCCATTCATATTGTGTCGTTAAATAAATCACGTTCATCATTTTTCACTGTGATTGCGTTTTATTTAGAATTTCTACAATTTTCCCAGAACGTATTTTTACTGTTATTTGATTTTAGATCAGAGAGGAGAATGAATGAAGGGAAGTAAAAAAATAATCTTTCCTCCCATATTTTCAAATCAATTGCCAAGTAATAACGAATAGCGCTCATAAATTCATGGAACATCGGAATAATAATAGGTATTGAGTAAAATTTTAATCATACTTATATAATGAACTCTTCAAGTTTAACGAAACTTTTCTACCCCAAAACCGCTGCTTCTATGGAAGATCTAACGACATAGAGTACGTATTTAAGCCAACAGGTAGTAATGTTAACGATTTTTGTCCGGTTTATGGACTCCACCTCTTTTAAACGATCTCTACCATCGTTATATTGCTTTCTTACCTTCTGTGACTTTTATGATAATGTAAATTTTTATCGACAGACAGTTAAGTGATGATTTTTGGATTTTAATATGACATATAAATATCGGACAAAAGAGATATATGTAACGAAGTAGTCTATTAAAGCTAGCAACCGTAACTATTCGTGTAATATTGTAATAGGATCAACTCAAAAAAGTGCTGATTTCAACACTATGCTTAAATCGTCAGCACACATTTGCATACATTGATAACTTACATTCAATAAATTACATTTATATTCTAATGTTACGGTAACGTATGGCACCTCTACAAAATATAGAATACTTCTCACGAATCTAAAGCTTTACGGCCATATTTTTCCATGTGGTAGAGGGGAATGCTCAAACCTGCCACAAGAATATTTTTAAGAAGAACATGGAAACAATATATGTTATGTGAGTCCGCCAGAGAGGTCGTTATCAGTTTTTAAACTTTGTAACATTGTACTGGAAATAAAAATGCACCCCATGTTACCTAACATTTCAATATTTTATTTTTTTTAAGGATATCAGTACGAATACGTATTAAGTTTTAGGAACTTGAGAGTGTTTACTTATAATTTTTCCATAAAGGAGTACTGTGAAACATATGCTCTTGACCTAAAAATACGACGTATCGACGCGAAGAAAGATTCCAGGAGATGCTGAGGTTTTGAATGGATTGCAAGCAATTTATATCTCTCTCGCGAGGCGTAAGGAATTAAGAGCAGCTCGGAGAAGAGAAAGATCCCATTGCTCAGGCTCTCTCGCACATTGATTACAATAGTGAATATCATTTGCCATTTTCTATATGAGCTTTCTTTAAAGAAAATAACTAGATGTCAACTCTCTCGTAACGTCAAATCTTAATGATAAGCGTTTGAAATTTCATATGACTTTTAAATCTCACATTTTTGGTAGCAGAAAAATGAATGCCATTTATAACCTTTTGTAAGCACTAGAAGGCTTTACTTTCAGTGTACTACCTATGCAATGACCTACATAAAATGTAGAGTAATGGACGTTTAGACTCAACGCCTTGTATCCGAAAATGGCTTTTAAATATTTGTTGCTGGAATCTCTCGGTATAAACTTTTTCAAACAAATAAAGAACCACTTCATGTGACGTAGAAGTACCTAATGTAAATAATTACACACTTTGTTCTAGCATATTATTTTGTAATAGACAGGTAGTAATTTTCCTTCCTCATGAAATCCAAGTTTCATGAGGAAGGAAAGTTTCATACGAGTTCAAAAATAAGAGGCATTGGGTATAATTGTCCCTTAGTCACATTGAATCGAACATGTAATTATCCAATTACCTTAAGAATTAAACTATTCGAAATGCCATCCGTATTGGAATTCATATCGTATTTTCATCTTAGTTTTGCGTCAATGCATGATGTAAATGCATGCGTCCATTCATGGTGTAAAGAAAACTATTCATGTACAGATAAAGACTATTTTTAAGCATTAGAGAACACTATAGTATCTGTTAATATCCAAAGCAATCGTGATTTTATGAAATTTTTCATTTCTATAGTCAATTCAGTTTATTTTCTTTCATAAATGAGAAAATGGAAAGGTTACGTATTTTCTCACCTGGAGTAACAAGTTTAATTTTCTGAATAACGCGGTTTTAATATTCATCAGTACCCTATCTTTATATCTAGGACTCTTCCTATTTTTCCGGTCTCCATTTTTACTTTTTACACTAAGTGCTGGATTACTGCGGATTAGGTACAGTTTCAGTATAGGTTCGTCAGGATTCTAGGATCGGGGCACGCATCTACTATCCGTATCTTGTCTACTCCTTATCCCCAGTAGCTCAGTTGTTTACTCCTTATCGGGATTCCATCAATTCCAGGAGAGCTGCGGTGGAGCTCTATACCAACATACATCCTTGCTTCCAGTGTCGCCACGTTAATGAGGGAATAGGAGTCAATCTAGTAGGCAACTAGGAAATCCATTATGGTACCTCGGAATTTTATTTGTCGCTTTTTTAGGTTCTTAAACGCCTTGTAATATCTGGATCCCAGGGTATAAATTCCAATAGATGCATTACACATCATTAAGCATGTAAAATATGTTTTAAAATTGTTTTATTTCAAGCCAATTGAATAGATCGTAGATATATTCCTATAATATCGACAGAGGTATATCTGTATAGTCTGTAAATTATGGATGTGTCATGTGGAAATTTCATTATTAAATTTCTATCTGCAACTCTCTTTTTTGCGTTTTGAATACTAAATCGAGAACTATTATCCCGGTCATAGTGTTGGGTCCAGAATGTACCTACATGCGGTATTATTAACAAAAACACATTACTTTTTTAGGTTGAACTGACGTGTAACTTTAATGATGGGGATGGCGAGTAAAATTTTTAAAAATAATTCGAGAAATGCAGTGTAACTGTTGCTGTTCCTCCTCAAAAAGTAGTTTGGTTATTCCGTGAACATCATGAATGGCTAATATAGCTGAAATCGTTGTCAAAACCCGATAGTGAAAAGTGTTTGTGTTTACTAGGAATGTGTTCCCAGGGGTATCGATGCATCAATTGTTTTTATTTCCCTATTTTCTATGAATAAACAATCCCCGTTTCAGGAGTTTTCCTCACAAATGAAATCATATTTTTTATAAAGAAATAATTGCCTATTACTCATGATTCTCACATTTTTCTGCGCGTTTTAAGGATGTGTTTCTACTCAAAAACCTCACTTGGTTCTAGATAAATTGCTCACAGCTTGAAACACGCCGTATACAAATGAGCCTGTCTTATTCCTCGCGATTTTCGTCACATCTCGCGATTTTACGTGATCGTTACGAATGACGTAGCTCGCAGGTGAAACGCCAAGCGGGAGCCGCTAACTCATTGTCGGCATAAGGCATTCGCATGCTTGACCTAGTTCACCTCCCTTGTCGGCGATGAAACAGATGTGTTTGTGCGCGCATTCGCCATGTTGTTTGATCGATGAATATTGCGCCACCTATATCCGTGGTTAATGTAGCGTGGGCGTGTCTCCCGGCGCGTTGACGCTCGCCGTGCAATAAATTGAAATTACGGACCCGAGGGGTTTGCTGCGACTTGTGATCAAGGCCGTCGTAAGTCTTTACTAACTCATAGTCACTGAGGCCCCCTCGTTGTATCGTGAATTATCTCACAGATATCCGTTCAGAGCGCGTGTTAAGGCGCGCGGTGCAAGGCGCGGAACGAAGGGAGAAAAATCCATCGATCTTCCCCATTGTTACAAAAATGAATACCGTAAGCCACAACAAAGATCCCTTGGATTCAATGTTTGTTACCCTTAGTAACATATCGTGGGAACCCGAGGGAAGAAAGAATAAATTCGTTTTCACGAGTAAAAAGTGCTCAAATGCGCTGCTAGCACCACTTTTTATTGCACGCTTTGCCTTAACTTGCTTTGTCTGTCTGTTTCATTGATGGAATCTTGTAATTGATTTTTGACCTACTTCCCACCGTCGGATCGGATTGAAATTCTTCACACTTGCTCGCTTCTGATGACAATACATTATTCAATAATAAGACATGTAGAATATTTTTCCATTGTGCTCTAATTAATGAATTAAATTTCCTCGTGGAAAAATAGATTTTGTTTCTTAATGGATGATAGATATCAAGTTTTGTTTTCCAAATTTTAACTTATTTATATTTCACAATCATTTATACGTAAAACATAAAATAAAAAATATAAATAAAATGCGCCTTTCCAAAAACAGAATAAAATGCCATTAAAGGTAAAAAAAAAAATAAGTTACCACGAAGAAGAGTGGGTGCCAATGATTCCATATATCATGCTCTTCAACAGTCATTTCTTGGAACTATTTCCCAGGAACACTTCACACTTACGGTCTATGGTATTGGCAACTCGAATCACCACCAGCGGCGCTAGCGTGAGTGACGTAATTTTACAAAATGGCCGACAAATTGGCGATAAAGTGTGTGGCTTGAATTGATAGCGACCAGCTTTATATTGGCATTTTGCTCCATCGTCTGTAATTTTTTGTTTATATTTATTTTATTTATATCCCCCCGTTGCACTGGGGGATGTTCCATCGCCCCTAAACCCCCGGCAGGATTGCTGGTTCCCCCAACGATGGCCATTAACTAGGGATGCACGGATCAAGGATTGTTTTCGGATCCGGATTCGGATCGGATCCTTGATTTTCGGAGCCGGATCTTTCGGTTCGGATATTTTCGTATCCAAATGCATTTTCAAATTCCTGTCGCTGAGATTCCCCCGATGATTGTTCAATCTCTTGGGAAGAGTCACACTATGTGCCAGTCGTATTTTGCTATTTTTACTTTCCACGGCTGAAATTCCCCTACGTAACCTCTGCGAGAGCTTTCAAACAAAACGGTTCATGAGTAGGACAAGAATCGCATGCGATGGCGCATTCGAAGATAGAATCGGGACTCTTTCCACCCTTATTCTTATTTTACCTTTATTCTTTATTACCCACCTCTTCAGTTGCACCCACTGAAGTTATTATTCAAAATTTCGGATCCAGATCCGATGTCTTCCGCGGGTATTTGGATCCGATGTATCCGATGCCACCATCCCTACTATTAACTTACAGGCGATTGCCATGGGTACTTCAACCCGACTTGAAACCCGAGAATATACTTACAAACACAGTATAGTCTCGTAGTGACCCATGCTCACAAACATTCACTCCGGTCGGTGGCAGCAGCGTGTAACTGCCCCGGACGTCGAGAACATAATCCGCCCCCTTTCACGTGACCTCGTCAGTTTGGAGATTCATGAAGTTTCCTGCTTCCGGACGAAAAGTTTCCCGGAGAAAGAAAAAGAAGACGAACGGCGTAATTTAATAAGGGCCACGGGAGTAAAATGCTCAACTTCATTTCCTCGAGTCGGCCTCCGCCGCCGCAGCCCGTAAATAAGTTGTCTGATGCGAGAGCCAGGGTTTCGCTTTTCCCTTTTCCACTGCTAGCATTACACCCCTATAGGATAAGAGACTTATAGAGCGAGAGGGATGGGGTGGTTTTCAGGGTGGCGCTTAGCGTGAAAGGGGCAGGGGGAAAGGATGTGTAGACAGGGATACGAGAGGGCTTACGGCATAAACTCTCGGATAAAATATGAGCATCGGGATGGTGTAGAAGGGTAAACGGAGAATAAAAAAGCACACTTGATCCTCCGGCCGAAATAAATTATTTTTCATTATAAAGTGCCTTGTTTGGCGAGCTCGTGGATATTCTGCTAATTGCTTCTCCCGTCAGCTTGGGGGGGAAGAGTAATTTTTTTGGGGGGGGGGGGGAGGGGAGTTGGGGGAAAAATGAGAGCAATCGGATGGTTGGTTGGTAAGCGGAGACAAATCCGTGAAATTGTGACCTCTAGGGAATTGCGGTCCTTTCTCCACGTTGAGTTAACCAGTATTTACGAATTTCATCCGAGTAGAATTAAGACCCAGTGTGCACCCGGAAAGAGAATTCTCTTGTGCAGTCTCGTTGCAGCTTTCAGTGCAATTTCGCCGGGCGAGAAATAGGTACGCCATATACGCAAATGTATTCTGTTCATTTACGAAAGCTCTTAGATTGGTTTTTGTAAAGCAGAGGTTGAAACCTTAGCAAATACTGTTAAACGTGTTAGGGATCGCCACTGGATTAGGAACAGAAAGGTATTTCGATGGTCGAGTAGGATTGATCCTTTCTCTTGGTCACCAAGAATTTCTCGCGAAGGTTTGAAAATCATGAAATTTGTTTCGGGAATTTAAAAAATATTGAAATCAATGAAACCTTTTTCAGATAAATACACTTTTGACTAAAGTATCTCAATTACATGATGGTCAATGGATAATTGGAATCCTGAAATAATTTGAAATCCTTGAAAAATTCATTTTTTTTCACGTTAAATTCAGCTTGTATGAGATTAAATGCTGCGACAAATCGGTAGCAGCTGTGATTTGATCTGTATTTGGATGGCTTAATGGCCTACTAATTTGCCAAACGTTCCAGTGTAATTGAACCATCAGAATATGTTTTCTTTCATAGGTAAATGTGTTATTAGTTACTGAGTTACAACATTGATTGGTATTTGGTTATTAAAACCGTGATAGTTATTATTTGACGAATTTTAGTCAGTTGATCTTTAGTTAATAACAAATTATTTCAGGATAATTCTGCTCTCGGGATATAAATAGTTCACTGCTTCTACAGAGGATGCCGATGCTGCTGGACATGGAGTATCTCCTCTCGTCCCAAGGAACGTCAGATGATGTACCTACTCTTAATATCCGGTGAGCCGTCAATCTTAGTAGGAAGCCCGGTCCAGCTGAGACCACTTGAATCACGTGTCAATAAAAGGTACCTCTTTTTATTTTTCCGCTCAGCATGCCCTGAATTTTTTTAAAGGTAATGCATTCATGTCACTGCCCATGATATTCGCAGTGCTTTGGATGTATTATAAGCTACACCACTCAGTTAATCTTTCCTCCATTTATGGAATCTTAGGGAATCTTATATTTTGATTTCTTTCAGAAAACATCGTCCAGGCGATATCGTCATTTCAGAACTTTAGAGTGAAAAATGAATTTATTTTCCATGAAATCATTCAACATTTCTTTCTTCTTGTTCATTAATTTAAAAGTACAAAGAGCGTATTTTTGGGTACCTTTCCTTCGCAGAAATTTTTTTTTTTAATTTTGTAAAGCAATGCGTCATGGCACCCAAGAGTATTTATTAGCTTTTTATGCATAAATTCGCTAGTAAATTTGATGATGACGAATTTTTTTATGTATGAGTGCAATGAAATCGTAGTAAGGCACACAAGCGAGGGTGCACCAGCTTCATTCCCGCTAGTATGCTGATTTAGGTGGTTGCATGTTGGAAGTGTTGAAAAAAATATTTCCATAGCGGGAATCTGTTGTCAGCTAAATCAGGTCTATTACTGCTCGTATCGCGAAACTTGGAAATATGAATTCATAGTTTAGGATCAACGTGTATTTAATGGTACTTATAATTGTTTTACCTGGCAGAATCACCATTGTCGGAGCTTTAAAAAAGCATAATTAGAGTTTAGTATGACCTTAGAATTTTGTGAATAGGGTAGTTTCCTTCATCAAAGAAAACGAAAGACATTGATTGCGATTCGTTACCCACCATTAGTGTATTCATAATACACAAATTATTTGGTTTTTGAAATACCGGTTTAGACGAATGGCAAGGGTCAAATTTTATCCTCATTTGAAAAAGGCCAGATTGGCGCCCATGCGATTCCACTCCACGTGACGTCACAGGGACCTAGTTTCTACACGAGAGGATAGGAGTTATACATCGTCTGAGGTTACCAATGCATGCATGAGGCACAGAGCTCAGGGAAACATGTCTTAATAATCACCTATTAAAACTGGCTAAGTTCGGAAAGTTTTCTTCATTTGATAAGGTATTAATAAACCTTTTTTAAGCCAAGCGCTACCATCCAGCAAGGTACTCAGCTATCCGCTAGCATCCTGCGACGTATCAGCGCTAAGCCTCCCCTCAAGGTCACCTCACCGGGCGGGAGGGGGAACCAGAAATACGATGTACGGAGATATTTCCCGGCATTCATACTTGAGCGTCGCGTTTTCGCGCGCTTGAAAATTTTCACTTTTCATTTAATCGCGAAAAATAGATATTGTCATTTAAAAATCTAAAAGCGTGAAATACGTACCCCAGGAGTAATAATCTTTCGATTAAGGCAATAAAAAAATAATAGGAAACCACCCTATTGTTCATTCTGTATTTTTCTCACAGAGGTAACTCAGTGAATGGTTTATATTAATGTTCCGGGGTCTCATCATAAGTGCATTATCTATATGGTGAAGAAGTGAAGAGGTTTATAACAACATCTAGAAAATAAAGTTAAAGAATTTTTTTGACTAAATACGATAATAAATCTCATGATCTCATTTCGGGAATCACAATGTTTTGAAAATAACATCCCTAGTAATGTGTAAGCATCAGCTTCGTGAAGATGAATTTTAAAACTAGTTAAATTACTATTTCAGTTTAAGTTGTCTTAAATCAAATCGTAAAATTCATGATGAAACAAAAACCCAGTACTGTTCCACAAACATTTATTTACTTGCTGTCGACTAGTTTCGATGGCTATAGCGTCATTATCAAGACAAACAAGCCGTAAAATTGTTGTGAATATTAGTTGAAGCAGCCAAAACAATAGTTTATATTATGATATTATTTAATGTAAAAGGTGGATCAATGGATCAATTTTTACATCCTTTCCAAACCCCTTGAAATACTGGTATTTGAAAATTTGTAATAAATGCGATGACTTTCTCTAAAGTTATTAGAAATTACGATATTAAAGTCCCCACGGATGCCATCTAACACAGTACTAACTGCGCTTACTTTCCTGCTTCACTCGGCATTCACTCTCTCCGATATATTCAACACTCGGATAGAGATAGCATTTCACTCAGTTGTTTATCTTGCTTTCACTGAGGACAGCATTAAGCGGACTCATAACATATCCCACTGAGCAGTGGCACAGGTCAGACGGCTATTGACATTTGGTCCTTCCTCTGCTATTTCTCAATCCCCAGAGATATTATCTGGCTTCATACCCTGTTACGCGTATCAGTCAAGCGCCAAAGTCAAGGAATTAAAAAGTTCTGCTAGGGTGCTATACCATGCGGTTCCCTTTAAAAACAAGCCCAGTTCGCCAACAGCCGTTTCCGTTCCGAAAAATCGATTTGTAGCCTATAAAAGAAGATATTTCTCCTCGACATTTGTCGATATAACGGAGTAAATCATCAGATGGTCTAATAAGTGTGACAGCCCAACGTTTAATACCTATTGAATGCCAGCAAAGGTTTTGTGTTGGCCTTCTGTGTGATCAAGTTGAAGTTGCAGTACAAGATGGAGTCCTAAAATCTTTTCAAAACTGAAGCTTTCAAGGGAGACGTCTTTAAGACTCAAAGTTATTGATGATTTTAATGAACCGGCCCGAAAATTTGATAAAAATAATTGAAGGCAACACATGTAGAGGAAAACGTGTCTCAGTAAAAAAGGTGATCGTCAAAATATTGTATCACCTGATAGTTAGGTAACGATTTTGTTAATTTAATTGCAATACATATTTTTGAACTTGTTTGGAAGGCAATGCAAGTGACTTTTCGAAGAGAACGATGGGCAAATTGGGAAGTGCTACACTTATCAAAAAATAGTAAAATAGCGCCAATAATTAGGAAAAGCGATGAAATAGGGTTTTAAAATGGAGTAGATAATCCACGATTGAAAAAAACACTAAAACAATGAAAGTAATGAATAACCAACTAATATAAAACACTGAAACAATTTTAATATGAAACAATATCACAACAGGAAATCATAGCGGAAATATTACCGTAATTACCTATATTATTAATATCTGATTGCTTATAGTGTGAGAATCGTTAACCAAAATGTTGAATATCGGGGTTATAGTTAGGTTGGTAACTACGAGCTCGTATGCAGCTCACAATTCTCCCCTCGTTTGATGATTTTCATGATATCGGAAATTAGGGTATTATTTCCCAACATGTTCAAAAATATGTATCGCAATTCAGTCAGCGCCATCGATACCTAGCTATCAGGTGATACAACATGCACGGACATCGGAGCCTCCTTCGTGGACCTTAGGCCGGCAATCCGATCGTGTAGGATCCCTCTGAACCGTTCGGGAGTCCATTACACGGCCGAGTCGGCTAGTCGTGTAGCGAGTAGCATATTTGAGCACTGTAGGTCTTTTTTAGAGTAGAGAGTAGGGCAGAGTGTAGATATATTAGTGGGTTGAAAAATAAAGGGGTAAGTTCAAAACTTTTCACAGACAAAGATTCTTCCAGAAATGAGAATAGAGAAGTAGAGAGAAAAATCAGCGTTTCAGGTATTACATTTAAACACGAGAAGCGTCAGTCGAGCAACACGTTCAAAGGCAGTCAAGGCTCAAGTCATTTTGATAGTGTGTCAATAAGACATGCATTTCCATTTATCAGCGGTATAGAGCCTGTGAATAGTCTATTCGACAAAAGCAAATCAGAATTATTCCCGAATCGCAATAATACTAGTTCCGAAGTTTTAATCGTGGATGTGGTTAATTGCCGTAGTTTAAGAAATAAGATTCCCGAATTCCACCATTTAATTCATAGTACGAAGTGTAACGTCATTTTTGGAACAGAAAGTTGGCTAACAGATGATGATTCAGACAATGAGATCTTCCCAAAATCGTTCACTGTTTATCGGAAAGATAGAATTAATCGAGTTGGGGGCGGAGTTTTTATAGCTGTAAAGAATTCAATCGTCAGCCAAGCGATAACCGTAACTGAGACCAGCGTTGAATCTGTGTGGTGTTTAATTAAATGTCCAAAATTCAAAACTATTTTATTATGTTCGTATTACAGACCACCTAACTCAGATATAACGTCAATGTTGGATTTTCAAAATCAAATAAACAGCGTAGCATCCAAGTATCCTGAAAGAAACTTGATTGTGGGTGGAGATTTCAACGTACCTTCTATAGATTGGGAGACTTATAGCTTCATTCCTGGTGGGAGGGATAAAGTGATCTGCGAGGCTTTATTACACACCTTCACATCTAATTCATTGTTTCAAATAGCATCCGCACCGAACAGAGGAGAAAATATTCTTGATTTATTAGCGACAAATATACCACATCAGGTAATAAACGTTGGCACTGTCGAAGGAATAAGTGACCATAGGGTAGTAACTGCAAAGTTTTCTCTAAATACCGCTGTAAACTTTAAAAAAGAGCGTAAAGTTTTCATTTTTAAAAGAGCTAATTTTGATGGGTTTAAGAGTCATATGAAAAATGCTTTCCCCGAGTTTCAAGAATCAGTATTAAAGTTAAATGTAGAGAATACTTGGAAAGCTTTTCTTTCGCTCGTAACTTCGGGAATAAATAGCTACATCCCTAGTAAAATAGTAAAAGAAGGCAGCGAACCGAGATGGTACGACGCGGAAGTGAGAAAATCATTGAGGCGACAGAGAGCGTGTCATGCTAAAATGAAAAAAGTCAGCACGGATTTATCCGCTAATGAACGCGAGCTAATAATTAAAAAATATAGGATGACTAAAGCCGCCACGAAGGAAGCGTTCAGGAATGCGTTCACGAATTTTAAAAGAAAAACACTAGTAGAGCAGTTACAGGATAACCCAAAAGCATTTTGGTCATATGTTAGGGAAGTTCAAGGTAAACGATCTACCGTATGTTCGCTGAGAAACGACAATGGAGATGTGTTGACAAGCAGTTACGATAAAGCCAATTTATTAAATTCCTACTTTAAGAGCGTGTTCACGGAGCCTTCCGAAAACTCACCCGGGACCGATGACAATCCCTGTATTCATAAGATGCCAGCTATTGACATTAGTACGCTCGGAATAGAAAATATATTGAAATCGCTTAGTCCAAATAAATCACCTGGTCCAGACGAAATCCCTTCTCGTGTATATAAAGAACTAGCCTCAGAACTTGCCCCCTACTTGCAGTTAATATTCAGTAAATCCATCAAGCAACACGAAGTACCTAATGACTGGAAAATCGCTAATGTAACGCCTATATTTAAAAGTGGAGACAAGGAACAGCCATCTAATTACAGGCCGATATCTTTAACGTCCATCTCTTGCAAAGTCCTTGAACACATCGTAGTCAGCTCGGTAATGAAACACCTAGACGCGCAAAACTTATTAATGGGAAATCAACATGGATTCAGGAAAAGCAGATCGTGCGAAACTCAGTTAGCGCTTTTCGCCCACGATATTTTAGTCTCCGGGGAAGACAACATTCCAGTAGACGCGATTTTTCTTGATTTCAAAAAGGCATTTGATAAAGTACCCCACGGAAAGTTAATATTAAAACTGAAATCTTATGGTCTAGACGAAGATGTTGTTTCCTGGATTAGAGAATTTTTGAGCGACCGCGTCCAAAGAGTAGTATTAGACGGTGCAGTCTCCAATGAGGTTAGAGTGACTTCTGGCGTTCCTCAGGGTAGTGTCATTGGCCCACTCCTATTCCTTCTTTATATAAACGACATTGGCGAAGTATTGCAGAGTAAGTTACGATTATTTGCAGACGACGCTGTAGTTTACAGAGAAATTCGTTCCAGCAAAGATATAGATGAACTAACGAATGACCTTGCTGCTATCCAAGCTTGGTGCGATGCTTGGCAGTTAGAATTAAATTTGGAAAAATGCGTCGTAATGAATTTCTGGAAGAAGAATAACTCCCTACAGCGTAACTATGTCATTCGGGGCGCGCAGTTAAAGGCAGTTGAATCTGTGAAATATCTAGGGGTTAGACTCAATAATGATCTATCGTGGAATAAACATATTCGAGAAATAACCGGTCAAGATAATAGTAAAATGGGTTTTGTTAAAAGAATATTAGGAAAGTGCGACGACAAAGTGAGAGAAATTAGCTACTTTTCCCTCGTTAGACCACATTTGGAATACGCTGCCAGTGTTTGGGACCCTCATGAAAAAGGCTTAATAACAGAGTTAGAACGCGTGCAAAGAAGAGCTGCCAGGTATGTGAAAGGTCGTTACGATAGTCTTGTTAGTGTAACTGACCTCTTAGATAAACTCGGATGGGAATCTCTGTCGGACCGTAGATTGAAAAATAGACTAAACCTTTTAGATAAATTCAAGAGCAGTGTCTTTTCTGACGAAGTTAACCATATCTTGCGGACGCCAACGTACTACGGAAGATCAGATCATATAAATAAAATAAGAGAGATAGATTGCAGAACAGACAGATTCCGAATGTCATTTTTTCCACGATCAATAAGAGATTATAACGGCAGCAATAGAACGCGTAAATAGATTGCATGACTTGTAGTGTAGCCTACTAACCTATGTAAAACTTACTGCATGTTTCTGAATTTCTATTCTATATTCTATTTCTAACATCATATAGTAGTATAGTTTGTTATTATACGGGACGTTTCTTGGACGGTGTGGTGTGCATGTGGGAGTCCAAATGCATGCTGCATGCTGGTGATTGATCACCCCCTGCCAAACACCCTAGAGGTGGCTCGCAGGGTAATTTGTAGATGTAGATGAACATTTTTAAGATTACCTCTTTCACTGAGACACGTTTTCCTCTACACGTGTTGCCTTCAATTGTTTTCACCAAAATTTCGGATTGGTTCTCATAAATCAAAAATAACTTTGAGTCTTAAAGACGCTTATCTTTAAAGCTTCAATTTTAAAAAAGATTTTGAGACAGCATCTTAAACTGCAGCTTCAACTTGATCACACAGAAGGCCAACACGAAAACCATGCGTTGGCTTCAATTATTTTCATTAACTTTTCGGGTCGGCTCCTTCAAATCATCAATAAATTTGAATGTATAAAGGCCTGTTTACACGATACATAAACACGTACGGGTTAATGTCTAAATGTATGATCGCGAGAATGAACGCCAAAATGCACCGTGTCACCACCCAACTTGTGCGAATTCATGCACAGAAAATAGAACCTGTTCTAATTTGGTTCATGCATTCGTACATGTTCCGTTCCGGACCACAAAAATCATTCACGCAAACGTATATTAACTCGTACGTGTTAATGAATCGTGTAAACAGGCCTTAAGACGTCTCTTTTAAAAGCTTCAGTTTTTAAAATATTTTGAGACTGCATCTTGAACTTTAACTGTAACTTGATTACCTACACAGAAGGCCAACACGAAACCATTCGCTAACATTCAATAGGTACTAAATGTTGGGCTGTCACACGTAGTAGACCACCTGATGATATACTTCGAAATATCGAGAAATGGGAAGGAAAAAAATCTTCCCTTATTGGCCATTTCTTTCAGTGTATTATATTAGTTAGTTTTTTATTCGTTGCATTGTTTTTGCGTTATTTTAATAATGGATTATCTACTCAATTTTGATTTCCCATCCCATCGATTTTCCTAGTTAGCCGCGCTATTTGGCTTTTTTTTGGATAAATGTGACAATTCCCAATTTGCCCATCATTCTCTTCTAAGAGTCCCTTGCATGGCCTTCCCAACACGTTCCAAAACCAAACCGTGGAAGAAACGCTCTCTCTGGCCTTTCCCGACCGCTAAATTGTTCTCTCCACCATCTGATTGCTAGGATGAAGCATTGCTTAGCAAGGGGAAACTTTGAAAACCAATTTGCGCGCAGTAATTTGGAGGTATATGTTTCTTACTCATGAGGAAAGGTCGGTCAGCTTAGAAGGACGGGAAATTTGATTGCAGTAGAGATATCGCCGGCGGCAGAACGGATGTTGAGAAGTTGGTGCCAAATTAAAGGGGAAGGCTAAGGGTCCGCATTGCATTATCTCGCGTGAGTAAGCGAGTAAGGATAAAGCGGGGTAATGCATAGTTTCATTTCATGCTCGTTGATGTTGCCGGCTTGGAGCAAGAACTCTAGGTCCAGAAGTGAATGAAAAGACAGGATAAGACTTCAGTTTCAGAAGAAATGAAATCATCGGCGAAAGGCCATTTAATTAAATGTTTTTGTAATTCTGTATGGGATTCGAACAGCTTATAGTTCTCGGGATCGTCACCGAGTCAGGAACTGCTTTACAAACATCGACGTTGAAACGTCGTCAGCATAGGCGGATCCAGGGGGAGGGGGGCACGGGGGCACGTGCCCCCCCTGACCCTTAAAAATATGCTAGATTTTTAATACGGTCCCATTATCATTTCGTTCGTTTGTATAACAAGGTATCCTTGTGCCCCCCCTGAACAAAATCCTGGATACGGCCATGCTTGTGCCCCTCCCAGAAAGAAATCCTGGATCCGCCCCTGGTCGTCAGCAATGGAGTTCATGAACTGGTGGCGATCACGAGAACTCTTCACGCAGTCAATTCGCCGGGAAAGCACTAAATCTTTCTTCAAATAGTATAACATTTTGTGGTTTGTAAATACTGTAAACAATAGTATAAAAGCAAGTTCGCGTAGGATCAAGTTGGTGAGGTGGCTACATAGTGTGTTGGCCTCTCACTCTATTGGCCCGGGTTCAAGTACGGGCGTTGGCGGAGATTTTCCGATCACTGCGTTATTGATTTGTGGAGGACGCTTTAAGAAAAACACTTCGTACGCCAAATGGGAAACTAAGCCGTAGTCCTCTTTGCTTCATCCGTAAAGTACGTGCCTATGTCGAATTGTGGCTTATCTCCATCCTTTCCACATGCTCCAAATACCTTAGCTGTCGGTCACCTTATTCAGATATTTTTCCATTAATACTATCGCATTCTGTTGATGCAATTAATGAGGCATAATATATAAAAATTCAATACGGATTTACCGCTTTACAATGCGGAAACATGGGCACTTTGGAATGAGGACAAGAGGAGACTGGAGGAGTATGAGATGTGGGTGTGGAGGAGAATGGGGAAGTCGACGGGTAGGAGGAGGAACTACGAAGTGCTGGACATGGTGGGTGAACATAGAGGTAGCTTCTAGGCGAGATACGGAGGGAACAGAAAGTATGGATGGAGTGAGTACTTAGCGGGGAGGGGATGTTGAAAACGGTGTTGGAGGGTAGAATGTTAGGTAAACGAGAGAGAGGAGGGAAGAGAATATCAAATCTAGATGGAATTAAATGGAGTAGGTCTTATTGAGAATTTATGAGGGAAGTAAACGAAGGGAGAAAAGACTGCCAGAATACTTCCCAAATACTCCATGAAAACCTACCTTAATACTTTAATAATAATAATAATAATAATAATGATAGTAATAATAAAAATACTAACAATTATTAAAATAATTATAATTACATTTTTTTAACTCATGAATAGTAATTTAATATCATGAATAGCAACAATTATAACAGCAATTACAGTAACAATCACGAAAATAACAAGTATTAGAGTAATGACTACAATTGCAGCAAGTGGAAAACAAAATTTACCATAACTATCATTAACAACAATTGTAACAACAATTACATCAACAAACCCGAAATATTCATTCCTCCCTTATAATGCTTTCAACAATACCACTTATAAGTACATTGATGGGTATAAACAAACAATTTCTAATAATAACAAATGTAACAACATTTAGCAACAATAAGGACATTTAGACATTTAAGGGCATCGTACAACAGCAAAAACTATGGACTCGTATTAATATTGTTGTTATTAATAAAAAAAAACAATAACTCCAGTAGCATATTAAAAAATTCCGTTTTCCTCGAATCCATAAATGACAACGACAATTTAATTGTTATTAACAATAGCAACAGCAACAGCAATAGCATTTAAATTTCAACAACTTTCATATAAACAGTAGTTAATGATGTTGATAGCAACAATAGTTTTAATCTTATGGCAAAAACTAATAATATTAACAACAATGAATCATCATGGCCCTGCTAAGCCAATTAAGGCTTGTCAACAGTATTAATAACAATATAAATAATATAGAATAAAAAATTGACTTTTCAGAAATAAAGCAACGACATTGCTTTTAATTATCACTGCTAAACGAGAAACTAAGTTGATCATCTTAATGGTTGCGAAGGGGCCAAATCTTTGTGGGGGCGTCCTTGACCCCTCCCTTTCTTCTCATGTTTCCTTTCACTCTCTTTGGCCCCAAAACCGCACGTAATCATCCTCAAAGTCCTCGAGTTCCCTTTACATTTACGGACCTCTTCATCAGTCATCGGAACCACTCCACTCGCCCCAGGCATCGTTTTTCCCTTTCCTTCCATTTAGTTGTGATGAAGTTACTCCCCCGACATCCCTTTTCTCGCTCTGTCCAATCGTTGCCCTTCATTTCAACTCCAACCCCCGCCGCTCCTCTACACCCGTTCATTCCAGGGCCGTTTCCTTTTGATATTCGATACGCCGCGCATCTTCGAATATCCTTCAGGGTCAACCGCTAGGGCAGCTTTCCACAGTTGCTAGGAGTACTATTGGGCTGTTTTTTCCTCAGACTGAATGTTGAATTCTTTCTTAGGCTAATAGTTTTGGACGCTGAAGACGGGATTTATGTCATTCTTTGAGGTGATTTGAGCACACCATTGTCGCGGTCCTACCATATTCTTTCCACACATGGCATCTGAAGTGATTCTCGAAAGAAATGAAAAAATTCCAAAAAGTGGAGTTTTTATAACGGGGAAAAATAAAGTTACAGGCCATCAAAGTTGGGAAATTTTGCGAAATATAAGCTTGTAAATCTATACAGATATATCTTGAGCTTTATTTGTGTAGTTTTGGTAAGACAATAAAGAGAGTTTTAGAATTTTACGCATAAATAATGAATGCCTTCAGTGTTATTTATCTCTTTCGATACCATTCCAATCAATTGTTATTATATGCTAGACCACTGATTTGTGAACAAACAATCAAGCTGCTCTCAAATAAAGAAAGGCTGATCGTAAGCTAACACTGATCAATATGAGTAGTCAAATATTGGTTATATTTAGCGCTAAATTATTTTGTAAAATAAGGTCATTTTTTCTAGGCTCATTGAGATATAAAGCCACTGTAGGATCACGTTTTACTGACCGTGCGTCACGACTCGTCGGTATCAAAGTTATGACCTTCCCTGATAAAATGTTCCCTTGATATCAAGGCCATTAGGTTCTTTTCCATGACGACCCAGAGAAAGAGTGGCGAAAATTTTTAAGCCAGGAAAGAGCAAGTTTAGCCGCGTAGAGCGAGTTTTATGTGCACTCCACGCTATCCGATGAAGGGGGAATCTCAGTCGGGACTGAAAGCATAGACTTCCGGAGGGCTTAGCGCAGGAATCAGAGCATTGGCTTCAGAACGACTTCACGCATAAAAAAGAGAAACGATTGCGCCAATATTCAAGAGAAGGTGGAGGTCGTAAGACAAGATATATCCTCGCCCTGAAGCAGATAAGGAGGGGAAGTAGGAAGAGCATGCAGATCCCCCCCAATTCCACAATCCCGTAGGTTTTATGTTAAGATCTGCTCGATTTTTTGTTTCGGGAATCTCGTTTCCGTTGCCTTTAAATTCTTCGATATCTATCGTAGATCAGTGGCGCCGACTCCATGGGGCCTGAGGGGGCCCGAGCCCCCTCAAAGATTCGTTTGGGGGGGCGGAGCCCCCTCAATAATTCAAGAAAATGATTAAGTTATATTATGCTTTGTGAATTCACAAAAATGTATTGGTTATTTTTATTTACCATGCTTGACGATAGTTACCTTTTAAAATAAATTCAACAATCAATGTTGAAACAAATAATTATAAGGTTAAGTAGGTTAACTGAATCAAGTGGTGTGAATCATGATATTGTTTCGGTGCTGCGACACACTTTCAGTTTAACCTCTTCCATGGGCAAGACCTCCGATATGGGCCCCCCCAATATTTTTTATAAGTCGGCGCCCCTGATCGTAGTCGACGTGAAAAACAGAAAAGAGAAGGCTGCCAGATGATCCTGGGAATAAAATGCTGGAATGAACCGTGGAAAACACAGTTTTGCTCTTACTCTCTTTGCGTCAGGTCAAGGCTTCGTCGGTCAGGGTGTGGAGTGCCTCGTAAAAGTTTGGCCAGCGAATCGGCCGGCCTGCTTGACCAATGGACGAATCCCTAAAGGGGCAACCGTGAGGGACGTGTCAACGAATTTGGTATTTTTGGCGAATACAGAGGTACCACGGTCAGTGGTGCTGACTCCATGGGGCCTGAGGGGGGGCCGAACCCCCTCAAAAATTCGTTATGGGTGTGAGGAAAAAATTTGTTAGGCTTATCGATTTTCCCCGGAGTGTCCAGATATCGAGATTCGAGTTATCAGGGATCTAATGTTGATCATATGACTCTTCTAAAATGCTTAAAAAACTTAAAACTCACTACTTATAAAATTTCCCGGCAAGATCCGCGGTTTGCCCCCCCCCCCAATATTTTTTGTAATTCAGCATCCCTGCACTCGGTAATCTGGCAGATATTGGACTAGAGCACTGATTATTCATTTAAGAATTCTACCGATCAAGGTAAGTTTCCATGGAGTACTTAAGAAGCATTCTGGGAGCCTCCCTTTCTTCAAGCACTTCCCTCTTCAATTCACTGTAAGGCCTACTCCCTTTCATTCTATCTAAAAATCCTTTTCTATTTCTTCCTCTCCCTCGTTTACCTAGCATTCTACCCTCAAACTTCGTTTTCAACACCCCCTCCCCGCTAAGTACTCCCTCTATCCACACTTTCTGCCCCCTTCATATCTCGTCCAGAAGCTGCCTCTCTCTTCCCCCACCATGTCCAGCACTTCATCATTCCTCCTCCTACCCGTCGACTTTACTTTCCACCTTTTTTCTCCACACCCACAGATCGAAAGCCTCGAGTCTTCTCTCGTCCTTCTTCCTAAGTGACCACATTTCCACTCCGTAAAGCGCTACACTGAATTACCGAAAATGCCAGATTTCTGGAAATCACTAATGATGACGCAATTATACGTAAGATGCTATGTTTCATTGTATATATACATGTTTATAATACATTTTATTATACACTACATTGGTACATACACGCAATCGAAGTGTTAACGTAAAGTAAAACTGCAATAAAGAAAAATTAAACTTACATCACAGTAAGTACTGTATTGTTTCGTATCTATAGACCACTTAACTGTTTGAGCATGTCCTCCCTCTCAGTAAGCTTTACTTCCCCTTTTGTCTGAGTTACTATGCTCACTTGCGTAGTAGACTACTCTAAATTACCGAGCTACCCGCTTGAATGCTCCCTGTACAAAAAAGCGGCGTTACAGGCAGGGCCGGAGAAGCGAATTGCCGGATTATTGAGGGAGTACTGTATTAGCTAGTCTAATGAAGGATATCACCCCAGCGCTGAAATTTTAATCCTCAGCTTGGTTTAGTTAAAATACTGAATAAGTGTCGACTATAATGCCTGTTTTTTCCAGTTTCTTCTTGGAGAAAACAGTTATTTCTTTCAAAAGCTATCATTGTTTAAGAGTGTGACAAATATTTTCACATATGGTGGCGAGAAGCCAAGGGATACAAGTGATTTTTATTCTAAACAGAGTTAAGTACAGATATTAAGAATTAATAAAGATGAACCAGATATTCTTAGTGCATTTAATTTTCCACTTGATGTCAGCGCAGAACAGAGACTCAGTTATATCCCTTGCCCACCAAGTTTTTGTATATTTCCTCTATCGATTTCTATACCTAACTCTGTTTAGAAAAAATCACTTGTACACCATGACTTCTCACTACCTCATCTCTGATCGCTTATTGTGTGAGAATAGCTACCCAAAAACCTCGGAAAAATTACTGTCAACAAAAATTCCCGATTTTAATCACCTGATTATTTTACGATTTATAATCGTTGTTAATGGCGGTTCATCAGTTATGCGAGTTGCAACGAGTGTCCCTCTCTGTAAGTAAGCTGGAATGAGCGGTATATTCGTATATTTGAGGGAAAATTTTCCGATAACTCTCTTTCCATAGTGAAGAATGATGTCTACACTCAACACTTTATACGTGAAAGGCTTGCCCTCACCGGACATTGGGACTCATCCTTTTTTTGGCACGTGTTGACCTATCCTCTCGTAAAATCCGTGTCCTCAGCGGATCCTTAGTTACTCGCACCCCATTAATCCGTTTCATGGCATTTACGAGATCTCCATTCGCTAGTTGGGGGTCTCCGTGGATACGGAGATAGGAAGCGATTTAAATAGTATGGTATTTTCCGCTCTTACTTCCCAGACATTTCTTTAAAGCTAGAGAAAGGCTGTTGCCACAAAGAAGAAAATTTTATCAGCATGTGGATGGAGAGAGAGAGAACCATAGATTTTGAACCCTGTAGAGGCCACATTGAAGGTGATTTTCCAGGATCAGATGAGAGAAATACGATGTATAAATGAGCATATTTATTCCCTGAATAGCGAAATGTTTCCCTCTCCGTAGCTATTCAGCCAAATACGGTTTATTTTAGTTTATACTTGCATCAGAAACTTATTCAGGAAAGCATATCGAGGAACTAGTACTCGTCTGAATATGGGCTTTATACATGGAAAAGTGTATGCACTCCTGAGTACATGCAATGTGAATGCATTGAAGTCAAGGCTATAGTATCTTTTTAATTTGTACTCTGAATACTGCTGTGCTTAGCGCATGGCTTTGCGTTTATGCTCAGACTCTATTCGGCTACGAGTGGAACTTTTCATTTGCTCGTGGTTTAATATCGTTCACCTTCTGATATCTCTCCAATAGTTTTCTTCAGCACCATTCTATGGTTTAAAACATTTTGTCAGTACTTAATATGATGTGCTCAACTGATGAAAAGGGTTTTTTATACACCCCTTCGCACCATATTGAGGTTATTCACCCGCTTCTTAGTCTGGTGTTTCGAAAAGACGGTTAATATCTGATTTTTCACTATAGTTTTTAGCTTAAATTCATCTATACAAGTATATATGCCTCATAAAAATAATACCAACACTTTTAATTCATAGAGCGAGTAATTTTTGATAGTACATTGAACCATGCAATGGAATAAATATTTTAAAATCGAAGAAAGAAGCAGATGAAATGAGGGGCTTAGTAAAACAAAGATAGTATACCAGTAAATGGAGTATATTTGTTATACCGGATATGATTTTCATATTTTTACTACAAAGAGTAAATCACACCATCTCCTGTGCCTTCCATTTATTCAATATTCTATTGCAATTTTTTAAACTCCCAGTTTTCAAGGAATGGGTATCGCGATGGAATTTCCATTTACCTGGCGATATCTTTCGCTACTGCCTCCACTCAATATGCACTCTTGTGGCAGAAAATTTCTTTCGTTCTTTTCTCCGCTGGTCAAAAAAAATTTCACTGGATGCTTGGCACGTAAGAAATTTTTGTTTACACGAATGCATCTTGGTGATGTTTTTAAGTGTTCCAGTTCTACAGAAGGGGTTGGAACGTAGTTGCATTTTTGAATGGTGCTGGTGGACACAGCGTAATGCATTCATGCGAAAGCTCTTGTATCCATCCATCCATCCAAGTTTTCCTCTTGTCTTCTCTTCACTGGGAAGAAGTTACTGACCGCTCAAGAGGACCTTTTTGAATTAATCCACGAGGAATGTGAGTACGGCTTTCAAAGCAACTTAACCTCTTGAGTTTCGAGACAAAGAATGCATGGACAGTAACGGTGTGGACTTGTACGTCCGTCACCTCGATATTTTATACAGTTGAAAAAATGCCAAGCCAAAGTAGCTTATTTGGATGAAGAACTGGATGAAAGTAGTGAGACTTCTATTTAATCTTCCATAACCCAAGTATTCTTCAACACCTGAGTTTTTCACACGTTCCCGTGGGTAACGACATCCAAATACTTAGATAGGTAGTTCACAACGTATGGATTCCATTCCGCTTACAATTAGGATACGACGACTTTACTATCCCTCTCCCCTTTCTTTCGCCATGCAGCATGAGTTAACGTCACAGTAAAGATGAAGCTTTAGTGATTTACTTTACATATTTCCTCCATTAGTTGGGTTAAATTAGTATTATTGAATTATGAGCTTTGGAGAATAAAGAAATAAGACTTGTGGAGATGGATAAATCAGAACATTTCCCCGTTTATCTAATTAATTTATTAGTGCTTATTAAGCCAGACCCTTAACAATCGCAGTCTCTGACTTAGATACCTAAACAAAACATCCAGGCCTTAAAATTCAAAATATGATGGCGCCATTTACGGTCGCCACAGACATTTGCTAAAAGAGTGTGACTACTACATAAAATTCTAATGAAAGTATAAGGAGTAAGAAGTGACTACATGCCTAGAACGCTAGAATTTTAACCAAGCTGAAAATCACGATATTAAGTGCTCTGAAAATTTTCTATTGGCAAGGATAATGAATTTTAGCATCTCCATTTTGATATTTATGTCTGCATCTTTCTATCGTCGACCAATCCACCGACTGAAACAGTATTACTTGCTATATTTTTAATATAATACTATAATATTTGAACTTTACTGATTATAACATTTTAATAACCGAATAGTTTCCATTCTATTTGCGCAAAAGTTAGATAGCAACAGTGAACTTGCGTTACTGGCGTTTAGTTTTCATAAATTTACTCGTATATCATACGCTAATACCGGACTTATCCAGTGAGAATTCTTCGACGTCACGTGTGTGGGTGATCACTGGAGCGTTTTGCTAGCCGATGATGCGTGAGCGAAATGCGGGAGTGATATATTGTGGGGAAATGGGAAGGTGTGGAAAGAGTTATATGACGAGGAGATGAAGTGGGCGAAGAGGCTGATGGACTTAAAGGAGGGTTGGGTGCTTCCGGTCACGTCTTTCGGGTTTACTACTTGAAGGGGGCAGTGGAGGGAGGAAGGAGGGGTATTTCAGCCCCCTCCCCTTCTTCCCTGCAAACTTCCTTCTTCCCCACCCTCTTCATACTCTCTCCCTCCCAACCGCATCCCACCTATCACGAGATATATCCGTCTGAGGTGACTGGTAAATGAGTGATACCATTGGGAGTGCATTAAGGAATACAAATGGTTGTTGGTATCTATCATCTATTGACGTCAGTTTCTTTATTAAAGTATCCTACCGATTAAGGTAGGTTTCCATAGAGTACTAAAGACGCCTTTTGGGATCCTCCCCTTCAGTCAAGCACTTTCCTCTTCAATTCATTGTAAGACATCCCATTTTATTTTATCAATAAATCATATTCTCTTCCTTCATCTATCTCGTTTACCAAACACTCTAATGTCGTTTTCAACATCCCCTACCCGCTCAGTACTCGCTACATCTTTACCTTCTGTCTCCTTTGTATCTCATTAAAAGCAGCCTCTCCTCACCCACCATGTCCAGCACTTCGTCGTTCTTCCTCCTCTTCGTCCACTTAACCTTCTCCAATCTTTTCCACGCCCACATCTCGAACGACTTCAATCATCTCTTCCTCCTACCAAAGTGCCCACATTTCCGCACCGTTTAGCGGTAAACTTAAGATCGTACTTTTCACTAGACTTTTTTATAAACTTCTACGTAACGATCCTCTCATAGTCACACTCACTACCATTATTTACTAATACAGGACAATGCTGAGAATATGGCTCTGTTTAGAATTAAACAAAGTTTTGGCCATTCTATGCATGCATCTAAAACATCTTTGTTTCTACATGTATTGAAAAATTATGGACTCAAACCCTAAGTTTGCCTTTCTTCCCGTCCATCTGTCCTTCAGCATTCGTCTCAGTCAGACCATCTTTCCTTGTGATATGGACGACCAAGTCTCCCGTATTCTTCGTAGAGTTGAAAATGTATCATTGCACAAATAATAATTAATATTATTATATATTATGAAAGGGTATTATCCGTGAAGGAAACAGCATCAAAAAAGCAAATCATAATCAAATAGTGACCCTATGCAGAAATTAATGCATTCCATATTTTTTATTTGAACTATCTTAAGATGTTCAAGCCGGTGAAAGACATATCGTGATATTTATGCTTTTAAAAAGATTAAGGATATGATGTTAACGATTCCGTGAGGCCTTTTCCATGAGTTCCAGGACTTTTCTCCAGAAACTTTAAAAGAAATTTTGAAATACTCTCTTTTTATCGTACTTCATCGACTGGCAGCGAAAACAATAGCCTTTCCATGTCATTATCAAAATTCGTATTATGGTACCGGGAGTTCTTTGACTAAAGAAACGTTTTAAATTGTGTAATATCATGCAATCATGATAAACTTAAACTCGTTGAGCTCTCCGAACTACTTTTTGAATAAGCAGCGAATGAACGCTGTGCTTCAGTCAATTCACGTTAGGTTGAAGAATGTGGCGCTAGAAAGAAATTACTAACTTAAAAATATAACCATCTAAATCTCTACATTAATTTTAATTATTTTTTCTAACATTTTCAATGGTCGTCGCCTGTGATGGCTAAAATTTTAGTGTCAGTAAAGTGCGCAGCAAGTATCTGTTTTAAATCGCGAGTTCGAGGCCGTATACTTCCTCAAGCAATCACTGTGCGACTGGTTTTCACCCTTCGCTTGTTTTTCCCACACGACTCAGCCTTCCTGCTCACTCGCTTCTTCCCATGATTCTTCCTGACTCACGCGCGTGTCCTCCTCTCATTTACATTTTGATGCACCGCATCGGACAAGAGGTTATTGAATCGATTGCCTCATCGTCACCGTGACCGTCAGTCACTGTGGGAATTGATTTGAGCCCACGGTGGGCATCCCAGTCTAACGCCGTGGCCCACACCTCCTCGGGCGGTCAGATTACGGCAATTCCAAGTGCTGACTCAAGGCGGAAATTATTCCGTTGATTGATTATTGCTTGATTAGTGCTGCGAATCTATTGCAGCAGGTAATAGCAGTGGGGTGCATGGTTTCAAGATACCTGTCAAATTACCACGTTACGGGTTGGATGAGGGATCGTAGAGCTTTTATCAGAACATTTGGCTGCTGACTAAAAGGTGACGGGTTTAAATCCATTCGAAGGCTTCGCGAGCAAATATTACCACAGAGGAGTCTTCATTAGCCCTCTGAATGTACTTTCGTGCATCGCACATTTAAATGCGCTCTCAAAAGTCGACACTGGCCGCTGAGAGATCCGAATTTTCCGAGGAAGTGACTTTAACTATAGATTTTAACCGAATTTTATGCTCTACTTGATATAATCTAACAAATGCATAATTTTTAAAATCTATTCCTTGCGATTTCAAGTAAATTAATGTAAAAATTGTAAAAATAAATATGGATCGCTCAGCGATCAACGCTACGTTACGGACTCTTTCTAAAACCGATTATGCATCTTTAGTGTAAGGCATTTCGAAATAATGATCTTTTTCTGTGAAGTGGCAGTAGTTTCTCCCAATATAAGTTTATGTAAATATTGGAGTTTGAGAATTCTTTTAGCTGCTGCTACACCGTCATTGCTCTATCAACTACATTTTGAAGGGATTGGTTAAACATCGCTGCCCGTTTACAGCCAACAAATATTTTTTTTACGTTTACACGACAAAATCCACAATAAATACGGTATGTTAGGCAAATTCATTGTTAACTATACACAATTGGAAGGGAAAGGTATAATTTCAAACTTTTTGAAGTGAAAACTTCTTTAACGGCGTTAAGCACTTTTGCGGGAGGGGGAAAAAGCATAGAATTCGCGTGAGCGTCACCGACCCGACACCGCGATCGCTACAGCGAGATATACATATGTATAGTGTGAATAATGTATACAATGGTATAGGTTGCGTCGCCGCTATACTCTTACATACTGAATACTGGCATCTGTCTGCTTCTAAGTCTAGCTTCTAAGAAGAGTGTCCACGCTATAAAAATACAGGTCAGTACAATTTAAAGCAGTTTCTTTTATGTGCACAGTGAACAATTATAGGTTTAAAGCATATTAAATAAAATAAATAAAAGCATATTATATTTTAATATATAAATTATGTTACTTTCTATTCATACACGTCGTATTTTTAATATATATTTAATAATAAACAGTTTGCTGGAAAAATAATTTCAATTCTTGTTGAAAAATGAGTATTACTGGAAAAATTAGTTCTTTAATAATATTAAATCTATATAAAAATAAATGGATAATAATTATTTCAGTTTTCACTTCTGTCGGCCAGTCCCACGACTGCCCCGTTTTTTTAATATATTTTTTATATTGGAAAAAAGTTCCGGAAGGGGTCTAAAATTATTTTTTTAGTTTGATCAATTTTTAAAACTTGGTTTGATCACTTTACCAATTGATTGTATTTACTTATGCTTATTGAAGGGGTCGGTTTTATAGCCATATTGCCATTGTAATCAGGAATGGCAAGTGAAACTAAACGAAAGTCAAAACCAGTAAAATTTCTATATTTTAGTTCCCAGGAGCGAAATGTAGAAATGATACGAAATGTATTTAATCCCGGGGAGCTAAACACAGTGTCGAATCGGAATTGGAGTTAAAGCTACTTCGGATCGAAACGAAACACGGATAATGTTTCGCACCGGGGAGACGCCTCACCTTCGAACGGTTTAGTTTCGACCCGCACACCGATTACGAAGTGCGAAGTGTGGTTGAATGAAGTAGAGGTCCGACCTACCTTCACTTAATGCATGGGGCACTCGTAATTTTACCACAAATAGGAGAACGGTGAAAACAAAATCGTATGCAAAGGTCTGCCATGAAATGGGTCGATACTATTCCCTCTCCTTCCCCTCCGCTAACTTCTGGGATAAAAATTAACTATGAGCAGCGGAGTTTCGATTGATTTCGTTTTGTTCTCGGGAGTAAAGTTTCGTCCCGGGTCGAAACTAAACTCCTTGGTGATTTTGATTTCGTGCGGGAACGAAACAACCCAGTCCTCGCATTTTCGTTTCACTCTAGGTCCAAACGAAACATTTTTGTTTCGTTTCACTGATTGTAATAGGGGAGTGCACCGTCTCGTATCCAAATCATATTTTGGTTAATAATAGCTTGTTTTGTTTTTAGGCCTACTATTTTATTATTTGCATAATGTAGCGGATCCAGGATAGGGACATGGGTGGGTCTCGGTAGGAGTCTGGGGCGGTACCCTCCCAGCATTAGTGGGGGTCCGGGAGGATACGAAAATTTTGAGTTTCGTGGCTTGTAACTACACTGTAAGACTTAAAGGTTTTCTCCGGGCTCTCTCCTGTATATATATTGGACAACCGAACAAAATTACCGTTTTGTCTAGTTTAAATTGGATACATCAGGGGGCTATAGCTCCCCATAGTCCCTCTCAGTGTTTGCATGCATGTCAAAGTAGTATACGGTCACACATTGTACGGTTAAAATATGGTCATTGTAACTCTGCTCTGTCAGCTTTAAAACTAGTTTCATAATATAATTTCAGTGGTGCCATCCATTCATTAGATCATTTTGCTTACTGCCACTAAACTTCCAGTGAAGGGCGCAATTTATCATATTATGTCATTGCAAATTACTATTTGTCATAAAACAGGAGAAATTTACAATGCATAAGTATCTTATGAGTAAGATATTTCACAGTCACAGAAATTTGTAGAGTGGCTTTAGTTTTTCCAGGCATATTTTATGTAATGTGTGTAATGTATTTGAGAGTTACAAAAACTTTCAGGCAAGTGGCTTTAGTTTTTCCGGGCATAATTTAATGCAAATATTATAATTTACGAGTGCTTTTACTAATTTGCATGTAAGTCAGACTAATACATGGTCACACATTGTATGGTTAAAATGTATTCATTGTCAAAGGGAATTTTGGGAGGATTTCATTGTAGCTTCCACGTGGATGTAGATTTGAGTGAAAGTCGTAAGTTGCAGACACTTGCCATTCCCAGGTAGATCCCCGTCGTCGAGGCAACGTCTCACTTCTCGACTTCCATTTTACGACATTTCAGGAGCCTCTCCTCTCCTCTCCACCTGTCAGATGATGCTGATGACCCCTATTCTCCCTCCCCCTCCACTTCCCCTCCCCCTCTCGTCCTCCCCGAGGTCACCGAGCCTGTGACCACTTCCCCTCCTGCATCCCCCGCTTCCCCTCCCGTCACCGCAGGCGTCTTGGTAGCCATCCAGTTCTCCACCGGAAAGGAAAAGGTCTTTCGCCGGCAAATGCGTCGTAAGAATTCTGAGCGGATAGAGGTGATGGTGCTGGATGGGCACATCTCCGGCTCCGGATTTGAAGTGGGTAAGTTGCCAAAATGTGCCTTTCTTCGCTCGTCCGCGATGATGAGTCATGGAGGCACATCGCCGTGTCGGACACGGCGTGAGAGGTTGAAGGGCCATCTCCTCCGAAAGGGAGAGCAACGACTCGTTTTGATTTCTACCTGGCGTGCAAAATGCTCTCGCCAATACCTCATAGATAGAGATACGTAAAAATCGCACTTTTATTTTCATTTTATCGCACTTTCAACAACAGTTTATCGCATTTTGTAGCGTCTATTTTTTTATTTTCATAATGTGGTAGATGACGATAAAATGTACTGAAACACAGTTATATGACAAAATACAAAATATTTTAAATATTTATGTTGTAGAACAATAACAAATTAATGAATAAGACATAGTGGCGGAGGTGTAGCTTGACCGCGCCCATCTGTAGTTCGCGGCCACGTAAAGTCCCAGCCAACTAGCAGCTGGCCAGTCGCTCACATGCTTTAAGCGGTGAGTTTCGACGGAGCATTTAAACTGCGCTCGGCAAAAAATGTGCGAATTTTGCCGTCGAAAAGGAAAATTTGCGTGAATATATCATTAAAGTCCAGTCATCGCATCTATGTCGCATTTATTTGCGCACATCGCTTCTATACCGCATTTATCGCATTTGCGATTTTCACGCATCTCTACTCAAAGTATATAGATCGATTGTTGACGAGTTCACTTTGCGGAAATTCATCTATAGTAATGATTAGTGATACGTGAAAATCGCATATGCCATATTGATGCGATACATCTACATAATACCCTGCGAGCCACCTCTAGGGTGTTTGGCAGGGGTTGATCATTCACCAGCATGCAGTTGGACTACCACATGCACACCACACGGTCCAAAAAGCGTCACGTATACTGACAAATTATACTACCATATTCTGTTATAAATAATAATAAAATTAAGAAACATGCATTAAGTTTTACATAGGTTAGTAGGCTACACTACAAGTCAAGCAATCTATTTATGAGTTCTATCGCTGCCGTCTTATTGATCGTGGAAAAAAAGACATTCTGAACCTGTCTGTTCTACAATCTATCTCTCTTATTTTATTTATATGATCTGATCTTCCATAGTATGTTGGCGTCCGTAATTTATGGTTAACTTCGTTAGAAAAGACACTGTTCTTGAATTTATCTAAAAGGTTTAGTCTACTTTTCAATCTACGATCCGACAGAGAACCCCATCCGAGTTTATCTAAGAGGTCAGTTACATGGAAAGCCATCCAATCATTGAGATATGGCGATATATGAACATCCCTTCGAAAGTGAACACAAATCTTACTCAGGACTTTAATTAGAAGTGAAGTTTTAAATCAAGTTCATCTGGGATATCATTATAAACTAAGGAGCAGTAGGTAATCGAAATGCCGAAAACAATGGAGGATATTAACAATTTCCTGGTTTCGAAAGGTAAGAGTTCTTTGTCTAAATATGGGAGGGACGAGGTTAAAGATGATGTAGTAACATTGAAATCTAGGTCGTAAAAAATTTCATGATCGTGTAAAATCGCAAGTATTTATTTCAGTATGGAAAAATTTTACTCCATCACGCTTGACCATTCGGAATTTATTCTTATTTGTGTGATAGTATTAGAAAATATGAAAAAACGCTATGTTATATATTCATGAAAAAATAGCTTGATTTGCTCTAATTATGCCATGATTTTAGTTCTTTTGGATCCTACGTAATTCTGTGAGCATCAGGTTGAAAGATCTAGGTAAATGTATTAACAGGCACCATGCCCTTACCTTGCTTCCCAAGTTTTCTTTCACGCTTTGTTATCAAAAATTATTCCTCTTTTATGTCAAACTGTAATTTGGACTGACATATTGTGATAAATGGGCCTTTCACTGAAACTTCAGTGTTATAAGGCAAAATGATATAATGAATGGATGGCACGGCTCAAATTGGATTACGGAACACGTTTAAAATTAAAGCTGAAATTGGTTACAAGAAAAAGGGAAAGCATTCCATGAGCCTTCTTTGCCAATAAAAATTCAAAACATTTCACCCCTTAAACAAGACCAAGTATTTACTTGCATTTTCAATCGCAATTTTGAAAGAATTGAGTCCAAAACCACAAATTGTAGTAACAAGAACTGAACCTTAACATCAACAATGATGATTTCTCATCGGGACATCGAGTTCTTCCGCCGCTAATCCCTAATAAATATCGAGCGAGTTAAATACGTCTCCCTTCTCATCATTAAATAGTCTTCGATCTTCGGTTGTGAGTTACCTGCCATTGAGGAGGACAGACACCGTCGGCCAGGCGAAAATGGATGATGACATCCCGGCAGCAATTGTTCTTTGGATGACAAATGATTCCTGGGGAGATTTATGGACCGATGCGGGTCCTCCATGCTGTACGTGCTCCACCGTGTGTTTCATTCGACAGAATTTCTCGTGATAATGGATCACGTAGGTAGAATGTGCATTGATTAATGTGATGTAAATCTTTTCAGGAGAATTATTTGCGTGAAGATTTCTCGAGATCTTCGCCGAATTAAATCGTTGTATATCACCATATGTTGTATATGTTTCATCGATGACTCGTCCATCGTCATCAGTGTCATAGGCGGATTTAGGGGGTGGCACGGGGGAACGTGCCCCCCCCCCCCAGAAGCTCAAAAAATGGAGGAGGCTTTTATAAAAATATTAATAAATTTTATATTTTAATAAAAAAGTTATGAATTTTTACTTATTAGTAAGTTTTACATTAAAATTAAGATTATAATTCATGGAGTAATTGTTGAGTGTAGTTTTTAGTCCCAAATATGAGAATACCATTTGACTGTCAGACCCTGGTGCCCCCCCCCCCCCAGAAAATAATCCTGGATCCGCCCTTGATAAGGGTTAAGAGATAAATCTGACTCAGCAAAAACGTTGAGGAGTAACAATAAACAGTTACAACAATCAAGTTACTCTTGGTCGGCCGAAAAGATATAGTTAATTACGATAAATGGGAGGAGTTCTATTGTTTTTTCCCTTAATTTTGAAAGCTATTCCACACATTGCTAAGTTTTTAACCCGAGTGATTAAACGTATTAATACACCTAATTTCCTCCTTAGCAAGTTTGTTTCAGAAGTTTTTTGGATGGCAGATTGATTTGGCGCAATCACAATCTTATGATTATCTATTTCAATCCTATTGATGATTTGTTCGTCCACAGCATATTTATCGGGCTGTCAAATTCTAAATTGCCTCCAATGCTCCTTAATTCCAGTTGCTATCGTTCCACAAGTCTCCCCGACGTATATTTGGCCACATTCGCAGGAAATCTGGTAGACATCTGGGGTAATTAGACCTGGGGGGTCTTTTACCTTCTCTTTGGTTGGTCTCTCAGTTTTAATATTATCCATGATTTACTGCAGAAATTCGTGCAAAATGGAAAAAGTATCCCAAAAAAGGTTCTGTTCTGTTTGTTTTGGGAAAATGCCTTTAAAGCATCTCAATATTCCGTTGGAAAGTCGCCATGAGTCGCAGCTGATCATTTTAATGTTCCTTTTTGTCAGCATCAAGATTATACCCAGCGGAGTATAACCCCTTGTGCTGAAATTATGAGTTTAGCTCGCCATTAACTTCCACTGCCAAATTGCGCAATGACGAGTGTATCTCGTCAATTGATTTTCATAATTTTAGCTCTATTTATTATTTTATAAGTTGAACAATGTTAAAATATCCATTATGTGCATAAATAACTCATATATAATGAAATATGATGCCTTGGTAGCAATAAAATGATTCTACACGAGTAGCGATAGCCGTGCTCTGGACGCATTTAACTAAATATTTTACAATATAAAATAATAATCACTTTTTATTTCACTGTTCCACGTTCATTACAAAGTACAAAATATCATTTCATTACCTACCATTCCATTTAAAAAGAATAACGGAAAAAATAAATACAGGATAGGAGCATCATATAAAGAAAATAAATTGAATTGGAGGGGATATTAATTTTGTATTGCTCTGACAAGGATTATTTTTTGCCAAATGGTTATTTTTATTTTTTTAAATTGGAGTTGATTGATATTAAAAGGGAACGTGGTGAGACAGAGGGGGGTGTAACAAGGGGTTGAGGGGTAAGTATACACAGTGGCGCAGCGAGGGGGGGTTTTGGGGGATAAACCCCCCCCACCCCAGGCTCAGAGAGATTTTTAAGTTAAATCTATTTTAGTTAATTGGATTAATATTGCTTATGAAATAGTGTGAGGATTAACAAAATATCCCTCAGAAGGCCGTAAAACTCAACATTTCGAACCATTTATCTTAATTTTTTTCCAGCGGAAGGCCCCCGCACCTACAGCTTACCCTGACGGGTATACCACATCCCCATTACACCCCAGTATAAATGGCGCCTGAAACCTCCTCAGCCTTAATTCCTAGCTGCGCCTCTGAGTTTACAAGTAAAACCCCTAAGCTCCCTTGTTACCACTGTGCTTCTAGAAAATTCTGACACTTAATCAATAATTGAAATAAAAAAATTGAATAGAAAATGCTGAACCTTATCAATATTTGTGCGGGATGGAATGAATGGCACAATGTGTTCGGAGAGACATCGATCGCGCGGTAGCTGTGTAATGAGTTCGTTTGTGAATCTCTCGCGAGTGAAACGTGGGAGAGAACCGGTTGTTTCCTCACTATTCGAGCGATGCGGCTGATGGATATTTCGCTCCGACCGTTTCCGCGTTTTGTTTGTGATGGGCATCGCAGATTTATCGCCTTCGTCGAACGCTGTCTACGAGGTGCGGTGGATCAGAGGATGATGCTCCCCCGTAGCCTCGCCTTTGTAAAAAATGAATGATTGATATCTTTGTGATCGGCTCAGTCTCACGATCGAGCAAATTTGTGTGATCAATACATAACGATTCCAAGTTAGACACCATGTGAGAGAAAACTTAGGTTGAAACATTAATTGTCCCCGTATAAATGGTAATGTGACCCAACCTTAGCGCTGCAGAACAGTGGACTATTACCCTCACAATTACATATTTCCTTGCATATTCGAGTCTTTTAAATAGAATTGCCCTTCTTTATACCTGTTGTGAAGGTCTTAATTGTAAATGACAATTGAATAAGTATTCATTTGTCATGAAAATTAGGCTTTTCCGTCAATAGCTTTTTTACGAAGCTATGAAAATAAAAACAATGATGTGTTCTCATCTATTAATTTAGATGGGAAGGATTTCATCTTTTTATTTTTGCAATAAAATAGCTTTGAATTGTCACAATTAGGCTACTCAATGATTTCACTTTGTATTGGCGACGCTAATTTATTGATCAACGAAGATAATTTATTTTGATTATAGCAAGCCCATGAAAATCACACATCAAATTAACTGAGTGTGACTCGTATTCCAGAATCTCATTAGAAGAATAACTAAATGGCAAAGAGTAATTTATGATCATTAGTTTAAATAATATTGTATCGAGCTCATATATATCAACTTATAAATTATGGCCCATTTTCGCTCATCCCGCATTTGATCATTTTTGAATTTGAATTTGAAATTTTTAAGTACGACACTCTTTGCTTATATAATTATTTGGAAATTAATTTAAGATGTTATTTAATGTGACGATATTTAATTTTGTTGACAGAGTAATAGAATCAAATAATATGAGCTGTCATAAATGACCTTCAGTAACTGTTAGTAGTGACGTCAAATTAATGACTGATAGCTGAGATATAGTTTGTTGTTAGTTTAGTGCATTGCCCCAGTTAATTACTGGTAAATAATAATTGACCAGAGCCTTCTTCACCTGTGAGGACTCCTCCTCATATCACCAGACGTTTATCCTTAAGTAATAGTAAAAATGAATAATCCATTTCAATGAAGGACATTTAACGTAGGACTTCTTCTTCCACCTAAATTCTAGTGTAATGCATTAATATAGAGTGCATTACCTGGAAATTGTAATAATTTAGGTACTAATGACTCTACCGTTAAGGCTGAGTTCCCAAAATTAAATGCATGAAAAATCAAGTTCTAGCAAGAAAAAAAGTTTGAAGCACAATGGATTGATATTAAATCTCTATACTAAGAGTTTGTTTTCGATCCATATATGAACTTTAACTTAAATGTAAGTTTTCTTGCTTTTAAAATTCGCTTAAAATGCTTAATTTCTTGGCACGAAAAATTCTCTGTATGACCTTGAAAGTGACTCACGATGATCTAACGCTAATTATTTCTGTATTACTGCATTTACATAAATAACATATCTTACAGACATAAAACTTATATTTCGGGCAATAACTTCGAGGTAAAGACTCCCTTCTTCCAACAACTCCTATCCGAAACGTGTTCCAAATCTTGATCCTTTTTTTTTTATCTCTCGCCTACCTCGCACCGTCTCCATCATAGCTTCCCCAAACTCATTTTACTAATATAGAATATTGTAATTGTATATTTTTCAATGGTAAATGATTATTTACCTTTGTATATATGTATGCAATGATCCTAACGAGGGGTTAGGTGGAAAGGAGGACTTTTAGTTCCCACCTCGCCCGAATAAAGACATCTATTTTTCCCTCCACTCCTCGCACCACCCTATCAATACTAACATTTTCTTGGTTTTGTTTTGTTTGTTTTCTGGCAGTACCGCTGAGTTTACTATTTGTTATTTGTTTTCTTTGTTATTATGAGTCCTTTTTAATTATCATAGTTCTTTTTTTGATTGCATAAAATAAAATTTCAATAAATACATAAGATCCAACCACACTGTATTTAATATCCATAATTTTGCTTGAATTTCTCCAGCCCTTTTATCGGAATTTCGGCCACCGATTCACTCTTGTTCTCGTGGCTCATTTTGGACCCGATTAATGCCAGTGGGTGCTGCTTCATGTGCCTATCTCTCTCCCCTCCGCCCCCTTCTCGATATAAATATTTCATTTGGATGAGTCAGCCTCCCAAACTACGTCCGCCTACGCCCGACCGATCGTCTGGGCACATTCCATCTTCCCACCGCTGCTACGGTGCGCCTGTGAGTGATGGGGCCAAGGCCCTCTGGGGGCCTCAGGATCCGTTTGTCGAACGGGTCCCTTTCAGTCAGGGGTGGCACCGTAATTGAGAGCTCGTATAATGGCCGTGGGCGTAAAGGATTCCACACTCCTCGTAATTAATTGTTAGGTTTTAATTTTCCTCCATGTCCGTTCCAAAAGTAGCTCCTCGTTTGTAACCTTGGTCCTTTCCTTTGCCATTCTATTTGATTTTAACAATAGAAAAATATGAAAATTCATCTTATTCATCTTAGTAATTTTACGAAACATTTGATATAGAATTAGTTATCATTGTTATTTTTTATTATTACACTAACCATGGAATTGTATTGCCTTAAAAAAGTATATTTTTGGTAAAAAATGTTACACTATATTTGCAGGCATTCTATTATTTTTTCTCTTTTTTAACTTACATTTTCTTCATATGATATATTTTTTCCATGTGTCATATTTAATGAAATATTTTTAACGTGTAAAAAAATTAATATTATTTGTGACTAGCTTGGCATTTAAGGATGATAGCATCCACACTGGTTGACCGCTAAAGCTACCTAAAGATCCTTCATTTTTATTACCAAAGTCTTAAACTTAGACATTTTGGAGCAATAAATATATTATTATTGCCTTAATAATCATAACTATTGTTAATAATGATTTTTTTTATATTTTACATTTCCATTTTTTTCCTCGGGTTTTCAAACTAATGATTTACCTTGTGTATGCCCACGTTTCGGACAACATCTTATTTTTCTTTCTGAATGCTATTGAAATATAATGTACTAGGTTTATGCTTGACTTACACATTTAATATTTAATGTAAAAGTTTTGATTTTTAATTTTGCCTGATGGTAAAATTTCTTGCACGTTCCAAAGGCAATATATATATTCATTAGGTTGTGAAGATACTATTTGCATGGACTATTTATATTTTTGTTCACCTAAACGATATCGATACATAATTGTGAAAGCGCACTAGTGAAAATGTGTGGCATCATGATCGAAAACCGTTTATGACTGATTTACCGAAATCTGATTGATTTTGTGGTACATATTATCTTTTCACGAAACACACAGCTCCATAAAAAAAGAAATAATTATACTTGATAGTCCATTAGTTTGAAGTATCGTTAATCTATTCTTGTAGAGGGGTAAATTCTAGCCCTGGGTATAAACTATTCAAATTTCTTCTGATTTTTTCATGCCTCCACGGCGTACTTAGGTTTAAGTGGCGTCGTAATTGGCCATTTGACGGAAAATTGTCGGTCCACGTAAGCTAGATCGACCGTTTATAGCTCCGCTCACTGGAAGGGAATTCTTGGAAAATTGTGCTGGGTCAAAATATATTCTGAACTCCTCCATTGACTGTGCCGCCAGTGCACATTTAACGCTTCCGTAAGGAAATACATAATGTAACTATATTACCTTGAGGGAAATAATGATTGATAATGCCCTATGTTTCGAAAAAATGGCGCTCTTTGATCATACATAGCACATACTAGGATTCAGCATTAAATTCAAATTATAAAATGATTAAACAGCGTGAGGTGACTGCTTTGAATCTGAAATCGTCTCTTAAAAATACTACCGTGCTGGGATCAGGTGACCATAACGCTAAAAAAAACTCGCTGGCGAGAAAGGATAAATGATTGAGCTTTAACTTTTTGCTTTGAGATAGGCCGAAGAGGATTGCATGGAAAAATAAACAGATGGCTAGCGATATGTGACGTCACAACTTCAGCAAAAGAGTGGCTTCCTCATTTTCTTGCGGGCCGAGATTTTTGCCACAACCTTTGTCGGGATACTTTCCCCCGCAGTACACTCATGCACATGATAATATCGAGAGGCCACACCTTTCAAGCCAACCCTTTCCACTTTGGCGACTTCAACCCCTCCCGACCACCCCTCATGTTGCGTGTGCTTCGGAGTTGGAAGTGGAGGCCAAGGACAGTTTGACGACGTTGAGCACATCCGGTGGGGCAGTGTACAAGCCGCCGACCCGGCCGCCTCGCGACCGGGGAGTGGCCGCCCCGAGGCGCCGGAAGAGGGCGTGAAGCGGCCCACCGCCAATGAGTTGTGGAGGGGAAACGAAGGGAGGGTTGGTTTGGGGGCGATAATTTTTGCAGTCGCGACGGCAGAGAATCGGAGTGGTAGGGGAAGGTGGGGGGTGAGGAGGAGGAAAAAACAGATAAGCTTAACAGTGTGGAAAGGTATGGTATTTGGAGGAGGCGACCGACGGCTCGGGTTATTTGCGCCAAGAGGGAAGGGTAGGTAAGGAAGGGTGGAGAGAAACCCAGTGTCGTCTTTAGCATTTTAACTAAAGGGGGCTACGCCTTAACGTCCCATCCGAGGGACGGAGTGCTGGGCTTGAGATGACTTCCACATATCATTCAAGCAGGGATCGGGCAGTCTCTGAAAATTCTCTGCCACCGCCAGGATTTGAACCCGAGCCGACGAGGTGGGAAGACACACTATTTGCCCGTTTCAGCCGCTAAGCTTAGTGTTTTTATGAGCCACACGATTTTCGGCTCGCATTTCATTGCTTGTTCGTGAACTTTTGGCCAAAAAACAAACACTATAAGGCTTCTTGAAAACGCATCGACTTTCGCCGTGCACATTCCAATAGTGGGCCATTTTAGGACATGGGAGCTTTCACACAGACCGACCACGAACCGCTTCCGATAAAAATCCTATTAGCAGTCGGCCATTGCCACTGTTGATCATGACATCCAAGCAATTGATCCTTTTACCGGTTAAAATCCGGCGTATGTGTACGCAGCGCTCCACCAATTAAATATCGGCCAATTTTTTACCGGGCGGCCGTCCAAAATCGGTGTATGTTCAAGGAGCCTAATCATGCCCAAGCCTCTATATTCGCCAGACATGGCCACGTGTGATGTGTTTCCTATTCTCAAAGGAAAGAGAACCTTAGAGGGCTGTCGTTTTTCAAGCATAGAGGCCATTTATATAGGCTGACTGAGGCAAAATTTATACCACAGATAGATTTTTAGAAGTCTTTCGAGTATTGGAAGAAGCGCTGTCTTTTTGTTTTTCTTTCTGCAGATTTTTGCATAAATTATTCCGTAATTTATATGCATGTATGACCTAGAGGAAAAAGTATCTATATGAATTTTATTCCTTGGTATTAGCTTAAGGTACCTCAAATCCCTCCCCTATTTTTTATACAGTTTTCGGGGTTGTTAAGTGCAATTTTTCCCATATGCAGAGCAATCCAAAATGGAAAAAAATCGAATACTTGCTTCCATTTTACCGTAAATTGAGTTATTACGGTCTAAAATAATTTCCAGTAGTGTCGGTAAAACAACACAATGACACTCATTATTAGGTACTTATACTTCTTTTGAACTATAATGCATGATTTCGAGAAAATGCCTTAGTTTCACCATCCCACTCCGTATATTAGGTTGGGATGTTCTGTCTTTTCTTTTTTATTTGTAATAGATTTTTACTCCACGTGTACTGTGTGTAAAATTTCCCTGTGTGTGTGCATTCAAACGAGTTCAGTAATTTCGACTGAAAATAGCCGTGTGAGCGAAATGCACCTCATTTAATTTTCTCATAACTTCAAATGTCAAATAGCAGTTATGCATTTTATTTTATTCCCCCATGATATTTTATCTGAAAATAACGAGAAGATACTCAATTTAAATTATTCCTGCATAGTATTGCATGAAAATGGGTCAATAGGTCTGAATAATTAATCTTTGCATCCTTGTTGATCTTTGATAATTTGGGTTTTCGATGAATCCAAGGTAAAATATCGTTTTATGTTCACGACCAGCTAGTTAATAACTGTTCCATAAAATAATTGGAATCTCTTCCAGATTATCAATATTAACTAGCAATTTAAAATTAATGGAAATCATTAAAAGTAGTTTGAAAAATCTATATCACAGCTCTCAATCTCCTTTTAAGCTGTTTCAAATGTAATAAAACTAGTTCAACCCCATTTTTGATTGTTCGCATTTTGCCAAAAATATTGTGCGGGACACCGTGGGTCAACATGGGTCACGGATCGTAGGATTTTTGCGGGTCCAAATTCATCTGAGAGGCTCCACATTCATAACATATGGTATTCTACTAGTAAGTACGTTGCGATTGATCCCTTGAGGTGTTAAGAAAGGAAAATTCACCACTTATGTAAATATTTGATCAGAAACCGCACAATTGTGTTTGAGCCTTATCCTCATCTATCATTCCTATTATCAGATTGAAGCATCGGATCGGATGGATATTTTGAGAGCACAACTCGAGAAATTCTCATATATCTATTTATACAATTTTTTAAGTTTAATTAGCATTTTTGTTTTGTTATCGTTTATTTTTCTGTCGATCTTTTTCATTTTGTTCACCTAATGGCAGCATAAGGGTGGACGAGTAAATAAGGTCCTGAGGAAACTGAGGATAAGGTTCGATAGAATGACGTAAATTATATGGAATGATGTACTATACTGTCATGAAGTTTAAAGGAAGGATAATGAGTCATCGTAGATGATCAAACGGGCTAGAGAATTATAGTTTGAGAGTGAAAAAAAGTGGCATTCGGGGGAGATTATTTAACTATGGCATGATTCAGGGTTTAGATATACTATTCAATACTGCGCTGTACATTACCTTCTTGGTGCGACTCATGGTTTGAGAACTCGAGAAGAAGTTTTGTTGTTCAAAAAAGGTAAAAGCGGCATAATTTGATCTATTGTGATCAGTAGTTGAGTTGTGATTAACTCCAATAATAAAGAAAACGGCTTAAAGACTAGCTCTTTAAAATTTCTTTAAAATCACTTTCATGAGTGATTCACTGTAAGGCGATGATGATTTGTGGAATAAATCACTAATTCATCTGTTTCATTATAATTAGATGTGGTTGGTAAATCATCAAAAGGAGCTGATTTGCCAGAAACGGTTACATTTTAAGTAGTTTTCACCTTATGTAGTTCCATTTTCTTAAACTGTGAAAAAAACTGCAAAAATGTTCCTTCGGATCTATTCGTTGTTTTTTGGAAGTAATCGTTTCCTACTGTATTATACGGCACCATCATGCACATGCCACAAACGTGAGAAAACGCGAGAGAGCAGTACTGCTAGTCGATTTCGGCTTAAAAATAACTCAGTCTGCCATAGATTGTGTATTAACACTTGCATAGAACATTTTGTAAAATTTGCATGAAAAGTTTCTGTATGTAACCTTAAAGTCGGCAGTTAAATTACTTTTCTCTTGTGTAAATTTCTTATAATAAGCAACAATACACCTAACTAAACTATTGTGAACAAATCTACGATGAAATAGTTATGGTAAACAAATGGAAATTTACACCCTATTTATTCCAAATGTGTTGACTGATAATTTCATCTACGCGTTGTGTTGTGTTTCATCAACACTGTGTTGAAGCCTGGGTCGGTTGTTGAGTTTTGATATTAAGAAGTGTGGAAATTACCATTTGTGTTCTATCATCATGAATATATCGAACTCGCTTCAAATCTAGCCAGGAACGATTTTATACATCATTTTGTAAACAAATAAATAGAATCAAGCTTGGTTCGGTGTCCTCCTTTTAAGAGGATGATCCTCGTGTAACCTTTGCTCCATATTATTGCCCTTCACTTCTTTTTTTGCAGTCTCTCCACTCTTCCTGAACGCCAAATGGTTGACTGATAATTTCATCTGCACCAGCAACTTCCCTCACGGCCGCCTCATCTCCTCGTCTTCCAAGCGCTTTCCGTTCCACACCCAATCGACTGCACGGCGGCGGGGGAAAAGGGAAGTCCAGAACCAACAGCGGGAGATGAGGAGGCAAGACTTGGACGAGTGGAATCCCTCCGTCAGGTAATTTTTTCATCCTTTATAATGCCTCCAATTTCCTGTTTTGCTCTCTCCTCAACCTCCTCTCCCCGAATCCTCATCAACGCGGCTCCGCCGTGGTAGTGGTTGCCCTGGACTCTCCACCGCGTAAAACTACTCCTCCTCCCACCCCCTCGCCCAATGGAGATGCCTTTTATGAATGGAGAAGTGGAGCTGGTTCATCCCTTCCGCTTGCATAACTCCCGGAGGAAAGAGAGGTGGAAAAAATGTGGATGCGAGAGTAGTAAAAAAAAACTTGCTTTCCTCTTGCTACCGCTCATTTTATTTTTCTTGGCTCTGCCCTCTTCTCCTTGACCCTGTGGTCAGTCCACTTCGTAGAGAGCCATCGTGGGAAAGGATTGAAGGACGTCGGCATGTGAAGTTTGCATGTAGAGGTTAATGCTTGGAGTAAAAACAACTTAAGAGCTTGGAACGCTCTGGTTCTCTCGCAGCTAGCCTGATCAGAATGTTGATCGCGAAAGGGTTTCTGATTCGTCACACTCTGTCCATGAAATCTGCATCTAAATTATAGAGAATTCAACTTTTAGCATGAAAGGAAAACTAAGAAACCGGGTGCAGATGGTTACGAAAGATATTTCACTATCAAGATGTATTAAAATGGGGGAAAATCTTTTAACAAAATTATTAATTCACGTTACTCTTATAATGGGTTGGTAAACACAAATTATCTCTTCCCTTGCGACAATGTTCGCTCATTTATTTGAGTCTCATCAGGGCTTACGTGAGGAATAAAGAACGACTAAGTGTCTATCCCTATGATCTTTCGCAGACTATCATTTAAAATTTCGTTCTGATAGCTTTTGAAGTCATTTCCTATAGAGTTGAACATTTAGTTGTAGACGAGATTATGCACAAATGCATATCATGAGATACTTTCTAAATTATATGTGGGAATTAAATCTTCATATAAGACTGTACGCCTAATTTAAATTCTACTTTGCGTCATAGTTATTAAAAAGATTTTTTCTCGCGCAAAGTTGCTTACTGAATAAGCGTCCTGCCACGTTAGTTCCCTAAAATGAATTCTAAATATCTTGCTTCAGGTTTTTTAAAACCACATTCGCGGATTTTAGATTTGGTTTCTTTAATATTTAATATCATTTTTTATTATACATGTCAGAGCCATTGATGAGGTTGAAAGTTATTTAACAGTAAATTTAGTTTTTCTTAAGTTCTCTCTAATAATATTTCCCTTATCTACTTGTCTTAAAATTTTCCAGTTTTTTTAACCTTTTTATACCAAACCAACGAGTTTGTCATACGCATCTTGGTAGTAATTTAAAGTGTTTATCATTTCACGAGGATTTTTTCTGTGCATGGGATAAAGATACCCAATTATCTAATATGAGTTGGGGTTGTAGGAAACGTTGCTGAAATTAATTGAAGTTAAAACGCGGAAAATCACAAAGTGATTTTCCTAATTGCACCAACTGGCCTAAAAACCAGCCATCGAGGATATGGCAAAAACCGAAGCGCCAGCAAAGACTTTTTCTTCCACTTAAGATTCTTCCACTCCGTTCTGGAAACAGTGGTAATTTTTTCTCCGAGTTTCTATTCAATTCCTTCCCATCTCTCTTAATTTAATTGAATTGGATTCTGTGTATAAATTCGCAGCAAAAACTGACAATACATACTTATGATGGAACCGTTTAAATATTTAAATGATCATCACAGCGTGTGTTTACGAGGAGACAAATTATAGCAAAAATCTTTGAATTTACGATCTTGGATCTATAGTAACTGAATTATTTCAATGCCCAATATGGCGATGTTCTGTTTGTTATGGTAAATCCTCTATTAGAATGAAAAAATGGCTTAATGACAGTGATTTTCATGAATGAAAATAGACACATTTTGTAAATTTTCACTTAATTTATTTGTGTTCATTATTTGTATGTGTTTATAATGTACTCGAAAATGACGCCTTAGCGTCGAAACGCGTCGTACCAGCAAATGAATTCAGTGAAAATTTACAAAGTGTGTTTATTTTCATTCATCATAAATTTTCAAAAAGTTGAATTCGAATCTATAGTGATTTTTATGTTTTTTTCGGTGTTACCTTCTTGAGACTAATGTTTCGACATGAGGAGATGGATTGGCAATCTAAAAATGGTTGAGATTGCGCAATCGTATTACTGATATTCGCTCAATGCTCTCGTTTGAATAAACATAAAAATTAGTTGTTTCAGACAATTATAATAGCACATTTTCTTCCAACATTAATTATTTAATAAATTAAAAAATCCAAGGTATTCAATAAAATGTCGAAAAGGCTGGATACCCAAGGAAAACCGTTTTCCATGGTAAGGGCAAATTGCATCCAAAAATATGTTTTCGTTCCCATACCTCCGTATCTAAGGAGTGGCGACCCTATTTTTTATGGACAAAAATGCTTAAAATTGTCTCCCACACCTCCTCCTGAAGTATTGAAGATTTCTGCTGTAACACCCTATATTTGCATCACAAAATCAGAGCATGAGAATTTTAGGAAATGAAACAGGTATTCGAAAAAGCATGATCATAACCAAATATTCAGGAAAATAACAACGAATTCAACTTAGTTCGCAATGGATTGTTGATACATTGCAACATTGTCTCTAACTGAAAAATGGGTGGGCAAAAGTGACAGAAGGAGGTGTTTTCAATTAGTTTGTTCGTAATAATATATGTTTTAAATTTCCGGCCTTGTCATTCTCAGTGCTTTTGTACTTTTGATTTCGCCATTTTCCCCCAAAATCTCTTCCAATTCTCTCTTTTAATCCCAATATCTTGAACAATGGCATCAGTAATGGAGACAATTTAATTCGCAAATGCGCCTCTCTGCGACTGATTGGGCGCGTGGGATGGTCACACCTCGCCTTCATTGTTGCCTTGAGCGCGCAACAATGAGCCGCAACAATGTGCGGTTTCGTGTTCCCGTGGTGGCTAAGGTGTACGATTGGGAACGAGGGAATTGAATCGTATAAAGTGAATGGGAGAGAGTGAGGAGACGTTCGACAACGAGGCACTCAGACATTCCTTTCGTTTCTCGGGAATGAGGTTGGGAGAGGAATGATTTAAATCTGGAGCAGATATACAACAGATCCACTCTCTCCTCCTCCGACGCGACGTCTCTTCCGTCTCAAGCATGTTTGCTTCCTCAGCGGTCAAGATCAGGATCTGCGGAAAGGTCACTTATTTTGGTTTGGAAATAAAAGCAATCATTAGTCGTTATCGAGGGGGTTGTAAGTATTTGGAGGTCCTGTTTCCAAGTTTTTAGCGTGGTTAAAGTTCCGCTATCATGGTTTGACAATTTTTGGACTCAGCTTCCGACTGATATTTTGTGGTGGAAGGTTTTACGTATTGCGCAGTGGCTGACTTCGACTTCGTAAAGGCGCATTCTGGGAACATTCAGAAGGCAGATGAAATCATGGTCGCTGATTTCTTCTCCGGCAATGAAGATTTCTCGGCGCGGAGTTGAAAAGCCACAAAATTGAAATGCAACATAAATTAAATCAACTTTCTCGTTCGCTTGTAATCTAGAACTTGGAGAATAAATTGTACTGAGAAAAAGATACTAAGAGATACATAAATTTTTCCAAAACTGGGGAAAATGGTCTACTGGCACCACGTATTGTTTACTGAACCCTGACAACTCAGCCAACATGGCCATGGGTCCTTTGGAGCACAAGATTAATATACCATTTTCAAAGTGGAATTTTACGAATAATACGCAGAGAAGAACTGCTTGCACTGTTATTTTCAGTGCGGAGGATATTTTTTATCGCATTTTCAGTGGATACCCGATTGTTATATTTGTAATTGCGAGGAATATTATTGAAAATATATGAATATGATAGGTGATATAATAATGTATATAGATTTAGGTTAACAACTCTAATTACACCTTATTTTCCCGTGAAACTGAGAGATTGTCTCAAAAATCTTTAAATTCCACCTGCTCCTTAATGCTTATTCCTTTTTCCAGTTAAAATAATGAAGTGTAAAAATTATTTACCGATATTTATGTCTTGATTTGATTTATTTCTTTTGCCTGGCCCAGATGAGACCACAATCCGGCCCCCTCTTCCTCTATACCAGGGCATAAGTATATCTCACATGATTAGAGATGCTTAAAAATCGCAAATGCAATAAATGCGACATAGACGCGATGACAGGACTTTAATGATATTTTTACGCAAATCTGCCTTTTCGACGGCAAAATTCGTACATATTGTGCAGAGCGCAGTTTAAATGCTCCACCGACACTCACTGCTTAAAGCAGGTGAGCGACTGGCCAGCTGCTAGTTGGTTGGGACTCTACGTGGCCGCGAACTACAGATGGGCGCGGTCAAGCTACACCTCCGCCACTGTGTCTTATTCATTAATTTGTTATTGTTCTAAAACATAATTATTTAAAATATGTATTCTGTATTTAGTCATATAGCTGTGTTTCGCTACATTTTATCGTCATCTACCACATTATGAAAATAAAAAAATAGACGCCACAAAATGCGATAAACTGTTATTGGAAGGGCTATAAAATAAAAATGAAAGTACTATTTTCACATATCTCTACACATGATTTAAATTGTGTTCAAAAACAGAGTTAAGGAAAGTCAGAGATTTTTTCAAGGGTCCTACGGTCATTCGTTATTTAACCTTCGCGATCTCCCCAGCAACGTAACTGAGGCTAAGTTTTGTAGATATTCTCCCTACGAAGTACCTACACATAAATGAACATAATTCGCGATAAACAAGCGACTTCTCCTGGATATTATGCATGGTATGAAGTAAAAGATTAGACCACCAGGTATCTTATTCCGTCGCTTGTTTTGTCGATTTATTCCACATCACTGTGCATTTCCTTTTTTAACAGTTACTCATCCTCAGCTGGGCTAAGTCCTCTTCGCTTCTTTCCCACGGGGGAAGAGGTGGCGCATTAGAACACACCCCACGAACTTCCCATCATATCATGCGCACACGCTGACAGATAATTAGAAAGCACGGGAACCATATAAAACAGTGAAGAGTGAAGACGAACTTTTGAAGCCCATTCTCTAAACCTTCCCATTGTCAAGGGCGAGCGATTGTTGGGAGCGTGAAAAATAGTGAGACACGGTCTCTATACCGAGAAGAGTGAGTCATCCCGCATATGTATATGCCACCGCATGGCACATGTGAAGTATATCATTTCCATTGAATCGATTCATTAGCTGCTTTTCAAACGGTAAATTGAATGAGCCATGAAAAACGTGGTGTCGGAGGGGAATCGTGGAGAAAAGAAGGATCGTGTTCTCAGAAAGGGCCTTATCGTTGGCCCACTAGTTATGAATTAGTGACAAGAGAGCTGATTATTTGTAGAATTTAGTTCGCTAATAATATACCAAATGATGCACCCAATGCAGGAATCTGGTTTTCATGCATTGTATATGTAAATAAAAAAAATTCACGTAGCAACACAACAAGTTCTTTCAGAAAACATAACAATCAAAGTAAATTTTTCAAAACATGAAATGGTCGTGACTATGTTCGTGAATTTGATATAAAATTTTAAGCGGATTTAATCAGAATCAAAGTTCTCATAAAGCTAGTAGAAATGGGTCTAGCTGGTTTTTGTAAAATTTTTTTATTTCAAGGGCGTATGCTATACAGGGTCAGCTGCCGAGGCTCGGTAATATTTACCTTTCACAGTACTATTAAGATTTAAAATGAATACTTAAAGGCATTAAAGTGGATACGCAATGCTGATGAAATGAAGAGATTCTAGGAAACTTTTCAAGCCATACAATTCCTATGGTAGCGTAGAAAACTGAAAAATAATTTCCCAATAGACGTTTCGTTATCCATAAAAATTCAATAATTCCGAGTTTCCTGTTATGAATAATTGAGGGACCGGGTTATGTATCATAATGCAACGTAAACAATTCTCAAAAGAATTCTTTAATTGCCTGAAAAGTACTAAGTACTAAATTAAGTACTCTTGTATGAATGTGGAATGTTGAGTACAGTAGCAATTAGAATCTAGCACTGAGATTTTGGGGTCAGGGAAAATTTAATCACCACATTTGCGTGTATTGTTCTTATTGGTTCCTCGTGTGCTGGCGGTGTAATTGAATAGTTAGCAGAAATTAAAAAGCTCTATGCGTCGATGCTAAATAATTTTCTATGCATTTCAATACATGGAAAATTAAATGCAATACCGTTTCAATGCATGATAAATTCTTTTTCTATTCGGATTTTTGCTATTTTGTATTCTATTTTTTGCTATGTAGTATTTGCAGCATAAAATCAATTCTTATTAATATCCTTAATTGGCTTAAATAGAATTTCAGCAAGCTTTCGATTTAGTAATAAAATTTTGGTCAACATGATGTCAAGATGATAATCTTGCTAACATGACAGATGACATGAATTTTTAACAAAAAATATAAAATATTATATTTCGGAAGAGCATGGTGAATTTAGATTTATTTGGACCGAGCGAAGTATTTATATAATGAAAGAGACCCGATTTTTTTTCAGCAATTTACGTAAATCAGAAAAGCTACCGCCTCTAATTCAAAAGAGTTCAATTTTTTCGTTCAGAAACAAGGGAAATAATTTTATCTAGCAATCTGAGGTAGTTTGAAAATTTACTCGAGGAAATAATGCAAGAAATTTTCAAACAGGCAGCAAATATCATAAAACTGTTGGTGATGACAATAAATAAATTTTATCGCGCAATAACAACTTGTTAAGTATTTTTTCATACATTTTGTGCATCAGAATTTAAATATTTAAGCCCTCCATGTTTTTTGTTCCATTATTTCGTATTCCTTGGTGTGAGTAGCTAAACTTTCCAGAATGTGGTTCAAATATACTTATAAGAATTCGACTAAACTTAGAAGAGGCTGCTCTGTGAACGCCAGTAATTCCTCTACGTTGTATTTTTATTGCCATAGTCTCTAGGGAGGTAAATGAACTAGCTTGGTGTATGGAGGGCTGCGGTATACCAATCTTTTAATTGCCATATTATGCATATATTTACTACTTCCTGTATCGGCATAATACTATGTATCCTGTATGGCATAATATTTACTACTTCCTGTATCGGCAATACCCCAGTCAGCAATGCTACTTCTTCCTCTAACCACTTCCACCATTGGTCTACGAGGGTGTTTAAGGTTCCCCAAGGTTCTTCGTTTCAACTACCCCTATTATTTATAACGAGAAAACCTCAATTCCCACCCTCCCGGTCATTGAGTTCTCCCGAGGCTAGGCAATCGGTGTGATAGCACATTCAAATTGCCTGAGGACGCAGTGGAATGAGGTTCTGATGCCCGACCGCGCACTCCTGCCAGATATCAGCTGACCCATTCCGCTCACCTCCATTCCCTCCCGTCTGCCCTTCGGCTCCACCCCCCTGCCCCTCTTCACCGCCGTCCCCAGCCTCCGTATCCTTAATGCAAGCGGTCTAAGTGCTTGGCTTGGTGATAGGCCCCAGGGGAACGTGGCAGGTCATCCGAGAGACAATCAACGAAGCCTTCGGATCCCGCAAAATATCCCATTCACACCTCAAATAGACCAGCTCGCCTCGTTTTATCGTGATACTTTTCCTTTCAGGGCCCTTATTTTTGTAGCATTAATTAATTTTATTCGGTATATCGCTTTCATCACATCTCATCCAAAGAATATTTGTTCATATAACCTTTGTGAAATCAAATGAATGATATGATTTGGTTAGAGTGTTGGTTATCGCATTATTTATAGATTTTTCGTAGTCATGGTGATGATAAGAGCTCTTGTATTAATGGAATATAAGGAAAATACTTAAATGTTTTTAGTATTCACGTATTGTAATACAGGATAAATTGGGCGTATTTTTTGGGAGTTTTTGTGGGTGAAAACCCACTATCCACTGCCAAAAAGGAAAAATACCATATTTGTATTACCCCACAATTATAGATAAAACCAGAGAGGAGATGTAACTTATTTCTGATAAATTATCTGATAAATTGCTGTAATTGTGAGAGGTACAATTTTTAATCAATAATGAAGTATTCCCCTCCGCCTAAAGTTATATTCTGGCTACTTTTGTGGTCCACCGCGATCTTCTCAACTTCTATTTCACCATTAGTTTCCTCATGTGGTTCATTGGATGACTTTTTAATATGTATTAGGATGATTTAAATTATCATTATTAGTCAACAATCCTAAGATTGGTTTGACGCAACTCTCCATTCCTCTCTCCTATCCGCTGGCCTTTTAATAGCGATGTATTTCTTCTCTTCTACATCCTTTATAACGCGTCCTATGAAACTCATTTGGGGCCGTCCCTTGGCCTTCTTCCCTATCACTCGCCCTTCTAATATTCTTTTCATCAGGCCATGATTTAAATATATCGATGGCTAAGTTCTAATAACACAAATCGCAAATTCGGCCGGTTTGAGGCAGGTATCTTAAACAAAGCGTAATAACATTAAAAAAATAAAATAATAGCAAAAAACAACTATTTGTTTGAAAATGAATGCTTCTTTTTCAATTTTATGAACTTTTGGTTCCTAATTTCAGTGTGCAAGTAACAAATATTAATCGTTTTTTGCCCTCCTGAAAATCTGCTGTTTTTGATATACGTGTTGTTAGAACTTAGCCATCGATATAGTGAAATAGCTATCGATCGCATCAAAAGTAAGTGCCAATGAATGCGATAGAGTAATATGGTTTTGCGATGTTGCGCTGGGTGATCCCTGGGTTACCCACCGGGCGGTTGTGACGTGGAATGTGTTGGGGCGGACTGCCGCTCTCGGAAATTGAGCTCCCGTGTATCGCTACGCGAAGCCGCTTCAGTGCCAAAACACATCCGTAAACCAAGCAACCGTGAAGCCCTCCTAAGTCGTACTCTTGATACGCAGTGAATATACAAGGTGCGGCAGCATAGTAACTTCCTATTTCCAAAATTTAATAAAACCCATTGAATGAATCATATTATTTTTATTTGTTTTTTTTTTATCATGGAGATATAATATGAGATATAATAAAAATAATATGATTCATTCAATGGGTTTTATTAAATTTTGGAAATAGGAAGTTACTATGCTGCCGCACCTTGTATATTCACAAAGTGCTGTTATGCACAGTTTTTAAAATCGAATCAGGTAGGTGATGTCCCCCATTCTCCATACACTAAATAAATCGATTCTTAGCGTTTTTCGTGACTCTTGGTAGCATAGTAGTGGTTATGTTGGCGATTTCTCTCGAGGATGATTGGTCTTCAAAGCTTGTAGGGTAAACAAGGGATCTCAAAAAAATCATTGAAAAAAATCACAAGGGGCCAAATTGGTAGAGCTACTGTAAATCGCCCCTAATTGAGATGTAGTGCTCCGAGCAGTGTTCCCAGAAATCGGTTTACTCAGGGTATGGAGAATGGGTGACATAACCTACATTGTTTGACGTTCAAAGCTGTGTAAAATAAGATATGTACCTACACTATAAAATATATGAAATAATTTCTGATGCATGTAATGAGTTTTATTGAGTTTTGTAAAAAGAAAGTTAAGGTTCTGCACCCTGTATTTTCTGTACTGATTCCGCAATTGTTCATTCCATAAGCATCCTGCTAAACTAATTTTTTATGTAGCCCTCGCGAGGTGACAAAGTTATAGGGTTTCAGTTTTTTGTTTTATATTATCCCTGCTGCATTCGACGATGTGAAGATATCGGTTAGAACGCTATCCCTTCGCTCAATCTAATGCTATAATATATAGTGGAAGTGTTTAGGCACTGAAATGTTGTCTACACTGCTTCTCAGGTTTCCGTGGAGTGCTTTTCAGGTTTTTTTGTTGCACTGCGTCCAGTATTTCTTTTGATAACGGCAATACTGAATGCGGTATTTTTTAAGTGGAAAGTGTACATCCGGATAGTGATTCAATATTAAGTAGCACAATTAGAATTCAAGTTGGTTATACATTGCTACTTTTTTGATACAAAGGTAAAATATTGCACCACCGTCTCAGGGAGCATTCCAATTTCAGTTCAGAGCGTGGTAGACATTTTGACAATTAGTCGTAGCGGTTATTTATTCCGGTAAGTCAGGATGCTCAGTTCCTTGTGTAGGTGCATAATAGTATAATCAAATTCTATAGAGCATAAGCCATCGGCAACAAAGAGAATTACGAAATTTCTTTGACAGAGAAAAAAGAGTTGTGGCTATACTATTGCTTGATAGTTGTTGGCATTGATCATGGTCTCGTGCATTGATTTGAGGCGTGAAATGATAATAGAAACACATTATCTTTGGCTTCAACTAACTCAGGTGCGTTGTTAGTACTTTCTTCCACTTATTTTAGGAAAACATAGAGGTCTCCTTTCTCAATATCACCAAGGTGATAACTTAATACCATTATTTTTTCCATTAATGCCGCCTTAAAGGTAAAAATACCTTAAGCCAAAACGTGCTCGACGCATTTAAAAATAAATGCGCTTTCGGAGAACATTTTTTCGTTTTAGTTCCCTCAGTATTCTGCACAACAACGTTTCGCGGGATGCAATTAAGCTTACGCGAAAAACGCTCTTCTGTACAGAAAAAAGGCTAATAGTTACCTTCACCCGCCAAACACCTTTTGTGTTCGTGATATGCCCACCGTGAATAGACAAGACGCGACTCATCTCGTGCCATCTTATGCGCGCGTTGCTGATGACGGCTGAGCGGACTTATGTGCTCAGGCATCCTCGAAATGACGACCGTAATTAGTGCTATGAGAAAAGGGTTTATTTCGCGTTTTCGGGGTGGGAGGATAAAGGAGACGGGTTGCTTTCAGGGGAGAGGAAAAGAGATCGAGGTAGGTACTGTAATTACGGCTCTGCAAGACGACTTGGAAATAAGAGAAGGGAGTAATGCGGGAGGAGGAGAATTCGCATGAATGGGCTCGCTAGTCGTCGTCTGCATCGCGTATACCTTCCCCACCCCGCAATTTGTGAAGTGGCGCCATTAGACGTAGCCATTTGCACAGGCCATGTGCCTCCTTGACGCGCATCAGCTAGTGTAATTCCACTCCAGCCGTTCGCAGTGCCATCGATGATCTATGTTGTACTGGGCGTGTGTAAGGGAGAGTAACGAAGGTTAGACTATTTTGTAAACATGTCTGTATCCCCGTCAATAATCGCTCCGTCGTACTATGAAGTGTCATTTCTCGTTCACTGCCGTCATACTAGGCAATAGAAGTCACGAATGAAATGGTAATACTGCTCACTTTGTGGAAATCCGCAGTGTGAAATCCGAAATGTGAAATTTATTATCGCAGTAACTTTTACATCCACAGTGGTCAAATAATAGAAAAAAACTTACACAATCCGTATTTCAATGTTGGAGCATCATCATCAGGTGCCATCATTTGAAAAATAGCACCTAATGATAATGCTTCAGCATTGAAATCCGGATTGTGCAAGTTATATCTTTGACCGCAGTGGATTATATAAGTTATTGTTATGATAATAGAAGTCACTGTCATATAGTCTAATCGAATCTAAGTAACTGTATCTATTACTGCCCATTAGTTTAATTCGGAACTCTAAGACTGGATTGGGTGATGATTTACTGAAGTGACTTTGAAATTGGATGTGTCCAACGTTGTTACACTTCTTAATATTTATATTATCTTCATGATTTAAAAAAATATTCATCTAGTTTTTGAGAAATTTTCATATAGGGACTGCGTGTGTAGGATGTCTGTAGCTTAAGGTCGCTTCCAATGACAAGTATGGTTTTATAGTACGTTGGAGGGCAGATACGAAATATTAAAATGCTTTGTGCTGAGTTTTTGAACAAGTTCTCTGGACTGACACGTACCCCATGAGCAGAGATAATTGCTTAAAATGCGACAAAAGATATTTTCGTCCATAATATAGGATATTTTCGCCTTTGAGCTTGGAATGAAAATGAGATTTAATTCGATACCATTGATATTTGGATTTTGGACTAAGTATTTAGTAGCTTTCAGATATTGACTGAAGCTTCCTATTTCCTTGCAATAGTGATCTTGTTGTTTTCCTAGTCATTACTTAAAAGGAAAGGACTACAGTAGATGAAATAATGAACGCCAGTGGTGGATTTACAGTATATTTTTATGACCTGAGAACTTGAAACTTATTCTTGAGATTCAAGATATGCCATATTTATTTCCTTGGCATGCCAACACGACAGCTGGGGTTTGGGATATCCGACCCGGACAGATGGCAAATTTACATTTTTTCCTGTTTTTTTCTTAGTGTTCCAAATTGTAAAATCCGGATAGGATTTGTGTTGGGTTGTGACCATCGATATACGATGATTGTGCCCTATATGCCTAACTATTTTAGTCTGCGCCTCGTCTTGCTTTGTCAAGTGACGAGAATTCTCATATCCTCTCAACCGTTACAGACCAATTGTTACAACGAAGAGGAAGAAGGTTTTTCATGTTTAGTATTTTCTTTAGATCATAGTGATTGATTTAACATCGCTCATACAGATAATTTTGGCGTATTTAGTATATGTACTACATTCCTCAGCCATGGGACACATTGGCTTCTATCGATACGCTATTATTATTAAAGGTCATTAAAAACGAAAATAAAATCAGTGTGTCCGTACGAAGCGTACAACAATCGAAAAAATAACAACATACAATGAGTTGACCTTGCGAGTGACGCCATTAATTCTATCAATCGAGACACCGCTGCTATTCTTAATAGTAGGAGGAAAGGTTCACATTTTAAATCTCTATGTTTTGCAGTCTATTTCCTTCATTTTCTTCTCATGATCACGTCCTTCATAGTACGGCGGTTAACGAAGGATATGTTTCACGTCATCTGTGCTCGTGACCCCGGTGGAATTGCCATTAATGTACAAAAGGAACAAAAGGGGACCCATATCACTTCCTTGGGGGACACCTGAGGTAACTTGAATAGTAGCCGAGCCATTTTTATCCAAAACAACAACTTTAACCAAGTAACTTCGTGTTCCGTCATGTTATTGGTTAGGCTGAATTTATGTGCATACGTGATATGTTGACGTGAAGTGGATCTAATTAGTTGTCTCAGGCGTGACTTAATGGAATGTCCTTTACACAATGAAAAGTAAAGAAAAATGTGTAATTCTACATAAATATTTAATATACGACCTAGATTTCAACGTGGCACGTCATTATCTGGTACCAATGCATAGAAGTCAGAGAATAAATAGTCACACACAAAATTATTATTTTTTAAATTAAAAACACTTAGTCTGAAATTAGGGTTACGAGGTGGGATTCCCTGGCATTCTGACTTTATGCATTTGTACTAGACTATGACGTGCCGCGTTGAAACTTAGGTCGTGCATTATATATTTATGTGGAATTACGAAGTTTCCTCAACTTTTCACCATGAAGCTGATCTATAAATTGAAATTTTCAAATACAACCCTTTTTGATATTTGCCATAACTTCACTGTAGTTGAATCGCTTATCTAGTGGATGGAAAACGTTCATTTTTTCGTGGAATCCTCACTCAACCGCATTTCCTCCCTCATTTCTCCCATTCTCCACCTTCGCCCATGTACTTGCCAACACTTCCTCCCGACCACAAACGAAAGGGATAAGGGAAGCAAGTTAACTTCCCCCGCATTCCACTCGGTGTCTCCCTTATCGCTGCCGCCCATCTCCCGTCCCTCCGCTTGTCTGCTTCCCTCATATCCCGCGTATCTAAATGAGAGCGGCCCGCAGCACACCTGCCTCATGTCCGTTAATGACCGCTTTAATACACCCTTCCCTCAACGTTCGCATGCGTGCGCCCCGCGTCCGAGGATGTGGAAGGAATGCGCTTCGCCCCCTTCCTTTGTTTTCTGCCCCGCCTGCAGTGGCGTGTCGTCACGCCTTGCCCCTGCCTTGTCCCCCGACCCGTGACCTTGCCTCCGACGTTTTCCCTTCAATCCGCCCTTCTCCAAGGACTGACTCCTTCCCTTATCTCTAGCGAGCGATTTCATTATTTTTTTCTGGAAATTTAGATATATCTTCTATTCCACGAAAAATCTTTCATATTGCGGCGGCGAAACCGTTTTCTCTAGTTTCTCTTTACCCGAACAAGGAAGCAATTCTCTTTGGCCAATGGTAGAGCTCCCTTGTCAAGTTTTCCCTAAACTTAGGAAATTGGTGTCAATACTTTACGCCTTCCTGAAAATCGATCGATAAATCGTGTATCGAAAGTATAGGGGATGATAACAATACAAGGTGTTATATTATAATTAGTATCAAAATAATATCGTTATGTACTTCACATAGGTGCACGTTGAATCTGATGTCGCGTTGTGGCATCAATCGGCATTAAGCATGTAACCTTCTCTCGGTGAAAATCCACGATACAGGAATAGTTATTCATATAAGGCGGCCACTAAGTTAAAGTTATCGAAGCATATGTATTGGTACCGTTGGATCTAATTTTGGAGAGAAATAATCAACAGTAAAGATTAAAATATATATCAAAACTTTTTCCCTGAAAATATAAATATAATTGGAGACTCGACTGCTTTATGCAATGGAATAAATTAATGTCGAAATTAGATATACCTTATATTTCACGAAACTTAACTATCTTGTGGGAGAAAAACCGTATCTCTTGTTTCTTTTTCCTGCCTCGCTTTCCTTTTGCAGTATAGGACTCGAGAAACTACAGATGGCTCTTTAGGCGTTTTGCTAAATTGCATTTGGATGCGGGCTTGACTGTATATCTTATTTCCTACCAGTTTTCGGTCAAGGAATAGACAAGCGTTTTATCTACGTGGAAAAAGAATAGGACATGCTGTGATAACGCTGGGATATGTCAACCACATCGCCTTTTATCCTCTTCCAAACCCGCATTTTTGGTTTATTTTGACACAAGGTAGGAAATATCATTTTCTCATAGTGAAGTTCCAAACTTTTTCGAGTAAAAAACTGAAATGGAAGACACTTGGTTTAGATATAGATTCAAGTTCAATAAAAATTCCTTTCTTTATTGTGTATTAAATCAAATGCGAATTACACGCAGTGAAAAATTGGAACATATTTGAGGGAATAATTTATCATGGAACAGATATTTTCTCTAACTAATCAATTCCTCAGTTTGTTTCCCATGTAGTATTGCAGATGGTTGTAATCTACAGATTATATCTGCTTTGATCAGATTTGGTTCCATATCAACGTATTCCCAGCACTAGTGTTGGGTTCTATAGTGCCTGAAATAAGAACGGCTCCATTTGAAACTGTAGTAACGCATGCTGTCCGTTTTTTTAGCCATGACATTCTGCGTAAATTAAGGTAATTTTATTTTTGAAACCTATGAATGCAGCGTGGGTAAGTTCAAATGAGGATTTTATTCTCTTTATCAGAAAACAAAAATCGGAAGGGGGGGAAGCTCAGTGAGTAGAACTCTAGGCTCCTGATTGAAGGGTCCTGATATATAACAGATGAAGACTTCGGACACCCGCAAATAAAAATCCTCGAAGTGTCTGGTGTCCCAGGGAAGGAAGTGGTCTCCCATTCATTAATATCACACGCCTGCGGCTATATTTGTTGTAAGCTCTATCTTAAGCAACCCCAGGGGTCGAATCACTGGGTGACTGAATCGGAAAACAGGGGGATATACATCTGGATGAAATAGATATTTCAGTATGAAATGCGGCATATTGACAACCACGTACAGAGGGTTCCGGTAAATTATGTGGCCGGAATAAATAGCTTCGTGCCCGCGGGCCTAACGCTCCCGAATTCTGCACCATACTGTTATTCAGCCTTAACATTCACTATTTTGATGGGTTACACCATTAATCTAAGAAAATCCTCGTAATTGAAAAGAATTTTGATTTCTTGCGTGTATGGTATCCGTTTTTTATTAAACTGTACAGAAGAACCGGTCACAGGGATCAGAAACGAAAGCCAAAAAAAAAAGAGGAGGAGGTAGTCAGATAACTAGGAAGCAAGTCTTTCTATGCCAGGTCTAATGAAATACTTAACCTTGATATTACTTGCTTTACAATATGTAAGCTGCTCATTAGAAGAAAGTATAAATAGGCGATAAGCATTCATAGCAGGGCTTAGATTAAATTTTGATATTATCGAGGGGAATTTCAATGAAAACCTTAAGTATTCCATAAATTGCGACAAATTTCACGATTTATCCAGCAGTCGGCAATAATGGCCCTCTATGTTCATTAGTTGAGTTGCAGGTGGCAATGTGATGCTGCAACGCTGGAGAAAGTAGCTGTATCCACATTAATATGACTACTATGCTCTCCATATGCACCGCGCTAGAACAGCGTTCTGTAATATCGTCACCTTGAATGTAAAACCTCGTAAATCGAAAATATCTAAATTAACAGTTTGAGTAAAAAACTGCTAATATTTATTGCCGTAAAAAATTAAATGACTGTTTTGGTATTTTAATTCATTTGATTAAATTTCAAATAGAATTTTTTCAGCTTTACTACACTAAATACAAGGTTATACAACAAATGACAAACTACAACTTTTTCCCATTTATAAACTAAGAATTTCAAACCTTGACTTCATGGACTCCTCAGTCAACATACTGCAGTGTCAGCTATTGAGAATTAAACAGTCATCTCTGGACTGACCTGAAAGAAAAAAAATGTGAGAAGTTGTCAATATGCTAACTTTTAGCACGAGATAATTTGAATGGCGATAGAATAAATTTTAGTGGTAGAGTATGGCATATAAATGTAGCAGCCTCGAGCGTTGGTTGTTCCTTTACACGAGTTGTTTCATTGCGCTTGCCATGGTACATGGTAAAAATGCAGGGGTAATTCCTACTTTGTATTAAATTGAATAACTTTTATTTATTTAGAAAATATTAAACAAAATGTTTAAAATAACGAAGGCGAATGAGTTAGACTTCTTAAAGTCAAAATGATTTTCCACTTCATTATTTTGAATACGTACGGAAGCGTAAAATTAATTATATAAATGTGAATGATGCAATTGTACATTTTTATATAGTTATTTTGAATTTGCAAACAGATAAATAATATAAATTAAGGCATACGAGTAAGACCTAGCACCAAAAGTCTTATAACCACATTTTCCACGTATATTTTCGAATCAATATTTTTCAGAAGTTTGAACAGCCGAAAAGGTTTCCACCTCGTGCTTTTTATTTTTAGCTAGATTTAGTACTGATCGGAGTACTTTTTATCTCATTCGTCGATTATGTGATACGTCGATTGAATGTAAAAATGAACGATATTTCTTTTAATGACGGAGAACTCCCCTCTCACGAGCAATTATCTGGATTATTTGACTGGCACGTCAACCTAATGTTTCATACTGGATTTTTGCTCTGTTGTGGGGATTGAACGTCCCATAACGATTGTTTTAATCAATGGTAGATGTCAATGTAGAGAATTTAAGAGGTTGGGGAACAGAAGGTGGCATTTTGCTATTATACGTTACCTTGACTCGGCCAGGAAAACTAAGCAATGTTACGAGCGCTCTCTCCCATATTTTTTATCGCACGTATCTGCATATACCTATCTCTCCGCCCCGTGGAGCCAAAACGACGGTAAAACGCTCCGATGCACACGTCTGCGAATACAAAGGAACACGCAAAAAATGCCATAAAAAGAAAAAAAATCTTGTATTCATATACGAAAAGAAGCCTTATTTATTTGAAATTTACATCTATGCGGTACCGTGGATACCAACCTAAATATTGAGGTTGGAAGAGGAATTCTCGTTGAATATCCATGAATTCCTATTTTAGGAGGAAATACAAAAACACATATTCAAATCGAGAAAATTAATATAAAATATATTAGAAGTTAAGTACTCACTACAATTGTATTTTCGAGATAGAATAGGTTCCCTCTCGAACATTTAATTTGACCGATAGAAACCGCGGTAACCACAATATCTGTTTTTAACATGGGATACTAGGGTATTTTTTCACCAGAATTTAAATTTCAAGGTGAAGTTCGTTTGGAATATTTCATATTCATCAGCAGCCAATGAAAAAACATTACAAACTTACAAAGTTTAGGAATTATGACTCACTTCAGACTGTCTCGTTTCATTCGATAATGCTAATTGCATATTAAAATGAGTTTTAATTTGAATTAAGTAGTTTTGATTAAAGATAGTATCTTGTATCGTAGTAGGTATCTAATGGTTACGGACGTATGAACGGGGCATTATATCAAATGGATTTCGTTTATGAATAGAAGAATGCGTCTTTTTATTTGCTACTTGTATCAGTACTGATAGAAAAGATATGCTTATGTAACTACAAATATATAGAAATTACTAGCGAAATTGAGTATAGTGGATGGTTGAAAATAGGACGCTGAACATTCATTGTTCAAACGTATTTGAATCACTATCAACTGTGTTTTCTAATCAAATAGAATAAATACGTACCACGGGCTTTAAGCAATTCCAAATCAGTGTTAAGGTCCTATAGAGGATGTAGTATCTATTATGAACTACATTTTTTGTCTTCCCCTCAAATTAAACCTTACAGAATCAGCCGACATTTTAACCTTTCCATATTTTTAATTTTTGAGCGTTTCCACCGAATTAACCGTGAAGCAGGAATTGCGGAAAATATTTGTATATTGCCACCAGAGAAATCTCCCATGTCTTCCTCAATATTAAAGCGTTGAATTTTTTAAACTGCCGTCGGCGACCTCGCGATTTGGGTCACGGATCACTTTGATTCAGTGCAGGTGTTGATATCGCCCGAGGATATTGACTCTTGAACGTTCTGGGACCGTACGTTTTATTTTCTTTTTAATATTTATTGACGGCCGATTGGGGAATACAACACACGTAAATGGGCCTGCATTCATTTTGTGTCTCCAAAACTATGGCTCCCACCATACCATTGTTGTTCAGTTTGCTTTTGGAATGAAATCAAACAGCGAAAACGAGGAAAGGGTTGATGTATTCAGGGCAACCGGGCATCGGTACTCGGTCACGAGGTAGTAGGTTCAGTCCATGGTCCCAAACGAAACCAAAGTGGTTTCAGGGTTAATACAAAGTGAATGCTGTTACAGATATCTCTCATCATCCCAATGTCCACACACATCCCGCCCTCCTCATGGTAAACGAAATCAATTATGAATTTCCCATCAAAGGAGGAATCGACGTCATCTTTTGTTTCGCGATGAGTGACTGTTTGCGCCATTTTGTAATGGTCTCTTAAACTCTACGCTGGGAAATATCGCGATTCCCTATGGTTGAACGCTTTCCTCCCGTTGAGAATGAGCAAAAATCTTTGCCATATCTTCGCTTCGTCCCATATTTTAAATGATCTTCTTTATTTTCTCCACCTGAAAATTTATTCCGTGTGTCACAAATTATTTTCAATGCTCACTATTGCTCTCCGACCAGTTTCTGTTTTAATTACATTTCAAACTCTTTCTCTGATGTTTTCTCCAAATTTTGGACCTACAAAATTTTATATCTACCAAAGGAACAAATTATACTTCCCCTAATGTATTTCATGCTTCCCTGACTATTTATGCATTACCCTAACCACAGTATCTACAGCATACTTTATCTATTTTTCGACAGAAGTGATAAAATTCATAATAAGATGAAAAACGTTGGGAATCAGCATTTTCCGTCAGAAACTATTATAGTGGCCATAGCAAAAATTTAGATCACCATGAAACATTTGCCAACATACAATACTTCGAAATTAAGTATATCCATGGAATATTAATGGCTTTCATCCTTGCATCAATTTAGTTACGAAAGTATTAATAGTGTGATTATTTTATAAAACTGCGGATCTCTGATGTTATTCAAAGTAAAATATACCTTTTTTTAATTGTCAAATACGTTTTTAATATGCTAACTCAGCATCAGCAAGAAATATTATCGTTAAATAGATTTTTATCAGGATGCTTGAGGGAGTTAGGATGGGAAAAAGTACCCGAGTGTCATCATTTCAGTCTTTTCTTGTCTGATTGTCAGTAAGTCCTCACTCTAGGAAGGTATACCTATCACTTGAGTAATTTTTCTCATTAATAACTCTTAAAGATTAACTACGTGAGACTTTTTGATTCGTGTGGTGTAATTTTTGAATTTTTCAAAGCGCATATTAATGAGAGATAAATGGATACAATGCGTCAAGCAGTCTCCTCTGTGAACCCAGATTTTCTTTATTCCCATCCTGTTTATTTTTATCGTATATGACTGAAAGGATTCAGTGTCTTGAACTTATTTATTCTCTTTACCGGTACCTAGCTCGATGCACGGCGAAAACGGTCAATTCAAGTCTGGAGTAGTAATTAAAGCAAATGAATTCTCGGAAAGGTGTTAAATTGAATATATATCCATTTGATTGCGAAATTTGTCACATGTTATCACCCGATATTTTCTTTTTCAATCCTGCCTCAGAGTTGAAAAAGAATGTATAACTTGTTTTTAAATGCTTTCCTTTTATTTTCTTTATGAATCGCTTAGTATCGATGAAGATAATCGTTTTCAGTTTCATGGAAATTAAAAGTATTTTCCATGCATAAATGACGTATATAGTTAAATATGTTTCCAGTAAAGGTAATAATATGCGATCTAGCTATTTAAAATATATCCATTCGTTTCCTTAAGGGATAGTTAGATCGTCGTTTGCCATAAATTGTAAAATTTATTTCCAAAGCCATACGAGGGATGGATCTAATTAAAGAATAGTTTTATTATAGGATTCTTGATATATCTATCTAGATTATTATTATTATCAAAATTATCTCGATGTTTCTAGACTTCATGATAATAAACGTAAAATTTATGGAGAAACAGGATTTATTACTAATTTTCGTTCATTGTTTTGGTGAATCGCTAAGATATTGAGGAATAAACTATTAACTCAGAATGCAGTTTTAATGTTTTTCTGAATAATATGAAATGTAGGAGATTTATTTTTGACCGAACGTCCACCTTGCCTTTTATTTTGATATAGTTTCATTTTCGGAGAGCCACCTAGTTTTTCTATCGTAGCAGGAACTTTGTCAACATAGCAGCTGGAACATTTCCAAGCTAGAATGTTTTTATAAGAGGTTCCTATTCCCCCTATCATAGCATTCAAATTCTCTGCGTCTATCTTCGTTCGAATTCAAAATCTGAGCGATTAGATGTTGCTAACTACTATACCTTTCATGGCAAACATTTTTCCCTTTTCGACGCATGTTCATGCATTATTTCCCTCCAAAATTCGAATCATTAAGACAATTTTCTACGCATCCAAGGACACAATAACTTCACATACCTCGAAAAACACTTTGACATTAGACGAATATTTCTCGGGTTCTCAGCCAGGTTAATGCTTTTTTATAAGAATTATATTTTAGTAAGAATTATTATTATATAAGAATCATTTTTTTGCAATACATGGAGACCTATAATCAACTGTGTAAAAAAACATAAGGGTTGAACGTGAAGAATTTCAAAAGACCTACAGCCAATCGGACGACACCTGAGCCGTATTGTTGTCCTCGGTAAACGGTCGATCCAGTTCAGTGTGAAATTGGACTTCCATAATGTAGCACGGCCTTGAGTATGTGAGAAAAGTCGTCTCCCGAAACGTCGGCTAATATAAAAGCATTAACCTGGCTGACAACCCGAGAAATATTCGTCAGATGTATTCACCAGGAAATATTAAAATCGTTTACTTTGACATCAATTCAGTCACCATACATGCTGTGCCTAGGTATGATAGATCGATACCATTTAAAAAATATCGGCATTAATACCAACATAAGATTTTAATCTGTTTCTGAAAGTTGTTGCTTCTACTTATTCCTAGTGCTTCATCAATCCAACCTCGGGGATAGAGGCGATGAGAGTAGGTATCCTTGTGATTATGCAGCCGTTGAGTCAACTTCGTTCCACCACCACGCGGGAACCGAGCGATTGCATGCTAGTTTTTAATGTTCGGTGAACCTAGTTTAAAGAAGCTATTCATTTTTGGGAAAAGAGCATTAGTCGCACAATTGTATGCAGCTGTCATAAAATTCCCGAAGTGACAACTAAACTTATGATGGATTCAATTCAATATTTAAAAATGAATTCGTTGAACAAATTCCGAGCATTTTACAGTTACGTCAAAATAACTTGAAAACCGAGAGATTGAGAAAAAATATGTAATATCCTGGAAAATACGCAACTCAAATAGAGTAAGAAACGAAGTAAAAAAATAAACTCTCTAACAAATTCATGACCAATAAGTAAAAATAATCTCGTACATTAGTAATTTTTATGGCTTTTACTAATATATTTTCTCTCTGTATCTGTTATTAGTTGAAGCTCCTTAGAAACACATCAGATATTCAGACTTAAACCGCAATATAGAAAGCCAGATGAATTATAAAAGATATTTTTTGCAAATTGAAACCCACAATTTTACTTTGAAATATTGCTTTATTTGCAGATTTTTTAAGTTTTGCAAGTTTCTCCTGCATGAAGACGAACTTGTGTACAATAGTATGTACTACATGGGTTTTTTAAATATGTTTGCATGTTGGCAAAGTTGGAAAAACTGAGAAATTACGATGAAGGTAAGTTGAAATAGTTATTCTCGCTGATGAATTCTTACTCTGTTTTTATTATTACTACAGGATGCTATAACGGATTGGCCGGTATTTTCTTTCTGTGTCCAATACATGGAATACAAAGTGTCTTAGATTGATTTCGCACTCACAAGCATTTGATGACCAACTTTGAACATTAAACTGACTGAGAGGTGCAATAAAGGATAAATATTTCAAACTATCACAAAAATTAAAATCCCTCTTTTTGATGGCGCGATTTTTATTATAGGCCGTAGGCAGTATTTTAGAGATATTTTATAATATCAAGGAAATAAAGGAGAATTTCATTACCAGCTCCGCAGTACACCAAAATTTCAGTTAAATCGACGCAGTTATACGCGTTGGTTAATTTAATACCAACATGTGCTACTCCTTTATTAAGTTCTTTTTAAAATGTCTTCTAATTCTATGTGAAGCTCTTTTGAGATCATCTTCTGGGGCTCTTTTCTTCGTTTGGCTTTCAAGAAAACTGTGAATTAAACCCTTCTATCTTAATACCGGTTTGATTTCTACTTTTTGCTGAGAGAATCCACAGCTCTATTGGTTTTTTTGGGCCAAAAACCTAAGGTTTACGTCCTGTAAACAATTGTGACTCTTTCGAAGGATCCATCTCTATACTTTGCTTTTTGATTTAAGCTTTTTTAATTCTGGGGCATTTCGGACGACTTTTAGCGGTGCATGCACGGATGACACCGCTGAAAACGTTATCTCACTGTCTTTGTTCATGAAAGGTTGGAGAACACTTTCCTTAGTAGTTGCCACCACTTCTCCCTTTTTCGTATAATTTGGCACAATAATACAAGCAGTGTCTTGGAATTGTACGGCAATACCCGTGATTTTGTACCTCAAATTGTCCTCTAATACTTTCCAAAATGAATAAATGTGCACCTTCACATTGCTCACTGTCAAATCGGTGCTTCGTCTAAATGTTTTTGGTATCCTCGTGAAAAGCCTTTTAACTCTTTTGAAACACCTTTTATGCTGAAATAATCCATTCGTTTCCCTCTTTTGAAAGCTTTTAACGGTCGTTTTCAACGTTGAATAATGATCTGACTTCTCTTGGAGAACGTACAGGTCTCTTTGTTCAACTATTTATTTCGTATCTTTTTTTGCCCTACATTCTGTTTTAATACAGTATATTCTTTCCTCTACTAGTTTTCATTCTTTATTCCAACCACTTCAATTATAAAGTATAAATACTTAGAATATCGATACGATCTTCTTTTCAACTCTTGATACTGTAAATGATTTTGTGTTGTTAAATATTTTCAATTTCACCGATGAGATAATCCTGAATTAAGCCCCACATTTTTTATTAAGTTTTATCTATAGCTAAAAGGTGAGAATCCTCTGCTAGGATAAATATATTTTACATATACTTTGGTAAACAGTCATAAAGCTCATACTTCTTACGTGAGGTTCTGCCTCATGACATCCTCGCTTTTAACCGCACAGAAGGTATTGCTTTATTTGACCGCGAGAACATGCGCGATGCACTGTATGTTTCAAAGGTAATGTCACTTCAAACGGTGGACGTATTCACTTCACTCTTTATGAGGATCTCTCTGGAACTCGTATTACACTTGGGTTTCACATCCGTGATCGTCACAAAGTATGCATGAATGCCTCGTCGGCTCTCAGTCTCTGAGGTTTAAAACTATCAAAATTCCCAGCTTTTCTGTGCTATTTTCTCGTCGATTTCTCTTGTGAATTTTACGTTTCATCATCAAAATGCTGAATTGTTTTCAGAAAATTTATTCAAAGGCAATGCGAGCACATCTTTCCCTTAATGATCCTCCTTCAAATGGAACAGATAAAAGCTCATGTGAACCTATAAATGATAATTCCCTATCGTAAATGTGTGAACTATATATTTTTGGATTGTAAATATGTGTTTGCATAAAAGGACGCTTAATAGGTACCTGATAGCCTTTAACGTGCTAATGCGGAAGCCGTATTCATCAGAGGTGATCAAACGGTGCCAACCGCCCTAAAAGTTTGGGACTTGGGTTTACCACCTCCGAATGAACCGCCCCTTTAATGCATTCCCCCATTCACTTTATACCTCCCGGAATATTTTTTTTTTTGCTGCTGCATTAGGGTAGCTATATCATTCATCGGAGGTTATGGTAGATAAACTTTCTCCTAAGCCAAAATTAGTGTAAGATCTTCTTATCTCTTGGCTCATTTGAGGAATACTTGACGGAGAGAGAGGTTTGCAGGATGGCAGTGTTGAAGGCGTTTTGAAATTTAAGGTCCGGAATTCTTGCGGGTACGAGGAACCTGAGCCTCTATATTGTCCGAGACATACGTAGTATAGTATATGGTGTCAGATGTACAATGCACGTGACAAAGGCCCTTTTCAGTCGGCCGTTAGCTAGCAGGTAGGAGGCGTACCTCACAGGAGGGAGAGAGTAGAGCACCCGATTGGACTTTATGAATAGGACCTGAACCCAGCAAGGTAGACGTTTTTGTGTGAGAACAGAGGGATATTGGATGTATCGTGGATCAAGATGCTCAAAATCAGTTTTTGCGGTGTGGTCACAGCGTTACACCTTAAAAATCTCTGGCGAGGCGCGTTTTCTTGCGGTAGGTCTTTTCATATTTCCATTCGGATTTTCAAGCTACTAAACCATATATTTATCGTGCAAAGTAGGGTTCAATTACGCAATTCTTATTCAAGACGGAAAAGATAGTATTTGTTCAATGGAATCAGGCTTAACTATATTCTCAAACGTTTTACAATGTACCTAAGTGTTTAAAGCGAGTTCTACTTTTATGTCTTTTTCTACTATATTTGTCAAACAAGTTGAATTATTTCGAGTATAATATTTCAAAAGGGGAAACCGAAAAAAACATGGTGCCCAGTGAATGCAACGAGACGAATACTTCATCAAATTCGATGGAGCTCTGGTGTCTCCTCTCCGTAAAATGAAAGCAGCGGGAAGCAAAGATAAACTCCTACGCGGTTCAGCCACGTTTCGGGTTTCAGTCTCCGGTAATAGCTCTGGAAATATATGGCGAGGCTATTGAAGCAAGGATGATAAAAAATAACCCTTGTAGGACCCCTAATGAGCTTATTTCGCTCAAACCTTTTTGTTCCCCCTAGCGATCTAAGATTTCAAGTTTCTTTGACGACGAGTCGAACTTTCTGATAACGCTATGCGGCCACTGTAGGAGAAGTAAAAAAAAGAACAGGATGGAAAGATTCATTTTTTTCCAGAGTCCGTCTACGTTTCCATCCAGCAAAGGGACGAAGACAGCGCATCCTGTAACCCTTAGCAGATTCTAGGCTTGTTCCTCAGCCACGGGAGATGAGGGGCTGACTTTGTTTTTTTTTTCTTCTTTGAACCCCTTTTCTTGTATATTTTCCCATTGAGACGATGACTGCTTTGCTCGTCAATCCATCTGAAGAAAGGACTTCTTCTGGAGACACTCTCAACGTCTTATTCCCGCTCTTTGTAAAATCAAGGGAGGTGTCGAATTCTACTCGAGTCTGACCAATTTCGAATTTCAGGCGGCCGATTTTTGAGGAGCTTAAAGGCTTCAAGCGGGGTAAGAACAAACTCCCTTTCTTTGCAAAGAGATTCCTTCCGTAGTGAGGAATCAGGACGGTACCCTGGCGAGATCCTTTGGTGGTATCTGTCAACCCACCCGCGGTGATGGAAAGGTTGGGACGGTAAAAAAATCTTTTATCTCCTCCAAAAAGGTGGAATTTTAATGTCCCTTCCAGGTATTAGAATGAAAAGGAAGACGGGGGGACGTTTCCGATGTCTTTTTATTCAGTACCATACTGTTCGTTGAGATGGCTCGAATGTCAATTACTTTTAGCTTGTGCGGTTGTGGTATTTTATACGTGAATGCACTTTTGAGATAGTAAATCATGATTAGAAATAGGCTATTATTCGGAGAACCAGTGTCACAGAATTTACGTGCGTGTGACATCATAGTTTTGACTAATCTCAATTGCTTTCCATTATAATTATGAGGGAAAAAATAAGATAGAGTATTCTGTGAGCGGTAGAGACATTTTACTAGAGGAAAGATTTAATGACGCTTAGCATGCGGAAAAAACGTAAGGAAACCACTTACATATTTTCCATAAAATCGGTGCCATTAAATTATAACTACGTGTTTTCTTGTGAGCCACGATCTAGAACGATTTATGAACGATTTTAATACCCCAAAAAATGTATCCGAAATATTTTTGCGAAATTTTTTTAGATTTATTTCGTTGGAAGCACCTGCCATTATTTGAAGGCCGGGATTACGAAAAGGCGATTATTTTCGATTTACACTCTTAGCATTAATCTGAAATATACACGTCACGCATATTTTTTTTTATTTTATGATGTTGACTTTTTAGCTACATCTAATGTTTTCGAATAATTTATGTGAGAAGCTAGGCCTAAGAACTGGAATTCGTCGCATTTTATGCAAACACATATCTGAGGATCAGCCATTATGCCGAGTAAACCCTGTCTCATTGTAACGTAAATAACGAGGGTGAATATGGTGTTCATCCTTGTTCTTCCTTTATTTCGTCCTTCTATTCATCTGTTAAGTCCGACATCAGCGCACCGACAAGGTAATCCATGAAATATATAGCATTGCGCTATTTTTCGCTCTTATCCTTACGTTTTACTATAAATTTCAACCTTTTTATTTGATACCTTACATTATTTGATATTACATGCAGTTTTACTATACTTAGACTTACGAAAACCATGGTAAGTATTTTATTTTTCTTGCTTAAGCAAAAAAAACTTTCATTTTTGATCATTTGTGCTGGAACAGGCGTGGCACATGTTTCACTGAGGAAACTTATTCTAAGGCAATGCGTAACTTTCCAAAGTTCTGTTATACTAAAACACTTATTGTGACTTGTAATAATATTTTTGATCAAACACATGGGAAAAAATCTATAGTATCCATCTATTTTCTATCTATCTGAACCTATCTCAAAGTTATTGTGATGCAGGCTAAAATAAAACTGCCCGATCCTTAAAAGAGATGAAGAGTGTTTGAAGGACTGAAATACATGAATGTCCTTTCTTCCCCAAGTGACTCGAATGAGGTTGCTCTCTTATTTTCTCGTTTCTATTTCTCAAAATCTTCGAAACCCTTCCCTTCCTCCCCTTGTGAATCTTTTTGAACGGATAGAATTCATTAATCTAGTATGAGGGTATTACTATAATCTTCGCTAAATGCTATATTGTTGCACACACCTCGTATCAATGCAATTATACCGTCGCTACGTACATTGTACTACAATAAAATTTGCTTAAATTGATCACGCATATAACGAAATCCCGACTATAAAGAGGAGACTTTCCCGTCTCTTGCATTTTCCTATGATAGCCTATGTTAATTTTCCCTCATGTAACGAGTTCGGAATCCCCGCTATAACGAACTATTCTTGGATCCCTTGGGGAAGTATTACCTCTTTTATAAAGAAATTACGGCCACCTCCGCTACTTAACCGTTCCTTAACTTATCATCAATCCTTACTTGTGGCGAACTCCACACCACCAGTTCTACTGCTGATCTTAAAATCCTTCCCTTTACAGCCGTTTGATGGAAATGGTGGGACGAAAGTTAAATGCTACGGATTTGTTGCTTGAATAAAAACGATTTACGGTATATTAGCCGACAGTTCTGTGATTCATAGAGCAAAATCCTATATAATGGATGTAACGAAATCCCGTTTAAAGCAAAATAGAACGATGTCCTCCTGAAACTCGGTATTAGCTATTTTTACTGTAATTTGATCCGTGAATTCGTAGAGTGACCCTTGTAAATTGAAATTTGTAATTTGATCCGTTAATTCGTATATTGACCCTTGTAAATTGAAATTTGTCATTCCCTACAAAAAAGGCTTTTCTACTTACGGCTTAAAAGTCTACTCTGCATTGCGTAGCTATAAATGTAAAGACGAGAGCAGGAGTTTCTTGTTCTTTTCACCATTTTTATTTGAATCATAGCCCACCTACCATTCAATATCGCGGTGGAGGGGTATTTCAATTTAATGGTCAGGCGACCTCATTCAACCGATCGGATATGTCACCGGAATTGGAACTTTGGCGTGCTCCTATCGTGAATGTTGGATGCGTCCCGCCGGCAAGAGAGCTCGGTGGTAATGACGTGGAAGTTTACCGTGTGTGGTAGGGGAGTGATCGGGGATTCCTGCCGTTTGATTGGCTATGTGATTCGTGATGACCCTTGGCGATATTCACTTGATGCCCAGTGATAACACGATCCGACTATGCCTGGAAGCGGGACTATATATATATATATAAATCATTGGTGTTCACAGCCAACTGGAAGGTTGGCAAGATTCAGTTATTCATCGGGAATGGTAACTGCGGCTAGGATGTTGTGTCTCCTGGCTCTACCAGCTCTATTTTCTGTCTGTTTACTCAAGAATAAGAGATAAGATAGAGTGTAAGATAATATATATGTCAAATATAAGATAGAGTATAAGAGGCACTTTGTGTCATTATCAAAGTAAAATCATTAGGTCACCATTATGTCATTATCAGTGTTAGGGAAAGAACTGAGAAAAATTAACTGGGCTCAATGGCAGTACTTTGAACAAAAACTGTTCAATTAAAAGTACAAATTACTGATTATTAAAAATTATCAGTAAAATTACAATCAATTACTTCATGTAAGATTTTCCATTCAAGAGATCATCTGGTAACTGTCGAATATTGCGGTTACAATGTGGAATAATTGAGTCAAAGTAATCGTTAATTGCAATTTCACTTGCGATGCATACAATTTATAACTGGTGTAACAACATAAAGGGAGTCATATTTTGTACCCATCATAAGTATTCTACAGCATGAGAGTGGTTGAACCTAAACAAGAAAATTATGGTATCCAGGGACTCGGAGTTATCTGCAGGACAAGGTAAATCCCTGAAATCAGTAAGGTAATTGTAGATTACGAGCAAGTAACGATTACAACGGAGGGATCAATTCTTCTTTCACAGGTAATGAGTAAATTACGAATAAAAGTTAGATTTCGTAAAAAGTTATCGTTGCAAGTACAAATTACTGCAAAAGCAATATTTTCAAGTATCCGATTACTTTCACTCGAGTACTTACCAACACTGGTCATTACTTAAGATGACCTTGATAATGACACTTAATGTGGAAACCGGGTTAATCAACATTAAAATTGTGTTTAATATTACTACAGTCTTTCATTCTCATCCCATACAGATAAATAATTTCCACAAAGTTTCGCTGTGTACTCTTACAAAAAGTTTAAGAGTTCTCATCTATCTCTTTATATGATAAAATCAAAGATTTCTGTCAATTGAACACGAGCGAAGGTTAAACATAACATTTGAATGGAAAGCAATTTGCTATAGCACAGAGTTCCACCTCTCATTAATACTTTGAGCTTTAGCTCTATTATTCGAAGTGTAGTATAGGCTCTATCTCCATTCATTTAGTTTAGACTTTAGTTTGAGATTGGTGCAAAAATACCATGATACTGATGTTATAAATAAAAGGATTCCTTATTTTTATCGAATTATGCTTAAATCCTCGGTTTGTTGTTAAATTTTTACGGAAAAATATGAATTTATAGAGTTTTTGCTTTAGTTCAGTTTCCATTCCAAAGGCATAAGGGGAGCAATACATGTGTGATAGATTAGTTCAGGCAAATAATTAATTAATTCTTGTATAGATGAAATGACATGGTGTAAGGACCTGTAACCATTTGGACTTGGCTATTATGATAAAAACATTTAGATGCCATGTAAAATTCACAAAGGTACTACGGCTTTATCTGAAGAGAGACATGGCCAAAAAGCCGGAGATATCCAATATTCGTACATCACTGATGATGAAGCTTTGCCGCAGGATACCGATCCCTCTAGATCAAAAGGTACATCACTTCCATTTACTGTGGCTTGCCTAGTTGTATTTGCTACTTTCATGATTTCCATCCCCAAAATATGGGTCAGTTGCAATGAACCTCTTGTTATGAATCAAAGGCTTTTATTTTCTGCTGTATCCTCGTTTTTTATCTTTCTTCCTCGTCCCTCTCACCCCCCTGATCGGTCACCGCTGCACTTTTTTCCTCTTTTATCCTGATCGATTATTCTCAAATGCATTTATCTTTATTTCAGCTATCCCGAGAACCAAAGAAGACTTCACGCAAATAATTTTTCAGGATAGAATAAAATCATATTTCATCAGAGATAATGCATTAAACAGAAAGATGTAAAAATTACTAATGCCTAGCTTACATATTATTAGACTTTAACAGCAATATCAATATTCATCATTTCACCTTCGTCGCTTCTGTAAGAGAGATAGGGTTTAGAGATCCATACCTGAATCGTTAGTACCTGTTCTAAATTTTCACGCGAATGGTGTGAGATAATTAGTTACCTACGATTAATGGAACATCCGCGCACATTAAGGGACCCGTCAACTTATTAATATCTGCCATTTATCTCGAAAATTATTTTCCTATGGCTCCATAGCTCCGTAAGTAACACCGCTTGACGTTTAGAGTCTGCCTTTCGTATCATACCATAGTAACTAGATGGATTTTTTGATGCCATTCTGTGCCTTAGTTTTATGGCTATTTTCAAGGGTCTCTGTTGAGGTGCCTTAATTTTAGGCAACGGTAAATCCTCTACATGGTGCGACACTGGTCTCAATGCTGGGCATGGATATTGCCCCATTATATGAGTGCGTCTTCGAGTGATAATGAAATCGTTCCGCCCTCCTATCGCGTATTTACACTTCTTGTCTAGATCATTCTCTCTATTAGGATACATCTTTCAATTTTGGTATGGTTTTATGCATCTATTCATATTTTAGGGTGTGTTTTTTAGGCCTTCGCAGGCTTTTTACCAGAGTACTTAAAGAAACATAGAAGCAGCACTCAAAGGTTGAATAGATTTGAATATAATTATGAAATAGCCACTCACAGGATAAGAGTTTCCAGGATTTTCCGATTTTGAATTTTAAAACTACTATTTAACAATTTAAATATATTATTGATTTCCCCAGATTTTAATTAAAGATAATGAAAAGAAACTGCAATTTATATGAATTATCCTAAGCGTAAATGTTCAATATAGGAGGAATATTAACGATTCCAAAGGGGTTTATTTTATCGTGGTGTTTCTCCCTCCATACATGCTTTATAAACATCATTCTCTGTTAGCGAGCTATGAAGAGTGCGTTGTTTTTAGCTCCTGGTATGTATGTATGATTCTTCCAGCGTAACTGTCACACGATTCCTCCTATTTAAGTAAACAAACCTTTGTTTGAATTTTTACATTACTGGAAGTAACATAGGGTATATTTAATCAATATTTCACTTCCAATTCAGACCGGAAGTGGCTTTCATGTACTGAACCGCTACACCGATAAAAGTGAACGAGTTATCGTTGGGCTTCTTACGTCTTTTTAAGTTTTAGAGCCAATACGCAACTGAAGAATTACTTTCGGTTTTGAATAGATGTGGCATTTATCTACTTAAACACGGCACCGATTGGTATGACAAAACATCTTTTGAATCTTGAAGTTGTTTTAATTTTGAAAAATAATAATTTCCAAAAATAGTTCTAATTATAATGCAATTAAATAGTAAATATATCTATATAATTCTAATAATTAAAAAACATGCATTATATAATTCTAAACTTTCGGTTTAGAATGGTAGTCGGGCATTTCAGCCCTTTTGGGTATTCTTACTTTTTTTCCACATTGCAAGCGGAAGTTGTTGATGGCCTGCGCAATGGCCATTGTCTGGGGATCAGTCTGCGTGGCGGACGCAACTTGGGGGTGATTGCTCCGCCCGCTACGCTGCGGGGGGGGTTCAGGAAAGCCCTGCACCGCGGCGGACGACTTTAATAGTAAGAAGTCAGCGAAGGCGTGAAGATTGGCCGTACAAGATACGAGCCAAAGAAAGAAGGAAACACAAGGCAAAGGAGGTAGGTAAGCTCGAATATGTGCTGTCGGCTAATGAGACTCTTTCGCAGGACGGCAAAGTACGAGTGTAGTATGAAGTAATGCTTTTTTCCCTTTTTTGTATTCTTTATTTTTTTATTCTTTCGTCCGGTGGCTGAGATGATTCGTTTAGCATTTCCAAGTAAAGCTTCTGGATGGTCCCTATTCCTTCTGTCTTAAGTACAGCATGACGGCGACGTCCAAAGAAGGAGAGACTACCGTAGAGTATGATACTGTATCGATGGGTTGGCAGATTGCTAGGCCTCTATAGCGTTGATTAGGGTATCATATGCTGATATATTTTAATTTCGTAACTTTAATGTGCTGTAAGTATTGTGCATTGCTTAGCTTTTACATATCTCGGCCTCATTACTTAGCAACACATTCTCATTTATATAGATTTATTGATAATTCTAATTCATTTTCCAATTTCGATTCGATCGTAATGCTAAGCATGGTATTAAGCATTCTTATTTAGTTATATTTGAGAACTTCTGCGTATTAAACATTTCAAGTGCATGAAATAGGTGTGACTAAATGCATCAATTGAGTTTTTTTTAATACATCGTATTTTCATTCCTCCATACTTCAAAGTTGTAAAATTTTAATCTGTATTCGTTAGGTTTGTTACCTTTTCCGAGGTTATTATTTTATGTGATTGTAAATTGTTGAATAATCACTTACAGACTGTAAGCGTTTCACTTGGTTTTTCCGCTAAAACCTTTTTTTTTGTGTAATGCTTTGCCTAGAACTAGTTGTAAGTATTATAAGTGCAGGGAGTAACATCATTTATAGATTCCACATTTGTACCATACTGGTGTAACGATTCCGTTCTCTCAAAATGCAACGATGCATCTCCACTGTGCATTTTGTTTCGGAGTGGCGAATCCTGGTGATAATTGGGCGCTAAGTACCTCACACCATTTTCTCTCTGAAAATGGATACTCAGAACGAAATGGGCGCTGTATATTTTTCATGTCATCCGTGGAGGGAAGAGATGAAAGTGGAATTCGGGAAAGAAATGGCTTGTCGGATGTTTTCTGAGAATTTCATTTCATGGAATCGCGGCGTCGCTCCGGCAAAGGGAATAACGCCTCATTCCGCTCTCATTATGTGTGTGCTTTAGCCATTTAAGGATTCGCTTCCGCCATTTGCGAGTAAACAAGTGTAGTTCGTCACTGAAAATAACGACGGTTTTTGCTTTTGTCATGCTTCAGGGCTGTTACAGACGGAAATTTAAAAGCTTTTGGAAAAGTGGAAAATTTTCTCTTGTTATGACTCGTCGCTTTGTAACGGCGAGCGTGAATAACAAATAAAAAAATTATTTGCGAGTCATTTTCAATGTCATTCATATTATAATTTTCATTGGTTGGATTTCATCCAGTTTTATTCAAAATTGAAATTTTTTATCCTTTTGTTCCTAATGAAACTAAGTTTTTGAGTAAAAAAGAAGGGTGGTTTGCCCTTTAGTTTGTTTCTATCATAAATTAAAATAATACCATTCACGTTAGTTGATAAATTCGCCATTGTACAATATCCTTACAAGTATCCCTACAAGTCCAACCACCAAGTGAACTCGGGAAAATAGATTTGTGGAAATAAAGAGTAAAATCACTATTCAATCTTTTCTTTCTTGAGTCGTGTATGCTAAATGATATGGATGAAAACCCTTTTCATGTGGTAATATCAAACATAACATAAAATTTACCATGAATGGACAACAGTTAAATACATTACCTCTTTCCATGCTCTTACTACGTCCATTCAAGAGATGAGCAGATTGGCTTTGAAAGGATTTGGAAGTGCGTCGATATCATCGCTGTCGATAATTATGGTAACATCATGCCATTAATAAATAAGAATTATAGCCAAATATGAATTTCTGAAAGAGGTTTAGCGAAGTACAAGAGTTGTATACACCAAGGCTGAAATTCGCCATGAAAAATGATTTGGCATGGATACAAAATCGGATTTCCCAATTGCTGGCCACATATGCAAACAGTTACATCATAAAGCCATCTTATTCCAGTGCGAATCTCAGACTGGGTTTACCGAACAAGGCATTGACGTCTGAAGTCCACGCTGATGCACAGGAGATGGAAGTCGTGCTTACTAAATCCTGAATCACATGATCACATTATCCGTTGTGCGCACGCGATGTGGATTGACGGATCACTCCATGACGCTGCACATTTTTGGGATCTTGCTGGGTTGTCACTTGGTCAGAGATTAATAATACCTCAGTCAAGTTTAAAACAAGTTTTATTACACAGTCACAGTTTGTACACACAAGTAGTGGAATCACGCGGGAGTGCAAATATTCTCGAAGCAGAGAGAGAGTGTCAAGTGTTTTGAGTGGGGCATCTTATAGTTTACGGCTTACTGTGTGTTTATTTTCAGGAAGATGAACTATCTAGCAATAACCAACTAACAAGGTTGACGACGAATTACCCTGAATTGACGACGAACTACCCTGACCCATGAACTCCACTTTCCCTTCTGTGCACATCCCTTTTATTCTACATCGGCCCAAACTGGAAGGAGAGGGTTTCCATTAGGTGTCCACCCCTCTAGGATTAGAACCGAAAGTAGAAATGTGAAATGGCACTTCATGACTGAAGGTAACGAGATCCTACGGGGTTGCGGGGGAAAGGAAAAATGGAAATAGCTTTTAAAACAAACTTTCAATTGAGGTTAAGTTGTGAAAATAGGTTTCGTAGACTAATGCACCCTGTCTGTCTCTTTCTGGTAAACAATATTCATACATACCGTCCCTTGTGCTCAGAGCATATATGTTGCTTCCGGGCGATAGCTCCAGCAATCTATCCAAAAATATGTCGGAAAAATGACCAAAATTATTTTCCGCTATGGCTCCGGGGATGGAAGTATCATCCCTATTTCCGTCACTCCGTTTTTCCCGTCGCTAAATCCTACACTGGCACCGTCTTCCAGCCAATGAGAACGCGTATCTGCTTACAGCGATTGTAACCAAGGATGGCAAGTGAAACGAAACGATTTTTTTTTTTTATCCAAAGGGAAGAGAAAATAAGAGGCCTAGGTCTAGTTTCATTCCCGGACGAAATTAAAATCACCAAGGAGTTTAGTATCAACCCGGGACGAAACTTTACTCCCGGGAAGGAAACTAAATTAAACGAAACTCCGGTGCTCATAGTTAAGTTCCGAGCATAAAAGTTGAGCGGAGGGGGATAAAAGGGAATATTTTCGACCCATTAAGTTTGACATACGTGTGGAGAGGTGAAAACATTGAGCTTAGAAATCGAATGGCCAGTTTGCATTCACCGTTCTCCTGTTAGTGGTAAAAATATGAGTGTCCCGTGCATCTAATGGTGGAAGGGCGAGCCTCTACTTCATTTAACCATATTTCGTACTTGGTGCGTGGGTCGAGACTAAACCGTTTGAAAGTGAATCACGTGGTGCCTCCGGTGCAAAATGTAGTTTGTGTTTCGTTTCGTCCCAGAGTTTTAGTTAAATTTCGACCCGAAGTAGGTTTGACTCCGATTTCGTTTCGACCCTGAGTTGAGATCCCCAGCTTAATCCTTTTTCGTTTCGTTTCTATATTTCGCTCCCGGGATCGAAACTAAATGAAATGAAGAAGCGCAGAATGAAACAAGTAACTTTTTCATCGCAGTTACGCGTACGGTTACAAATGTATAGGAAATGAAAGTTACCATACAAAAATAAACGTACAAGAGCTTCTAGAATAGCAATTGGTCTCCAAGATCTTTACAATTTTAGTTAATATTTAATACTTTGATAGATTTTGCTAAATTAATTCGAGATCAAATGAAAATGGATGGGGCATACCCTTACGGTCTCCCAGGCGATTGTGGGGCCAGAATGGGAGTGCCCGCGAAGTATTTGGCCCGATTCACTCGGAATAAAATATCGTATTCGTTTTTCACATTCTCCTCTCATTGCCGACGAACAGCAAAGCGAAACAAAATTAAAATGGCGACTAAGCGGGAAGTTTCTGCATCAACAACCATAGAATGTGGCACCTTCATTTTAATTTTATCCTGCTTGGTCTCAACAGTGTACATTTCTTCCCAACGCTGTAGTTCTTATTACATGAAATCCTCCCGCGAAGTATTTTAGCCCAATTCACTCGGAACAAATATCGTATTCGTTTTTCACATCCTCCTATTGTCGACGAACAGCAAAGCGAAACAAAATGAAAATGGCGACTAAACGGGAAGTTTCTGCATCAGCAGTCATGGAATATGGCGCCTTCATTTTAATTTTAACCTCCTAGGTCTCAACAATGTACATTTCTTCCCAACGCTGTAGTTCTTATTACATGAAATCCTCCTTTGGTTTGCCTTGAGGAAATTTCAGCAGCGCCACCTACTCGGACGAAAATTGGTAGCGGTCTGTACGAGTGCCGAAGTCGGTTAAGCTTAGAATTAAAAGGGGCGCTCGCTATTCGTTCATACATTAGAGAACAAATTTAAGTGTACCGGTATTGGCCACGGAGATAACTTCACGGAGTCATCCGCAATTTAACCCCTTCCACTTCGATTTATTTTCCGAATATCGTGCTCCTATTCTCTATTTATTTTTTTCTGTAGTTCTCTTTCAAATGGTAGGTAATGAAATGATATATTTTAATTTGTAATAAACGTAGAACCTTGAAATAAAATGTGATGATTAAACATGGAGAACACAGCTATCGCTACTCCAAGAAAATCATTTTAATCCTTCCAACGCATCATGTTTCATGAAATATGAACTATTTATATGTACTGTGAATATTTTGACATTTTTATGCATTAAAAATAATTATATTGTTCCTCTAAATAGTGCTAAAATAATGAAAATCCGATGACGAGATACACTCGTCATTGTGCGGTTTGGCGTCGAAAGTTCATGACGGGCTGGACTCGTCATTACAGCGCAAGGGGTTAAGAACAAACGAAACGATTATTTGCATCGATTATTTTTATTTACCAATTCCTTCAATTGTATTCCATTTTTATTGAATTAAAATTAATTGCGTGAGTTTACGGTTTAATTGAAATAATTTTTTGGCAAGGATTTTGGTCGAGAAAATCAAGTTTTAGCAACTTTAACGAAATCTATGGTCGTATATAATTTATTTTGTTGGATGTTGAGAATTATCTCCAAGCAATTTTTAACGCCATACCATAGCCAATTAAAAAGCTATTTTTAAATTAAAATCTACAGCTGTTGAGAAACCCTGTACCCATGGCATCACTACTCCATTTCGTGACGCCCACTGGAATCATCTATTTCGGTAATGCAAACCTAAACGCATCGCTCTTGAATGAAAGTCATTAGGAAGCAGATTCTTGCAGTCCCATTGTTAGGAAGGAAATTAACGAAGGTGAAGAAATTTGGTTGAGCTAGCGTTTTCTGGAGGAGCGAGGGCGCTAGGCGGTATTGAACTTTGGATGATGCAGTCTTTCCAAGCAGAGGAAGTAGATGGCATCTAACACCAGATTCAGAAACCGCGTTGTAGAAGCCATTTTCTTCTCTGCATGCAAATGGAGGCACACCTAGGATGAACGGCAATAAACCAACGGAGTCTTTAATCGTTTACTGTTAATATTTCCATTTGAGAACAGATTTATAATCATTCATGAAAATTATATTTCGTATCTTTGATTACTTGTATAGCTTTTGTTATGTAAATAAATTATGGCAGTATTTTTTAAGAGAATTTCATGACTTGTGTACGCATTGGTCGTTAATTATACCTTTTAAACATTGGTTACTATCATCACCTCTGCAGTGAGTATGCGGTTTATTCGATATTATTTTCCTACACTCACTCACCAATAACAAATGCTCTTTTATTCAACAGGTTCAATATATCGATGGCTAAGTTCTAACAACACGTATCTCAAAAATAGAATCTTTTCAGGAGAGCAATAAAATGGTTGATTTTTTTTTATTTTTACACTGAAATTAAAAGCATAGCCTACAGTTTGTTCCAGAAACTGGCTTCCAATTTATTTTTTGTCGTTTCCAAGTGCAGCCTAAATATTTTAAAGCGAGCGCTGACAATCTCTAATCATAATTAATATCCAATTTGCTACTGATGATACATTTATTAATTGAAATTTATTAGACGCTTGGCTAGAAAAAGATTGAGTGAACTTGGGAGAATCGGTAAATTACTACGCAAGAGTCGGTGACGTGATAAACTCACCATCAAAACTCATCGACCGTCGATATGTCGACGCTAATAGCTCGAAAATTAGGCGACAGATTGAAAACGAAAAAATAAGGTTCTGTTTATTTTTCAAACTGTATCGCAACTGACGAATAAAAATTGGTGAACAAACCAATTAGTTCCTCTCTCTCTGTAATTCGATTCCAAGATAAGTGTGCATATATGAAGGAAGAGCTCACCCAGGACTAAACCACAGGACTGTGAATCACCGATTCGAGGCTGGGAGGCTAGTTCCTTTCCTTGGGCCGTCTCGCGCTTAGAGAATTTCCGTTTTTATTTTGAGTGAAGGGTCAGTAATACAATGCCTTAGCTGATGGAATACCACCATCTCCCACAATTATTTAAAATACTGAGTGATCAATTTGTTTTGCAAATACATATAAATTTTCACAACTCCCATTATAACAGCTTTGCTGTTACAATTGCAGATAACGTATTCATATTTGTGAAATAATCAATACTTCGAATTCATCAATAAGGCTGTCATAATATTGTTTAAATACATTTTGTGACCTTAGCTCTTTTTGATCATAAAATCGGCGACAAGGAGAAACAGCATGATTAGGGCATATGGCAACAAGGCTATTGATTATTGCATTCTTATGGTAATATACGTTTCAAGTTTACTTGTATTATGGTCAAGTTAACGTATGCCTGTTCGAGCTGCACGCGTGTAATATCACAAACGAAGGGTAATAAAGTAGTTTACCACTTCAATCGGTACATGATCACGATCGTATAATGAGGAGATTACAAGCTCTTTGGTGATTGTACCCCTAATATTTTCCAATTCCGCTCATAGTCCACCGTAATTTAAATGCTCGAGCGCGCAAGCTTCTGTATTTGATGGTTTTCCGATTCGTTTCTGCTTTACTTCCCCAATTATCACTTCCTCTTGGAGATTATAGTTGGGATCCATCGCCGTTCCTCGATGCGAGGCTTACTCGATTAATCTGCGTCGCTTGAATGGGTGAGATTATCGCATTTAACACCATTTAATCGAGGCTTGCATATGATCACTATTGACGTAGGTTTTTACGATTCAGTAAATGGATTAAGTTCCAAGCACGTCACTTATTGTATTTTTGGGAAATCAAGGCCTGATTAAATTTTTAAAATGATATTTCAAAATATACGTTCCTATTTTTATTTTTTACGATCAAATGAAAAACTTTTAGGAATGATCTTGTTATGAATTCCTGGTTAAATATCCGTTAAAAAAATGGAAAATTTTTTCTTTATCCGAAGTGAAAGTCTGGTTCTAGTAATTGATTTGAGAAAGAGTTAAAATTAAGTTAACAGTTAATTCGATTTAAAGGTTTGGCAGCTTAGGCTAATTCATTTTTCAGAATCGAGATTGAAAATTGTTCCATAAATTGAAGGGAATAATTTCACTTTTCAGAAGTCGCAAAATTCTATTTGTAGAGAAACTCACTAATAATTTAATCATCTATGATCAGAATCATAAATCGTGTCGTGTGATTAAATAAATCGTGTACATAGGCTCCCTCCGTCGTATCAGCTTTATCGATATCATTAAATTAGACGGCGCTGAAAGGAATTCTTTTTTTGCATTTTGTTGGATCGAGTAACGAAGTGATTTCTTACATAATGTTCGTAGTTAAATGGATTATGGATACATGGCGATGGCCTGAAGCTACGATGTACTTATTTTAGGGCTAAAAATCGACTGTGGGTGAATGTCTGATTTTTTTCGAATTTCACATAATTTTCAAATCATTTTTCTCAAACATCGCAATTTTTCTTTCTACAAATAACATTATGGGATGTAGACGCCTTACCATGAACTGAAAATGCAGGGAACAGACTTAGAATATTCTCTATGACTGAACTATCGATTGCTAGTTAGATTTTATTACATCATCATTCCAGAGTATTCTCTGAATCCTGATCTTGCCGATACTCTTTTAATTCATCCGCATTGCCATGATATCCTTATACAAGCTACTGTGTTTGCAAAACTATTCCGGTTTGTAAGGCCGTATTTTAGCATGCTACCTATCACGCGCCTCCATTTGGCCGCTCACATAGCTTCAAATGTTATTAATACACCACATGGCGTTTCACGACACTGATGAATAAAATTCTTGCTACATAGGTAACAGTAGCCCAAGGCATTAAGGTAAGGCAAGGTATTAAGGCATGTTTGGGAACGTGTTAAAGCAATCATTTGTTTTTTGATATCGCATTCTTTATTAGTCTCTTTTTTAAATACCCTTATACTTTATCGCCCTCTTGACGTTACTACACTTCTTTTCTTTCAAAGACTTGACTAATAAATTTGCTTGGTGAGAGTGCCTCTTATCAGAACTAAGGAACGGAAGGTCACTGGCTTGCATTATTCCAGTCGTTCTCACTGTCTAAATGAATTTTTGAAAATCAAAGAATCTCAATATTTCTGTCGGGACAAAGTACTAAATTTTCGTGACCCACTGAAAATTCATGAACGTTGTGCGTACTTAGCGTTCTGCGAGTGGCTCATAGGGATGATATCAAAAGAGTCGACCAGACAATGATGCCATGCTCGAAGTATAGGTCTCGATATTTTGATGATACGGTTGGACCCAAGAAGACTGTTACCTTTGCAGACCAAATATTTGCTGGAAAACATTTCCTTTCCGATACCGAATTTATTGAGAAAATGAATAAATTTGGCTCCACTTAAAAAAACGGACATCGGTGCTAAGATTATTTACAAATGGCACGATAGAACGAAAGTGTTGAGAGACATGACGCTTTCACCGACGAATAGAAAGCGTATGCTCTTTCATTTGGTGCTTGGAAAAATATATTTCGTATGATGCTTTGGACTGATTAAATTATTGCGCGTTACCTTTCTATCTACCTTTCGCTGGCTGCAAACTCTTTCTCTCCTATATCAAATTCTAAACACCAAATCACCCCCTTACCTATCATGCAAGTTCAAGAGTTTTGACACTGTCTATATGGCAAACACAAGAGGGAATCACCATCTTGTTACACCTCATCACCGAACTGTCATTTACAACAACTCATTTACCGTTACTGCATGTAGGGAATGGAATAATCTTAACCTTTCAACTAGGAACTCATCATCATTGTCATCATTTAAGAGAAGGCTACACAAAGCACTTTTCACTTCACTACTAGCTGGTAAATATACATGACACTGAGCAGCGCCTACGACAAAGTGATATGTATCACTGAATGTGTAATATTTCTGTATACTTTGTACCTCATCAACTATGTTGTATTTTACGAATAACATGAGATTATATATGATTTAACACTTTCCCGGCGAACAACTTTTGAAAAATCTTCTCGGGATACCGCGCGGGTAAGATTATATGAAAGCGCCGACGTTTCGGGTACCGACTCGCTACCCATGCCGTGAGAATGGGTAGCGAGTCGGTACCCGAAACGTCGGCGCTCTATTATAATCTTACCCGCGCGGTATCCCGAGAAGATTTTTCAAAACATGACATTAGCTTTCACTCAGTAGGTTTTCGCTGGTTTTTCACGGCCCCCTTCTTGTGTGGGAGTTTTCCTGCAGTCGGTTTTTTCGCTGAAGGATAATACACCCTTATCTTCACGTTATTACCCACAAACAGAAATCTAATTTACATAAGATTTTCACGTATATTTGTTTATATTTTTGACATTTCACAAATAGTGTATATTGTGTATCTTTTGTATTATAAACGTTTATATACCATTTTTTAATATGTTCGCATTGACGCTATCGACGGGTTAGGTGGAAGAGGGGAATTCTTAGTCTCAACCTCGCCCGAATAAAGGCATATTATTATTATTATCCTTGCATTTCTCAATTCTTTTTATCGATTTATTTAAAACAAACGCACCGTGAAGGGTAATTGAACTTATCATAAAAAATTTCTCGTTTTTACTCTTAGTTTTCTCCTCTTTTCACAAAAAGGACGAATTTCTCTTCACATTATCCGTAGGGATGAGTCTCGAATGAAATTGGGAGGGAATATTCACATTTCACCGTTTCGTTGGATCGTAAGTCCTTCTTTCAGGCCAACAGTGGTTTGAATTTATCTCTTGGACACGTGTAATTCATTGTAAAACAGCAGTTTATATTCGCTAATGCAGGTACTTCCACTTAATGGCACGTTGAAATCGCACGCGATTAATATTCGTTCCCATGGTGATCATATATCAGTTAGCAGAGTATCAGCCCAGTAATATTTTGCTTCCGTATCGGAAAGGGAGAAGATAGAGGGGAAGCTTGGAGGTAGCTTTTAGGGCCAGAAAAGTCATGAGTAGCTCTTGTTTTAACTCAAACTCAGGGCGTTTTAGCGCCAAAAGAATATATGAGCTATCGCCCTGGCTATTCTTCGATAAAATGAATTTATTGTATCGCCAAGTGTTGCCGATTTCTCTGGCGATAATCCGCATTAATCGCGGTTAAAATCAGAGAATGGATATACGGTAGAAATAATTCTATCGTCCATGAAGGGAAAGGAATTCCCTCGAGTTCGATTAACAACTCTTTTAAGTATAGCTCTCTATAAAAAATGCATTTTGGCATTTCTGTTTAATTTATTGCGTGGCATGCATTCTTTAAAAATAGCTCCTGTGGTTACAACCATACCTTAGCGTTTAAATGGCAGATTCAATCACAGAATAATGGTGTGGAAAATTTTAATAACCATTAAATTAATAATTGATCATTGATTTTATGATATTCATAATAATGGGAGACCTCTGATAAAAATAAAGTATCAACATACATGGAGTCCGTAGATCTCATGTTGAAACAGCATGCAGTATCTGCATGCAGTCCACAAGAATGAACCCTATGCTTCCTGGGAGCTTGAAGGAACCCCTTCTTGTATACTTTAAAGAGCGTTTGACACATAATGAGTACAAAATACACATCTAAAAATATTCTAACGCCTCTTCAGGCAATTTCTTTCTCACAATTGGATGAAAAATTATATTGTCACAATTATTTTCAGCCAATGACATGCAGTAGTTTATTAAAACTATCCTGCTAGAAGTGTTGTGGTGTTGAGAAAAATCATATATCTAGGTCAATGAAGTGGTTTTGATCATCTGCGCAGTTTTTTCTATCTATTATTTCTTTCTTAATCAAATTCGTTGGGCTACTCAAGAGGCGAGGGCAATGCATGTGAGAAACCCCACCAGGTTTTGAACTCACACCCGACCTGCCACGAAGGAATTTCCTGTTTGCTATTTTTTATGTTATTTTAGGAGCCTAAGAAGAGTCAGCAACGGGCCAGTGCGTGTCGGAAGTATTTTTTTTCTTTTCTTTTCAGGTCAAACCGCCTCCGCGGAAGGAGGGGGAATAATTCTTTTGGTAGATGGGGGAGGGTAGAGAGGGTCGCGACGCTTTCAAGACGGGTAGGAATAGGAATCACGACTTATGGATCTAGTCTTACATCTCTTAAGGATCGCATTATACTTTGTAAAAGTACACATACTTTGAACGATTATTTTTTGCTTTTTCCTTACTAATTCCACCTTAAGATATGGATCGTGGCGTGTACATTTGCTTGTCATTTACATACTTTACGTGGCGTGTACATATTTTGCTTGTCAGTATATGGTCATGATCATAATTAACTGATGGTAATTAAGTAACTGAAGATGGCAGTATAAGCTCTGAAATTAATTTATTTTCATATCAATGAAAACTAGAGAGATCAGTACAAATTTCTACCATGTTATGAGGGAAAATTTGGCAGCTTTACGGAAAAATTTATAACACTGCAAATTACCTATAATCAGGTAAAATTATAGTCCTTACCCAACTTTTTCTTTTATGGGTATTTTTTTTTTTCTATTTTTCCTAAACTTTCCTCTCTTGGTAGGTACGGAAATTTTTAGCCAAGGTGGTTATGATGAATAATGATAAAACTGGCAAATTTCCACGAATATATATTACATATAATCTTTCAATGTTCTACATCATCTAGTGGTCTTAAGGACTGTTGCAGTCCATCGAAATCGGTGGCATTAAATTTATATTTGTGGAAAATGTCCAGTTTTTATCATTATTTTATTTATTTATTTCTCACTTCCCCGCAAACAGCACAGAATGGCCTTTACAGCGTGGGTTGTAACATTAACAATAGAACATGACAAACATCCATTCCCTGGATGGGGACCACCTGCCCAGGTGGGATTCGAACCCGCGACCTACGGATTGGCAGGTGAGGACTTTACCCCACCGCCACCAAGGCCGGCATATGATTTAGTTATGTTAATTCACCAAATTAATCCTGCAACCGAAAAATATTCGCTTATTCTGTGCCCATACAAACTAACTCGATGGTTAACTTGCTGAATGAGTTATTCGGCAGCATTTTTTTGAGTGATAAGTGTGCTTCAAACCAAGATATTAACGGAGGCTACAGATAAAAATATGAAAAAATCATTTGACAATTAAATTGATAATCAGCTTTAATAATCTCCATTTCCCCGTATCAACTTTGGGTCTGTGGCAGTGCGTAATTTTGGCCGAACGTGCCGGACCAGCGCTACGGCACCTCTAAGGAGAAAATGAGAGTTATTATTCGGCGCTACAACGGCAGTTTTAAAATGACCAACGTTTTTTTATATGATTGGTAAAATATAATTCCTCATTGTAATTTTTTGTTACAAGTTCAAAAAAATCGGAAGTTTTGCTGCAGGGGAGATGACGCCTCGGTAGCTTAACTGGCTAAAGCATTCGGCCGGAAATCGAGGGATCCGCATTCGAATTCCGGTCAAGGCGAATGATTTTTCCTCTGTGGATTTTTCGCACATCGGAAGGTTTTATTAGAGGTTTGGGGGGGGAAGATTACGGAGATATTTGAATATCATGTGTGGATAATCGTTCCGGTACCTAAAATTTTAGAAGTTAAGCACTGGTCTGGGGGGGTGGGTTAATTCCCCAATCTTCGCTGTGTCCCTGGGGTGGTGTGGGGTTGTCGTTTGAGGAAAGCGACGGCCACCAACCGGAAGTTGAAGGGCGGGAGGTCGCTGGAGGTCGCTCTCCGTAATCTTCCCCCGTCATCTCCCAACCCCACCTCTTCACGTGTTTGAAACTCGTGCCCCCGGCTCGCCCCCTCCCGCCCCCGGAGGAGGCGGCTCGCCCCGCCCCCTCCCCTTCAACGAAATGAGGAGGAACGGATGGGCGTTGTAGGTGCAGGATATTTCGTGAGAAGGAATTTCAGGAATGCGTCCAAGTCGACATCGCAACCGTTTCCATTGTTTCGCGGCGGCAGAGTGTGGGAGTGTAGTGGAGGAGGTAGCGACGGTTTACGTCCCTCTTAATGGAATGGTGGTAACCACGCAACGGGGAATCCGTTTTATTCTGGATTTCACATCGCTAATGTGAGTTGCTAATACATGAAAAAGCAGTGGTGTGTTCCAGAAAGTCATTGATGTAGGTATACCAATGCGGGGTCACCCTCCTCAAGTTCACTCAAATTGCTAACATTCCTTGGGGATGTTGCCTTGAGCAGGATTCAAACCCTTACCCAGATGCGATACCCGATGAGGCATACTTGATTAAACATTGTCGCTCTAATCGGCTATATTATCGCATTTAATATCGAATAAATCGAAGCCTGTGTATGATCACCGTTGGCGCAAGGTTTTTTTTTTCGTTTATTGAAGGAATCAAGTTTTATGCATAACATTTATTTTATTCCGAAGAAATCAATGTTTGATTAATTTTATGAAATGTGTGTTAAATGGTATGTCGCAAATAACATGGCATAAATGGTTACAATATTATTTTATGATACCTTATAAGAAAACCTCGCTATGTTTTCCAAAAAAACCATATGACAATTAATACATGTCTCGGTGGCGGTGGGGTTGAGTCCTCGATTGCGAACCTGAAGGTCGTGGGTTCGAATTCAGCCTAGATATGTTCTTAGCCTCATTGGGAGATAATGTTTACGAATTTCTGGCTCCTTTAATGTTGTAGAGAAATAATTGTCCCTCACTAGTCCCTTGATATTCCTTTACGAGTTTAAAGTAAGAAAAAAGATCCATAGATTATGGTGAGACCTTTGACAGTGCGGAATCCGAAGTTTTTACCCAATCCAATGGTGAACATTAAAAAGCAGGCTATTCACTTTTAATGAGTATCAGTGTGAAAAAATGTATATTTAAGGCTCAGACCACAGTTGAGACGATATATCACAAATGCACTTCATGTAACAAAATATTTAAAATATAATTGATTTTAAGTCTACTTCCTGAAAGAAAATAAGTCATTCAGGAATTCAGTGCCTCTCCGCTGCAAATCTGCCTCACATGAAACCCGCTATACATGTCTTCGATGAGAAGGCCGATAACGGGTTATAACTGCCATGTAACTCATACTTCCATGGGTATTTTTATTTTAATTTAGAAAAATCTTACTTTAATTCATATCATAGAATTTGTATAATTCACTCAGTAGTAGACAATGATTTTTTACCATTAAAAGACTCATTCGAGCACTTTTTAACGCTATCCTCTCAAGCTTTTTTATTCTCATACTTCTCATACTTCCACGGGTATTTTTATTTGAATTTATGAAATCTTACATTAATTAATATCATAGAATTTGTATAATTTACTCAGTAGTAGACAAGGATTTTTTTACCATGAAAAGACTCCTTCGAGCAGTTTTTAACGCTATCCTCTCAAGCTTTCTTACTCTCATACTTCCATGGGTATTTATACTTGAATTTAGAAAAATCTTACTTTGATTAATACTATAGAATTTATATAATTTACTCAGTAGTAAACAAGGATTTTTTTACCATGAAATGACTCCTTCGAGCACTTTTTAACGCGTTCCTCTCCAGCTCTTTTCTTCCACCCCTTACCCGTATGCCTCTTAGTAAGCTCTCATTCTTTTGTCCTGAGTTTCCTCATCCTAGACTCGCGCACGTCCACCCAAACGCCTTTGCGTGCGCCGGAAGTGACCCCAACTGACGGCCTGACTCCCCACCGCCTTCCCATGTGTGGGTGGGGAGAGTTTTGCCGTCTCATGGCCCGAAGGGAACAGAGGAAGGGAGGAACAGTTCAAGGTGATCACGGAAGGGAGCGCTGAAGGCTCCGATTAACATGGGAGAACAACCTCAACTCCCCTTTCCCACTTTTTTTTACCTCCGCCATACGGAATGCCTCTATTGCCACTTTCCCAATGAGAATGACTCGACAGTCGACAGGCTTCCTTCGTGAAGTACTTCGTCTTAGCGAAAATATTTTGCATTTATATTACGCAATGCGGAAGGATCATGTTGGTATTAGAAGAGTAGCCGATACGAGAATTGAATATTCAATATCAAGAATCACGAGTCCGAGGATTCATGATTCTTGATGATGAATGTTTCATGCATGATGGTAAATCATTTTGAAATTGTGAGGGGGGGAAGTTGTTAAATTTTCCTTTTAATGGAATCCTTGTAAATATATTTTTGTAATATACTTAATAATTCCTGTGATCTGTGTGTAGCTTTGATTTTAGTTATTGCAGTGGTAGCCGAAAAAATCAGCATCAGTGCAAGAGGTCATTTGCCAACATAATAATCCTAGTGTTTTCGCAATGAAGTTTTTACCAGTATTTCTCGCAATGCTTTTATGGCATTTACTCATGTAAACATTCCCATGACCGAATGAAAAGAGACTGGATCGAAAAATTGGAGTTTAATGATCGAAATACGCAATGCATTGGTCCTTATGGCTTCTTTCGGTGTTCTAGGACGGTAATGGGAAAAAATTCACCCGTGTGTTCCGTGGAATCGATACATAATCTAATATTACCATGGAGGAAGAGTTCTCAGGTTTCCATCCGGGTGCAAGGGTTTTTCAGCACCGACTCACAGTGGGCGGAAATAGAAAAAATCTGGCCAAGACCTCTGTGGAAGAATTTTTGGCTAATTTGTGGTGATTCTAGAGGTTTTTATCTGAGGAATCCAATTTTAGTGTTTTTAGGACTCTTATCTCTACCAGAAGATTTTTAATAAATATACAATGGTCATTCGGAAAGTGTTGTTTTCCACGATGAATTTGCATAATAGTATTTAAAAGATATTTGTTGTGTATTCACCAAAAGAGCAATATTTATGTTTTGTTCACACTTAAGGACAACAAACATTGAGATTTTAAAAAACAAACGTAGATTTGGAACTCCGCCATTTTTATCACTTTTCGAAGGATATTACACATACAAATAGGATAAATGAATTTAAAAAGTTGACGTATTTGGGTGTCTAGACATTCTAGAACACTACTACGCAACTTTTGGATCTAAAAAAAATGGTGCAAAACTGGGGTTTTGGCCAGCTTTTTTCGATTTCCGCCCACTGTGGATAGCAGACTTAGCCTTCGAAACGTCTGTGCTGAAAAAGCCTTGAACCCGGAGGGAAACCCGAGAACTCTTCCTCCAGTCTATTCGCCGGGGAAACCTTAGATCCTTATAATAACTGCATCGAGTATGACTGAAGTTAACTTTCCCATATATTTCTATTTAAGTAGCTAACTCAAAAATCAATTACCAGTATTACTAAATCAAATAGTTTTGACGGACAATGTTTGCTATTAAGCCTATAAACGCGACGATAAATATATATCCAATGGGAATTGTGTATGTATTTTCCATTGCATTTTTTTATTAGTTGTATGTGTGCAGTTATTTTCAGGAGAGTTAAAGCATGTTTATATTTTCTGGAATGAGCAGTGAGCATATTATTCGCCAGCAACAATAAACCTTTAGGAAATATCAAAAGCAGATTTATGGGAAATTTTATATTTTCGGCTTAGCAATGAACCATAAAAATGCTGTTTTTTTACCCTTTAGTATGAATTAATGACCTTCATTTCTCTATCGATGCGTAATGTGTCCACTAAATATTTTCTAACTAAAAGTGCTCCGGATATTGTCCCATCTGTTTTGTTGGAAAAATACTATTTTTTAATAAAAAGTCTTTGTAGACTGGACATCGTAATTTTCATGGTTGTTTTTTTCATTTTCAATTTTCATTGTATTTTTAATTTTCATTTTTTTCCCAGTGTCAAAGAGATATTTGCTCCTATGTCTCAGCGATCCACTCTCGCGAGCGAGTCACTTTTATTAATGAGGAATGATTGAACACTCTCCTATTATTTTTGAAGTTGACCAGCGTTGAGGTATGAGGTATAACTTTTAGTTTCCTCCCCATTCTGATTTTGATATTTTGTAACTTTTTCTTGAAGGACAATTTAAATCCATCCTGGAGTGTTTTACTTTGTAAAGTATGTCTTTAAAAAACCAAATTATTTGTTTTTCACGTTGAAATCAAGAGCTACATAGTTGGGTGCGGTTTTGAAAATGGAATCCTGTATTGTAGTAATGCGCAGTGTAATATGGATCGGCCCTTGGAAAGCGAAAATCGCTGTCATTATTAATTTTATTGCACCATCTATCAAAAATATCTGTACTGGTAAATCTGTAGAAACGAGATAATGCCCAGAAAGTTGCAAGCTTTTACTATGTAAGTGGCTTTATACAGTAATTTTTCGTCAACTACGACTATTTAATCTGCTGCGATGTACATATATTGTTGGCTACAAGTAAAAGTAGTAGTTCATTCTATATAAAATGGATATATGTTCAGTTTTAAAGTAGTATATGTGCTGAACATGTATAGCCCAATCTATGTATTCTGCGCTTCCACAGAAACTTCTTCACCTGGATCTCTTGAGGCATAAGTTCGGTGATAATAAGAACTATCTTAATCGACGACCATTCTTTGTGATTTGGGACATATTTTCGATTAAATGAGACAAGGAAGCAGGTATCGCGCAAGGTTCCGGTTTTGTTTGTGCTATTTTAACACTCCATCAGGATTCCAATCCCGTTCATCAGTAAGTACATTCATAATTTTCGGAATAACTGGGTGAGAAGAGGTGAAGCGACGCGTTAAATATTCACCTAGATAGTGGATGAGTAAATTTGAGTGAATAAGTAATGTTGGTATGTAAACTTGACCTTTTAGGGCTGTAGCTGCAGGCCGAATGTATAAGTTTGACATGGACCGAGGAATCCTAACGTTCAAAAATAGGTAGTTTTGAATGACTAAAATATCTGTTTAAAAGAATGTACTATTTCATGGTTGCTCATCCAAGTTTCATGTTGCTCAAAGATTTAGGTACCCATTGCTTCACGAAAACGTGGTTATATCTCAATTTCATATTAGACACACTTTACTAAAGTTGTTCATTTTTGTATCATGTAACCAGGTACTTGTATGTATATTTACATCTTTGTAATACCCTACGAGCCACCTTTAGGGTGTTTGGCAGGGGGTGACCAATCATCAGCATGCAAGACAATCCCCACATGCACACGACACTGTCATGAAAATACGCATAATAACAAAATAATTCGTGCAAATTCATGCAAGTAAGAACATTCCAATGGTTAGTAATTCTTACACTAAATCCATGCTAGATTAGAACAATGGAAAAAAGGTAAATACGCAATGAGCCGTGCTAGCGAGTGACGCCTTTAATTTTATTAATCGAGAAACCGTTGTTATCCATGATAGTACGAGGAATGAATGGTATTTTAAATCACTCTGTTTTCCAGTTCTCCATTTCCTTTATTTTCTTCTTGTGATCACTTCTACCATATCACGACGGTAAACGAAGGACATATTTCACGTCATCTGAGAGACAATTCTCCCTAAAGTAACCAAGTAAATTTAGCCTATACATTGCTCTACGCTCCAGTAAAGATTCCCATCCTGTCTTGTCTAACATGTTGGGAAAGCTATTTTTTTGTCATTAAAAATCTCATCACGAATATATTATATACTTTCTCACAAATAAACCTCTAATCCGACATTTCGTGGTACATTATATGCTAAATCACTAAAAATTTGCTCAGATAAACACTGCTCACAGCGTAGAATCCTCTCTTCTTTCCCGTTGTCACGCCGTTATCCCCTCGGAAAGAAGTTAAATTCTTGGAAACCCCTCGGCTCGTCCAATTCCAGTCCAGGATAGGAGACACCGTTCACGACTCTCATGCAGGAAAAGGAAGGGAAGAGAGAGGATATTTTCTTCCTGGACGTCCGTGGTCCCCTCTGCTTTAGGATAAATGCATGAGAAAAGGGAGTAAACTGCGGATTTCATGGGCCGCTGGTCAAATTCCCGGATTCTTTGGATTTCGTTTTATCCTTGATGGCCGGAGTTCCCGGAGTATGCCGCCAAGGGGTTTCCCGGGAAACATTTTTAAAGGCAACGATGGATTAAGATTTCATGGAAAGATGATTTCCGCCGCAAAGGTTTGTCTCATATATATTTTACTGTCAAGGATAATCCCTTGCCACCAGTCGCACTGGCGTCAACTTTAACTTCGCAAGAGTATGGAAATTTGCATGTAGCGTGCATACACGTGAATTAGATGGTATTATGAGTAAATCAACATGATGCTTCCTTCTCCTGGCCTCACAAGCTCTGAACGTTTTTTCTCCATTTTCAAACAATCCTTTATCGTGAAAATTTCCATCCTACCTCGAGTGCTACTAAATTTTCCCAGTACTAAGGCCTGCAGGTTTAATTTGTATCGGAAAAAATATCACTTCCAAAATAATTGTTATTTTTTATCATAGGTCATCTCCATTATTGAAAAGTTTAAAGAATAATTTTGCGGCTGGATAAATCAGCAGCTACATAGCACCTCTATTAAATTGCTCCAGTAAAAGTTTATGAGATGCTGAAGTGTCATTTTAAAAATCTTAAAAGTTGAAGTTTGGTCAAGGCACATTTTTATTCAGGGGCATCCTGGAATCACGTAAGCTACGTGTCCTCAATTACTTCTGGCTCAATTACGTTCAACTTGTACGCCTAGATAAATATATAATATATGTGTTTGCTGAAATATGTCTTACTGGCACAGATCGTTTTCGAATTATATTTGCGCAAAACAATTAAACCAAGTGATCTTATTTTACCACACCGAATACGCTGTAATTTCTGTCCTCTAATGTCAAAGTTAAAGTTGATTTAAGTGATTTTATTAGCAAAGTACGTAAATTTCAACGTCTGGAAATAGCTCAATTTCATGAATTCTTTGAGGCAGTCATTTGTTTGAGAATCGTCATGGAATAGGGATATTACGGCTCACATGTTAGCGTTAGCGTCCAAATTTATGGTAAAAACCATTTATCCTGCTTTCTTTGCCGGAGGAATACAGTTCCCAGAAATGTTCGCGGAGTATTTCGTCGTAGCAAGGCGGATGGATCGAGGAAGATAATGATAGAGATGTTATTATTTCTCTGAACATCAATTCTAAACCTTTTTATATCAACTTGAAATTCTGCCTAGCGATGATTTTAATCTCATTAATCACGGACCGAGACATTTTTATAATCCTGAAAGTTCCACGGTCGGTCAACGAGAATATATATGGGAATCTTGATTTAAGCTCTGGTGGAATATTTTTACTGCGGTCCGAGAGATATATATCCACCAAATTCCTCAGCGCCAACAGAGCGTCAGTTGTTTTCGGAATCACATTTTGTCATCGCTGGAATCACTCTTTCCTCTTTGAAATGTATTCCCAGAGACCCCTTTATAACCAGAAAGCGAGGCTTTTCATTCGAATGAATAGGCCATATATATTTTTCCCTACCGTCTCGTATAAATATGAAATGAATGCCTTTTTGCAAATCTCCTGAGAAAGCTTTACAGATGACAATAACGTCAACATTCACCTTATATACAATTGAATCCATTGTACTTACGAGCCTCTCTGCTTGAGATAATTCTAGATGATACTTTCACTCTTGCATTTGTGATCAGCATAATGAAAGAAACGAATACCTACGTATATTGTTGAACGTATCTTGGAGGTAATAAACTAAAAGGTATATTCCAGAAATTTTATTATCATCTTCCACCGCACCTCCATAATTTTTTTGCCTGATTATATGCAATTAATTCTCGTTTCAAAATGAGAGTGATGATATGCATCTGAATAAATGACCACTGGATGGTTGAAGATTTTCTCAAGAACTTAAGAATTTCACTTTATAAACTGTTCTGTTTATAGCGTGAAGGATGTGGTAATAAAATTTGATGAGGTCTAATATGAAACCTACTTAAGTAAGTATTGGTTCGGAGAGTTATCATGTACCTTTTACCTGGGGCAAAGCAAACACTTCAAGAAATTTATTTAATTATGGAGGAACTTGGTCAAAGGAATTACCCACCGAACCACTATATGTTTAACTAATGTCTACGAGTAGTATATTTATCATCTTGGTTCTTTTCACATTCATACCAATAAATTTAAAAATTGTTTAAAAAATTTACCGTATGAATATTTGACAAAAATAAGGCTCTCTACTGGCACAGACGAATGCTTACATATAGGACCTCATTCGTAGACTCAAGCAGAATTACGAAGAAAATCATAAATATTTGGTGGTAAACAGGGATGTAAGTCATTGAAGTGAGTGAGAAGTAAGTGGAGTGGATATGATGGTAAGGGGTACTTGCGATGGTATGGTAAACGGTTCGACAATTACTAACCAAATTAAAGATTTCAGATAAAGATAGCAGCTTAAAGATTGCATTGTTTATTTCTATGCCTCTAAGTGCTGTATGATCGTCCATTGTAGACTGATACGAGAAATAATAGTCATCGAATGAAACAAAAGGTTTGGTCTAGCGCATAAAGGTACATTTTCTCTTTCTCGTTTACTTTTTTTGTGAATAAGCCGTAAGGATGACGGAATGATGTTTGCATTCAAGTGCTGCAAACCTAATTTCCTCCCTCTTCGTTGGACTACAGTAGCTAGGGGGAAATTTTGTAATCCTCTCTCCGATTCAATTCGAGAGAAATTAATTAGGCTAGTAACTTGCGTGAGTTAAGGTTCTCTTTTAATTCCGACCGCGGTACCTCTTATGTTTGTTATGCGCAGAGGTCTTGAAAATAAATTGGCATATATGAGACCTCTGTGCCTCATTCTTCCATGTGAATGCAAAGAGCGAGTTCAAAGCGTTTGCGTAGAACCATATTCTCTTCACAAGGTTAAGCTGAAGGGCCCTTTTTATTAGCATGGAATTACTTTACTTCGGTGAGGATTTAAATTTAGTTTTCTATGAAAAAGGCATCTCCAGCCTCAGTTCTCTAATTACTGGATATTATACTTTTCATATGAATCTGGTGTCTTCTTGTAATCCCTGGTTTATCCTTAAGAAGGATCCTCTGAGACTCGAATGATTTTTTTTAAATTAACCTTTATACGGAATGCCGTTCAATTTTTTCAGTAAATAGTAAGTATGAAAACTGCGTTATAAATTCTGCTTAATTCTACTATGTTCCATGGCTGTAAGTTTTTGACGAAAATCTGATGTGAACCGTGTCATAGCAACATATTGATGCGCAATTTTCAAAAATGCTTGGGAACTCATGTAGCTACCCTCTGAATTATTGGAAAATTAAATCAATTCTATAATGCATGCCAAAGATACCTCACCTACATAGAAATGACGCCACGGTAATCTCATTCAGCTAATGTGGACTAATTTAAAGATAAATGCAATTTATATATTCATTCATATACTCTGCAATGCTTTTGCGCTAATTTCGTTTCTCTTAGGAAGAATTTCATTTTTCTATGGGCCATATTGAAAAACTAGTGTATTTGAAAATAATTCTTACCAAAGCTTGAAATCATCAAGCATTTTTTTTAGTTGAATACATATGTATATTCTTCCATTAATACGTGCATAAAGGTAATTATTCAATTTATGCCGCATATTTTTGTCTTCTCTTCTGTGTGGTACTATTTATTTTGATTCCTGGACAATTTCTTTTGTCAATGCAGCATCCCAATAATCGTTGCCTATCGTAAGGTTTTCTAGGGACTGAACCAAGAGGAATTTAGCATGCATATAAGCCGAGCTCGAAGGTTGACAAAACAGGCGGGTATTGGAACCCACGACCCCTGGATTGGAAGGCGAGGACCACCGCCTCCGGGGGCGGCGCATTTACATGCTCGTGCCCTCGGTTGAGTCACTTATTATGCATTCATTTCCCTTCATCCTCTGCTATGGCAATCCTTCTACCTCTCCAAATGAATGTTTCGGGCCTACCCAAGCTCCAACTTCTCTCTACACCCTACCCGTTTAGCATGCACTAGAAAAGCGGTTTTAGCTTCTCTCCCTTTTCTCCGCTAGGGCCACTGTGTGGTGCTGTAACGCACGCCTCTCTTCTTCTCATCTGCGACGGGTTTGAAACCCTTTGAATTAATTCCGGCGGGTCTCGCTGGACGGAGAAGGGAAGGAATCCATTGAGGATATATTGGCTGGGTTTCATAAATCTTTCCTGAGGCAAATATCCCTCGCACATTACCTCTTTTTGTTTCTCTTACACTCAGTCATTAGACGCTTAGCCTCTTTAGCTTCGTACGGAAGTCTTCTACCAGGAGTCAAATTGCAGTTAGCTCCCTAATATCAATCAACGCAATTTACGGGCTACAGATTATTTCGTCTTTGTGGTGTCACATGTTTCCTGTGTACGTCTAACGGAAAGCGAAAGCGAAGCGGAATATCAGTGTTTACTTATTATCTGTGAACGAAAAATCTGTTGTTAATTTAGGTTGGAGGTTTTGTTCAAGTCGAAACAATGATAGTGCTTAATGATTGCCTTATGCATTGATGCTTTTGCGTATGCATTGTATCCTTTACCAAGTTATTCGACAGATAGATACTTTATTTCCACTTATAGTTGCTTCATTTCATCTAATCCAGTGGGATGAGACATGCATCGTGTGACAGTGGGATTATACTAGGCAGTGTGCGTTTAAGGTTTTGGGCTTCGCTTTTTGTTGATACATTGAAGGAATGGCACATGGCGTGGAAGAAGTTTGGTACAGGGTCAAAACGGTTAGTCATCTTTGATAAAGAAGTGAGATCGTAGACTTTACCAGCAAATTAGATGTAGGAATTTTTCTAGGGTCATCCACAACTGGTCGCATTATTTATGGCCGAAATTCCGATGCGCGACTAGATCAAAGGTAGTTTTTATGCAAATCTTGAGAAAAAAGGCGCTTTCTTTGAGGATACAACAATACTGCTAGTACTATTCCTCAATTGCAATGTGCCAAATTTTGCGTGAAAGTTTGACAAAGAGTCCAATAAATATGGAGTCCCATCGTAATTTGGAGAAGCAATGGCGGTGGGCGTTCAAGATGGTATTTTTCCGAAGAACTGAAATGGGCGGAACGAATAACAAACGAGGAAGTGCTCCATGTGGTTTTCGAGGGGAAACAACTTTCGTGAAACCTAAGGAGAAGGTGGAATAGTGCACTGGTGAGGATGATGAGGGACTGGGAGTTTCTGAGGGCAGTGATGCGAGAGGACCACATGAGTCTCGGCTTTCGGGCGTTCCTCTGCGATGAGTTGTCCATATGTGACAACAGTTTCTCCAGTCATCCTACTTCAGGTCTTCAGATCACAGAGCCAGTGTGTCACATGTTGACAACTCAACGAGGAGGAACACCCAAAAGCCGAGACTCAAACGGAGAACGCCGCGGAAACCTCAGGTGTAACAAGACGGTCACGTAGAAGCTTGATTAGTCGCCGCCTTGTCGCTCGTCTGTATTCCGTTTCCAACAATGTCCTCATCGCAGGAAACATATTCACCGATACACTTACATTGTATATCCACAAATTTTTATTGGTCTAACCCCGGTATCGAAACTATACAATATGCCATTTTAAAAAGGTATAGTGCATAATGACGAAACGTCAGACCATTAAAATATTTATGGAACATACAATTTTAGTGTAACTGTGATTATATTTCTTGTTATGCAGTTCCACCGAATATGGCCATCCACCCTTATGTTGGTCCTCATCGCAGCGATGACCGGAGAGTCATCAATTTATTGCCGATGTTGGAAATTGAGTAATATTTTCTCACGCTTGAAGTATCATTGAAAATTCATGTATCAAGGCCTGTTTACACGATACATTAACACGCACGAGTTAATGTCTGTTTGCGTGAATGATTTTTGTGGACCTGAACGGAACATATACGAATGCATGAACCAAATTAGAACAGGATATATTTTCCGTTCATCCATTCGTAAAAGTTGGGTAGTAACAAGATACACTTTCGTATTCACTCTCGCGTTTATTTAGACATTAACTCTTACGGGATAGGTAATATACCGTGAAAACAGGCCTTTAGATAGAGAATATCGTCCCGAATATGAAATTCGGTTCACTCACTCAGCGATTTAAATCTGAAGGTTGGCTCGGATAGGTGAGAGAAGAGCTCACCTCGAAATAATCCGTAGACATGTGAATTTCACACATTCAGAGTCCAGTTCCTTTCCCTCGGCCTCCTACATCGAGGATTTTCGTTTGCGGGTGTCCGAAGGCTTCACTCGGGATTCGAACCTGGGTCCCCTTGATCAGCAGCTAATCGTTCTACTGAATTGTCTATCACGCTATTGGCAAAAATTTCTATTAAAAACCCTTATTATATTTAACCTAATGAAACCACTACTCTATTTCCACACTTCTTTGCTCCTACCCACCCAAGCTCAGGCACATAATGCCATTCTTAACCTCATATTCCTCAACCTGGAAAATGGAATTATGTGCAGAAACTTGAGTCAGTAGAGATAAAGACGTTTGAAAATAGACAAGTGCTACCACTGTATTAAATATCAACGATTTCCACCGTATTACACCGGAAACTATCTTTCATTTAATTGTATTTAATTTCTTGTGTAATTTGGATTACTCTACCGTCAGCGTCGGGATTTTTGTTATCCCTTTTGTTTACGGAATGGGTAGCAGCACACTCAGTGGTCGACTGGAGTACCCTCTGTTGTGAAGGTGATAAAGGAAAGGATTTAAGGGAGGGTGGGCGGAAGGGATAACAAGCTTTTTGATGGAGCGAAAGGATACCGGACGGACGGACTGAAGAACGAAATCAGATTAAGAGATGATAGTCAACAGTCCATTGAAGAGCTGGAGCATTGCATAAATGCCATGGAAACCTGTCTCAAGTTCATTATCCTCATTACACTCTTAGTAAAACGAACTCCACTGCAAGATTTTTTCTTGTAAAATGCAGGTTTATCTGAGTGATGTTAAAACTAGTTTTTTAACTTCAATTGTTTCTGTAGTGCATAATGAGATCGCATTGCAACGGCTCTAAGGGTCTTTTCCGTAAAAAATACTCCTTTTAAACTAATTCCAACATCCTGAAATTTCCATATAGTAAAAAGTTGACCTTTTTCACCATTAACCTGTTTTTCAAATTTTAAAATGTGTCCTTAGTATTGGTCACTTTTATAATTTTTGTATGAGATATAAAGGAAAGCGTTAAAATAGATCTTCTACGCACCCGAGAACATTATAATGTTTTATTTTTTGTGCTTGAACTATTACTTTGACAAAAAAACGGGTAAAAATCGACGAGTCTCGCTCATACTTTTTGGAGCGGTGAGCAGTTGTCAGTGTGCTGATAACTGACTGCGTTACTTTGACAAAGGTAAATGTTAATTTTTTTAATTCCATGTAATATAGAGATAGGCTTTCTGATTGAATTTGATTCCCAAAATGAAGTTTGAAGGCCATCTTTTTTTCGTGATTATCATTTTAGTGCATTCATTACACAAACTCTTTTTTTATGCTATGAACCCGAATTTTATCAGAAATTTATCTATTTAAAGGGACAACTACACGAAAACAGATCCCATCCCTCTTCAAGCAATTATAAATGGCGCTCCCACTCGACAGCAAATAATACCAACCGGGTATTATTTGTTTATTTTCCGCTTTTCCTCCGTAATATCGTTTGATCTTCAATTCCCTACCGTGCAGTATCTCTAATTAGCTAATTGCCACGTGGATTCGTTTCGTGTTTTAATTCCATGTTTGTTTACTGCGCGTCATTCAGTGGGCTAATCTGGGTTTCGTCCAGCTCGATGGAATTATTACGGACGCATTTATCTGCGAGCTTCTGGACACAAAGGGCGCATCAAATAGTAAAGCCAAACGGCCTTTGAGAGTCAGTAGGCCGCGACATTATTTTTTTCAGGGGAAGTATGACTTTCATACCCAGTTTGACTCGAGAATAAATAATTTAATGTGCGGGACTCTTGTTGGTTTAATAGATAGAGATGGGGAAGAGAAACTAATCATTAAGGAAAAAAAGAAAAACTTGAAATCCTCGATTCGCGTGAAACCAACGTGAAGTATCGCCACGCAATATGTTTCAGAATTATTATATGATAAAAAATTCTATAATCGTCCTACTTAAATTTTCCACTGCTTCTCATTGTTTCTTTTTTGCCATATTTATTTGCGCTTGTCAGAAACGCAAATATTCTTTGATTCATGGTAAAGTGAAAAAAATAGATTAAAAATTAATGTGTTTTCCTAATAGAAACAGTTTTATAACTTGTTTCTTTTCTTTCATGATCTCATATTTCATTGTTTTCAGTTTTTCAGTGCTTCATCCTCAGGAAAACTTTATTGGCCGCTCAAATATTGTATCAGCGTAAACTTGAGATTTTAAGGCTGCGGCTACCATCACGATCAGTATATTTTATCACCTTTTCGTGAAATAGGTTTTCTGAAGTAAATCTTTCGTGACCTAGTATTTACTTTCTGAAGTAAATAATCACAGGCTGGAGATATTAGACAAAGTTAAGTACATCCAAAGGTCATAAGCACGAAAATAATTTTGGTGAATATTTGTGCCAAATATGCAATAGCGAAATTCTAACAAGTTTCACCGGCTTCATATTTTGTCCATTTATTATATTACCGTTATTTTCAGGTGATTTGGCATTGAATTTCAATCGACACATATGTATTGCGATAAATACTCTAATTATTTGGGAATGGGCCGTGCATAAAAAAGCCCAAGCGAATTTTCAACAACATTAGATTTTCGGAAATCTGCATGAACATCGTGAATTGATACTCGAATAATAATCGCTGCGTGGTCTGGTTGAATTTTTTTTACCGCTTTCCGTATCAAAATATGCCCTAAGATAATAATATCTGGAGCATTGCTAAAATAAATATCTTTAGCAGCTCCTTATAATTGTTCATTTTTACAAAGTTTCCGAAATATTTGACGAGCCCGAAAGTGTCCGATGATTTTGCTGGGACAGTATGTTTACTCTCGTAAAATTTGACAATTGCAGCAGCTATATACAGCTTTTTGGTTTCTGCACAAAAATCAGTGGTATCGTATCGCCATGTGCTCGCCCACAGAGTGGTTAAAATTTAGAGAATAGAACCATAAAAATGACCCCTTTTCAGTATCACCTATCCACTGCTGCTGTCATTTTTTGCCCTTGTTCTGTTGTTTGACGAAACTGAGCATGTTTCGTTTGAACGCTCGAAATTTATTTATATTTAAATATCTGAGCGGTGGTTCACGTTAAGGGTTACTAGGCCACGGTCTCATGAACTCGCTGGGGACAAAAGGGACGGTTGCATTATGTAAAAGCCATTCACCACAGCTTCGACCTTTCACCTTTTCAGCAGGGGCATAAGGCATTGATCGACGTTATATGTTTCTATTCAAGTCACACGAATGGGGCTACCGTCCCTAACAACTCAAAAATGTTCCCCTACAGCTCATGTCATATGCATGCTAGTCTGAGCGAGAAGGAAGCTTTTAAACTCTAGAAGATCACTGTGAACGGCTGTAATGGTGATGAAAATACAATTTCATGGCCAGGTGAGTCTACCGTCATATAACAAACAATCGCTAGCGTTATGAAAAATGAGTGATTTCAGTATTATTTTTTTACTAGTCCTGACCCACTTTTCCGAAAATAAATTTCTTGATACACCGCTAATAGGTGTGTACAAGCCACATGAATCTACTGACCAGCTTAAAAATCATCCGTGTATTCCTCTCAGAACTCTTCTGTAACGCTTAACTTCTACTGCAGTGAAATGCGTGCATTAAGGAGAGGTTGCGGTGAAAGGCATTGTATGGGACGATGAGACGGAAACAGTACGCATGGATGAAATAAAAGTTTGCTGAGGCTAAGGAAAAATAAAGAGTTGCAGGGACCAAAAAGTATGAATAATATCATTAATGCACTAAATTTTAATAAGGCTTCAGATGTAATGAAAATTTTAATCTGGGTTTAATACCAAAATATGATAAGCCCCTAAGATATAGACAAAGAAGACTATTATATGACATAATATAGTAATGTCACTTCTCAGAATTAATTGATCTCATCATAAATCAATCGGCAATAATCAGCTACTTTCATTATATTACTAACATATCATATTTCTGGATATTTCTCGTTTAGATGTATTTGCTTTGGATCAGAGTAAGTGCATCTTGCATTCATTAGCTTTGGTTGATGTGCTGTCTATTTTCATAAGCTTTAAATTATTTTTCATTACAATCTATTCTATTCAGGGGCCGTATTCTGTAACTCCAAACCGATCGGTGCGGCGCCTATTCGTCGGGTGCGACGTCACACCGACTCCCGGTAAGAAGTCGTGCGATTCTGTACGAACCCGGGCGGTGCGGCACCGACGAGAGGACGGGAGATCGTCGGTAGCCGTACCGACAGCAAAGAGGTGTCGGTACGGCCACCGACTAGTGGGTTTCATGAATTCCCCGGTGCGCATTGTACGTTTTATTTTGTTTTTACCTCATCACCGAGTAAATAATGAGGTTTTCTCCAATGTTATCTTTTTCTGCCCCTTCGAATACGCCTCTATAATTCACTGTGTCATCATCTATATTAATTACCTTGACAGAAATATAAGATAATGGTTAATAAAAATGAGGTTTGCTAACATATAATGACTTTCTCTCATTTATGTTACCGCACTTTCACTCGCTTGTAATAGGCTTTATTTCTCTCTGCCATCATTTATTTGCTCCTTTGACATAAAAAAGATATTTTTGATTAAATATGATTTTTGCCGCAATGTTATCACTTTATATCACTCTGAATAGGCGACTGTATTTTCACTCGATCATCAATTTGGCGTTTCTCTCGGCATAGAAATAAGATCTTTTTATTTAAGTTTGAAGTTTGCCACAAGGGTATCAGTTTCTTTCATTTGTAACGGGCAACTATATTTCATTTCATCGTCAGCCATTGATTCCCTTGACGATAAAAGAAGATATTTGTTAATAAGTATGAGGTTTACCGCAATATTATCATTTTCTCTCACTTAAAATGCGCAACTTATACATATGTATTTCACCCAATCACAATTTATTTACTTCCTCGCCATTACACTTCTTTTAATTGCACCCAGCTCCATATTTTTATAACAATTTCCGAACTTGTTCCTCTAATATGACATTTGCATTTGAATCCTACGTTCACGTTCCATGGTATGCTATTTTCGTCTGCTACGGTGCCAATGGCATAACCTTCCGTTGATAACATTTATACGGAACTTACTTAATGACAACTATATTACCAAATCATGAATAAATAGCATTATACGGAACCAATATTTAAAAAAAGAAACTACGATCTCAAGGATAGTTTCAATAATTCATTCCAGCAACAACAATCTCCATCACATACAAACTTTATTGTGATGTTGTAATATTGTTTCCTTCGATTCTGTAGGTACAGCTTTACTACCACACATTATATAAGCATTGTTAACAACTTATCCAATATCGTTTATCTTAATCTAGCAATAAGTCGTAATTTCCGCAAATAAAAAGATTGAGAATGACGACAACAAACTGTGCCAATGAGTCTTCTCTTGTTTTTACCCTTCTTTCATTGGTGGAGACACGTGAAACTTCGGATATAGTCGGATTTTCCCTGTTTGGGAAGGAGAGGGAATCGTACCGACTGGTTTGAAACCGACGACCTTACAGAATCGCTGAAAGTGTCGTCGTCGGTGCGGAATCCGTTGTCGGTACGGTCTGATGTCCAGTCGGTGGGCTTGAAAGGGAAACCGACCGGTGCGGCACCGACGAAATACAGAATACGGCCCCTGGTACATTGCTACGAGAGTTAAAGCTTATAATTAAATCCTAGCATATCATTTATGCCCTTAATTTTCAATTTTCGGTGGTAATTCTTTTGCCCTTTTACCTAGGGGAAATCGTGTACATTATTTTAATCTTCTCACAGATCTTTGAGTATCTTGGAATTTTTCTTGGGCGTAGCACTTTACCGGGATCGGCCGAGACAAAATCGGAATCGTTGAAATTAATCCGTCTGCAAGGACTAGCTTTGAGATTTTCTTTTGCCGGTGCTGCGAAGATGGGCAAATTTGCACTTCGCCGGTCAAACGCTCCATCGTGAGATGAAACCACTGCTGTTCCTACGACGATGTCTTAATACCGATATGGATGGAAAAGGGGAGACTAGAGGGCTTCAAAGAGGACGTTTTGTCCTCTCGAATCTCCTCATTTCCTTCATTTCCCATCTTCCTTAAGAGCTCCGCAACCCTTTTCAATAGAGAACGTGAGAAATTCTTGGTCAGCGGTTTTAGCGGGTTTCTGGCTCATGCCCCCGGAAAATTCGAGCTGAAATATCCATGAGGGGTTGGAGAAATTCAAATGCCGAGATAGCGAGGGGATGGAAACCTATACTCCCCCTTACATTCACTAAATGCTTCTCCATCCCTTCGTCAGAGCACCTTCCCAAGTTCCCAGTTCCCGTAAGGAATCTATAAATCTCTTCTCGAAGGAAGCTTGGAGATCTATACGCACCCACTCATGCGGAAGGAGATTACTTGCTTCCCTTCATACAATATGCCTGTGACTCGGAAATATTTGCTTTTCATTTTGAATGCATGAGTGAAACATCAAACTCTCTTGCAGTCATGAAAAGGATATATTTTTCTGCATCACTTCCACGCTATCTTCTATTTGGAAAAAATATAAAGCTCGTGTAATCATAACGGTGCATGAAATATCGGTGAAGCAGTGCATGGGTATGAAGAATTGGAATAGATCCATCTCAAAATTTGCGCTGATTTGCTATACTACGTCGACGGAATTGGAGCATGGATTTTAAGCATTCCACCGAGAAAAGTAATGTGGGGATCCTGTACTCGGAGTTGGGAAAAAATAAAGAGTTACATAAATATCGCTCTCATCATTCCTTTTATTGCAAGGAATTGAAATAAGCTTGCGATGAACGATGGAAAAAGAGACCTAAAATCCTCAATGTGACGTTAATTTTCCTTTAATTTTATTAGAAAAGTACCTTACATTTCAAAGAATAATGCGGGTATGGAAAATTTTCTGGTAGTTTCTAAACTATCAGCTTTAGGTTATCAGACGTTTGATGATGTCTAAGCGCGTTGACCCCAATAAGAGGTTGCCTTTAAACTAGCTGATGCTGATGGAAAATATTTTCCTAATTGGGTCATAATTAAAGGAATATTCACATGAAGAAGTAGCCACTATGAATTAAACTTAATGCTGCAAATGTTGCATCACAGTTTTTGTGAGAAATTTTAACTGTCTAGCAAATGTTTTAAAACATCGTGCGTTATCGTCATCACGTCAACCTAATTTTACTATGCATCATCCGCATGATATTGTGTGGCAATGGACCCTTTTGGAAACACTGTTTAGTTTTGCAAAACATATTTATTTTTAGTATTATCTCTTCAAGCGGAAATTATCAGGCTTTTTACTTTATCTCTTTATTTATCTCTAATTACTCTTTTTTTATTGAATTATTTAATTCATTATTTCTAATTACACTATTTTCACTCTTATTACTATTTTCCAAAATCTATGATTAAATCCTGAAGTAAAGCCTGGTTCTCCCAAGTAGGCTAAATGCCGTAGAGTGCCTAAAACGCTGGCGATTCCACTCGTCAACTGGCTGAGAAATACTATACGTCTTGAATACAAAAAGCCCAATCTTTTTTTTTTAAGGTTGATAATCCGCTCTCCAAGATAAGAACAATGACCGCGGGTGCCTTTTTTTAGATTGTTTTTCAGATTGTTTTTCCTATTGTACACCGTAACCAGCCAAGTGTTTCTCCTCTCTAATCTACCTCTATAATAACTATTTGTTCTGCAATTTGCCCATAAAATCTGTGTAGCTTTCCATTAGAAGATTACCTTTACTATCGTTGATTTCCCCTGGTCGACAAAAACAACTGCCTCTCAACTATCTTTTTTGCTCTTTTTTCATAAAAGATTCGTTGAAATTATGATACGTTGTATGTGCCACGCCTAGTAATAATTACTGCAATAGTCAGCGGTGTTCTCATAAGCCCAGATAGCAAGAATTCTCTGCATCAATGCCCCATCGGAGTGAATTTTTTACCTTGGAGACGCTCCTGGATAATGATTATGGTAACGAGGTGCTTGAAACTGACCTTGCAGAGCTCAGCATAAAATAAAGTATTTAGGATTTTTAATATTTCCCAACTTGATATAGCCAAACCACTTCTTATAAGCGTCCCCTTCTACATTCTCCGTCGTCTTCCAACCTAAAATTTTCAGCATAGCTGGGCAAAATATCGTAAGTGGCCAGAGAATATTCGGGCGACCACTTGAGAAATCCCCTTCATAGCATGAAAGGGCCTGAGCGTCGCTGAGTATGGGGCGGAGGAGTGGTAGAAAATCTACGTTAAAGAGATTACGGAGTGGTTTGAAGGACCGCATGTCGGGTGGATGGAGAAATTAGGAGGAGCGTCTCCTTAGTGCCCGAATTTCATGCCTCGAATGGCTGTGCAAGTGTCACCCTCGCTCAGGAAGCCATCCGCCTGACCTACTCGATTTGAAAATCCTTTTCCTGGGACGACATCGGATCCCTTCACTCTTTCTCCTACCATCTCACGTCAAAGCCCACTCAGGGACAAATACATGAAGTAGGTGAGGGGATGAGGAATCCTCGCAACATTCTCAGGATAAAATATTTTTTAATTTGCTAAGGCTACGACACTTTAAGTAATTTAAAAGCAAGCGTAACCTATAGGCCCCAAGATTTCCCTCCATCATCTTCTTTTGTTGAAAATTTGTTTTGATTTTATTTATCTAAAACACTCATGTGTCATTTAATGCATTATTATGTTTATTGGCATACACTTTGTTATTTGATGGTGGCTCAATTCTGGTCCTATGACCTTGGAGACCACCTAAAGGTCCTTCTCTTGTTTTTTTTGTATTAAGATATAAAAACGAAATTTAGGAGTAATAAACTATTATTTTTATTATTTTAGGCTCAACATCCAACCAATACATCGGTTCGGCTATGTTCGAACTGAAACTTTGTTAGTCTCCAGATAAAATATTCTCCTGCCGTTGTTTTATTTGGGAAACGGAAATAAATTATAATACATTTCATTCGAACTTCTGCCCTTTCATTATTCCTCAGCAAGGTGACAGTTTTTAGTTAAGATTATTCTTCAAACATGAATTTTAATTCGTCACATCATTACAGACCAAAATATCACGTAAAACATTCTAGTGTACCGGGACTGGACACGTTAGTAACTTAACGGAGTCACCAGCAATGTACAAATGTGCAAAATTTCCATTGGTGCCTTGTTAGCTTAACTGACTAATGCACTCGGGTGGAAATTGAAGTATCCTAGTTCGATTCTCAGTCAAGTTTTGGAGCACGGATGGATTAGCATCATATTCGTGAAGAATCGCCCTTCACCATTACTGCTGAGCATTGTTACCGTGAAAAATATAAGGTTTTAATTTTGCATCACCGCAAAAAAATCCACTTCTTTTTTTGCTTGAGCAAGTTTTTGGCATTTTTCGGACGAACCAATTTTTTAAAAATCTTTTATCATTCTGTACATAAATTGTTTACCTCTTTAAAAACTCCTTTTTGAGAAACCGCGTTTTATTGCAGTATATAAGCGTGTAGGTTGCGGACGGAAGATCTTATTTATATAAATCCCTAACGTCACCCAATGCAACTTAGAGGACCTCGCTAAATTATAATTGTTGTTAAAGGCTCATAGGTTATCGCAACTGAATTTACGGTTATTAGATACACGATAGATAGGGTTTTGGTGTATAGAAAACCTTCGCAAATAAGCTTGTGGCTTGACTACTTTTCGAAAGTATTTTTTCCTCAGGAGAGTATCTCACGACAAAATTTGTGGTTCTTTGTAGTGTGACTACCTTTTAAGACCCATAGTTAAGCGATATTCATAATTTTCCATCATATTTTACAACCAAATCCAGGGGTAGGCCGTCTTCCCTGTTGTTGTTAGAACTGGTTCCTCTTATCCCATCGGACAATACCGATAACCGGTAGAATACAAAATTAATGTTATCAAATCTTTGTCTAATGCATTTATCAAGGATATGGAATTGCTGAAAACAAAAAAACAACTGAATGATTTCTTATTGATTTGGCCTCGTCTTTATCACTTCAAAAATAATTCAACAAGTTTAGGGTCTAGGAGAGAGCCGTTTTCGTATTCAGCTCCACTAACAGAATACAGCGCTGTAAGATGATATTCAGTATTAAGTTGGATAGGCTAAAGTATTTGGCTATATCGCCATAAAAGTTTACAATAACTATGTAATTCCTGCCAAATAAAAATCAAATGTAATAATTGGGTAAAGTATTTTGTGGAATTTTCGTCTCTCCTTTGTACCCTGGATAACTTTGCCCTGTTATGCCAAAATCTTGATCTGTAATTATTTAAACGCCGGCCTCGGTGGCGACGGAGTAAAGTTCTCGCCTGCCCAAACAATATTCGACGTGGGTTCGACTCCCGCCTGGGTAGGTTTCCCTTATACAGGACTTGGTTGTTTGTATAAGTTTAATTTTTAAAGTTTTTGAAAAGCCCGATATAAAATGGCCTATATCAGCTGTATTCTGTAGTTTCGCAACGAAAGAATTTTTTTTTTTAAATAATGATTTTAAATAGCATAAGATTTTCACGTCAACAAATTCCATTATTATTTTCACATATTTTTGGAAGAAAAAATCAAGAATCCTCCGTGAGCTACTATTTGATGACACCCCTGGTTTCCCGTTGGGAATTTTTGATTCACAGCCGTTAATGGTCATCAGATGATTTAGCACGAGTGTTATCGACATATATGCTTCATCATCAAAATTTAAGACTCCAGGCGTGTGAAAACTCCATCCACATGCAGAAAACAAGGGTATTAAAGAGTCTTGAATTCCATCTAGGATATTGGGATCTCTATTTGCAATAGAACGGATTACGTCTTTTTCCCAGAATTTTATGAGTTTCATCCCCTGTCATCGCAGGAGCAGCAAGTTCTCTGCTCGTTTAACGAGAAAGAGGTTAGTTTCAGTCGCTTCACAAAATAAGTGAATATTTGCTTCTAAGTAAATATTTTCCCGATAAATATTTAGCTTAGATGTTGCGATATTTAGTCACCGCAATACTAGAGCCTCCTATACATGAATTTGTCTCTAAAAGACTAATAAAATAATAAAATGACTGTTAAGGTATTATTTGACGCCAGAAGATGCAGAGAAATCGTTCTATGTCATATAAATAAGGTTTATCTCACATATTGCCCGCATATTTTCTTATATCAATAATAATTAGTATAAATCAACACCTAAAGCTGCCTTTTTACGGTAAAAGTAAAAAATACACTGGGTAGATACAGATTTTTATTTTTTTGTTTGTTAAATTACTTTCATAGTTTTAAGGAAGATATTTAAAACCATTTATTGAAATATTTTAAATTCTTAGATTCTAATATTCCAAATATATTTTTTGAAGAGGTTAGGAAATCGGTGTTGAAAAGAACAATATATATTTATATATATTTTTTGGGACGTTATAAAACTATTGATTGACATTTCAGTACAATACATAAATATTCCGATTATATTGAAACATTAATGAACGGTTCCATTAACAACTATTTCTGGGGGTAAGGTAACTAAGGAATATCTTATTCTCCGACCCGCAGCACATGCGGGTCGGTGCCTAAATTGAAGCTCGGAAGAATGTGTAAGATTTTTTCAAATCCATGGGCACTCCAAATCCGGGTTCTTTTTACCTCCACCTTTTTTATCCATGAGGAAAGCGGCCTCAAAAACGTTCGTGCCATGGTAGTCCTGCATTGTTTCCCCGGGTTTGGAGTGCGTGTTGCAGGCTATGAGGCTCAGAATCAAGCCTGCGGAGTTTTCTTTTATATCTTGGGTCCACGCTCCCATCCAATCAGCTGTCTTCTCGGTGGTTGGAGAAAGGGTTTGTTTCTTATACTATAGTTGTCTTCTTTTCTTCAAGTTTCAGACCAGGCATTGTTTAAGAGTAATTCAAACTTTATGCTTCACGACCCCTTATTATATATAGATTTTTTTTTTATTGACCCACATCTCGTGATCTAAAAAAAAAATATATATTTAAGAGTAATGTCACTTTCACGACTTGTTGGTAAATTTTAAATACGAGATAGGGAAATAATAACGATTATTCCTCTCATTAAAAGTAGACATGCATTTGATCAATTCCATTTGTATTTATGAATAATTCCACCAGCGTTTCTAAGAAAACGTCGAACTCCCATTTGCAACTGAATGGGACTGATACAATTTTTGTAGAAAAAAAACTGACATGATAGAATACAAGCAGGTAAAATTTTAATCGTATTCAAATCATCATCTTCATAGTACCCAAATCCATTATCAAATACGCTATCAACGTCTTAGCTAATGAAGATTCATTTTTTTTTGTAAGTAAGATAAAATTCTTATGATTTATATTGTACTGAAATCAGAAAAACGTTTACTTTTCCCATGAAAATACTGTGGTTTCCAATACAACGCTTCATTTTCGAGGGAACTCAATAACTTTGATTTTCGATATACTTTTTATGTGCCCTTCAAATACGTTTTCCTTCATTATTTTTGCAATAAAAAAAACGTTTTGAGCCGATTACAAGATGGTAGAAAGAGAGAGATTTATGTACCGCATTTTTCATTTACTGGGAACGTATTACACTTTATGCAGAGTCTCAATATGGAATCCATTAATTTCGTATCGCAGCTCAGCAGCTGCTTGATCATTATTATAAGCTTCGAAATCAGGACTGTTAGTAATAATTACGTATATTCCGCGAATTTGCGCGGATACTTAACGCTCGTGAACGTGAAACAGTATTATTTATTCATGGAACACTTTCTATTTCGATGCAATTTTTCACTATACAAACAGCTTTAGCTTTTACTTGTTATTTTTCTTTGGGCTGCATTTATTACTAAGAAAGCATTGCCCTCTATTTAGATTCTCACTATCTAACATTCTCAAGTGCACCACGGATACTGCTTAAATAATGGAAGAAGAGAATATTTTTACTGACATCTGGTCATGATCTAAATCATTGCTACATATAGATGGCTAAGATCTAACAACACGTATCTCAAAAATAGCAACTTTTCAGGAGAGCAAAAATAAAAAACGATTAATTTTCTCTAATTATACGCTAAAATTAAAAACCTAAAATTCATAAAACTGAAAAAGAAGCATATATTTTCCAATAAAGAGTTGGTTTTTGCTTGAATTTTATTTTTTAATGTCAATACACTTTGTTTAAGATACCTGTGTCAAACCGGCCAAATATTGAGATGCGTGTTGCTAGAACCTAGCCATCGATATGCTATTATTAGAGATACGTGAAAATCGCTCTTTCATTTTTATTTTATCGCACTTTCAATGACAGTTAATCGCATTTTGTTGCGTCTATTTTTTATTTCCATAATGTGGTAGATGACGGTAAAATGTAGTGAAACATAGTTATATGACAAAATACAGAATATTTTAAATATTTATGATGTAGAACAATAATAAATTAAGGAATAAGACGTATAGTGGCGGAGGTGTAGCATGCCGGCTCCCACTTGTAGTTCGCGGCCACGTAGTGTCCCAGCCAACTAGCAGCTGGCCAGTCGCTCGCATGCTTTAAGCGGTTGAGTGACGGCGGAGCATTTAAACTGCGCTCGGCACAAAATGTACGAGTTTTGCCGTCGAAAAGGAAATTTTTCGTAAAAATATCATTAAAGTCCAGTCATCGCATCTATGTCGCATTTAATTGCGCACATCGCATCTACATCGCATTCGCGACTTTCACGCGTCTCTAGCTATTGCCTGTCCTGCTCCCATTTTATGCCATTGAGATATAGTAAAGGAACAAGGGTATATTTTTATTGACATCTGATTATGATGTAATTACTGATTCATTTACATATTTGGTTTATATGGTCCATGCCAGGAATTCACATAATAATTACCGAGATTTTCGTAAATACCTGCACCTCTGATGCCGATATTTTTGGATGATCTAGTGCACCGTCGGCTTCTTGGATGAGACGCCGTGAATCCCTTCCCTATGCCCCCGTTTCCTTGTTTGATGATGCTCTCAGCGGAATCCGAGGGCTCCCCTCGATCGAATGCGCAAATAAGGGATTCCTGAGCGCAAAGTGACATGACTGGCACATTCAGGGATACGGCGGAGAACGTCACATCGTGAAAAGCAGTGCATTACCTCGCAAAATCTAGCTGCGTCGAGGAATTGAGTGAAAAATGGACTTTTGATGTCGGCATTGGCGGCGAAAATCGCCTCCTCTCTCGAAGAGTTAGCATGAGAGTAGAATATAATGTTCTGGTGAAAGGGAGGAAGCCAAGAAGTAATGCTTTAATACAAAAGGAGAGTGGATTGAGCTCCACGGCCTTAAGGTTTCAATACAGAATGTAAACAAGTGCCGAATAATATCTCCCAAAGCTCGTCTACCTTGCAAAAATGAATTACTTTGTGCGGGAAAAGCAGAGTTACGGCGCGGTGACCAAATTTGTACACTCACATACTTTTACATAGAAGTACCTCGAACGCTTACATTGAAATTCCTTGAATTAAATAAAAATTTAAGCCCGAAATAAGAACACCAAAAGTCAACTTGAAATACAAATATCACAGCGATGTCTCCTGTATTGTCGTCAAAGCCAGAATGAATGTTTATTTTTTACAAACAAAATCCTTTGCTTAGCAACAATGTAAAAATGACTGCATATAACATCATAAACTCGATTAACTATAAAATAATGAAGTTAGAAATGTAAGCTATGTGATAATTAACTTAGGACGTCGTAGTTCTTTTCCTTTTATAGCATTCTGTTTCTCTGTCTCCCACGGCTGTAATCCATCTCCAGCATTTCCTCGCTATTTACACTCTCCTCCTCAGTCTTCGATGGGAAATAATGCGTCACGGGAAGAACTTTCACTTAATTTCCCCCAAAAAATACTCTCCTCGGCTGTTGTGGGAAGAAAATGCGTTCGGAAGTGACCCTGCAGGCAGTTTGATGGCCGGGATATCCCCCACTCCCACCCAAGTCTTCGACCAACAATCGTCCCGCTCGCTTGTTTTTTTTCCATTTAGTCTCCCGATGTTCGATGAACGCCGACCGGAAATAGTTGGATTGGGAGGGAAGTATTCAATGTAGGGAGAATGATAGGGATGTGGGCTTTAAGGCCGCTTACCATTCAACTTAAAGGAAGTTACGATTGACTTGTTTAGGCATAGATCCTGGTCAGTTCAATAAGTTATTGTATTATTTATAGAATTTCATTATTTACATTGTGCATATTTTCCTTATAATATTTCGAAGCCTGCTACGCAAATGGCGGGTGCAATATACATGAATTGCTACGAGAAAAAACTTCTCTTAACCGGGAATCGAACCACTGACCTATGGTTTTCTGGGCTACAAAGTAGACCACTATGCTACCCTGGCACTAGATGTACGCCGTTAGTAGCATAGGTACCATTACCATGGCAATTGTACCGAGGCTCATAGTACTAGATGTGCGCCGTTAGTACCATCGGAGCAATGGCTGTGGGAATTCAAGAACCTGTATAGCGTAGTGGTTGTGTGTATTCGAAGTGTTGGTACCAATGCATATTATTTTGTTTTCTTAGTTTACAATATATTGCTCGTAAAGCTATATGTTCGCTTTTTACTCATTTCACATCTTTTCATTCAGCCGCAAAATTATCGAAACGGAAATGCATTTTGGCTCGGCCTATTTATCCTTTTATCCCATTGTTTTTACTACTACATGACTTTTTATCTTGACTGTATGGTCATTTCTTATAATTTCCCTAACTTCACTAAAATAAACACTGGGATGAAAGACTAAAACTCGCTGATTTCGTTCATTAATACTATGCTTTTGAATTGATACTGTCGTCACCGTAACATCTACACTTTGGGCTAAAGTGACTATTAAATTCCTTGCCATGGGGCTCGATCCTATGAGGTCTTATCCTGATAGTGAATGTGTTGAGGTTTGAGAAATTTTTCCTTTACTCAGTGTTAACTGGATCCTCTCCCTGGGTTTCCATCCATGAGTGATCACAGTATACTTCCTGAAAGTCTTAAGATACTCTGTTTGGTGTTCGTGTCATGCTCTTACGCTGTGTTTGCCTCCGATTCGAGTCCGTCTTCTTACATCCTCTCACTTCCGTAGGCGTTTCCCCTGTCTTTTCTCCTCCACTGCTTCTACCGAAAACTAATCTTTAAGGAAAAGAGGAGGGGAACAGTTGGGAGGAAGCGAAGAGTTTATTTCCAGGGTGGGGTAATGGTTGTTTGCTCCGTCTTAATGGGAGGCCATTATGGTGGGCGATCCACATGAAGTGTCTTATGGAGAAAGGGACGATAGCTCGGACTTTATTATTATTATTTTTATTTTCAGCCTCCGAATCGCTTTCTTCTTAATAATCGTGCGGCTTCCATCCACGGGTTGGGCGTTTATTTCCAGCCCATCCCATTCGTAAGTATCCCCTTGCTTCTTGCCGAGGCCCGCATCGCCTTATGGTCCCAATCTGTTTTCCGTATGTGAGGGTGGGGAAGGAAGTTTAAAGGAAATGAGACGTATGGGAATGTAAAGGAATCGATTATTATTTTCCCCTACGTTGCTAGGACTATGATCGCGATGCCTATTATACGCTCTGGTGCGCGAGATAAAACATATATCATCAATGCAGGACTGTCTTCATCCTACTTTGACTAAAAACTCACAAGTTCTTCATAAATAAACCCAGATAATCATAGTAAAGTATGAAAAAGGGCCAAAAAAGTGTGTTTCTAGTTTTCGAGGCTTCTTCAAATGATATTTTATAGATACTCTACCAGTAGCTAGTTAGTGGGATTTCTAAGTGATGGCTTATTGAAGGACAAGCGAGTCAATGTAAAGCTATTAAGTGCTATTTGGCACATAAAATTAAACTACTTTTTAAAAAGGTGTGTTTCTAGTTTTCGATTTCTTCTTCAAATGATATTTTTACATACTCCACCAGTCGTTAATTGAGGGGATTTCTAAGTGATGGCTTATTAAAGGACAAACGAGTCAATATAAAGCTATTTGGTATATAAAGTTAAACTACTTTTTGTCTTCTTATAAATAGATGCATGGTGCGGTACAATGGATGATATTAGCAAAAACCTGGAAAATGGATTGTATATTATTATGCACCTGAGGTGGAATCGACTATCACTTCTCGATGGCAGAACGACTGCCATGCATCGTTTGCCTATTAAATTGAAAGTTTTCAGGGTTCGTGGATATTTTTTTGTTTCATTTCATGATTGCATAACTGTCTCTCGTTTTTGTCCCTATTTAGTAGTGCTAAAAAGTAAATGAAGTATTGTGATATTTCATATTTCTTATACACATTATTATGTACCCACTATCCTATTTTTCATTTTAATATAATTTCTGCGAAATGTGGAATGATTGCTCTCAATAATCTGCCCCACTTCAGGTATCAACTGGCACTAAAACTTTCTATGCATATTATATTTCATCTGCTCGTAGGGGTTATATCCATATCGTCCGATTTCATCTCATTTGTTTTTCCCCTTTCTTTCGTTCCATACACCTTCCCTTCAATTTTTCTGGCAAAAAACTTGTTCTTAGTATGTTCACTAACCTTAACATTTTCTTTCCCGCAATTCCACCGTCCATTTATTTTTTCCCCCAATTTTGCTAAATTTCTTCACGCCTATATAGAATAGCATAAAACACTTTTAGTACATTGGGCTCAGGGTAACGTCCAGTGCCGTAGCCAGAGATTTTGTTCGGGGGGGCGGGGGGTTCCAACTCCATGGGGGAAATTTTTAAAAAATAGCGAACTAAAGAAAAGGTTTTTAACTAATTTTAGCATTTTGAAAAACCTTGATTTTTGCAAAGAAATCTTTCGGAAAATTCACGATTTTTATATAGTTTGTTATTTTTTCTGAGTCAGAAGTAATTGTGTTTTTATTTTTCGGGGTGGGGGGGTCCGGACACCCCGGACCTCCCCTCTGGCTACGCCACTGGTAACGCCATTTGCCATGCCGAAAGTCATAAATTGCAAATGATACAAGTAGAAATGGGAAGAGATGAAACTCCATTCAGCCGTTGTTTTTTACCCGACCTCATCCATATTTGCAGTGTTCTTGGGGTCCATAAAAAAAGTGGAAAATCCGATTCGCTCTCTCCGCGAATCCAGCCTTTCAGCTTCTGTCGCTGCAGCCGGATGGAGAGAGAGCCTGATGAACTTCCTTTCTTCTCGTGTGTGTTTTCTTCCGCGCGGTAATTAGAGAGATGCGACCGCGGAGCAAAACCTTGCCTTTACGGACGAGTGGCGCTCTGTGACGGCGGTTCACCTAGGAGAGACCCCGACTTTTCTTTATTTTTCAATCTCTTGTGTGTTTCGCTATCATCGTCGGAGAATCGGGATCTCGAATGATCATTACGTAAATTGTTTAGGCTCAAATGTATTTACACAATTACTTATATTTACAGAAAATATTTTCAAAGGTAACCATAATTTATATGCTACGACCATTTGAAACGGAAAAGTAAGACCTCGAACAAAGTATATGAAACAGGTAAAGAGGCATGTGAAAGAAAAGGAATATAATAGAATAACTTTGTAAGTATATAATAAAATATAATAACTTTTTTTATTCCACACTTTATTTCAAATAGCACGACCCGGGTTTCAGCATCGAATCATTATCATGTCAACTGATGATATCATTCGATGCTGCATATTTAAAATAAAGTGTGTAGTAAAACAAAGTTATTTTATTTTATTATATAATGAAGCAATTCCACAAAGTAACGCCTGAGACCGTGTCTTATAAGAAATAAGTAGTTGTGAAAATGTTAGCAGATAAGAGAATTGAGTGGAGAGCTAAGTCAAACCGATTGATTGCCAAAGCTTAAGGATTGTTGACCAGTGATGATGGTGATGACGATTTGATTTATTGAGGAATAGATTCGCGGTAAAATTGAAGCCATGGTACATGAAACAGCACAAGTCCACTATGCATAAATTAAGGTTTTCATATATTTTGTTGGGCTACTGTAGCTGCTGCTTCGATTTTTTTCTATGATTGTATACTGAACGTAGTACTGCGTACATTCATGGGTAAAATCTGAGGCGATGGCTTTGGTAGCTTTGACATGTGCGACAAATTTGTTGTTTGTGTGAAAAATTTGCGGACAGATTGTGCTGTTTTGGAAATCATGGCTTTAAATATACTCAGAAATGAGTTGTACTAAAATCAAAATTTAAGGATAATAATTTTTAACAGGTTTTCAAGACACCGTCATCATCAGTTGATTGATCACCCTAAGATTACTTTAACGCAGCCCACCACTCAATCATTTTATCTTTCAATCTTTTAATGCCTGGATTATTCTTCTGCTATACATCCTTCACCACCTTCTCTATCTCATCCCTAGTGTACCTCTGCTGTTCTTACCTTCCACCTGTCCTTCAACAATAATTTTCATTCCCCCATCGTGTGTTTTTATGTGGCTGATTTAGTAATTCCGTCTTCTAATCAAGGTTTCTAAACTACTTCTCTTTTCTCCTACTCTCCCACATTACCTACTTACACGATCTGTCCATTTCATCTACAGCAACACATTTCGAAGGATTTCGACCTTCATTTCTCCGCTACCATAATCTCCGATGCATCACTGCCATATAGAAGCATGCTCCAAATGTAATTCCAACATGTAGGTAAATTATACATTACAGTACTTCCACTAAACGTTGAGTGCAATTATTGCAATGTCTTTTTTAACTTATTTTGGTAATATAACTGAAAACATCAGGCTTGACTTTTTGGAACCTCTCCGTATTAGAAATACAAGTGAATCTTTAAAAGTTTTATTCTTTTATTTCCGTTATTTTGATAACTTCGAACAAATTGTGTCAAATGCAATGCAATATGTGTCCTAATAAATTATTTCCTAGCTTCAGCACTTATATTTTCGCATATTGTGACGCAGGACTCCAGTGGTTCCTATCCATACCGTTGCTATGGTTCTGCTTGGCTACAAAGGGCGAAGCAAAAGTGCGCCCTCACGTGCAATGAATGGCGCATCGTCGCCGCGGGTGCAATCCACCTTTCTTTCACCCGACGTAATTACGGGCCCGCAGATCTTCCCATGGAGATGCGGCCTCTTTTCTTCTGCTGCGCCATTGAGAGTGCACCCGCGAAAGCGTCAGGGCTCGTTTATTCACCACAGCATCAGCTCCACACGTGCACAATGCATTCTAAGCTAGGCACTGTATTTTATTTTTCGGAAACCTCGGAAATAATTTCAATGGGATCTTTCATTCAAATTGTTTTGAAAAGCCTTGTAGGACATCCGTCGTCCGAAAATATCTCCCAAGCATCGGGTTCATTCGTGGCGGAGCAAGGTGACCAAATTAAAGGATTGCAAAAATGTCAATGAGAGGGAATTGCGAGGTAGGCCAATGCAATTAGAGCGAATGCAACTCTGGAAATTATTGTGGATACACGCTAATGAAGAAATACGAGTAGCAGGCCGGACATATAGATCTTTTCTTGACCTCAAAAAACTACTTTTTTCGTCATTTTCGGTGACCTGCTAAAAGGAACTAAGGAAGAGTTTGAATGTATTATCACTCCGGGGTATATTATATAATTTGAGAAAAATTATCTTTTGAAAGTTACAGCAATTAAATGACGTCCTCGTTTATTCTGCTCTAAAATATTCACATGAGTGATCTACTGCCAAGAAACTTAGCACGTACTTACCACGTATTTCACCTTGGCGAGAATACACACTGTGTAATTGTATCCACAAAATCGTCATGGCAAGACTCACCTGAAAAGCAAAAGGTTTTCATTATTTTAATTTACTACCTGTTTGATTAGCTTTAACACGAAGAACTTACAAACAGTAGTACACATGGTATCGACAAGTAAATTCATTCACAATCATGTTTATTCCAGTTAAATACAAAGAAATTGTTAATGGATTAAGCATTTCTCCAAAATACCACAAAAAGAATGAAATTTTTAAATTTGAATGGCTACTTCTAATGCATAAAATGCTAAAAATTGGTGCGGGATATTTTCATCGTAATTTTATTAAGGTAAATTTTCAACTGAAATTGTTTTATTGACCAATCTAGGCTGCAATTGTTCATCCTCATCATTAGTCAACAATCCTAAGATTGGTTTGACGCAGCTCTCCATTCCTATGTAACTCATTCGGGGCCGTCCTTTGCCCTTCTTCCCCTCCTTCTACGATAATCTTCATCAGGATATCATGTCTCATAATGTGACCAAATAAGTTCTCCCGTCTTCTGCTTAAGGTTTTTAGAAGACTTCTCTTGGCTCCCACTCTTCTTAGCACTTCCTCGTTACTCACACGGTCAATCCATTTTATCTTCATCATTCTTCGGTAGCACCACATTTCGAATGCTTCCACTCTTGACTTCTCTGCTGCTGTCAACGTCCAAGCCTCGCTTCCATAGAGAAATATGCTCCATATGTAGCATCTTATGAATTGTTTCCTTACTACTACGCTTGCAATCTCAGGTGTAAACAGATTCTTCTTTTTGTAGAAAGCCCTCTTCGCCTGCGCTCTTCTACCGACTATTTCTTTCTTGCTTCGTCCATTGTTGGTAATTCGGCTTCCCAGGTAAGGAAATTCTTTCACGTATTTGAACTTATGCTTTCGTAGGTTAATGTTGTCTTAGCCTCCTCTCTTTTGGTGCATACTAATATTTTAGTCCTCTTTTATGCAATTAATAATAATTATAAAGGTACAATATTGGTATAATAATGAAAATTACCGTAGAAAAGGTCGTTCAATTAAGCATTTTCATTTGCGATCTAATCAAGTTTATTTTATTCGTGCTAACATGATTGGAATATATCAATGAATGAGAAAGTTTTGTTATTTCCAATATTTATTTTTTCTTGATATTTAGAATCCTATTAGATGGTTGATGAAAGCATAATTCATCCACGAAGAGGTATTCCTGGTCAAATAATAGGCACTTAATGATATGCATGCATGCAGCACATGCGTATTGTACTGAATGCGCTTTCTTATTGGTTCGTATCTCGTGAATCAGTTCCGGGATAGTTGCATTCAGGTTTTCTGTTCGAGTTATACAAACGATTCAAAGCTCCCTCTGGATTTACTTGGAATAGCAAACTTTACTTCATATCAAAAAAGTGAAGAAAACATTTTTAAATCGAACATTTGAAGCATATGCTACAAGAAAAGATTTATTACCCAATTCCAAGCTCACGCAATTAAATTAATACCAAGTTTTGATAGATAACGCGGAGAGCCACACGTTCGGAGAGAAACAAAATTCAGCATTTGGAAAATATTGATAGTTTCTCTACTTACCCATGAAACCGAATTGAAAGTCAAAATTGCTTTCAAGTTAACTCAGTCAAGGCTGGAGTCCCACCGCGCTAAATTGGAAGTTTGTGAAGAACGGCGTTCCGAAATTCCTTGAAAATAAATGAAAGTCTCTCTTTAACTCCTTACGACCCAGAAGTCTACGTAAAGGCTTCTTAATAGATATTTCATAGCTTAGACCTGATTTTCTTACGTTCGCACGGAAATGATTATCAAATATTCTCATCCTTGATTGGATTCTTTCCACTGAGTAGATGTTTTTTACCTCCACGCCGCAAGCCGCAATTTAATTTCATTTTCAAAGGTCTGGTCCAATTGATTCTTGATAACCCAATGATTCGCGGTCAATTGCGTCCAAAAGCACTTTTTTAAGTGATCTTTACTATTTGAACTTATAATCTCGTACAAATTCTTGGTCAATTACAAAAATAAGCGTTTTAAATTCCATTGCATTTTTGTTGGTTTTTCTGGCTACAATAAACGCAAATCTTTCCTTATTCTTTTATTTTTTAATTACTACTTCAGTTCATCTTATTTTTTCTTCTTATTTGCCTAGCATTCATGCCCTACTGTCAGATAGGGTTTTGAGTAATTAATAATATATTTACTTCTGCTGAGGTTTAATTGAGGAATAATTCAGATTTTATATTATAGCGGATTTTTTTACCACTGCGCCCGAATATGGAAAAAAATATTTTGAACCATTTCATGCTTGGAATATAGCTTTAAGGTATACCGTTCGGGTAATAATTGTAAATAATACGCCCTGGTTACGTGCACCTGGTCGTGCCTGGTTACGTGCACTGTGAGGCCAAGGCTACTTTTTCATAGGCTAGTAATGGTCATTTTTAAGGTATTTCAATTTTTCTGGGTCTATTGCCTGCCTGATTTTACCTCACTTTTCATCGTTGTCACATTCGGTTTTATCTGTATTAATTGGTGTTGTATTATTAAATGGAGCGACTTTTTTATGATTGGTTACATTTCTTGGCCTTTTTCAATTAATGCATGTTTTGATTTTATTGGAGATTTTAAAAATATTTATTGATATTTAGATTTTTTCATCGACCAATTCTCTTGTCAACGTTACGCAAATTTCATTTCGCTTCATCAGGGCTCGCGAATTTTATAAACTCACATATTATTGACAATATTCTAATCCTCCCCAAACTTCATTTATTTGAATTACAATTTACCGTCATTTCCTCAAAACACCGCGCAAATTTGTAAATTTTGCCGTTTGTTTCACATTCATCTCTGAAGAGATGTTTTTCTCTGCGATTTTAATTTAAGCCTTCTCAATTATCCTGGATTTTAGTAGTCTTTTCTGTGTTCTCCAGTCCTTTTCTTTCATGGAATTTCTACATTGCCTTCCATCCCAAAGTTCTAGGAAGTTTTCACCCTCGTGCTCCGAACGTTCATGAAAATTATGTCGCCATAGCAAGTCTGCTCGTCCATATCTCAGTCGCCGACCTTGGCCTAGTTCTCTCACAAGTGAGTCCCTTCTCTCTCCTACACCAAGGCCTTTCGACTTTTTCTTTCCCTGGCCCGTGATCTCTTAATTTCTGGCGAGGGTCCCCTTCAGCGCACTTCCTCCGTCTTTTCATTGTCGCCTGGACGGAGCCATCTTCCGCTTTTCTAGTCATTAGCGTCTCATCTGCGTCTTTGTCTCCGTCGAAAATTCTTATATCTAGGTAAAATTTTCATTTCCTCCCACTTCACCCTTTGTTCTAATGAAAAGAGATCTTTCCATTTAAGTCAGACACTCATACCCATCCTAATTATTATATCTTACTGCTTCCCCTCTTGCTAGTACTTGACATTATTCTGCTCGTTACCGATTAATCCATTTAAAAAGAACTTACGTCACATCTTCAAGGCGTTTAGCATAAGCTTTTAGAATCGGATCGGATTTTAGAGAGGATCAAGACAACTTGCGTCGCAGACGAAGATTTTATTTCAAAAGAAGATGCGAGAGTGCTTTATGTTTAAGAGTTGTCTGAAATTTTCCGTTTCGAACTGTGTGATTTATCAAAAACTCTTTTACGTGAGGTTTTCGCAGGGTAGGTATTCTTCTGGCTTATTTTTATTTTAATTGTATTTTATCTATCGATGGTAAATATCCCATTTTTCATGTAAACGTGAGCATTTTCTGTTAAAATCTAATCTGGAGCATTTTATCGAAAAGTTTCACCCTAATTTCTAGTTAGTAACTAACGCAATCTTTTCTAGAGGAAAAAAGCACTTACACGGGGAAAAATTGTTTTTTTTTACTGGAGCTTTTGAACCATCTACTTCATCTTCAACATCCAAGGGAAAACTTGTAGTATATAAGGGATTCAGGGTAAAGGAAAATTTTGGACGAAGGAAGAAGAGAAAGGGGAGGGGTAATTGTTTTTTTTTACTGGAGCTTTTGAACCATCTACTTCATCTTCAACATCCAAGGGAAAACTTGTAGTATATAAGGGATTCAGGGTAAAGGAAAATTTTGGACGAAGGAAGAAGAGAAAGGGGAGGGGTAATGAGAAAGGTGGTGGAGGTTTAGCAGGCCACATTCAGACCTGGTGGGTTACATGCATTACACCATTGGTTACATTCCCGTGTGGGTAACATATAAATTTTTGTTATTATCGCGTTATATTTATCAATTAAAGTCTCTATTTATCAATTCTGACAAATATAAATTCAAGATGTCATTTTTAGTCTTGAAGGCTTTGAAATACAGATACTTCTATGGAAACATTTTTCCTTAAGAGTCAGTTGAGGTATTTGCCAGCAAAATATGTCTGCCTTCAATATTCCAATGTGTAGCATCATTTATATATCTTGCAGGAAATACGAAACAATTCGACCCAGGAAAGGGATTATCTTGTTGCATAGGCCTGTTCTCATTACCAGTTTTCGCTTCACTCAAATAGATTGAACTGGATATGTGTGAAGAAAGGCATTGTGTTACCCAACTAATTAGAGTGTTATTCTGTTTTGCTAATTTTATTTGGCATGTGTTCCATGCCATTCCGAGAACTTGCATTCATGAATCAGTGATTTGACATGTCGTGCAAATGAAACCATTAGTAAATTGAAGTCAGATCAGTCAGTCATGATTTTAATCATATTATGACATCCTTTTTGAAAATTTATTGCTCATTCATCGCCAAAAACCAATTTTGGAATAGTGCACAAGGTAATGAGAATAATAGGATAGCCTCCCAACTCAATATTTTGGTATAATTTTGATGTCAAATCCAATACATCGCCAAAATAGCAAAATTAGTATTTTCTATTTTGAATCTCACCTCTCGTAATAACTGTATATCCCAAAGTTAAAAAAGTAATAAATTATTTATAGTAATGCACATGTATGATATTGAGAAAATACGCCTTACAATAAAATACAACGTTGTAAGGCTTTATATTTTGTGAAATCCGTATTGCACTTCGTTTTTTTATCTGTCTAATAACTAATATATGGAAAATATCTACACAGAATTTCAATTACCCTTCTCAGGGTGCAAAGATTTTTGGCTAACCTTTGTGCTTCATTATTATTTATAAGCTTCTAATATAAGAAATTTCCTATCCGCAATAAATCTGTTATAGAAAGAAACCTGACTTGATGAAACAATTAGTCCCTTAGTCAGGGCCGACTAGAGGGAAGATTGATGGCGAACATTGAATTCAATTTCCCATTCGTGTTACATTCGTGATGACGATTAACAAATCACATGGTCATTGGTCAGTCTTTCAGTTTTGTGATTTTTGTGCTCATGTGTTCATGAAAACCCATGATTTCCTTATGGTCACGAGTACGATATGTGGTATGCTCACGAGTTGCTAAACCATCCGCTGCGCTGTATTTCTTTCCTCGCTTCAGGGGTGCTGCTAGGAATTAAGGCTAGGGGGGTTTTAGGCGCAACTAATACTGGCGGGTCTGGAGGGTATAGAAAACCCGCCAAGGTAAGCGAGAGGTGCGGGGGCCCTCCCCCAGAAATTTTTCAAAATATAAGGTTCAAAATGGTGAGTTTTACCGCTGTGCGAATAGTTAGATATCTTTTGTTTGTGAGTCATCCGTCCCCCTAATATTAGTTAAAAAACGTAAATCCTCGTTGTGCGAGTTGGCCATAGAAAGGAACTGGGCCCATTACCATAATGTGTGAACTCACGCGCCTGCAGCTTAGTTTGGGGTGAGTTCTGACCTAACCAAACGAACTAACCTTCGGGGTAAATCATCCACAGGTAAATAACATTGCATTTTTATGCATTTATTTATATTTCTTATACTATGATTGGGTGATGACTCGATATGTCAAAACCAGTCGTCTTTATAAATAATTTTAAAGGTAAATTGTTGCAATTTCACTCACCAGTAGATGATGTGAAGTTCCACCATATATATCGAAGAACTTCTGTTTATCACAGCACTATCTTGTTTTAGGTCATCGAGTTGTCACTGTTCACATGACAAGTCCCTTGGTCGCTGACACAAATTTAAGGGTGTGTAGGTGATATCACACATGGCCAATTAAATATGCTTGAAAAACTAGTAGGAAACTCTTTTCTAGTCCGTGAAGCTTCTTATTCAGCTGGGAACCGTCATCTCGGCTGCCTACCTACCTTCGGTGTTCAAGTAGTTGCCAACTTTCCAGGATACTTCCATGACGGGAACTCAATTTAATTCATCCTAGATTTTTCGATAGGCGCTTTTTGCAGCTACAGAAGCTCAATGATCGAGTCAGATTACAGATTTATACATAAAATAATATACCGTGAATTGAAGGGATTAACACATATAGCGCCCAATGGTTGGTTAGCGCAATTAATGGTTGTTGATAGTCTTTCGCTGTAATTTTTCCAGTCACGCTGGTTATTATACCCCATGGGTTGATCACCAGCTGTTACAAAACTGTGATTCAACTATTGAATAAATGGCCAAGAAGTATTAGCAGAAGATAACGAGGTGGACTAAGCCAATTATGTAAAGTTATAATCAAGATGTCAAGAACCTAAGTCCTTGATGATAGTTACAATTAATAGAATCATCGAAAAGTGTACCTTCACAATCTCGTTTTATTTCCCTTTCCTTCAATTCATTTGTACTCCCTTGGGTACGTTAAAAGTCCATATTTAATTTTTTTTAAAGATATTTGCCAAATGAAAGTTAGCTTAAATGCATAATATAAAGAGGAATATACAACTTTGTAAGATTCTACCCTTATACGATGATGTACTCAGAATCTCCCTAAATTAATGAGAAACATAGCGCTAAAGATTAGCGTCCAAACAAATTAAAAAGACTTGAAAAATCGCGTGTGCAAACAATTTCATTTTTTTAAGCCTAATATATTTCAATGTGTCGAGATTACAAATAATGAGACGTTTTTATCCAAATTATTGTCACAAAATATGAAGCAGATTATTAAGCCTTATTTTGAATAATGCGTGAATATATCCTTACCTTGGACTTCTGCAATATAAAACAACTTTGAATGGCATTGTGACAGAATTAAGGACGGAGCTTTTGTACGCTTTATCCTGGTTCGAAACCAAGATGTAGTGGTTATTCACCAGGCGCCGTACTCCCTAGGTCTACAATTTACAATACTTCACTTGTCGAATCAGATGTAGGCTTTCAAAGCAGACAATCTTCTTTTGTTTTTTAGGCTACCTTCTCATATACTACAGCAGATAATGAGATGGTGAACAACATTCCTAGCCTAGATATTTTCCATACTGCAAGCAGAATGGCCATAGAAATATCTTCAGTTATGGAGGTAATATTTTTATTTAACTTAACTTGCCTACCCCTATGCTTATTATGGCTATATTTTTTTTACCGGACGATTTCTTTTCGTAAAATTCTACCTTTTAAATTATCTTAAATATTACTAGAAGAAGAATACATTAATCCCCAGTGATTAATAGTATGTCTGAATCGATTGAGGTTGTTATGTATTTTGTAAAAGTTAAATTTTTTCTGGATTGAAGACATCATTTTCCAGTAGATTCTGTATAATTACGTACGCTGTGAAAAATAATTATACAAATAATTAATTTAATACGGTAAATTCTTTTAAAATAAGTGAAAGATATTAGGAAGCAATTTGATCACGAAATTGCTGACCATGAAACTCAAGGAAATTTTAAAATTGGAATACCATCTAAGTGATTATCAGGAAACCTCTCCAAGTGATTGACTTGCTTCGAATATTTCCAACATGTCTTCCCCATAATAGCACCCATTCAAACGTTGGTATATTTTAAATCGGATTTTATGTTTCTTTTTCCCCTCTTTGGCCATCCCTTCGATTACCGTTTTTCGCGTGACGCTAATTCTAACAACGGTGCACCCTTCTCCGGCGGTCTGTTGACTCTTGGCCTGTATATCGCGTGACTGGTCACTCGCGGCCGTTGCTTAGGGTCACCGCCGCCGTCATAATCGGTCACTCCGTTTCGAGGCGACCGCTCGCTCCTCGTCCGCGCGGAACTGGCTCCTCGCCCGCCCGCCTTCCGCCCAAGATTGATGCGCTGCCCGGAGAGGGAGGCGAGGGTCGCTTTTCCTGCCTTTTTTGAGTCGTTTATTTCGCGGAGGAGGTCTAAATGAGGATCGTTTTCGGGGCGCTATCTCTTTTTCCTTCCCTACGCCATTCCCTCGCCCTTACGCTAAATTATCTCGTGCTGCACAGTGGGGGGACGTTATCTTATGTGCAGCACTCAAACAGGCTGCGACGCAAAACCAGGGTATTATTTTACTGATATCATCAAAATATATTCTAGTTATCGGTTAAAATTGTTTTTTGTTTGTATATGGGGAGGAAGGCCGAACGATTTAGACGAGGCTGAAAGAGCACTGAAGGCATTTCAGATTAGCTCAACCAGAAAAGTCGGCCGTGGTGGAGTAATGAATTAGATGGGGAGATGCAAAAACTCTTTGCCACGCACAATATTACTGGGACCGCATAATTAAGGAAGCCATCGAGGTCCACCTCAATTCCAAAAATTTCAATCGCTACACTGACTTTCATCTTAGCATTACATGGAGACCTGTAATCAGCTGTATAAAAAACATAAGGGAAGAACATGAAGAATTTCAAAAGAACTACAGCCAATCGGACGACACCTGAACCATATTGTGGTCCATGCTAAACGGTGGTCTCGGTTCAGTGTAAAATTGGACTTTCAGTGAGTAACACGGCCTTGAAGATGGAGACAAGTCGTCTTCTAAAACGTCGGCCTATAAGACTAAGTTAACTTGGTTGAGAACCCGAGAAGAATTCGTCAGTAAAAATTTATCGTTCCATAATGTTTTAGGAATCATCATCTGCGTACACTCGCGTGCAACCGAGCATTAAATTCGCGAATAGTGCGAATTTTTCAAAGCAAATCCAGAAACATAACACTTATTTCAATGTAAAAATAACACACTATTATGTGATCGCAATTCCATTAAGTAATATGAAAGAGGCTGTAGTGCGAAACTAGGTTGTTATTTTTCTGAAATCTTGAAAACTTATTGGAATTAGTTAAAAATTTCTCGGTCCATAATTCGCTCGGCTCGGACCAAGGATTCATCTTTTGGCTACACCCGCGTCTACCCAAACGATGGTTCGGTAAAAAATTCGATTTTTTAAAAGCAAATCCAGAGGCATAATATTAATTTGTACGTAAAAATAACGTAGCCTTTTGTGTTTGCAAATCAATAAGATCAGGAGAGGATATTCAAGCCTCCTTCCTTCCTTCCTCTGATTATACCCGCCTCACGTTTCCAAATATCTGCCGTAAGTTATCCGCTGGCGGAGACCTGCAGCTTTTAGGATTTGCCATCAGTCAATATCATTTATGGAAATAAAAAGAATCTCACCCCACCCCTCAAACCCTCTCACACCTCTACCTTCTGATGATATAAATCATTGATGCGCATAAGCAGTTACCATTACCCTGAGGTCTCCAGCAGCGGAGACAAAACTGTTGGTAGATATTTTAAAATGTGACGAGGGTTTACCCAAAGGGGAATAGCTTGGATCTCCTCTTCTAATCTTACTCTATCTATTTTCGATCCCAAAATATGCGATATTATAATAACGCAAATATATATTTCAATCACATATCCGTTATTTTTAGACGTACATAAATATTGTTTCTGGATTTGCTTTTAAAAATTTTTCTCAGTCTTTTAGGACCGCGCATTTTTAATAGTCTTTGTTCTCACAATAGGAAAGAAAATATTTAAATACGTATGTTGCCTTTACACAAAAATTGAATTGAGGTTCTTAGTATCATAACATTCGTGATAATATTAAACTTTGTCTCCTCATCAAACTGCATGAGGGTAACTACGAAAAATTATGCTTTTATTGAGAACAAAATACATTAGTTGTAAGAAAATGATTCCAGAGTCGGTTCAAATTGCAGTAAAAGATTGGATATATTTACTGAACGATTATGCGATTCCCACTACCCCACAATTATCCCTACTGTGGAATTGGCAAGAGCTAAAATTATCATCATAAGCCTAGATCATTTCCTCAAAGATTGCGCAGCCAAACAAGCTTGACCTCTCGCGTGAGGCAACTGCTGTAAAAAGTTCTCCCTCTACGGGAGCTTAGTTAGCCACCTTTAATATCCGATAGCTTTTATCCTGAACTGATCAATCTGCTTATAAAACGTGCGTCATCACAAAGGGAAATCTACTCAATGTCGAACCTTTGAAGATTAAAATTATTGATGTTATCTGTAACTTTTTGGGAAAGGTCAATTTTATGGAATATATAATCTTTGAGGAACATGTAATTTAAAAAATTTCAAAGAAAACTTCATTATATTCGTTGGTGCAAAGATCTTCTGCTGTATTTCTCTTTGTACATTAGTACAAGTGTAATCAGCGAAAATAAAATTGACAAATGTGAGAGAAATCAAATCGGAGAGAAATTGTATACTGAACCAATAACTACAAATTTGAAAAGTTAGTTCTAAAGCCAGACGTTAATAAAATGCGTTTTGGTCCCTAGGAGATAAAGAGATGAAATTTGAACACTAATGTTTTTAATCGTAGAATTTTTATCGAAAATAGCTAACCCCCTGCCACTTATAAAATATTTTTAATGATACTCTACATATGGTGTGTATCTCGTTTTTGTATAACATAGATTGAAAGAAAATAAACAAAATTGTGGATTTCAAGTTATAATAATTAATTGATTAGACTATGTGGATTTTAACTCGTAAGTCGCCATCATCATGTAAAAATTTTCCACCGAATTTTTATTACTGAATGTATTATTTTGGAAATACTGAACGTAAGGAGTAATTAGTAGCGTGACTAAATGTTCTCTACGCCATCATTATTTTACTGAAATGTAAATTTGCAACCACAAGGAAGAAGTAACACTTAAATAGGTATAGCCTCTATTTTTTAATCAAGCAAAGTCCTTGGTTCTATTTTTGTGATACCCTGTTTTCCCTTTTTTTTATCCCTCCCCCGATGAAGTCTTTGTAACATGTTATGCAAACTATCATGGCATATGCTCTCTCGTTTTTTGGAAAATTTTGATTGCTAACGAAACAGTCAAAGGCTTATACTCGTGCAAGTTAAAATATTATTGCATGATATGTATACCTACACCGTTAAAATTTGTGCTGTTAACGTATGAGTCACATTATGGCTAAACGTAAGTGCTAAATATTTATTTCATTAATATTTCGTTCCATCACCGTTGCTGTGGCAATTGCTCCCTCTTAGGTGAGCTTCCTCTTATGCATACAGTTTTCTGAATGTACATGCCGAGAAATATCGAAAAAATCAGTTGTAGGTGCTAAAAAAAAGCTTCTCGTATACCTCCATTGCCAGAGTTGTCTTGCTTTATTGGAGCTCCCACATTCGTTTCTTTAATAGCATATCTTTTCATGAATTTTAATTAAAAATCAGTAATGAGTGTGTAATATGTCATGTCTTTGAGTGATATTGGAATTATTTATGTTCTATTTGCAGCTAAAAGAGTAGTTTTTTTCTGATTGAATTTTTTTCAGATCCTCATCTCCTGTTTTCTTTACAAATGAAGTTGGCAGCCCTAAAATTATCTCCCTGAAAGCTGGAGGACATATTCTCTACCATTTTTGACGTTATTGCGAGAGATGTTGTTTACTTAGGTTCTTAAATTCACTTCGAGACCATATCGTTGAGGGACGAAATGTGTATCAGGTTATCAGAGAAAAGGCTGTCGCAAAATTTTTCGATGGCCTCCGCGCGAGTGTGAGAATGAATAGCATTTTATTTCTCTTTAAATTAATTTTGAGACTATGACCTCTCTTTGTTCTCATGGTCCTTAGGTGCCTCATCATCAGATTTTTTGATAACTCACCCTTTGTTAGGAGATGACGCAAATAAATATTCATCGATACAATGGTTTTCCTTATTTTAATTAAATTATTATTTTTCCTTTACTGAATACCTTTCCACGTAATATACTCTAGTTTAGTGTTTTTGGATTTACCCATATTAATCTTTCTGAGATGTATTACACACTTTAGGTGACTGGATACACTTTCAATAGAATTCTAAGGTGGACGTTTTTCGTGGACTATTCAAATTTACGAAGGATTAAAATTTCCACTTTGTTAGAGAGTAGGAAATTCATTTCGCTAAAATCTGTATCAATATTATCCATTATTTTGAATACATTTGTGCTTCGTACCATTTCAATGGTTGACGGAATTAACAAAGGATCATAAATAAAGATGAAAAACTACTATTGACTGCAGCAGCGCTATTTAGGCTTCATAATTTTGGTATTAAATAATTGCTTATAAATTTGAACTAATCGTCAGTACAGTAATCATTTAGTAAAAATGCCTAACGCATATAATTAAACCATATATATTTATTAATATTTTGTGTTCCAGAATTTATTGTTTTTATCTATTCCATATCCTCTAGGAATGTATCCTCGAGGTTAAATTAATTTGTTGCTAACACATTAATACCTCGGATTAATTTATTATATTTCCTATGTGAATTTTATACTCTATTCATTCGATACTGAGGATCGATGGATGTATGTAGGTACAGACAATGAAGAGCCACTAGTTGATGAAAAACTCGTGGCATCTTTTTTTTAATTTTGTGACGCGTCGGTCGATGATTGAGAAATTTCCAGAGTTAAGCCCAAGAGGAGCAAGTGGGTCGCATCAGTGGGGTTGGTTGGCAGTGCACTGGTGGAGCGGATGGGTTGCAAGTTGAGGCGATATTGGCCGGGAGAAAAGAAAAAGAAAATAAAAAATGGATACGTAAAAGGTTAGGGAGCAACCGGGGTGGAAGGTTCGCGAGTGGTGGCAGTTGGAGCGCAGGGGAAAAAAAGACGAAAGTCGCGATGGAGCTAATTTGTCGGTTGGACGCCCCCGCGCGACAGATGCCCCGGCCGCATGGTTGTCGAATCCGGAGGAGAGGGACGGGTTGGCGATCGCACGCTTATGGGCTGGAATGCGCCTGGGTGCCGCACGAGGCGTATTACCGATGCAAGGTCACGGAGAGCAATTTTTTTTTATCACGTAAACGTCATTCTATATTTGGCCTCTCGAAAAAAAAAGTTTTTATCCACGCTCCCGCGAACCCTTTCCTTCCTATGATCTTCGAATGAATGACGATCTCAAAAATTTTGACTTATTTACAGCTCGTGCATGAGCGGAATGCTGGGAATACAAAATTTCAGTCGATGGATTTCGTCAGAGGGTTGTTATGCCTGGAGCATGTCCGGTGAGTGATGCAAGCGGAAGGTCTCCTTGGTTTTACTCCGGATAAGTTTGTCAAAAAGTGACCATGCTACGATTTGCCGATGTGATAGTAAAGAGAAGGATTTGATAAAGATTCTGGTTAATTTGAGTAGCATAACAGGTAGATTGAATGGGTAGGCTGATAATAAGCTCAATAAAAACTAAGATATGCAGCAAAAGAGAAGAAGTCAAGATCAATATTAAATTGGGGAATCAAAACCTGGTAGAGGTAAATGATGTGCCACAGAAGAATCATGAGGGTCAAATGGATCGACCGAGTTCGTAATGAGGAAGTCCTAAGAAGAGTAGGAGAGAAGGGAAGCTTCGTAAACACCTTTACAAGAAGACCCAACAACCTAATCGGCTATATCTTGAGACATTATGGCCTGATTAAGGCAAACGTCGTGGGACAAGTAGATGGCGAAATTGGGAAAGAAATACCTCGAACAAAATATAAAGAAGATGTAAAGAATGATATGAAAGAGAAGAAATACGCATTTGTGAAAAAGTTAGCTGATAAGAGAATGAAGTGGAGAGATGCGTCAAACCAATCTTGTTTTGTTTGACGCAGTTGAATTGTTGACCAGTTAAAATGAAGGTTCTCCATATATTCTTCCAACGTTCCTACGAGCGACTCACCCATCGTCATCATAAATACTGGAATCCGAAGTTTAATTCAAGTCCAAAAAAAAATAACGATGACATCGTCCCTGATGACAATGGGCGAGTCATCGAAAAGTTGGAAGAAGGCATTGAGAATTTAATGCAATGTGACCTGAGAGAGTTTCACATAATCTCACATCTAGTACGATGTATTCAGGACGCCTTAGAAAAGTAAACACATATATTTTAGGGACATGAATGATTTTATGCATAGATAGCTCCTTGCAAACCCGTGGGAATATTGGATAATAGCATTTATATGAAAGTGTCAGCGTCAATGTTTTTTTTTTTTTAGTTTGGAAAGTAAATTTCATATCTCTTTCGAATGCAAACGGACGAGAGATTGTGAACTTTATGAAAACAATTGATTCTAAAATTCGAATCGTCGCATAAGAGTAGTCTTCAGTAAATTAGCCATATTTTTTACTTACTTCATGTGAATTGGAGTAAGAATATTATGTTTAAAATTTTCCTCTCTGGATTTTTCGACATCTACAAAACTCTCTCGGGCTTTTCCTGAGAGTTTGAGGCTCATGCAACGAAAATAGGCGTTCAAAACTCGCAGAGTAGGTGAAATTGCGGACTACTGTTATATGTGGAGGTCCAAAAAGGTCAAATACGTATTCAAGGGCTTTCCTCTCCTGTGCACAGGCAGATTGAGATGAATTACAGCAGGAAAGTTTCGGACAAATAATTCAAGCTATTTTAAGATAAAATTCCAAGAATTTTCGCTTCGATAGTCTCGTGAGAACGTCTGCATGTTAGGCGCAAAGGAGGTAGTTAAATCTCCGTTGCCTAGGTGATAGCAAAGACTGAATGAGGAAACAGTTCTCTTTCTGCTGTTAGGATTTTGAGGGCCGGAAAAAGAATTATAAAAATCGCTGTTCTTGAATTACTCTACTTTCCTCACAAAATTTTCCACTCTTTCTCCATTAAATAGCCTCAAATAAGAAAGTCGAGCTTGTCAAAACGTGTCAATAGAGACAAAAATCTTAGGCAAAATCACGTCAATGCCACGGATTGAAGCATTTAATGTTGACTTCCATAGTTTCCAACCATTAGCGATAGATGTAACCAAGAATATGTTTTAGAATAGTCATTAACTAGGAAACGATTTCTGATTTGAAAATTCAATGCTATAACCTGGAATTGGGGATAGACTTACAGTGATGCATTAACCAATGTAAAATGCCATATTTATGGTGCGTTTAAATGAACATTAGAAAATTAAGTACCGTTTTTGGCATAAACCTGCGCTTGTTAAAATAAATCAGTTTAATTAATGAAATGAGATCATCTTAAAACGTCTTTTACCTCTTTAAATGGAATAGTTGTTATGTTCATTCGTTTTGATTTTCAGTTTCAAGAGTTCCCAAATTCCAAAAAATGGCCTCTTACGCTTTTTTGTATTTTACGAGTACGGTCACCGTTTAACATTATACTGGTATAAGGTAAGGTAAACCTTGAGTAAGATTAAGACGTACACTGTCATGCATTTTATGATCTGATCTTTGTATCGAAAAGAAGCCTCGGTATTTGTGCCGTGAGTAAGTAGTGCTGAGGCAAGGATGAACAGCGACTCATCGTCGGCGTTAGACTTCTCTAATTAAGATGTTCACGTCCGTTCAATACTGAACTTGATGTCCTCTTCACATTTCACGTAACGTCTTCATCTGATTTTCCCCAGGAAAGTTTCAATATTAGCTAAGATTTGATATTTATACTCTCGAAATTGGATGCCAGCGCTGTAGGTACCAATAAAAGTCGATCGAAATGTTTTTTCTGCTAAATACGTATCGCCTTAATCGCCTTCTCAAAATTTATTTTTAACAAGTGAAGTCGTGACTTCATGCTAGGGATATTTTTCACTTATATCGGAAGCAATTTTTCAGTCTCTAGCAGTCCACTTAATGATACACGCTGTTCTCTTTCGCTACACCTCTAAATGGCAATTCCCCATTGAAATTTTCCACCTAAAATACTACAACCATGTTGGCACTGTTGGTACTAAAACAATTCGATCGAAGTGTTATTTTTTCTTTTGTCCAATCGCTTTAATTATCAACATTTGTTTTTAACATGTGAAGTCATAATTTGTTGCTGGAGATATTTAAACTTGGATAGAAAGTAATTTCTCAGGCTCTGGTAGTCTTCTAAATCATACACGCAGTTTACAACTCGGAATGACGATGCTCACATTGAAATTCGAGACTCAAATCACCGGTGGCGGCGCTGAAGGCAGTGACGTAATTTTCCAACATGTCCGACGCATCGAGGATATTGTTTTGATGATAAGATACGTGTAATAGGATGAATCGTCGAACCACAGCGAAAATTAAAGTATAAAATATCAAGGAAGATTTTTCGAAGTTTTGAGAAGGTATTTCGATTCCAAGAGGCAACGACAAATAGCAGTTAAGACTAAGGAATAATTATATTATAGCTGAAATATCCACTACTATCTCACGGAGTTTACTGGAAGGGTTCCTAATGACCATAAATGCGTGACTCCGATGAAAAACATTATTCTTAGCAGGCTAGAAAAGAAGAAGCTCAATACGTCGGTTACCTCTAGTGCATAAAAAAACAAATCACCGCCCCAGTAAATGATGAATCGTAGCAATGAATGGCAACTATAAGGCATTTTACATGAACATAAATGCTTAAAATATATTGCTTGCGAACTTATGACAGCTAATTACCAAAAATATAATTATAAAAATCAGTATATTCCCAGAAATACCAATGATTTGTCAACGTGGTTTTCTAAGGGAATTGCTTGGTATCTTCTGAGCTCTACTTCCGAATTTGGCCAATAGTTGGCGTATTGCTTGTCTGGATTCTCGAATTATCCACGTTAAATATCATGTACGACTTTCCGTAATGCTAGACCAGTGGATACACCGATTGGCAAGAACGGATAGAAACCCCAATCCCTCCAATTTTACGACCACCAACATTCGAGAAGTGGTGTCGTCCGAGGTCGGATCCTCAACTTACCCCAAACCGCTGTTCTAACTCACCGTCCGCGGCGACCGCCCTAAATCCAGGAGAGTCACCTGCGCCCCAAACTCCCAACTGCTCCCAAGAACTCCCCTCCCTCCCCTCCCATTCAAATCCGCCCCCACACCCCTGTCCTTCCGTTTCCTTCTAACTCCCTCTGGTGTCCCGGGAAGGGAATCCCTCCCCCCTTACACCCACAGTGGGTGTTGGTAGGAGCGATCCGAATGCCTCATGGTCAGCCACCCACGAACCCAAGTTCCGGCCCGACTCCCTTCCTCTTTTCCTTTTTTCATCGCTTCTTTCCCTGCTCCCTGACTTAGCAACGCTTCACAATGGACATGAGAACATTTTCTCAAGAGCGGAATGTGAGGGAATAACTTAATAGCCGAGTGCAAAGGGTTGCCACCGAACAGTTTTTTTTAGCGTTTCAGGGAACAATTTAAGAGATTTGTACTTGTATTTTTCATGTCCGTTTACTTTTCAACAAAATTTTCGACGTACTCTAATATCTAGGCATTGTAATGGCAATTCCTTCCTTAATTTGATAGAAAAATCTTGGAAACAAAAAGGTAGCCTATAGGCGTGGGCAAGGGTTAATTTCCATCCTATATTTTACATTTCGACTCCAAACTCAACATGTAACCAAGATTTATTATCTAGATCTTCACATTGACAATTATATGTGTTTTTAATTATAGAGTGTAAGGACATAAGTTAATTACTCAGCTCATCGACTTTCATCAGAATAGTCTTCTATTGTAATGGTGATATATCGGAAGATCTATGTCATTTTCATGCAGTTTATTTTCCCATACTTCTTTTCTTTACAAAGATTATTATTTTGTCAATCATAATGGAAAGTTATAAGTTCATTTAGGAATGGACTCTATGAGCCAATAATAAGCTTATCACTGAAAGTTATTATCTAGCCAGAAAATAAATAAATGCATGCTGAAAATCTTATGCTAATTTATTCCCCGACCCAATTTGCAAAAAATGTGCCTCGTCAGAATAACGTACACGTAACACATCTAATATCACCCATAACACTAGTGCCTAGGTTTAAAAAATAGTGCGTTGTAACCTGGGTTCAGAATATGAAATGGTGTACCACTGTATTCATTCAAATTTTTTCGCAATTAAAAATTAAATTTTGCTAGGGAATGGATTTTCATTAATTTTAACAGTTTTCCACTTTCCCTTCTTCGGCTAGACTGTTTCGATTTGTTGTATGCTTTGAGAAGGTGACAAATAAGAGATATTTCAGTTTATGATCTTGACCAATATATACTATGTAAAACGCAATGGTCCTAGGACGGATCCTTGAGGAACCCCACTCAATTAAGACCGCCAGTTATAAACATTCCCAGTCGAATCCTTGACGGCCTCCCTGCGATCAGAAATATAAGAATGGAACCAATTCAATACCCCCGATGAAAAATTGAGCCGTCTCATTCTTCGACAAAGCAGCTAATAGTCAGCACGCTAAATCGCTTCGCTAAAGTCAAAGATAACCAGATTGGTCAGGAAGGAAGACTTTCTTACACTAACTTTATAGTACCCACACGTATGGCAGTAAGGATAAGCTCAACACATACTTATCCAAACTATCCTTCGGGTAAAAGCTACGAATTACTCATTGACTCAGAGGTTTTCCTGAAGTTCTATTTTTAAATCTTAAAGAATGTTGATCGAATAGATTTGGCCCATACCGCCCTATTTTACCTGTTCATCTATTCTCTCTTTCACTTACTGACCGCGCCAAAGGTTGCCATTACATCGCTAAGCAGATGGAATGAAATGTGTTGGAGGGGTAAGGAAAATTATTGCAGGGAAAAGGGAGCATAACCGATGTTAGGTGCATGTGCAAAGAAAAACCATCCGAATCATCTCCTGCTCAATCTATTTCTTTGTGTCTTTTTCTTGACCTCAATTATTTAATGATGATTAAAATCTCGGAGTATAGGTCTAAGAATGTTCTGCAAAATTGTTTGCCAACGTTTCGATCCATTTTTTATAACTTCTTCAGATCTTTATGATGTGGTAAGGTTTCTCTTGGATTTTTCCTTATATTTTCCATTCCTATTGTTCCGATTGATGCGTTTCTGTTTGACTTTGTCGCACAGATTTCTTTCTCTGATACTTTTTCTTGTGCTTCTTTATTGATGAATGAGATAAAGTTTAAAAAAAGATAGTCTCTCCTTCTCAATGCCATAAGCATTTGCGAGGACTATACTACTCTCCAGATAGCGTTCTCCCTCACTTCTCCACTACCAAATTCACACCCCTCGCCCAAGCAACCTTCCGCCTCCACTCCGTTCCACTCCCGTGCACCGCAAGCATTTCCGCACACATGGCCGCGGAATTTGTCGTCCGAGACCGGAGAACTCCGCCCAAGGAGGATCAGAGTGCTGGGCGAGAATTAAGGTGGTTTAAAGAAGACGCATCAACCCCGCTGATTGGTCTTTATACGTGACCTATTCTTGTTATCATTCAACCTATCGTTTTGAAATTATCGTGATTTATATAATTGGCCTTTTTTAATTCTACTTGGTACCAAGTATTGAATTTTTTCTTCAGTATGTGCGCATAGGTAATTAGTGATAAATTGAGATACAGGAAAAAAATTGGCAAATGAAAACTCTGTATATATACTGAGAATTTCAACAGCACCACTCAAGCTTTAAATGTGTAATACATTATCACCGTGGCTAGTCCCGGTATACTTAAATTCGTCAAGAGAGAACACCTCTATGTGTTCAAAGTTCGGGCTTTACTCTCCGGCTGTGGCGCCATGCGCACGATTTGGACTGCTCGTCGCATAATATGCTCGGCAGTCCATACCACCATGTCCGGTATAGTCCACAAATTTCCACAGGGAAAATGACGCCTCGGTAGCTTAACTGGCTAAAGCACTCGGCTGGAAATCGAGGGATCCGGGTTCGTATCCCGGTCAAGGCGAATGATTTTTTCCCTGTGGATTTTTCGCACAATTGTGCATTGCGGGTGACTCCCGTAAAGTTATCACCGTGGCTAGTCCCGGTATACTTAAATTTGTGTAATACATCATCAAAATCTCACGTTTATCACATATGAGCATCTAAGCTTTGATTTTTTCCTGTCCTCATTCCTTTTTTTAATTACTTATTTAGTTCACTTACACTACTTTAGCAATTATTTCATCAAATGTTATTACTTTCTTCAAAAATTGAATTTTTTCTTTGTTTATAATTGGATTTTCTGATGGCAGCATCACCATGGCAGTTTTTGGAACAAAAATATATAACAATTTAAAGTACTTGGGTATTAATTATTCCGGGTAAATGCTGAGTTTTTCGGCTGTGATTTACTCAAATCTCCATGTTTCATTTTATTTTGTTTAAATTCTAAATAGTAGTTATCGGATTGAGCTGAAACTATTAAATACATTCATCTTCATAGAAAGTTGATCTATTTTTAAAGGGCATAGCGGAGTAAGAGATTGAATAGTCCCCCCTCACGGATTTTTCCCAGACTTAGGGCATAGGATTTGGGATCAAATAGGATTAACCTCCCTACACTTCCAGCCCGCTAGAGGCACACCAGGGCCGCCTAGCTCGAAATTTCGATTTCCACTCTTTTTTAAATATCTCGAGATAAAAAGCATATTTTTCAATGCAATTTGCGCCATTTGATGGCTTTCTTAATGGGGCATATGCCCAATTTTCTTCACAACTTTTCAGCGGCATAAGGAGAAATGGCGTCGATTTGAAAATTTCAAACGCTAGTTTTCATAAAATATTTTCGAGAGGGCCACAATTAAAAAATGTTTTTCGAAGGAGTATTTAAATACCTTTCGGCTAATGCAATGAAAAAAGAACATTTAGGGGGTGGAACACCCCGAAAAAAAATAAAATATGTCATTTTGACCATTTTTTGCTGTTTTTCCCGTGACCTTTGCCCCCACAACACCCGTTTCATACCAACTTGCACATATTTAGTCCTCTCACTAACGCTCAAAATCATACCGATTGCAATTCCAACCTCAAGGGAGAGAGCTTTGTGGATGCTGGTGCCGAAAATGGCTTCAGGACTCCGAAAACCTCCGACTAAGCTATTTCAAATCAAAAAATTCCACACACCCAAACCCCTTACCTACTCCTTCACAGCTGAGAATAGATTTAATTTGTAAGAGTACGAGATATATTATGCGTCCTCGAGGACCTACTAGTCAGATATTCCAAAATGAAAAACTCCTTGAGACTACCCCAACTACGCTAAACCCTTGGGATTTTATCATAGGTTAATGTTAGGCACGTGCTAAAATGAAGAGTACAAAATGTTCAATTTTGCAACTTTTTTACTGTTTGGCATACAAATAACAAAAAAAAAACTTATGAAAAATAAAAAATATCTGGTCAAACATCGATTTTTGGTGAATTTTCACTGAACAATTTTATTCGTCATCCTCTGAATCTTCATTGATGCATGTTATAAAATTTTTATTCAAAAATGATCTAGATGTTGATCTAATGATCTAAAATGTTCAATTTTGCAACTTTTTTTTTGTCTAGATCATTTTTGAATAAAACTTTTATAACATGCATCAATGAAGATTCAGAGGATGACGAATAAAATTGTTCAGTGAAAATTCACCAAAAATCGATGTTTGACCAGATATTTTTTATTTTTCATAAGTTTTTTTTTGTTATTTGTATGCCAAACAGTAAAAAAGTTGCAAAATTGAACATTTTAGATCATTAGATCAACATCTAGATCATTTTTGAATAAAAATTTTATAACATGCATCAATGAAGATTCAGAGGATGACGAATAAAATTGTTCAGTGAAAATTCACCAAAAATCGATGTTTGACCAGATATTTTTTATTTTTCATAAGTTTTTTTTTTGTTATTTGTATGCCAAACAGTAAAAAAGTTGCAAAATTGAACATTTTGTACTCTTCATTTTAGCACGTGCCTAACATTAACCTATGATAAAATCCCAAGGGTTTAGCGTAGTTGGGGTAGTCTCAAGGAGTTTTTCATTTTGGAATATCTGACTAGTAGGTCCTCGAGGACGCATAATATATCTCGTACTCTTACAAATTAAATCTATTCTCAGCTGTGAAGGAGTAGGTAAGGGGTTTGGGTGTGTGGAATTTTTTGATTTGAAATAGCTTAGTCGGAGGTTTTCGGAGTCCTGAAGCCATTTTCGGCACCAGCATCCACAAAGCTCTCTCCCTTGAGGTTGGAATTGCAATCGGTATGATTTTGAGCGTTAGTGAGAGGACTAAATATGTGCAAGTTGGTATGAAACGGGTGTTGTGGGGGCAAAGGTCACGGGAAAAAACAGCAAAAAATGGTCAAAATGACATATTTTATTTTTTTTCGGGGTGTTCCACCCCCTAAATGTTCTTTTTTCATTGCATTAGCCGAAAGGTATTTAAATACTCCTTCGAAAAACATTTTTTAATTGTGGCCCTCTCGAAAATATTTTATGAAAACTAGCGTTTGAAATTTTCAAATCGACGCCATTTCTCCTTATGCCGCTGAAAAGTTGTGAAGAAAATTGGGCATATGCCCCATTAAGAAAGCCATCAAATGGCGCAAATTGCATTGAAAAATATGCTTTTTATCTCGAGATATTTAAAAAAGAGTGGAAATCGAAATTTCGAGCTAGGCGGCCCTGGTGTGCCTCTAGCGGGCTGGAAGTGTAGGGAGGTTAATCCTATTTGATCCCAAATCCTATGCCCTAAGTCTGGGAAAAATCCGTGAGGGGGGACTTTTCAATCTCTTACTCCGCTATGCCCTTTCCAGAATTTCACCCTACCAGGAAGGCAGTTTAAAATCGAATGCAAAATTCCGCTTTAAGAGACAGACACCAAGTGATAATAAGAAAAAACGGTTTAAAAAAAAACAAATACAGCCGGTCGAGTAGAAGTGGAGTCTTGTTGATCGTAATATTTGATAGGGTTCTGCAAATGCTCCGAGAAAGTATTGTTGTGCTGTTTTTTGTTATCGTATCAAACGCACAAGTAATTCCATCTAATTTTGATAGCTCATCCATAGTTGATATCGTGAGATTTTCATTCGCGAAGGTGGAAATAGGCTATTTTGTAGAGTTTATTTTTTATGTCATCCATGAATCATGATATCAGCGCATTTTAGCCTCCTAAACTTTCCAGAATCCTCGGTGGCTTTAGAAAAATTTCTCCGCCCTTTGTTACGTTTAAATGAATGTGAATTAATTTAGAAATGAGTAGGTAAATGCCCTGGCTCAGTCATGAGCAAAGAGGAATCTAGCAAAATAGTAAAGACAGACTGTACTTGAGATAGTTAATTTATTGTTAGAAGATAATCCCTCCACGTCGTGCTGTGCTTGCCATCGTGAGCGATGGTGGGATTCATACAACTTTTTTTTGCCTATTTTCAGAACAATTCTCTCTAAATATCCCGCATCTCTCAGTAGAAGAGGCACAGAAAAAAACTATCACATATCCTAGGACTGAATAAAACTAGAAATGTGAATTTTCCAGTTAGTTTCGGCCAGCTGTTATCCCTCGTGTCTCCAGCGGCATCCTCATCAACTATTTCGCTTGCGGTATCCGCTTGCTGCTTTTTTCCCCCTTTTTTTAGACCTCCGTTGAAAGTGCGTTGAATTGAAAATGAAATGAAATTTATCATACTGTCGGTGTTACCCAAAAGTAATTTTATCTTCTCATTATTTTAAGAATTATTTATATGCTATTCAATGACTTATGCTTCAATTGATAATATAGGACCACGTAGCCTGCAATAATATGCCTCAAATTCATTGCTATTTCTTATAATCGCGTTAAAGTCCTTATGGATAGGGTATGCATGAAATTAGCCTAACCATATTCCCGTAATCATGAGTAGCTTGGTATCTACAACTTAGATTATGCACTTAAAGTATTACACAATGAGTAAATCTACCCGAAGGTTGGTCTAGGCGTATGTTCGGTTAATACCGGGTAAATATTATCTATATACCATCGAATTAACAATAAATTTGATATGTAGGTTAATTTAAAGTACCTGGGTATTTATTATTCCAGGTGAATGCTGAGTTTTTCGGTTGTGATTGACTCAAATTAAGGATCGGGTAGAGAGGAACTAGGTATTTAACTGACATGACCTCGACTTGGGTATTCCCCATAATATTTTGAGGAATGATAAAAAATTCAGTCTCTTTGACAAATATTTTTTAGGGGGATATCATTTATCAGCATTATGAGTGTATGCAATACCCCTGTATTGCTAAAAAAACGGGGCAGTCCTGGGACTGGCCGACAGAAGTGAAAACTGAAATAATTATTATCCATTAATTTTTTTATATAGATTTAATATTATTAAAGAACTTATTTTTCCAGTAATACTCATTTTTCAACAAAAATTGAAATTAATTTTTTCAGCAAACTGTTTATTATTAAATATATATTAACAATACGACGTGTATGAATAGAAAGTAACATCATTTATATATTAAAATATATTATGCTTTTATTTCTTTTATTTAATATGCTTTAAACCTATAATTGTTCACTATGCACATAAAAGAAACTGCCTTAAATTGTACTGACCTGTATTTTTATAGCGTGTACACTCTTCTGCACGTTCATGCACGAGCTCTTTATATTTAATGATCTTATAGAATATACACTATAGATTTTATTTTCAATTTTAATATTTTTAAAACAAAAAGACTTTAACAGTCTATACATTAACAATATATTAACAAAGTGTATATCTGCAAAATAATACGCACTGTATAGAAAAAGTACACATGAACAGTATAGAAATAGAAGCAGACAGATACCAGTATTCAGTATGTAAAAGTAAAGCGGTGACGCAACCTATACCATTGTATACACTATACACACTATGCATATGTACACTGTGTATGTGTATGTACACACTATGTATATCTCGCTGTAGCGATCGCGGTGTCGGGTCGGTGAGGCTCACGCAAATTCTATGCTTTTTCCCCATCCCGCAAAAGTGCTTAACGCCGCTAAAGAAGTTTTCACTTCAAAAAGTTCATATTGCAATATTTTAAACAAAGTTCTAATTACATTTCAAATTTGAAAGCAGAAAGAATACCCGCACGATTCACGAAAAAGATTCATCTTTTTCGTGAATCGTGCGCGTATTCTACGTACTTCTGCACGTTCATGCACGAGCTCTTTATATTTAATGAACTTATACAATATACACTATAGATTTTTATTTTCAATTTTAATATTTTTTAAACAAAAAGACTCTAACAGTCTATATATAACAATATATTAACAAAGTTTATTTACTACACCAAGTCAGCTTGCGTAGTTGAAATATCCATTGTAAATTTTTTTTTAATTGTATGAGATTGAGGAAAAAATCTTCCCCGGCGGGGAATCGAACCCCGGTCTCCCGCGTGACAGGCGTGACTGACCGAGGATGAGATATCAAGAGACGAATTTTAAGACGGAAATGTAGATCTCGCTGTAGCGATCGCGGTGTCGGGTCGGTCACTCTCACGCGAATTCTATGCTTTTTCCCCATCCCGCAAAAGTGCTTAACGCCGCTAAAGAAGTTTTCACTTCAAAAAATGCATTTAAAGAGAGCATTTGCTAAAATATTCAAAACATTTTTGTGGTGATAAGTGAGATAAATGGAAATATAGATTGGCGCAATATCTCATAGAGTTACAATTATCAGCATTTTGCCTCTTTATTTTCTCCATTGGAGTGTTGTGGAAATTTTTCGGATGAAAAAGTAAAAGATAGGTGGTATTTCGCTCTCTTCCGGCCACAGTTTGAATATGCAGCGAGCGTATGGAATCCCGCGGTGGTAGACTTGATCCGTGAACTTAATAAAATACAAAGGAAAGTTGTGCGATCCGTCAAAAACTGCTACGGGTGCACAGGAAGCATTGCACAAATTTCAATCGAATGAGGCTGGGATCCGCCAAATTCGGAGGCTGCGCGCTAGGCTGAGATTGCTTGAGCAGTTGACAACAGGTATCTTTCACTTTCCTATGACGGATAACATGATATTAGCACTAATTATATTTCCCTGTTGCACAGAAACGATAAAATAAGAGAGATATTTTTCTAAATGGTTACCTATGAGAATAGGGTAGTTTCCTTCATCAAAAAAACGAAAGGCATTGATATCGATTCGTTACCCACCATTAGTGTATTCATAATATTCAAATTATTTGGTTTTAGAAATCCCAGTTTACACGAATGTTAATGGTCAATTTTAACCTCATTTGAAAAAGGCCAGATTGGTGCCCATGCGATGCCACTCCATGTGACGTCACAGGGACCTAGATTATATACGAGTAGTCAGAAGTTTTACATCGTCTGAGATTACCAATGCATGCATGAGGCATAGAGCTCAGGGAAACATCTCTTAATATTTAAATTGCCAATGGTCGGAAAGTTTCCTTCATTTGATAAGGTATTAATAATCCTCAATTAAGCCAAGCGCTACCTGCTAGCTGGATACACTGCTACCTGCTAGCAGCCTGCATCGTAGCGGCGCTCATAGCCACGCACCAAGCTGGCCTCACACAGTGGCAGCCGGAACCAGGTAGACTTTCCCCACCATTCATACTTAGCCGTTGCGTTTTCACGCGCTTGAAATTTTTCACTTTTCATTTGATCGCGAAAAATAGATATCGTATTTTAAAAATCTAAAAGTGTGAAATACGTACTCCAGGAGTAATAATCTTTCGATTTAGGCAATAAAAATAATAGGAAGCCACCCTATTCTTTTCCCCCCAGTAACAATAAAGGGCATTAATAAATGCTGGGCGGAACTTCGTTAACTTGCTCTATATCTGTCAGCGGCCGGTGTCCTTCCCCGGCCACCCAGAGTCATCCCCTGCCACACGCCTATTGAAGCGGCTATATAGATGTAGATGAGTAAATGCGCATTTATGAAGACCGACTGGGAATTTACCTGACCCACATCACCACTTTCACGCATTTCTCTCTCCTCCTAAGGTCCATTACTTCATCCTGCCTCTCCTCTTCGTCCCAGGGGGCATATTTCTTTCGAGTCGTTATATTTTCCCTTGCTTTTTTTCTTTCCCGATGTAAATAACACATTCCTCCGAACCCATTCTGGTGATCTATGTCCTCGCTTGGAAGCCAAATCGTTGCGGCCGAGCTCTCTTGAGGCACAAACCGGCCATTTGCGGTAGGGGAAAAATTGCCAAAAAAAATGCATGCCCTACCCTGTGCGCGGAAGTGAGGAAGCTTTTATTGGTTAAGGTGGAAAATGTCGCCACTGAAGGAACGTCCAGGGCGCACAGTATTACCGCCGAAAGGCTTGAATTCATTTCCATATATATGGCACATATTGATCTCTTAATATTCCGCCGATTTTCAACACCTTATTTTTTGTATAAACTTCGCTGTTTAGTCTGCATTGCATTTTATATTGTATATTTATGTACATTATGACAATGCTAAATCGATGCTAATAGCGGCAAGGTTCACTGAGCATCTTGTAGAGCTTAATTCTATTCTGCATGATGTATGGTACACTGTGGTGGCAGTTATTAATATTAGTCAAATAAGGCATTGAAACATTTTCTCTGAATTTATTTTCGCAAAATGCAGCAACACAATATACCGTTGTTGTAGCAACGAAACGCGTCGTACAAAAATATATTCAGTTGAAATATTGCCGTGTCTTACGTAAAGAGTATTAATTTTATCTGTTTCATTGTATTTACTCATTTTATCGCATTCTAAATATATTATCTTATATATAATTAATTGATTGTAATCGCATTACTCGTAGTGTATACTTGCTATATAGTCTTGCTCTTGGAAGGGAAAATAATATCTAATCATGTAGTTAAGAATTTTATTTTCAACTAGAGCATGTCCCCCAGAATTACCTAAATCTATTTGATAAAAATAAGTCTGACTTTTCCGTGACTTTTCCATGTTACATTCCTCAAACTGATTAACGGACGGTCAACCAGTGCTTCATTATGTTTTGGATCGACAAAGCTTTGCATGTGATGCAGTCGACCCTTCTTTTACACTTTTTTTATTTAAAGAATATAGTAAAATATAAGCCGGCACTTTAAACATAACGAACGATTTCAGGGTTTATTTTTTCAAATTTCTCCACATAAGGAGAAAAGACAAACTTTGCGAATTTCACTCGGAATGAAAATTTATTGCGATCCGGATTTCAACACAGTGTTATCATCAGGCTATCATAAGCCTTTACAAACATTTTTTACGTCGATAGTGCAATTGAAGTGCAAATCCAGTCCCTTTTTCTCTTTTAACCATGATTTCTTCATTCGCTTTCGAATTCCATAAAAATTGTTGAGGCCTACCACCTGCAGTATCTGTGAGAAAAACCTAGACCACAACGCATGTGTTCATTCCCAAATTCAGTGCTCCACAGGAAATGGGCTGTTAGGAAAAATCACTTCAGTCTTAACGTAAAAGATGTAGTAAGCGTTTTTAAACAGATGGCTTTTGTGCAGATATCGATTGCGTTGCAATGATATTTGGACGATGACAATGATCTGATGCAATAATTAAGACATTGGCCATAGAGAAAGTACTTCATAAATAGCCAAATTTTCATGTGAAAACAAAACATTTCTGTGAGCACTGTCTCTCTCTACGGCTTTTCTCATCACTTACTCTGCCTGTATTCCTTCTTCGTTGAGTCAGAGAGTAGACGTCCAGAAGAATCATATGAAGTCGCGCGAGCATTAATTAGAGGGGAAAACAGGAGGAGGGGGAAAACGACGGATATTATCGAACGGGCTTCAATTAGAGTTCGCGCAAGTTCCAATTAAACGCTTACGCTCAATGACATCCGAGTCCTTTCAATTAAACTCCCACCTTAAATTTTTGCACTGACGCACAATTCGGCTCTCCCTTCCGACTTGCTTCTCTCGATTTTTTCCGACTCAGTTTTCTTTTTCTTTTTTTTAGCACACCACCGCCAAACCATATGCCGCAACGTCATATATATTTGGCACAAGCAACGCGAAACTTCATGCAGCCTTTTATTCGGCGCTTAAATTTCCATTGCGAGCAATTTTCGCAGTGAATTCGTATCGCGCCGCGTGTTCGCGCCACAGGTCGTCAGTTGCTAATTGGTTATGGCGGGAATTTTGGGAAACAAAATGGTGGAAAAGTTTTGTTGAGGAAAGCATTCGGCGATATATACCGTGAGTGCAATGGACGACTGTCTACGCTTGCAGTATTAATTACAAGAGCAGTGTTATGCGTGCAGTGAGATTTTTCCGAGCGTTTTCCTCGATTCAGTAGACGTTCGAAGCCATGTTCTCGTGGAGGAAGGGAAAAACAACCTCGTTGACTCTAAATTAAAACAAGTGAGGTATGTGGAGCGCTCCGGCGAACAATTCATGCCTGAAAGAGCGCGAACTTGAAGCATGCAATTATCGCCTCGCGTATGCACGATGCTGTAGCTGTTCTCCTTGGAGTAACAGTTAAGGGCATGACTTCGTCACTGAAATGTAAATTACCGGAGTGTTCCTAGGCGGTTGTAAGTCTGGGTAGCGTTCTCTTCAGATATCATGGGAATCATACACCCGTGCAACTTCTCTTTTAACTGTTGGGCGCATCATGTTAAAGAGCGAAACAGTTTGCCGGACTTAATATGCTAAAGATATAAGGGTACTCTTCGCTTCTCACACCTACAAACCCACGAAGAAATTCCTCAGCAAAGGAATGTTAATAACCGGCATTTAAATAAAGTTTGCTTTAATAAGCCTGGAAGAACGGTAAGGTTCTGCGATAACGGGTTACCTCGCTCAAAATTTCCACATAATAGGAGATAATTTCGCTTCGTGTGAGTCAGGGCCATCTACGTTTCGTTGCCAATTATGTCTTAATTGTTAAGTAGGCATGAGGATGTCTTAGGAGCGAGGAACCTGAATGAGTCAACGTTACTTAAAATTTAAAATATCATACCTAGGGCTCAAAAGCACAAGAAGTTGAAATAGAACCAACCCTGATTATTTTGGTCGTTTTTATTACTGTTTTACATTTTAGTTAAAGTAATTCTGTGATTTAAGATTAAATTATATGTCATATTACATATATGACATATTAAATGTATGGAGCAAGCAAATAACTAAAAAAAAGTTTTTGCACTTGCTCATTTTTTCCTATGAATCATAAGCTAGAATTTTGTCTTCGATAAGCCACGTTGCTGATTTTTTCAAATATATGCGTGTAATTTTCAAAACGAATGGGATAAGCTCATATTTTTTAGTGCTGTGGAAATAATTACAGAAATGTATAATAAAAATATGACCGGCCAATCCAATGAAGCTGAAGGTGATCTGTATTACTCCAAATTATAAGTAATTAGAAATGAGAAATTTCTGATAATATTTATCATTCTGGTACCTAATTATGTCAAGTATAATTTCTAGTAGAGAGTTATGTAACTTAACTTAAAATGTTTCTTTCCAAAAATAATTTTGAGGGTTCAGCAAAAAGTACCAAGCTCCTCTAAAATATTTTTGGTTTAAAAGGTTCAGCTTTGGTTTTCAAGTAGGAAATTTCGAAAATGAAATCCGAAAATAGGGTTAATTTTTCTGCAGACGGATTTCGAACAATATTATTTATTTCACGACCAATGGCATTTCCTAGATTTTTGATTTCATGCATTTTCCTTTCCTTTGGGCTACAACCTTGTCGCGGTGGAAAGGGTTGCGCGCTCCTATGGCCTCTAGAGCTGCACTGGCGGGATTAATTCTAAATAAGGTCAGGCCACCCATGCCAGATAGGACGAAGGGTAGGAGCCAGACGAAAGGTAGTCCACGTGATGGCGTCACCTAAAAAATACTATTGGAATGGAAGTGGGAAACCCTACCAGCTATCTCTTCCCTGAAAACATGGAGTACAACCAAATGAGCCCCTGAATCTCATCGAACGGTACCCGTCCGCAAAGGGCGGGTGTCGTTCACGGCTGCGAGGTTGGCAAGGTCCTCGGGGTCATCAGCATCTGAAATCCTTGCAGAGACTTATTATCATCAGCAGCAGCAGCAATCAAGAAACAAGCAAAGAAGACCAAGAAGATCGAGAAGAAAAAGGCAGCAATAACTGTAGGGACGTGGAATGTGAGGACAATGATAAGGGTGGGAAAGCTAGAGAACATCAAAAGGGAAAGGATAAAGGGAGGATATATATCTTAGGATTATTCGAAGTGAGGTGGAAGGATGGTGGGGAGTAGTGGAGTGATTGGTATAGGGACGTGGTATATATAGTGGTGGGAAGGAAAGTCAGCGAGGGGTAGCTTTAGTATTGAACAGGAAGATTAGTAGGCGTGTGGTGGGTATAGACAAGGTAAGCGATAGGATTCTGATGATAGAAATTGAGGCGCAACCCACCAACCTTGTGGTGATTCAAGTTTGCATATCAACTAGTAATCCTAGGGAGGAAGAAGTAGATGATGAAGTGTATGAATCGCTGATGGGGGACTGGAACGCTTCAGTCGAGGAAGGAATGGATGGAAACGAAGGGGGAAATTTTGGATTAGGAATTCGGAACGACAGGGGAGAGAAAGCAGCAGAATTTTGCAGGAGAGACAAGCTATCCATTACAAAGACGTAGGATGGGGATGTGGGGAGATATCAAATAGACTACATTATGGTAAGACAGAGGTTTAGGAATAGTGTGAAAAACCCTCGCAGCTTCCCTGAAGTGGATGCAGATTCAGACCACAACCTAGTGCTTGCAAAATGCAACGTAAGATCCAAAAGACTTATGAACGTCAGGAAGGCGAAGAAATGGTATGTAGAAGCTCTGAAGGGAACTATGAGGAGAGAACATCAATAACTACTGGAAAAAAGAATACGGGATGTTGAAAAGACCCAAATTGTTGAGGAAGGATGGGAAAATATTAAAACTGGAATAGTCAAAGCAACGAAGAAGTCGATTGGCTTCGTTGAAATTAGAAGGATAAAGGAGCCGTGGATTACAGAGGTAATGAAATGAAGGAAAGAAGAAACAAGACGAACGTGGATACAGAGCAGGGCAAAGGAATGTATAGGGAAATTAATAATCGTTAACGGCGTGAGGGCAAGGCAGGCTTGGTGTAAAAAACAGTGTAAGGAAATGGAAATGTTTCAGAAGGCAGGAGAGGTAGGCTGAACGCCGAAGTCAAGTCGCTATCGGGCGGCAAAAAAGGGCAAGCCACGTCGAAAATTAAGGCTAAAGATGGGAGGATGCTAACCGAGCGAGAAGAGGTACAGAATAGATGGAAGGAATACGTGGGGAATATGTATGACGGGATGAACAGGCCGGCGAGATTCTCTTTAGAAGAGGGAAGTGAAGTGGAGGAGAATAATCTTGGGCCGGGGATCTTAGATGCGGAAATCGAGAAAGCCCTTCGTGATATAAAAGCTAGGGAAGCGGTGGGTGTGGACAATATACCGTTTGAGCTTCTGAGTAATCTGGAGAGGGATAGTAAAGAAAAGGGTTCGTAGGATCTATGAGGAGGGATGTTGGACGTAGTATTTCGTGAAGACGGTCCTGATAACGCTACCGAAAAAGAAATAAACCTGTTGAATGCGAATATTATAGGAAAATTAGTCCAATATCGAAAGCGGCGAAAGTGGTACTGAAGATATTGGACAGAAAAATGGAGACAACGGCAAATTAGTGTATGGGCGAAGATCAGTTTGGTTAGGAAAGGAATAAGAAAAAGGAACGTAGAATATGACCAGGAGGTGTATGCCTGTTTTAGATTATTGCCGTATTTTGAGAAAGCATTTGATAGAGTGAACTGGGTGAAGTTAATGGATTTTATCAAGAGAATAGGTGTAGATTGGAGGCATAGGCGACTCATTTGTAATCTCTTTAAGGCCCAGACTGCACAGGTTAGGGTAGCGGACGGAAAATCTGGGTGGGCAAGCATTGGCCAAGAATGAGGCAAGTCTATCCTCTATCGCCGCTGCTTTTTAACGTATGCGCTGAGGACAGCTTTTATTCGCACCTTCGGCGCGATTACGCCGTAGAATAAAGATAGTAAGAGAAGCGTGGGATGTGTTGGAAATCGGAGTAAAAGTGGGAGGAATGATGTTTAAATCAGGTTTGCGGATGATCAGGAGTTGATTAGTCAGTCAGCGAGGAGACAGCTGGCTCAAGTGGATGCGTTAGAGGGGGTTTTTGAGGAGTATGGGATGAGGATTAATCACAAGAAGACCAAGGTCAAGCTGTTTTGTAAAGCTTCACGAGCGAGGAATGTGAAACATAAGGTAAAGGAGGGTGGAGGAAAACTTGAGCAGGTTGAGTAGTTCAACTATTTTGGCAGTACGTTAGAGGAAAACGGATACAGTAGTAAGGGTATTAGGAAGAGAATTGCGTTTGGAAAGGAGGCGTTCATGAACAGGAAGGAGCTTCTGAGAGGTTCGCTCTTTAAGAATTTAAGGAAAAGGTTAGTGAAAACTCTGATCTGGAGTGTAGCACGTTACGGTGCTGAACCGTGTACAATTAGGAAGGAGGACGAGAGAAGACGGGAGGCATTCGTGATGTGGGCGTGGACAAGAATGGAGAAGGTGAGGTGGACGGAGAGGAGGAGGAACGATGAAGTGCTGGACATGGTGGGTTAGGAAAGGCAGCTTTTAGATGAGATACGGAGGAGACAGAAGGTATGGATGGAGCGAGTACTTAACGGGGATTGGATGTTGAAAACGGTGTTCGAGGGTAGAATGTTAGGTAAACGAGGGAGAGGAAGGAAAAGAATAGGATATTTAGATAGTATGAAAGGTAGTAGGCCTTATTCCGAATTGAAGAGGGAAGTGCTTGAAGAAAGGGGATTTTCCCAGAATACTTCTTAAGTATTCCATATAAATCTACCTTGATCGTTAGAATACTATATTAATATGCATTTTCGGAATTAAAGGATATGAAATACGTTGCTAAAATGTCACATCTGTTATGAGTACTTTCAATTATAAATACCCCTATGCTTCCCCCATGTATACTTTGGTCGACCAGACATATGAGTGCATCTGCGCTCAGACATTGGTGGAGTTGGTTGTTGCGAGGGAGTTGGAGGTTGGAAGCGGGCGGTGTTTAGCCAACGGTTCTCATGGGAAAAGACACCCTGCGCGCGTAAAACTTTCTTCAGAGATTCTCGCCCGCTCAAGGAAACGCACCCGTCGCCGTCTTTAAGAAGCCGCATTCCACTGTGGCCCGACAATACACGCCCTACTCCCTTCTTCCCTTCCGGCGTAATCACCCTCGACCACCCTTGCCGCTTTCACAGTTTAATTGTTCTGCTGTTCTTGTGAGCGCATCGCAGTAAATAGGTATAGTGCGTAGACGTGGTGATGGCGGCTTGGAACATACTCGGAGGTTAGGGAATGACTGAGTGGATCTTTAACCGTAATCCCATGGACTTGTAAAATACTATTGAACTGCTCAATCCCGGAATATATCTACCGTTATTTTTTGTCTGAATTTAATGTATTCTGGTTAGTTAGATGTTATAAAAACAACATTAGTTATTTATGTGAATCATTCTTATGTATGATACGGTTATCTGTTAGGAAGCACTCAACTAGTCGCAATAACGTCATTTTACTTAGCCGAGCGGTAAAAAAAAAGTCAAACATCGATGTATTGTGTACAAAACGACAGGACCGAGGGGGCTGAAGAGTACGTGTCCAACTAATGATTTTATAAGGCGAAGTCCTATGTAATTCATTTTAAGACCTATGGTTGACTTAGACTGTGTGATTTGAAGGAGTAAATGAGCAATGCATTTCCACTCAAAGGAAATATTAATAAATTTTTAAAACAAAAAATGCTGTCTGTAATTTAGATCTGTTTCTTTGAAAATCTTCGCTTTTACAAAATTACAACCCGCATTTCATTACGTCTTACCGCAAAACTCAAACAGTCTATTCCATTTTGGGCTTTAATTATCTATGCTATGAATATCTCACAAATTATTTAGAAAATATTTATGAATGATATTTACGAGAGTTAATGCCTTTTTATAGGTTAATAGACAATTCATAAGTAGCTAAGTAAATCAATTGTTAAGTAACTAAGTGAATCAATTGTTAAGTAACTAATTAAATCACCCTGATTAACTATGGCATTGTCATTCTGTAGAGAGGAGTGAGATTCCTATTTCTATTACGTGGCCCTTTGCAGGGTTTTGCAGGTTCCTTTGCTTTGCGTTCGATTGCAGCTGATATTCCGCTCGTAAACATCTTCATCAACATACTACCCTGCAATCCGCCTCAATAAGCGTGACGAAAGGTGTTAGGACGCCAAAAAATAATCTTGGATTTGGCAATCTATTCCCAAGTATATACTGAGTTCATGAACTTCTAATCTCTCGTCATCAGTCCAAAACATGCCTTAACGCCCCCAACTTTTTCTGCCGTGTTGACTGAGGCATCATTAACCGAGAGCCTTTTGGATGCGGACAGTTTACTTGTTTAATGATGATACCCACGCCGTAATAAAAAGAAGGTATATTACCAATCATGTTTATTTCCACTGAAATGTGGAAACATCCAACCACGCCCACTTTTGGCCGAGTTTACGACGCTTGGATTTCAGTGCCTACTTGTTTTCCTGTCCTCAGCCGCTTCCATTCCTTTCTCCTTGTCTACTCCTCCCGTCTGTCAACCCACGCGAGCCCATTCCAGGTTAGGTGAAATTCCGAACGCCCACCGCGTCGCAGAAATAAGTAGCGGAAGATTTGTGAGGAGGAATTTCCTCTATTCTGCGCGATTCTGTCTGCTTGGATACTGCCTGGCGGGAGCGAAGCAGGTTGAGCCCGTATTAAGGTCACTTCCAACAAAGTTTGTGATCATACACGGAAGCTTATTGATTCAAATATATCTCACGATTATCATATCGAATATTGGTTCGGTATTACTTGTAATTAACGCTCCAATAGGGTTTATAATTATTTTTTGTAATTAATTGTGTAATCACGGTAACAATGGTGATTTTGGTAGCCGAATGGGTATTACGTGTACTTGTGTGTTACACTGACCGAAGTATCCAGGCTTCAAGCCTTTGATCACCCCAGCATATCACCTAGAAGTTCGAGGTACAACAGGGACGGGAAATGCTCCCCTCCTTTCACTAATTTGTGAATTTCATGCATGTCCTAGGATAGTGCAGCCAAATCTGGTCTACGGCCCCACCTTCTTCATTAAAGCTCCTGGAACGCCCATCGAATTTTTTCCTTTCTATTGTCCGCTACCGCCACTTGCCTTTTCGTAACTTCTCCCTCAATAAGAATAGATCCTCTCTTGGCATTGGTACTTTAGCTGATCGCCGTATCCTCAATGACCGGAGACTCTTCTTAAATATCATTAATGGCAAATACAGATCCTCTGACCTTCTTTCTTTTTTTCCGCTTCGTGTTCCTTCGCGCACGACGAGGTCGAGTGGCCTATTTCATATTTTCACCCCCCGTCTTTCTGTCTCCAAACGTTCTTTTCTATTCAGACTTCCTTCTTCCATTAACTCCTATGCCAGTAGGGTAGTTTACTTCATCAAAGAAAACGAAAGGCATTGATTGCGATTCGTTACCCACCATTAGTGTATTCATAATACACAAATTATTTGGTTTTTGAAATACCGGTTTCGACGAATGGCAATGGTCAAATTTTATCCTCATTTGAAAAAGGCCAGATTGGCGCCCATGCGATTCCACTCCACGTGACGTCACAGGGACCTAGTTTCTACACGAGAGGATAGGAGTTATACAGTCTGTACATCGTCTGAGGTTACCAATGCATGCATGAGGCACAGAGCTCAGGGAAACATGTCTTAATAATCACCTATTGAAACTGGCTAAGGTCGGAAAGTTTTCTTCGTTTGATAAGGTATTAATAAATCTTTTTTAAGCCAAGCGCTACCAGCCAGCAAGGTACTCAGCTACCCGCTAGCATCCTGCGTCCTATCAGCGCTCAGAGCCTCGATCAAGGTCACCTCACAAGGCGGGAGAGGGGAACCAGAAATGCGTCGCACGGACTTTTTCCCATCATTCCTACTTACGCGTCTCGTTTTCGCGCGCTTGAAATTTTTCACTTTTCATTTAATCGCGAAAAATAGATATCGTCATTTAAAAATCTAAAAGCGTGAAATACGTACTCCAGGAGTAATAATCTTTCGATTTAGGCAATAAAAAAATAATAGGAAACCACCGTATTGTGTTCCAAATTTTGATCCTTTTTTTCATCTCTCACCCAACTTGCACCTTCACTATCGTAATTTTCCCCCTATTCCTCGGACCACCCGATGACTATTCTTTGTTATTTATTTTTAAATATTGTTAAATATTTTTTGTTATTGTTGGTTACGTTGCTTAATATTGTGAAATTGTTTCTCCAGTCCTCTGTAATTGGCCTCGTGCTGTTTTTGGATTAACTAAATAAATAAATAAATGTAAGGCTAAAGGACTGGTTGCACGATACATAAACACGTACGGGTTAATGTCTAAATGTATGAACGCGAGAATGAACGCCAAAATGCACCGTGTAACCACCCAACTTGTGTAAATGCATGCACAGAAAATAGAACCTGTTCTAATTTGGTTCATACATTCGTAAATGTTCCGTTCCGGTCCACCGAAATCATTCACGCAAACGTACATTAACTTGTACGTGTTAATGTACCGTGTAACCAGGCCTTTAGTATGGGGTGAACCCTAATCATAACTCCCTAAACTATCCATCCTAACCTACGAGTTGAATCGCAAGAAAGTAACCAACAATCGTCAAACAATTTCAACCACATTCGGAAATTCGCGGAAACCATAGGTAAACATCAAATTCCAGATTTGGAATTCCCTTGATGAAGCCAGCTGAGTCTCTTCATTTATGCATTAAATTTGGCGCTACCAGACTGCATTGCATTCTCTTCAGAACGTATGCTGGAGAGGAGCTGGAAGAACATTGCATGCTAGATGAAATGGCCTCAGCAACACTTGCTAACAAGGTTTTTTAAAGTCTCATCCAAAAATCGAAGCCGGTCTCTTACAATTCCTGGGAAATAGTATTCCGATTAGGATATCTTCGGATGCTCATATAAAGAATACAGTATATTGCCACGAAAAAGGTTAAAACTGAATGAAATATTAGCTCACTGTTTTTCCACTAAAAACGCAATTGTTTTCAATCTTTAAGCGGACCTAGTTAAAAATAGCCTCCGATCCAAATAGCTGTTACTTTACTTTTGTATTATCACACACAAATATCTATTCAGCGCTTAGGGAAAGAGATATGTAAAGCAAAAAACCGAATCGCCAAATCAATGGTCGCTTCTTTTGCATTCCAGCTTCCAATCGGAACTGAAAAAATATGTGAAGGAGATAGTCGATGAGTACGAAAAAAGAAGCTTTTCATATTTATTTCCTGGCGGGAATTTTTTTCGTTCGAAGCGGAGTCCGCGCTGTTTTACGGACGGGAGTCTTCACCGAGATCTCTTTCATCGAGAGCTAGGAAGTTCTGTATGCTCTCACTGTATGGCCTTCGCTATCTCGTAACATTAGAAACAGTGCATACAATGAAAAAGGTGTTGATCCACGAGGCCGTGAACGAGTGCGAAGGTTACACAAATATGTTCCTTTCACATTTGTCCGTTGAATACTAGCGTAGGCACGTGAGCAAGGGAAACAATCATATATTTCCCGAGGTTAATGCAAAGAAGCGTTCGCAAAATTGCAGTTTTACAACGTTTTAAAACGTCGTAAACAGTTCAAGGTATCGAAAAATACTTAGGTATTCTCCTTCGTTAATTTGATGAAGGAGATTTTCCAAATTTGATGGAAATCGGTCACCTTTACGGTAAAATTAATCACTTTTCTGATCCTTAAATGATTTTAATCTTGCTAACGCAATGTTCTTACTTATTTTTGCCATGAATACATTTACTTCAATATTTATAAATGATTAATAATAAATGTATTTTAAGAATACTACGGCCTATTTATTTTCCATATTCAATTGAGAAAAATATAATCCTCGCTATTGCTTAAATATACTTTGTCCATGATTTTCTATTTATACTATTTCTGGCACTGCGTGTTGATTTTACCCGTGTTTTCTTCAATCCTTTGGGAAACATCAGTCGAAGTGAATTTTTTTGATCATTTTAACAAGTATAAGAATGTACACATGTATTCAAGCTCATTAAATTATAAAAATACCAACTTAAAATAAATATATCGTTATTAGACGTGCCAGATACGCTATCTTCACTCCATATTCACTAAATCAATCGCTAAAGTTATGTCATCCATAGTAACTAGTATGAGTACTATGTTTTTATAATTATATAAATTTGTCGTATTTTTTTATTTTGTAATGGAGAGACACATTGGATTTTATCGAACATTGCCTTAATTAATTCGCGCTACATTTTTTTCATTTATAATAGATTTTATGATACTAATGTCATCTTTATTACAAGCGCATTTAGGACTTGGTTGTCTTCTCTTACCATTATTTTGTTTGACAATAACATCAGGCCACCACCATTCTATGCCCTGGATGGTGGTAAATCCACCCAGGTGGTATTTGAACCGGTGACTTCTAGGTTGGCATCCGGGGACGTTACCCCAGCGCCACCGAGGCCGGCGTTTACATGTATTCGCTTGACTCACTTTCTTTGCGGTGAATTTTTTGAGTTTACTCGTTGGAAGCCCACTAGAAGCAAGAACACCAGCAATCTCTAAGCTTCGCTTAAAAAAATATATATAAAAATAAATGTCGCGCGTTCCGGAGACAGAACGGTAAAGGATCACCACTCTGCCGTACGTTATCTTAAAGGCAGGAGCGAACACTCAAAGAGCAGGGAAGTGAAAGAATCGGCGTCGGATGTCTTAACGCACTCTTTCCTCAATAATAACCTCTCCAAATCCTCTTTTCTCCCGTTTCAAGAGAGAAGAGCATAGGGCTCTCTCGTGGAAGGTGGCGGTTTGGTGGACGGATAAGAGAAATATGGTTCGGGTTTTACTGGTGCACGGCGGTGTTTCGGCCGTTAAACTTGGTGGTAATCTATATATTATTCCGCATTCCATTGAGGACTTTCCTCCCTTTTCGTCGGTTCTCAGGTACAATGGCCTCCTCCCCCACCACGTGTTGCTGACATTCACGGTGTCTCTGAGATTACAGAGCCTTTTGGCGGCATCGAGTGAGAATGTCGTCTCTGTTGGACAGCTCGAGACCTCAGCCAATAGCTCGGTGGTCCACGCATAAATCACTTTAAGCTCTATGTCCACGAATGGCGGAACTGTTCCTGCTGTAAAATATTTATCGACAAGTTTGATGGTCTTCCAGCCACATTACGGCTTTAGGTAAGAGTTAATGGTGTTCTTAAAGCTGTTAGTTAAAATGGTAGTCACTTGAGAAACAATTCGTGGTGTTTTCTTTTTGTTTTGAAACCATTTGTTCATGAATACTATGTGGAGTTAATATACTAATATTGTATCGATATTTGTCTGAAAATAAAAAAAATTGTTTGATCTTTGTCTGCAACATTCAAGGCTATGTTGATAAATGGTGTTGCCTATTCATTGGCATCGAGAGCTTCAAATTGTAAGAAGCTTAATCGAATTATGGCTGTCATACTTCTATTTATGTTCGTACTCTTCGTCAGATCCTAGTCTTGGACTTCAGACGTCCGGCGGTAATATATAAAATTAAATAGACTTTGGTTTGAATCGAATCATCATGGTGCAGTTATAATTTCTTTAGGAGCATTTTCAAAGCAAATCTTTAATGGAATCAAAAATTAGCGTGGATATATGCCTTGTGGGCACAAGAGAATTAAGCATATTTTCCTGTTGCCATGTTAACACCACCGCAGTAACAGATATTTTATTGGTTTGAAAATAATTCATTGGTTCTTATTATTGGCTGATTTTACTTCATTCCAGCTTAGTCTGTGGTTAAATCCTTCTCCCAATGTAAAATAATCATACGTGCATTTGTGATTTCTTCTGCAGTGCCATAAATTTCATTGGCAGTGAAATCTTTGAGCATGAGCTAGACGTTAATGCTTACTTCTTCATGATTTCTGAAATAGACTTTTGATTCCAAAATTACCTTAGCAAATTTTTAGTCAGTTTGCGGGGCGAATCTGTGTCACCATTTGCCATTAACTTGCCTTTTTCTTCGCTTCATATGTAATAATAATTGAATTACCTGACTAATTATTATCTCAATTCTTTCGAGCACATGTTGAACGAGGAAGGTTGAATAACACAAAATTTTAATTCTTCTCCAGTCTACCTGTTCACGGAATAAGTTTGCGTTTCGATGCCTCGTCTGATTTATACTAGATATCTTTTGGGAATGGGTAATATTCCGTGCCATCAGCGCTAAAATTCCACAGAGAGCAAATTGTACCTCTGAGATACAAATTATCTCAAGAGAACCTAGAACGAAAAAAAATCGGCCTTGCGAACTAGCTATTAAAAATTAATTAAAAAACTGCCTCTAATATCTGATGTATGTAATATAAATTTTTTCCCATACATTAGAAATTTCAAAGAGGAGTTTCGAATTGCTTTTCAATGTTTGCATATGGTTGTTTTAATATATTCATTATTTTATCAATGTCATCCGTCTAATGTATTTTTCATAAGATATATTTATATCTATTAAATTGTTATCGTTTAAACTCTATTCTCAATCATTCGAAAGTTTTGTGGAGCAGATGCCCACTCACGCTGAATAAGTTACATGAAGCTGCGTTCGTCGTGTATTTATATTTGAATTTAAAAAAATATGAATTACCCAAATACGTGGCCGAGTCAGTTATTTTTCTACTAAGAGGTCTTTTCTCGGGAGTGAATTCCACCGTCGATCCTATTGGTCTCTCAAGACAATCACTTTTAGCGTTTATTGCTGAGTTTAACTGAGGCATGAGACAGGTTTACGTGAATCCCACGCCAAGAATGTCTCCAAGTGCCTGCAGCATCAGCGTGACATTGAGCGGCACTCAACTGAAACCGTTTTTTTCTCGCAGTAGCTTTATTATAACTCCAAAAATGGCGACATATCCATGACGACTTCATTTCATTTCTCACTATTCTCAGCCTGCCGGTTTCTCGAATTTCTTGCGCGTCCAGATTTTCGGGTGCTCTTCCACTGAATGCATTTATACCTACCGTGGAAAATCTCACTCGGTCTCCCGCTCTTCTATGAAAGTCTGCCTCTAGTGGAGTGCGAATTCGTGTCATAATGTAGTACTCATCTCTTGGAGCTTACTTTTTATTTTTTCGGTATATTACCACTCACTCAAAAATTCTCATGCGCGTTTCGGCCAACCATGAATATTTTTTTGAATATTTATTGCATCCTCATTATTTCTATGTATATAAACATCGGCGAGATACATGAATGTAACGCAAAATACATTTTCTTCATCATGAAACATACGAATGAAATAATTGCATATTAGCCGTTGGTATATGGTTTTTGTAATCTTGTCTCTTGGTAAATAATATCAACAAAAATAAATAGTATTTAAACTAGCTGAGCGAAAATTCGAAGTGATTTATTCAGCTTCAGAAAATTTAAAATCTGCATTTTGCGTTATATTGCGAGATACATGCAGATAGCGGAAAATGTTGTTTACACATTTTATTCAGCTGAATAAATCGCTTGGAACATTCCAGCGTGACATTGACTGGCACTCAACTGAAACCGTTTTTTTTTCTCGCAGTTGCTTTTTTTATTATATTAATATTTCTCTTATTTCTTCAGTAAAATGCAGATTTTAAATTGTACAAAAAATATGAAGATGTAACAGCGATTTATTTCATTTTGCTTTCTTAGACGACTTCGGAGCCTTGCCCACAGTCTCATTCCGTAGAAAATCACTGAAAAAAGAAACACAAAATTATGAAATTTTTATATTTCACGATTTTTAATTTTATTGGCTAATAGTCTCCTCACCTGAAATTCTATGGGATGTAACTTGCAAATGGCTAAAGTAGCAACATTTTTGCTACTTGTAAACTAGCCTAGCATATTACATCATGTACTGTGAGGTTTAATACGCTTTATATAATTTATTTTAGATCTTGAATTTGGATTATCTTTTAGTATGTTGAAACTGTAGAGTTTCTGAGTAATGAGCCAATGTAGTTGGTGTTTACATACTTAATGGGTACACCCATTACACACCCAAAAAAATTGACAGTTTTCGAAATGAGCCATTCGGGACCCATTACGGATCGCATTACCTAGGATTTTTCCATCTCAACGTTGGTCGCATGCGAAGAGGGCGAAAATCGCTCTTCTCAGTATCAACTGAGAGTTTATAATCCGCTGCTGAATTTGAACCTCTTTTTCCTCGCGTACCCCGCCTAGAAGAGATTTTACTTCCTCGGGATTCATCTTGGGATTATATTTCTAATGAATACGTAGTTTTTCTAGGTTTTTACTTACGGTTTTAAGTATTCGATAGGTATAGGGTATAAATATAGGAAGGTATAGGGTGAGTTTATGCTCTGATTTTGAGTTGCTCGTTGATTCATATGAGTAAATTGCTTTATGTATAAAATCAGAGAGTTTCTTTCCATTATGACCTATTTCTCTAACTGCCTTCTATTGATTGATTCGGTTTCTAATATTTTCATTGCTGTTAGTAGCAAGTAATGACGATGCTTTGAAAGAACTTAAATTATCACCATTCGCAATAAAAGCCCGACCCGTGAGACGCTACGAACCGAAGCTCACCAATGAGACACCGTATTTAAAAAGAGAACGCCTTATCATACTGTACAGCCTCCGTAGAGTACAACAATCGTCTTTTGCGCAATGCCGTAAGCTTTCGCGGGGAATTCATTTGACTATGGAGGACACGGAGGGAGGGAAGGAAGATGGTGGCCGCCCACGTGGTGGAGGCCACGCGCCTCTTAATGTCCACCGCTGTTATCCCTTCCGCGTGCCTCCTCGCTCGCGAGGGTCAAGAGGCAGAGCAGGCTCCGCCGACCGGGTAAAACGCCCACTAAGTCTGCAATGTGGATCTGCGTGGGCGCAGTCCACAACAGCCATCGGCCAGCGAGGCTCTCGGCCGTTCTGCAGCACTTCCGACGAGAGACCAACCCTGTTTATCGCCCATCATCGATCAATTCATCTCGGAAACATGTCGTTCCTCGTTCTTCGCCCTTTCATTTCATTTGCCGTTTCCCTTCGAGATTTATATCGCGTAAAGCATCGGGAGTACGCAGCGGGCTAAGTCCTTCGCTAATGCATCTTCTAAGGATTATGACTTCGCAACATGTCTGTGACGTGGGTAATTGCCAATAATTCTGCATTTAGCGTCCTTTGTGAAGTACGCCTACTTGGAGGTCATGGTCGCAAATCATTTTACATTCTAGGCTCCCGCTGAGATGGTCTTATTAATATCTTTGATATTTCGCCAGTTCTATCTTAATGTTTATTTCGAGTGATTTGAAAGAGTTGATGCACCAATAGGAATAGTGTGAGTATAGTCATCCAAGGAGACACCAATAGTGCAGCTCTGCGCGAAAAGTTACCGCACATTTCACTTATTAGTTGAATTATCTTGAAATAATGTTGTTCTTCGGAATGATATGGGAGGGATATATATTAACCTATCAGATATGCGGGGAAAAATGATTGTTTGCGATGAATCGTATTCTCAATTGAGCTGTACATGCAATTACAGACTCTACCCCTTGGATTTCATTTTATTGAAATTTTTGCCACCTTTTGGTCTCCCGAGTTCATAAACTTACAATCATGATCACTTAAAATATTATAAAAATGCTTTGCATGTTCCTCATGGTAATTATTTCGCCCGAGTTGGTTTAGTAAATTAATATTATGAATTTGATTTTAAATTAAGTTTGTGAAATCACATGTTTGAACATGATTTATGTCATAGTAAGAGAAAAAAGAAACCATTTGACCTTAGAATCACCATGACAGTGAAGGAAACTTTATAGGGTCTGGAACACAATAGTTGTTTTTTTGGAAACGTGGTGAAAACCGCTTCTCATTACTCATTTCAATTGAAGAGATTCAATGAAATACAAGTGCACGAACGTTCTGCAGCATGTACCGCCAATCATGCATGGCCTTGCAATTTGTTCCATAGCGTCCCCCAAGTGCAACTCTGATATCACCTAAAATATCCTTTCATCAATATCTTTCGCTGAAGTAGCGAATATCAATGCGTTTGTTTTGTTAGATAAAGTCGTCTTGTAAGAGATACTTTTACTCCAATCTTTCACCGTGTAGGAGGCTGGTTGCACAATTCATAACTTTGTTCCATTTCATGGGGAGTAGCATAATCAGTTTTAACCGAACGAAACTTGTACGAATTTATGAATCAAAGTGGAATATATACATTTTACTTTTATTTTCTGTCCATGCATTCGGCCAATTTGTGTAGTCACAAGTTGAATTTCTCTTTCATTCTCACGTTAATGCATTCACAAACTAACTTGTATATATTCAGGCAGCGTGTTAATAGGCCTCAAGAGCTTACGGAATACTCGCAGCCTTTATATTAGGTAGTTGTTAAATTGTTTTTTTCCAGAAGGAAGAGAGTTTTATGAAGTAATCAATTAGAGGATAAAGTAATGTCGGTGGTCCTGAAGTAGATTAAGGTCTTCTACGAAATCAAAGGTAACTGCGCCCGGAATTTTCATTATCACAATATAATAGACGGAATAATCTGATTGGGACATAAAAAATTAGGAGCCTTTTTAGAGGGTAAAGGGGAGGGAATAATTAAGGGCCTAAAAATGTTTAAAGTTTTCCTACTTGAGTCACATTTTTGGACATTTATTTTCTGGCCTCGAAAAGTGTTACATATTATATCATTCGTGATTCGTTGTTTCCTCTAAAATATAAAGTACAAAAAGTGAATTTTATTGCGATGAATTGCTTGTACTATTTTGTTTGCTTATTTCTTCGATAATGACGAAAGGCTTTTTGAAACGCTGTAAATCCTGACGCTGAGAAATCAAGGTATGAGGGAAGTTCTGAAATAATAATTATGCCTTCAAGATTTCAAACTTACTTTGAGCATGTAGCAACCGACCCAAAAGTTTGTCATACTATTCGAATCTTTCGCTTAAAAACATTTGCAGTGGGAAATAGTTATTACAGCGCAATAGGATCGCATTTATGAAATTAAATACTCTAAACTCAGTACTATATCGTTTTAATTATGTTTTATATTTTTACTGGCAGACGAGTCACTAGCTTGGGCAGATGTGACCATTACTTTGTTCGCCAGTTATGAAAGTTCGTGATACTTTTTATATTACCTCGTATATTATAAACGTACGAATGTTCTTGTTGGTATCGTTTCGGGATTATATATATTCTTCGTGGTGTGACATCAGACATTTGTGGATGACAAGTTGTTAATGGGTCAGAGCTAAGTGAAAACTTCCTCGAGTTTAATCTCGTTGGTATAATATATTTATGAGGATTCATTGGGATTCTTTGAATGTCTTCCATTTTTTTCCTGCTTTACTGAGCATACATTTTTCAGACAACCACACCTAACACCAGAAGGGTTGGGGACCATGTTTTCACTTCCCACACAAGGAAAATAAAAATTCGCTTATAGCCGTGTACGCTCCCAATTCGTTGTGAAAGGCGGTCGCCGTTGCTGAACTGGCTTCCGAGGAAGTTCATGGACTGTTAGGTGTTCAACGCCGGCTATCAGAGCTGAAAAGTTTTTTGTCGACGTGATCCGCTTGCCATAACGCATTTGTCTATGGTGCCCAGAACTTCTTAATTCTTATTTTTGCTACGGATATTCAGTAAATGTGGAGAAATACGACGCATGCAATGGTCTTGTGATGTAAATTTGCTTGGATTTAGCGAGAAGCGATAAATACGGATTATTTATGACGAAATTGGGGTTTGAGGACAGTAGGAAACAGGAGGAGATATAAACTAAACTAGGGGTAATTTTTTGTAAGGCGACTGATACTTCAATGAAATGACGGATTGAATACAGCGAAATCTTTTATCACCATATGTGAGATATCTCGCCCACTACTTTTGTTGTGATGTAAGTACACTTGAGTGAATTTCGATGTACCTACCCATGAATTCGATCTTATTCTACTCACTTCTCATTCTAATAAGGTACCGAATGTCGATAGAATCGTTACAATACTTAAATGGTAAATCGTTCACAATTTCGAGGAATTGCTGCACTACCTACTAAGTATCATACAGATTATTTTCATATCCCATCTCATCCATAATCCACACTCATGCCACGGCATTCCGAAAGGGACCAGCGAAAATAATTTCTTGGGCCTGAGAGAAGAAATGTAATTAAAGGTGGAGGAATGGTGGTTTTCCATGAATTTATCAAAATGGCGGAATCATCATGCATGGTCATGGTGACCCTCCTTGACTCCGCTCCGTCTTCGTGATAGCGACAGTGTCCATCCTTCCACCCACCCGCCGTCCTATATGATAGAGTCCTAATGTTCGCCGTGGTCGCGTGCCTCCTAGCCTCCCATACCTCATGCCACGGCCGCTCTTCCGCGTGCAGTCTCTCGCGTGATGATTTACGCCTGGCCGCGTGGATTCGTGCACGACCGCCAGGTTCCGGGTCACCCGGCACGCGAGCCGTCACAATCCGCCTTGTTGGAGGTGGGGCTATGAGGCGCTGTTAATCACGACGTCCGTCAAAAAGGCCGTCTAGATCGTCTACCCACCGTAACAGTTCGCCTACGCAATATGGACGATATTTAGCCGCTTCATCACAGGATGTTCATGAATATACCTACGTATCAATGAATAATCATGCTTAGAAGTCGTGTTTTTTTTATTATTGGAAAACGCAAAGTTCCCTAAATAATAAAATGCAACTATTTCAAGTAATTTATATGGCAATCACCAAGAACGGAATTAATAGGACTGGAATTTGAAACGGAGAGAAAACTTTAAAGAAGTTACAATGCAAAGAGATAAACAAGGTTCTTTTCAAATGCATCATTTTGGACTGTAGGTTATTGACAAACTACAAAAAAGGTTTTTATTTAGAACCATTGACAGCTACAAAAAAGTTGAAGTCCGCCATTAACCTGTAAATTATTGCGCTCAGCTGCAAGAGATATATATAAATTGGAAGACAGAGAAGAATAATTATTTCGTAAGATATACAGGGTTTATACTAGGGATTAATCGATTCCGGTTCTTTCAAATGGATTGCCGATTCTCGTTTCCGATTCCACAGATTCTTATTCCTACTAACAGGTGGGATATTTATTAATTTGTAGCATTTCAGTCGTTAAAATTTAATAATTGATTGGAATAAAACAACAAAAGTGGCCGCTTACGCATGTTCATAGCGGCGCCGGGCGCATTCTCTGCGCTGGCTAGGCTGCCAAGTGTGCGGCGATCTTTAATGCCCATGCTTATAGTCTATGTTCAAAATATTTATCTTCCTGGAATCGACGGAATCGCAATCGACCCTATGCTATCGATTCTCGATTCCGATTCGGTGTCCGAGAATCGATGGAATCGAGAAATGACATTTGGAATTGACCACTGCAACGTAGCCGTGAACGGAGAAAACTTGTGGAAGAAAATGATGTGAGAGATACCGAATGCCGTAGGTGTGGGCCTTCCTCGGCAGTTTTATGTCAGGTGCTTGCCGCTGGAGATTCCGGCCGTAAAATCCAAGAGTGGAAAGAATTTGTCGCCATGGCACGTATATTCCGTGGGATGGTTCACTCTGATGATCCATGGGACGAGTTGATTGGGCCATCGAGGAATTTTAGTGCTGAAGGTATTGAAGATGACCATGTGAGTTTTCGTGATGGCTTAAAGCTGAAGGTTGTCAACCATGTTGTTTGAACCAAATTTCAAACCACGGTTTTTTCTGAGGTTTCGGTCGAGATGGAGTAGAAACGTGACATAGTGAAAATGAAAAAGCAGGAGCAATTTCCACAATTTTTAAATTTAATAGTACTACCATATTACCATACTTACTACCATACTTCAATTTAATAGTACCATCAGGTTCCTGATGATGCTGTAAAGCGAAACCGGTAGTACTATTAAATTTAAAAATTGTGGAAATTGCTCCTGCTTTTTCATTTTTCACTGTTTTTTCATCCAATTATGCCCTCAAGTTTCATTCATAACTATTTTTATCATATAATTCATCATTATTTGGCGAAAATGGACACTGATACTGCAAAATATCGCAATAATTTTTACAGCAAAAAACCGTACTAATTGTCCGAAAGTGACCTGTGAGTCTAAAACGGATGGAGGGGAGTACCAATGAATTCATTTTTGACAGTTTACTTCTTATTATTATTTGGAATGCTCTTTTTAATGTACATAAGGGAATATAAAAGGGAAAGGGAACCTAATAATCACAAGGTAAGCGCGATATAAATGATTAATGGGTGTTATTGATTAAATTCCGGTTTTAACGTAAATGAAGATGTAGCATAGGTAATGGGTAATTTCTTTGAAAACTGTCTATTATTGAAAGCTGGTTAAAATGTGCTCATCGGTAATATCCTGAGTAGGTCACCCTACTGGGTAGGTGCTATTTTATATAACCAGTGAATGGGGTATCGTTCTATGTGGGAGTGAAACATGGACATTAGGAAAAAGAGAAATGAAGATAATTGAGGCGCTTAAAGCATGCTCCCTCGGAAGAAAGCTAAAAGCAAAAAATGAACGAGTAGAAATGGTTACGCATTAATAGATGTTTAGAAGAGCGGTGGAAGATGGTGGTTTCCTGAAACAAATGGAAAAGATAGGAGCCATTTTCTTTGAGGACATACTCCATCATGATGCGCCTGTAAGAAGAATCTTTGGAGGACAGACTGAGGTGTCGAGGAAGACCACGACTGGTTTCTATACAACATGTTGTGTACGAAATCAACTGCTCAATTTGAGCAGAACTTCAGAAGGAAGCCAAGATACGTCAAGAGTAGAGAGCTGCTGCAATCCACCCAGACGGCTGCTAACCTGACGAAAAGGATAAGTTTCGAGATTGGTGCAGGGCTGAAAGGTAATTTTTTCCTAAGCATTGATTGGCCGTGGCCAAAAATAAGTTCACATAGGTTGAAAGCATCCATGGAGAGAACGTGGACATAGCATGCTCATTGCTCATGGAACACGTCAAAATTATAGAAAAGGAGAACAAACTACCCTCCCGGGCAAAGAATCTATTGAGATAATGAAAATGCCGGAAAACTTTAACTGAGCTCAAAGTACCACCTCCACAATGCGTGGGAAAGAGTTCTTCAACCATCGACCAATGAGAGGCCAGAAGTGAGAGACGGACTATCAACGACCAATGATGACCAATAAATGTTTTCACATAATATCCCGACACCACCCGTAATAAGAGTGCACATCAACAACACGTACGTATAACCGATACTTACATATGCAGTACCGTCGTTATTTGGCCTTACAAATAAATCTAACCACAAAAAATATAATTAACGTAGCGGAAGTGCTTAAGGATAATCTTAAAAGTAAGATGTGGCAGGAAGATCATAATAACGAAGCTCTATCTTAAAGGGGTGAAATATAAAGAAGATGGAATTTATCATAGGGGAAAAATACAAGAAATATTTTGAAAATTTGGAAACAAATGGTACATCAAAGGAATATCTATTCCGAAAAACAATACTTGGGATTGATATAAATAGACCGAGTGGTATCTTCAAAGTTAGACAGACGTAGCCTAAAACAGGAAAAAAATGATACAGACATATCGAAAAATCGAAGAAAGTTCGATAGTAGTAAATAGGAGCTGATCTCAACCACGGCACTGGACGTTTCTCAACCGAAAATGTTGTCATGAAATTGTTGTTAAAAAAAAAAAAGCCAACGGACGCGTTGAGAATACGAAGAAAATGGAGAGATCATCTGAAAAGTTCGCGTCCAGATCGCCACCATCAGGAAATGGGCTATATAATGCGATGATGTAACTCCATTTCTTTTCCTTCCGACTCGGGTCCTCATGACGAGAGAGAGAAAATGACTCCCGTCTTTGGCCTGCTCCATATGGATGAACACGGAAGGATTAACAGAGTGGGAGTGTAACACGGCGATAGAGAAGAAAGCGCGGAACCAATTACACGCCAATAAATCTCGGGCGAGAGCTCTCTTTCACGTGCGATCGTTAACTCCTCTTCGTCCGCTGCGCTTCGGACCGGTCGCTAATTTCAAAGCTGTCACTGCCTGATCACGGGATTTATTGAGGCCGCAAACGCGAGAAACCATTTGGGAAAAAGAGAACCCCCCCGCCCTTTTAGGACGGTCAAAAATCATGTGGCGATTTCTTCTTTCGATGATGCTCTTCAGCTTAGACGTTCCGGGGCAGTAACACAAAGAGACGGCAATAATAAAGAGTCTGGTGGGTTGCTAACTTCTTTTAATTTTATTCTTTTTTTCTTTTCTTTGATGGGGAGTTCTGTTCCTCTTCGTTTTGCTTCTCTTCACGCTGTGTCCATCATTTCCGTTACTTCTTGACCGCATTATATTTGGTTAAAATGCGCATAAATAACGCTCCTATGGATGGCAGATGACTTGGCAATGAAGTGAATTTGGTGGCTCTAATCTCATTTATCCATCCTTATGGCCTTGGATGCCTTGAGAAATATTTCATATTTGACGCCTAAACTACGAAAATATCCAAGCTTAGGTGAAGATACCTTAGACGGATATTAATTTTGTTTATTTCCCCAGATTCGAGGCAACTTTCATCATACATATAGGTATCATAAGTATATTTTATATTAAATTTGTTTATTCGCCATTGATATAAAATCAACATTTTTGAGGTCTCTACCATAGCTGCCAATATTTTGGAAAGTATTACATCACCCTATCAATTATCCCTTGGGGACAAATACAGCATACAAGGTGGAAAAGGTAAATATCCAATGAGCAGTATACGGCGTATTTATTAACTTCCCAAGGTTCAAATAATGACTTGAGAGAAGTTTCCCATTTCTTTTTTTCGATTTAACATTTGGTGGCAGGGCTATTTACATGCATAAATTTACTTAGTATTTATCTTGGTAAGTGTCATAAGTGAGAGTATTTGTGATTTTATGGGTTTTAAAATAAGAATTAGCTGTTGCATTATTTAAGGTGATGCATTAATTACAATAGTCCTGTTACAAAATATTTCCTTGCATCGACGTTTTCTGACTAAAATATATTGTTATTCATGAATGACATCCACTAGCATTCCCCTCCAATACAAATCGTATGTATTTATTTGTATGTACCTCTTGCAACAATGTACCTGGAGTTTGTATATTTTCGACCATAATCGTCATGTATTTCTCGAAAAATAGTAGGTTATGTATGAGTTTTGGATATTTATCCGGATGAATATGAAGAATGATTCCCTGTATTAAGATGTTGCCTGTTATGTTACATTATAATACAATGAGGGATTAAATTATAAATAAAAGGATAATGTATGTTATTTGGGGGAATAGGAGGAAAAATCAGCAATTGTGCGTTTTTAGCCATTCACTATCCCCATGGGTGGAATGATATCACCCCATTCATTCTTCCACTATAAAATCTTGGGGGAGTAACCGCAAAAAAATATGCCAAAAACTTAGGTGATCGCTTTTAAGCGGAAATGTTTCATCAGTATCAAGTAGCTACGCCGCATTCTTATTCCCTATTGAGCTCATACATTTCCAAAAATCCTCTTTAAATCAATTTTTCTACCGCTATAAACCAGGTACTATCATCCGGTGGATGCGACCTATTTTACGTTTGAATAAATCAGTATTTACGCTCGCTCTCATGCATAGGGCCACCCGAATGGAGACGATTTAAGACCGCCCTGCAGTTCTAGGCCAAACGCCTACTCCTCTTCTGGCTTTTTTCCACTTTTAGTCCTTTTCCCAAGACACGAAATAAGTAACGCCCGTGTATGGTACACGATGATGGAATGGTAAGATGGCGTGATAAGAAAACCTCAGATTTATGAGAATTTGACGGTGGGTACGGGATAGTAATGGAAAAAAAAACTTTTTTCCGTTGGCGTTTTAATAACTCGAATAAAAACTTTTTTCTCTCCCTTTTCCTTATTTGTATTAAATTTTTACTTGGAAAAGCTATACTTCGAGAATTTAGTTTATATTATTATTTTATTTAGTTGATTTTACCCATATATTTTCATTTCAAAGATTAATTTTACATGGAAATATTGAAATATAAAATGTGACATTATTACGAAAGGTATTTTCAACGAGATAAAATATGTATGTAAAATTACATATGAACACTTATTATTGGTGTACTTGAGCACGTATACCTTTATTTTTTATATTACTTTAGCCATACCTTTATTGACAACAATACTCAGTGCTCATATGATGAATCGCAAACGAAAGTCAGGGGTATGATTAAATTATTCAAAATGAAATGAACAAAAAAAAACGGAGAATCTAAAGAAACTCTTTCCCAGCGAATTATTTGCGCGAAGTGATTTCAACCGGTTTAATTCGATGTATATCACATGTATCAACGGATGACTCGACAGCGTGAATGGAAAAAAGCAGACGTCCGGACGCGTCTTACATGTAACAAGTGTATTCAAAATATTCAGCAAAAAAGTATGTTATAACTTGTAAAGTATGTTACAAATTGAATTTTCCTTGGAATAAGTAAGGGGAGATAAAATTACAGAAATTCACTTCAACTGAGGCAAAACTTCACGACTGTCTGCGGACGCGTCCGTTGAAAAGTTGGCGATGCACCATGAATTTAAACCCTTCGAAATGTAACTGTAATATAACTAAGAATCGTTCACATATTTTGCAAACAGTCATGAAGTTTTGCCTCAGTTGAAGTGAATTTCTGTAATTTTATCTCCCCTTACGTATTCCAAGGAAAACTCAATTTGAAGTTATAACATACTTTTTTGCTGAATATTTTGAATACACTTGTTACATGTAAGAGTTTATTAACTATTCAGTTTTACCTGGAGAGGCAAAGTGAACTACCGTCCGTTTTAGTGCTGGCTGAATGAATTAAGTAGAATCGATCAAGAAATTCGATTCGAAATCAACGATTCTTAGTTATTTTATAGCAACAATTTAATCCCACCTAAGTTGACGTTATTGCCTCCGGAAAATAGCCCACTAATTGCAGCTAGATTGCCTTGAAATATTTGGGTGATAAGAAAGTGATTCATTAAGAATGTGTGATTTATCCTGATGAATCTCGGGAAATCATCGCCCCTATTTCAATCCTCTCAAGGTATCGCTTTAAAATGAATAAAGCGAACTTTGAAGCCAAAGGTAATCAAATAGAGGCATAATGGCCTAGGCATAAAAAGGCTGTTCCACTTCGGAATCTCTCGCCATGCTCTCCGCGCCTCGTGAAAATTTAAAAATTACGCTGGATCGAAGTGGTGCTCACATAGCTCCATTCAAAGGAGTGAAAGGCCTCACGAACCCCTTCGCGCTATTATATTTATGATGCATGCATACGTCGTCCCTTTCGGAACTGTCAACCTTTGCCGGCCTTGAGTGGCAGTCAACCTTCCCTGCAACTTCGCTTTTCGAGTTCACCCGCCTCCATGAATACGCCATGGGGCTCCGCTAGTCAACACGGACCGTTACTAGGTTACCGACCGTCGCGTCGTAGCGTAAGAGGCTCTTAACCTCCTTCCTTATCTCAACGTGTCCGGTCGATGTTGAGAAGAAGCGCTGCGACTCGAGAAGCGCAGATAAGGGAGTTTTGCGAGGAAGAAGCGTGGCTGAGGAATACTTAAAGTAGCCAGCGTCGGCGCCTTCCTAGTTCTGAAGATATCAACACCTTAACGTTTAAAAGGTCGCCGCCCCGGAATGTTGGTGGTGAAGACAGAGGTATTATGGCCGCCCGCTGGTATAAAGATTATTGAGGGGAAAACAAACTTTTCTCGTGCTTAATTTTTGCTTTATAGTGACCAATTCAGAAGCTCAACAGCTCATGAGTTGCGACGGAAAACTCTCCTCCTCAAAATCAGCTTGATATGGCATCTCCTGGTTTTCGTTCGAGTCCTTCTCGAAGGGGCTCCTGGTTAAAGCGGAGGATGATAATTTATCATTTAGTTTGCATTAGTTATTTTATAAACGGGTACAAAAAATTGGCTAAAAACGACCCTTTCGCTGACAGACCAAGCAGCAAGTGGGTATTGGGTTATGCTTTTGAATTGTTCCTCCTGAATGTATAAAGTGATGCTTAATGAATTCCTCTCATATTTTTTAAAGTCATTTCAAAAAAAGATGTCATCTTTGAGGGAAAAGACGGAGATGAAATTATGACAAACTTATTCTTATCTTCATGACTATTTCTTTAATATAAGCAAGAATAAGGAGTACGAAAGCATATTTTATTTTCGTTCATCACCATGTTTGATATTTTGCCAACTTTTCAGTGCACTTTACTTGAGCGAAACTTGTCTGTATGACATGGATATCATTCCCTTTTACGTGAAGGGTGTTTTTTTAACATTTACTCCGATCCGTTTACTTTTAGTTATTTTTTTTCAAAACATCCGTGAAAGCTGTAATGCGTCCTGTATACGGCCACTCGTTTTGGCAACACTGCGTCGCAACTGTATCAGAGTGGGTGGAATTGAAAAACTTCCTCGGTGAGCGCAGCTCTCGTGTGTTCGCTGAGTATTCGGTGCCGATGCTGGCCCGGCACGTTTCCTATATTTTTTTTCTTTTTGCCGTTGGACGCAATGGCATAGTATTCACGTGTGTGCATTCCGTGCACGCTCCTCACTTAACCACTCGTGTACTTTCTACCTGCCGTGCATTAGACTGAGTGGCCTTATCTTGCAAAGGGCTTGCGTCCGATTTAAATGTATGAAAGGGCAGCAACTTTCATGCTACCTTTCCTATCACCGGTGGAAATACAAGTGACCACGGAAAAGTAATAACTCTGGTTGATGAATACGATTACGTTTGATTTAAATTGAAGTTTTTCAATTTTTTCATTCGTGAATCGATAAGATACTGCTCAAATATTCTAATTGCCCTGGCCATTACTGCAGTCCTGCTTTCAGACTCAAGGTCATATTTATTAACATGTGTATGTATGCCAAAGATGAAGTTTTTACGAATTGATTCTTGTCTTTGTGACTATTCGTTTAAGAATAACAAGATTAAGGATCGAGCAAAAATATTTTGATTTCCCTCGTCATTATTATTGAACAATATCATGCAATTGATACATAAAATGAGTTTCACAACTTATTTTACGATGCTAGAGAACTTTTTATGTAGAAAACGGTATTTATTGCATCACTATTAAGAATGATTGAGAGAAAAGTGTAACATTTAATGCATATATCTACAGGGTGTTTCGAGAAGATTGTGCAATACTTCAGGCGGTGAAAGGGGAGAAATTTTATTCTTTTTTCGTCCACAAACAATTCCTTTCTTATGAAATAATTAATTAATACAGAAAATTGCATTCGATTTCAACCCTTGATAAATTTTGTTTAAAACCGCATTTAGATTCGATTTGTGCAAAATATTTTTTTGCTTTAAATATGTCAAGTAGTTGAATAATCGGGTCATTCTAAAATGATCTTGAAGTCTAATGCCCAGATTCTCTTTCAACTTTCCATTAATGTTAAATCTCCTCTTTTTGAAGGATTTCACTCTAAAGGCCAGCAAAAGCTTGCCTAAGCACCATTTGGATCCATTATATGAAATAATACTTTCGGAGATAAAATGTGCAAACGAGAATGGTCCCCGATTTTACTGCTAAAACCGTGAGAAACGTTCTCATTCTGCAAATATTTCTTGAGCAACGCTCGCGAAATTAAAAAGGAAATGAAGATAAATGTGACGTGATGTAATAAAATCAAAAACAATTTGAATTGATTCAGTGTTAAAAGCTGAGGATTAAGGCATTCCACTAAATGTTCTCAGACTTTGAGAGCAGGATTACCCGCCGTATTTTTTTGGGGGGTTTACTTAAAAAAATAATTGGAGCGTTTGAAAAAATAATTTTATGGCACTTCTGGAAAAAATGAATTACTCCAAAATGAATGACTAAGTTTCGGCACGGGCAGCCAGCCTTCTTATCGTCGTCTGCCCTCCGTCATCCTCGGTGAATATAAACCAGAGACATACGTTCGCTTGGATTTTTTTTTAAAGATAAGTGAGTATTGAGGGAAGCACTCCGAAATGGGTTTTAATGGGAGTTTTTGAGCAGCGTGTCGTCACATAAATTTTCCTTCATCGGTCCATAATCTCCACTTCTTCGTCCTCAGCGGACCTCCCGATATCCATTAACCTCCCCCGAAACGGAGAGGAATATCGGCATTGGAGGCATAAAAATATATATATATATTCAGGAGAGAGTGCGGACTGTGGAGCTGTGGTGAGTGGTCGCGAACGGAGTTTCGTGACCAGTTTGAAGGAAGAGGTGTTTTTCGACAATCTGTCCCAAAATGAGATCGAAACCGCACAGAATTCATACCTATTCATACTTAAAAGATTTATTATAGCATTTAAAATTTTTCAGGATCCATTTTTCATTCGAAAATAGACTAATGCTGGGTTTACTGGTCTTCATATTTAGATGATGCATCATTCTTTCTTAACCGGTCGTATTAAGTCTCGATTGTAGATGAATACTTCCTTTAATCATTCTGAAAGTTATAATCACGTTAAGTTAATTTAAATTATCATGTTGTGTTATCATTTTTAATTTCTTTGGTGAATAGAATGCAGCTTTCTCAAGGGGTGTCCTAATTAAGTAAAATTAAGAAAGTAGCGAAGCTAAAATTTTAATTTTTATACTCAGGAAAAAACAAACAAGTGTTCATTTTATAAATACTGAAATTTCAGTATGATAGCATAAGTAGCCCGAGCAAAGCGTAATGAAAAAAAGGTCGGTCGAATGATTTTTCTGTTGCTATCAGCCAAATATTTTTACAGCTAAAGCCATATGGCAGTTGTTTTCAGAAACCAGGTGATGATTTTGTCGACGCTGGGTAGATTCACGGCGGCTGATTTACCCTGAGGAAAGTCTGGGAGATTTTATTCGATATTTTTCGGGCGTTTTCTATTGAAATCGCAATGCATAAATGCAAAATGTTATCGTGTTAGAATGTGCGGTGATGTATTTCTGCGGATTTTTTTTTATTTTTCAAATGATTTCTATTTCCCTGGTAATATTTAACATCTGCTTTAAGAATGTCCCTCGTAGATAGTAGGAAAAATTATTGATTGGTTTCGTTTGGGTAATCCTAAGCAGAAATTTTTTGTCTTGAGATCCGTCGTTTTTTTCACATTAGCCTCTTAGGAGAATATAATTTTTGCTTTTTCAAGAGCTGGATTATTTTTCTTCACTTTTTTCCTTTTTTTTTGACGCTGACTCGACGAAACGTCTTCTTCCTCACTCTCTTCATTTTCTGAAAGCTATACTCCCCACCAAAGTCTATCTCCAACGTCACGTGGGTTTGACGTGATCCCATGAATCCCCGTCAACCTGTGGAGACCCCCGAGACAAGTTGACTAAAAGGAGAGGAAAGAGAGACAGTTGGGGGAGTAAACCTCTTAAAAAAAACATTCCATTTTTCTTTTTGAGATCTTTAATTTTCGATTTAAGAATTGTGCCAGGAATATAACTTATGTTTTAGAAGATAGCACCCGATGAAATTTCACGCTTTCCTTTCCTCGATCTCATGATGGTTTCCTTGTTATCGAATGGATACATAGATCCCCAAACTTCTAAATAGTTTTTTATGTGAATAAATCAAAAAGTTGGGTATCGTTTTAGATGCTTTGGTAATCCATGCAAACCTCGAATACCTCAATTTTAAATACAAAGCCAAAATATTTTGGTAGCAAGTCCGAATGCGGATTTTTTCTGTTTTTAGCAGTTTGGGAAAGAAGGATTTCCAATAAATATATTTCTCATGTGAAGTGCATATTTTCCATCGCGTTACGCCAAATTTGGACTGTCTTCTGGTATTTGGAGCACTTGTCTGAATCACAAATATAGTAGGTGTAAGGCGAATTGGAGTTAGGCCATGCGTCAAACATGGATGCGACGAAACCTCTTCTTCCTCACTCTCTTCATTTTCTTAAAGCTATTCTCCCCACCAATGCCTATCTCCAGTTCTTTTTTTTTCGAATATGCTGCATCAATGGAGGAACGTAATAGAATCAGTCCACCACTTTTTACAATGCGTATGCATTAATTTTCATGTTAAGCCCTTTTCAGTAGGGGCAAGTATATTGTCATTTCTTTACCTTACTGATATGACCTTCGTGTGCCTGCCAAATAGTATTCCTTTAATGTCATCCTGTTTTCCTTATGCCATTTTTCACTTCCTCTCATGCGTACTCTTTATATTTTCAATGAGCTGCGATTATTTTTTTGTTACTCATGAGCCTTCATATGGATATATCCAATGAGATAGCATAGCCAATGTTTTTTTAGGGTAGAGAATTTATCGTAAAAAGTTTTGTAAGGTTTGCTAAAGTAAATTGTCCAAACTAAGATAAGAATGAAAAAGTATGACTTCAGTTTTCAAATTTTATTATCATAAATGCAGTTAAATATTCATTCTTCCGCTGAATTAACATATTTTTTGAAACATTATACTTTACTATTTAAATATATACTGCAACTGGAATAATAGTTTGAGCTAAGTGGAGATTACAATGCTAATGCGAAAGTTGGAAGAAAATATTACAAATTACGGGATGAGTATTAACATCTCCGGATGAAAGGCTTACATCCGAGTATAGTTTGCTACAAGCCGTGACTTGAAAGGATACTTGTCAAAGAATGACATCCGATGCAATGAGAAGAGAAACTTTTGCGAGAAACTATTCGCAAACTTGAAACGTGGGAAGAAAATTCTTTATAACCTCCTCGTCTTCAGTGGGAGGAGGGAAAAAAAGATGAAGTTGTAAACACGGCGCAAGAATCTCTCAAAAGGCGTAGGTTTGGTGTTCGACCCGATGTTTTTCTGGAGAGAGGGAGGGAGTGTGGATAAGAGGGAAAAAGATGTAGGAGGGGGGGTGCGAGAAGAGCACTTATTTTTCCGAAGCGAAGAGGCGACAGCGGTGACCCGTTCCTTATTCGGCGGTAACAGCCAAGGCGAAGGGAGGGGGAATCTTGAGGAAGGAAAGTGGAATGGATAGCCGTTTCGCGAATGACAGGGGTCAGCAGTTATGATACCGCATTTCTCCCCTCTCAGTGGCGCAGCAAAGGGGGGTTTTAGAGGATAACCCCTACCCTCACCAGAATTCGCATAAATTTTTAAGTTTAATCCATTTTACTTAATTGGATTTATATTACTCAAAGAATAGTGTTAATATTAATTAAATATCCCTCAGAAGGGCGTAAAACTCACCATTTTTCTTAAAAATTTTCTGAAGGAGGACCACTGCATCTCCCGCTTACCCTAGCGGGTATTATTACATACCCCCCAGACCTCCCAGTAGTAGTTGCGCTTAAACCCCCCCCCCTAATCTTAATTCCTAGCTGCGCCCCTGCTCCTGCTCACCGGTTATTTTTTCGCCGTAACTTACTTATCATCTTAAAAATATCTGGGATAAATGAGTGTTCCATTGTTAACCTTTACCTGTATCGTAAATACGAAAATGCTAGACTAGAATTTTCCAGGAATTTGCCTTATTTATGTAAGATTCAGATAAGAAAGTTCGAAATGTTTATGGAAATATACCATTTTTGACCATAAATCACGAAAAAGGTCATTCAGCACAGAATAATAACTATGGTCGTTGGTTGTATGGCGTATGGTGAACACCATTTCAAGTCACTAAATTTATTAGTTTTATTGCATAGAATAAAAAAATTATTTGGGGGGACACATACCTCCAGTGTTTTTCCATCATCGTACACGGCCATGTTCATTATTCATCTATGTAAAGTGCATGATCTTTCTTAGAAGAGCGAAGTTGACGGCACGAAGCTCACTGACGGAGCGGAAAAAATGGAAATGAGCAAATGTAATTCACGCCATTGACCCATTTGTAAAGTATGTCATTAGTCAATATGTATCAGGATCCTGTGGCCATCCAAATCCTAGTTGATTTTTCGTCAACCGGCCGCCTCCAAGCTCTCCTGTTCTGCGCCGTCTCATTATCACCATCCAATTTTCTCGCGCCATTCGCTACTTGGTCATTCCATCTCATTCTTGGTCTCCCTATGGTGCTCTATCCTTCCGGATTTCCTCTCCACACTTTTTATAATTCTGTCCGCCTCTCTCCTTCTAACAAGACCAAGCCATCCGATTCTTCTGCTTCTTACCACAATAGTCCAGCGGATCACTCCTTATCGATCGGTTCCTGACGTAGGTATTAGTAGTTGTAAAATTTGCTTGGTCACGAGCAAGTGTGAAAAATATCCCTGATGAAAAATCACTCCTTCGAATTCGATTTTGAATCTCAGGCAAGGCAAAATATTTTTTTCTTTTTGGAACTTTCTCAGGCTGAAATTTCCTTTGGGAGACAGGGTAAAAGTACTCCGCTAGCTTCTGCCAGGTGACTTCTTTGAATTATGCTGTTATCTTGTCATCTTTATTGTCTGTAGAGAACCTCCTTTCCTATATCTCAACTTCGGAAATTTTATCTGTTTTGCATGATGCAACATTATTTTTTTATACAAGCAATTATTGTCCAAAGTTTACTCTTTAATCCTGAATGTTTAAAGCCGCCTGTGAAATTTTTGTACTAGCAATACGTTGGGTAAAACGACGAAATAAAACCGGTTGATGCATGCGAAGCAGTGAAAGGGGGTGGATGTCAGTAAGCTTCGTCCCAGCTAACGACCACAGCGCATCATATGCCAGCAGTCAATTCACTCCGCGATTGATAATTCACGGATTTAAAAAAGTTTCATGGTAATTATGACGGCTACAGGTATGCCGACATATGTAAATGGTGTACTTTCCATCGCTATAAGCTTTATGAATTCAATCTATTTGATTTTTACGTCCTTTATTTTCACAACTCAATAACTGCCGGAGTTAATTTGTCCACATCGCCATCACGTCGCGTTTGGCATCACATGAAATTGTTGAATCAAAGTCCAGCTAGAAATAATGTATTGGGCCATACCTGCTTTTGAGAATGCAAACGGCTTGTGTAACTATATTTTAAATAAATATTTACATAAATGAAAATCCTCGAATATTAATAAATGATTGGTTATTATTTTGGTTTTTATTTAGATGCCTGATTACATTAAACCTTTAATTCAAATGAAAAAGTTTACTGCCTAAGGGAATGCTATTTAAGCTTCTCTCCATTTCCAGTATTGACGTTAGTATAAAACATATTAAAGCGTTGAATTACATAATTCTTGAGGAAATAAATTTACAAGCGCGATTCTGTTATTTTTAGTAACATTGCTCAAACTATCTTGGTACTAAGACCGCGCGTATTTGTGTACTTCTTTAAAATTTCTTTGTAATTCTTTAAAATTTTCTATGCTGATCTGTTATTTCTCAAGCCAGAAATAATTACTCAGAATTTTATTTTTTGTTTTCTTTAGAGATCCCTTTGTATAGTCTGGAATTTAAAAGCATTGTTTTCATCAGAAAATTATGGTTGTGTGACGACATTCTGTCCACAAATATATTGAAAATAAAAGCAATACTACATATGACGATGGTAAAAACTAACTAACTCCTTATCAAAGTTCAATCAGAGTTCGTATTTATTTTATCTAATGCTTTTTCTCTATGAAAAAAATGCCTCCAGAAGTCCGTGTTCCTTCACCAGAAAAATAAAGAGATAGGTACGTGTGAGCAAGTGTTGCCATTTTACCTTCATCCCCTGCCCATATTGAATTCCAACTTATTTCATAATTTTTATCAATTTCCACCCACTCTGGCCTCTCCAATATTTCCATTTTACCATTATTCTCTCAGTTGATAGCAATGGCATCCCATTTATCTATATTCCGAGAATTTACAATTTCATCACCTTGTAAGCCGAATCAATATTGAGTTACAGTGTTGGTATTTTTTTCCTTTTCCCGGCACGTGGCACTTATTTCTCTCTAGAGTTGCATTGAAATTATGTTGCTTTTTAAAACTAAAAAAATTGTGAAAGCGGATATGTACTGTGGGTTAATATTTTTTCGTCTCCTACGTGACCAATTCTATTGAAAAATTCGTTTCCGAGCTATGACCAAAGCACTGAATTATTTTATTATTTTGTATTATTGGTGGTATAAGATTTTATTTCTTATTCTGTTTTATATCATGGCTTCCTACGGGAAAAATTTGAAGAAGTTTTCTTTATCAGACATGAAAATTTTTGTTAGTAATTGATCATTATTATTCATCACTTGAATGGAATTACCTTCCGTTTGTGAGTACGTTCCATAGAAGTCTTCATATTGTGTCATCATTTTTTTCTCTATAGTTACTAGATGTTTATTTTTCTCGTTTCATTTGAAGACCAAATTTTTTGCAAGAAATTGTGAGCATTATTATGTATTTTTTTACTTGCCAAATCATTCACGAGAAAATTTTCCCGGAAAATCCACTTTTATGCTGACGTATTGAATTCGCTTCCAGAAATCACAGAAAAACATACCCAGTGGATGCCTTTGAATCCAAAATTTATAGAATGTACGAGTGTGGGGAAGCGTGCGATTTATCTCTAGGCTTAAATTTCTGACCCCATTTCGGAGTTTAGTAATTTTTTTCTGCTCCGAATACTTTCATTGTGTCATTTTTCCACCAAATTTTGTAGCACTATGTTTTGGAAATTCTTGTTATATTCTGTTAAAAATATTGATAAAATTAGGAATTTCCTCAAAATTTATTTCTGACGACGCGTTTCGTTGTCGTTACCAATACCTTCACTTCACTTGAAAAAATACTATCCAGTCACTAATGTTTTGAGATAAAAATTTGTGCAGGTTCTCATTAAATTTAACGGCTGGGTATTCGCATTGTTAAATCTTTGATGCATTGTTAGTTTAATTTCTATTGAAAACTGTGCAGCAAATCTCACCGCGGTGAATAAGCATGGGATTCTTAAATAAAAGTGTAGTTCTCCTGTTCTATATTGAATTATTATTGCCTCTTTAGGTTGGTAGTGCTGAGATATAGGTGCGATTGATGTAATGCATACCTACTGTATTCATGTACTTTTTTCGCTATGTATATTGATCGCTTATATGCAAGTCATTCCCCTTCTTTGACATTATCCTCTTTACGCTATATTTCAAGTACGTGATTTTTAAAATAATATATCTAGGAGTAGTTTTTCATTCTTCTCTTGTTTGCTCGTTATTATTTTGAAAGCTAAGTTGAATATCTATCGAACTCCTATATTTCCATTTCTAGCCGATTTTTTTCGCTGCTGTGGCTGGACTATAAATACCAGCGGATGCAACGTCATTCCTCTGTTCACAAGTTGACAAATCACGTGACGATTCCGCGTTCGGATTGAATTTCTTCAGGAGAGAAATCTTTCTGGGGAATTCGATGAGGAAGCAAGGGCACACGAAAGGAAGACGCACCATTTCTCAATACTTCGAAAGGTTTCCTCGAGAGGTCATCCTTCTCAAGGGCGACATCTATCACATCCTATCTGCGCAGGAGTAAAAAATTGCACGGCCTTTTTTTTGGATTTCGCTCTCTGTTTGCCATAATTCCCTATAAAAAAGTGTTATTATATTACCAGAATATAGGTTTATTCCTATTGCTATAGAAAACTCAATAACAGCACGGATTGTTATCACCAAACAATTCGTAATTATTCCTTTCTTGCAAGTGTCTACAGATACTTAATTTAGGCAATTCTTTTTTAATTTTGGCTGAATATGGTGAATTTGTATTCTTGTCTAACTTTATAGTTTCATTCTTTGAACTCGCGTTCGCATTGCTTATACGTCCTTGTTATGCAAGGAGTTAGTCACGAAGTTACGAAATAAAAACTTAAACGTGGCAATTTCACTTATAAGTATTTGTCTACGAAAAGGTATCCCATAATTTGAACAAATCATTTATTCTGATTATTTTTATGAAGACAATGCGTGATGCCTTTATGAAGAAAGTCGTCGAGGGTTGAGTAAAGAGGGGAAGGGAAAGGAAGACCTCGAACAATATATATGGAAAAGACAAAAAGAATGTGAGGGAGAAGAAATACGTAGGTGTGAAAAGATTAGCTGATTGGAGAATAGAGTGGAGAGCAGCGTCAAACCAATCTTAGGATAGGGGTGATGATGATGATGGTATTAGAAAATTTTCTTTTGGCATTTTCCTTCTTTTTTTGAGTATTTTTGCTGTAATAACTCGTTATGTTTAAAAAAATCTCACAAAAAATCTCTCCAGATATTTTTCCTGCCTAATTATCTGCAACGGAAAGGAGAATTGACACCGTTCCATGCAATGATCGTTTTTAGAGGGCCATAAAAACATGAATCATCATTCCTTTCATTAATCACGTTATCCTCTTCCAGAGATTAAAATAAATTATAGTTCAATTTCAAATGCCGAATGAGGAATTTAGCTGCATCCAATATTCCGAGGAAATATTTCACTCTCGACAATGAAGCTATCTTTAGTACAGACACCTCGAACCTTTAGGAGCCGTGCTTGTAGGTTGTAGTACCCAGCTTCAGAGTGCCGTAGAATCGGAAAGCCGATGGGGATTGAGGGAAGGGAAGGAAATAAGCTAATATGACGAGAGCTGACAGATGTGAAATGCCTAATAAAATTTTTCGCGAAGAGAAAGTAGCTTACGAGCGCATGGCAGCTGATGTCTTGCATGAATTGCATTTGCTGATTTACATTCCTCTTCGCTTCGCCGGTGAGCCGCGTGCCATCGACTTCGCTCTTCAAAGGAAAAGTCAATATATTTTGCATACATGGCACATGAACATGGCCGTGCACGGTGATAGAAAAACATTGGAGGTGTTCGTCGTCCCCAGATAACTTTTTTTTATGCTGCAGAATTTATTTAATGACTTTAAATCGTGGCCATCTTAAGCCGCGCGGTACAGCCTACTATCATATTTACTGCTATGGGCTGAATGACTATGTTCGGGATTGTTGGTCAAACACGCTATTTTTTCATAAATATTTCGTATTTTATAATCACTATTGATATAAATTAATATCGGTTTACACGTTTTGCGCTTACGGTTTTACGGTTAATTACGGTTCACACGGTACATCGTTTTAATTAGTATGTGAAGGCATAATAAACAGGATTCAAAAATTCATTTTATAATACCATATGTGGAGCCTACAGTCATTATATGGAACAATGAATTTAATTTTCCATTCATGATAAAAACGATACGATAAATGCAATACCATTTATAGGATGGCTAATATACCCTTATGATTATGTGGCTAATTTAGTTGTGCTTTTATGTTCAACCGCTTGTTCTTATAGTCCAAAATTATTGTTTTATGTCAGTAAGATACTTTATTTATTACGGTTGCCCTAAGTTACTTATTGTTTCCAACTCGTTTTAAAAGAATACCCTCGTTAGAGAAATCTATAGTGCAGAAATCATTTCATCAGCAATGGCCCTCGAAAGTTTCTAATCCATAGAGAAGGGGAAGGAAAAATATTTCCCTCAACCCAATTTTATTTTCCCCTGGCTTCTTCACACGTGTATATAATTGCGAGGAAGAATTATTAAAATTATACTTTTTCCAATGAAATATTTATGAAGAAGCTAATAGGAGTTTCCGACAAGTTGAAAGACTGTACTGAACCGAGGATTAGCGTGCCCTCAGAGTCTCTTGTAAAAGCTTTTTCTAAATTCAAAACAACTTAAATCAAACATCTATGAAAGTAAACTGTTTAGAACCAGAGAGCAGAATTAGAGAAAAAATCTTACTGAAATAAACAGTGGATAGAGAAATTCAAAATATCTAAAGAAAACCTCTTCGCAACTAGTCTCGCATAAAAATTTCTGACATTCTATTTGAATTAATGCACTTGACTCAGAGTTGTCTTCGGAGAAGAATTTCATGCTGAAACTGAGAGGAGTGTTTAAAAAATAGAAATTAAGTATAGGTATTTAAATTAAAAAAAAGATTTAAGGTAAGAATTTTGTTCGTTGAATGACTTTAGGCTTTAATTTTTAGTAGGGATTCATTATGTGATAATTAAAGGTGAAATTAGGCTCGAGCATAATTCTGCTCTCATTAGAGTGGTAAAAAATGATGCTTTTTTCCTTAGCGGCAATAATTGTGTTGAATGAACTTGAAATATTTGGATACAACAAGTAAAAATGTGTATTTATGCAGTTAATTAATTCAAACGATATTGTTGTTGCTAAATAATTCTTGCTTAAGAAATTGTTTCCGTCTTTACTCGATTAAAAACTAGTATTTTGTAAATTACGGCATTTCTCGTATATCTCTCCAGAAATGCTGATTTAATGTGTAGTAACTTTTCATTTTGAAATGCTCACTTTGTCTTCTACACATTCATTTGAGCAACTTATCAAATATCGTCAAGAAACTTTCTCTGTCAACATTTGTTCTAGCTTTCAAAAGTGAATGTAGAACAATTGTTGCTTCAGGTACTAAATAGGAACTCAATTTCACCACGAATCAGCTATTATATCTTATCACACACCTGCAATTATATTTACATTTAATTTCTTCATAAGTAGTTCGTATGTCTTATCCCAGATTCTAACCAGAATCCTGAGAATCCATGCTTTTTTGCTGATGATTTTTTCTTCGTCGAATTTTCGCGATTATATTTTGGCTGTCATCCCAATATTTTTCATGATCACTCACACACTCTAATCAAATTTCAGTCAAGAATGGTATGTATTGAAATTATAGACCCAAATTTCCTTGCATGGCAATTTGCAAGCGGCAATGAGCGCAGGGCGATCCAATTCATATGAAAATAGAATATTTGCAATATTCTATTTTCGTGAGTAATAGCATTGAAATGTTATACACTTATTAGATCTCATTATCACGAAAATACATTTCGGTTAACAGCCTTAATTATAACTTGTTTCCCCATTCAAATCGGGTCGCTCTTTCCGTCAGCGACGAGAGTGGAGACTTTTGCAAACCTTTTTAAATGAGCGATGGTTGACAAAATATTTAGCAGGAGGATTGAGAACCTTCTGTTGTAATGCATGTGGTCTCTACACTATACTTCAGAGGAGTGACAATGCTTTCTTCGGCTAATGGTTACGTACTTAGTAGCCACGTTGAGCGCTCTCTTCATGTTTATTCCTTCTGTTCCAGCGCTGAATACCTACAGCTTACGTCGAGTCTCGACTTGTATCTCCACTATACTGAATCCAGTGGAGTCATAATATATTCTACGGCTTATGGTTACTGAGTAGCCACGTTGAGCACTCTCTTCATGTTTATTCCTTTTATGTTCCACCCCTGAATACAGCTCAAGTCGAGTCTCGGCTTTTTGCGACGAAAGGCCTCCGCGACCTTTCACCGAAGCAAAACCATATGCCCCCATTCTGCGACGGAGGCTCGACCGATGTACAGGGTGTTAACGCGCCATCTGAGACTGACCCCTAAACCATCCCGCACTGCCCTTCTTTACGAGGATATTAACCGGAGCGGCACGGAGGCAATGGGGGAGAGAGAATGCGCCCGGGTTAGATGATTGTGTGGTATCCTTCCTGCTCTGAGGCGTGTTTGTGCTTTTGAGGGTTTTGTCGTGGACAGGTGGCGGGCACCTGTCCCCTCCCCTTCTCTTGTTTCGAAGGAATGTGTGCAGCAGATGTGTTTAAGGGGAAGGAGGGGAGTGGGAAGAGGGGAAGTGGGAGCAGGAAGTGGAGGGGAAGTAGGAGTCGAGTTTTGTTGACGGTGTTGCTATTGGCATCCGCCGAGGTGTTATGTAAAAACTTCAGCACATGCATGGGCCATTACGTAAAAACTTCTATCACGGTGCGATGGCTATTCATGGCGTCTTTTCGCTATGAGCCTTGAATATTTCACCTCTGCTCATGTTTTAGCAGAAACTTTTTTGATTGTTGCTCAAGGTATACCACAGGAGTTAATCCCTCAAAACCCACATAATGATGCGTCGTAAAATTAAGAATGTTCAAATAAAAGCTCACCATTTTATGCCTTCAATGCATAATTTATAATACACAGTTGACCCATTTGTTTCCAATATATTTTTCAAGATTGCCGAATTATTGATACTTAATTTAAAATTATAATAGTCCAGGTTCACTTTAATAAATCCAGCATAATATTTTGAAGTAGCAGCCGAATTATTAATGGAATAAATGCCAGATTTACGTGTCCCTATGATTACGCACCGGAGGGGAATCTTTTTTACCGCGCTGGTATCGGTGATAGTTCAGAAATTTTAGAAATACTCACCTCAAGTTTCCTCTTAAGCGTATAGACAACGATGATTATTTGATGTTCACCCGTTAACCAATTATTTCGTTACCCATCGTCACCCTATATAGTAATTAGGAAGAAAAAATTACTGCTAAATAACTACGGATAGATTTCCTTGAGAGCTAGACAGAAATGGGTCCAAGGGCATACCCAGGATCAAAATTAGAGGAAGGCAAGCCATGGTGGTTCAAGCTGTAACACATTAAAGGTCATGAAACTAAAATTTCAAGAAAATAATATCAGCGCTTTATTGTTTTTAAAAATTATTATCTCGGAAAAAATATTTTTATTTTTATTTCGTTTAAACTAATATCACTTTTCTTGGATTTAGAGAAAATTTAAACAGAAATTTCGTTTTGAAATAAATTTACTTTTGTTTTAAGGGGGTGCAGATGCCCCTTTCGGCCCCCCACTGGGTACGCCCATGAATGGGACTTATTCGCTTGGAATAATGGAGGGATAACTCTTCAAATATACAACGGGTGTCGTTCGCGAATAAGGTCATGAAAAAATGGGCGTATTGATTAGGTTGGAATGCAAGTTGGAAAATCGAAATGCAGCACAAAGCACAGGATTCTACATTGGAAATAAAGAAACAAAAACTTTGTAAGTTAGTCGACAGTCATGACTACATGGGTACTGGGTACATGACTTGGTTACATCGTCCTCACGATGTAACCAAGTTACGAAAAACCCGGGTCGTGCCCATAATTAAATAACAGTGAACCTTACAAAGTTTTCATTTCTTTTTTTCCAATATGGAGAGGTTTCACATAGTAAAGCCTGAAGTTATCAGTTATGCAAGATTCTACGTTCACGGTGAATATCCATTTTCTCCATCCAACGGCTTTCATAACGTTAAGACGGCTGACGCACATTAATACCGTAATAGCAGCACATCCCTTCGCCCTTCATACAAAAGTGCTTACCACCCCCACCATTCTTCGACCACTTCCGCCCCGTTTCCTCCACCCCCCACACCGAACACTTCCCACCCCCACCACCTCTTTAATAGCCAGAAAGGTGCTTTCTCAACCCCCCTCCACCTCGTCCGACAAGCTTCACCACCTTGGTTCATCATCCGGATTCAAACCCTTTCCCATAATTCGTTTCCTTTACGCTTCCTGCATTCCTTCTGCTGTTAGTCTCGGGGAGTGTTGACCGAGTGCTTATTGAATATAATACCCTGATCAGTGGCGCTCACGGTGAATACAGAGCATAGTATCTGCTTATGTAGATATTTTATCGTCACAAATTCATAGGTACATTTATGCACGTCAAAAATTAATGATAAAATGAAATTCTTCTCATGTTTTGCTCAATGCTGACCTAGGTCGACGTTTCAAGGACTTTACTTGACTTGATCAGAACTTGAGAACTTTTTAATAAAAAATTACCATTTTTATAACCTTGATGGAACAAATCATGTGATATTTTAATAAATTGGCTATGAAATTGTGTGAAGTTGGAATAATAGAAATTCATTTCGAAAACACACCATTACAGCATGCTTACATACATTTCATGAGCTGGTATTTTAATATCTTCACCTGTAAAGACAATCGAACGTCATATGTTGTCCTCATGGATAAGGGCTCAAAAAACGACTAAATCGAAGTAGTTTTGTGGGAAGGGATGGAATCAAAGGATTGAGACGTCAGAAGTTCGATTCTTAGTTCCAACGATATTTTCTCTAGGTTATTTACATGCGTTTTAAACCGTAAATTTAGCAGATTATAATAATTTCACATAAATAATTATGATCAAATTAATAACTTATCGTGGACTCTCCAACGGAAGTTCTTTCGTTATCATGTTTTGATGGACTATTCGTCCGTCGTCCTCAGCGTGACTTTCGGAACACGTTTAAGTGGCGTAGAGTGATATTGCATGTCCTTAGGAAGAACACTAGAACTTATATTGTGCACTGAATAACTATTGTTATCGAAGTAACCTCCAGAATTTTCATTGAGCTCTAAATTTAATGGTGATTCTTGTTGAAAGGCGCAGAAAAAGTTCGTGAATCTATGAATTCAACTCCATATGTTTCCAAGTACAACGGACGTGTTATCTTAATTTCTCTGCAATGAGGTCAAGACATAATTATAAAACTTGGTTTGGATAGGTTAAAAAACGTTTTGGAAGATTGTTTCTGGCCAAGTTTCCATCTTCCCTTCTACTACTTTAAAGTAATAAAATAAAGCATGATGTTTAGCGTCTGTATTTTCTTCATTCAAAACGAGCTTTTGAAGGACTATTCCCTCAAAAAGGTACATTTTTGATGTAGTTGCAAAGAATTGCAATGTTGGAGAGATTCTTATGGATTGTGATTTTTTTTCAATCCCGGAATTATACTTATATATTTCATGTACTTATGGAATGAATATAAAAAAGACCTAAGTAATACATGCACATATGGAGTATTATATAATAGAATAACCCCAGATTTAATCAATACACTTTATATAAATACTGTATATAATGTGAGGTTTTCTTTTAACCCTTCCTAAACCGGAGCTCCTTTTGGGAGAATTCAAATTTCAAGACTTTTCATCATCAAAACTTTTCACTCAATCATAATTATTGTGTCAGTTGAATGTTTCGTCACTACAATTAACAGCACAAAATAATGCGTAGTTTACATATTTCCTAAGCAGAGAATATAATATATACTTACATTTTTTATGTTGCTTAGAAGCAACATTGGGTTAAAATAGGTTAATCGAGAAAGGAGAACAGATTTCCTAACCTATAATCAAACTTTTAATATTTATTCTTAATGTTTACACGCTCCTTCATCTTAAAATGAATTGTCCTCATCTGTTTCTCCGCTCAAAGGAATGCGATGTTTACATTTAAATGCTTCCTTAAGATAAGCGACCAAAACAAAAATCGCCCCGCGGCACTGTACGCCACCAAAATGGTGATTTTCGCTTTGGTGGTTTATTTCAAGGAAGAGAAACAATATAAATATTTCCTTCCATGAAAAGTTCGGAATTTTTTTTCATATGGCATACGTAACTTCGATACTCATGTACTTTTCTACGCCTCGGACATTGAATTCTACCTTTCAGGTATTTAAAAAATCATTGAATGGGTAAAATTCAATTTTTAAAAGATATTTATAATGCGATGATTTAGTTCTCTCTATAAAAAATACAATGAAATGCATCAATCAAATATTTTTCCCATGATAAGATGAAGAAGATGACCGTTTCGCCGTTTTCATAGTTTTTCGCGTTTTCTTCTTCACTCTTTCGACCGTAGAAGCTAAATGTTTACCTTTCAACAATGTTTAATGATTCACTGTTTTAGTCGAATAAACAATGAATAAAACTATATATGACACGATATATTGGAGATTCTGCAGAATTTTATACACATACTTAAAATCCAGTGTTCTATCTTTTGCGGCGTTAGTAGGTTACAATAATTGGATAAATGCATAATTAATTACGCTTGATGCTAATGATTACTCATCATAACCAGGGCCATTTCATGTGAAAAAAAGCAAAGGTATAAGTAACAGCTAACTATCCATCCTTATTATGGAATTCCAACGTTAAGAATGTTAAGCATGAGTTACAATGTTAAGAATGAGATAGTGAATATTGTTATTTCGTCCTAGATTCCAGTATTCGGGTTCCCAGGATTGCAATTCATTGCTGTCGGCACCGCTATCGTGACGACTCAACTCAGTTGACGGAAGTCAAAACTTTTAAATTAAATAAAAATTTAAATAATCCCCATGCATCATAATATGTTTTTCCACCGGCATTTTGAGCTAAGTCATAAGAAGACATATCCCCACGAATCGACCTCAGGTCATTCCCAGAAAAATACACCCTTCAGCGTCGGGAATTAAAAAACTTGGCTTATCTTCAGTTGAGGTACATTTTCTCTTTTTTTTTCATCTTCCTCTGATGTGGTTCATTAAAATTTCTGATGCATGAATGTGATCTTAGCTCCTCTCTTTGGTAATGTTTTATTTTCCGTTCAGGCAGCCAAGGCATGGAAGTCGAGGCCCACGCGAACCCTCGTGTGCTTCCGAAAATATTCAAATTCTCTCCCAAAATATCCACGAATAATATGTTCAGAGGTTTTCTCTCCCATGAATGCGTAATTTAATAGCGTTTCCTTACCGCAACGATAAGACCTTCTGAATTCAAAAGATATTAAGGTGGACTTGGAATGTTCTCCGCGATTTATTATGGACCTGAATTACAATTATATTATATTTCTCCTATTTTATGCCTAAAAAATTTATTGTTGTAGACCGACCTCTGGTAATAAAATTTAGTTTCTTTTCCATATTTCATCCTTGAGTCCCAATTTCTCGTATGATATGTTTGCATGATAAATGCTTGAAATTAGATAAATTCAAAAATAAAATTAAACTACTGAGGATATTAGAAAATAGTGTTTAATTTGTAATTGGAAAAATTATGTGACAGCAATTTCACGAGAAATGTTGATTTTGAACAAGGAAACATTACTGATATTAGCAAGCTATTTATCATGACGAGGGTGGAAATCATTCTATAATACTTCTTACTAAGTAGGAGGGTAGCATTTATGATTTTGATCTATTGATCCCATAAAATATTATTATTACGAACCCAACCTCCCAATATCATTAATGCTTGATAAAAAACCAGGTTGAAGTATGAGGATAAAATAGGATTTTATTACGATATGGCAATTTATGCTAATTAAATCCAATAAGAAGATCCAAAAGTCGTTGGTGACTATTGGTACTATATTCAATTAAACCTGAAGAAAATTTCAGCTGAAATTAGCCAAAAATAGAATAATGTGAGAGTACATGCATTTATTGACTTTATTTTTGTATGGCAGAAGGAGAATTTTGTTTTTTTATGCAGAGAAGCACTGATGTTCTGGCGCTTTACGGCTGTATTCTGTGGATGTATTTTTTGGCTACTTCAACGGGGAATGTTAGCCAAATTGAGATGAAATCTTGAGTGTTTAATGATTGACCTTGTGTCTATTGTAACCACCCTTAGCTGTCAATGGTAAAAAACAATACTTGTGAATCTTCCGCACTACCTGTCCTGATCAGGAAAAATCCAATAATCATCTCTGATAGCTTTCGAGATGGTTATATGTTCTTTTGCAAGAGAATTCCACTTAATTTAATGGCATAGATGAAAGTAATGGAGTCCTCGCTGCATTCATCGGTCACAAACTTGAATTCGTGTATCGTCATATACTATTTCTATCATAAATAGGCATTAAAATCACATTATTTATCATTTTTCATCAAATACGTTCATATCCACGTTGTTACTTTTGGTGATGTAATGGGAATTTTGGTGGACAATTTTTCTTCGCATACATTCTTTATATTATCTTGAAATTTAGTCCCACCCTAGATAATTGAGCCAATAATCATATTGAGAGTTTCTCCAGCCAATAATCCGTTTAAGATAATTGAGTAAAAAAATTGAGTAATTAAAATGACAGAGCAAGATTTTACAGACCAAGTGTGCTTATTCATGAATCTTGCTTTTCTCCTCCGCATATTAATATAATCTTATTAAACTAAATTAATTTTATATTACATTTCCTCGTATTTAATATGCAACTGGAAAAATATTATATAATAATAACTGGATATATATTTCCGCCGCCCTATTATTTATTTTACATCCATTTCATCGGTGCAATCCGTGCCCCTAACTTATAGAGTCCCTTTGTTTCGCAGGTTTCTCTGTTCTTTACGATTCTTCCTTCGCTCCCTATCTCACGCGTGAAGGGGTTTATTTCTTCAATTCTCTTTGTCTCCCTCCCACTCTTCCTTGGAACACACTCTGTTCTTTCCCTTTGTATCTCCCATCCCACTTTCTCCCGGCTTCCTGCTCATTACCCATTGTTCTCATCTTTGTGTAGGAGAATTACGCCGCTTTAATTACTCTTCAAAACCTCTCCAATATACGGCGAGTCCTCCTTCCTGTGCCAGTATCCTTGTTTTCCAGCGCGAATACTACTTGGACGAGTACTTTTTTCCGTTTTGATGTTTACGCAGCTTTCCACCGGTATGACGTATCTTTCTTCCGGGTTTTTCCTGCTCCAAAAGAAAAAAAAACAATACGAGCAGCTTTTTCCTATATTCCAGGAATTAGTAGAATTAATAGGGGAAGTGCAGCTAGGTATTGTAATTATTTTTATTATAAAATCTCTTATACCAGCGTAAAGCATGAACATTGTTGGACCTTTTAGCTTTATTAATTTTGAGTCCGCATAAATGTTGAGTCCTATGAATTACATGAGTTTGCGCAAATAAATTGACTTGAAGCAAATTACTTTAACAGCGTAATGAATGAACGCTGACACAGTGTGTGCGTCATCCGCTGTCACAAACTTCCATAGTTATCGTAGAATATTCAACATTTTCGCATGAGTAATAAATCAATTCTCTCAAAGGTAAACGGCTGGTGATCTGTTATTATTTCCGCCCTACGTCTAATCTGGCGTCATAGGGGATCGTGTGAAGCCGAGCATTTCAAATGCAGATTTGGCTCAATGTTTATTGCAATTCCACACTGTTTGAGCTGAATTTGCTCCTTTTGGTGAATGTAAGGGTTTTGGCTGTTACACCTCCATTGATGATCAACCATAGGTTACCCTTTTCCATCGGAGTATAGCCTCATTTTAAATGTAGGCAGAAATAAAAACTTTTTAAAATGAGGCTTCACTTGTTCCACTTTTTACTACGTTGCATAATGTCACTATCAAGGTAATTTATATAACACAGCATCAAGTTAATACATTGGTATGTGATAGGTTTTTTAAAACCATAGGGACAATGCGATTGACTTCTAATTTCGTATCTTCTAACTCGTATTCTAGGCGTATATGTGGACTCACTAAAGTTTATCACATGTGTTATTCACGAGTTCAGAAGACTTGGATAGGCCCACCCTTATACGAAGCGTAGGTAGGTACTTCCTTCCTGAATGGTAGAGAGAATAATTCAAGCCGGAAAAAGAATTCTGAAGAAACTTGGGACATCGTTTATGCACGGAAGAGAAGAATCCAGAGGCGAAGCTTGAAGTGAGCGCTGAAAACTTTTCCAATTCTTGTGTGTGCCGAATACTCAGATATTCCGACTGCCTCTGGCGTTTGTTACCGATCCTCACCTCCGCGGACGACAATCCTTCAATCAGCGGCTGTGAATTCGCGGTGCCTTTTTATTACATGAAAGAGATCCCTTCGCGCGGCTGAAATTTCCAACCATGATTTATTCATGCAGTTTTTCTGATACCTAAAATTTTCCTAGGTGGATTTTTAGGACGATGTTTTCAACTCTCCCTCAAAAATCTTTTTATGGCATGTTTTGTTCGAGCACGGTATGTATTATAATTTTTATCTACAGGTTTTTTTGCGAAATTATTAATCAGGGCTTCGTTTTGGCGAATCCTCTCACAGTGGAAACTTGTTTCTTTTACCAAGTACGAGTGATTCCCCCGCCATAAGATCTGAATCGTTATTCTGCTCAGTCCCTTTTGCAGCCTAGGTGCTAGATAACCTTTTGAAATGAATTAGGAAATATAACGGCAGTCATTAATGCAGCGATAATAGCTGGAAACGATATGCATTAACATAAGGAATTCCTCACGTAGACATCATCATCATCATCACTGGTCAACAATCCTAGGATTGGTTTGACGCAGCTCTCCACTCAGTTCTCCTATCAGCTAATCTTTTCACTCCTACGTATTTCTTCTCTTTCACATCTCTCTTTACTTGTTCCATATATTTTGTTCGAGGTCTTCCTTTTCCATTCTTGCCTTCCACCTGTCCTTCGACGATTGTCTTCATCAGGCCATCATATCTCAAGATGTGGCCTATAAGGTTGTTCCGTCTTCTTATTAAGGTTTTCATGAGGCTTCTCTTCTCTCCTACCCTTCTTAGGTCTTCCTCGTTACTAACTCGGTCGATCCATTTGATTTTCATCATTCTTCTGTAGCACCACATTTCAAAGGCCTCTATCCTTGCTTTCTCCGCTGCGGTCATTGTCCATGCCTCACTTCCGTATAGGAGCATACTCCAGATGTAGGTTCTTATAAATTGTTTCTTTACATCCATATTTAAGTTTCCCGCTGTAAGCAGGTCTCTGTTTTGGTGGAATGCTCTCTTCGCCTGGGCTATTCTGCTGATAATTTCTTTCTTGCTTGCTTCTCCCGTCACTAGTTATCTTGCTTCACGTAGACGTGTACATTATATTTTACAGTATGCACTACATTACTTAGTATTCCGTTTTTAAGCCATGAGCAATTTAGATGGAATAGGATTTTTTCTTCGGTATTTTATATATTAAAGAACAGTTTATTTGTACAAGGAATGCCATTTCACGTGAATATTCTTAGCGCTGTCGTAGACTACATTTTGAATTAGCATAAGTTATCTACGATAATTTTATGTGTGCTCATGGATCGTTCTTTGACTATTTTTTAAGAAATAAATTTCCCAACGCATGCTCGAACTTCAATCATTTTGATCTTCAAGCGCCAATTTGAGTTCTAAATATCCATTCATTGTGACTTACCACATGTAATTATTCAACATTCGACCTCCTTCTGCAACGCTCTGTTCAGCGACAGACATCGGCAGGTAGTTGATCCCAGTACTCGAGCTCGCTGTCATCCACCAAACTCATGGCGAAGTGACCAAATGGAGAAGTGCTTGCTATTTCCTTACCTGAAAACGAAAAACAAATATGTTTTTAGTAGTCCTTATACGATAGTGCACATGCCATTCTATTTCAAAAGGCATAGCTTTAGAGAGAATTTACTTTAAACCAATATTTTATGCTAAAATACTTTTTATGGAATGTTTTATAATGAGAGTTTAATTAATCTTGGTAGCAATGAGTCACTGAAGGGGGCGCCCTATCATTTGAATTTCCCAATTTAACGGCTCACGAAAGCCTCTGGCCGCAGCGCCGGGATATAAAGACCGAAGCTGAAGCGCCTCGAGGGAGAGAAAGGGGGGGAAAGGCAACTCACCTCCCAACTTCACCTGTGACGACTCCGGGGAGAAATTTGATACTCATAAAAAATCTGATACGGGTCGCTGGATCAAGGGTCTCAGTCGGAGTTGATACGTGACACCTAAATGCCGGCGAGCCAATAAAAAATAGCAGAAGCCAATTAATGAGAGCCGTGTTCCTCTCTCAGGCGCTGAAAAAATAGGCCAGTGGATGCGAAGGTCCTTTTGAGTTTTAAACCTTTTCCGAAATTGCTGACGATATTATTTACATTATGTAAGCAGGAATTTCGTCAAAATCATGTTATAGACTTATTGTTAGATGGCGGCTGGGTGAAGTCCTCGCCTGCCATACAAGAAATCGCGGGTTCGAGTCCCGCCCGGTTAGGTTTCTTTTACTCAGAGGTTGGTTGTTCGTGTAATTAATTTTTTAAGTTATCGAATACCCAATATAAAATGACTCAGTGGGTGCTTTCCATTCATGCGACTCACGCGTCGACTTGTGTCTACTCGCGTCATTTGTTTATAACTCTCCTATTCCTGAGCGTTACCGTTTGTTGACTTGTGTCACAACAGTCGGCGACACACACCGAATGGAACACGAAATCCACGACGCAAGTCGACTTGTGTCGACGTGTGTCAATGAATGGAAAGCACCCAGTATGATCTGTACTCGGCATTTGGGAATTAAACAAAATTTAAAAAAAATAAAATTTCAGCATTGAATTGTGGTTTATGATGTTATTTTGACGAAATGTAGAGTCTTTTTACGTAATGAAGATATCATCGCGCGCAGCTTTCGAAACGGAAGGAAAAAACGTGTGGCAAACGAAAAATGGAGAGGTTTCTCATTTGATATATACTTACGCGAAATATATTCAACTAACAAAATAAATTATTAATAAAATGTAACAATATATGTCAAATAGCTTGCTTGAAAGTGACACTTGGATGTGAAAAACGGTTACTAAAGTTATAGCTAGAAATATTTTTTTATTAACACCGATAAAAAGAGAAAATGGAACAGAGCAGGAAAGTTGAAAAAAGTTCTGTGGGAGAGCTGAAACCTGCGTTTCAACACAAAAGTAGTAGTTAATTAATAGCTGAACTTTGGGTTACCATTTTTTCTGATATAACTCTCATCATAAATCACCTCGCAAGCATTTTATATTTTGAAAAATGCAACTGAAAACATGAAATTATATATGAACCATTATAAGTTAACATAGTTGATACAACTAGTTTTCATTTGCATTCAAGGGAATAGTTGACCCCGTGATCATTACTGAATCTTGACATTGATGCTATTATGCGCGAGGCTGTGTGGTTCAGAAGCCCTCGAAGGTCCACTTTAATTTTTTTCTTCCACTGACATCCCCTCTGGGTATGAGGATTTTTTTTGCGTCCAGCCCTTTCATAACTAGGATAAAGCTGGTGGCAACAGATATTGGCAGTCTTACGAATAATTTTGTATAGAATTGTCGATAAATTGCAATCAACAATCGGCGAAAGAGCTTCTTCCGGCGTCAGATCATTTTGAGTTGTAGGTATTTTCTTCCATTTCTGCAATGTCCGTTTCCCTCGGGTGGGGGTGGTCGTGGTCATTTCCGTAATTATCTTCGTTGCCACTTCAATCCCTTGGGAGCGCAGTGTCATAGATGTGGCTAGCGATAGCTCAGCTGCTGATGCTTTCTCAAATCAGTCACTTTTCTTCTCTTATTGTTATACCTATCACAAGACCTCTTCGAGGGTTTCTTAGGCCTTTCTTTGCTGCTTTACCCAGAAGAACCAGGAATTAGATGACAATAGAGATATTAAATCGCCTAGGAGGAAAGTAAAGCCAACACGTATACGTTAAACAATAATAGGTTACTACCTGAGCAAGGAATCTCAAGGATATTATTATGCATGTCAGCTGGGTATATCCTTCTCTCACCAACCTCGACGTTTTATTCAAAGTTTCCGGCTCTCTTACATTCGTCCCATTTCTGGAATTACGTATTGAAAAAGTATTTTTTTCATGACATTCTGCATTATTTCCTTTGTCTTCACTTCTTGCTCCAAGTTAAACTCATTGGGAAGACATTGAACAGCAAATTTACGTTTTGAGTACAACGAATTTCCACTTCCATTGACAATAACGTCATGTATTTTTTTCTTGTTACCTTCATGCGCTCAATTTTTTCTCGTCCGAAATATCAACAATCTGAATCACCGTAGAAGAAAATCGAAAGTAGAATGAAATTTCCTGAATAATACAACACACAAAATCATTGAGATCTAGGAAAACATGGGAATCTTTTTATCACTGTGAGATATCCTCCAGTAGTGGTAGTTCATCCTCAACGCTGAAATCTCACGCTCTAGGGGAAATAAACCTTGGTTCTTCGCTTCCGTAGCAAAAGCACTGACATCCTTTGGCCCTCTCTAGTAAAAGCTGACTAATTTGCTCCGTAAAATCGTGAAAGGATTTTTTTTCGATCGATTGGGAAGAAGCATTTGTGGAAATCTCGGTGCGAGCCACCTCGTTGAAATCACCCTTATCAAAGAGAAGCGATCCGAAATGGCAAAAACCCTTCATATAACGAGGCATTAAAACAATCAGCGGCATTTATACAAACAGGCAGCTATGCTTTGAGTACCAAATTTCTTAAATGCTGGGTAAAAACCGTAAGACTGAGGTAGGGTTTACGGACACAATAGGGATTAACACGGCCGGCAGGGTAGTGCCCGCCGCCACTCTTGAGCTCTTACCAATGTTTGAGGTAATGGGAGCAATGAAAGACCTGGGAGAGTGTGGTTAGCAAATTGCGGGTGCACTGCGGTAAGATATGGGTTCTCCAAGAATAAGAAACTATTTCCTTGCAGCCGCGCGCTTTCCGAGACAAGCTTCTGACTTGACAGCACAATCGTTGAGTCCGTAATATACCTATATCTTATGAATAAAATCGTAATTTGCACGTAAAAAAATAAAAAAATAGCACTCATATGGAATATATAATGTATGCAAGTGTAAAAAAACTGTAATTCCGTCTCATCATTAGCGAAATATCCTCAATTATAACTAAGGCTGAACAAATTTCCGCATCTAATCACCGCGTCGGGTGGTGGGACACTCAGGTACATAACTTGATAGAAGAGGTAGGGTGGCAGGTTGGTGCAAGATTTCTCTTTTAAGAATCAAAGTTGATAATTTTTTTGTAATGCGGTCTAAAACCTTACGCGTAGCAATGTGAACAACATGAACTTTTCCTCTAACCATGCTATTAATACGTGAAAAATAAACATAAACATTTTCATCGTTTTATAAAAAATAATACAAACTATCAATAGAAAATAAATTTTCACTACTACGAATGCGACCTTAAAAATTAAGCAGTAAAGAAAATGTGTGACCTATCGGCCTGCGGTGCTGCTGTTGAGGGGAGGGCTTGCGCGCCTCGGAGGGGAGGATCAGGAGGGGAGGCAAAGAAGTGAAGGATGACTCGCGGAAGGAGGAAAGGCGTTTAGGTTGACTCGAAACGACTGCGCGCATTAGAAAAACAGGCTGCAAGGTCTCACAATTTCCCAAATTGTAGCTTTGATTTACGACGTGTGGCATATGTGTAGCCTCTTTCTTGTAGATGAAATATTATATTTTGCTTTGGTCGGTTGAATTTTCTTTACGTGATTTTGCGCCGTGGTGATGGTCGTTGAAAAAAAAATAAAATTCGTGAAAATAAGTGACAAGTATCTTCTCTAGGAAACTTGGTAAAAGACCCGTCTTCGTCTCAAGGCACATATTTAACCTTTATTACTATTCTGAGTCAAGAAACCGCTATGTACCTATGACGAGCGAAGCACAAACTGGTTCATAGAAAGGGTCTGCATCGCCTTCCGCGACCGTGCTAGGGCGCCCCCTTGGCTATCAAAATGGTGGCTGACTTTACATTAATCTCCATGTAAAACCATTTGTATACTTCTTTATGCAGTCAAAGAGTTTTCCGTAATCGTATGCACGCCACTTTTGCGATAGTAATCAATTGCTGCCCCTTCATACCTATGAGGATGGGTCTATAATGTATAAATATTAGCTATCGACTTACTATTCTATTTATTCTGCTGTCACTGCTCCCAACATTTGTAAATTACTAATTTCGTAATGGTAAAACAACTTTTCTCGCGGCTGAGCTTTAAGGGGGCGCCCTAGCACGTGCGCGGAAGGTGATGCAGACCCTTTCTATTAAATTGAAAAGGTCAGATTGAAAAACTAAAGGAGGCTCAGCATCATATGACATTAAAAGAAGCTGTGGAAAACGAAATAGGAGAGTATTTAACCAACAAATCGGTGCGTGGAAGCTAGTAAAGCATTAGAATTGGAATGCAGGAGCAGCTGACGACGTTCTCGGTAGAAGAAAAATCGTTATGAAAAAACTAGGGCTCACCCATGAAGCCCTAGATCTCAATGAAGATGGAAGGAATTACACGAATGCCAAAATGCAGGAAGGACGAAATAGTTACAATAAAATAAGAACCGAGGTATGACGAAAATCGAGGGAGGCTAGAGAATTGTAGATAAAAAATATCTGTGAACACGTAAAAAACAAACTTGTGAATGGAAAAGTAGAGGCCGACTATGGGAGAGTAAGGAACTACTTCAAGGAAAAGCGTTAGATGTAATACACTAAGGGACAAGAATCTCCAGAGAACTAATCATCGAACATGGAGAACATCTACGATGATTGGAAATTTTTTTTTAAATTGTTATTTAACTACTGTCTTCAAAATGTGATGAGTATTCAAAGAAATCAAACATTTCAGTGTGTCAAATGGCTTTCACTAATCTTGGTGTGTATGTGACTCTTTATTTTATTTATTTATTTCATAATAGTTGATGGTTTGAGGCGTCACTTTGTGGAATTTTTTCACAATGAATGAAAATTGAACTTTGTACTCCTCGCCTGAGGATGACGCAGTGCGTCGAAACCGCGGTCGTGATTGAATAAATATTTATGTGGAAAAACAGCGTTCAATTTTCATTCATTGCAATTTTTTTAATAGATTCAAATGTCGTAATGGGGGTTTATTTAATGCTTTAGTCACAACATAATCCTAACGTTCCCATTGTCTTAATTTATCTTCATTAATTTATCTTTTGAGCAATACACTTTTTTATATTAAGTTCCTGTGTAATTCAATTAACAGGGAAGGTGTATCATCACTATGAAGGAGAGTTTACTGCAATGTACATCTTTCACTTGAGGGAATATCATCGACAGAAAAAGTTTTTCCCACAACTCTGGGAACGGTGGGTGATCTCCCTCTTTTATGAGTTGTTCCGCGAGCTGAGCCAACTCTTTAACCTCTTGTGCGCAAAGACTCGATTTAGTGAAAAAAAAATTCGTTCACCTCTTGCAACTCCCTCGGGTAGTCATAATCTTATCAAATCATCACCCGCAGAAACTTTCATCAACGTGAAAAGACAAAATAAAGTTTTACTCCAACGTAGATTTTAAGGCGTTAGTGTGCCAGAGGATCTTCAATCTTTTTCTATTTCGCCTGGTGAGAATTTGTGGTGAGAGATCCTAAAAACGTTCATGATATTTTCGTAAATAGTCTTCCCTATACCCTTCATCATATCCACCTTCGGGTTACGCAAAATTAGTAATAAACTCGTCCTTTTTAAAAACTGTATACTTTTGCATATCTTCGGATAAACAGCAATCACTCCATAATGCCACAAAGCGGAAATAATTGTTATTGCTGTCGCCATCATTAATTTCAAAGGCCTAGCCATTTAAGGGTGTTTAGTGGTAATTCGTGAAACTATTTTACGTATAAAATTATCAAATAGAAAAAACAAACACTCGCAAAACAAGCATTGTTCATTTCACCAACATAAGCGTTGAGTCATCCTTGATAACGTCTTTCCAGTATCTATGCCGATGCAAAACGAAGTAGAAAGTATTATTTTCTCTGTTTTTTTGTTCCATAGAGTTTTTTTTGTTCTATGGAGTTTTAGCATTTAACTCTAAATTTTCTTGTTATATCTCTGCTGCCTTCCAGTTTTCTTCATTTTTGCTATTTTTGTGTAACTTTAATTGAAATTCCTCTGCAATTATTTCATTGACTCTGCAATCCTCATTCTATATTTCCTTTCTCGTTTTTTCACCTCTATGTTTATCAAGCGATCAGTGCACTTGCTACTTGATAGTGCCCCTTGGAATCGCATTCCTGAATCTTCAGCATGATATTTCTACACGTTTGAACATCAGAGGTTAAGGCAACTGCATGCAATACTTTATAAGCATACAATTGGAAGCTCGATGAACATTTTAATATTCTAGACTAAATTTTTCTCTTTCGGAGATAACTCCCGATTCTTTCGCCTCCTATACATAGGGCTCTATAATTCCCAGTTTTCATTTTTCGTTAAATATATCTTCAATGGTTAGAGAATTCACTTTACGGAACCTCTAGGTCTTGGTGTAATAAATAGAATATATACTGTATTCAAGGATATAACTGCGGACCAGCCAGCGGTATATCTTTTCGTAGTCTTCCACAAGTGCACGTATAAACGCGAGAATTCCACAGAAGAAAAATCATTTGCCTTAATTTGGATGTGAACCCCGATCTCTCGAATTCAGGAAATTAATTCCACACCGATTTTGTGGAAATTGCATAAGTAAAATTATTTGTCCATAAATTAATTACTATGTAGTCGTTAAGCTGATTGAATGTGCATTTTTCATCTCAAACGCATGCACTCGTAACGCATGGAATTCGAAAGATATACACATGCGGCTCGTCTTCCATAAAGTATTCAGCGACATCATTTGCAGGGACTAAAAAACAGAAGGTAGAATGGGGAGGAAAGTTCCATTCTTTTCCCCCGTTTCTGCGCTGCCTTGAAGTACCAGCATCTTTCGCGTGCTCGTCTAGGGTGCTTTGGGAAGAACGTTCTCGGCGAAGGATCCAACCCATTAGAATCGCATGGCGGAAAACCCCGGTGAGGTGGATTTGAGGGTTTTGGTGTTTGATGGCGCCAACCGGGGTCGTACCCACGTGTGTTACGCTGGGGTCCTCGGGGAAAAGAAAAAAATATTCCCAGCAGCCCTCTACGCATTCCCCAAGGCAACGATTCCATTTTATATCATCCCCTGACGTTGTCTCCAGTAACTTTCCAGACATTTGCAATTGTGGGAAATAACTCTATCCTGATGTGGATTCCCCTTATTCCCTCCCGTTCTTGCGATTCTTCTTTCATGCCCTAATCTTTTTATTCATGTCGGATGAGGTTTTTCTATCCATGCGTATATATTTAGTCTCCTAGTAGTTTTCGTGTCTGGTTCGGTTCATATTTTTCCAGCGAAGATTGAGAAGGAAGTTGGATAGAAAATTTTAACCTAGAATTGTTTGACTTTAAATGAGGCAACGAAAATACATTGTAAAAGTTTATCCCCACAGTGTAGAGATAGAGCCTCACCAACTCCGAAAATCCATTGAATTTGAAAACTAGCGGGATTCATATTTTAAATATGGATACGAGTAGCTTCGACTCCAAACGATTGACCCAAATTCTCTTTGTTAATGCCAGTTTAATTTTTCTAAATTAATAATTATGATCACCATAGTTTCCTATGATCCGAGGGTGCTCTTCGGTGAATAAATTCAGTGGATAGGAAACGAAATATATATTTTTTCAGACCAAAAATGTCTCATAATCAGGCACTCACTCACTTAAAAGTGTTATTATTGAAGCATGCCTCACTTAAATTTCGTGACGTTTTCTGACACTCGCTTTAATGCACCCAAGACAATATTTTATAATCATCACTCATGACTCATATCAGTCATTAAAAGCCGATAATTTCGGTTGCATGCCCATTCTTAATAGACTGGATTACTCATAAGGTGCCATTTCGATTTCATCTTTGTAGGAAGAGGTAATCCTTATAATAAAGTTAAAAAAGTAATAAATAAATAAAGTAATGTAAAAATAGTAGTAAACTAAAAAAGTAGTAGATAAATAAAGTAATGTAAAATTAAAGTATATATTGCCTTTTCCTTTAGTTCTGTCGTAAAAAATCTGATAAATCATTGCTCCGGCCAATCCTTTAAAATTCATGCCAGAAATTGAAACCACTGTAGTGATTAAAGGTAAGTAATTCGGTTGCTTCATTAGATTTTACTATTAGCATCTAACTGTCATTTTTTGTTTCTTTAGAGTCTGGTACCAGCTATGGCGTAATATAGCTTCCCTGTATCGTGGAATTCCCTTAATAGTTTTTATGGCTACCATGGCATCGATCGAAAAATATTCTTCAACCAATAAATTTACTACCGAAATACAAAGAGAGGGTGAAATTTATTGAGGATATCATACACTGACCTCTGCTGATGGAAACAGAAGATCCTCCCTCCTAAAACCTCTTCGTAAAAAATGTAGGTGGCTGAGTGAGGTTTTAGTTCAATTACTCATGGCTACTGATCTCTTTCTTCCTATAAATATGGTCAAGTTGGCTGAATAAATGACAATTTTGTCATTCTCATATTTCGAGTTAAATATGAATATGGAGCGTTTTCCATTTTATTTAATTATTCTGAAGAGAAAAAAACGATTAGAAGATGGAATGGTTTTTGCACTGCACCACTCATGTCGTTGAACTTCATCCTACAAGTCACCTTAAAAAGGAAGTGATTATATAATCTGAATAGGCGCATGATTGATGTCGTGTACATTTATTGCAGTTCATCTGTTTTCTTTAGGCTTAATGAAGAAGGTACCTGCTAATAGTTCGTGAAAATGAAAATTTTTGACCTTTCACTGGGGATTCTGAGTTGATGAGACCCAAAATTAAGGATGTTTCATCTAATTTTCGCTTCAATTTTCTCTCATAAGAGCCTTCTTAATCGTATTATGGGTTCTCGACGTTTTCGTAGAACTCTTTCATAACATTTGCATTTCGCAGGAAATCTAAACTCATTTGGAAAACGCTGTTTTCCATCGTGATAGAATTGAAGCAGACTTCAAAAAGGGCTTAAATTCCAAGTTCTGATCTGCTCACTGACATGATTTGCAATTGCTGTCTTCAACGGCCGGAAAGTTTTGTTATTTTACTGCGTACTCACTCATGAATATTCATGGGGGTTATCCTCCCAATATAAAGAGTTATTTTACATTTATCCTATTTTACTCCTCTTGAAATCGAAAATTGTTATCCTCAAAAGTTTTACATAGTCTAATTTTTAAGTTAATTCCAACCTACTATTAGTATATACCTTTTATACGTATTTTTAAGTCATGAAAATTAATTGTAATATCCAGAATATTTGCATAGCTTTTGCAAAAGAGATAGTAAAATCGTTTTCAGTAAGGCCATTAACTGCGTGTGTTAAAATAGTAATCGATATAAAATCAGAAAATTAACGTTTCTTAACGATAACTGTAAATACCAAGTGAGCAAGTCCATTACTCGAATGTTTGCATGTAGAGTGTAGAATTACTAAAAACATGGGTGCAATGATAGGTAAAGTACGTGCGCCGGGCGATATCTACGGCGCCATAAATTCTGAGCCAGTGTTTTTTTGAATTCCTCACGGGAAATAGGCTTTATAATTTCATTTGAATTTTCAATATATCTGAAGATAAATCAATCGATGATATGAGGGTATTGCCACTGCCTGAATTGAAATGAACAGTACCTTCTGGAAACATCCAGCCGAACATTTTTGGTGAAAATATAATTCAATTTAGTGACAATTTATTAAGTTTTGGCGTCTAAGTTTTTTTCATTCTTTCATAATCAAACATGCTCAAAGTAAACCTAGATATGTAGCCTATGCGTTTTTCATCATTCACTGTTAGGTTTAAAGGATAATATTACGTATCCGGGAAGTGAGCATCAGTCTTGTCTAATTGTAAGTGTCATCCTTATATCCTCGTTCATCCCACATATCCTTTTCTACATTCAGGGCTTTGACATTTCATTAATATGTATTCCGTCGTTCTCCATTTTCATTAGTGCAAATCGCACGATAGATTTTTTCGTCTTGTGTTACAAACGAATGGTCAAACATCAAAGAAAGATGAAAAGCAAAACGAGACTCTTGGCCTACAAGTTTTATTTTATTCTCAAGTCCACAAAACTGACACCTTCTGCTTACGGATTTGTATTATGCAGCAAAAAAGTAAAATAGTAGTGCTGAAATGTGAAGGAAAACAAATAAGAATGCGGAACAGTCCCCCTGGGGGACGCGAAGAGGCCACGAAAGATCTTGTGTTGCAAACAGCTAAAATAACATTTATTTTGTCAACCGTTAAATTAATATTTTATCCATTAATATTTTCAAATCGTTTTCCTAATATTTCGACATCATTTCTGACGTAACGTTTCACTCAGCTATCAATCCAATGATTTAGGAAGGAAACGGTGATTTCGAGATGGGATGAGAGAGGTGAGACATGGTGTCTCCGATTCTCGAGCGATGGTCGTCAGCGGAATCCCATCCCTCCCTCCTCACTCTTGCGTGGAGGAGACGTCAGCTGAGACTGCGGTGTCCCCGGACGCTGTCCACCCAGAGAAGACGAGATGTCCGACGGCCCGTGTCCGCCCTCCTGCGGTCTTCACCCCTCATCCTCCGCATCCCGTAAAACTCCATCTTGCTCGGTCGAACGAAGATTTCCTTCTCATACGCGCTTTATGTCTTTTTTGTTTCCATCCGCTCAGCGTCTCCTAGCAACGAGGTTGGGACAGCGGCTCATCCTCCTTCGAGGGGAACTCGACACATAGATAATGCATTTAGAGCCGGATCCGCTAAGGAGAAGAGGGATGGAAAACCTCTCCATTTTCCGCGTGGACGGGGTGAGGAGTTGCTAGATGGGAAATTTATAGAGCGCGTGGTCTGGGAAAAATGAAGGTCGTAGGTTTTCCGTGATCGAGATGATACCTACGCCATTCCATGCTCGATAAATAGTGACTTAGTCAGAAATCGATTTTGCATGGTTTTTTTTAAGTGCCTATCATCATCACTGCTATTAAAATGGAGATGTATTTTTAAAATTGTTATATTGGTGCAAAAAAGTATATACTAAAAGAAAAAACTATTTTCAATTGCTATAAATCCTTTTACTGATTTTTCCACTTTGATTTCAATTTATCCTCGGTCGTGTATCCGTTTAATGGAATCTAGAAGGGAAACCCAGTTTGGCCCTACAGGAAGAATGTATCTCTCAACAAAGATGGATTAGTCACACTTGTCGCTTGGCATGTGCTCCAATCATTTCCATTTTGCGTTTTCTTCCCAAGGGGAATACTTGGTTACTTAACTTTATGAAATTCTTCTGAAAGGGACATCGGTAGTTAGAAGTTACAGCCAGAAGTTGCCAAAATTCTTACACCTTGTGGCTTGAAAGATAACTCTCCAAAATATTTTCTATAATTCTATTTTTTTTCCTTGTCAGTAATCAGTAGCAGATCCAGGATAGGGACAAGGGGGGTCTAAGTATAGGGTAAACTCCAAGAAGTATTGCGTGTCCGAACAAAAATTGCCATTCTATCTAGTGTAAATTGGATGCCCAAGGAAGGGGCTATAACCCCCTTAGTATTGCGGGGGCTATAGCCTCCCCATAGATCCGCCACTGTCAGTAATTACCCAAATTGCACGTACTCCTCGAATTACACCCGAATCTCAAAAGTTTTCAAAGAAAAACTTAGATCATGATAGCAATATAATTTACTCACCTCACTTGCAGCAATAGGTAGGATGCAAGAACTATATTTTTTTATTATTTTCATGCCATTTTCTTCCCTCTTTCACCAGCCCCCTTACCTTGAAATCTTCCTCCCTGAAAAATTAGTGTGGGCAAAGGTACTCCACGAATCAGAAATAAGGACTATCGGAAAAAGTGATTATCGAGGATAGAAAGCCTTCAAAGCCTAGTTTCAGAGCATAACGAAGACCAAATGCGTGGATAGTGTAAGAAACGATGAAGTATACTGAATAAAAAAGAGGTAACGGAACTAAAGAGTAAATCTTTGTGGCTAGTGCAAAGCAGGATATGGAAGATTGGTCATGACATGCGATTCGTGAAAATTATGTGAGAAGAATTTTAAGGAATTTTTTTCAAACTGCATTATGGAGAAAAATTTCACGAGAAACACGTGGTTAGAATTTCAAGGATTTTTTTATAAATTTCATTTTGAAGAAAAATTTCGAGGAAAAGGCTATCGAGAAATATCATGAGAGAATTACTTGTAATTGATCAAGAATACGTTTAAGAAGAACCACAGAAACTTAGTATAATTTGCGTGAGATGGGGAGAAATTGAGGGCTTCAGGTTACTACTAATCGTAGAAGTAATCCGAATCCTAATTCTGTGTTCATTTTCGAGACTGGTTGTGTGGAGTGTGCCGTACTCTTTAAGAGCCATGCAGCTGAAGCTTCTCTCCACCATTCCCTTTAAGATTGCACGTGGCAATAATTGGCATTGATTAATCTCTCTCACCAGTATCACATCCCTTTCTCTCGCCGAGAGCCTCTCTCGAATTGCATCCGCACGTGACTATTATCAGGGCTTTCCCTTTCTGAGTCGTTCAGGGAGGTATAATCACTCCCGCACACCTTTCCCTCGTCGGACGATCGCCTTTTGTTTTCGGCAATGCCGATATGCATATGTTTTTCCTGCCAATTTGCTCTCTCGCATTCTCAGTTCGTGTTGATTACTGTCGGGCTAGCGATTTCCCGGATTCGACGAGATGGAAATCAATCTGCGACCGATGTCCCGTTTACATTCCCGCGTCATTTGCATCATGAGGTGTGGGGACGCGCAAATTGGAACGCACGGGTGCAAACACATCTACGAGTACATACAACCTCCCCTCAATTAGCGTTATGGCGACAGATGTTACGTTCAACTTTATTATTACACCAAACTTGCAACTTTATTTGCTCTAAAAATTAAGTTGCTGATGCGATTTGACTACTGCTTAGCAGGGGCGCAGCTAAGAATTATGCCTAGGGGGGGGGGAAGGGGGGGGGGTTAGGCGCAAATAATACTTAGGGGTATGCGGTATTGCATACCTTCCAGGGTAAGCGGGAGGTGCGGGGGCCCTCCTTCAGAAAATTTTATGATTAATTGTTCAAAATGGCGAGTTTTAAGGCTTTAAGAGGGATATTTGAATAATCCTAACACTACTCTGTAAGTAATACTAATCCAATTAAGTAAAACGGATTAAACTTAAAAAAAATTTCTCTGAGCTCTGGGGGGGGGATTTATCCCCCCCCCCTCGCTGCGCCACTGCTGATTAGCATTGATAAAAGTTCTTTATTGTTAGAGGGAACAAAGAATTGCTGCATTTGTGCTTTCGATATTATCCCTCTTATTATATCGCTTCTGTCGGAACTGATAGTTTAGTGATGTTCTTTGGTGATGCCCTCCTCGTCAATCTGACAGATGTCGCTTTTTTACGAGCTGGGCTTAGATTGCTTGAGCAATGGAGAATAGATATATTTAAAAGCGTCGCGTAGAACGTTATATTAAAGCCGAGGTCCAACGAAAGCGATAAATCAAGAGAGATATTTTTCCGATCGGATCGGCATGGGAACTCGTTTTTTTCCCGAAAAATAAAGGATTTAATAAATTCTAGTCGTAATTTTGTTTGAGTATTTGCTTTTTATACGTAAACGGCTGGTGTCCTAATACCCCCTGCCACACGCCATTTTAGGCAGCTTGCGGGGTAGTGCGTAGAATTAGATGTCTTTTCTCAATTGACTAAAGATGATAATGCTGATGATGCTGCACGATACACCACAGCTAAATTTAGATTTAGGTGAAATTACTGCGATAATTATTCTGACTCTACGCTGTAATTTATTAATCTTTCATGGATTAATGTTATTTTCTAGCTATCACATTCAAGTATTATTCTTAGTTTCGTGAATCTTCCTTCCCGTATCTGAATACTCCGCATCGCTTATGAATTTTTGTTCTGAAAACTCTGGAAAATTAGTAGGACCTATGTTGATACCCAAGTAGGGATGATTTAGAAACCAGCTGTAAGAAATACCAACGTCATGTATAATTAGACTTTAATGTTATCAGTTCCAATCTATATTTGTCAAATTCGATTTAAATAATGTTCATTAAGGACGTTCAGTCATCAAATGAACTCAAAAGAATAACTCAAAGAGAGTTACTCTCCATCACTTATAACTTTTAGAATGCGTAATAATGCTAAAATAATCAATCACTAGTGGTGCACATCAGTGAAAATTAAAAAAAATGCTGTTAGTAATTAAAAAATTTTGCTTGCTATTTATTCCCTAAAATTTCTGGTCACATAATGTTATTAATGTCATTTCTGGTCGAGTTAATCGGAAGGAAAAGTGTAAATAGGTACATCATGGAGTCAAATTTGTTTGAAGTCTTATTTTCACTTATTTGGGAGCATGCATTACGAGAATTATTTGCAAAATTCGAGTCGTCTCCTCTTTTAAACCGGCTTGGATCGGTACCTGCTTTGCAACAGTTAATCGGATGGGTCTAGTACTTATTGCGGAAAATCATCCGTTTTATGTTTCTTGAGAAAACGTTGGAGTGAGAGAGGTAGCATTAGTTACATGGAGTGCTCGTTGTACGCCTTTTGATTCCGTTAATCATCATTACATCATCGCAAAGAAGTCTAAGAAGTTTGCAGCTTCATATTTGATTCACGGGGCTCCCCTGAGAAAACCATCTCTTGAGGAGCATCCAAGCCGCAGTTTAATATTTGATATCAACTCTTTCTCGAGAGCTTTTCTACGGGGAACTCGACGTAAGTTTTTATTTGTTGACTGGCTTTCCTCTGCAAGGAGTCCGCGAGTGTTTTGGCTGCGTTCGCTTGTAACTTAATGTCACCGTGTGGTTTACGTTATCCTATTATCTTGTTATCCAAAACTAGCTAAATAAACCAGTTGGAACATTCAGAGGATTGATAGAAAGGCAATAATAAATAAATGATGAAATTAATTCAATAACCCTCAGTCCATCTACCCATTCCTTCGAACTCAAAACTAATCACAACTTATACTCCTTAGTAACTACAACAACTATTAGTTTTCTCGAAGCAGTATGAAGACCAAGAACCTGGAGGCTCGTTTATTTTCAGCTGATAGGAAAGGAGTTGCAAATTACGGGTAAATTCGGTGAATACATCAAGATGACCCGTTTATTCCAACCGTGGTGATTAATATAGCATTCATGTTAATGCTGTGCTACGGAAACAAAAAAATTAAAAACTACCTACTACCTACTACCATTAGCACTGGTAGTTATTTCTAAGCAAAACTTAGCTGCATGCTATTTTACATGTGGTGCATAATTTATTGTTTCACTCTATAAGGTGTTTCAAGAGGAATCTGCGATATTTCAGGAGTTGGTAATGTTTTTGTCCATACGCATTGGGTAAACAACTCCTTAGTTACTGAGAAATGGCAACGCAAATATTTTGTATGCACGTTTTAGTTACTATGAAAACTGTTTTTCTTAGGTATCCCGCCTTTTCGACATTTTATTTATTACTCTGGATATTTAAGAGCATAAAATAATTAAGATTGGACGGAAATCTGCGATTATAATTTACTGAAACAACTAACCTTTGAGTTAAATTAAAAGAAGCTTTGAGCGAGTATCAACAATACGATTGTTAAATCTGACCCATTTTGAGATTAGACCATCAAAATCACCTGCGTTTGAGGATTAGTAGTTTGTCAAAATATCCCACGGAATGAATAATTGAAGACCCCTTTGGAAAGACTTTTCACCAACGAACACTTCGATCAGGCAAAATTTTAGGTGCCGCAGACTGTAAGTTTGCAGGAAAAATATTTAAAGCCAAGTATTACCTGGGCATACATTAAGACAGCATTTCGGGCATATTCACGATGTGCTTGCTCATGCATAAATTACTTGTGAAAATTAAGACCAAGCGGAAGAAAATCGTCCAACGTGCAACCTCCCCTGGGGCGAACTTGTCCATCCACGCATGTTAATGCCCCTTAAAATATTTCAGCCCGTATACATTCGCGCGGACAAGCAAGTGCGCCAAGTCCCACGAGACAAGGCGGGAATTGGGAGCGCCCACGTGCGGGTGGAGCAGTAGTAAGAACGACGAGGGGATAGGCTCGCCCGCCAACCCCACACACTCGTCATAATTCGTGTCGTTGGTGGATACGTATATGTATGTATGCATGCTTGTTCTCGCACAGTCCTCTTCCCACATTCCCGCTGTCGTAAACATGGCTCCCACGCGCAGCGGTTACACCGCAAGCCAGCGTTTCGTACCTCAGCATCTTTTATCTCTACTGCCACTGTTCTCCTCCCACTCCTTTAACCCTTAACTTGGCCTCTCCGCATATCCCAGGGGTACTTTTCCGCATTCTTATTCGTTTTCCTTCGCATTTCAACACTACCATTTTACTTTACTGTTACGTTCATAATACAAATCCATAAGCAGAAGTTGTCTGCTGGGGGTCTTGGGAATAAAAACAAAAAAACGTGTTGCCATAAAAACTCGCTTTACATTTTATCTTTATTTACAGCTCACGTCATGTTTTTTTATCTTTTGAGTTAGTGATTTTTATGTAGGAATTATTCAATTCACTACTAAGAACAAAAGTTTTGTAAGCCTGAGGGTGTACGCAATTTAGTGTGAAACGTTGGCCGAAGAAGAACAATATATGATGTTTACGACGAATTTCATCAAAAATAAAAAGCTTTTTTAAAATATTTGGTATGGAAACTCATCTTTATTAGTTATAGCTTTAATTTTATCTTGTAATTAATTAATTTTTCTCTTGAGCTCTGTATTGCAAAGATATTCATGCAAGTTGGGGTAACAAGCCTTACTGGAGTCACTACTCCTGTTTGTTATTCCCGTGGAGGTATCTCGTTAATGAGTTTAAAGTGGAATGAACACGAAATAGGTGACCGCAAGGTCCTCAGTTTAAACTTGGGTCTACATTCTAGTCTACCGCTGCATAAAATAAGGTAAACGCTTCATATGAAATGAACAATCAAGCCATGTGAGGTAAATGAAATGAAAACTTATGTAACGCTTAATCACGAGTAAAACCCTGATTGAGTATATTCACCCTTCATTAATGATGTCGCAGTGACCATAAAAAAAGTTTAACTAAATAGTATAAATCCAACAATTATTAACCTGTGGCTGGCGATACCTTGTAATTTCGTGCGAGTCATGTTTTTTTCTTTTCTTTTGCTACTCTCCCCGAGCTCTGAGTGAAAAGAAGTATCCATTTTATCAAGCCTTTAAAAAATATAATCAATTGATGGTATTTCAGAGATATCAAAACTCATCGTTGAGCTGAACTTTCTCAGAGATGATTGAGTTAACTACTTCCAAACGGACTACCCTCGTATGGATAGCGATTCGGAAGTTTTATTTACTGAATCATCGTTGCTCAAATCGAAATTATTTCTATGCATGGATTCTTTATCATTAGCAAAGTAATTATCATCGTTAATTATAGAGGAGAAGTTGTGGAACTACTGGCAAAATATTTTGATCACGGATCTATAGTTTCCCCAGGCTCATTTTTTAATAATAAAATGTCAATATTTTCAAGTAAGCATAACTTTTTGCAAAAGCATTAGCATACGGTGTGGGGTAGCAAGCCAGGAAAAGTAGCCAGCGATTTCTACTTTTGGTCGTCCGAACTATTCGTCCTAAATGAATTTCTCTCATTGTTTTCACCCTGGGTTTCTAACTTGAACAAATATCTCCACCTCTGCAGGGTTTTTTCTCACAATTCTCCACTGAGTATCTCCGTCCTTCAATTTATTCTTGTAAGTATTTACCGCCCAACATCATTCACCAGACTATTTTTATTTCACACTTGCATTTCATTAGATCATAGCTGGCTTGTGTTCTTCTCTTTTGGATATTTATCTTCCGTATAATGCAGAATGAAGGAGTACTTATCGGAAATTCATATGCTAAGCTGTCCACTTGACGCCGAGTAAATGAACTCATCTCATTGCCTGGAGGACAGATATCGTCTCGACTCCCACTCGATGGCGTTCTCTCCACCTCTAACACGTTTAATCTGCCCCGCCTATCTCTGCAGGAGTGAAATGCGAGTGCATAACGTCATCCCTCCCTTCTCGAAGGCAGAACGTGGAGGTGACTTTACGATCTCAATATGTCCAACGGAGGATGCCGACAAAAAATGCGTTGGAGGGCAGAGCTTCTTGGCAATCATTTACCGAGGCTATACCGCGTTTTTGCGATTCCAAACATCAGCTTAATTTTGAATTTGCTTCAGTACAATATTAATAATACTGTTTTTATTTAAAAAAATTTAATTAGGGCAATGAGGACTGCATGCCCATTGATCACACCGATATTATTATTGAAAACTTTTCATATTACATTCTGTTTGGAGTCTATTAAAGAGAAAGAGAGCATTGCTTTCTTAAAAGTTTTCGGCGTCTTATTTTTTTTCATTTCATGTTCGACATCATATCAGAGGATTACTTGGAGAAGTATGGTGCCTTCCTCAAAATGCTATAGCAAGTTTTTATTAAAATAAAACAGTCTATCGGATGGGTCCAGTACTCAGTGCGGATAACGAATTATGCTATCACAAAAAACAATACTGATAGCGTCTTTTTTCAGTTTCATTCATGTATTCACCCCAAATGATAATATTCGTGATATTATGAAGAATCACTACATTCCCACGAAGATCACATTATATCAGGTCATAATCAGATATCTTTGGGCTCTTGGCTCTTTAGTTCATTTTTGTGGCACTGGTTAGTCTGTACTTGCTGTAATCCTCTCATCCATTGTTTTGCTTGACTGGATATTTCGATATTTCGGCTACCATTGATGTTTATCTTCAGGCGATAAGGTTTAATAAGTAATTATTAGACTTAACAGTTGATTCTGTTTGGAGCAACTTCATTATTAATAACGAAAACCCATTTCGTTATAGTGAAGATTTAATAAAGCGAAGATATCATACATGAGTTGCATCTATGTGTAGTGCGAAATTGAATGAAAAACTATTCTTTATTTCCCAAACAATTTTTTTCTATCCATGAGCAACCATGCCTTTTCTTTTTCTCTTTGAATAGCGTTGGAACAATGTAGAGTGAAGAGACTCGTCTTTTTCTTATCTCCCTTCATTACCGCAGCGATGGGTCCAGCATCGCAAACCAGTCCTTGCAGAACTTGGGGTGAAAAGTGAAGTATCCACCCTAATAATGCCCCACTTCCAAAGTAAAGTGAACGCCTGAAGCATGGGTATTCTAGAGAAAAAATCACCCCCCCCCCCCTCCTCCGTGACCTTGGGAAACAATTGGGAAACACCATGCATTGCATTAAAATAAAAGGGTGGACCCGGCCGAAGTTGCCGCAAATGCCGTTAATGGGCCACCAGTTTTCAGCGGAGTCGAAATTTTCGCTGGCTCACGAGTTTAAGTCACTCAGGGGGCGAGGAAATTGCGGCAGTGTTTTGGGCGCGCTGGGAGAGTTTGGCTCCGCGCTAATGGCCTTCGCTCCGACTTCACGGAAAGGGTAGCGATACATTTTGGATGAGTGCGGATGGCGGGAATGAAGAGACGGGGAAAAAACCAAGGGGAGGAGATGTTTCTGTTTGGGGAAATCTTCCAAATTACCGGAGGACGACTTCTTATGTGCTCTAAGTTTGCCTTCCCTTTATAACCGCGACCAATTATTTTTCAACCGCGCGACCAACAAAGTGGAAAATCTTGGCGACCACGGCGAAATTTTTAATTTGGAATGGTATAACCTAATTCTTAAAAAGGCAAATATTTCTCGGAGTGTAAACAGTCTTCTTGTCATGACCTTGTATTTTACTGAGAAATTCTTTATTTGTACCGAGCGTGCTGTATCCAATTAAGCTCCCATTTCAACTTTTAACATGTTGACGCGCAATATGTTATGTCACTAGGCAATATGCCGGTTCACGCGCATAGAGCCACAGTTATGAGGTTAACCATGAGCTCATAACTTTGAAGGTGTTCACCCATTTTCTTGATTTAGAAATAGCTGCGTTTTTAGCACTGCTCATATTTTATGGAGTACCTACATGCAGTGGCGCAGCGAGGGGGGTTATGGGGGAAAAACCCCACCCCCAGAGCTGAGAGAAACTTTTAAGTTTAATCCATTTTAATGTTTTAAGTAATGATTAATAAAATATCTCCCCGAAAGTCATAAAACTCACCATTTGGAACCATTTATCTTAAAAAATTTCAGGGGGAGGGCCCCCGCACCGCCCGCTTATCCTGGCGGGTATACCACACACCCCAGGTCTAGTTGCGCCTAAAACCCCCCTAGCCTTAATATCTAGCTGCCCCCCTGCCTTCATGTAACTGCATTCGAAGTTCCAAAATTCCACTCACGAAAAAGTGTGCGCCTCGAACCCGCGCTCTTGTAGCATATTCTATAGTTAAGATTGAGAGTGACTGGAAACCATTCATTTATTCAGCATTTTGTTAGTAAACTCTTTTTACAAATGATATCATCCTTACATATTAATGTTGCTCTCTAGGGGCTATTTTCACGAGATATTGAGCGTCAGTCAAGCATAGGTCTAGAGTTGCGTGAACTTGCCCCAAGAACGGGGGAAGACTTGGACCTAAAAACATTTTTTTTACGGTTAAAAATGAAAATAGGTCAACAACTGAATGCAAAAAATTCATTGAATTAATCCGCGTATGCGTGATGTAGATTGAATGCAGAATATTTGTTTCTAAAAAGCCACTGCAATGATTATTTTTATAGTCGCCTTGAAAATACTAATTGAATTATAAGTGTATTATACTTTCATTAACTAATGACGAATTTGGCTGTGTTACGCATCAGGACATCCCCATACAAAAATCCTTTTGAGTTCGAGGTGGCTTAGGAAAGGAAATAGGGCACTTACATAGTGTGAATGCGATAATTCTTAGCCTGAATCGAGCTCTTGTCTCAACAATCCAAATCAACTTTCGGATTGAATAACTGAGCTAGTTAGTGATTTAAAAACGAATGTCATTTTGTATGGTTTCTATACCTTTTTTTAAGGGAAGACAAGCATTGCTATCGGAGCTTGTGGATGTACTCCCATTTTTGTACATTATTCTTAGTAAATGTTGGACAAAATGGTTTTCAAAAAATCTCGAAATATTTATGAGACATTTTTCTCGTTTTGCAGAAGAAGGTGGAACATTTTTACTGTAGTGTTTTTTCAACATCCGTTTAATCTCCACCTTTGAGTTCTTGTAATCGGAAGGGAGAATGAAGACGGGCAAGTTTCAGCGGTGATTTCCTGAACTAAGCCGGTACTCGGCAAGCGGTCGACCTATTAAACTCGCACGTCCCTCCCTCGGATGCTTGGTCAGCGTACGGTGGTGTCTCCCTGAACGGCGGATGTGAAAGGTCACTCGCCCTCCCACCTCGCCAAAAGCGATCTCTTCCACACTCCCCTCATACTCACAGTGGTGAAGGAAAAAAGCCCGTCGAAGGGACAAAAATCCGTGACCTAACCCGTAGATATCACTCCGCAAGCTTGCAGTATTGCCAGTGACGAAGTCACCCATATCGCTAAAATATATTGAAATTTTCCGCGGCTCCAGTATTACGTCAACGTGAAAAGAATAGTGAAGAGAAGAAATAAGTGAAGAGCTTCGCCTAATTTACGATTGTATTTATAGGCAATGATTATGACGAATTATCTTAGTCTGATATTTGCGCAAAATATTTGTTAAAGTTCAAACTTTAAGCCTTTAGCAATTTATATAATATCCCTACTGTCTACAGCAGTTTAAAAAAATGCCTAATAGGTATAAGAATTTTGGAGGTCGTACAAAATATCCTCCAGAACTGCAAGAACCGCGAACCATAGAAAAGACATAACTGATCACAATCAAAGTCAGTATGGGTTTATTGGACGCTATGTTCTGGTTTCAAGTTTACTTTATGGCACAAAAAACATAAAGAACAGCATACGGTGTTGTCGGAAAAAGAGTAAAATTTAGTCAATCGAAGATTCAATTATGCTTCAAGTAAAATTTATACTTCCTGCCTATTGGAATCATAAATGGTTTAATTTTTCAAGTTTTGAAAACTTTACCATACAAATTGATACCTCCATTGCACAAGCGCCAACTATCGCCCACCGAATCATATCTGGAGAATTGAAGGTGAGCGTTTATGCTCCGACTACTGCCAGCCAAGGACGTAGCCAGGAATTTCGTTCGGGGGGTATCTAAAACCAGGTGGGAAAATATTTGAAAAACGGGGTACAAAGTATTGGGTTTCTAACTAATTTTAACTCATGAAGATTTTCACAGCTTCTTTTGGCAACCACCAACATTAATTTTAACACTTCGTAATCCAAAAAAACTTCATTTGATAAAGAAATATTTTTAAAATTCATGATTTTGCAATATTTTGTTATCTTTCATGAAGAAAAATTATTAAGTTTTTATATTTCGGGGGAGGGTTCCGGACCCCCTGGCTACGCTACTGCTTCCGGCTGAGCTAATTCGCATTTTTGGGCTCCTAGATGAGCGGATTTGATCCAGTGGGCGATAGCTGAGCGCGTGAGCAGTGGAGGTATGAAAATGTTTGAATTTACTTAATAAGACGATACTAGTAACTAGGTTACGGTAAGATTGTTAAGAAAAAATTTTCATTAAATAATGGAAGTACAAAGTTCACATTAAATAATGGAAGTACAAAGTTCACATTAAAAGATAATGTCGTTATATTTTCTAGATTAAGATAATCGTGTATTGATTGATGTTTAGAGCATTAAATAAAATCTATAAATTTTTACTAACATTAATTATCCATCATAAATATTGAATATAATCCATAAGTGATAGTAAGCCCAGTTTTAACAGGAATTTTTGATTTGTTGTCTTTGTTTAATTAATAAATAAATCCGGGTCGGAAAAAATTAATGCCTCGACTTGAAACACATAATCAAAACTTGCATCCATATCTATGTTCCCGGCTAAATCTGCATTGACAAAATACAATATATGCCTCAATATGTGGGAGTGTTAGTGCCCATCTCCATCCACATCTATTCAACCTCATAGGGAATTGTATTTCCAGGGAATCGTTCATCGAACTCGTAATTCACAGCGATATCAAGCGACTCCATTGCTGCCACATACACTCGAGCGAGGGAGATTTTTATTCGATTGAAACACGACAGACCCCAGACATCCTCGTTCGCGTCCGCCGTTATTGTCCATGGAGAAAACCATATTGGTGCGTTCAATTCCCTCCCAAATCGATTGGGGATTATTTGCATGTGCATGGTTCGGTTGACATTCAACCTTCCCCTATTCTTCACATTCGTAAAATATTTTATGGAAACGCGTTTTCATATTGATATTTTACCTTTTGAGTGGATATGATAGTGGTGATTTTTTCGTTTTTTTTTATTCAGTTTTGTCTCCCACAAAAAAAGAGTTATTTTCCTAGTTCTTGCCTACTTTTGTTACTTTATGGCTGCATACCTATCCTGAAGTGCATTGCAACAAAAGGAACCCATGATTTCATTTTGTGATGATTTGTTTGTAGGTAAGTGCAATATTTATTTCTTTAATGAGAAATTTCTCTGATTAAAAAAAAAACTTCCGAAGGCCACGTTAAACCTCAGTGCCACTGAAGGAGTTATACAATAAATGAAGTCAAATATTTTGTCAGACCGATGTCTGCTAATGTTCAACCATGCGTTCAACGTTTGAATTAGAGTCTTGAGAAAGGTGTGTTCACTATTTTTTTGCTGTCAGTATCTCTTTTTGTGTCTAAATTAGGGAACCTTTACGAAAAGACATTCAACTTAATTGAGACTTAATGCCGTAACAATGAAATTCCCTTTTGCTGAAACTTCCTACTCGTTAATTTAATTTAACCTTTGCAGCTCTCAAGAACACTGCCCCAAGGAACGGTTATTTTGCGTATTCTTGACTACCTACTAAACAGATTAGTATGGAACAACAATTTTTAGCGATTGGCATTAGTTTCATTCGTATCGGCTTCCTACGTGGGATCTTGTCTGAATTCGGTATTCTTGAGTGAGAAACTCTCTGAGTGTATTTCTATCACATCCCACACTTTTTTAAAGATTAAAACCTTACATTATGCTTCTAGACTTGTGTGCAACACAGAAGTGTATTTATAGCATATGTTTACCACGCAAAGCAAATGTGAAATGTGAACTTCATTACTTGTCCGTTTTCTGCGATATCGATAAAATTCTCCACGCGCATAGAAACATTCAGATTAAGCAAATTATTGTGGAAAGGAAACACGATAAATATATGAATTTTCTTTCCGCATAAGTATTCTTTTCCTCTAGAAAATTCCAGCCCTTTTTTAAAAATGAATAATTATAATAATAACCGGAGATTTTTGACGCTCTGTGATAGCCAAAAATAATTATTTTTGGTTATCACATAGCCTCAAAAATCTCCGGTAGAATTTTCATCAGAAAATTTTACAGGTTAACATTCTCTATGTCGAAATTTGACGTATTCCATTAATATTATGAATACCAAAGCACCCATTCATGTACTCTATCTTTGAGAATATAAATAATATGCATCAGCTGAGGAGGAATTTTCCTCCTGCTTAAACTTCACATTCCTCTTTCCCGTAATGAACTTCCCAGACAAAAATGGCATTTTACCCATCTTCTGTTTTCCTCCTTATATTCATCTCGCAGATAACTAGGGTTGCAAATTTTCCTCGTGAAAAACGGGTCGCAGTTTTCCTCCTTCGAGAATAAATTATGAATGGAATAAAAGTTACTAGCGTTTTTGTATTCTTTAGCAAGAAAGTCCTCTTCAAAAAAGATCTTGCGAGAGATCCAATAGCAAATTAATTTATTCAAATAACTTTCGAAGATGTCAGTAGATACCAATGAAGAAACTTTATATTCAATTTAGATCCTTCCTGCGAATGAAATTCGGATATTTTCCTGTGCTATTTCGGTAAAAGCATCCATATTGCATAAAATACAGTTCTCGGCTAAGGGTCGTTTTTACACCGTGATTGTTGGTATGATTTCGAAAATTCTCAGCCATTATATCACCTCTGACTTTTGGAGAATCTGCACTTTTTATTAACATTTTAACATGAAATCTATGCAACCATACACAATTTTATCTCAGTTTACAAGGAAGCAGAAATGCCGAGTTTAATGGGATATCCATTATATTTTTCAATAATAGTTCACTTTATTCTCCGCAAATATTCTCCGCGATTTAAAATACGAGTTTGACACCACTTTGTAGTTTTAATTTTGAAGATCTCATACTATTGATACATTGGTGGAATGTAAGGGAAATTATGCCGATCATGATCCATATCGCCCAATCGGTTGAGTTTGAGTCATTTTTAAGTTTATAATGGATAAAATCGGCGATATTTTTGATAAATTAGTTCCTACCTACTCAAAAGCATTTCAGTCATCTGGTAAAAAAATTATTTCCCTTCTATCTTCATTAATTGGTATCAAAAAATTTACACGACTGCAACAAGATCAAAGTCCTTGATGAATAGAGAAAAAGAGAGCCAAAGAGTAATGAATATAAACTGTTGCGGATTTTATTTTATGTGAAAAGGTCTATTTCCTATTATTTGTCTATCTAGAAGAACCATTCTCTCCTTTAAAAGAGAGATGTAAGCTAATTTTTTCCATCAACCTCGGAACAAGTTGAAATACCAATACGAAGTTAGATTAAAAGACTACCAATCCACGAAATGCTGTATTTTTTTACAGCACTGGTCAGTATTGACGTGACCTTGAGAGACTCAAGTTGGTGAAACCAGCGATACGGTACCTAGTCAAATGAGGAATGTCTTAAAATCCAAAATTTTTGGCATTTTTTAAATATACCTTTTCTATTATATGTTATATTAATTATCGATACCCTGATAATTACTCGCACTTACTTCTAGAACATCGTATATAGCGTAGTTAAAATATGCCACTAATGTGAAATGGAAGATTTTTTACCCTAACCTTAAAAGTTGGAAAATATTCGTTTGCATTATGAATAAGAATATTAACTAAAATTATGAAAATTTTAAAACTTGATTTTTATCATAATAAAAATCGTAGCTTGTAAATTAATATTTTTAAAAAATAAACTTCATCAAAGGCATTCAATGCATGCATCGAAGCATGAAAAATCGTAATACTAAAGAATGTTGTAAGATGGAAAAATATTTTTAAGAAACTGTTAACTCTAAAGGTTTGATGTTAGATAACTTCATTCGTTCCCAAATAGCTCGGATTACACTTAGCTCTGAACGCACTAACGATTGATAAATACTCTTAAAAATAGGTCTATAATGAATGAGTAAAATGTCTGTCGGAGGAATTCCGTCCACCTACCTGTACCTCAGGCATATTAAGGGCCAAGGCAATTTTATACCAGACGGATCTAAAGAGCATTTAAAAGCAACTTCCAGGTCCTTCTAGCATCCATCGAGGTGATGAAATTCTCTTTCAATTACCGTACTGAAATTATCATACAGTTAGATAGCAGAATTCCATCGACTTCCATTTATTTGCAATAGCGTTCACATACGATTCATCCTTTTGTAAGAATCCGCCTTCCACTCACGTGTCTTCACGAACAATCCGTGTGATACTTTTATGGAACGAACGTGTGGAGATATGCTTCAAATCAGAATTAAAAGGAGTCATTATTCCGAAACGTTGTTGCTTTCCGTGGTGGTGCATGACCTTGGACTAATTTGTTTTGCGTTTCGCTCTCATCTCAAAGGCAGAACAGGCTTCGTTAATCAACTCGAATTATAATGCCCGTTTCCAAAAAAAAATAGACATGTGAACTTCATATCGATGTTGGGATAGGTGTAAGTCGCCAAGTTTTCCAGCACTGAGCCTTTGATCTATTATCACTGCATCCACAACCAGAAGTTCCCCCTCGAATGAACATATCACTTCGAGCATGGAAAATGAGAATCAACTCTCAAGCGTAATTCTTCTCTCGAGTGGGATACATCCTTTCAATGGTTTCCTATGGAAAGAGAAGCCAGACAGTTTCGTCTTTGCCTCACAGATTTTCTCTCTCTGAGAAAACAAACCTCCGGATAATATCGCAAACAATTGCTGGTGATAGATAGTATTTTTAATTGCACGCAGAAAAGAGTTATATCATGAAATAGAAATAGTTTCTACATAGTTAGCATTGGTTATCGGTTTATTAGGATATTGTGCGTTGTCTATTCTATCGAGATGAAATGGAAGTGGTATGAACGATGCACTCGATTAAAAACGGAACATGAGAGTTCAGATGCAATTTTTTTTCCACCTGAACACTATTGATACGCTTCTTCTCATGGCATGAATAGTATTTGCACAAACATTTTGTAAGTTAAAAGTGTTATAAGTGACTCTTCTTCTTTATATACCTTCAATATTTATGATGCATAATAAATTTTAATTACATCCATATGATTTCATATATTAACTAAACTCAACAATCATCACTTTCTTTTCTTAATATTCCAAAGAAACTGACATTATCTTTTACGTCTACTTGGCCTTTACTTTATATAATGAAAGCCTTTCAGTGATCTTATTCCCAAAACTTGTGACCACCATCGTCTCATAGAGTCGATTTAATTATTTCCTTGGCATATTTTTCAAAACGTTAAACTTATAATCAATTATTATCTCAGTGGAGATGAAATTTAAATTTTACACGCAGCGTAATTGAATTTGATTGATCATATCATTCACTCTCTACGACTATAGTTTGTGCAGCGTCACTACATCTCCTGTGACACCAAGTGGACTTGAAATCCAAGCATAGTGTACGATAAACCCATGCAGACTTTGATTTTGATTAATACGCGTTTTTTTGTGTTACTCATTGCACACTGATCGGCAGTAAGGAGATTCGGGCCCGATTAAATTTATTTCTAATCTAAGTACTGTTTTGGTGGTTCCAATTGGTTTGAATGGTGAAGTTCTTATTAGCATTTAAAAACGCTTCTTGACTTCCTCAATTTATTTTAAAAATTGCCACCGGTTTCGACTGTCACGCCATTACCAAGTACATAAATTTCCTTTCCACCGAAATAACAAGTAATAAATGTTTCAAGTTCCGAAAACTATGACGAGCATATGATTAATTTGACTCAATAAGACGATAGTAGTCACTAGTTTTGAAAATGTGGTCACTAAAGACTTCCATTAAAAAAAATTAGACCAAGTACACATTAAAAGATTATGTCCGTGTCTTTGCTATATTTATTTACTTGAAAATAGCGTGAAAGCCGAAACCGGTAATAATTTTTTGAATAAAGAGGTGGGAATCACGAGGTGTTTTTTATTGCTAATATGGAGCTCTTCCACTACGCACAAGCTTCAAGTTTAAATTATTATATAAAAAATCTTCAATTTAATTGAAGTTCTTCCTTTTGAGGAAAGTTAAATTAAATCCTCCTTCTTCGCGAATAGCGGCATAGAGATAGACATCCCGAGGATATTATTTTTAGCGTTTTATCATTTGTTTCAATAATTTCCCTCGTCCTCGCTCCATGCCAATTTTAGCGCCGCGTGATGGACAATGCTTGAAATATAACAAATTTCCCTCACAGTTCGCAATTTTCTTTCCATCATCTCTTATTTCCGCTGTCAATGGCATTTCAATTGAGTGGGAAGCACGTGACTAGTAGGGGAAGGTTATGAGCTGGAGAGCTGTGATGTGAGTGGGCGAACTTGATGGAAGCGACGCGGAAAATTCTGCCATCTCTATTCTTCACTTTGCCTTTTTTTCTCTCCATATCTCCATCGATAAATGGATCAAATAGGAAGTCTCTCACTTAGTGCCTCGGCCTAAAGGTTGGTTTGCAAAGTCAAGGAGGAGTAGAATTAGAAATGGGCACGTGAATTTCACATATCCATTCCCAGAGCCAATACACTAGGATTTTTATTCGGCTGTCCTAGAAGGCTTTGTGTTATTAAGGTACTGGTCAAAGGGTTCCAGCATGATATGGTTAAGGTTATTGGCCGACGGTAAACAAAAATCCTAGGAGTGCGAAGGGAAAAGAACTGATCACTAATACCACAGTGGCTAGGTCCAAGGCGAGCTCTACCCTCACCACTGCCAACCTTTGCTTGAAACGGGGAATAAAACTAGTCGCTTAAGACTTTATTTGGTTGAATGTCATAATAAATTTTTTAAATGACAGGTTTCGCGGAGAAAGAAATTTAATCGACCGGTTTAGATGCACTATATCATCGCCAAGTCTGAATTTAATGTAGTACCTACGTTAAAAATGATCGATTACATTTGCTTGTTGATCGATTTGATAAACAAGAAAATTTAGTCAATGCTATTAATTTGATCAATTTAATTGCCTATGGAAAATTTACTATTCTTTCATTTATTATTACATCAGTACATAGGCGGATCTTGGGGATCCCCCAGAACCTTAAAAAATAGGGAAGATTTAAATAAAGTCCCATTATCATTGCGTTCGTTTTTTATTACGAGGTATCCTTGTGCCCCCCCCCCCCTCCATAAAGAAATCCTGGATCCGCCCCTGAAGCAGTGAATCAATGAAGTTGGATGAATATTTTGACACAGTTAATCGCAGATGTGTGGGTCAGGTTTCTATAGTGGTGGGGAGTGGATAGGCTGAGGTGAGGGTAAGGTAGGAGTTCGATAGATGAAGGTCTCTATGGATAACGATAGGGAGAAGTGTCTCTATTCATGTGGAAGCATTCAAGAGTCACCACAGGTGGCAAGAAAATTCAATCAATTTCATTAAATTTGATCAATTCAATTTCTTGTGGAAAATTTACATTTTTTCATTTGTTATTGTAGCAGTGAATTCATTCCGAAAATTGTAGGATAGTTATTCGTAGATGCGTTGGGCACGTATTACAGCGGAGACTGGATTGGCTGAGGTAAGGTTAAGGTAAGATATTGGAGGAATGGAAGGGTGTAACGCCGTGCCGTGTTAAACTTCATTTTTATCTCATTTAACTTTATTTATTTAATTTTGTTTATTATTTGGGTATTGCCTGCATTAATTCATAAGTTAATGTAGTTTTTCCTTGACTGATGTTCTAATTTGATTAAATTTCGTTTTAAAAAGAGGTTGCTACGTTGTTGTCGATAAAAGAAGGGGATTGTTAAATAAAATTTTTAAGAGAAGAGAGGTGAATTAAGAGAAAAACTGCAAATTGAACTATTTAAAGGAGTTTTCTATGTCGTCACATTAAATGTAAAACATCGTAAAACAAAAATATCAAAAGTTTCAATATGAACAAAAAAGAGCTCATTTTTCTTGTCATACAACATTTAAATAGCTGGATGAAAAGTTCTCGGGCTTTCCACCGGGTAACAAAATCCTTCTCCGCCCTTCGAAGGATTTTATTACCCGGTGGAAAGCCCGAGAACTTTTCATCCAACAACTACGCCGGGAAAACACCCGATTATATTTAAATAGCTGTTTTGGCTTTAAAATTAATTAAATTCGGTTTTAAATAGATTTTTTTCAGTTTTTTTACTCGACATACGAGGTTTTACAACTATTGGCATAAAAACCTAATTCTCATGAAATTTTTCATTTACAAGGTTTTACATTTAAGGTGAAATGTTATGTATATCGGAGGATCGCGACATCAAAAGGGCTCTTTAGAAAACGAAAGGGAGGAGTGTGTCTATGCGAGGGGAATCATCCAAGCGTCAACGCAGGTGAGCCCATGTGGAGAGAGGGGGTGGTTGGGTGGGTGGCCCGGAAAAAGAGACTGGATTTATGCTGCGGGGGTGGAGAAGGACTACTAGCGCCCCCTGCCGTCAGTCATCACCATCATCATCATCCCCTCCTCCTTCCACTGCCTCGTAATAGTCCCTCAACTCCCTCTCTCTATCTCCACCTAACAACTTCCTTCCCCTCCTTTGAGGTCAAACCATAAACCTTCTTCCTCCCCACCTCCCCAAATCGCCCCTTCAGCTTCCTCCCCTTCTGAAGACTTCCTCTCTCCCTTTCACACAGCCGGGACGCGCAAAACGTCAGAGACTTCTTCTCTTTACGTCAATCCTCGGTTTCATTTCCTCTTCAGTCTGCTCGTTTGCAATCCCACGACAGAGAACCGCGAGATGCGACTGTATCGATGCCAAATTCTACAATCTCGATGATCAAGAAAGCGAATCCTTCCCCAAATCGAACTAGTTTTTTTTGTGAATATTTTTCCATGGTGGAAATAATGCAATACTTGCAAATTTCAGTTATAAACTAAAATTATTATAAGGCCCTTTTTTCGATTTATTGTAACATCTAGCAATGATAATACAATCTATTGAAACAATGGTCGCGAGATGATTAAAGTTCATCTAATGTCGTTTGTGACGACGAAACGCGTTGTGTAGTAATAAAACTCAGTAGAAGTATTGCAATGTCTTATTTTAATAATATTAAGAACTTCCACCATATCGTGCCCAATATCATACAAGATTTTCATTAGTGAAATTTGCAAGGTCTTGTTTGAATCTTTCCCGATAGGAGGCTGAATGCTATGCGATTTTAAATTAAAAAAGTTTACAGGGAAAATGATGAGCTTTAATTATTTCACTACCCGGTTTTCGATACGTTATATCATCTTGCCGTGATACAATGTAATATCACCTAAAGATGGTACAATTAGTCAAAGCCTAAGTCGTGTGATTTTATATGCCCAATAAAAGTATCTTTTAAAGCTTAGCGTTACGTTTTTCAGTGTTAAAAAAGCAATTAATTTCGTCATCCTCAATTTAATTATAAACAGAGCGCTCAACGTGAAGTAGACGAAAGCTGAGGCCACACATATTCCGATCGACTGCTTTACAAAGTAACTCCAAAATGCTCCCATTCCACTGGAATATTCCCCGTTCATTTAAAGTCGCGTGATTCCTGGCCTGAATAGCTTAATTTTGCCATAGCTAATCCTGAAATCAAAGGAAACGTGAAAAGTTAAATTTGGAAAGCCAGCAATGGTGTACCCTGCTTCTTACCCGTCTCTTTGATCATCTAAAAAATTTTTTGCATGACTTTTACTTATAGACTCGGAATACAGCGTTTTTAGTCTAACTATTCATTAAATTGGGTAATACCCTACCCAGGGAGTTTGAATTGCTGATATTCGTCATAAGTGTTATCTCTCTACTCAATCATATGGTCACTCAAAGAGGCAAACTAAATTCACAATTTCTTGTGTTGTGTCAAATTTCAGTACTTGAAGGTTATAATTCTGAAAAACATTATTAATGGCTTCGAGAAAATGTCACCTCTGTAGGATGGCCACGGGTTAGAACATTTTGCCGGGTATTACAATTCCCTCCGCGAAAGAAGTGACAAAATGAGGCAAAAATCTTTTTCTCACTCTGTGATATTCGTACATACATACATGCCATAAGAAGACATTAGTCATCAAATACGGTTGATTTATATAATGGAAACCTTTTTCTCGTTTGGATTTTATAAACTTACAATACGCTCTCTACAATGATTCTTATTCAATGACAAAAATAGAATTTCCACCGATATGCGCTCGTGTAGTTAACCTGCATGCATGTATAAAAAAAGAAGACATAAATCATCAAATATGGTTCAGTAATATATTAGACACCATTTTTTCGTGAGGATTTTGTGAACTTACAACGCGCTCTCTACAGTGATTCGTACTCACTGACAGAAAACGACTTTCCACCGATACGCGCTGGTGTAATTCACCTGCTCCACCATCCAAACAAACTTCCACAAATGTTCCTCTTGCGACTGGATTGCGGCTTTATGGAACCATCCCCCGTGGTCGGGGCTCATGTCGGGGAGAGATGGCTTGACATCACCCCTTCGGATGGAGGTTTATTTGTGAGCTCAAGAGGATAGGTATCAGTGGAGAAGATGGAGGATATCATCGACGACGAAGACGAAGATCCGAAAATCTAGGACGACCCCCCTGGGGAGAGAGACGGGGTGGATGGTGAACCCGACCTGATCGATATGGACGAGGACCCGATTTCCAATCAATCCACGAGAACTATTTATGGAGCCAAGGGCGAGCGTATAACCCCCTGGTGGAACCGAAATCGAGATTTTTATCTCGTTTCCCGCGGACCGCGAAATGCGACGACTCTTCCCGAGCAATCATTCCGTCGTGATTGTCTCTTCTCATTTCATTCTGTGGACCAAACGCCGCACCGTCCCTGTTCGGGAGTTCTGAAGAGAAAAACCATCACCGAACGTATGAAATCGTTTGAGGCTTAACTTTGTGGAATAATGCTATACCCATTATTAAAGCACAAATGCTAATTTCTACACTACTTTATTTAACATTTCAATGTCAATGACTTTGTAATGATGTTTTATTTTTCACTGATTCACCTTTGTTAAAGTTAAGCTTCCCCATGACGTCAAAACCCTGACTTTCGATCATGCTCCTCTTTTTGTATGTCTCCTGGTTTCGACCTTCACTCATTTGTTCACCTAAACTGTTTCCCCGTCCCACTCCCCTCACTCCAATTCCATATGCCCCCACCTCCTACCTTGGCCTAGGTATATATGCCGAGGCAGTTTTTGTTGAATTATCTTGAAAATGACACAAAGTGTCGAAACCATGGTCGGTCGATAAATGTAAAATAAAATAGTGTGGAAATTACCATTTGTGTTTTAATCATGAATAACCATAACCGATTTTCTCTGGCGGGAATAGGTAGGTACGGTCATTCGCGGACGCAGTAATGAAGTGTTGCTCTTGAATTCGTAATTTTTCCTTTGAATATTTTCGTACAGGGATCGTGGTCGTTCATTTCATTTCGCAAATTCCAGTTATTTCAGATAATAAAATTGTCAATTGATCTTCATAGGATTCTTTTTTCTGTAGGCGTTTCCAATTTATGACGAATATTGTCTCCCTGAATTCGTAACATTTTTCTATGTTTTCCATGGAAATTACAGTGAATAGAATCTATTCATACGCTTATGAAGCTAATCGCATGTAAAATTGTTTCTGCAAGCAGGTACTTCAATGACTTTCAACCATGAAGGGGGTTTAATCTTTATGTGGAGGAGTTATTGATGACTCCCTTTACTTTCGTGTCCTTTTTTGTGAAATTGTGAAATAATTTTTAAATATGAGGAACCAACTATTCTGCTCTAAGCTGTAAGTACTCTTAAACGGTACTTCAAAATCATGAAGTGGAGTCTTGTCTTCCCTCTTCAAATTATGAATTAAAATCGTCTCTAGATTCAAAAAACATTTATTTCGACGGCCTCTGAAGCTCATTATTAACGATTTATAATGCTCTCCTTCAGTGAGATTATTCCTAATTCTTGTTCCTTTCTAAATCTTAAAGCCTTCCATCAACTACATTGTCTTCTCTTTTTTTCGCTGTTGTGATACAACCCTACCTTTGTCTTTCTATTTAATCCACCTACTCTCGTCACCCATCTCAGGTATCACAGGCACTCGGTGCTGAATATCAGGGCCGTACCTGGAAAGGTAAAATAATTGTATTAGTATAGAAAAAATGTGTCAAAACTACTTTTAACAGTCTAAAGGTCAAGGTGTTTGGTGTGGAAGAACTGACATTGAATCATCGTAAAATACAAGAAAGCTATAAATTCCATTTTATCCAGGGGTTTTCATAGTGTTAAACAGTCATTATGGATGTAGCTTGCGTGTTTTGATATTACCGGTACATTGGTACACCCTACTATCCATTTTTAACTCCGGAAACAACACGTCGGAAAGTCATGATATACTGATTCATTATGAAAGCAACGCCAGTGAAACCTCGAGAATAGGTAAACCACGTCTTACACAGCATTGATGACTGTCAGATGCATCATTCTAACTGTTTCATGTAATTCATTCGAAATGTTAGTCATAATTTAACAATCTTCTACGATTAAATGTATCTATAAATTCTTTTAACTGCTATTTACACCTTCGTTATTTTCGAATGGCTAAATAATAGTGGCCTGTGGGAAATTTGAACTTCATGCACAGCAAATGCGACCAAATACGTAACGATTTGTTATTTTTATGAAATCATGGTTTTGAAGACATATTTTGTGGCGGATAACCTCAACCGAACAAAACTGTTCACCATTTAAGTGTATTTGGTTGACAATGATGAGTTTACATTTAATTCAAGCGGAAATTTCAGTCATTTTTTATTTGCTGTCATTTCTTGGTTCGATTTTCGTTTCCAGAACGGAATATTCAAATTAACTGGATGTTGCCTAATGTGTTATAGATTAATGTTTTTATTTATCTCGTGATTTTATTTTGCTTCCTTGACATTTTAATTTTTCGATCCCTTTAAGAATGCATATTTTATGATATGCTGTGTCATCGATTGAGAAAATGTTTTTCTTTCCCGTCGTTTCAAGGAAGTTGTTCATTTTATATGCCCTTCTTCTCATGTCTTATTTTTCTGTATAACATACAGATTTTTGCTTTAGTAGGGGTAACCGGGGACATCCGTGGCTCCTTGGCGATTACTTCCTCTCTCAATAGAAGATGACGTTCACTCTTTCGGAAATCCCGCGCCAGATATGTAGGAAGCTCTAACAGACATGGGCAGGACGAAGTTGTCGACAAAGGATTCGAATCGATTGATGGATTTATTTTTCTAGCCGCAGGATTCCATTTTCCTCTCCCCAGTCATGTTTTCTTTTTACAGCCTCGTCTTCACCGTAGAATGAGCAGGCGACAAACCTCCATTATCTCCAAGTGAAGTGTCATTTTCCACGGAAACCGATTCTCATATATCCAAAACTGATTTAAGTTCACCTTCTCCCTTCGGGGAAAGAATTCCCATCAGCCAAGCGAAACGTATCCTAACTATTGTTTATGTCCATAATTCTTATTGTTTTTTCGGAATAAAAATATATTCTTAATTCAGGAACACTCCATTCGTGCAACCTATTCGTAGTTTCCTTCAAAGGGCGTTTTTTCAATGCGTTTTCCTTTGCTTTCGGTGCCAACCTTATAGTAAAATCGATTGATTTGCGTCTTCCAATCGGAGTTACAATGTTTGAACAATATTTCACTGCCTCATTTATTTCTAATGTGTGCACGTGCACGTAGCTTTGAAAGAACTTCTTTCTATATTTTTATTTTTTGAGTAATTTTTGTATCTTTTAACTCTAACCTGAGTTTTATTTCACTTATAGCGAGTGCTTGCAATTCTTTCTAATAAAACTAGCAATATAAATATGATCTTATCCTATTGTTTAGCCATCTATGTGGCACGACATCTACACTGCATCTTCCGCGTTCTATCACTGGCGCTGTCATTACTCCCAAGGCGAGTCTATTGAATAAGTTATTTAAACTTTAGCTTATGACTCTTTTGTGAAAGCTACAAAATTAGTTTTATGCTGTACTTTAAACTAAATGATCAAGGGCAAAAAAATTAGCAATAACTATAAATCAAGGATCGGAAAGCCTAAAGGTTATGTTCAAATGGTCATTGATAAGACTAACGCACGAGGAAGTCATATGCCTTCAATTAATAAGAATATTTTCATTGACAACAAGGGTTGTAATTGCGGTTTTAATGTGCTTTGTAGTTGTATTTTTATAGGCCTGATAGATGGAAGAGATTAAAATCCTAAGCATAGACAGTGGATATATTCGTTTTTCATTGAATAAAACCTTAATCAGAGACATCTTAAGGTCTCTAAATATCTGAGGTTGACAAGCATAATAATTATTGCACTGTTATATTTTATCGTGCATAAAATCGAAAATTTTCTCCCTAATTGCTTTCATTGCATAAATTATCGAAATTTTGAGTTTGAAACTGGAAGTGTTGATGGTCACATGTTGGTCGCGGGTTATCGACCTGGCAAATTTTTCATAGACCCTCATCCGGGAGTCAAGCGTAATTGTGGCCTCGCTTAACCGTCGCGCCAAATGTATTCACTCATTTCTCGCATAACAAGAAGCGCCATTCTGCAATCATTTCCATCCTACTGCGTCGATGGGATAATTTAAGTCATAAAAAAGAACTTTCCGCCGAAACTTCGGCAGTCGGAGTTATACCTCGACAAGGATTTCAGACGCGAAACTAAATTCACCGCTGAAAACTTTTCCAATTCTTCCTTATGAGTTTGAAGAATATATGTATATTCCGACTGATCCTAGAGGTATGTACTTCGTAGACCACAATTCCTCAATCAGCGGTTGTGAATCTCCAGGCCTTTCACTACGCAGGAACCCTTTTGTTCGTCTGCGCTTCCATGCAATGATTTATTCATGCCGGTATTTTCCGCTTCCAGAGGTTCTTTCGTTTTGTTTATTACTGCTTGCATTTTGCAGTCTCGTATACTTTTCTTTCTAATCCGACGTTGGCCAATGGTTTGAACTTATGACTCCCTATCTCTGTTGTGGAAGTAAATTCCTCAGACAGGTTATTTACTTCATTGTTTATACTTTCTTACCTCATTTTTATCCTGATCATTGCATCATATGACGATTTTTTCAACAGAATTCAATCTTGTTAAAAGCTTTCTTCTCACCCCTTACATTATGTATGTCTTTTCGTAGGTTTTAGGCAAGTCATAAAAGGTAGGTGAGAGACAGGTGCCTTCAGTGGTACAACTTGCAGAGGCTTTTGAGGATAGAATCGATGTCTTCAAACTTCTTACATGATGTAAACTAAAGGATGATTGTACAGAAAAAAATTATCAGCCATATCAATGGGGGTGTGATTTCTGCTTTCGAGAAATTTTGAACTTCATGAGCATTTTTTACTGACTTTTAGTACTCCATCGCTGGGTAATCTACTAGTGGCTGATCTGATAAGTTGTCTACTATCACAATAACGGTCGGTTAATATTAATGTTGGCTGAAAATTTCTTATTTGCTCAACATATATTGCCTCTTTAGGAATGTAAAGTGGGTTTTTATATTTTAAATTCCTTGGTTGATCGATGATATTCAAAGAAATCCCTAACCCCTTTGCTGTGATGTGTGGAAGACATTTCAAGAACATACAACACTGTCCGTTAAACTGTGGATCACGTTGCGCCATTACGCAATGCCATCGCCGGCGCGCCGGGTTTAACTCTTTGTCGTCGTCATTACGACACTATCATGGTGCAAGTGACCGTTGTTACTGAAATGCGGTAGGCCTAACAATCTCTGCCAATCTGTCAATTTCATGTGGAACAGGGAATATTTACTATGATAGTGAGTAAGTGGAAGAGGGTTGTTATGAAAAATTACTGTAATTCCTTAATATAATGAGAATCTGTATGTAAAGTAGATGTTACGGCATGCATTCTCCGCAATAAAGCCAGTGAAGATCATTTTTTGTATTATTTGTGGATGAGAAGAGGAAGCTAAGATCAAAGCTAAGAAGCTAAGAGCAAAGGAGGTGAGGAAGGAAGTAAAGTGGAGAATTAACATCTCGCAGGACACATCCTCTTTACTCGAGATGCAATTTCCATAATCGTTGCTATGACTTTACCCGGTCTGTCCTTTGTTTTTCCCGGCCATTGTGGTGAGAGAAATAACTTCACAGGAGTCATCCATTTGCTAACGTTGTTTTTGGTAGATACCCGTGAAAACCAACTTTAAACTTCAATATCTATGATAGTTTCTAGAATTTGATTGTAAATGTGCAATTTAAGGGTACAAATTTTTTAATCATCATTTTCTCCCGTTTTTTAGCGATTAAAATTGAATGACTTGGATGTTTGTGTTTTCAACTAACTCGCTTCCAAATGGTTTCATTGTCATTACTATTAAAGTATTCTACCGTCGAAGGTCTGTTTGGATGGAGCATTTCGCAGATAACGCTTAACCGTCTCCCCTTCCCACTTAGACTTCCCTCTTCAATTCACAGCAATGGTTCCCTTTCATTTCACAAAAAATCCTCTTCTCTTCCTTCCTCTCCTTTGCCGACCTAAAATTCTTCCCTCTAGCACTGTTTTTAACATCCCGATAAATACTCGCTAAATCCAAAACTTTCTGTGTCGTCCTCGTCTCACTTAGAAGCTTCCACTCCTCATCCGAAATGGTGGAATCATTTAAATCGAAACTAGAAGCCTGAACGAGGTGGAACGGCTTCCTACTAGCAATGAAAAAACCTCGTGACTTCCGCAGTTTATTTAAAAGATTGCGACCGGTTTCGGCTGTCAAGCTATTATCAATTACATAAACTGCAATTTAAAATATGGCAGGGACAGGTTTTTATATGTTATAGGAATATTTCAGGAGGGAATCAGGGCTTTAATTAGTTAAGCACCCAATTTTAGGTATTGTTGGTTTTTTTTATTGTTCTCTCCACCCCTTCCTCCTTGCTTCACCAATCCAGGCCCTGAACCCTCTCATAAACCCTCATAACAAATATAAACCTGTCCCCGCCATATTTTACATTGATTTTTAACTACGAGATTTATTTTTATATATTTTATGTTTTTATCTGGTACCTAGTAATGGCTTGTTAGCCGAAACCGATCGCAATTAAAAAAAAATATAATGAGGAAGTCATGAAGTGTTTTCACTGCTGATACGGAATTATTTCCAAAAAAAAATCCTGAAAAATACCTCATTGCGTTGAAAAAAAAGAATGGGTGGAATAGAGTTTATGTGGGTGGGGGTAATTTTCAATGCGTGACAGCGCACGCGTGTGCTACGCTCCCATATCTCCTCTCCGCATCGAGCCACTTCTCTGCGTCTCCCTCAGCCGTAAACCCCCTCCCCCCCCCCCCCCAAAGACTTCTTCCCTCCAAGCTCTTTCCTTTGATACCCCCATCTCCTTCTCTCTGTCTTTCCATTTCCTTTCTGAGGACCCCAACCCCTTCGGTTATCTTTCCAATCAGACGGACAGCGGGTGGGATTTCTTGAGGAAAGAAAAGCACAAAAGGGAAGTTGTGTGTTGCCTTTTTTTCTGGTCCGCCTCATCTCGGATTCGTCTCATGTACCATCAATGGCAGCCGAGGGCGATTTCTTTTCCATTCAGAAGCAAGTGGTTCTGACTATTGTGAGGGTCGGTTCCTTAGGGAGCCTAGCGAGTTGTATGGGGCCTCATGTTTATCTTGATAAAATGGCTACGTAAAAATTCAAATTATTGACATTTTCAAGTTACGTAGTGCATTTTTAGGGCAGAGTCTGCAACTATTAATATGAAAAAATATGATTTACTGTACTTTATCACTAAATGCTTTCAATTTCCCCTGAGCAATTGATAAGTTATTAGGATCCTTCTTATGTGTATTTTTCATTCTTATGGAAACTTAAGCGTGAATTATTGTTATTATAATTAAATGCTGAAGACTTATTTATTTAAGTCATCCCAAGAAAAAGCACGAGGCCAATTACAGAGGACTCATAATAGCAAAGAAAACAATTATCAAATGGTAAGCAAAGCGTAAACATCAATGAAAAAAATAATATACGACAGCATTATCGAAAAAGGATCAAAGAATGGAAGCATTCATAATGTGGTGCGAGGACTAGGGGGGAAATTACGACGGAGATGGTGCGATATAGATAAGGGATGAAAAAAGAATGAAAATTTGCAACACATTTTGCATAGGAGAATGAAATGAAAATGTGTTGCATTTTTCATAATGTTGTCTGCGACGGCTAGTTTCGATGCATTAGGTATATCATGTCGAGTCTAAATGAACACGCTTATCAGTTACAAAGAGTATCGAAACTATTCGTCGCAAATGAAAAGTTTCAAAAGTGGAAAATTTCCATTTCCTTTCCTGATGTAAAATTGAAAAATTCCTCCAAATAAAACGCGATGCTTCGACTAATGAGAATATTCTTCGGTTTTGATGTGATTTGACTGTAATTTTTTAATTCGTTGGTTAATTATCTGGTGAGAGGTCCGTTAATTGTTTGGGCTATACACGCTGTTAAGAAAAGGGAGAAAAAGAGTTGAGAAAATATGGCGTCGGCGCTAGAATCCTATTCACGAAAAATGCATTTTCATATTTAATTTGTAGTTCGAATTAAATCATTCAGACCCAGGTTTTAAATACTTGCGACACATTTGTGTTTTAGCCTAACCAGTGCGAATCAATCTTTCTCTCCTGTACCTTACTACCGCACCTGCGCCAGATAAATCCTAGGTACTTCAGTTTTTCGGATGTCCACATGCGTTGGAGTTTAAGCTCTCATATTTCCAAGATATTCGTCGTCTTATGGTAAGTTTTCGTAAACGTCATTCCCTCGACGAACTCTTAAGTTGTATAAAGAGCTTTTTCTCTTTCATTGGTATCGATATCTCAAATTTTATTTAAAAATAAAGGATATAAAACAATGTTTATTTGAACAATGGGGCATTTATGGTTTGATAATAATATTATCCTGTTACAGATAATCCCCGAAGTTGAACCAGTGGAATAAAATTGCGAGTGTAAAAATATGGCAGAATTACATCACCATGCCCTGCTGAATATGCGCCTCCTGCGATGTTTTATATCCGAATGCGGAACCTCGCTCAGGAGGTCGATCTCAACTTCATGCATATGTTACAAACTTTAATGAAATGCACCCGTTGTATGTGCGGTACGGTCCTCCTCTGCGTTTTGGAAACGTCAAGTGCTCCTCGCTTCAGGTTTAAGCGTGAGGTTTGAATGCATTCGTCGCGATTCGTGCCCACTACGTGCATTAACAATTTCAAATACCCTCAAGCACATCAGGTTCCATTTTTTAGGTTGCCATACATTTTTCCTTAAATAATTTTCGCTGCCGAAAATCTTCCTCAGAAAATGTTGCCCTTGCCTGCCTTGCTACCGATGTGAAATCATTTTAACCGTGGTTGGAGCATGATAATGAAATATTTTATCCCCCTTTGCGAGCGAACTGTATTTTAAATGAGGCAATACGACGTGAGTTCCACGGCTCGTCCCTGGATTATTGCAGGTGAACTTTGTGTGGAACCACGGTTGGATATTTCCCTGAGATTTAGGCAAGAGAGCAGCGAATAGTGGGCCGCAATGGAACGCCTTTTTAAGGAAATCAAAAATTTCTGTTTTTTCAATTCTCTCCATTCCCCAAGTATACACAGGGTGTTGCAGGAGGAATATGCAATGCTTCAGGAGGTTATAGGGGAGATAATTTAAGCATTTTTTGTCCATAAACATGGAGTGAACGATGGGCGCAGCGAGGGGGGTTTTGGGGGGTAAACCCCCCCCCCCAGAGCAGAGAGAAACTTTTAAGTTTAGTCCATTTTACTTAATTTGATTAATTTACTTATAGAAGAGTGTAAGGATTAATATAATATCCCTGAGAAAACCATAAAACTCATCATTTTGAACCATTCATTAAAAAAAAATTCTGGAGGAGGGCCCCCGCACCTCCCGCTTATCCTGGCGGGTATACCACACACCTCAGCTCTAGTTGCTCCTAAAACCCCCCTAGCCTTAATTCCTTGCTGCGCCCCTGGGGTAAACAACTCTAAAAATGGGCTGAACAACAACAAACTAAGTTACTGAACACAAACTAAGTTTCTATGCACTTTGCAGTTACCATGAAAACGGTTTTTCTTGCATATACAGTCTTTTCCACATTTTATTCAATGCTCTGGATTTTAGGGGCATTTAATAATAAGGTTTGGACGAAAATGTGCGATATTTATAGTCTAAAATTAATCTCAAAATGGGTGAGACTGCGCAGTGTATTGTTGATACTGGCTCAAGGCTCTCTTCACAAAAATTCTTTAAATTGTCTCCCCTACCACACCCTGAAATATTGCAGATTCCTCCTCTAACACCTTGCATATAAGCAAGTAGAGCAAATTTGCATGTTTTGAGGAACTTTGATAAATTCAGACAGTTGATGTGCTTCCACCCTTTTAATATCCCTATTGCGTTTTAACACTCATCATTTCATTTCCCAAGGCCTTATTATTAGGGTGATAATTAACCTTTGGGCTACTCGCTATGATCCTTCAAGGCTTTATCACGGTAATAGACAGTAATGGCTCAGATGCATGAGAACTATTATTTTGGTCCCTTTTAGACCTGCATTTTCTATGTAGAAGAAAATTCTTTGGAATTCAACACGATTTTTCGTTTTATTCCGAAATCCGTCTCAATCCTCGAAATGCATAATATTTTCACCTCAACCTGATGTTACCTATGATTTTTCTGCGTATGTTATTTCTGTCTCCATTCAATTTGGTTTCCGATTTCCCGCTCTAGAAACCTAGGTCGATTCTATTTTAAAATTTGAAAGAAAAGAACCATATATGGGTCCATTTGGTAAGAGAGTTGTTCGTTGAGTAACTCTGTTAAATTGAACCGTATTCCTGGGATTTTGCCTTTTAATTTAAGAGTGGAAGTTAAAGATGATAGCTATTTCCATTGTTGAAAATAAATAGAATGAAGTTCGATCACACGTCAAAAATTTCAATAGAAATACATGCCTCTGAGGAAGGTGCGAAATTCTGGACAGTAATGTTCTGAAGCCTTAAAAGCTCGCCTCACGGTGTATCCTAGAGTAGATATACCGGCCATCAGGATATAGATAACACGTTGTAGCAAAAGCCGAACAGAAACGCAGTGATAGGTTATACAGCAATGTATTATCATAAAATTATCACATTTTATCTTACTAAATATTTTGCCTACCTGTGTCCTCATTAAAATCTTTATTTCCTCAATTTGATTCGCAATATTCTTCTTAAGAAAAGCCTTTTGCCTTTTTTTTGGAGAGAGCTTCGGTAAACTCCTTTCGATTTCTCCAAGTGCGATGAAATGATAACTCCGGTCTTTCGAAGAGAGATTCACGCTTCAAGATGCAGCGAGTTGGATAACTCATTCCTAACTCTGCAACTTCTTACTTCTCTCTTTCCTCCAATCAATCGTGTTGCAAATATTTTCTCCTCCATTCCTTCCATGAGGATCTTTCTCTTTCAAAAGAGAGCAATATAGTTGCTGAGGGATTCTCAGAGGAGAGAGAAGAAGGTAAAGATTCCATCTCCAACTTACAGCCGACTTTTTCGTCATTTCCGCACGACTTGAATTGAAAAGAAAGGTCAGATGAATCCAACTCTCAAAAGAACCCCAAAATATCTTATGCGATGTATTTAAGAGGCGAATGATGGAGTGAACTATCAAAGATACGTAGAGAAATTCTTATCGCAACTTTCCATCTCATCTCCTGGTATTTATTCCACTATACCTATACCCATTTCACTATACTTATGCATTACTAAGTTTGTATGAGTGAAAATAATTCGTGTTATAGATTCAGTTTCGCCGGACTGAAAAGGAACAATTATATTCAATACATCTTTCTCTAGACCGCAATTTTATCATCTAAGTTGTTTTTATGGACCTCAGTGGATGACTGAGCTAATTAGAAACGTGTGTAACTTGAGTTTAATGCCATTTGACTTGCTCAGTATTATTACTTTAATAAAAATTTCGAAACTGACACAGGTAATTGAATTAAAAAATCACGAATAATTAATTATGCTCAAATCGCACATGTTTATTATTTTAATCAAATGATACGCTCAAATATGTCTAAAATCCAAAATGTCTAAAAACACCTCTTGCCAGAATTTGCCCCTCGCATGACGGCTTGCACAGGAGTCTATGCATAGCACGTAAGACATCGTTGAAGCGTTAGACTACACTAATGATGGTTCAGATTAAAACTTCAAAGCTATCCCATTGAGCAATGCTAAGAGTAAATAATGTTTTTTGCATGAGTGCTTATCAGAACTCAGCAGTTCAAATATTTCGCCTAACGGAAGGTTAATGATACCACGGAACCGTGGCTACTTGGAGCAAAATACACGGCAATATCGTGCAGTGCTTCACCTTTCATGACGGTTTCTAAGGTAGACGCTCATGTCGAACAGAAATATGTATTAAACGGTTGAGTTAGTCCAATTATAGGTGATGCAAAACGAGATGAATAACCATAACTTCTCTAAAAATGTCGTCATCCGGGAAAATTGTCTTTTCATTTCGATTTATATTCTTGAACCTATCGAGTTATTTTATATATCTTCCTCTTTCGTTTTCGGATGATGAATCTTCACATAAAGTTGGAACTTTTCCCAGCAAACTCCTCGTTGACTCTTCTCCTCCATGCATTGCTCGAGACTACGAGGGATGATTTATGAATACGAACGGATCAATAAATTAACATTGGGAACCAAATTTATTCGCGCATCGAATTAAGGAACTACAGAAGTTTATGCATCCAGAAGTCTGGGGTGAAAAAAAAATGCTCCTCCTCGCAATTGGCACCTTCTCTTCCTCATTACTCTCTTGCCTAAAACGAGTACAGCTCCGTGAACAAATCTGCATGAATTCTATGAAATTCTCATTTTGCAAGGGGAATATTTCCTCCCGGAATTGATGAAGAACAGGGCTCAGAAGTTAGTAACTTGATTTTGATCTTAGAATTTATTCAGAGCTCTCTGTTCTTATCCTTTATCGGTCCAGACAATCGCGAAACTCTGGTGAGTGCATACTTAAAAAATACCCTTCTACATAGCTTTTAATTACCTCATGGTTATTTTTTTGCAAGAAGTTAGTTTTACCCAACATGCAGGCGCAGCAATATCCAACGTTACGGGAGTAGGTTTTAAATTTTCATCCCTAATACATGTGAGTGGCTATAGTTTTTATCATGCACGCATTCTGTCATAAAGCTAAGCTCAACGGGGAGACGGTAATGATGTTTTCAATGCATGCGGCAGTATCATAAGCATCCGCAGTCGGTACTGCTCGGTGCTCTAGGCTGAAATAAATGTCAAATGGACTACTGGTAACAATTATAAACTCTATGGCTCCAATGCTTGACGGGCCTATGATTATTAAATCATGCTATATTATTTAGATAATTATATTTTTGTCTCTCTAGTTTGTTGAGAATATGACATTTCCAAGCTTACTTTTCTGAGATCTATCTCCTCCTTTTTTTTTAAATCACCGTTGGAAATGAAAAATGAATAACACTGTGTATTTCCACAGTATTCATTATCGTACAATCCGAATCAACTTCGCTATCATCAGGAACAAATACCATTTGACCATTTGTCATTTGGCCATCAGTTACAAATGCCAAAAGGCATTTCTACCTGATGATAGCGAAGGTGATTCGCTGAAACGCGTCGTATGATAAAAAATTCTGTGGACATACACAAAGTTTTTCATTTTTCATTGCAATATGTTCCAAGACGTCTCGCCGAACACTGTTGAATACAACCGTTGGAAAGATTGATCTAATTATGAGTTTGATATCTGTTGTTAGATTGTATTACCCAGCGAACTTAATGCTAACTAATGTGTACAATTCTAACCGAGCCTATTTTCGATGGCACAAAGCTTTACTTCCACATTTATTATGAATTTACACAAAAAGTGAGTGGTCGGTAAAGGCAGTCTGCCTTCTCGATTCACGAAGAGGTCTTTCCCAAGCCATCTTCCATTTCTCTGGTCAGTTCAACGACTGCATCCAAGCGCGCGTGGTTCCGTTTGCCATAAAAGCCTCCAGATACCGAGGGTTTTTAAAGAGGGGGTGGCGTTCATTAGGAAAGAGCTGCACTAATGGCGTAATGCTGCCTTTAAAGCCGGTAATGTTGCCTGACGTAGCAGGGTAGCCGCCTCCTATTATGCAGGATTTTTTTTCGATTTTTCCTCTTTGAACCTTCGAGTTTTTTTAGCGCCTTTGCCATTTAAATGTTGCTAGAGGCTTTTAGAGTTTCTAATATCGAAAAAGAATTTTCTGCGAAATGATTCAACCATGTTTAATGTGGCAATGTGTAAATATGATAATTTTTGTTTTATCAAAGCGCTTGTATTTCTTAATATTACAGAGTAATGTATGGTGAATTTTAAGTTCCCTTGTTTATTCTCATATCGTAAATTCATATGCCTAAATGCTATGTCATTCTTTGTTAAAGTTAGCATTATTCTGAAATTGAGAAAATATTTTGACAAAAACCCTAGAAAGAACATAATACAGTTTCTTGAATTGTTTATTAAATACAGGGTTATCATAAAAGAATGATGCAGTTTTAAACATGGTTTAAATATAAACAGAATAGGGTAGTTTCCTTCATTACAGAAAACGAAAGGCATTGATTGCGATTCGTTACCCACCATTAGTGTATTCATAATATACAAATTATTTGGTTTTAGAAATACCGGTTTAGATGAATGGCAATGGTCAATTTTTATCCTCATTTGAAAAAGGCCAGATTGGCGCCCATGCGATGCCACTCCACGTGACGTCACAGGGACCTAGTTTCTATACGAGTAGATAGAGGTTTTACATCGTATGAGATTAACAATGCATGCATGAGGAACAGAGCTCAGGGAAGTCTTATTAATAACTTATTAAAACTGGCTAAGGTCGGAAAGTTTTCTTCGTTTGATAAGTTATTAATAATCCTTATTTAAGCCAAGCGCTACCTGCTAGCAGGGTACTCTGCTACCTGCTAGCAACCATCATCGCACCGGCGCACAATATCCTCGCCCCAAGGTCACCTCACACGACCAAAGCGGGATCCAGAATGACGTCACAAGGGCTTTTCCTGGCATTCATACTTAGCAGTCGCGTTTTCGCGCGCTTGAAAAGTTTGACTTTTCAAGCGCGCTTTCACTTCAAGTTTCACTTTTCAATCAATCGCGAAAAATAGATATCGCCATTTAAAAATCTAAAAGCGTGAAATGTGTAGTCCAGGAGAAATATTCTTTCCATTTAGACAATAAAAAATAATAGGAAACCACCCTATTGTGTTTAACAGAGTATTTGACGCCATTCCCCAGACAGTGATTCCATGTCTTAATGTGATGTCTACCATTGCAAAATAAATCATTAATTTTAAGCTAATAGGTACTACTATGTCTTTTAACTTTTAACATTCCGTAACCAACTCTCTAGAAAGGACAAAACATAGTTTTAAACAAAAGTTTGATAAATGCTTTATGACTGTTAGACCCGAGAAGGGTTCACCAAGTGATCTAGCCTCCCGTCAAAGCGTTTTCCCCCGTCCTTGCCCCCCCTTCTAAACCCCCCCCCCCCCCGGTTTCCTACACTTCCTTCCTCCCAGCCTCCCCCCTCCTTTCTTATTCCCTCACCACTTTCTCCCTCTCTTCCTCTCTCTCTCCCCTAATTACTCCTCTTCCTTTCCACTCTCCATTGTCGACGCTCTGCTCGTTCGCAGAGAGGGAAGGGGGAAATGTTTCCAACTCGACGCTCCCGTCACCGAGGAGCGCGGATGTGTACTATCGCGAGATGAGTACTCTTTGAGCCTTTCTTCGAAGGATGCGAATATGACGGCGTCGGCGTCTCCGATGCTCCCGGCCGCCGAGGCGTGATCTCAAAACGACGTCGCTATATTTTCCCCCAACCCTCTTTTCTCTCTTGTGTATGATGGAGCTGTAGTGGGCGAGGGAGGTTTTGGGAGGGAGGAAAGAAAGTCGTCAATTTGCTTCCTCTGTGTGGCGCTGAGGGGGTAATTAAAGGGAGCGATAGAAAATCATTTGACGGTGAAATAAAGAGAAAAAGATAATCATGAGATTAAGAGTGAAAGAGATATTTTGTCTCATTTATTTATCGAAATTAAGCCGATCCTTTCTTAGTAGGAGGGCAATGAAAAAGAGTAATTAACGAGATGAAGATTACTTTGATGCAAAATAAAATATTAATAAAGGGCAAGGACTCACATTGAGTTCATATAATGAGAGCCAATTTTCCTCTAAAAATATAAATGGAAGGATTATATGGTATTAGGTACTGACAGCAGTGAGTACGGGCATTAATAGCATCCAAAATTAAAACGCGCATTAGTTAATTAGAATATGATGAGATTATGATCGATTAATTATAGATTAGGAGAATATGATCGAACCACAAGTCTGACATTTAAATTCGTGTGAATTTCAGGACAGGCGTTTAAGTCGTCCCATTTTTAATATTTTCAGTTCAAGCCGTCAGGAATGATATCATTCTGAAGCATCACGTCCTTCTCCTAACCTCCATCTAAGTAACTACTCAACAAAACAACGATTTAAGTACGGATACGTCTAAATATCTGCTGGAATTAAATTTGGTAAGATCGTTTTCAGGGAAGCTCCGGTTAAATAAACTTCAAAATTACTGACCTCCTCCCTCTTTTGATAGTAATTACCCAGCATGGTGCAAACTTTATGACTTAGTACACCTGATCTCCTTTCACCCTACTCTATTTTGTCTCTACTCGTCTTATATTACACTCAGAAATTTCTCCTTTTGCATGTACGTCTAAAGATTTACGTTTAATAAACCCTTAAGTTGATTAGGAGGGGTAATTTTCACAACTGTGACCAGATACAAAACTTATTTAAATATTTTCACTTATGTTAGTAGTTTAATACACCTACACATACGTACACGTGAGCTCTCACCGCTACATATCCTGTTCCTTTCTTGCAACTCCGATTTATAATATTTTTCAGACCCAGACCTTTCCTGTGATCCTTAGAAAGATTTAGTTGAGTTGGAGAGAATACTTTATACAAAATCAATGAGAAACTTAGCATTTCGTTCTTGCTTTTTGAAAGCTAATATTATATGCATTTCAGAGATGTGACTTTAAAGTGCGATCCTGTAGGGGGGTGAATTAGTTCGATTTGTTCCTGCTATTTCTTTCATCAGACCTCTTTGGCGAGTTTCTATGATCAGAAGTTTTTTATTGATAAATGTAATGTTTTAAACTAAGTATTTTCTTTTAAATTCAGCGTTTTAATTTTTTTGTTATGCCTATTTTTTCTCACAATCCTCTCCACACTGAGTGGTTGTATTTATTATTACTGAAGTTGTTTTTCATGGCTACCAGGTCATTAATATGCATTCGCTGAAACAACCCCGAGTTTGCGGTTTCCTGGAGAATTTTCTCCCTCCCGTGAGAAAAAATTTTGACGCAGTTTCATGGTGGTGGCCTCCCTTCCAAGAATCGTTTTTATTCGAACGAATTTGCGGACGTATTTAATTTTCACTTGCGTGTAAGACTACCTTGGTCACCTCATCTTTCTCTGCAGGAGAACCACCCGTTTCTATTAGTCCTTGGCTTATAATCTGGGCAATTTTTCAATCTTCATACTCGTACATTCTCGTGTGATACTACACGAGTTATTCTAAGCATAAAGCTGTTTATTACCTCTAATGGTTTCTTACTTTGTATTTCTCATTCTTAAACGCGGAGGGAGAGCTCTTTAGGATTTCAATCGAAGAAAACGCTAGCTCACAGCTCCAGATACGACGTTATGACGTTTTAAGTTCACTATCTTCTTTTGTTATTGTATAAATATAATTTTGGTTTTACGCTTTATTACCCATCATATCTAGAGATCAACCCAACATTGTATAATTATTATTAAAAGCGATTAAAACGCTTAACTTGAGATAATGCACTCCAATGCTTGTCCATGAAATACGTTCTATTCTGAAAGTATTCTGAAGGACGTATAATGAGCGATTTCGAGTAAATCGTAATTCACGATGTAATGAGGAAGAAAATAATCGTAAAGCAATATATCAGCCATTTAATTCTCGTTAAAATTTGTCCAGTTGGAGAGAGGAGATTCCACTTTAATAGATCGAAATTTTATTCTGTGAGGACTATGCTTCATCCTTAATCACATGAAGGAAATCTAATACTTGATATTCGTTCTCCTGAAATTTAGATTGCTTAGTGCATGAGATTTATTTGGGGAAGGCGACTGGTTGCCAAGGCTAAACTTTTCTCTATGAAAGCTACGATTGTCATCAGGGGTTGAATCCAGACCCTGAATTTAAAGACGGTGCTATCTCCTCCAAGTTTGACTCCTTGGTTCATTCAACGAGAACTTTGCTTGACATTAAACGGAGCAATTTTTATTTAAAAAAATATTGCAGGTGAAAAGATGTTTGATCAATCAATTAATTTTCTTGTTTATAAAATGCGTTGATGTGAAAATTTGCTTATGCAAATAGTTTATTCCGATACTATGACGCTTTTTTGGTAAAGCAAGTGAAGAAATTTACTACCGAAAAAAATTGAGCCCAGTGGAGAGGTAAGCTTCCTTTGAATTTGTAAAGAGTGTGAAAACATATCATGCCCTTATTCAAGTTCCTCATTGTAGAAATGCCTCTGATTCACATTTGTGTTTATTGTTAATCTTCTTCTCGAAAATGCGCCTTGAACTTCGATTGCGGCTTCTTAAATGGTCTTAAGTTAATATTATGGTGAAAACAAATTTCTTAAATATGTATTTTAATTAATATAGATGGAAGAGGTACGTTGCGTCTCCTATTTTCTTCCGTTCCATGGAGATAATCTTACTTTTTCAGAACCAAGGACCATGTTCAGGACGAAGGCAGGATGCAAGGGGAGGAGCTGAGAGATCGTTACGTTCAGATTCGCCGTGTAATTACTTCGCGAGTATCATACGAAGGGGAAAGAAATGGGCGGGGAGAGGAAACAGGAAGGAAGAAAAGGAAAGATGAATCATGCATCTTCAACTCATGCGTGCATTTGCCAGGGCAGCAACGTGTACCCCCATCAAACCACCCTGTGAAATGGAAGACATGTAATGTTTTCTGCAAATGTTTTATCTCGCTCCGGTACGTAATATACTCTCTATTTGATCCTATGTTATTTCTCAATTGCCTTCCCAAGCATTTATTCCATATCTTTCTTCCTCCTTGTGGCAATGAATTTTCAATGTACGTGAGGTTGTTGCTGACGAGGTACCTCCTTTCGGATGTCACCTTCATTGCAAAATTTCTGCAAAATCGAATGGAGAAATGGAAAAGTCAGAGATTAAATCTTTTAAGAATTAATTACCCTTTTGATTTTCTTTAAAACGACCAAGCTTTCAAAATTTCTAGGCACCTCATCGTTATGCACTAGACTTCATGAAAAGAAACTCTGAAAGTCTCTACTCGAAACATGATGTGTAAAAACTTGATGAGGCATTTTTATTGGTGGAATGATTAGTACATCTTTTTCCATTTTTTGTAAATGTTTTAAATTGTTGAGTAACTGCATTCATCCATCCGCATGCACATACTATGTCTCAACGAAGGCAACTGTGAATACACGAATTCTATCAGGAGAAGAAGCTAAGGCAAAAACAAAATTCAAAGAACGCTGGTTCGGCACTGGGAAGCTGATGCACAAGGGCGTACACAGGATCAAAACTAGGGGGGGGGGGCAGTCCATGGTTGCTCAAGTTTAGGTAAGATTTAAGCACGGAAAAGGTGAATGAAACCAACATTTTAAGGAAACTGTAACAGTTCTTTATTCGTTTTTAAAATTATTTTCTTGAAAAAATATTATTTTTCTCAAAGACATTTGCGATTTTTGCTGGTGGGGCAGCTGCCCCCTCCTGCCCCTCGCTGGGCACGCCCATGCTTATGCTAGAATAACCTGCTCGGGAAGAGCAATAAATCCATGTGTTGGAGACCATGGGATACTTCATGATACTATAAGCTTTTATATTTTAGCGTCACTACCATATGTAATTATTCAATATGTCGCCGTTTGATTAAAGTAAACCAACATTAGTGCTACGCCTTGCAGGTGGGATTATTCTTCCACAAAACCACGACCCGACAGAGAAGGGGCATTTCACTCTTCGTATCTCTTTCATCGAGCCATACCGCCACGCCGCCTTCCATGCTTATCCACCTCTTACCCCCCCCCCCTTCCACCCCCGATTTAGCGTGCTTCCTTGGACTTCCGGCTGCGTGCTCGGCACGCGTCGCAGAGCACGCCTCTCGCTCTTCCCTTATCCGTCTCCACCTCCTCCTCCCACTCCGCTCGTAACCCGCATTGGTTGCAGCGAGAAAGGAGGAGAGAGTCGATGCATTAGATAAGTACACAGGTGGTCTCCGTAAGGGTGTTCCAAAGCGAATAACGTGTCACGGCTCTATCTGTAATCTTCACAAGATTTCGATATCAGTTCGTAATTAAACAGTTCTATTATGTGTACGCTACAACCACTCTAGTACTTTCTTTGGCTAGCTCTTTCATATGCATTTTCTTAATGCCCTTATTGATTTTCCTCAAGTAGGTACTTATCTCTTGGCCTTTCTCGGGAGACTTTTCCTGCATCCTTTTCCTCCATATTATTTCTCGCGCAATTAGTCTTATAGCATCCATCGTGTCCTTCATTATACTCACTTTCGACTGGCATTGAGTAATCGAAAATTGCTGTTTGCATTTGTTCAGCGGAGAGGTGTAAGGATGACGGCGAGGATCCTAGCCATAATGGAAGGAAATAGGACATGAGAATATAAGAAGAAAACATTTAGAAAGAAGAGCTAGCCGGCTTGAACGACTTTCAGTAGTATGACGTGATATCATATCAAACGGAAACTATTATTCAGACGTCATTTCTTGCCTTCTTTTTAATGCCTTCATTCCTCCTTTCTTGCCTTCTCCCCCTTACCCTCACGTTGGACTCTTAATGAGCGGAAGAAGAGGATGAAGCGAAGGAGTTTAGAATGGGGGTGCATGGTGCTTGCGAGTAGATGGATGGTCTCGCGAGGGGTGACGGAAGTTGACCTCGACCCGGAGATAGCGAAGAACGCAACTGAGGAGATATTTGTGGTGCGATGCGGGAATGGGACGTGGAGTGTGTACGTATACTGCTATCGTGGCTAGTTGGCAAGTGCGGTCACCCAGGTGTGAAATGAAGGCATATAATGGGGAAGGAAGGCAGAGATCTACATCTTAAGTTTTAAGCATGCGAGCTCAGGGGCGCGTGGAGGAGAGTTTTTCGGACACCTGCCCCTCCGCCTGCGAGTGAAATTACGAGTTCAAGGTGAACTCCGTGCTGGAGAGCAACTAAGCGATAGCGTCTTACGTGAATTGTGGCGTCTAATACGAGGAAATTGGGAAAAATAAAAACTTTTCTCTCCACAACTTAGCCTTTAATCGTATACCAGTGTCAATACACTGTATCATTTCCAAGACTGGTGATGATAATAATAATAATATTTTTTCCTTATAAGCCAATAAAAATAATATTGCAAACTCACAAAAATTGCAATAACAGAGCTGGTTGTAAATATAATGTAATCGAATTCATAGGAATTGATAAAAAATATAAAAAATATGAACTTAATATTGTAACATAGCAACCACAAACAAACTGAACAATTACATAAAGCGTATGTCAAATCAATATTCTTTCATTTCTCACAGTAGTAAATAGATCATCATGGTCCTGCTAAGGCAAAAAAATAATAATTTGCCTTATTTGGGCGAGAACGGGACTAAAGAGTCCCATCTTCCACCTAAGCCCTCGGCAAACATTTAATTTTTGCAGTTAAATACGTTGTCAAATTGCTCATGAAATTACATGCAGAGAAATTACATAAAGAGACATAACTACGCTTTTCAACCAGTACTCTTGTTGGCCTTAGTGGCGGCGGGGATAGATCCTCGCATGCCATACCGAAGGTAGCGAGTTCGAGTCCCGCCTGGATAGGTTTCCCCTTCCAGAAAATGGGTGTATGTGATCGTCTGTTGTTGATTGTTTGGACTCGTGAACTTTGTGCTGTTTTTGGGGGTAGTTGAGATAAATAAAAAAGTAAAAAAACAAACAATAATGTATTGTAGTAATACTGTGTATTGAAGCTAGTCTACGATTAAGGGTTAAGCCGTAGGAAACAAATTCGTCATTTTTCATAACTTATAATGAAATTCTAAAAGGTTTAGGCCTCAAAAATTCAGTGTAACAAATACAAGGGTTGAACGCAGAGGAAATGCTATGCAAGAGCACTCAAGGCGGATGCGTGGTAACCAAAAGTTGAGGCGAACTTTGAAACTCCATATTCAGTTACATTATGAAAAACGGAAAAAGTTAGCAAATGCAAAACTTGCTCATAGAAAAAAATTCTCTTCCTGCTCCGCGAGTATCAAATGTAATGGAAATAAATGTTGCAGTCGATAAAAACGGCATAAAAATATACGTTGTCATCCTATTCCGACAATTTTACCTGTGCCTCGTTCAATTCCTCTCATTATATGTGCTGGTTCATTTTAATGTGACTTCTAATATACACCTGCCGTTTAGCATAGAATTATAAATATACTCTTGAAATTTAATAGGTGTGCATCTTATTTTGAATGAAATTTATACCATAATTTAGACGAAATTTAGAGTTTTCGAGAAATATCTCAACCCGGTAAATATATAAAATACGATTCCAATGCTAAGGTAACGGAGGTAAGAACTAATGCAGGAATAAAAACTTGTCATATTTAGCGAAGAGAACTTTATGGATTCATGGTTAACTATTGAAATATTTTTAAGTGGTTCAGCTAATGGCATATAGGTTATTTTGAAGCGGTGATTTTATTGTTAGTCTCTCCATCATTATTTGCGATGCCAGTATTAATTTCTGTTTAAAATCATATTTATTGAAAATATTGCAGCCTAAAGTATGTAATCAATAACGGTACTAATATAGTGGTTAATATTATTAATTCTTCAGCCTGATTGCAAAATTTTCTTGAAATAATTGTGCATTTTTGCTCCCGAATAAATCGTAGATTCGATTGCTTTGGCATACGAAAGAAAATAAATTTACAGCTATTGATCAGTGGAATGAAGTGAAATCTGATATTGGTTGGATTTGTATTGCATATTTTTTAAATTTTCATGTCCATATAAAGTGCTGCGTATTTTAGAATCAAGACAGTTATCGTTGGAATGAAATCAAGTCGTCTGCATTGATAAAAAATTAATAAAATTCTTTGGCGGTCCGAAACAATAAGCCAGATTTTTGTGCTGGCGCTGAAGTTATTTGTTAAAAATAAATACAGTATCGAGATAAAGAAAATGGTTGGAAGAAGAAGAACGTTGATTTGAAAGAAAATTAGTGTCAGTATGTGGCAATTCTTGGCGTTTCATCATCTACACCGACCAGGTGTTCCCCCCAAGATCTAAAACAGTGCACTTGGAATAAGAAACTCTTCCGGTAAAGAACAGTCTCTTATCTTCAATAACACAGTACTAGCAGTTCGCACTTCTGCGCTTAAGAGATTAAAGGAAGTATGAAGTGAATGGATATGACGCAAACAGAAGTTCCAAGAAAGAAGCAATTCGAAATATAAAAGCTTTTCGCCAACGTTTTACGCGGTCGTGGAAGATACCTTGCCTGGTTAGCTATCTCGCCTCACATTCTACGTCGGATCATCTCGTTAATGGCAATTCGGTAGTTTTGGAGATGATGCGCTCGGTAAATTGTCGAGCCTGAGTGAATATTGCCATGGATACAACCTTATAGATAACTACCGAATACCGCATGGTGAAATGCGTTGCAGCCTGCCTTCTAGGATACGATCGCTTCCTTTGGAAACCTTAATGCGAAATAAATGGCCTGTTTTTTTTGCCTTTGGATCCCGGGTCATGTTCCGTATCCTTATTTTGGTCCCCTTAAAAGGATATGAGCAGCTGTAAGCTAGGGGTCCATTAAAAGTTACCCAGTACACAGGAAAGGAAATTCAAAAGATCATCTGACGTGCGCCTGTGTACGATTAGACTATGGCCAACGGCTAATGAAATTGCTGCTTTTAATCCTCGCAGTTGTCGTTACCCATACTCGTTATAACTTCTTCACGTGCTTCATGTTCGTTAAAAGTTTTCCGGCTTCTCTTTCTTCTCAAGGAATGGTAACATGCATGGAAAAACTGCAAGCCCCTGGGTTGTTAAAAATTATCGGTGGCCCTTTATGCAGGGATATTTCCGTTAATTTTTTCGCTTAAATGGAGAACTGCCTCAATGATCCTCCTTCTGGAAAAAACATACGGTTAACTCTTGCGTGGGGGATTTTTTTTCCTGTTTCAGACTACTCATCCATCAATGAGGCATTCAAGCGAGTAATATGGACATTTTATTCATTTAAGTTAATTACGGAAAAATATTTCTTTTAATTTTCTCAGAGTATAGGAATATCACACTATCTTAATTTTTAGAGTGAATTTATTGATGTATCATTACGTTCATGAATAAATTTTTATTGATCCGCGGTATTCCTTTGAAATGTTCATCGATGCAATGAGATTTATTCGACTTCGGCTGCCTATCTGAGCCACCTCACGCGAGGAATTATTCGGAAGTAAGTATGTGGAAATCATCTTCATTCAGTATTATGTTGAATGAATCAAAATTTTATATAAATGCGTACATCCTTCCATCGGACTATTTCTAAGAGATAAACAATTATTGTTTGCCTACTTAAGGAACTGTAATATCATTTTCAAAAGACAACTCCTTTATGAAGTAATTTTGACGCAAGGTTAAGGATTTAGTGTGCCGTTATCTATACTTTGGCGATAAACAAGATAATTACGAAATTACCTCTTAGCATCATTCTGATGTACTTTATGATTTTCAAAGCGTTTCAAGGACATTATGTCCTCAAAATTTAAAGCGGTCCCAAGGCAGAGATAATAAATTTCATATCCATTAACCCTTACCTGTTTATAGCGAATGTCTTAGCCTCCACCGAAAAAAAATCGAATAAGCTTTTTATGTATTCTGATACAGTCTGAGTGTTAATGACGTTGCGAGAGATAAAAGTTCAAAATTTTCTCGATTACTTCACCCTAACTTAAAGGCAATAAATGATTAACTATCGATCGTGTTTGGAAAATTCGCCAATGGATTTCAGTTAACTAGAATACATTACATGGCACACAACAATGCTTCAAAATAAGTATGCCTGAAACCTTGCAGAGAGATTGGATGTTTGATTCAAAATCTGCCCTTTCATTACATATTTAGAGCTCGCGTCTGCTCCAAATGCGGCATTACTGTTGTTATTGTGAACTGGGGAATTAATGCGATTGCCGCTTTGTTTTTTTGCATGGAGTTTAACCTTCCTTTCTTTTTCCGTTGCCTCAATTCCAGCAGATCATTCATTGACACTAATCCCTTTGAATTAAAACGTATACGGTTTACAATGGGCTGATTGTCCCCATTCTCAACATTCACCACCAATTTAGGTATTGTATATTTTAAACGCATCAGGGCGGGATGCAGGGAGGAAATAACTGAAAATAAATGGGGATTATTAAAAAATAACTTACGGATTATGATATGACGTTTAAAGATGGTTGGTGTTCCTAGAATCATTTTATTTGGCCGGCTAGCATTATTCCTGGCAATGCATTTCATACAGATCGGTGCATTTTTAAATGAAACATATGTAGCATGTTTCTCTGTGAGATCAAGGCTTGGACGTTGACAGCTGCAGAGAAAGAACTCAAGGGTGAAAGCTTTCGGAATGTGGTGTTACCGAAAAATGATGAAGATAAAATGAATCGACCGCGTAAGCAAAGAGGAAGTACAAAGAGAAGTGGGAGAAAAGATAAGTCAGGTATAAAACCTATGGAGCTTAGCTGGCCAGATCATGATACATGATGTTATGATGAAGGTAATCGTCTAGGGAGGGATGGACGGTAAGAAGAGAAGTGGGTAGCCTCGAATTAATTACATCAGACAGGTTATAAAGGATGCAAACGAGAAGAAATACGTTGATATGAAAAGGCTAGCGGATAGGAAAGAAGAATGGATAACTGCATCAAACCAATCTTAGGATTCTCATCTCACGATTGCCGACTTATGATAGATTTTCAAAACTTTCTCAAAATTCTCTTTTGAGAAAGAAAATCTAAAAAAAAACATACTCAAAATATTTAATAAATTCAATACTCTATATTTTCTTTTTACCGTTAGATTTTTAACTGTGCTCCAGCACTTGCACAAATTGATTTTCATTTATTGCAACACACTCAAATCATTTTTTGTAATAAATAAGAAGTCAGTAAGCCCTGAAAAAAGGGTTGTACCTATATCCCATATTATTTCCTAAGTCTTCTTGACCTCTTGTCGTTACAAGCCCAAAGAAGAACAAAAAATTCTCGAAACGTTGGCGTATTGAATTGTCTGCGGACATACACTGCAATTAAAGTATGTAATAATATGTATTCCCTATGTTAAGACATGCTTCAGCATAAATTGTATTTATAATGGTATGGAATATACCTTTTTGCCTATGCATACATCGATTTACAATATTTCGTTTCATTTTACTTACAATATACTGCCGTTAGTTAGATTTTCGGACTTTATTTAGAGTTAATTATAATAGCGATTTTACTATCGTACTATTATAATTATTAAATAGTTGTTTTGCTTTATATTTGCTGATAAAATTTTGAGAGAATAGCGCTGAATTATTACGCCAGCATTTTTAACTCGTAGCGCAATCTCACCTCAATGGTTGCAATTTTGTTTTAGGAGAAAATATTTCGACCTCTAATCACTTTTCTCTCTTCAAATGTCTTCCCTCCGTCGTAACTGGCATTTTTATTCGCTCATTTCCTTAATCCCGCCTCAAGCCAGTAAAACCTAACCGCCACGGCTACGCTCAAGCTTAATTATTTTAACTTATCCTCTTCTCTCGTAAAACTCACCCTCTTTTTTTTCTCTCGTTGCGCATTGTTTACGTAGGTACTGCCTTCCGTGCGTTCCACTTCCCCCACCACTTCTCCTTAAGTACGCACTCTTGCTTTTCCTGCGGGTACCTTTCATTAAGGCTTTCCTCTCGCTCCAGCATTCTAATCTTAAAAAAATTAGGAGCAGCTTGAAAACTCATGTAGGGTGCATATACCATAATATTCGGCTCTATATTCTCCTAGTTCGGTACTTGGCTGATTATCGCCTTCAATTTTTTTTGTTATAACGGCGATCCCTATACTTATGGTGGTACGGATATAAATACAAGAATAAAATATAAATTATTTCGTTCAATTTTGAGGTTTCAACAGGCTTGCTTTGCCGCTACTAACCGAATTCACGGTTATGTACCATTTTTTGAGTTTTCCATTCATTTTCCATATTTGCATCAATAAACTGATATATAAAAATTAGGAAAAATCATCTTACAGTAAATAGTTTTTTCTTCCATGATTTTGCCGCTATTTTACTGAGCATAACATGATCCTTAGGTGTTGGCAAGCTCGCAAATTCATAAGTACGCCGTTCTAAGATTAACTAGCAAATTTATGCGTTTATTTTATATGGAAAATATTTTGCTTCCAAAGATAGTGCTTCCATTTAAATTTTAAGCAGAGCTGAAAAAATTTATTAAAAAGTGTGGGCTTTTGAAAATATTTTATAAGCCCACACCTACCCTTTTACACAATAAACTGCGACCTACGATTCCGCTTACAGAGAAATATTCTCATAGAGCCTATAGAATTTTTCTTATTTTCAACAATTTCGAAGTAAATAATGATATGGAATCGCAAGTTTCTTTAAGCACAACCCGTTGGTATTAACTTATGTTAATTACGGATAATAGCTATTGGTTAGAATGAGTTTAAAATTGGTGTATGGCTTCATATAACCAAAACCTCTTGAATTTTTCATATTAGCGGTCATTCTAAATGCTGAAATCCCCCGATAGACTGAATACTTAATCGTTTTCTACCATTCATTTTCAAAAGTGCATTCTGGAAAGTGCTCGTCATAGAAAGTCTTTGGTGAATCTCTAACGTGATAGCTGAATATGACTCCCGTGCAAACCCGAAGAGCTAAACAAGATTTCTCTTTACGAGCCGAGTCAATTAGTGGCCCCTTATGCTCGCTTTGCACGGAGAGAATTTTATTTTTCCAACGACGGCGCAAAGTAAAAAAGGTCTTGAAGGAGCCGCCAAGAAACCTCACACCCTTTCAGTGACTGACCCAACCTCCCGCGCGAGGGTGGAATATTCGGTGATTAACGCTAGAGTGCGCGTATTCGAGAGCCAAAGGCCGGGAGGAAGGAAATCGGAAGCTGCAATGGGCGCGGAAACTTCACTTCATTGCGCTTTTTTCGCTCGAGGCACCGAAATGGGTACTTTTGAATGAGGGACTGCAGAAGGTCCGTCCACTTTGATGTATGGGCTTCATTCAAGTCTGACTCTCTCGCGGGCGAGCAAAATCCTCGATTCCGAAAAGAAGGATCGCTTTCGCGGACCACTCCTACTTTCTTGTTTTGGAAAATATATTAAGTGCATGATGCTCTGAAAAAGAGGCACTGGATTTAAAAGAAAAAGTATCTAAACCTGTCGTTACAGTACCTACGTTCATTGGTGATGGACAGGTATTTATATATGGTACTTAAGTCGGAAAATTTTTAAGTAACCTGAATGGTATTAGCGTCAACACTAAATATCTACCTACCCTATGTTACACGTTATAAAAGTATATCCTACATGGTATAAATTTACTTTATAAATTACTAGCAGCACTTTCAACAGTGCATATGTTGTCTTCAAAAGAACTTTTATCATTCATGAATGAAACTTTGCTCCTACAAAACAGTTTATATACTTTGTCGCTGGTCGAGACTCGATGAAGTTCTCATATTTTTCTCAGGAGAAAAAGTCAATATCCTCAGAAAAGTACTATATTTGCATAGTTGCTAAATATCCAAGCAAAATAATACATTGTCCTTACATCTGTGAAAGTGAGCGGTCACTAGCTTTGCGACCAGAACTTAACCCTCCTTTTCTAAACGAACGCACCGAGATCAGAGCACGAATTGAAATTTCTTATTTTTCTAGGAAAGATAAGTTTTATACGGCTTCTTTCACATCGTTCTTTCCACAGTCAACATTTCCCATTATCGTCATTCTCTTTGATATATGTTACCCTTAAAATGGAATAGTACAATACTTAATATGCAAGGGTGCCTCTTGTACCTTTCTCTTCCTCTAAGCATTCTGCCTTTTGTGAGCAACCTTCTCCATGTATGTTTCACAATTTACTCCACCTCCTTTCTCACGCCTCTTTAACTTTCACTCCTCTGCTGCCGTATCCAACTTGATTTTGTTTTTACGGCCCTCATTCGCTCCCATAATTCTGAAGTCTCAAACTCACTAAAAAAAATCTTTGTGCCAACGGTTCAAGGTTGATTGAGTCGAAGTCATAGCCAAAAAAGGGAAAAGAATGACCTCATTCCGATTTTAGCAACAATAATCACGGTTAAAACTTCCTCTTTTTATACTTTCTTTGTAATTATGGTAAATAATATATTATAACAATTAATTATCTTTCATGTCCTCAGTTAAGATTACATAAGAATGTTTATATGTTTATAATTTTTTTTGACAAAAGATGACTTGATATCATTCGAATCTGCTCAGTGAGCCTCCTATACGTAATGTACTATTTCTTCATTCGCCTTTTGCAGGTATTTTTATTATTGTCGGTTAGTGTGCAACGAGCACGGAGTTATGAGAGGGGTTGTGTACAGAATGCCCTAAAAATACGTGGAAAATACATAGGGTACATTAAACAAAAGTATGTTCTGAAAATAAAAACTTTTCGTCGAAAATTATGACTTTCATGTCATTAGTAACGCTTCGAAGAGTCAATTTCAGACCAAACCGTAGCAAATAAACCCTCAGTACGGCTATCAATATTTTAATTGCTATATCATCTCTGACACCGGCACTGCAACTTATATCCCCGGCATCGAACGTCACCGCAGTTTCCTCATTGTGCTGTCATCATTTGTACGTGGTATGGTATTTGGAGGAGGCAACCGACAGCTGAGGTCATTTGCGCCATGAGGGTAGGGTATGGAAGGAAGGGTGGAGAGAAACCCGGCGTCGGCATTAGCCTGCTCTTAACGAAAGGCGCCAAGGGGACCACGGCTTAACGTCCCATCCGACGGACGGAGTGTTGCGCTTGAAATGTCCTCCACACAACACTCAAGCAGGGATCGGGCAGTCTTTGAAAATTCTCTGCCACTGCCGGGATTTGATCCCGAGCCCGCCGGGTGTGACGCCAACACTCTAGCCACCACACCAACCCGATCCCCTCATTTGTATGTGTTTAAATTTGAATTTACCTGGGGAATCGTATGATCTACTACTTTATTAGACATTACGGGTAAGCGAGAGCCGAAAATATTATATGCACTGCAAACTTTTCCCGTTTAATCCGGTCTCCTCGTGTTCCATGTTCATCTCGTTCGATTCGAAGATCTCTTAAATCGTATTTTATCGCTATCAGCCCGAGTTTTGTGCATATACGCCAAAGAAGCCGGCTCAGAGCGGTCCTCGCTTAAACGCAGGGAAATAAAACGGAAATAGGAAAGCACATCGACAGAGAGTCTTCTTCTTCTCTTTGTTTAGAGATTCGTGAGCAGTGGATGGGGAGGGCAAACATCCCAGTGAAATTCCTCTGAGAGCGTAGAGGGGCGGCAGATAAACTCATCAGAGAGGGCTTTCGCTGACTCAGACGAAGAAAACTTCTTTTCATTTCTCTCCCGTGCTTTTATGCCATATTCTGAAAGCCATCTCTGCACCGCTTCCCCCCTCCTCTAGGTATCCCCGCCCAGGATTCTCCATAAATCAATGCGCACGGAGGCAGGGAAGGCCTCTTGCAAAAGTGATGGGCCCTAGCCGTAATGGACATGCGAGGGTCTCCAGCCTTTTTGGAAGCTATTCTCTTTCCCGATTAAATCGAAAGTCTCTCCCTCATACCTAACAACTAAGAAAGTTAGTGATTCCTACACTACCCTTGTACAATATATTCCACTGGGGAATAGCCATTTTGTTGTCTTATATCTTTGGCTTGTTTTTGACTAACTTTTGGACTTTTGATAAGAATATTACCTTAGTTTCTATCTGTCACGTCAACCTTTTAAGCTATAGGGTACCCTCTTTTTGTCTCATACGTCATAAAAAATTTGCAAATGAAGGAATATAAAGGGAAATCTTACCTTATATACAGTCCATGCATAATTATTTAATGTATACAAAGGTACAGATGCACATGAATTGACAAAAAATATATAACCGTGTAGGCAACAAGCGCAACACCAAAGCTCCCTTACGAAGCTAATTTCTGGGTTCGTGCCTGTGTCTCACTATAGATTCTAGACACATCTACACTTCTATGCACCTGCTCCTGGTCTCCTAAGGTGTCAGTTACCGGGCGCCAGTCGGATAATGCTTATGTCAGCCAATTGGAGAGCAGTGATGCTTCTTTTGATCGGCACTCAACCTTGCAGAGAGTGGTCACAATTACACGAGGTGTAGTGAAAAAACCTAGCATATTAGAAGAAAACTAACTGCAGTTTTGAAAGCACCTTTTTTACCCTGTATCAGCTCAAAAATTGAAGTCAACAGAAATTAGTTAAAAATTAGTTCCCCATTGTAATCCACGACCTCTTCGAATTTTCTGTATAGGGCCCCAGATATTTCTATTTGTACTGGGTTAAATTTTTCTTCTATTTTTAAATGAATTGAATAAAACGTCTTCGCACTGTCTAATTTTTTGTCGTAAATATTAACTATGAACTTAACTCATTCGCGTTCCGATGTATTGCATCATTTTCATGCTGATTAGATACTAATTCCCGGAGCATTGTGTTAAGAATCTTCATTTCTGAAAATTAACAACTACTTTGTCACAACTAAGGAGTAAAGTGTATATCGAGTTTTGAATTAGATTATTTTTTCACTTTATTTCAGAAATGCTGCTATAACTACTCTATTGCCGCACAAATAACCGTGGGGAACGTTTCAGGTGAACATTTTCAGTCGCTTGCAAAAATAGTACACGAACATGTTAGAAGAGCGTTTGGCGACTCTTGTTTCATGTACCCTAATAATTTTTATAAGAATATGGATTTCCCTATTATACGTTAGGTACAATGATTTAAGCGTTAAGATAAAGGACTGAACTCTTTTAAATGCTTTCAATTTGCTCTTATTTTCCTATTATGGCTTCTTTTGAATCAATTCAAAAGAGATTTCATATCGGAGTCCAGTATGAAAATAAATTTCGAATTGGTTTAAAACTCAGCCGGGTTCAGAGGGAGTTGTGGGAGGTTAAGTTTCCATTCGGGCGCACTGTTCGGCGTTCCCCCAAATTATTCCCTCTCTGTGGCATTCTTTCTCGATCTCTTGCCCTCTCTCTCTCTCGCTCTGCTATTCTCCCTCAAAGATCAAAGACGAGTCCTGCAAAAATGGATGGACTCTTGGTCGGAGACAATGGACTAGAGTGAGATTTCCGACCACTTCAAACGCTGAAGGGGTCGTGGATTTGGTAGAAGCGGGAAACTGTGGACGGTGAAAGAAAGAGAGGCATGGACTTTCTGTTAAAAAAAATAATACTATTTTTCTTTATTGCGGTTCGTTTTTTCCCAAGAGAGGCCGCGAAACTTCTTTTTTAATTCCACTTAGTTTATGCGGTCTGCGAGGCTCAATTGTTCCCAGAGACCGCGTTAATCCGCGCCGAGGGAGGAAAAAGAGGGAGGAACGATTGCTCGCTCATTCATTGGGCTTCTGAGAGCATTGTTGCTTACAAGTCATGATGTCCCTCGTTGACTGGGGACCTAGTACCATTATTCTCAACCATATGGCTCTTTGAAAGGAGCTTCTTCTCCAACATCCACGTATGTTTTGAGGTTAAGTTATTGGCTTATGATTCGAACACAGTATAAGTAACCCATTAACTGGTAATTCTAAGCGTAACTAAGGGGAACTTGCACATTATGAAGTAAAATATGACACTTTCTGATCTTAAATTATATTTGACATTTTTAATATATATTTATTGTATATTTAGTATCAAAATGGTATACTGTACATAAAAAATAGAAAATTTTGCAAAAAAAAATCGTCAAAATAAAAAAAAAACACATTATTATCATTATGTAACCTTCTGACTAGTCCTTAACCACTTACTGGTGAACCACAAATTCCTTTGGTTTAACGTGTTTGAATATTTTATATTTTTAGTGCTAATAATGACATTATTAATATTAAATATTACAAAAAGTAATAATCAAAGAGACCTGAGTTTCGAGGTCTCGTTGTGACGCTCACTTTTTTATGTTTCCTTCATTCATTATTTCATAAAAAGAGGCATGTAGTGGCTTGATGGCTAGAGCATTGGGCGACTGAAGAGTCCCGGGTTCCAATGCGGGTGTAAAAAATCCTTAACTATATAACCTAGCGGCGCAACGTGACTCATGGAAAGGAACTTGCTATACCTCCCTGAGTGAATGCAATTTAAGTACCTACGAGCTGATATCTGTCATCACTGAAGTGAACTGACCATCGTGGTGAAATAGTCCATTATTCACTGACCGTCACGAGTACATACAGAGATTACATACAGGTTTGGACGTTTATCGGTGGGAGCAAATGAAATATGATGACAGTGTTAACATATCAGCATTGCACGAATACTTATACAACTGTTTTAAAATTTAATACGTTCTTTTTTCGTTAAGGTCACCGAGACATTCTGAAGAGCTCCAAGTTTTACCTTGCTTTTTGCCTTCCTCGGTATTCGTTAGAACAAAGAAGCGTGTTTTAAAATTTACCTAATTGTCAAAGTTACTGGATATTTATTCCCTTGGATTATTAGTTTAACTCCTTTCGCAAAACTTCCACCTTATGACCAATTTCTGCTGCAAGATTCTCAATTGTAAACTCCTTAAACATTGGAAGAAGTAAATATTCTGTTTCCATTTCATCAATAAGGGCTGGAAAATTCTAAAATGTTTTATTAGTAGGGATATATTTCATCGCTAATTTGACAAATGTCTCTCTACTTTAAAACTTTTCACTATGGATATTGTACTCATTCCTTATGGATTTTAATTACGTGTTTAATTTTTTAACTCTGTCTCGTTATATAACGTTTTTGGCGAAAGAATCAAATTTTGATAAAAGGGATGATTGCTGAAATTATTACGCAGTCTTTTTTCACCGTTAAGTTTCCCAGAACTTTCGATCCCTGCAAACCTGGATATTTAATTAAGTGAATGGCATATTGTAAAACACCCCTGTTACGAAGGATTCGGTAATTTCGAGGATAATCGCAGAAGAACAGCAGCTACCCCCGTGTTCCTGAACTCGTGGATAAAGGATGGAGCAGTACAAGGGGTCAAATTCAAGGTCTTAATCAAGCGAGAGTGGTTTTGTGTCCGAATCAATCAGAAGAGGAAATAAAAAAAATTGAAGAGATGGAAATTTCTTCCCGCGCCCCGCCTTTCAACTGAATTACAAAGGCGTCAGCTGAAATGGATCCAGAATGATAGCCGTGCGCCTTTCTCTCTCGCTATCCCTCGCGAAATAATATCAAGATCATTAAAATTTCCAGCTCTCGGTTGATATTTTCCTCTCCCTCTGTTTCCCTCCTCGTTCTCTTCCAGGAGTACATTTTGGGAACAGCGGAATCCGTAATTCATTTTTTTCTAAAAGGTTAATGACGAAGTTACAGTGAGTGGAAGAAGTTCCGTTGAAGAAAACTTATATTAATTTCGTCGAGAAATAAGAATAATCCAGTTCACCAATTTCGAATCTTTATCTGAGGTTGAATATTTGCACTCGAAGCGGTAAATAAATTGAACAGTGGAAACTGTGCGAAATTTATTTTACCCTCAATAAATCTTATTTAGCATCCTTCGAGGATGCATGCTATAATATTTTAAATATGTAAAAAACCAATATAATGATCCACAGTTGCAGTTATTTTGTACTTTGGTTTGATACTCAGTGATCTGTTTTCATCTCCTTTATTGCTCTATTTATGGCAGTTCTAATAACAGACGTTCATTTACAGCTCCTGATTGATATTTTCCTATTCCTCTGTTGCCCTCATCTCTTTATTTTAAGTGTATATTTAGGGAACAGTGGAATACGTATTTCATTTTTTTATTAAAGGTTACCGGGAGAGGAATAAGTTCCGATGAAGAAAACTTATATTAATTTTGTTAGGGAATAAAAATAATCCAGGCTCACCTGGAAGTCCGAAACTTTTTTATCTGAAGCGAGTTAAGTGAACGGGAGAACTGTGCAATATTATTTACTCTACAATGAAACCTTAACGTTCCATGTGAATGCACGCCTTTTTAAGATTCTAATAACGAATATAATGATCCAAAGATGCAGTTTCTTTGGTAATTCGGTTTGATCCTCGATTCTCTATTTTCATCTCTTATAACTTTCATAAGTTGTAGTGATCTATAATTTTTCCTCTTACTATATTATGATAATTCCATATCTAAGGTTTATATTTATTAATACCTTTATTGATATATTTACGGAAGTTTTTATTGCGATAATAAGTTCTTTTTTCTCGTTTTAACGATCATCATCTTCATATTACAATGGAGATCAAGGTAGGATTGATTAGCTAAATTTCCTTAAACCTATGAATTATCAATCTGTATTAGAATTGATAATCAATTATTCAAATGCAAGACCTAGATAAGAAAGGGCTCTATATATCTCGCTTTAGATGATGATGTAAAAACTTCATGGAATTCGAGCGGTCAAAAGGTTGAGAATTTAGGGATAAAAGGTATAAGTGGAGAGAAATAAAGTGGTCAGAATTGGTGCGAACTTAAAAGTCAATTTTTCAAACCTTTTTTGCAATTGAGTAGATACTGCTGAGGAAAATTTTGTACGCTCACATTATGTAAGTAATTTTAAAGCTGCCTTTACATACCGTATTTACTCGTGTAAGCCGCACCCTCTTGTAACCAGTGCCGCCCCATTTTTGGGCCGGCTCGTGAGGAAAAAAAAACTTCCCAACGCTTATTGGGGTGCGGTCTAATATAGGTAGGTACTCGTGTGTGAAAAATCCGCAGAGGAAAAATCATTCGCCTTGACCGGGATTCGAACCCGAATCTCTCGATTTCCGGCCGAATGCTTTAGCCAGTTAATCTACCGAGGTGTCATATTCCCTTGTGGATATTTGTGGACTATACCGGACAAGGTGGTATGGACTTCTGAGCATATTATGCGACTAGCAGTCCAAATCGTGCGCACGGCGCCACAGCACCAGGGCTTTTCTCCCTGGCCGTAAATCGAGGGATCCGGGTTTGAATCCCGGTCAAGGCGAATGATTTTTCCTCTGTGAATTTTTCGCACAATTTGTGCAGTGCGGGTGACTCCGTAAAGTTATCACCGTGGCTAGTCCCGGGATACTTAAATAGGTACTCGTGATTCGTTGCTAAATCGAAAAATATACGTTTACACGATCTATAACGTTAAATAATGTCAGAAATGTAATTCCTGCGAAGATTTCCTAGTTTCAATGCTAAACTCTGAATAAGTAAACGAAAAGAATTTGAGGGAAAATGGTACGCGGCTTACATTAAAATTTGAAGTATTCGTGTAAGCCACGCACTCCCCTTTTTTCACCGACATTTCCGCATAAAAGGTGCGCGGCTTATACGGGTGAATGCTGTAAATAAAAGCGCAGTCCTACATATTTGTGTCGAGCGTAATGCATTGAATTAAGTTCTCTTTTACAAATTATAGCGCTTATCCGTCGTGTTGTAAAATTCAGCTGAACTTATATAACATTCATATGCTGCCTTGAAGGCACTTGAATTTCAACAGATGCGTTCTATACATTGGCTGTAGTAGTGGATGTAATGAGGCCGAGTTTGCCCTTTGGAAAAAGGAATAGGCTGTTCAGGTTAAGAGTCGAGGAGACAAATGAGATTGATGCAGCCCATTGTTAAGAGTAATGTAAGGCTGTCATTATAGGGGAAACTCCAAGGGAAGGAGTTGGAAGGGAAGAAAATTAATGGTTTTTTCCGACACAATGAAAATGTTTAGGTTAGGAACAGACCAAACCCATACAGCACAAACGGTCTCAAGCTGGCATATAGGTCGTGTATTTCACGTGTTTTATCTCGTGTAAAAACCGTTATTACCCGAGTAAAAGCGGAATAAGTCTGGTGTATATATGGTCTTATGTCCGCCACAAACCGGATAATACACGTGTATGCACAAGGAACCCAATAACGGGACCTTATTTTTTTATATAACCCAATAACGGGACGGGTTATTCCTTTCTCCACCAGGGTTAGGGTTTCTTGTTGATGACCGGAAAATGGCAGTGATCACGCAAACGGTGGCACATTACTAATACTAAACAGGTAATAAGACATAGTCAACATATTCGTTCAAAAATTTCATTTATTGTGTCAATAAAAGGTTCCTCTGTACAAAATAATTCATCAGGAAATACGTACGTAGTACAGGACAAAACAATAGTGGTGATGATGTGAAAAATAATGTGAATGACATAATGGATAGGATAACAGCGAATACGATATGATGGATGGATCTTAAAAGTACTGCCAAATAGTTTAAAAAACCACAAAACCTTGGTAAAACCGCAAGTAGTTTCACTGAGCATAAGCACACCAGGATAAAGAGAATTAGCGAATTGTTGATGTCGTCGTTGTCGTCTAGTGCTTCCAGTTCGAGTCACACAAGTTATATCGTTACGTGATTGTTTTCGCAGCGTTCAATTCGCGTGATGCGAGGCATTGACGGAAGTAATTCGAAATTACTGAGAATTTTAAATTAACAAGCAGCATCATTCTAGTTGCAATTAATGGTTAACTCGTTTGTATTTCGACTGGAGCATATATGTAATCGTAATGAAATATACACCTATAAAATACATGCCGCAAGATGATTCGTTAAATGATTTAACTAGATTTCGTTGGGAATATTTTGCTGGTACTAAGGTGGACGACTTTATTGAATCATCTGTCCTGAAACTTTAATCATGTTCGGATTGCTGCTCATCTTAGCATCTGCCCCCACACTTTGCTTCATATTTGTTGTATATAAGGGTCAAGGGAGTTGGACCAAATTTACACAGCATTTACACGTGTAAAAATGGGCGAAATCTCGACTTATTCCTTACACCAAATTTCGACTCAATATACACGAGTAAATTTCTCCCTGTGCTGTATGGGAACAATCAATGAAACGTGATGTAGTGTTTAATTAATGTCCACGCCAACAGTGGTTTAACCCTGGAGCTCCTTAAGAATGATAAAATTAGGCATGGAATATTTCCTCAAAAATCCTTAAGAACTCGTTTTAAATGTCATGAACGGGATTATTTAAGAAGGTTTAATGACTAAAAAAGCTATAGAAGCGCCTATAGGTATCTCCCTCATTGTCAGTCTCGCCACCTCCGAATAGTACATCAGTAAGCTAGCGTTCTTCAAATTCAAAGCAAAATTTTAATTAGAACTTATCCGTAGGCGATTAACCTATAAGTATCAGTTAGACTTAAATGCCATGCACTATTACTTTTTAACGATAGTATAACATTCACATTGGATTAAAATTAAGTGCAGTATTCCAGTATATAATATCATGTCCATATAAAGATGAAAAACATGTTATAGAATAATTTTAATCTAAAAATGTCACGAGATGAATAACTATTGTGCTGGGAACAATAATTGTGATCCCACAACTGGAATATTTTGTGGGATGACCAAGTTTTGCACATTAATTAATTAATATTCACGGCTCCATAATCATTGTATTGTATATTGAACGTCAGTAGCTTACGTAACTTGGGGGACAAGAAATTAGGGTGATAAGCAGCAAATATTCTGAAAATTAAATCATGTCATTATTCGTTTTTAGTTTGCTGTTAGCTTTTCATTAAAAAAATCTGAAAAATTTAAACTACCTAAATTTTGAAAATCGCTTCTGCTAATTCCAAAGATGAACAGGTCTGGGTTACGGCCCTTTGGATATTCTTGCGTGCGTCCTTGGGTTTGCAAATTAAAATACCCAGATTTCGCTTTTTTTTCAAGTTTTTAAGTTCGAAGTATGCATAGCAGTAGTATTTATAATATATAGAGAAGAATGTTGAAAAGTATTTTCGCTTTCAACAATGAATCGTACAATGCTCACAGCTTTTAAGTTGCGGGCTGTGCGAAGCCTTCAAACTCAACAATACATAGGCACATAAAATGATGCATGATGAAAATATCTTAGTTTTTTTATATTTAACCATATTGAGCATGACTTCGTGGAAGCATCTTCATTATGACATTGGTTTATTTTTATCTCGCATATTTTATTTACATGGTCTTCCATAAACATTGTAAGAACCGTAAGATACCGATATGCGGTGAAAATGGTTGTACTACGAATATAAATACTCAATGAAAACTAAAAGTGTCAACATGAATATCGAATACAACACTTCTGGCGTCTGTTTTATACTAAAAAGCCTCTCCTCTCTCTCTCTCTCTTTCTCTCTTTAGACGTGAAAATGTTAAACTTTCCCTTTAACTTCACCACGGTAGAATAAATAAAAGGTGCGCCCTCACTCTTGAGGTATGAAATAATATCATCAGATCCAATCGAAAGTTCCATGTCTATGCTCCGAAGTTGTGGAAAGGTCCTGTCTCGAGCGTTTAAAGGGAAAAAAACACGCTGTTATTTATATCTCGCAGCGATTGATTGATCAGTTGCCGGAGATGCGGGAATCGATATCGGAACGTCGCCTTCTCTTCTGCCAGCTCACGAAGCCGGTAGCGTCCGAGAATTGAAGCGATCGTGAAGACGGCTCGTCATCGGCAAAAATATATGACCGGTTGAAAGCCTTGAAAGAACATGTCCATCGGCTTAAATGTGGGGCCCTGCGTTGAATGATACCTCCTGAGGGACTTCTCAATTTTTTTTCCAAATGGTTCGACTAGATATTCATTGCAGAAGGTGAAACAGAATACTGAATGTATAGGAACCTCCTCACCTTCATACTCAAGCCATGTTGATAAATTATTTTCAAGAACACATCGATAAGCATGGCTCTTTAAAGAAGCTGCCTTGGTAAGATCGCCCTTATTGGTAATTTATGAGACTTAACTGACTTCTTAAACTTAACACAGTAACAGAGACTTACCACAGTAACTGTGGTCTAAGATATATTTAAATCTCATCTACATGAATATTCAAATTCTTTACTGATTTTTAACATACATATACTAAGCTCGCTAGAAAACACTTTCCGCAAAAATTTATTTTTATTTACGGCATTTTAACGTTAGTTTGAAAACCAAGAAGAGAATTATAGTGAGTTTCAAAAATTAAGGGCAATCATTCGAATTTTGATTTAGAATCATTCCTTGAATTCGTTAAAAATCAGTTTTTGAGAGTGGCTCCGTATTTGATTCAAAATGAATCGCAACAAAGGCGAGCCTAGTGATACGCTGGAGTCTAGTCAGCGACTTCGACTAAAGGACAAATTCTCCCTCAAATTTTTAGCCAAACACTACGGTCGAGAGCTACTCCCACCTCTTGCTATTATATTCAATCACCATGCTTAAATCTCAATAGCCGTATTTTTATATGTGAGCTTCTCCGAGGAGAGAGCCGAATTGAGCCCCGCCTCTTCAAGATGTCATTTGCCCTCTCCAGAGCATTCAATCGATTAGGTGACGGCTGAGAAGTCTCTCGTGTCCAAGCGACCCCCAATTGAGTTTGGTTCAAAAAGGAAAATTGAAATAAAATTAGTGCGTCTCCCAAATCTGCTTCGCGATGTAGCCGGCCGATTAATTTAGGTAAGATCTGCAGTAGAACATTAAAAAGTTGAATGGAAGAACGTAAAGTTGAATCTATCTAAAAAAAAATTGAGACCGATAAAGAATTACTGCAGATTTGACACACTAATTAAAGCAAAAAAATGCATTCAATAAAGTAATATTTTGCCGCAGATATAAAAAATATTCAACTATCAGAGGCCGACGTTTACCTCAGTAGACGGGGCAACATTTAAATGTTTAATATTTTACGAGTGTTAAAAAGTGCCCAATATTCACTTCAGTGACCAATTATTGTCACTCATAGTTCTCATTCATTTGCTCAAATTAACATGCATTTCTTTAGCCTTTCATACCCATTAGCCCAACCCTTGTATAAGTATCGTGGGTTATTTGCTGAAAGCACTTCCTTGCTTAATATATACGCTCCATGGATTAAAAAAATCTTACTATCAAAAGTTTAGCAGTTAATTTTTAAATAATAACTTTTATTGTAGGTAAACTAGTGAGAGGGCCTGACTATTACGTTTTCGTCGAGAATTTCTAATCCTCTTGTGCATATCTTGCCTTTTTTCCGGTGGTGAAGGGGTTACGACCTTGCTCTTCAAAGTCCTACTACTACAAGGGACTACTCCTTCGATTCCTGGCTGCTCCCTCTGGTAGTAAAGTGAAGGGCTCCAGGTTTGAATCACGCCCGGATAGTGAATTACGCTCCCATATCATGGAGTTTTGCCAATTCTATTATTATTTTATCGTAAGTAAGGGCTTATGTATTACGAGGACACTGGCGACCAACACCACGAACCGTGATGCTGGTTACGCCCTAAGCAACTCCTGGAAATCGGTGCTTAAATACATCAGAGAGGCCTGGGAAAAAAGGCGGGGAAAAGGCGGACCAATTACGAGTCACCTGATCAGGAGCCCAAACTATATAAGTCGGATCACTCAACTCGAAGACAAGCCCTGATGACGATGGACGACACGGCCGTCGAAACTTCGGCAGAGATGGAGAACCTCACCCGGTGGGAAACCCGAAACAACTTCAGCACATATTACGAGGACACTATTTAGTTCATGTTTCTACACGAAATTCTTCAAATACACTTCCCTGCTAATGGGATAACAAAGTAACCACCGGATATCTCAGTTATAATGAATTAATAATGATTTCTTATCACTAAACAGCAAAAGCTATTTGATTGATATTTTAAACTTGGATATACACGCGCAATCATGCCCAAGGAGACGTTCCCCGCCCCATAGCATATCTTCGCGGAGCATTCGTGTCGGCTCTTTGCGGATCTTTTGACAGTTGGAAATACTGACCCTTAAAGAGTTGAAGGCTTGAATACCTGATTCTGGCACCGAAAGTTGAAGATCAAATGGACAAATAGGGTGAGAAAGGAGGAGCCGGCCTCGGTGACGGCGGGTTGAAGTCCTCGCCTGCCAAACCAAAAGTCGTGGGTTCGAGTCCCGCCTGTCCTAGAGCATGGGTTTTTGTGATCGTCCATTGTTGTTATTCATTATATTCCCCCTGTGTAAAAGTCTTAAATGTGCTGTTTTCGGGGCGATGAAGATAAATAAATAGGAGAATAAAGAGAACTTTGCGCCAGAGAAGGACGTTGTGGATGGGTCATGTCATTGCAATTACAGACGAAGCAATTACGTGAAGAATGTAAGTCCTCATAAGAAGGATAAATCTAAGGAGAAGTCCTCAGAGAAAGACTCAGAGATAAGGACATGGGACAGATAAAAAGGGCACGAGTAAAGAGAACGTCGACAAACTGAGGGAAACGGCAGGGGATAGGGAGTAATGGTGTGCTGCAGCACACCAATTTTGGACTGATCAGTGGATAGCTATTAATGAATGAAGAAGAGTTAGACCCTCGATTTAGTTGGCGAGGACTTAACCAAACCATCACCGTGGCCAGCGTTCGGTCGCATGCTCCTCTCATCCTTGCCTCTGTGGGCTTGATCTCGATTCTCAGACGATGCGGCCTCCTGTTATTTGCAAGCAGTTTATAAAAAAATTTTGGGAAAAAAATATAAGAGAGAAAAGTACGCATTCTGTCCATTTTGCATGGAGACTGCCCTTTACTTCTCGAGTGCAGAGAAAGAGATTCGCAAACTGGAGGAACTCTTCCCCAAGTTCGCTTGGCATCGAACGGGTGGAGCTGTGTTGGCAGTGGCAGCTGGACCAAGTGATCTCTTTTTGCCCTTTGGCTCTCTCTCTCTCTCGTCTCCTCGCTGAAATAAGGGCAGCCGGAGTGAGCAGACCTGAGCGCAAGAAAGAGGTTTCGGAGGTATTTTCCAACACCCCCCCCCCCCACACGGCGGCCTTTGTGCAAGTGGCCGACTGAAAGGCTCCTCGGGGTCTTTCCCTCATTCATCCCTTCTTCAAACCCCCCCTCCCACCGCTCAGCCCCCCAACATCCGCAGAATCGACGGTGATACCGGAGAAAATGTTCGACCTCGTTTACGGACCCCGGAATAAAAAAATATATTATTTTTATCATTAAAGGATACCGAAGGATCGAGGGCTCTGCTAGAGCTAGGTCTGCCACAAAAAGGAATAGCTTTAAGCAGGCTATTGAGTGAGTGAAAAATAGCGACGTGAATGGAGAGGTAAATGAACTTCATTTTCAATCTCCATTTCTGCTGGCTTATTATAAAGCATTACTCCGCCTTATAAATTGCTCCATGCTGGGAAAGGTTCGAGACAATGAAAGATTCGATAATTTTTAGTCCTTTTACTTTTTTCATTTAACTGAAAGCTGTTTTCGGAATCATTTACGATTACACGAGGAAACTTGTGACAAATTCATACTGGTGGTTTACCACAAAGAGGAGTGGAGCAGAGAAGCTTTTAGTTGTAACAGAGTAGCTTTTAATAGGAGAAAGGTAGAGTAGCTTTAAGAAGACTATTAAGTGATTGAAAAATGGTGACATGAATGAAATATTGGAGCGATAAAAGATCTTCATTTTTCATCTCCATTTTGCTGGCTTATTATTGGGCAGTACTCCGCCTCTTGCACAGATGCATGTTGAGAAATATTCGAGGCAGAGAAAGGTTCGATTATTTTTAGTCCTTTTACTTTTTTAATTTAACTGAGAGATGTTTTCAGAAGCGCATCTTGGGAAAACCGTTACAAATTCAACGGCAATCATGGCGATGAAGCTTAGTCATAACTTGGAAATTTTGCCTGTGGAAATAAGAAGATATTTTCTAAATTGGTTCAAGTTTATGAATAGATATATAAGTTTTAAACCTTTGACATCAGGTTTGCTATTTGATTATGAGCAAATATTTAAGAATTTCACAGGGAGTAATGAAAATTTCACTCAATGGAGGTGGCAATCAGAGGTTAATTCAGTCGCCTTTCCTGTGACGGGAAAGGAGATACCGGAGAAAAAAGCAGAACCATGGATGACTCCAGAACAAAAAACGAGTATGAAAAGCTATAGGCTTATTGCTAAATATCATACGCTCCATTTCTTAAAATGATCTAAAAGGCATTTTGCATTTTTAGAGAATTTTGCATGTAGAAGAGGTGAGGGGAGCTGATGAATAAACCTCAGCTAGCGGCTGGCAAGATATGGTGTTCATTCAATCCATGTTAAAACTGCGCTTGAAAGGGAATAAGTCACCTCGTCCATATGATGGATTTGGGTATGATACGATTTAATGTTCCACTTCAAAAGGAATTTTTATTTTGTAAAGATGATTTTCACAATAAAATTCATTGTTTCGCAAATACTGGCACGGAAAAGCATAAGTAAAAGCAGAAATCGCAATGCACACCTTTGTCTTTTCCAACGAGTATGCAGGCCACTACGCAACCCAGCTTCCGTTAATGTTGTAGAGAGTATGCGGTATTGAATGTAACTTGGCGTTTTGCGGTTCAAAAAGATATTTAAGATAGGTACTAACTCCGGAGTTTGATGAATCTCAAAGAAATCAGATACAATACCACAGAACTACAGAACTATCACTTTGCTTGATTATAGATGTGACTATCGCATCCGAAAATTTTGTGACGATAGAGTACACATGTATTGTCGTTTGAAACAAATTTACTGGCTCTGGGATCTGGTGGATAGGCCAGTAGGTATTCTGTTAGCGTGTCAGGAATACCGACCATGTTTCAGCCCATAATACGGGTGTTTCTCTTTATGAAATTCATTGTTTCTTTACTGAAATTTGGCTAAATCTGAATCAAGGCATGGTTGAAGATTACATTTTAAAGATTTTTCTCAAAACTCGGGCTCGAAGTCTGTATGATACAACAAGAAACCATTCTCCATACAACCACTATTATCCAATCCCGAGAAAAAAATCAGAGCTCAACAATGAACCTCTTTCTTTCCACCCAAGGTACCCTGACACCCTATAGCACCACCCTATTATCCTACTATGACGGAAGAGGAAGGGACAAGGAAGCCTGGGGGAGGGATCACAGCATTTCCGATAGCTTTAATACCGGCGTGTTGGCTCTCTCTCTCTTTTTAAACTGCGCCGGCTTCACTCCAAGGACGATGAAGGGATTCCCGGGCGGAGGAGAGGGGTCGGTCACGTAGATCCCTTATTTTCTAGATAGAGGGTTCTTTTGTTCCTTTTTTCCCATTCTTGAATACCTGCCCGCGTTCTGTCGTCCCGAACTCCCACTCCACCGCTCGGCACACCTGTCCACGCGCCTTGCCAGCCTTCAGCCACGCGACCCACAGCGCCTTAAAACCCTCTGCGGCCACGCCCACTCCCTCATACCCCTGTAGATCTAAAGGAATTCCTTCGAAATTTTCCACTCTCGCCCACTTATTCGAGAATCCAGACAAGCAATACGCCAACTATTGGCCGAATTCGGAAGTAGAGCGCCGAGGATACCTAAGGAAACCACGTTGACAAATCATTGGTATTTCTGGGAATTTACTGATTTTTCTAATTATATTTTTGGTATTAATCCATCATAACATCGCAAGCAATATATATTTTAAGCATTCATATTCATGTGAAATGTCTTTTCGGTTGCCATTTTTTGCTACAATTCATCATTTACTGGGACGGTGGTTTGTTTGTTTAATGCACTTGGGGTAACCGATGTATGGCAATTTTTCTAGCCGGCTGAGAATAATGTTATTTTTATCGCAGTCACTCATTTATGGTCATTAGGAACCCTTTGAGTAATTTCCGCGAGATTGTACAGGATATTTCAGCTAAAATTTATTAATTCCTTAATCTTAACTGCTATTTGTCGTAGCCTGTGGGAATTGAAATACCTCCTCAAAACCAAGAAAATCTTCTTAGATATTTTCTACTTTAATTATCGCAGTGGCTCGACGACTCATCCTATTGCACCTATATTATCATCACAACAATATCCTCGATGCGTCAGCCATGTTGGCAAATTACGTCACTGCTTTCAGCGCCGCCATCGGTGATTTGAGTCTCGATATTCGCCCATCTACTCAGGTGAGTACCGCTGACTGATTCGATAGTCACTTTGCTATCCAAAGAAGGCATTCTTTTCTCATCAAATAATCCGCATATATCATGTGTCACAACTATACGGTGCCCTGCTTACTTAGGATTTCCCAGGTTGACATTTACGTTGAAAAGGACTGCTTGGGATAAAATATCGTTGTATTCAGAGTATATTTATATGAATGCGTCATGAAAGTGCCCTTTACCTTTCATTTCAATACGTTGAACTTCCACTATAGCTCGCCTGAATCAGTTGAACTTACTGCGCCATGATTTCGCAGGTACCTCTGCTTTTTTATAACGATATTTGTTCCTTGGTTTAATTACATTCAATGAATAGCATGGAATTTAATTTTGCCACTAATGACGTTCTCATAGCTTTTACCTTCGGAGTTGGCTCAAGCAATGCTTAAATTAGTTTTCTGAAGTTTACAATTGTAAACCTAGCTTCAATTTATTCAGTTTTCAAGTCTCCAAATAATCAAGAACTGATTTTTCCGTCATTTAGTCAGGTTAATTGTGAAGATACGTTGAGTACTCACAGTTTAGTGGAAGTGAGAGCCAACATGGCATCAATCATGCAATTTTATTTTCATTTATTCTGCTGGAATGACCAATAAGATGGGTGCTAATACCTATTCATCATTTGTAAATATTTTTATTTTTCCCTTAAAATGCCTTTCTTAATTACGCGAAGTCCTCCTTAATATTTAAAGTCAAATATGAGACTGGTGCTTCATTTAAATTTCTCATGACTATAACGAATAATTCAGAAAGGGTTGTGATGCATGGGGAAGGATTGATTTTTCTAGGATTAAAACTGCTGCAGGTTACATATGTGAGGCGGATAGGACAGATGAAATCCAACGGTGATATTTTATTAAAGTTTTCCCCATGTATCGCAGATATTAAAGAGTCAGCTATGCGAGGGGAATCCGATTTCTCGTGAATGGAAGAGTGATCTGGAAAAGGGATGACATCCCTATTACCCTTTGATTCTCACCCAATCCATTCTCAGAACACCCCTTCTCAAACGTTCACCTTTTTCCCTACACATCTTCCTTCCCTTCCCTCAAGGGTAGGGTCGTATATCTTCTTTTAGGAGGTAAGCTTGGTCCGTATTTCACCAAGGTACGACTTCAGACGATACTCGATTCGGAATTTTTCATCCGATCTCGCTTTGCTTTTGGAATCACGAGTTAAGGCCGTTTTACACGGGGCACGGAATTGCCCAGATTAGAGCTACATTAATTTCTAAAATGGCGTGGAATTGCGCAAATGCATGAACGAGATTAGAACAGGGGCTATTTTGCCGTCTCGCATCCACGCATTCTCGCATGTGTTCTAGCAATTCACCGCTTTACACGACGCAATTTTGATTGCGCCTTCACACGTCCGTCAGATTGCGCAATTCCGTGTATCGTGTAAAACGGCCTTTAGATAGCCTTCCGTTGATCCATCGCCTGCGTCGTTTCACATGATCTATTAGCGAAGGATTATATGCGAGGAAATCCGTTCTCTGCACCTTGACTTTTATTATTACATTTGTTTCCAATGTATTCATATTCCGTGACTGTATCCTTTCCTCCCTCAGGATATAACTAACCACCGCGTCTTACCTGATCTGATGCTTCTGCATAGAATATTTAGCGGTTCTCTCCGGACTGACGAAAGTATCCCTCTTTTCCGTTTTCATGTTCCTCCTCGCCCCCTATGTAATCACTCTCTGCTTCACATTCCACGATTCTGTCTCTCAACGCCTACTTTTCCACCGAATCTCGTCCTTGTTAAACTCCATGGCTTCAAAATCCCTTCCCTGGACCTCTATTCCTCTACAATTATTTACAAATCCTCCATAAAATTCCATCGAATAATTCACCTATGTCTAAACCGTAATCCCCCTTCTTATGTTCAAAAATTTTCTTTTCTGTTTGTTTTTTATATATTGTGTTATATCTTAGCTGTTATTAATTTATGGAAAACAAAAAAAGTAAAAGCCGTTGAGCCGTTTTTGGTGGTGCAATATTTAAATAAAAAAGTAATAAATTAATTCACAAAATTTTCCATTCGAGGTGTGAATTGAAGCAGTGGGTTTCCCACACTTACAAGAATAAGATTTTCCAGGTACTTGGTACTAGGAAGCTACAAATTGAGCTGAAATTTTTTCGATGTATTAAGATCGGACCTCCAAATGTGATAAAACGTCTTTGAAAGATAAGTTGCTTTGAAACCAGTTCACAAAATTTCTCTTATGTTCACTATCCTTCAAATAGGCTCCAGCTCCTAATTTATGATAGAATGTAGAGAGGGTTTAAAATATGTTATATTGATTAATATTTTGTATGGTTTTTAGCATCATTATGATGAAATTTTCAATGCTCTCCTCAACTATTTCTCAATTAGCTATGTCCTCGATCAAAAATGCACCGTAGAATCCTAACTCATTTTCATTTAAATATTGCTTTTTTATGAAATAACTGATAAAAAGATTCTAAAAACCCATTTAATTTGTATTAGAGACTGGGAACAATTTCATTGGAGCTGGATTGTTGAGCGTACTCACGAATTATAATCATAATACCTATTTTTGAAAAAATCGAATGACGAGCGATATTGCGCAGCCGTGGCCCCGTTAACGGAGCTCGTGGGACAGTACCAGGTGCCCGGGTATTTCGTCGGAAATGCACCGCAGTCAACAAAGGAGAGAGGATTATAAAAAATGGGCTTTTATTCTTCGTTCTTCCCGCTGCGAAACAAGGCATGGTCCGTGTTCTGGGGTTTCAAAGGCCCTCCAGGCAATCGCCTCGGCAGTTGATAACGGCCGCTCTGTGACATCTATGAGCGCCTCCCTTCTTACTTAAACCCCTCTCAGCCTCTTTTTTGTGTTCTTCATTTCTTCACATAATTTTTTTTACCGGTGAGTTCTCTCGTTTAAGGGATGAAAGAATTGTCCTGCCCTCTCGCTTTAATTATTCGAAAGTCAGGTACACAATGAGGAAGGTTCTTTTTTGAGTGCTCTTATTATTATTTCAGCTCCTAGCTTCCGTCAGCTGAAATAAAAACTGTGAACGCCTTAATCTTCGTCTTACCGTTGACGAGTGACCGCTACACCAAAGCAAGGAGGTACCTTTAATTGGTGGAGGGCAGCCCCTGGCTGTTTTCTAATCCTGAGCGAAGACTTAACAGCTTAAGCTCTTGCCTGTTTGAATACAAAAGGTGGGAAGTTCCTTACCATAGGCCACGCCGCCTTTCCTCTTTGGATTTTTAATTTACTTTTTTCCCTATGAAGCTTCTCGGGTTTCGCAGCCGAAAAATCTTCACTTCTATTGATCATCAGGGAAAAATAGACATTTCATACTTTTTTCCTCGTTGACCACTGCGTTTTTTCATGATTTCGGAAGAATTCCAACTCACGCATTACCAAGATGGTTTTTTAATCGTCGCATAGGTCGTAAGTGGCTGAGTGTAGTAAAATTCGCACTTTTACATTATATTTTGTTTACAATCCATTGTGCGTATTGCGTTTTGCTATCGACCGAAGGGTCGCGGGTTCGAATTATTGGTAAAGCTTTGAGTGCCCCCATCGAGAAGCATTGCAGCATAAGATGTCCGAGGATAGTAATTGGTTTCTTCACTAAATGAGTAAAATTCTCACGCCGCACAGTGAGCCGAAATCGAAAAAAGCTGGACAAAACCCCAAATTTATTTTTTCCATTTCCCTACTTTAAGCACACGATTTAAGTCCATTCTCCGTAGTAGTATAAGGAATGCACTCAAAGAAAGAAGCCTTTCAGTGCACCTCTTGCAGTGCCCAGCGATTGCATAATAAGAGTCATTCGTAGCAATAGTTATTCATTTTTCTTTCTGGTGATTATTTTCTATCACTATTATGTCTATTATCCATATATATAAGTGAATGAGACCATATAGCATCCACACGCTTGCCGCGTCGCCGTACTCTCCGCCGCCGCCGGCCAGAACCGGAGTCGACCGCACACTCGAAAAAGCGATTTAAAATCGGGGGTTGCAAGTTTGTGCATGGTTTGACTTTAGATCCACAATGCAGAAGCTTCATAAAACCACGTGGTATTAGTCACTTGGCGGAAGTCCGTGGCAATATCTACTTTTTCTCTACGTTTATGTAAAAAAATGGGCTGAAAACAGACTCCGCCATTTTGTTACATATCTATAGTTATTGATGAAACAAAATCTTTAAAAACCCTCAAATGGAAGAAAAAGAAGTGGCAATTAAGATGGTATAACCGTTTTGCCCATAAAACTATTCATGAAACCACTGTACGAGGATAAAGTTGGCAGTTTTCAGAAAAAATCGAGGTTGGTCGTTTTTCGCTAAATTTGTTCAACTTTGACCTCACGTATATTTTTAAGGTGACAACACAGGAAAGAAATAATCTAGAAAGTCATGCACAATTTATTTGAAAATTTGTATTGCGAATTTTCAACTTCCTAGCTCAAAAAATCGTTTTTGAGGTTTTGGCCAGCTTTTTTCGATTCTATCCCACTTTTCGGCGGCTTGGTATAGGATTAGCTCTGCTTGCACCAACCTCATAGTGTGCGAACCAAACACTTAGTGTGCGAATGCTAAAGAGTCATGCTTTGAATTATGATTACGCGAAATAGTGAATGAATCAATTTTAAAACTTCTATCGGAAAACATGAGTCTAATTACCTTGGAACAGATTGAATGGCGAATTCTCAATTAGTGCTAGCCTATCAGCATACTTGCATCCTTGTATCATTGGAAGAGCAATTAAAATCAACGCCTAAATCGTAATGAAACAGTATGAGTGCACAAGTGAGTATTCATAGACTTTGAAAAGGCACACTCCACCGGGGGGTCAAAAAGTTTTTAATATTTTGAGTATTTTAGTGAGTTTTTAAAGCAATCTAGAGACCATTAGGACTCACAAATACACAAAACAATCAAAAAACGCAAAAACACTAACAATCACTAACTCGATTCACTCAACTACTACTAGGCCTATTTGCATTAAAACAATTTACACATAATAAATCAACTGGTCACCAAAACAAGGTATTCTGCAACGCTGCAACACCAAGATTATACTGCCGCCGCCCGGCGCGGCGATGTCAACTCACTAGATACGTCGCTCTTCGCATGCTCGGGCGGCTTCCCAAGGCTTCCATAAGGCACAAGCTTAGACGCGTCATAGCATTACTAGCCCCCACCACTACCACTCTTCGAACAACTGCATGGTGATGGATTGGGACATTCTGGCCAGAGCCCCACGGCTACCAATACGAACTTCTCGCACTACTTTTGCGTGTTTTTCCTACATTTTCGATGTAGTCGATTGAAAAAAATACTTTGGTTAATTATATGAATAAATATAATTAAATGGGTACCTAGTTAATTTTTTGTCCTTTTTCAAACCTTTGGGAGGGTCGGCGTCCGAGAGTCATGGGCACTGCCCCTTGCACTCGCTAGCATCCTCGGGCTTGCGCATGGTCAAATATCGTGTGATTTAGGCATTAGCAACACGTAGTGTGATGCCTGTTGGGTAAATATATTCATCACTTACTCCGCTTTCTCTCGTTGGTGGCGAATTAAAAAAGGCAATGAAACGTAATGAAATATCTTTGAAAAATATTCAGCGGCGAAGCCATGAACCGAGGAGGTTGACCATTGCTGCTAGAATTTTGATTTTTTCCTATTTATTCGCAGAACCTATACGTTGGTAGCAGCATCAATTTTTTTTAGTTCGTGTTGTTTTGTCTAATGTTTCACCCATACCGTGCATTCATTGAGCTAAAACGAGTCATGATACAGTAAATACCTCACTGAGTGAAGAAGTGCTATAGAATAGATGTAAGTAAGAATAGAAGCATATAAGTGCTGAAAATATTCAGCGGCGAAGCCATGTACCTAGGGTGTTGGCCATTGCTGCTGGAATTTGATTTTTTCCTAATTATCTATTACCTATTCTTATCTATTATCCATTACCTATTAATTTACCCATTCGTTGGTACCAGCTTCATATTTTTTTTATGCTGTTCTCTCATATGTCTCATCACCCGTTTCAGCTCAATGAAGGCACCAAGAAGGTGTATGCCTACATTGAGCTGAAACGGATCATATTAAAATAAATACCTCACTGAATGAAGAAATGCCATTTCTGCCTTTTCATGCAATGTGACTCTATTGAATCTCTCCCCTGACCGTTACACTCACCTCAAATGTCCTTGGCAACGTGAGGGTTGGTAAAAAGGGAGAATCATAGTGTGGCCAACTTAAAGGGGCGACATCTGTCCCGTGCATCCCTCGACACGCGCCTTACTCAAAGATTCCCACACGCGACCACTATAAACCTCTCCGACCCCATTTCTCCGACATCATTCGTCGCTTTTTCTCCCTCCTCACATTTTTCCATTGCCTTCCCCAAGACAGGAGTCCCCGCTTCCAGAACCCTAAGGCCCTTTCATACAACGCAGCCATTCTAGTCTTTCCTCGGCAATGGCAAGGAGAGAATAAGAGGCGAGGAATTCCATCCCTTGAATTTGGTGGGGGTAGGGAGGGGAAGCTTCCTCGAGACATCCCCCCAGGGGGGACGACGTAGAGACGGGGGTTCGGATCGCTGCCTTCCGGTGTTCAGTTCTCTCAAGGGGCCGCCCCCAACCATCAACCCCGCCAAGCATGTCAACCAGTATCCAATTGAGGCTGGGCTTGAAGCTGGCGGTTTAGCACTATCACAGAAGCGACTTCGTGAATTACCACAACGCCTTGCCTTTATCAGTTGGCAATTATTTGTTGAAACCTATGCCGGTCCAATTAAACTCTTAATCGTTCTGCGGTAATGGTAGTCATACAGTTCCACAGGTTATTACTGCCCAATAAACTATAATAAGCAGATAGTAGTCCGTTTGATACTCTGGAAACTGATTCATCGGTTGGACGGAAGAATTGATTGGATTTAGCCAATCAGACAGTGTCCTATGGCAGCAGAATAAGTGGACTTATTTGATGTATCCCACAGTCTCAGTGTTTACATCTTACTAATGTTAGATTGACCCACTCCTGCTTGGTAATTCAGCCAGAACCACCCGACTATCCGGCTATTCTCGATAACTTATGCAGTCTCAGTCCTCTCCAGCCTCATAGCGGTGCAGTAAATGGAACTGGTAATTATTCATCACCAATATTTTGTTCTGATCTACCTAGCAAGGCACTGACTTTATCTGTTCTTTATGAATATTTAAAACCTGCATCAGTCAGATTATTTTTTGTGAATCTTCAGCGTCAATATACTAGACCATTGTCAATATTTGTCTGTATTTCAAATTTGATAATTTTTCATTTAAATTATTTCCTGTTTTGATTTTTTAACATTTGAGATAACTGAACATTATGAACAGGGTCTTTTAAGCTTACTCTGAAATTTTTAAGACGATGGCGCAATTTTTACGTGAGTAATTTTCATTAAAATAGACCGGTTTAAAGAGAGATGTAAGTCCTCTGAATAGGTTGACATTACCAGCAATAGAGCAAGTTCTCGATAATACGGCCACTCATCTGTAAATTTGACTCCGAGTCGACAATGAGGAGAGAAGTATCCGACTACTGTATTTGACACGATAATCAAGGCAAAGTATATTCAACCAAGCGCCACCTGGTGGCGCTTGGCTTGGCCGGGCCACCACTTAGGACAATGCGGGACTAAAGTAAGGAACTAATAAATACTTGTATGAGTTATTTTTTTAGAACTCATTTCAAAGTTTATATCATTCACCAATTTATATTTAAGTTTGTTGCTCTGGTACGCATAGGTATTTTAAGTCAAGTACTTAAATAGGACTATAATATTTCAAAAACACCAGACATTTGAATCTTGATATTCTTCAGCAGTTTGCCACTCTCTTGCGTTAATATGAGACATAACAGTGCAGCAATTAATTGGAGTAATTTTATGCACCCCATTGCATAACTAATATAATATTCTTGTTAGTTGTTGCATCATTCGTACGGATAGATTATAAAAAATGTGCGGAGGCCTGTGCCATTTAAATTTATTATCTCGATAACACCAGGGCATAATTGACCAATACATATTTTCCCATGTTGTAAAAGTACTAATTGATATTTAAGATCTGAAAGCCTTTTCGATATTTTTATTTTTACCCCTGCTAAACATATGGATAGCGAAATTAGGATAATAGGTTTAGGGCAGTGAATGATAGAGTACAGTGTTCCAATTTTACAGTGTAGGATTTAAAGTCATAAAGTTGTTCATGAAAGAATTACGGTTTATCGATGATAGCGTAAAATTCCTGCCATACCTCACGTCACAGTCTTGGCATTGAAAGAAAAATTTCTCCTTAGGCCAGGTCATTTATTTTCATTTCCCAGGCAGTTGGCTCTGCTTTTCTGTCAGCTTTCAGGACCATAGAAGGAGCGAGGGGGAACAAAGTGTTTGTTTGGTTCGGTACTTTAAGGACTAAAGTGACTCCAGGCATATCAAATGGCGGCGAGGGAAGTGGCTCAAAAGTTGAGGAAAAGGCGAAAAGTAAATTCAAATATGCAAGAAAAATACTTTCCAGTAACAGAGCTTATTAATATTCATCAACCCTGGCAGTAAAATCTGAGCGATTTCTTAAGAAACAGTAATTTGCAAAAGAAACACCTCGGTGTAGAAGACACGGTTACGTGGATTACGTGGATTGGTTTTCATAGAATTTTACGCCCTAAGTCTCTGTTACCTTTGCATTATTTCAACATTTTTTTAGAACTAATTTCGAAAATTCAAGGATTTTTTTCTTATTCTATCACTAGGTTCACAAAATGCTGTATGGTTGGTGAACTATTGAAAAGCATCACTGATGATCGATGAGGAGGGAATGGTTTTGATATGTTTCCATGTTGCACGCATGAGTTCCAGGTTTAATAATCAAAAATAAAATTATTTCAACCCAGATATTGTCATAATTTCTATGAATCAAATCGGTCGCTTTTTTTATCGACCCTTTTTACGAATTTAAGAGCAACTGGGAGTTTATCAACCGTTAAAATGTCATGTTTGCTAAATATTTAGCCTTGTTTTTCTAAAGCTACTCCATTATTCTGCATACATTTTTCTCCATCTTATTTTCGTTACGTATATGTTCGTCCTGCACTCGCTTGATCACTCTGGTTTTATGTAGTACTCTCATTGGTGCGAGTAAGGTGGCTGGATAAAAAAAAAAGGCTTGTGATGCGTCTAAATTTCTCAATAAAATAACAAGCTATGGTAACCCTATCTAGATGTACTTTCAATTTTCTAGCATACAATCAGTTACTCTTAATCATTTGAATTCAAGTTGTCCATATAAACTTTTACCTACCATGGATAAAATTCATTAACGCAAAATTCTTTTGCCTTCCAACAGGCGTCTTAAAGCACCTTGTCCACACCTGTCCACAGATCAGAAGACTTTTCAGCAGATTTCGTCGAGGAAGAAAGAAAGAGGCTGAGACATATGTTCGTATTCATACTGGTGAGTCGCTGAAATTGAATATTCTTTCTAGATTGATTGACATTGAAAATATATTTAAAAACAAAAAATGGAAGAGGAGGAGAATTAAGAGGTTGCATAAATTTCACTCGACTGGTCATTTTATGCAATGCACTTGTTAAACTTACTCTATCTGAAAATTTTCAGGACATATGATTGGAAGCTAAGGGGTACAAGTGATTTCTCTTTTCTATGCAGAGTTAGGTACAGAAATTAGGTATAGAAAACAAACGAGATCAATTAGATACTTAGTAGTGCATTTGATTTTCCACTCGATGTCAGCACAGAACAGAGACTCGCTCGTTTCCCTTGGCAACCGGGTTTTTGTGTATTTATTCTAACAATTAACTTTACTTAATTCTATTGAGAAAAAAAATCATTTACACCCCCTGGCTTCCAACCCACCCATATAGAGTCGACCAATCTCAAAATTTTCCAGTATACTTTTGCCTCATTATTTTTTCGGTGCTAAAAGTTTGTATTGGAAACGTGGATAAATGTTGACGTGAGTATGCATTATACGCGGGAAATGTCAAGGTGAAAACCTGTGTTACAAATAAATTATGAATAGGTCACGAAAAAGGCTCTTTGTGGCCGGGTTGCCCGGAGCGATATGTTCTCTTAAGAAAATGAGACAGGCAAACTTGAAAATAAAAGAAAAATGCAGGGAGGAAAGATATGCATGGCCGTGTGTCAAACAAACCAGAGTAAAACGCTAGAATGAAAATGAATTCTGAGGGTGTGAAAGCAAATTATAAATTTTCTATATTTCTAAAAATGAAATTGTTCTATATTTCTTTCTGTTTCAAAGATAATTTAACTTAAAGCTCATTCATAGCATGACTTCCATTTTTTTTAAAGACGCATAATCGCCTTATAAATGAAAATTTATTTTATTTTTTTATTTATTTTATTCTCAAACCTCAGAATACAGCTCATATTGGCCATTTTAGATCGGAGTATGCAACAAATTTAGCAAGTAAACATGCACGAACAACCATGGACAGGAAAAACCTACCCAGGCGGGACTTGAACCCTCGGCCTCTAAAATTGAAGTATTTCCAGGAGGATGATGGGTAAAATATTGAAAATTTTGGTGAATTTGATAAAAAATCTGTGCGTTTATTGCCTTTCCAATTGCTTATTTCATATTGGTATCTAGTGCAATAACAAATTTTAACTATTGAAATTTGTATTTTTTACTATTTTAACCCATTAATGCCCAGAAGATTTTTTTCTAAAAATTTTACTTTTTTTGCTTAAATTATGATTAGGCATCATACCTGATGCGGGAAAAAATATTTTAAAAAATCTCTAACATTTGCATAGTACTTAATCCTACACGTATCTTAAGATACATCTGGGCACTTAAGGGGTCAAAAATGCACATTATCATTTAATTGTATTAATGCACGTTTTTCTATATAATTCATTACCCATGCCTTCATCAGTAGTTTTTAATACTTGAATTTGAAATATTATGCATCAAATAATATAATTTTGAGTATTATTATAGTATTATAACGTGAACAATTTACATTTGCATTTTGAAATTTTACAGCAGTGTGATACTGTATCCGAGTTTTTTATACCGTAACCATCCCTGTACAACTGATACATCCAAGTCTCATCTGAAATATTTGAACCACCATTTTTATTGCTGATTGTTGTCCGGTAATTTGCCAGGAATTGATCACACATGTCCACTCCACCCATGTGAGAATTGTAGTCCGCGATCGCCACTGGCATTTCGGAAATAGAATAACAAACAGGAGTTTCCATTTTTTTATGTATGCTAATAGTAATCAATTCTGATATGAATAAGTTGTTAGTAAATTTGTTTGTACCTGGTGGTAATTTTCACTCATCCACTAGTCCTAGAACTACATCTCCTTGACCAAGATCTGTTCTCTGAAGGTTGGCTACAGCATGATAAAGGTTGACTTGATTCGAAAATACACCATAATTTTAACCATAATCTTACTCGTTTCCCTCTAATACATTGCTTGCAGCCATATCTACCACAGTAGAGGTTGATTGATTCATCCACCAAACAGTATTCTCCAGCACTTACAATTTTGAAATTCTAGTTCAAAACCTCAAACTAAGGTTGAACTTTATATAGCCTATCCTTGCGATCATTCTTCCCATTATAATAATTATCTGCCAGATGCAGAAACCTTAACATTTCTTCAAACCCGTTCCTTCGCATTGACTGAGAAAGTATTTCGATGGTGATCTCTGGAGATGACCTCCGATAAAGCCATCAACTAAGTAGACGGTGACCTGAGAGAAGCAATATTCCAAACACTTCATAAATCACTTCGATTTGTACGTACGAAGAAAGTAATAACATTTTTAACAATTGTTCATAAAATTTTTCTTGATTTTTTTCTGCTGACAGCGCTGATGTTAGAGCTATTTCAGATTTGTTTCACCTCTGCTCCATCACTAAGGTACGTCTTCTCTTCTCAGCGGTAAATGGGAGCCCCTATGCTGTTTTCTTGACTTATATAGCAAGCGGTGTGCAACAAAAGCAACAAAAAAGTATTTACAGATGAGACGGTTGAAAATTCTTTAAAGCGCATATTCCTCCTTATGTCAGGTATATCTTTCGGAGACTCGAATTTGAATACAAAGTACAGAGTTTTTGGTGATGGAGCGTAGTACAAAGTTTCTTTAAGTTCACCAAAGTTGCTTATTTCGCACACTGATTTCCGGCTTGCAAATCGGATATTATTGCCAGGGGAAAGTTGAACGAGAAACAAAGTAATCAATCCATTCCACCGTCGGCGATACAGAATACAAGTAATGCCATGACATTGGCAGATACATATGGGGGGCGAAGGGGGAGAGCTCCCCCGCTCTTACGTGGCCGCCTGCATTGCCTAACAGGGCAGAACTACAATTGTAACTCTTTCATATCATAAGATGGCATTGCCTTGTATATATAATAATTATATGATATATATAATAATAATAATGCCTTGTTTATAATCATTTTAAATAAAACTTTCCTCAACTTTGCACGTGACTTGATTATTTTTCATTACGATACAAGTAAAGATAGCTCAAGATATCTTTTGTGCCCCCCTTGAATTCTTTTCTGTATCCGCTACTGTGCCAGGATAGGCAACTTGATATTGCGAGTATTTGCATTTCCAAAAATCCAATACTGACTCATTTGCTTCTTCCAATGAAGGTACTTTATCACAATTCAAATGAGGATGCACAACAATTCTGAGAAAATTCCTGTTTTGCTGTATTTACCTAATTGTTCAATATTATACTTCATGAAATGGCAGGAATATAAAACTGCCTTAGATCTATCACATAATTAGGTTTATTAAATTATTACTTATTCATCTAATCAATAAATAGAATGAAACACACCTATAAGTCAAAACTTGAATTTTTAGTGCCACAAGTGCCCAGACGTATCTTTAGATACGTCAAAACTTTACTGATTAGTTTTGTGATGAGCTTGAAAGAAAAATGAATCTCTTTAAAAAGATAATATTCCTTATACATTTAAAATAAAACAGGTTAAAACTGGATTCATATAACTCAATGGTTTATTTGAAAATTTAATTTTCACATTACCATAGCGTAGCGATTTCTGAGTAGTTCATGACCAGCCATGTGTAAGTAAGCGTAACAATTGCAAATATTGGCTTAAATAATCTAAATCACTTGTATACCATTTGAAGACTTTATTATGTCATATTACGTAAATAAATCGCATTAACAACAAACCACATAGTAATTAGGAATTTTTAAAGTGTGACGTATCTAAAGATACGTCTGGGCATTAATGGGTTAATAGTATAGTATAGTCTATTAAAGTAAAATTACGAGTTGGACTCACGTTGTGAAATAATTCTAGCTTCTCTTACCTTTATCCTCCGTGATAAGCAGGTTTTTGTATAGGAGTTTAAATAAGACCTTAGGGATTAATGTTCTCATGATTGATGTTCAAACCGAGGATTTTAGGCGTTGTTGCAAGGCACGCGGCAACGCTTGAAAGCCTTAGAATTTGAATCTTAGCAATAGAGGGTGTGTTTAGGCTTGGTTATACGATGTATTAAACAGTATGAGTTAATTCCTTAATGCATGAACGATTTCGGTGGTACGGAAAATGTATACGAATGCTTGAACCAAATTAGAACAAAATTTAAAAAATTTATTCTTGCATTCGCACGAATTGTGTGGTTACACGGTGCATTTTGACGTTCATTCTCGCGTGCTTGTATTTATACATTCACTGGTACGTGTAACCCAGGCCTTTAGAAACTTCAAGTGGGAGTATGAATATCGACCAGAAACTTCAAGGCCGAACATTCCCCAGCGAAGAAAGGCGTTAAATATTCCGATTCCCTTGATTCCTTCCTGAATGAACTTTTGGAAAATATCCCAAGGCCATTCTTGGCTACAAGACCACTGGCTTTGGCTCAGCTGCAATTTATTCGAACCTCAGGTTTCATAATTTATCGTGGTAAATCCAAATGTTCCGAATTTGATATTTAAAAAAAAAGATATTTTACTGAGTTGTTTTCGCTAATCTGCCCCATTTTACGATCCTGATTTCTGATATATTTACTCGTGTCGTAACACTTTTTTTTACCACCGTCTTTCTCCACAAGCCTAGCCATGACATTTTAAAACATGTTTTCATTGATTTCATGAAAGTACCAGCGAGTTAATTAACTGAGCACTGCGTCCCCCAGAGATTGAAGTCCAGATTGCTTTAGTGAAGAAAATGTATAAGGAAAAAAAGGCTAAAAAATATCGAAGCCAACTCTAACATTCTAGCAGTAATAGATAGTGGTTTAATACGCATGAATGAGAATTTAGTCATTCAAAGCTCTCTGTAATCCCTAAAAAAATACATGGGGTGGAAAAATTGCCTGGTTTCCATCTTTAACCAAGTTCGTTTTTAATTTAAGCGTCCCACCAAAATATATCAAGTTAATAAATGCAGTTCGTGAATAGAGAGAATTTTAGGTACATACTCCTTTCAATCGGATTATTTAAGATGTCATACAATTTAGAATAGAGATCCACTACCACCATTGAAAGGTCACAAAGCTCATAACCAAATGAAATCGTCTGATTAGACATTTAAGTTTGAATGAAATACAAGCGATATTATTTTACTCCCGCCACGGCATTGGGTCAAGTGGCTAAGTATATTTATCCTGCTGATCTCTCTTTTTTTCTCAACTATTTATAACTCTTCTTGCATTGAGCACCTGTCCTTGGATTTAAGGTTTAAAATATTCCACTGCACTACATTTTGATCATTTTCTGCTATAAATGGAAAAAATTTAAACCATTATCGGACATGCACATATCATATGATGGGAAGATTCCTCTAGAAACATTAGGCAATTATTTCTTCCAAATACCTTTTTATTATTTTCAAATTGCAATATTTTTCTTGCCTCCCTCCGTTAAGCCCTTAATGCTTTTTAATGGCTTCCCTGTCAACAATCCTCGCTCTCCTCACTCAATAACTCCTTGGCAACCTTCCATCAGTATTCACTATTCATGGAACATAAACATCAAATCAATAACATAATTAGGTTGAATTTAATCGCCCTATACTCTCGCCATAATTCCCATGCCAATATTTTCCTTTAGTTTTCATTTAGCTGAAGTTACAGCAAAAGGTAAATTCCGAACGACTGGAACATGTATGATGAGGAAAATATTTTACCATGTTAAATAAAAACTTTTGGGCTTTGTCGCCGCGTCAATTTTTGGGTGGCCCCAACGTTTCCCGACCGATGCTGATCACTTTCTATTTTTGTTTATTAGAAAGCGACCAGCATCGGCCGGGAAACGCTGGGACCATTGACGCAGCGACATAGCCCCAAAATTTTCATTCAACATGACGAGTACCGGCGAAAGTTTTAACGAAATAAATTTTATCATGCATGTCACCGCAACTGGAGTCTCGTGAGTGCGTTTATGTCCTGCTAGGGTACGCGTTTTCGCATCTTCTCATGCATCCCAGCATTTAACTCAAGTTTTCCCCTATTCGGGCGTGGCATTCATTTCCCCTCGGGCGTGCTCAAGTTTTGTCGCTGCATTAGCAATTTCTGAAGGACGCGACCTGCGACCATTTGTATATTCACGCGCGCCCCCTTTGAGGTTTTCTCCCACGGCATCCGCGCAATCATCTCAAGTGAAGTGGCTCTCCTCCTATGAATGCACATCCGTGCACTCACTACCTGCCCACTCAACACGTGATTCGCAGAGATGAGCCGTCGACGTCTTCGCCCCATCCAACACGTTCCACTTCAAAAGCGCTCCTCATCCGTCGTTTTTCTTCACTCTAGCCGTGGGGTTAAAGCTTGAGGGGAATTCAAAGAGAAATTTTAGATAAGGCGCGACCGAGGACTTACGTTTCCTTCCTTCGAGGATAATCTTGTAATGACAGAAAGTGTCGAAAAGTGTTGGTAGAGACTAAAATTTTGTGCATCTCATCAATGCTTCATTTTTTTAGTAAGCAAGCGAGCTGGAAAAATGAAGATCCGTTTTGGAATAAGCATTTTTTTCATTTTTTGACCATCGCGTTTTCCCGCTAGGGAATTGATGTTGGCAATCAGATGTGAAACGCATCAAATAATAAGGATGCTCGAGAAACATGAAAAGATTATTTTATAGTGTATATTGACTACTCCTACGAATTAAAGCCTTAAGCCGTTGACTGTATGCAAAGAGACAACTACTGCAGATTTTAAGATCGAGCGAGTAGATCCGGTTGGTGTGAGGGCTAGAGTTTTGGCAACGTATCCGAAGGATTCCGACTCAAATTCCCAATGGATTCTGAGCAACGATGATTGTCCATTGAGCCCTTTGCTCAGACTAGCTGTCAAGTACTCCGTCACTCACGGGATGAGTTGAGTTCTCGTTGAGTTTTTAGTAAAGAACAAGCAAACACCGACGTCCTTAATGTTTCACCTACTTCTCTTCACGCTGCGAAATTCCCTCTTCAACATTTGGCCGCTGCTCCAGTTATCTGCTGTTATTATCATTCTATAATTGCGAAAAAACACCGTCAAAATTAACATTGATTATCTTAAGTACTGTGTAGTCAAGACAATATGATTAATGTGCTAAAGTGAATACAAGTTATCAAGCGCGCAATTTTCAAAGAAGATATACTTTATTTGAAATAATTTTATTTTTAAATTATGTTAAACATATATATTTTTGGAATTTCCTATAGGACGGTAGTTAAGGATTATTCACAAGCCTTCGTTAAAAATTTCGCGGGCACTCGTCATGTTAGTTTTTAAAAAACTTTTTGGGTTCTGTCAACGTTTGCCGCGTCAATGTTTGGGTTGCCCCTGCCACTTCCGGCGACATGGCCCAAAAGATATTTAACTATCATGACGAGTACCCGCAGATGTTTTAACGCGTCTATGTTTACGCGCCCATCATTGAAATAACTTATCCCTTTTGATCGTCAAATTAAAAATATTTTAATAATCAAGAAGAGGAGGAAGATAAATATTTCCTCATGTTCATCTTTTAATTAACTACGATGCCATTTGTCCGCACTAGACGGCATAGTGAAAGAACGCTAAAATGCAATTCGTTCGTAGAGTATTAAGCATTGGCAATGTTCCGGCAGTGGATGGGCCGAAAATGTTCAATTGAATTTTTCTCGAGACTAATGCGGTCGAGTTGAATGAAAATGCAGCCTAATGCAAGCCTTACACGCTTATTAGTGGAGCTAGTGGTGGAGCTAATTCCTTCGCCACCCGCCTCTCCACATCTCCTCAGCCTCCAGCTCGGTTGAATGTCTTTCGTCGGAATATTTTTATAAAACGTTCTCTCTCTCTTTCTCATGAGGGCCTCCGTTCCTTGCCTCTTACCACCCTTTGAAATTTCTCCCTCAATTCGTGATTTTTATAATTTACTCTCGGAATATATTTATATATGTATGAGCGCTCCTTTCTTTCTTTCTCCCTGCAGATTTTGAGTCGTGCTCCCCTCTGAACCCCATCACCCTTCCCTCACTCATTCATCTTTGACCTCGAGTGGATTAGGGGGGGGGGGCCGGGACTTGGCGTGCCCTGGGTCGCACTCCGCCCGAGTCTTTTTCACTCCACCGCAGTCTCCCTCGTTCCCATTGCAGCGCGACGCGGCACTTGAAACGTGAAGAGTGAACGCTACAGGACAGACATGCGTTTCCAAGGCTCGCGCGCCGCGTTTGCGTTTTGCCGCTGTCTGAGGATAACCACATCTCTGTATCTCACCGCGCTTGCTCGCGCGATCGTAAATATGAAAGGGGTTTCCTAAATGAGTAATTAACGGGGTTTCCGATTTTTTTCGACATCTACATCCTAGAATTACAATTTTAAAATGTTTTTTTTTCCATTTTTATCGATGAACATTCATAAACACGAAACTGTTGCCGAAAACGCGATGAATCCATGTTATAAAGATTCTTTTAACGTCCTGAAAACCGTGATAAGAATTCGGAACTACCTTATAGGCAACATTTTGAGACAGGAAGGCCTGATGAAGACAATCGTTGAGGGACCAGTGGATGGCAAGAGCGGAAAAGGAAGATATCGAATAAAATATATGGAACAATAATGAAGCATGTGAAAGAGGAGAAATTCGTAGGTTTGAAAAGATTAGCTGATGGGAGAATTGAGAGGAGAGCTGCGTCAAGTCAATCTTAGGATCGTTAACCAGAGATGGAGTTTTGATTTAGATTAAAAAATATTAACTTCTCTCCTCTCTTTTACAGAGAGGCAAATAAATATTTTAATCGACGGCTTAGTGAAATTTAAATATAAAATCACATAATTATTACCTACGTTGTTGCTTTGGAATCATTTGAGAAATAGCTTTCAAAGCCCACAAAACTCTAGCTTAACTACATTTAAATCTGTCAGAATTTCCCACTGTCTTAATGCTCTAATTTTTGTCAACTTTTTGGATTTAGAATCAATATCCATTTTAAGGGCTAATGATTGGATCTGACTAGGATTAGGGAGATTTTACAACTACGATAGGAATGATTCCAGAAGAGTCTTCAATGGCGTGCTACGCCGAAAGAGGATCATGTCATTTCAGATTGCAATCTGCTCTATTCCCTCTCACTGAGTGAGGTTTGGCGTCAATTTTTAAACCATTTTTTCCGCATTGTTCCCTCTCTTTACTGTGTTCGTCTGAAACGATTTTATTTTTAGTTCTATTTGTTAAAAAGATAATGAGGAAGCCTAGAACCACTCTCATAATAGGAAGAAACTACGTTTTTCTCATACTTCTACTTGCACAACATATAATTGCCCAAGTACTGTGAAAATAAAATATATTCCGTATTGTGGTAGAATCTCTTTTAGCGATCTCTCTGTTATTTATAGCTTTAGTGTGATCCATAACTTGAAAGAGCTATTAAGTGTAATGAAACCTTCAAAGGAACTTGTTCCATTAGTTAATTACATTTTTGAGAGTTTGCGAATAGAAAGGTTTCCATGAGAACGAAACTCTCTACTATTCAAGTTGATCGGGAATACAATCGCTCTAGTGGATGGCAAACTAGCTTCAAAGGTTCCCAAAAATGTATTTGATATTGAATTAAAGAGTCACTCTTCTTATTGCGGTGAAATACGCACGATCTAGAATTTTGACCATGATTATAGGAGAATCATTTCAACGATAGGTGCCTTGGGCAATTTTCAAATTAATTTTGGAAACCTATCACAAAGGCTAGTAAAATCAGAAAAGGAGCGGATTACTGACCTTTTTGCCACTAATAAAAGCCCTTGGAGGCTTCCATCGTCTCTGTGTTTTTTTTTCGAAAAATTTGAATTTTTTAAAACGAACACTCAAATTTGTTATCAACAAAATACAAATACGTCATAGAGACTTCACTAGGTACTAGCCTATCTTCATTTTCAGAAATTCTATGGTGAGATATCCTTGCCAACACCTTATGGCTTAAAATTCAATGTGTAAGTAAATATAGCCATTTCATTTGAACGCTTGAGGAAAATTCTTTTATTCCCAGCTAATGCTACCTATGCAAGGCAGGGTACCCATTAAAGCGTGTCCACATCAATTCTGATCATTTCTGGGGTTAGTGGAGTTAAGTTTTCCATATTTCCGACAGCTGATTCCTGTCTTTTCTTAAAAACAGAGCGGACAGAAATAGAGCCAGTTGTCAAAACAATAGAAACCATATTTTTGCTAGAGTGGTATGTACTGAAATAAACCCTCACTTAGGATATTCACCACGAATGCTTGAAAGCAATTCCTGAATTTAAGGATGTATTGTCAAGTAACTTTGTTGTCATACTTCAAAACCCCGTTGACGATAGTTGAGTCAGTAACCGAAATAGATACCTTAATTCATCGATTCGGTACTTGCTTTTTAGTTACCACGTTTCACCCTAATTTTATTACCTCGCTCAGAAAACTTGAAATTCAAGTAAAAAATTCCAGATGATACTCCGAGTCACCCTTGATAAATAACAGTATATTAAATTTTATAATTATCATTAGTGAAATTTAAAAAAAGACATCGATTTCCTACGAGCGTTGATAACTATATAACTTAATTTCAAATTATGGCTAAGTAATATCATTTATAGCGTGTTATAATGCTTTTATATAAATATAGGTCACTCAGTCATTCATCATCCATCAAGTTTTATTGCCTTGGTGAGGCAAAAAACTTTTATTTCTTTTGAAGTGGTGCAAAAATTTATAGAGCCACTTCAGGCTAATGATATTAAGCCTCCCTCGGTTTGCCTCGGGTGAACGACCTCCCTCCCCATGTACGTTTTATTTTAAGTCAATTCCTCCGTTTCAAATGCCCTGCAGAGCTGGCTAGTTCAGTAATGCTGCAGCAAAGTGATTTTTTAATCGTGCTATGCTGCTGCATAGTTTATCGTGTGGAAATCAAAGTAATTTCTGCCGCGATTTTACAAGACAATTTAAAAATTATTATCTTTTTTGGAACCCTAGTAATACCTTATATGCATGACCTTAATTTTACAGTGAATGACATTAAAAATAGTTTCATAATGTCTATAACTTTAATCAGTTATAATATGCGGTACAGCTATAACCAAATTACTATTAAATGCTATGCTAAACAATTGCGACAACATATACCCGTACATTTTATGAATTTCCTGTCGGTGGAGGTATTACCACCGAAACTAACCTCCCCCGAACTATTTAAAAAATAGTTTTTTACATTAAGTGAACACATTTTAAAATCCTTTATCTATAATTCTGGCGTTCATAAGAACATTAATGGAGGAACTTTTCTCGAACAAAGAGAATCATGGCATGCCGATTTTCTTTTCATCTCAATTAACCTTTGCCTAAATTGTATGGTGGCTGCAGGAACTAGTCAGGTACATTACGAGTGTATTAGAGCTGCGGTCGGCTTATGAAGAAGAAAACCGTCCTCTAGAGAGGAATCTATTTTTTTTGCGGAGTGATAAAATGAATGAAAAGTGTAAAATAAAAGGTGATTTTGCGCGGGCGCGTCGAACTAATTTTAAGTCAAAACGTTGACTGTACAAAACTTAATCGAAACTATAAACCGACTTAGGCTAATGATTTTGTCCAACTCCAGGTGATGATGACTTGAGAATTTTTGAATGAGAATAATAGAATCAATGGATAATGTAGATTATTAATGCTTGAAAAACATAAAACGAATGAGAAGTGTAAAATAAGAGGTGAATTTGCGCGGGTGTGTCAAACTATTCTTAGTTTAAAGTTGAGATGTTGGCTATACCCAACTTAATCAAACCCATAAACCGATTTCGACTAAAAATATGTAGTCCAATTCCACATGAAGATGGCTTGAGAATTTAAAAATAAATTATTCGTGATATACCTAGACTCTAAACATTCCTCAAAGAGGCGAGAATCCTCACGGATCCGCCGTGTTGATAATTAATGAGCGCTTCATACGTGACTCCCAGTTTCAGGGAAATCCGTTCAGCTCCGGGCGAACCCTTGACCTCATCCCGAAATTGAATTCAGCTCGTAGCGGTGAGACGCCTCCCCTTCAGCCTTCGCTTCGGTTCACGAAACCCGACGCGATGCGTGGGGGACGGCGGAGAGGGTGTTGGGGGGGTTAAGAAGCGATGATGAGGGATTAGCGGGGAAGACTTTAGGGACCATCCCCCTGAGTACTTTAACAGAGATGGAGCATGAGACTCTATGCATGGAAAATTCTGAATGATTGCTCGCGTTTTCACTGAATTTTTTTTTCATATTTGAGTCTTCGCAAATGATTGGATCCATGAATCATTTTCATAACAACTCATAAAGTACTTGCTTGATACCTTCAAAATGGCGATTAGCAAGCCAAAATCCTAGTCGTTCAAATTAAAAAGTTGTGGAAATTTACGTAGGCTTTTCTTTTTGTCTTTTAATGATCATCCCACAATTCAGCAAGTTTACTCTCGCCAATTTAAATTCTGCATGAATCAATTTACAATTTGTCAAATATTTTGTTGTACCAATTTCTCAAATATTTTCATTTATCAAGTTATATTTTGTCAAATATTTTATTTCTATTTCCCCTTTTTCCTCAGGGCACATTGGTATATAGGCACTTCACTCTCGACATTTAATTTCATTCTTTATAAATCCTTAATTCTGATGGCAAATCAAGAATTTTAAGGAACTATATTTTTGCATTTGCTCAATATTTGGAGATAATCCACTCATGTATATTTTGTTAATACCACTCTGGGCCAAGATGAGTAAATGCGAGTGCAAATTCGTTAATTTTCGAGGAGTTTTTCAATTTAATTATTCCGTAAAAAATTATAATATTAATTTATCTTATTAAAATTATTGTTACAATTACTATTAATCTAATTTCTTTATTTATTTTATGCCAAATAAATAGTATTAATGGTAATTAATAATATTAAATTACTATTAATATAAATGTGAAAGAAGAAAAGTATTTTTAATTATACATTGTTCGAAAATTACATTTGTAACAGAATCAGAACCCGAAACTCAAGTTTTTAGTTGATATCATCACTTTATTTAAAAATGGTCGTTTCATGAAAGTGTTTATTTATTTTTTTATTTATTGATTTAATTTTTCAAAAACAGCCGATATAGCCTTAAGTTTGAGTATAAAACTTATTGTAAGAAGTTTTAACAAATATAAACTAAAATAAAAAGGATAAAACAAAGTTTCAAGAGAAGATGGCCTTACGAAGCTGCCTCTTGAATTATCCGAGGGATATTGAGAGATCATATGGAGGATGGGTAGACGAAATAGTGTTGAAAAAGGTAGGAAGTCTGTAAAAAAAAGTGATCTCTGGGAGGGAGAAAGACTGAATTTAGGTTGGTGTAGTAGATAGTTATTACGACAAGCAAGGGAGAGAATGTGGTGTGAGAAGAGTAGAAGTATTTCTAAGGATCGGTACTTACCATCTAAGGCATTGTAAATGAAAGAAGTATCATAAATATTCCTGCATGTGGATAGTGGGTCCTTTTAGAGTTTATTTTGACTTTTTTTTCAGGACACAATGGCGTATTTTTTATGCTTGTAGTTAAATTATTTCCTCTATATACCCTTAATTCTGTTGGAAAATCAATAATTTTAATTAACCGTGTTTTTACAACAACTTATTTTTGAATTTATGAACCAAGGAATGCATTCCCCACTATCAACCAAATAAGCACAGCGCGGGCATAGTGGCATTCTTTTAAGAAAAACACACACGCGCTACCAAAAGTGCATTCCCCACTGTCATCACAATCAGTACAGTACAGATATAATGGAAAGTTCGAGAGACTCGCGTATTAACCAAAAAAGGCGATTGAAACGGTCCGGGTCGGAATGAAGAATAGCCAGGCATCAAACAAAGAGATCGGGAATGGAATTGGTCAAAACAATAGACAAGCGTCAAAAAAGAGTGAGAATTTCATCGGCTGAATAAGTCGAAATATAAAAATATTTCGTATTCGATAGTGCAGTCATTATTTCAGGGCGAGTAGAATTACGGAGGTGAGGGACGCTGTGTCGGAAAACTGAAATGAAAAAATTAACACGGCGTTCAAAATTGTTTAATGTTTTGAATATTTAACCCGATATTTTAAATTATCGCTAGGAAATTTGTAGTGGCCAATCCTCCAACCCGACCAAGAGCTCAATCGCTGCTTATTTGAGCACTACACCACTGCGTCCCCTCAAGCATGAACCATGCGCTAATTAATTCGTCCCCTCCTCACGGATTATATTGTGTCGCTCGACTCTTGACCGCGTCTTGCCCTCTCCCCTCACCCCCTCTTGCCTTATTTCTGCTGCCCTTCACTTCCCAAAATCTCCAAGACCCACCCACCATATCTCCTTCCTTACCCTCCCCCTCCTCGAGTTGGAGTTCCTGCCTTAGTTTGAAATTACCCTTAAAAATGACCTCTTGACCTCACCCCGTTCACGTTGTCCCCACTGATTTCTTCCATCCCTCCCTTTCCCTTAATGAACCCATCATAAACTTTTCCCCTCCTCCACAGAGGTCATCGAGGTCGCGGCAATCGTCAACGCACTAAATAAGAGCACCACAGAACGCTTACAGACGATGGGATATCTATGATTGTCCTAGAATTATCCTAGGAAGTTCCATCTCTCCACTTCTTCTAATGAACCCATCAGAAACTCTTGGGAAACAATGGGATATCGATAACTATCCAAGAATCGCATTTTCTTCATGGATTTCTGGGACGGACCTAAAATTTTATCTCGAGCGACTGACTCGTACGTACGCAGTATTTTTTTAATGATAGTTCACCGTCTCAAAAATTTCCCCATAATCCTTATCGTCGTAGTTACTTATACAGAGATGAAGAATGTCTTGTCATCATGACTTTTAAATTGCAGAGAGATCTGAGCTCAAAGATCATAAATGGTATTTGTGGTATTTTTCCATTCGGTGACATTTCCTGGAGCTGTAAATAATTCTTCTGAAAGCATGCTGGATATGCTTTAAATTATGGAATACCTACTATTGATTTTTAAAATCAAATAGGAAAAAACATCTAAATATTATTTAATCATCTTGCAAGAGCAGGTACCAAAGGGAACGTACAGAAAGGGATTAATTGCTTACAAATATAGTTTATTTGAAAATAACGCCGGCAGAACTAGCAAGGCATTTGAATTCATATAATTTACGTATTTGTAAACAAGAATAAATACATTTTTGTCGCTCAACAAATCGATGGAAAAAATATTTTTATGCCAGGTTTTTTAAATTATAAGGTTTTAGAAATTTACCGTGGCATTTTCAGAATATCTACGCAAGTCCGGAACGAAAACGTTCGAATTTCTTTTAGTTTGTTTTAGTTTATTTGAAATCATTTTTTTACGTGTACGTTAAATTTAGATATTCGATTGAATGTTAATTAGAAGCTGGTCGTACGGTTCCTCGGGATCGACCTAGCGTAATGTGATATCATGGAACGCGGAGGAAGTTAATTATGGCATTCTTTTCCTTGTCACCGTAGTCCGCTGCATATCAAGACTTTTGAGGCACATCGAGGAGACGTCCCCACTGATGTCATGTTGACGGTGGATGACGAAGGCGGCGGTTACCAGGACACGCGCCTGGCCCGCCGTCCATTGTTTTATCACGCTTCAGCCGGCATTCGGATATCTTCGGTGGAAATGAGGTACGATAGCGTGGGGTGATATGTGTATGGTTCCCCTAGCGGCCCCACTCAATTGTGAACGCTACCCACAATGCCGGGAATAAGAGGAGGGAAATAATGCGGGAGGAAAAAACGAAATAAAAAACATGCTGCGGCCTCTTTGTGCTGTTCCATTGCGCTCATTGCATATCAGCGAGAATGCATGTTTTTTTCAGCCTTCATTCAATTTCGACCCTGCGGTCGAGCGTCACCCTGCACAGCTGAGCCCTCATTTCATCATATAATGTCCGAGAAAGGATTTCATGGCGGTCACCAACTGCCCTGTCCTATTATCTACACCCGCTTAAGCAATAGCATATTGCCAGTGGGGGTAGATACGACGTAGGTGGTAATGTGCTTAAATGGGACTCTTAAGATAAGGGGTCTCTTGGGAAGAAAAGAAAATAGCACGGAAGAACTCCCTCGTTCCCTAATTCCGAGAGGTGAGTCCTTTGGCCACGGAACGATGAGCCATAGAAGTTCTCAAACGACGCTCTCTTCCTGGGGTTCACTTGCTTGAATCTCTATTTTCTATGTCTGCTGAAAATTTACATCGTTGGATAAACGTTCTTGTCAGGGATGACAAGTGAAACGGAAATGTTTCGTTTCGATCTGGAGGGAAACGAAAATACGAGGCCTAGGTTTAGTTTCGTTCCTGCACGTAATTAATATCACCAATGACTTAAGTTTCGACCCGAGACGAAACTTTACTTCCGGAAATGAAACTAAATTGATCGAAACTCCGCTTCTCATAGTTAAGTTTTGATCCCAATAGTTGAGTGGAGGGGGTTAAGAGAGAATAGTTTCGACCCATTACGTTTGGCATGCGTGTGAAGAGGTGAAAACATTGAGCTTAAATATCGAATGTCCAGTTTGCGTTCAACGTTCTCCTGTTAGTGGTAAAAATATGAGTGACCCATGCATCTAATGTCAGTAGGCCGAACCTATGCTTCATTCAGCCATACTTCGCACTCGATGTGTGGGTCGAAACTCCTTCCTTAAATGAATGGTATTTCCCTTCAGTCGGTATGATCCATCCCTCATTTTTATGATAAACACAATTCATAATGTTCCATAGAATTTTTCACTCGTTGAATATCTTCGGACCTCCGTAAAATAAATATATTCCAGTAGTGGAAATGCCAGCCCGATTCCACAGAGCGAATATGTAAGCGATTTCTCGGGTAATAACGTAGTTATTTAATTAATGTCATTAATCACCCCATAAATGTAATCTGTGTTTTTAACTGTTGATTATCGGTATAAAAATATAAAACTTATGTTTAAAACATTCCTTGTATAAACCTCAAATTAGAGACGTGATTTTACCCAAAGTGGCTAATGTATGCCCACTTCAATATTTTTAAAATTTTATTGTGCGTTGCCCTTGCCATTTTTATATAATGATTACATTACAATTACCTTTAACATATCCTCCATTTTTGATGGATTTGTATTCAGTCACCAAGCAGTTTGATTACAAATGAGAATACTTCCGATCTCATACTTCATCTTAAATGAGCAATTCCGTAATTATCATTCGCCAAACAATCCAGCTTGCGGGGCAGCAAGTTCTCACAGACGACTACGTGGAAGGAGGGAATCCACGCGCCAGTGTCCTCAAATCCATCAGGCTGCGGTGGCATCTATCGTTTTCATTAACCTCCGCGTAATGGCATCGCGGCTTCCTAAAGCCAATATCGCACCGTAATCAAATCCGCCTGGGATGACGGAGATAATCTTTTTTGAGTTCCATTATCATCGCTGAGAATGGAGGATTAATGTTGTCGCACTAGAGGGAGATAATGAAGAGAAATGTAGCGCGTTGGCTGCTAACACGATAAAAATGTTGCCAGTGAATCATCCTCGGGTAATAGATTGATCAAGGGCTGGTATTTCTTCGAAAACCTTCGTTCATGTGATGTTCTCTTCGTCAATAAACCCTTGAAAAATAACTTTGAATATGTTTGCATTGTGTGGCCATATTAGAGGTTTCATCGACACAGCGTGCAATAGTGTCGTAACTTTGGGGGGGGGGGGGGGGTAATGAGGGGATAAATCCCCCCCTCAAAGCCCCTGAGTAACATAAAAATATTTCAAACTATTGTCTCTATTTTATGTATAATAACTGCATCTGTTTAAAGTTAAATTTTAAGTTCCAAAATGATGTAAAATGCATTTCCAGGAATCCCCGTTACCTGGGAATGTAGCCCCCCCTAACGTCCTAATCCCCGCCAAAGTATAATCCTAGTTACGCCACTGGTGTGCATGTAGTTATGGATTCCTTTAAATAAAGTTAAAATGAGCAATACCATGATTGAAATTTGTGAAAATGTGTATATTTATCCTGTAGAATCAGAAAAATAAAGAGACCCGTGTTTTCTTTTCGTCTACTTCTCAAGTTGTCTTATTTAAATTGTCTTACTTCTTTTTTGCAAGTAGTAACACAATTTTTTCTCACCATCTCCGAAATCCCTCCTATTTCCCTTCTCAAGAGGTCAGTCACTTATATCTAAAATCAGAATTCATTTTAAAAATTCGTTAGATATAAGGGAAAGATAAGTCACGACAAAAAAAATCTTCATTATTCATCTATCGCCGATAAGTTAATGACGTCGAGAACTAAAGCGAATCACCACTTCTAGGCATTGCGCATGGGTTTCGCGGAGTTCGTTGAAGTATGCCTTCTTATTACCGATTCCTTCCGTCAAGGATAAGTTTGCCTGAACGAGTGCACCAAGCCGAAATCAAATGACGTCATCAACTCATGAAAAGTCGGCAGAAACTTTCAAGTGATGTTATTTTAAACTAGTGAGAGACCGATGGAATCAGGAGATTTTGTTTTGTCGTGGTTTATCTTTCACTTTCATCTTCCGAATTTTTTCGTGAAATCGAGTTTCGAAAGGAGTAACTTACCCCATTATAATGGAGCTGGGAGGGATTTTGGAGATAGAGATAAAAAATTGCGATAGTACTTGTAAAAAGAAATAGACTGAAAAGATTGGTAGGTAGGGCGAGGAAGTGCAAAGCTGAATTCTGAATATTTTTACATGAGCTAACGAAGGTTTTGTGAATCATTCAGTCGTAAATGAGTGAGGCAAAGTATCTATTGATGATAAGAGAGGCTGGGCGTGATTTTTGAACCTTGAAATGACCACGATACAGAGGTTTGTTCGTAAAATATTTCATCCCAATTACTAACGCTGGCTGTGCAAATCGAAGGGCAAGCCATTAGCCGGTTCATTGGACCGTGAATTAGGGCCAAAGGCGTCCGGCGTAGTTGATAGGCAAACCAATGGCTAGTAACCAGATGAGATCCCTCGCACATTCAATCCACGCGCTCGTTTCACCCGTAACAAGTATTAATGATTTCACAGCAGCAATTTGGGGGCTTATACGGCTGGAAAATTTTATGGACGTATATTTATACCAAAAAAAATATGCACCACATCCACACGGTTCGGCTAATAATATTTTCTCCAGCTATTTATTGAGGACGGTATGGACATTTTTGATGGACAGTATGCTGATTTATGATGTCACCATTACCCTAATGTGGAGGAAAAGCTGTTTTAATAATAAAATGTGCTAATTTATCAAGTAAATTAAAAAATGTATCGAGGAATAACTAAAGTATTCTACTTATAAATATTCAGCCGCAGCATAATGAAATTATACCAACTATAAGTGAATGTAGCTTGCATTTTTAGGCATCAAATATACTAAGTTAGCCAATCATATAAGAACATGTCGGGAGAAAAACTATTACTGAGGCAACAAATATTGCGACGTAACCCTGCACCTTCGCGTGCAAACCTGTTAATCTTGAATTCGATAAGTAAATTGAGTTATCATTGCTGGCTTAAATATTATAGGGTAAAAAAGGTTATTAGTCTGCTAATTGTACTAAAGTTAGCGTCTTAAAAAGTAAGGTAGTCAAATATTTCTATTACTCAATTAGTATTATTTTGATTTGAAAGCTTCAACCGTTTGTGAATAGGTTTACCAAGCTGACATGAGTAATCTTTATCGCGGGTTATAAGAGTGGAAACATTATAGAGTTCATATCCAGGTCAGCGTTTGCGTAGGTTATTTAAATTTAGTGACAGCAGTTTCCTCTCGTGAAGACATTCTTCTGTCAAATGGGACTAATATTTTATGGTAGATAGGCCGTACGATTGGTCTGTTCTTGAGGTAATAAATGACAATGATGAAAATAGAACCGCCCGAAAAACATTCTCGTCATGCGGCCGAACATATGACGGACGAATGTCATAACATTTTGTGGTCGTAAGGGATTCAGCATTTTTAGAACAGCTTTATTCTCCATCGTACGCTGAGTAATCCAGAGATATTTTTTCTATCCCAGCATGTTATTACTCTTTTTTCTACTTCCTCCGAAAACGGACGTTTAGTTTTCAGGAAACTCATACGTTCGTGGTTCAGTTCTCTGCTCTTCTTTTTTTATTATACACGTGGCAATGCATGTGGATCTTTTGCTTCTAATGCGACAGCTATGAAATGACTGAATGCTTCCCAGTGCGAAATATAGGGTATTCTGTATTACAATTTAAATGAAAGTTACTTTACTGGAAGATAATATATTCGATTCAGATGTCTTTCATACGCTTCCTAAAATACTTGCCCTATGTCTGTACAGCACCTCTCTAAATGAAAAGACATACTTTCATTTTCCCAGCCTCGCTTTTCAAATACAAATACTATTATGAAATTCATATTTTCTCATTTTCAGTAATTATTTCTCTTTTATTATCCCATTACATTCCATGACATTTTCATATAATATTTTTTTCGGCCTAATTTATGATATTTATTTCGATAGAAATATGATCACGTTTGATGACGTGAAGTACGTGAGGATGTCGTGCAGTACCATAATCACGCTTTCACTTCACACACAAGCAAAATACTTTGGTACAGTGAGGTGCATGTATTTCGGTGGTAAGGGAAAATGTGAAAATGATGTAGTCCAAAAAGCTTTGTCCTCATTTACTGCTACTTTATTGGGAGTTTTCACCAATATTTGATAATCGATTTTTATAAACATCTTATTTCTCTCTTTTTTACTGAATTGCAACACGTCGCAACACACCAAGTGTGATATCGTGAGCATTATATGAAATGAAAACTTTTAAAGAATGTATTGATCTATTGTTCTTAATGGTGGTGCAAGTCCCCATAGAGGGCTAAATTGTTACATGTTGCAACGTACTTAGTATAACTTACGTGAGAATTAAGAGTAGTAAAAAAATCGATAAATCGTTCGATTGTTCTATATTGTGGTTCAGATAGATAGTGAACTAACATAGAATAATATTATATCCAAAGGTTTATGATCATGATGTGAGGCATGTAAACATTTTCACCACTGTAAATGGAGTGAGTGCGTTACAATTTTTTGCATTTTTTGACCTAAAATCATTGATTCAAATAATCATTTAAAAAACTAACGTTATAATTTACAACTTGTTATCATATTTTATTTCATCCCCAGTCTGCCAATATAAATAAGTGAAACATTAACATATGAATTGAATGTCTCTGAAACGTCGACCTTAGTTCCAGAAAGAGGAAACATTTATTATTTCCGACCAGGAAAAATAGCCACGCACTAGCTTAGTAAACCGTCTCAAGTCGTCCTAGCGAGTCCATTAAGATGTGGTTAGGCCTTTGTGTTGACTGAATTTGGAGTGCCCAAGCGCTGATATTTGCTCAGCGAGCTGCTCGCAAACTTTTCCGCCGGATAACGACCAGGCTTAAAAGCGGAATGTGGTGAATTGCGGGGAGATAGCGAGGCTTTAAGATTCTATTTCCTCCCGAACGGTTCCTGGGCCCACAGGAAATCGAAGCCAATGGAAATGGGCAAACAATTCCTCTTCGCCGGAAACCCTCAGACCCTGTATCCGGACCCCGAGTGGCCTTTTTACGGAAAGACGTTTCCCTCAAATCCTCCGTCGCGACACTTGATTGTAAAGGGTCTTCCTCTTTCCTACCTTGGTCGTGTTTGTGAAACCTTGGGAATAGACGGTGGGAGAGATTAAGGAGGTGGGTCCAGGGGGGGTAGAGAGGTTTCTTCCGCGTTGCTAGGATACGGGAGGAGATCTATCTCCACTCCTTCCCACGAAATATACCAAAAGACCCCTTTGAGTAAACTCCGGGAGCACTGAGTAAACTGTGTGAAGAGTACAATTTCTCTTCCGAAACGACGCGATGTCTCAATTCAGTGGTCATGTCAAGACTCAGTGAAGTTGGAAGACTTTTTCGAGTACATACAGCAATATATGGATGAAAATAATTGAGTTTGGAATGAAAAAAAAGTTCATTTGGCCGAGACGGCCACGCCGGGAGAAACATGAATGAAGACACTAGTAAATCTTGAGTCAATGAGGGGGCGATCTTTTCGAGGATTTCCAAGTCACATTAAATCTCTCTTGAATGCATTTAACTAATACTTCAAATGTAAAAATGAGTTTATTTATAAGTGAAGAATAAAAATGTTCCAGTGTAGGAGTAAATCGTAAGCAGTAAACACGAGCATAAAAATATCTCATCACTAGTTCCGCGCGATATTACTATCGTTTCCAATAGACTTGATAACTCGCGTACAATTCTGTTGTTGCACTGCTGCTTTTTATCAATGTAAATGATATTTTTTTTTATCTAGAATCTTAATATAAGGAATGATGGAATTTTTGGAGAAATTCATTTTATCAATTAGCATCAATGAATAATTCTTTGATAGTGATTAATTAAATGTTTCTCGCTTTGCGATCAAAATGCAAAATACATACTTATTTGCATATGCATAACGTTTTAAAAACATTTCCAAAAAAAATTTGCTCACTTCTACTACTCATAATTTTATAGCGCATTCGAGGGCATGTATGAAAACGTATTCATACTTGAAGTTTGCCATGAAACAGATGAATGTTTTTCAGTCTCCTCAACAATTTTTCCCCATATTTCAACTATTTTCGAAGCCAGTAAGCCAAAAAAAATATGTCAAAAAATAAGAGAACTTTGAAAGACGAGTTGAAATACCAAATTGTATCATTTAAGTCATGCAAAATGTGGGCGTGGGATTGACATGCCAAATTTTTTCTCCTTGAATTTAAACTCAGGTAGGATGCTCAAACGAATGCGCGAAAAAATCACGCAAGCCATCACGCCAATGTCGGTAAAATCGTACCTAATTACGCAGGTGGTTTGGCATATCAGCCGTCATTTTGTTCTCCGAAATTTGTGGATAAGGTTGGTGTCGGCCGATTCGAAGACTCTTTCGCGTGCTGGTCGTAGAGGAAACGGCGGCACGCCCTTTAAGTTGCCGAAGGCTGACACGTATCACGGAAGCTGGACGGCTGTCATAGAGGCAGACTTTTAAGTCTTATTTGATATGCATGGTATAGGAATCTGGCAAATAATGATGATTTGCCGACGCGAAACGTAAAATGCTCTGTGGAAGAATGGGATTAATTACATTTAGAGATAAATTTCATCGCGTTTTGAGGCCGAATGATCATACCGGCAAAAAATTTTTAATCGGTATTTTCTAATCGTGCTAAGCAAGGGTACCCGCTCTAGTTATATTGTATTCCTCTCGACTCAGGTTGTATAGCCGCTATCGCATCATAAATTCCTCCTAAATCCAAACTCATTGTTACCAAATCGACCGTTTGACCTAGCCTCCATTCGCAGAACTTCTGTAGTCGCATGCGATATTCAGCAAATAGTGTTTTATCTCCAAATTTAATGGATTTCTTCTTTTGCTGTGGAATGGGAACTGTCCTCACCAAATCCTAGGGCCAATATGCCCCTACAGAAGAATTCAAAAAGCCCTCTCCGCCTCTGAACTATCCGTTTTACAGGGTGAAAGAATTAAATTCGCATGATCATTCCAATTCCGCGAAAAATTATACATCGTATACAGAGGCCGTTCGAGTATGGAACACTCCCGCTGGCCAGCCTTTTTTCGTCATGTATTACGCCTTTCAAACGAATGGCATTTGGTTGAAACTTTCCAAAAATATACAAAACTTTTCCCCGGAAACACTAAATTTCACAGCTCCAAAGTCATATATTTAGAAAATTATGGTAAAATCAGTTTGGTCTCTCTTAGCCTCTTTAATTGGTATGTTAGCTGGTGTCTCGTTCCATTAATTAAATAGCATTTACTAATTTTTTATCGTAAAACGTGTGAAAACTTTTTTGGGTGTTAAAAGCATCTGAAATTTTATGATGATGGTAACTTGCTAATGTTACAATAATGTTACTGCATGAAAACTTAAGTTTAGGACGAGTAATTCTTCGCAAAAATTTATAAAATATGACCAGTCGATCCCTCTTAAGAATAGCGTTAGAATATATGGAATGGAGGAGAAGGCACGCGAACCCTTGGATAGGATGAGACGCCACAAGGGAACAGGAAGGTAAAAGCGCACATGGACCGCTTTGGCGTCTGGAAAGGAGGAGGCTCGTCACCCGTGACCCCAGCAGCCCATTCACAGTCGGCGCCAGCTGCCGCCTCCGGCCCCGTCTCAAAGTCTGCAGCCGCAGCCTCCGTCCGCCTCGGCAGGATAGGGGTGGGTGGTCACTTTTCGGGCGAGCAAGGCGTCCAATGGGGTAGGGCGCACAAAGCGACTCCTCGCGGCAGATGAGGGCGGATCGGCCGCCAGGCGCAACATCTGCTCCCCCACACACGCACTATAGCAAAGGCCCCTCCTCGTGGAGTGAGGTGTCGTTAGGAGGTAAACAGCTGCTCCGACACCCCCTCCCTCCGCACCCGCTCGCATTCCTGAGGCTCGCGCGGTGAAACGAGATGGGCGCAACACCACCCCTTGTGGTACTCCTTTGTGGCGTTTGCCCGCTGAACACGCTTAGCACATTGAGGGCCGTATATTAATTTTTAGAACTGTTTCTGCCACGTGTTTTCCCCAGCGACTGTTTCGCGCCCAAAAAGTTTGATGCCCACAAGCAGCAGGCCTATTGGGCTTTCATATGCAGAATTGGGATAAGAAAAGCTCCTTGTAGCTACAATATTGTAATGTATATGTGAGTACGCTATGGTTCAGTAGTTTGGACCATCGGATAAAGCGATCAGAAGGGAAAAAAAACCTTCGAGACTTGGTGCTGGAGGATGGTGCGGAAGATAAAAGGATTGTGAAAAATGAGTAGGTATTTATAAGGAAAGGGGAAGTAAGGATGCTATAGATTACTGTTCGTCCAAGAAGTACTGCAAGGCCACATAATGAGACAAAGCAGCCACGTGGGATACATAATGGAAGAAATTATTGATAGGAAAAGTCCCCAGACGAAGACTAATGGACAAGTGCCTTCGACCGATCAAGAAGGATACTTAGGAAAGCCACCTGGAATTAAAACAGCCAGTGTGGATTAGGAAGAAATGTTGGGCTGCATTATGCTAATCTTAGGATTACAATACTGTTTGTGTAAAAATATTACTTTCTCCTTAATTAACTATCACCCTAAGCGCTTAAAATTTGTTCCATTTTTACGTGTTGCAATGAGTAAGTCATGAAGCTTTTGTTTTTGCTGTAAGACCGTGGTAGTTTTTTTAAAGGACTTTTTCTTAGTTTTATTTTTCGTAGTTTTTTTTTCTTTTTCTAAGTACAATGCTCTAATTCAAATTACAAAAGTAGTCGGTACAGTCATCATCCAAAGTTTTTCATGACCCAGAGAGACAAGAGCGCACCCACCTCGCGGCGACCATGGAACTAGCAGATGCTCTTTTTTGAGTTTTTTACTCCACATTTACGCAACGTTAAGTTAAGTTTTTGTGAAAGAGTCCCGAGAGAGGATAGGAATTTAATGAAGGGATCCACGCGAGCCCGCATCAATGAGACGGGAGGGAGAATTCTTCTCCGCCTTTGTTATTCTTGATTTCCGCGTCCCTCTCTCCCCCACCACTGCCTCTGGACGTCCTTCCCAATTCATTCGCACCTGCTCTCCCTTCAAATGAGGCACCTGACGGAGGGCCCACCTCGTGGTTGAAGTCTCGGGAAGAGGGAGAGGAGCTAGACGAATTAGATTGATCAGGGTGGTCGGCAGGGATTTATCGCCTTCGATAGCCTTCCAAAAGGGATGAAAATTAACTCCAAGATCACATATTTATCCTCTTTGCTCCCTCAAAGTAACTCTGTTTAGTGTGCTTCGCCAATTTTTTCAATCAAATTTGAATGTTTCGTGAATACTTGCATTATTCTGGCCCAAGCACAGATTGAGGCATCCTCGGCTGCATTTTTCGTATCTCGAAGAAAATTTCGAACAGGGACATCAAAGGCTAGCCTTCAAGTCCTATAGATAAGCGATCACATCAGCCACAATTCCTTTCATTCGTAGTGATCATTACTAGGGGCTAGAGATACCTGAAAATCCCTCCGCGCAGCATGGCATTTCAAGAAAGAAAAATTCATGCTCATAGGCAAAATATTTCAAATGTGAGTTACTCTCCATTGATATATTTTCATCACTGCTGATATAAAGTCTCATCATATGACTCAGATTCTGTTGCTTTTAATGATAACTGTTATGGAACAGTGTTATATTTTGTTATGCAGGCTATTATTTAATTATATTCTTGGTCATCCCTCATCTTTCTGCCTTCGACATTTTTTATATCTACTTTAAATTATTGTTTCCTTTAAAAATCATCTATTTCAAATATTTTCATTTTAAATTTCGTTAGAGCTGTCCAAATAGGAAAGGTAGCTACCTAGCATCTTAGTAGCCCTAGGACAGTGGCGTAACCAGGAATTTTGTACCGCGGGGGGGGGGGGGGGCAAAACCAGGGGGATGGAATTTCTGAAAAACTGGGTACTGAGTAGAGGGTTTAAATTAATTTTAACACTTTTCATAATCGAAAAAACATCATTTTTCAAATAAATATTTTGTAAGTTCATAATTTTACAATATTTTATTTCCCTTTTTGATGCATAGTAAGTGTGGTTTTATATTTCGGGGGGGGGGGGTCCGGACCCAGGTTGCAAGCATAAAATAGATATATTTTCTAGACCTCAAAATACCCCTATTTGTGATTTTATTTGCTCATTTTAGTAGTAACATAATGGAAAAAAATCAGAATTAAGGCAGATAGATTCCCTTTTCTTCATTGATGATGACATTATATACATGAATAAGCCTATTACTAGAGATATCTTACTACTTAGTGCGTTTCGCTAGGCATACTTATTTCAAAAACTAAATTATGTCCATTCATTTGTGAACTAACGCTTCTATGCGATGTATTTGCTTGGGTGTTTCTCTTTGAATGTCTGCGGCGATCACCATCTCTTAGTTAAGCGTATTCTTTAACTTACTATTTAAATGTTTTAATGTGACCTGAAATTATGAATAAAAATTTTCAGGTTTAACTCGTACGTCACACGGAGTCCTGTCTTTACGTAGCTCTGCCACAGTTTATGCTCAACTCTTATACAAACTATTGTAGCAAAAATTTAGTCGGTTTTCTAATTTATTTTGGATACCCTTGTCGGATTTTAATTTATGCTTCCGCTAGTATAACCAAGTATTATGAGGAATTAAACTGTAAATAGTTATTAGCTGTAAATGATGCTGTCTGCTTTTCTCTACGAAGTGTCGATTCAGTATATGTTTAAAAAAAGCAGTGGGGACGGGTAGCAACTCGGGGATGACATATACAGTGGAACTTGGTTATAACGGCATCGGCTGTAACGTCAACTCGGGTTTAATGTCACATTTCATACCGACCAGCCAAAATTGAACATTTTATGTTGCACGAAAACCCGTTTATATCGACAACAAATATTGCGACGCTCGGGTATAGCGTCAAAGATTTTGCGATTCTTAGGTTGCAAAAGTGGTAGTGTGATTGTATTATGTCCCAAAGTTCATAGAAACCATGTGTAGAAACATCGAAAGCAAAAACAGGTCACAAGCTGGACGTTGAGCTACTTACGGGATGCAACTCTTTTGTTTAATTGGTGTCTGGACATAAAATTCCAATGTACGAGTAGATTTCAATAAACAGTGTTGTATACAGCAGAAAATTTGCGTTTTTACTTTGTCCTTTCACTCAGTTTTAAGGCTGCTTTTTTTATAACGTCACTCGGATATAACGTTAAAAATCTTCTGGTCCCTTTGATGACGTTATAACCAAGTTCCACTGTATATAGCCAAGACCACCGCATAAAAAAAACTCAATGCCACGTCATGATTGAAATTTGAATAAAGTATAAAAACGCCGCCAAATAACATTCTGCCATATGTTTTTCCCTGACCCTGAGAGCTATTTCCTGTTTGGGATTTTTTCCTGGCAGTATGCCACTCATGCTCAGGTGTGCTGCCCGCTTTGAGGATGCTCGCAGGAAGCGAGCCGAGTGGAGAGTGTTTTTTTCGCCAGGTGGTCCATTTATTGACACTCAATCGGCCGAGATCACCTGTCCTCAGTGGCTTTCTCCACTCTGCGCGCGCCGCTAAAGGTCATCGGCTTCCAAGGCGCGTGTCAGTCGGCATGCCGTCGGCACTCCGGCGCCACACTTAGATAATATTTATTTGCCTTTATATCTCGCGTAAGTTTACACATTATACGCTATAAAAAACCTCACTACTCAGAATACACAGAACTTAATGGAAACAATTGACAGGGTGAGAAGACAAAGGGTACAAGTGATTTTTTTCTAAACAGAGTTAGGTATAGAAATTGATAGAAGAAGTATAGATACAAAAACATGGTTGCCAAGGGATACGAGTGAGTATCTGTTCTGTGCTGCAATCGAGTGAAAAATCAAATGCACTTATAAATATCTAGTTTATCTCGTTTGCTTTCTTTACCTAATTTCTGTACTTAACTCTGTTTAAAAACAAAATAGCTTGTACTCCTTAGTTTTTCACCACTTCAATTCAGATATGAAGTAATTCTATTTTTATTCCTTTTTTCAGACAATTGCGTTCAATTTCGATATTGATGAACAACTTAGGATCCAAAAAGTGCCTATATAATTCAGATAAAGTTTTTGTGACCCTTCCCGTGGCGCATTACTTGACTGCAGTGACATTCAGCGAGATTAAAATAGTTAGAATGATGACACGCCAAATTGACGACAGGACCCGCGTCTCGATTAAATAATATAATCATGGTCAACTCCACCGACTAAGTCACTTCCACAATATCCTTAAAATTTACTAATTCCCCGAGTTATCATTCCGCAGTCGAGAGCGTAAGTAATAACATTTTACACTTTATTGTTAGCATACCGCCAGTACCTTAATACCTGCGCATCTTTACCCGATACCCTTTAGCTATTATTACATCCCTATGAGAGGCAAGTGCTTTATAGACTGTCTATCTTTAAAACTTCATTTCAATCACTCATAGAATTATGTAGAATGTAGAAAAATTTCCCAACGAGCTACTCCAGCTCTAGAAATTTCCTGTGCCTTGTGGTCTGTGATGTATTCAAGAAATATAATGGCATTTTATGTAACTCCACTGATGTTTCTGTGCAAATACATTCTCTCTATAGCTTACTATTCTTATAGTATTTTGATGTCACAACCATAATTTTCCGCGAACCACATGTTTTTCTGTCGCCGATAAAGAAAGCTGTAGCTACAGTCATGAGATCCCTGGATGCTTATCGGTGCTATATTCACGAGGTAATTGAACATCAGTCACAAAGGCAATCCTTCATAAGTTTCAGAGGAAACTATTTCTAAACCTTAATTCTTATGTAAATATAATTTTGGGGTAAAAATCTACTTATTCTGAGACTTATCTGTAAGCTGAGCTATAGTTGTTAAATGATGGCTTGTGAATCGCCTTTCTACCCATCTATATATAATTATCAAAATCCATCAATACCGGTCGTTTGAAGAATATTAGTAATCTTATTTCTCGGTGGGTGATAATGACCTAAATACCGAATTCGTCAGTCCTGACTATCATTCCGAGTTAATATTTATGCATAGGGTGGTTTCCTATTATTTTTAGTGCCTAAATCGAAAGATTATTACTCCTGGAGTGCGCATTTCACGCTCTTAGATTTTCGAATGACAATATCTATTTTTCGCGATAAAACGAAAAGTGAAAAATTCAAGCGCGCGAAAACGCAACGTCTAAGTAGGAATGATGGGAAAGTCCGTTTGACATATTTCTGGTTCCAGCTGTGAGGCGTGTGAGGTGACCTTGGGGCGAGGCTTGAGCGCTGATACGACGCAGGCTGCTAGCAGGTAGCTGAGTAGGTACCGTCCTAGCAGGTAGCGCTTGGCTTAAATAAGGATTATTATTCCCCTATCAAACAAAGGAAACTTTCCGAACTTAGGTATTTTTAATGTGTGATTATTAAGAGATGCATTGGTAATCTCAGACGATGTAAATCTCCTATCTACTCGTATAGAAACTATGTCCCTGTGACGTCACGAGGAGTGAAATCGCATGGGCACCGATCTGGCCTTTTTCAAATGAGGTTAAAATTGACCGTTGCCATTCGTCTAAACTGGGATTTCTAAAAACTAATAATTTATATATTATGAATACACTAATGGTGGGTAACGAATCGCAATCAATGCATTTCGTTTTCTTTGATGAAAGAAACTACCCTATTGTCGTCACCTTTAGTAGAATGAAAATTCGCTCGGCAATTACTGGAAGCTAGCATAAGCGTTCGCAATGTCCAACTGATTATACTATCAACCATGGGTATTGCGGCTAAAGACCGATAGATGTAAAAAAAAAATCACTTTTCCGGTGATAAAATTTTATGATTTGCTTCCTGAATTAATCATTTCCTCAATTCAGTTTTATTGGATTATGATTTTCGTTGACTTTCAACACGTATTATTTTTGCGTACCCTTAGAATTATCGTCGAGGTGCTTCACTGACCCGCAAACTACAGCGGAGGGATAGCTGATCTAGATTTTTAAAAATACTAAAAAAATATTCCTCCGTATTCCCTTTACTGATTATTTTAATCTCTATCTTCACCATAAAATTTATTCCATGCTTATTGATTTTTATATCGTGAAATATCTCTAAGTCTACTGATTTTATCTCTCAATATTTTATCACAAAAGATCATTCTCCAAAACGTATCATTAGGAGACAAGGAGTGGCAGGTGAATACAACGCCCATCTATATGCAGTCACTCTCTTTTAATCAAGATGGCTTTTCAATAATTTAGCTTCCGCATAAAACTGGGAAAATGATCTAACCACATCATCATCATATCCCTTTAGCATTTTTACATCTAATAAAAACCAATAAAATAAAAAAACTCTATTAGACTTTATTAGGACTGATAAACTGTTACCTAAGTATATCATCCTATAAAATAATTTATTTACTTAAGTGTCGTCTCCGTACTTTTGTAGGATTATGAATTCATACCTCCTTTCTTTCGTTTCAAAAAGCCAGAAAATCGTTACATTTTAAGATATACAAATGGTAAATTTTGGCAAACTTTGAGAGTGGATTTAAAAAATATGATGGGATGAAGACGGAAAATTGTTACATTCTAAGAGATACACATTGTATATTTTGACAACCTTTGAGAGGTAATTTTAAGAGTATGAAAGGCAGAAAGAAACTTAGAAAATACTTCAAAATTATAGAATAAAGCTTAGCAACAAAAAATAAATGTAAATTTTTTAAAGAATTTTTTTATGGAAATGTCATAAATCTAAAGAGAAAATGCGAAAAACTTTTCAAAATGAACGAATGAATGAAAATTGAAGGGCAGGTAAGCAAATGATTGGGACGGCAAATAGCGATGCTCTTTTACATAAAATCCGCTTCCGAGACTGACCTAGCAGGTGAAAATGCGCCAGTATAACCCCATCGATATTCTTAATTACTTCCACTCTGCCTCTTGCAGCGCTTTTGCGATTATATCAGGTGATATTGCGTCATCCCTAAAAGAAAAATTCAACGACCCAAAGTGGTGTTCACATCCTGGATAAGGATACTCAGGTTATCTTCAAATCGACGACATTGAGAAAGAATAAGAATTTGCCGGTTGCAAACATAAGTAATTGTTATAAAATAAATTGTACAATACTTGCAATACTCTCAAGCGTAGGATGAAATTAATAAAACTCTTTAAGTATTCTGACCTTCGAATCTATGAATTCGGATATCACTCGCGTCTAGATTAGCAAATTTTCTGAATAAATTTGGTGGAGCATCACCATTCGTCATTTTCACTCGCGGTGGCTACTTCTATTGGGTCAAGGAAAGCTAAAACTCATGTCCTGAAATCCTGAAGTCCTGCGATTCAGAAGATATGGATAAACAAAGTGATACTCGATTACATCTCAATTAAAATTTCTTCCTATACATTATCGGTGTGAAATTTTCCTCGTTATCTTATATTATCTTTTTTTACTATTCCGCTGCAATTGGTGAGGAAATTTTTTTACGCACATCGGTTTTTCATTTTCCAGTAAGATTGAAATTCTGTTCCTCTCCACATCGTACCGACACTGCGTGTTTCAGGATTTGTTGATGGTTCCCACTAAGGGAGCGATATTAATTAAGTACTTATGCGAAGATTACATACTGAGTAAAGGAGCCTTTAAATGTTTAGAAACTGTGATAATTATGTAGCCGGACTATAAATAGGCTCACCCATATACATCAGGAAAGGAGGCTCTTGGGGCTCTTCTCACAAAGCTGCTCACCTTTCCATTTCCCACTTAAAACCGTCTTACAAAGGCAGGATTTGTAAAAACGAGCGAATTGATTCCACAAGGAGAGTCTCGGGGGAATTGGGTCAGTCAGTGAGGATCAGAGACAGCCAATAAATCATGGCCTCAAAAGAATCCCTCATTTCTTCGTGGGTTATCCTCGTGGGTTTAATGCAATGAGGCCTTCCTTAGTATTCATCTTACACGACGGGAGGTTGGAAATCGATTTCGCACTGCCTACTGGATGAATGAATGAATTCGAAGAGTAAGTTCCACTCCTGTTCCTTCAGTGAAGCTTACATTCAAAGGCATTATTTTCAGCAGCATAAAGTTCTCCCAGTTCTCTAATTTTCTCTTTAGAACTGGTACCTAAGTAGACACGCATGTCTTACACGAAAGTCAGATTTTCTTCTCAAAGAAAAGGTCTTTTTTTATTCCCTACTTACTAACGTCTTTTGATCAAACGTAAGCCAGACTTCAAAAAATCACCTACCTTTTCTTATCTTTACACAATGAATTTTCTTATTTTTCATATACATATATAACAAATTGATCTCAATGAATTTGAAAGCATTTGCATCTAAAGAAATGCATCAGTGACCTAATTTTCTGGCCTTCATCCCCTAAGGAAATCCCAGAATTTGTCTGCCACGCTGTTAAAAAAAAATTCTATTCAGTAATAAAAAAACTCATTCTTTTCTTTACATACACTTTAGCTCACCAAACATGTCTATCTCCCAAACTCTTGTATATCCGCACAAAGGGCTTAACAAACCTGAAAAAAATAAAGAATACATTTAATACCAATTTTTTTTCGGTCATGCACTACATTCAAATTAATGTTTATTATGATGCATGCATAGATCAGGCACAAAATATCTTTAGATCTAAATTTATAAAACAATAAATATTAATTTTTTTTCTATTTGATGCCCATCACTTTTCACTGTTAAATTTAGTTGTTGTTGAGGGTATACTAATTCGCAAATTTCTGGGCGTGAAATTCAGGACAAGAATTTGACAGCGGCATACTGCTTCAAAATACGTTTAAGAAGTTAACTAACGTGGATATTAGCTGAGGAAATTTCAATTCAGCACGGTTAAAGCTAATGTCAAGGAAAATACTATTGTCCATCGATAGCTAAAACACTATCGGAGGTACTCCAAGACCAATACATATCGTATTTACTCTGGATGAGCTGTGCTTATTGGAGTATTTTACTCATTATTTAGTCATGATAGTTGTTTTAGTAGTCACCAAATCATCCCAAATTCGTGATGTGAACGGGGCTTTAACTTTAACACAGCATGTTGTCGCAAGAGCGGAACCTCGATCATTCAAGGCTATTTTACTGCTGAGGCAAAATACTGGTTCCACATTACACATGTTTCATGAGGAGCTCGATCGAGCCACTGACGAAATGAACGCTGGACGTATCAACATCGACAGACGAAACACAAACAGTAAACATTTTAATCACAGTGCAGAGGTATTTCAGTACCACACATTGAGAGAAAAATTAAAGGATTTGAACCTTCAAATAACCGTTTTCTCGAGTGGGAAAAGTGCTTGCTACAACAGACTAACGATTTAAGCCGGATTTAGTAATTGTAATTGTGATGCATTGGGATCTATTATATCTATTTCTCGAAAAGGTTCAATATATATCTTTTAAGGCTAATATTGTCAAGACAGTTCACTGAGTTTATGAAGGTGCGCTTTGCGTAAGTAGAAACTGCCTAAGTACGGAAACATTGGGGAGTACTTCTCTTACATATGAAAATAATACTGGATAAATCGGAAGAAACACTACTGAACACAAGCTGGTATTTCCCATCCCCTATTAGAACTTCGACTCTCAAATAAAAATGAAATTTAAAACGTAGTCAAAATTAATCTAAAATATTAATTAAGGATGTGAAAGAGAATAAATGCCCAGGTGTGAAGAGATTAGCTGATAGGAACATTTAGTAGGGAGCTTCGTCAAAAATATCTTAGATTTGAACTAGTAGTTTCAGGTGAGATGTGGTGGAGCCAATTCATTATAAATAAAAGAAATCTTGCAAGTACCACTAAACTTTATTTACTGACACTAAGCGTTTCCACTCTTTCGCGTCTGAACTTAGCAATGACGTGATAGCGTCGAAACGGGTTATGCTATTTAATAAAGTTTAGTGGAACTTGTAAAATTTCTGTTAATTACATTCTTAGGATCGTTGACCAGTGACGATTATGACAGTTGATGATTTAAACTCGCTGGTACCGCGTGACAATATCTTCGGAGGACATTCTTGTTCTTTGTATTCGGAGGAGGCGATCGACCTCTAAGGTCATTTGAGCCATGAGGGATGGGTATCGTAGGAAAGTTGGAAAGAAAACCGGCGTCGGTATTTCTCCGCTTTTAACGAAAGGCGCCAAGGGGACCATGGCTTAATGTCCCCCGGATAGAGCAGGGATGCCAACTTACAAAAATACCGGGGGTTCCAAACCGGGCATCTTGCCCCGGGAAATTTTAAAAGTAGTGAGTTATGAGTTTTTTTAAGCATTTTAGAAGAGTCACATGATCAACATTAGAACCCTGATAACTCTAATCTCGATATTTGGACACTCCGGGGAAAATCGACAAGCCTGCCACATTTTTTCCTCACACCCATAACGAATTTTTGAGTGGGCTCGAGCCCCCTCAGGCCCAATTAAGTCGGCGCCACTGGGATGGAGTAACGGATGGAGTGTTGCGCTTGAACTATCCTGCACCTAACCGTTAAGCAAAGATCGGATAGTCTCTGAAAAGTCTCTCCCACCGCTAGGATTTGAACCCAAAACCACGGGATGGGAAGCCAACACTCACCACACCAACCAGAACCCCTTTTTGATCTTATTTCAGGTTCGTGGTGTTATGTTCCGTGGCAGCTAGAGTCGATGATGTGAACTCAGCCCTGAGCACCCCTCACTTCAACCAATCCCATCATCCTCCTTGCCTTCCTTCCCGGTAAAATTTTCCGCCAAGGCGCACCCCTGACGTATCCTCCCAACCTCCCTGCATGACTCACTCAACTCCATCGCCGCATCTTCCCTCTCTTCCTCGCTGCATCCACTCGACGAAGCACCGCCATACGTGCCGGAGGGCCTTGTCACCCTCGTGTGTGTAATGCGGCATCCAAGGCAAGCATTCTGGGATGCGGGTGTTCTCGACAATGGGGAAAGAGGGTGGCGGGGAGCATAAGGACTTGGATGCTCATGCCCCCAACACCAACTCCTTCACCTACGCGCACACTTAGGCAGGTTGGCCAAAAACGTCATCGGAACGCGCGTATAAATTATCTTTCGTTGATTATCCTGAGGGGGAGCGTGGTAGCCTAATGAGTAGAGCGTTTAGCTGAAGGGTCCTGAGTTCAAATCCCGGGAGATGCCTTCGGACATCCCAACTGGAAATCCTCGAATTGCGAGATGTCCCACAGAAAGGGAATAGCCCACCCGTCCTGAACGTGTGAAACACACATACCTGCTACTTGTTTCTGGTTGAGCTCTACCTTTCATACCAACTTTATTATTAAAGCAATGAGTGAATTAGATAGTCGCAGAAAGTGTAAGCACTAGTCATTATACGAATAATATAGTTATTGTGGAAAATCTACCCTTAGATTGAGAAGCTGAGGTAATGACGATTTTCCACTACTAATTTTGAGTGCAATAAATGGATCCCACAATAATTTACTACTATTTTTCACACTTTTTTGCTTGTTTTGAGAGACAGCCCGATTTAAAAGGTCAATAATTATAATGGAATACCACAAGGTTAACCAGAATTAGTGAATTTTGAACGAGGCAAAAAGTCAAAACCTAGAAGTCTATCAGACAATAATTCTGCTATTTATTGATGATGCTGTCATTAAAACTATGGTTTCGTACAATGAGATATTCAATTTAGTCGCTAAAATATCAAATTCAGTGCATATTGTTGTAGTTTAGGCATAGGCGATTAATGGGGGACGCAGGGACACGTGCCCCACCCCAGGCACTTAAAAAAAATAGACAAGATATATTTATACGGTTATTATCATTACATTCGTTTTATTTTGTATATTACGGAGCCTCAATCATTGACTTATATATTAATTACTTTCATATCAAAATAAAGATAATATTGTCCACAGAATGTGCTGTATTTTGCTTTTAATCTCTAATATGAGAAGACCTGTCAAAGCCTTGTGACCCTCCCAGAAAAAAAATCCTGGATCTGCCCCTGAGTTTAGGCAGGAATAATTTATTAATAATGAACGACTGAAAAAATGTTATTCGTCCTTTATACCTCTTTCAGCTACAAATTTTCCTTAAAATGAAATAAAAAGGAAATATTTTCCGCGAACATGGCTAATACATTCTCTCGGTACTTTTAAACTGTGGATTAATTTCCATATAAAACGCGGGCCGGCTCGAATTGATTCCCTCATGCCTTGGGGCCGCGGTTTCATAGCGATGTATTAATTCAGACATCATTATTAATTTAAGCTCATTTTTAATATTATGAGATAGATTTTAATATCTCCGTTCTCCGAAATTGTGACTAATTTAATGGCTCTGAACCGCATCACCATGAATACTCAGCCCAACAAAATTTCATCCGTCAATTATTTCTGCCCCGGTTAAATCTGGTTTTGTTATCTCTGAGAGATCCGTTAAAAGCGCGCACTATCTGCCTATGATTGAAAACTGGACTTTTTTATTTCATCACCAGTGAAGGAATGTAAAATATGAATAAAAGGGCTCCAACATTTCAGAGGACTGAATGACTCTAGCGTGGTCCAATTAGCGGAGATTTTTAAGTGCTTCTGCTTAAAAATAACTCTTAGTTGCAGTTAATTTACGGTCATGGAAAATTAAAAATGTAACATAATTTTGTTGCTTAAGTAGAAAAAATGGTTTAATATTCCACTCTCGAGTAAATGAAATATGCCAAATCCATGCGTGATCCTTCTTCCCCCAGCATTTGATTTAGGAAAAGACGTAAAATTGGTGCTACTTTACCTTGTGATGGGTCAGGGATCAGAAACTAAAGTAATCGTATACAAAAGTCCCGCAAAAGTTGACAATTTAGTAGTGTACTAAATTGTACGGAATGATTTCAGGACAATTTTAAAGTGGATTAAGTCTGGCATTTTTTGTTACTGATGGCAGCCTAACGTGTGCTGACATTGCAATTAGCTCCCGCTGAAAACGGGCTGACTTGAATCGTCTCGTGATGAGAGTAATGTGATATGAACCGCTTCAATTTCGCTGCCCATGTCAATAAAATTCAGCGAGTTCAGCTAGATGACTAAAAAACTTAGTCCGTCTTACGTCGATTGACTACGGGAAATAGACAGGATCGCATAAGATAGGTAATTTTTTCGTGTCTGATTGATTGGGTTCCTGATAAAAAAATTAATTTACTTTAATCAACTTTAATTTATTGAAACCGAAACTAATGACTGCATGCATAAACCATCAGCAAGACATGTCTGGATGGGTAGGCCATAATAATGCCATTATGATGCTTTCATTTGAATCAGTTTTAAGGAATGAGTGAGAAATGAATGCTTTTCAATCAAATTCATAAAGATTTCTTACCCATGGATATCATCAAGCTAAACAGTAGAAGATTTCACTCTTTTCCCGGCGAAAAGAATGAATAAACTTTTCTCGTGTTCTGCTGTGCTGCTATATTCTCAAGTGTCGACTGCCAATTTCGGTTTGAACCCGTAACAGTATTTTATAAAATTATTTTTATTTGGCAGCTTCTGGTTGAGTTATAGAGGAGACAGAAGGTATGGATGAAGCGAGTACGTAGCGGGGAGAGGATATTGAAAACAGTGTTACAGGGTAGACTGTTGGGTAAACGAGGGAGAGGAAGGAAAAGAATAGGATTTTTAGAATGAATAAAAAAGTAGACCTTATTTTGAATTTAAGACGGAAGTGTATGATGGAAGGGGAGACTCCCGGAATTTTTCTTTAGTACTCCATGGAAACCTGCCTTAATCGGTAGAATACTTTCATAAAAACAATTTTATAAAATGCTGTTACGGGTTCAAATCGAAATTAGCTGTCGACACTTCAGAATACAGCAGCACTTTATTCAAAACACTTAAACGCACGATATTTTATCAGAACTGATTTACTTCAATACAAAAGAATCAACATAAACAAACATCCCGTCACCCAGCGACGCCCACATCACACACAGGCGCCGCTACAATACAGTGAAAGGCAGGTGGCTTGGAGTGTTTCTTATACTCTACGCGAACGCCATAAAAATGCCCCAGTTCTCTTTAGTGCAGTTATCAACATCCGAACGTTGAATGACTGATCGACTGCTATTTTCGACGCCACCCACGCGCCATTTGATTTTCTCTAAAGTGTGGCATTCGATTCGAAGAAAAAGAAGGCTTGAAAGATCAGCGAAATATGTGTGCCTGAAAGTGAAAGGGACACAGAAAAAAAATGCTGGAGAGGAGCACAAATTCCTTATGCCCTCGTTTTCCCCATTGGCAGCTGCTCCCGCATTCAATTCGACCTATCGCATGGGTGAAGTCGAATCGATTGGGAGTCCACAGGAAGAGCGAGGTTAGAGAGGTGGAGGAGAGAGAAAAATGGGGTTGAAGAGGAAGAAGATAAATAAGTCCTTTTATTCAAAGTCGGGGAAACCCCACGAAGAGGTTGGCAGAGGCACACATCCGAGCCAATATGCGGAGGAAACGTAAGCGAAAAATCTCTTTCCGATACACGAAATAATCAGATGTCCTCGGAGAAAAAATATACTTTTTTCCATGTTATGCTCCCCCCCAATGAAGACAAGAGGCTTGGGCCCCGAATTTTTTCCTTCACCCCTGATTGCAAAGATATTTTCTCCACAGACCTATGCTTCTAAGTCAAAGTATATAAAGTACTTTAAAGACGTTATCGCTTCCATTTCTTTTCAAAGATAAGGCGGAGGTTAATAGGAATATTTTTATGATTATTTTATTTTCTTTAATATTTTAATTATTTCAGCCATTTCCATATTTAAGTAAATCGAGAGTTTCTGAACCCCCTCCCACAAAATAAGTGTACATCAGTAGGTAAAAAAATGACATTTACGTTACAATTACTTCATTTCAGTGGCGTAGCCACGGAGCGAGTTTTCCGGGATTCAAATCCCCTCTTGAACCTTCAAAGCTTTTACTTCATCCAATTTACATACTTTATTTTAATAATTACTCGTACAAAATTTCTGTTTTTGAGTCCTAAAAATCACGTTTTCAACATCAAAAGTCCCAAAATTTTCGGGGGAGGACCCCATGACCCCCTTTGTCCTGAGGTGTTTTCCATACACTCCGTAAGGGCCTTGAAATCTCCGGTAAACACCCCCCTCCATTTCAAAATCCTGGCTACGCCACAGCTTCATCATACGATTTTAATTCTTCCATTGCGTTTTTAATTCAACAGTAAGATATGGTTTCATTAGTTCTACCTGGTTTGATTCGAGTTGAATTTAATGTGATAACTTAAAATTTTAATTTAGGACCAAACTCACGGATAGATATCTATTGCTTCGTTATTTTCAACGGATTAGCAATCATAAGTACTAAATTTTCTCCATCCTCTGTTATACCCGGAAAATAGGCGAGCAAGGGATACCTAATGTCTTCGGAGGAAAAATACACTTTTTTATGTGTTATTCTCCCCCCAATGGATACGAAAGGCTTGTGCCCCGTACATTTTCCCTTAACTCTGGCTGGCCAAGATATTTTCCACACAGACGTTCTCTACCTGTAACCCAAATCATTTTAAAGTAGTGTGCTGACGTAATTCCTTCCATTCCTTCTTATAGATGAGGTGGAAGTAATTATGTATATTGGAAGGATATATAGTATATATAATCAATTTTCAGTGGTACGTGGCATTGATTCCCATTGTTTGATTTCAGTAATATTTTTAGCGACGTTTTCTCTTATCAAAAAACATATTTTCTACAGTTACCAAAGATACTTTTCAAAATATAACTCTTCGTATGCCAGTAAAAACATGCCACAGAAGCATTATGCATTCTTCTCCTGACCCCAGTTCTATCTCCTTCTTGTTTTGATGTCTCTACGGGAAGTCCGATAGAACGAAGAAGCAAATCATTTGCAGCCCATGAAATTTTTTCCCACGCCTTGAATGCTCAGTCAACAGATCAATAACTGCGGTTCTAGCCACGAGTCATCAAATCATTGATAAATCAACATTTTTCTTTGGAATAATCTGGATTCACTCTCTTTTCCAGCTGGTCATAAGACTGAATCACACGGTCATTCCCACCGTCCCTTTTTCCATTGCTTAATCCGTCACTTTCTGTATCTAAAACTGTCATTCATGTAAAGCCATGCGTGGCGTTACAATCGCTGTTAGCATACTTGCGTTCTGATTGGCTGAAAGACTCTACCAGCGATGGTTTCAACGAAGGTATGTGCTGAGTAATGGAAAAATTCCAACAAGTGTTGGATAATTTTATTCTTTGGTGGAATATATCCACAAAAAAATTAGGCATAAAATAAAAGGAAATTGATTAAAAAATTATAAACAAAATCATAAATTTTGCTGTTATATGAATTATTTTGAAAAAAATAAAAGACAAAATTATATAAAATCTGCAACAAAATGTTATCACTATCACAATTTTTGCATTGATGTTCTCAATTTAGTTAATAATTTTCTGCTATCACAAACAACATACTACCCACGCAGCACAAACAAATGCGCCCCTTAACTATTGAAATGTAAACATGGTAGTTGTGGTGAATATGGTTGACGGGTACTACTTAAAAGTGCCAATTTATGAGAATAGGGTGGCTTCCAATTATTTTTTATTGCCTAAATCAAAGGTTATTACTCCTGGAGTAAGCATTTCACGCTTTTAAATTTTTAAATGACGATATCTATTTTTCGTGATTAAATGAAAAGTGAAAATTTTCAAGCGCGCGAAAACGCAACAGCTAAGTATGAATGCTGAGAAAATCCCGTGTGACGTCATTCTGGTTCCCGCTGTCGCCTTGTGAGGTGACTTTGGGGCGAGGATATGAGCGCCGCTGCGATGCAGGCTGCTAGTAGGTAGCAGAGTACCGAGATAGCCGGTAGCGCTTGGCTTAAATAAGGATTATTACTACCCCATCATACGAAGGAAACTTTCCGACCATAGGCAGTTTTAATCGGTGATTATTAAAAGATGTCTCTCTAAGCTCTGTGCCTCATGCATGCATTCGTAATCTCAGACGATCTCTCCCATCTACTCGTATAGAAACTAGGTCCCTGTGACCTCACGTGGAGTGGCATTGCATGGGCGCCAATCTGGCCGTTTTCAAATGCGGCTAAAATTGGCCATCGCCATTCGTCTAAACTGGGAATTCTAAAACCAAATAATTTGTATATTATGAATACAGTAATGGTGGGTAACGAATCGCAATCAATGCCTTTCGTTTTCTTTGATGAAGTAAACAACCCTATTCGTGGTGGAAGAAGGGATGCGATTTTCATCCATTTCCTCATCGCGGAAAATGATTTCGTGTACCGGTCATTTAACCACCATCACCGGAGCGATCGCTCGAAAGGGACGGAAAAAATGACCGAGTGATTCAAGATTATCCTTTGAATTTGGCCTCTGTTGACTCATCTCTTCCCCAGGGAACTACTGCTTTGTAAAGACTTCCGACTGCACTAACCATTAATTCAACCTAGTCGTTATTTACGTTTTAGTAGTATGAAAAGAAAACTAATCGTTTAAGCACATTAATCATCAGATATGCTTAAATTAGACCTCTATTGCCGAATAATGACGAGCGCAAAGACTGCGATACTAAAAGATTTAATGAATGTTGCTGTATGACTGATAATATAGCCATAATTCAAATGGAGTAAACATGTTGGGAAGAGAAACTGGGTACCGTAATGTGCAAGTAAGGTCCGTTAAGTCTGTCATTGATATTTCTAGTTTGAATACCATAATTATGCTCTTTACTTTCCATTTATTTATTTGGAGCTAATTTTCATCACTCCAAATAGTCATTTACACCATTCAAAAGTCTCATGTAAGGTTATAGAACAAATGAGCTACAAAATTTCGATATAGTAGATGTGTTCCAATTGTTGTGCCATCACTCAAGGAGTACTTATGCTGAGAAAGTGATGCTACCCTATTTTTTACTTTCATTTTTCTGTATTGAATACAACAAATCATTTAATTAAATTACTAATCTTAGCAATGTAGTCAATTAATTCAAATACCTTCCATTTCATTTGCTTCCGTCAGAAATGTTCGTATTCAGATCTTGCTGGTACCAACGGTTTATTCCACCGCAGCACATTAGTCAATTCATCAGTTTTTGATCCATATGAAAAATAAAGTTATATAATCTACGCGTTAATTAATAATTCTCATGTAAAGTTTCCCATTCTTCTGAGCCACATACTTCTGTGCGATCCACGGTGACATTCTGTTTAGAATAACATGTCATCTATAATCAGACCTCTTCCCAAGGACAGAAATTTTCATGCGGTTGATATTGCATATTCATGGGTACTTCGAGTTTATGAATTGTTGACTTGCAAGTACCTCTTTCCTATCTCGATTTATTGTACGGTGCTGACATTTTTTAATATAATTCCATTTTTTAAATATTTCCATTGCATGCGAACCCAGTCGAGGTTATTTCTTGCGTAGAAGAGGCAATATTTGCTTGATCAACATTTCTGGTCTCATGTATAATCTCCCTCTATTCGTGTGTAATATGGAAGCGTGTGAAGCAGTAAAAGCGAATTTTGGGATAAAATCAAATCTTGATAATGTTTCATCTCTATCGAATCAATGTTCTTGGTTATACGTATCTATAAATAGACAACTGCATTAGTGGCACTTGGAACCATTTGAATGATACGGAAAACAGAAAGACTTTAACTATTGGCGGAGGAAAAGTCGTTGAATTCATCTACATTAGCTACTATTGCTAAGCAGTTATGAAGGTCGTGACTTAGTTTTTATTTTATATAAATTTGTTGTCAATCATTTACAGATATGATCTTTCTGAGACAAGATATTGCCTGAAAATCTTAGGTTCATGTGCGGGAACGGTAATTAGTTCAACTAATATATACATGATTGACCAGTTGTAGCTCAGGCAATGTGCAGTTATTTTCCAGGTGGTAATTCTAGATTTGAAACTGAAAAATAAGTTGGACATTAATTGTGTTCGTGAAACATGGATTCATTACAGCTATTTGACCTAATAATAAGCTTAAAATTTTCATTTATACCCATTGTAGATTGATCTCATTGACAGTAGATGTAAACGAGGAATGTCATTGACATTCAATATCAATGGAATTGCTTGATCAATTCCGCCATTGTCACCTGTGTTTGTCAGTTTATTTCTTTTCTTCATAACAGTAGCGGATACAAAAACTCAGAGGGGGAGGGGCAAAATATATCTTGAGTTGTCTTTACTTTTATCGTAATAAAAATCATCAAGGCACAGACAGAGAATAAGAAAATTTTATTTAAAGTGATTATACACATGTAAAAGACAATGCCATCTTATTATATAAATAAGTTACAATTGTTGTTCGGCAATACGGGCGGACCCGCAAGGGGGGGAGGGCGCGCCCCCCTACGCCCCCCATATGTATCCGCCACTGCTTTATAACGCATCATCAAATAAAAGTTATTTATTTTTTAAGATGCGAAATACATTGGTTCACTCAGAACATCAGATAGATTACAGTTTCCCTTCTTTGGGGTTAGTTACACATTGTAATATCATTGAAGTTATTACTCCATTCCATTGACTGCACAACTCGAAACAACAAATGATCTGTGGTTGTTGATGCGTCGCATAGGGACGTTTCTCACTCCCGACGGACACATTTGTTTTTTCGCAACTTTGTCTTCATCTATTTTCATCAATTTGATCAACGCTATGGAACCGTAGTGTCTGATGAGGGTAAGGGAAAAAAAGCGGCTTTCCTCTTGGGATTGATTTCTCGCGCCGAAGAAACTGTCCGAGCAGGCTGATGTGCGTGAGTCCGGAAAATGTGGACAGTGCTGCCCTCCCTCTCCGTCCCTGAGAACGAAGAACGACAATGAAGCTGAGTAGCATGTCGGGCGCCTACACAGTGGGCTCGGAGGAAAAAAATATCCGGTCCCGTTCATTTGCGGTGAGCGGCAAATAGTTGGGGATGCGTGTGGCTTCATCTTGGACATGAATCCTGCAATTTTTTCCTTATCCAGACCACTGTTTCGAAAATTAATGTTATACCCTTGCCATGTTTGTGTATAGAACTGCCACATTGCGACCCGTACACTTCAGAAAGAACGCGATATTATTATGAGCGTCTACTTCAATATAAAAGCTAAATCTTTTTTGAGCAAAATTATAGTCGGTTCTTAGACAGGCACATATCTCGTCATTGATTTACGCTTGATAAGTTTTTAAAATAAGTTTTCGCTCATGAAGTTTAATAAGAGTTGATAACTTCAGGCTTTACTTTATGAAATTGGAAATAAAGAAATAAAACTTTGTAAGGTTCAATATTTTTCAATTATGGGCACGACCCGGGTTTCGTAACTTGGTTACATGGCCAGGTGACTGATCTTACATGCATGGGACATTGCCGCTCTCTTGCTAAACCATGTCTTCAGCTCTTTTTGAACCCAAATTCTTTCCGCCTTTTTCAGTGCCCATAATTAAATAATAGTGAACAATATAAAGTTTTATTTCTTTATTTCCATTAATGAGAGTTTTTTCACGTCTATATTGTGGGAATAAAATACATGTATTCATGATAAATCGTCGTGGGAGAAATGAACGTCAATAAAAAAAGACGAAGGCGCTGAAATACCTATAGGGGAAAAAGATCAGCTCATCCGAGAACTTAGTGGAGAGCTGGGTCGAACACATCTTTGAATTGTTCACCAGGGATGTAATGTAATTTAGGAATGTTAGAAATCGCCCAATTGTTACTGTCTGCTAAAATTTGATAAATTATGTAAATTTTCGTCGGATGTGGGATTCTTGTACATAAGTAGATACATGAGATGTGCTGAGGGAATCTCCGAGTTAAGAAGTTCGGCAAACCCGGTTATCTTCGCATCCTGGTCTTGCGTATTCACTTAGGATCTATGCGGATTCCTGGCGTGAGTTATATTCTTCCCAAAAGGAGAATAAAACTACCAATATGATGAAATTAATTTCTTTTGAATGATGTGCGGGGAAAAAAACAAATTCATTAGGTTACACTGGTTTGAGATTACGTAAAATAAACAAAAATAAAGTGGAATACATGCCATAAATTTCCTACAATAGCATGCGCGAAAGATGCATCAGGACTTACAGCTCATTAATTTTTTTCAGGATTATGGCATGGAATTGCATCGACCCTATGCTTGGTATCGATGGCTTCAACAGCAAAGTCAGCAGTGATAAATACAGTGATTTGGTACGCAGTCACATTGTGTAAGGAAGAAAGTCATCCATGATGGTAAGTCCGGTAGTGGTGTGGTAAATATAAAAAAGTGAGATTTCATATTTGTATCGACCGGGGGACAAGTGTATGACCAAAATTTATTTTATTTTCTTTGGCACCAAGTAATATTTCTTAGGTCTAAATGATAAATTGGTTATAAAAGAACTTTAAAAGTACTGTATATCGTTTCCAGAATGACTTTGTTTGATACTTTTTAAAAATAAATGTGTCATTCATGAATGACATCCCCTGTATAAATTTTCGCTAACGCCACCCGCGTTGGTTTACCTTTCGAAGAATTGTTTACTGCGTAAGTAAAGGGCTATGATAAGACTTTATAGCGGTGTTAGTTCGTTAGTGGAATTCCAATCGGCGAAAATAATTCAACTGAATTTCATAATCTCTCAAATAAATTGTTCGTACGCAGGTTTCCGCGGTGATTACTTAAGTTCAGCATTCTTTTGGGCTGCGGAACGGACGCGGATGCAGCCCGAAAGAATGCTGATCTCAAATAAATTCTCTTCGCAAAACTCTACACATAAAATATTCTTTCCGTGATAGTCGATTTGCGTACATTATTTTTATGAAGAGCTGATTTTATGGTTTAGGTCATATATTCGCAGATGAATAATTAAGGTCATTATATAATCGGTAAATACCTAAGTTATTCAACCGCGTATACGAGGTTACCGAGCCAGGTCTTGTTAGGTACAAAGGAAGCCACTGCAATCCATTCGAGGGGCATTTTCCATGGTAACTTGATTTTCTGTGAACTGGGTTTGGTTTTATAGTGCATCATCATCAGGTACTTCACATATTCTAATTCCAATTAATATCGTTTGAGTCCTCATAGTCTGGCCATGGAGTCAGAGTTTTCATTTGACCAGTGAAGCTTTCATAAAGAAAGGAGTCCGGCGAGGTGGAAAAATATTTAAGCGTAGAGTTGGTAATTAATGACTGTTGATGATGCAACTTCATTTAAATGGATTAAGTATATTCCCATCCAGTGGCTGTGCTTCCAAATCCCAAGCATTGTTCGTCGGCTCAGCCGCCGCGGTCACATTATGAGATTACATTTTCACGATATGACTACACCTATTTGTGCTTCCGAGATTTGATGACGCCAGTATGGTGCATGGTATTATATTAATTGAAAGAACTTTGCAAGCAAATGAAAATATCAAGTGAATCGTGGTAATAAAGACGTGGTCTTATTTTATTTACTACACCTATAAATTTTGAATCCCTTTTATCTCGTTTTTTTAAATTACACTGAGGTACTATTTCATCGTAATCAAGTCGACTTAATACGAAGAAAAACCATTTTCTGTAAAGAGTTTTGCGAAGAGAATTTATCCCATGAGAGGGAACTTGTGTGAGTGATTATGAAATGTATTGGTTTTTTAATGGTGAATTGATGTCGCTTTGATCATAAAATGACTATTATCATTTATGCCTCTCGCCTGGATACTTCAATACTTTACTGAAATAAAAAAAATAATTCCGTCCATTCCGAAGATTAGTAATTAGCATTAAACGTAGTCATTGCGAATTTACCGTTTCTGGCCATCTTCCCACGCAAGAACGTATTTACTAATCGAAAATTCATCTTATCTAATTTTTACTTTGGTACTTTTATCTAGCCCGAAACTAACCTCGCAATTTCGGATTCCGGAGCTATATTAGCATATTCTGCGTGAAAGGCATTATCTTCTTTGAATATTTTTATTTTTTAATATTTCTATTCTCGGTTGAGAGTTATTAACTGTATTTCTGTTTCAAGTTCACCGTTTGATGGCACAGAAGTCATTAATCGCCTTTATTCTCACGCCTAAAGTGCTCAGTGCAGTAAAAATAAATAAATATCGTTTTGTCTGGAAAGGTATTCGCATGGTAAAGTCAAGACTAAGGAAGATTTATTTGGAGTTATTACTTTCCCGGGATAATAGATTTTAGAGTTAAACGTGATAATTGGTGTGAATTATTCGTTCACGTTCTGTTTCAAATTTGGCGTATTGTACGTAGGGGAAATTGTGTCACAACTTGAAACATTTTCGGCCAGAAAAAGTCATTGAACACTGGAAATACATTTGGCTATCAATGACAAAAAATACACGTAATTCCCTTTGCCTTTTGGGATTGACCGATTTATGCTGCCCCCTTCCCATTTTTCCCTGGGGTGAAATTTTGATCTTCACTGTCGTGGAACGCATTTGCCAAACCCGGTTTTTTTCTCTTGCGACTGATAAATTTTCCGTTTCTATCCCCTGAAGTTGATGGACTGCAAACTTAACTATAAGCCAATCACTTGCTCGATATGGATCGTAAATTTTACGGAATACAATTCCGTAATCGAAATTGGTCGCCGTCGAGGGCCGCTGCTTTGACTGTCATTTGGCGAAAGCAGAATTTTTGGGAAAAAAGTGACCTCTAGCTCAAAGAGGTTGAAATCAACTGTAGTGGCTGCCAAGCGTTTATTCACGTGGGCGTAAGTCCTATTATAATAACAAATTATAACAATCTAGCTCATATTTTCTGATCCAGCAAACGTACAAAAATATAGTAACTATAAAATCTGAGGCTATAATATGAGGTTGTTTGTTTATGAGTAATCATAAAAACTGCTCCTATACAGCTAAATTAAAAATGATTCCCGTTATTCCTTCAGAACAGTAGGCATGTCCAGCATTAAACGAGTGAGAAAGTGCAACTATGTTCCTAGATTTAAAATCCTAAGCTTTCAGAGCAGTAGAATGGTATCTCTTCAATCCCTGCTAACGTAATTGATAAGGAAAATATGTGTTCGGCATCAGTTTGAAACAATGGTAAAGTGAAATACTTTTTGTGATTTTTTGAACTAAGTGGAGTAGTTTAAATTTAAATGTTGCATCATTGTACATTTGCGTCCAAAACAACTACTTTTATTTTTTAATGAATGTGGCGTTTGTATTACATGAATTCCCGAGAGCTATTTCAAGTGCTTTTTTTGTTTTAAGTCTCATATTATACTTGTGCATTTATGATTCGCATTATTTTCACCGGGAAATAGACCCCAAATATCTGTACCCGCCTTTTCTCCGGGCACAGAGCGAAAGCGAATTTCATTCGGACCCATTCGTAATCCTTGAAGTGGAAAAATTAAATTTTATCCCATCGTAATAATCCATCTGGGATTGGAGTTGTATTTTTTAAGCATGGATGAGGAACTCCTCCCTGGCATGGAATAACTCGAGCTTGTGAAATTGAGAAACGTTGAAAAGAGGAATTATAAACATGAGAAAGATAGATTTTTTAAGCAGTGGTTTTACGTCAACCAGAGAGTTCTACTAATTCCGACCCCGTACCAACTAATTCCGACCCCGATGAAAAAAAAAGCTAGGATAAAATCCGAGTGGCTTTGATAAAATTGAGTACGTGTTTAGTTATATCAAGGAACCATGGATTTTTTGTTCATTTAATGTGTGTACGTTCGAAAAATACTCATGCCGTTTATCCTTTGAAGTAACATTTTAGTGATATTCGGTATAGAAATGTATTTTCTAGTATTCAGTAAGAATCAAAGAAGGGGGGGAACGTTTCGCTTATGTTAATAATAATAAACTTTTATAATCGTGGACCCACAAGGTCGTAAAGACTTTCCAGAATTAAACATTCCACTTGCTTGTACAATTAGAAAGCAACAAGGTAATACTATCGAATAATTATAGCAGAAATATAAAATTTCAAATATATTAAATGGCACATTCCATAGAATCCACTCAATACGTAACTAGACATGAAACTTGAAACAATTTTGATCTAGAAAAGAATGAAATTTGAAAATAACGCGGAAAATTCAAAGAGTATAAAAGAAAAAATGAGTGAACCGTGATACATGGTGGTACACTAGAGACTAACCATCAGTGGCGTAACTATGGGGAGTATGATAAGCTACAGATAAGCTAAGCCATGATACAGGAAAGTATTGAAGTATCTAGACGAGAGGCACAAATGGTAATAGTTATTTTATGATTAAAACTACATCAATTCACTACTTAAATTAAAACAATTATATTATGCATTTTTAATCACTCAAATAAGTACCTACCACAGTTATTTACAGTTTTGCATTTATTAACTGCATCTGCTTAAAGTTAACTTTTAGTGCCAAAATGTGGAAACATGTATATCCAAGCAAGTCATTTTTCAAAAATTTTCGCGGACTCAAAGATTGGATCCACTCATATGGATGAGTGCCAGCTCCGTGATAGTTTTTATCGGCCGAATTGCACTTTCGACGAAGTCTCCTCCGCACCGCAGAGGATAGTTTGTCATCATATCTCACATCATTATCATCGTATGTCAACAATCCTGGAATTGGTTTGACGTAGCTCTTCACCAGACTCACTCATCACCTGCGGGGAGGGGGGGTTGCCACCCCAGGCTATCCCATTCCCCCAAAGCATATTCCTAGTTACGCCTCTGCTCACCACGTCTGTTTGCTATCTATAGAAATTTCACAGTTACACCCACAAAGGAGGTATTAATATGCATAATGTTAATAACACAGAATGCATTTCATGCCGATGGATGAATACCGAGTTTTAATCCCTTCGAATAACCCCAAAATAAATCTTTTAAGAGCGAGATGGTCTAGGGAAAGGGGCTTGCGCTTGTCTGGAGCTAAGTTGAAGGTGGGCTCTAACCTCACCTATCCAAACCTATCTTCGGGTCGTTGTAAAGCTAATTAGCGTGTCAGCGTAACTTTTGAAGTTAAATGCATTGTTATTTTAAAATTTCTTAGTTTAATAGTAGTCTAATACTTTATTTTTGGGATGGAAAGTGTTAATTCTATGTATTTTTACATGTGCTCGAATACCGCGCTCCAAATGATTTTCGCAGATACACAAAATTCTATCATTTCTTCAAGGTCGTTCAATGGGTATTATTTTGAAATAGTTTCATTGTTTATTCATTTGGATTTATAGATATAGGACAGTTTCATGCAAAACATCAATTATTTACAAAAAACCAAATGTTAAATGAGAATTTATCGAATCTCAAATGTGATACTATGCACAAATATTCATCTGTGTAACTGCATAACTGTATTTATGCTTTGTCAAAGTTAAATTATGAGCTCATTAACATAATGATATAATATAGGCCATCCTAACAATCATTGTTCTTGTTTTTTTTAATTTCATACAAAAACTTCTAATTCGTTTAAAGTAGCGCAAAAAATTACGAAACGCTCTCGAAAGAATATTCATAATATGCAACAACAAAGGTCTATTTATCTGAGAAAATGAATAGGTCCTGATTTTTTTTGGTATCGGAAGAGATCAGGTATGGCGCGTTGAGGAAAGTGTGGAAGTACCACGCAAGATAGGCGAAATTCATTTTTTTAATTTATGATCTTTTCTCTTGGAAATCATGTCATAAATTTAGCTCCGCACAGTCCTCGAGAAAAAATTGGATCCACTCATATGGACGAGGGCCAGCTCTGTGATAATGTTTACCGACCGAATTGCACTTTCGACGAAGTTCCCTCCGCACCGCACAGGGTAATTTGTCATCACGTCATCGTGTCTCACATCATTATCATCGTAAGTCAACAATTCTGGGATTAAGCCTAAATCACACGATCATTTTTTTTCGTCGCGAAAGTAATCACTATCGCGATCACTTTTCCCGTCGCGAAAAGCAATCGCTCTTGTGATCATTTTTCTTAATCACACGGTCACTCCCGCCGTCGCTTTTCGCATCATTTCCAATATCACAGCTCGTTGCCATAGGACCCTCATCACGAAGTTATATAGCGTGTTTGTTTATTTATGCCGTTCCCACATTTGTCAAACGTGGCGCTGCAATCACACCATACGGTCATGCGTTCCGATTGGCTGATATGGGGTTTTAGTGACGGTTTTAGCGACGGAAAAAGCGACCGGACGAGTGATGAAAAATAGCGATGGGAATCCACATCGCGATCGCGATCGCGAAAAACAATTGCCGCCGACGATCATTTTGCGCAGAGCTCGCGATAGTGATCACTTTCGCGACGAAAAAAAATGATCGTGTGATTCAGGCTTTAGTTTGACGTAGCTCTTCACCGCACACACTCATTCACTAAGCTTTGCCGATTTGCTGCTGTATTCTCTACCATGCCCTTGATAACCTGCCCTTTTGAACACATTTTCAGTCCTTCCTCTGCTATTCTTTCAATATAATTGTCCTTGGACTTTTGGCAGCTTGTCCCATGATATAGCCGACACGCGTTCCGTCACCATCAAAAGTCAACAATCCTAAGATTGGTTTGTTGGAGCTCTCCCATCTATTCTCCTGTCAGCAAAACTTTCAGCACTTACATAATTCTTCTCTGTTTGACTTTGCTTTTCTCTTATCCCACTTGGACTTCAACGATTGTCTTCATCACACCAGAATCTCCAATGTCCTAACATATGGCGGATTCAGTTCTCCCGTCGTCTTACTTTCATTGCAACTTTTGTAAGCAATTCCATGATCAGTTCTCCTCTCTTGCAGCAAAGAACACTTTGCTTTCCTTTTGACACGCCATTTTCAACAATTCCATATTTTCAATTTATTCGTGATTTTTTATCTAAATTTGATTGAATATAAAAACGCTGCATGTAAAAAGTAATTTTTACGCTGTTCCGAGCACGAGTGAAGATTTACACCAATGGTGGAATTCGCCATGAAAACATATTTTGACTTACCCGGGATTCGAACTCGGATTTACCGATTTCCGGTCAGGTAGGCTAGCCAATTACACCACGATGCCATCTTCTTCCGAGGTGAATTTTTAACGGGGTTTAACCGGGCCAGATGTTGCCGTCGTAAATTCACACTCTGGCAAGGGAGGCGGAGGTCGTGCTTACTAAGCCAATATCCGAGAGAAAAACCTAACACAATCGCTATGCAGCGACGGACGTATTTAAAACACTGCATGACACAAGTACTTTTGTACGCAGTCACGCACAAGAGAGAAAATTTTAAAAATATATTGCTGAGCAAAAATATTTTAATGACGAATTTCAACCATACCGTACATCAATTTAATATATTTCGATTTCAGATTGGGAAAGCATTTTATGGTAAGCGTCACATTATTCATTAACTTTAGGACAACTAAAAATCAGATTACATATTTAAGAGATGAGAAAGCATAATTTTATAAGTAGGGGAGACGAATGAATCGCTTGATTTATCCATGAACTCGGATGTATACCAAAATAATTAACGGCATTTCAATAATAGCTCAAGTAGAGATTGCGTCAATCATGACCCTATTAATTCAAAAGATATTTTTTTATCTCGGAATCCTTGAGAATGTATTTAGAATTATTATCAACCTCGTTATCAATATTTCAATTCTGATCGTAAAAGTATAGAAATCATCACCATTGTCGACTGCAATCCTTAAAGGACACTAATAAATATTCATTCTTAATCTTTTCCTCAATCAGTCGATGGGGCCGGGGCAAAGATAAGCTTGGAGAATGGTTCCTAATGTAAAATCCGATACGGATGATTAATAACGTTGTTACTTGATGTCACTTTGTCAACGGATCGTATTATCGAAGAGTAATTAAATTTTATCTAGCCATCTGAGCTACGCCTTGATGAAGTGCCCCAGTTGAACCTTAATCAATATTAGGAGTCCAAATGACTCATTGGACCTTGGAAAGATTTGGCCTATTTATATTTTTCCACAGCCATTTAGCACTATTTATGGAACTTTCGATTCAGATATCCATTTTTATTAATTTTCAGTGTCTGTGAACTAATTATTCGTTTTCATTGTGCCTTTCCGGAAAATCAAAATTAATTTACATGATATACATTTACATACACACATATTTTTCAAATACGCATTTCATGAATGGAAAGTCCTCTTACGGTCTCCTCTTACTTTGATAAAATTATTTTATTATTCTCTTCTATATCAGTTCGTCATGCAAAACTTATTTAGGGCACTTATCTTAATTAGGGCACGAATGCTATCTTTTTCTTTCCTGGCACTATTATTTTTAGAATAATTCCGCACCTAAGAATGTTCATCAAACATTGATATTACACAGAGATCTAATATGCCTGAAGGTGCTTGAATAATGGAAAATGTCCCATTGAAATTTTGCTTGCCTGACTTCACCCCCCATTCCATTGCGAAGAGAATCGTGCGAACAGATATGTTGGTCACGATTTTAGTCACCATTTTCTTTTCTGTGCGCTTTGCGTGGGCCTGCTGTTGCTTCCAAAAGCTACCTCACAATACACTACGGGAAATGTCAAGGTCATTTGCTACGGACGATTTTTTACCAACTTCCATTTCGTATTATGCGTTTCCCATGGTTATGGTAAAAGACATTCAATAGAATATCACGGAATAATTCGTATCACTATCAAGTATCCCCCGAGGCAAGCGTCCATCTCTTCAAAACACAAAATTATAAACACCGATTCACTAATATTTAAAGTAAAGAGATCGAGAAAAGTTTGGAACCATTGAAATAATTATTGTCCACCTACGTGGCATCCAGATTGCGATTTTTTTACAAATTGTGGTTTCGAGAAATTTAAGCGTTGACCCCAACTGAATGCAATTAATGAAACTCGTTTCACGATGCCCACAACGGGTAACTTTGACCTTTCTATAGTCGAGCCTTGATATTTTTGCTCGCTTTGATTTGATGAACGGGAGATTTTTTTAACTCTGCGCTCCAAACCGCAGCAGGGCTCGTAAAATAAAACTTATACAATCCCATTCGTTGCTCCGTGTTTGCCCTCTGAGCACACATCCACCGCATTGGCGTGGTTTGTGCAACAATCTCGCTCCACGCTGATGTCTCATTACGTTAAGCGCAACGAATGTATTTTTCGGTACTCCTAGCATCACCCTCATGACAGGGGCAACGAGGAATCGAGAATCTCCGAGCGGTGGACCATGATGTCACGGGAGACCCAGACAAACTCGAGGAATTCATTTACGCAATACTTGATTTTTTATGCGACACCGTTCCACAAGGCTATCTCTTGAGAGGGTAAAGTTATCAAGTATAACCGATATGAGTTTGATACTAGATTAAAATTGGTATAATAATCGTTAACGACGTTTCTGGATGGGAATAATTGGAGAGGAAATGATTGCTACGAATTGCAATATTTCTACAGCTTTGATCAAGGACTCCTAGTTCAAATCCAGTTTCACAAATTAATAGGGAATCAAATTTAAGGGGATATTAACCCCGAGCGAAGGAGATGACGTAGGTTGAGTTAAATGGATTAATTTCAAAGTAGACTCCACTACTACAGTTGAAGTAAGGCATCAATCAGCTGTAAAATACAATTGACATAAACCGAATTCGAATGATTCAACATTTCAGAGATATCAACAATTTAATGCATGCTTTAAATCTCGGGATTTATACTGGAAATTTGTTGGTGCTTTTTTTCATTCGTGTAAATTATATTCTTATCATCTTTATTCTTGCATTGGCATTTATAGATATCATATTGATTGATTGTATTCAGTTTTCAATGTACCTTTAATTCTGACAATGTGGGAATATATCATTAGCTTAGTATATTTTTTTTTTTAGTTTTGCCGATATTTATTTTTTCTTTGCTTAGCTTTTTCAAGCCAATTACGTTTTCTTGTCCATACGATGCCCGTTAGTGGAAGCGGAACAATGAGTAATTACTGATGGTAAGAATATTCAATACCCTTCCAAATTAAACTTTATTTGGCCCTCCTGGACAATTAAATCATGTGCGCGAATGATCGCTACACATGTTTGCACTTCGTCATCATGCGTAAAGTTTGAAATAAATTCGTTGCAATTATTTTCTCATCTGCCATTCATCTTGTGAAATCATGGAAGATGTCTGAGAACATGGTTTCTTGAACCACATTGATTACTGAATTTCCGAAGCCCTTAGGGATTTTTCATCAGTCAAAATGAAGTTTTCGAAGTCGAAACAAATGACGCTACACAGGTTCATTTCCATGCGCCTAATATAAGGCAAAAATAACCGCTTTCCATTATTACGAGTCAAATTGTGGTACAACTGTAGTCGCAGTAGTACAAGCGCAAAAAATCACTAATGGCTAAATTATTTCAAAAATAGCTTAAGTATTTCTTTTTTGAAGTTCACTTTATTTTGCATTTCCAGATAAATTAGGCCTCTCACAGAATGTAGAAGTACTAGTTTCAAGTCCAGTGGATGTCAAAATACGATATTTTCTCTGTAAAACATTTAGCAAATATCTTCTCGGTCCGTTATAAAATACATTTCCTAAACTGCTATTTCCTCTGAGATGATTGAAGGCATTACATTAACGATTTTTCGATGCATTTCGCTATTGTGTGCAACTGTTGCACAATATGTAGACATTGGTTTAATTACAATAGAAAATTATGCTCAAATCTCTTGATTACGTTAATTATGCTATTGGTATGGTGTTTGGAGGGGGCGACCGACAGCTGAGGTCATTTGCGCCATCAGAGAAGTGTAGGTAAGGAAGGGTGGAGAGAAACCTGGCGTCGGCATCAGCCTGCTCTTAACGAAAGGCGCCAAGGGGACCACGGCTTAACGTCCCACCCGACGGACGTGCTTGTGTTTGAAGTTTGAAGAGTGTGCTTGAAATGTCCTCCACACAACATTCAAGCAGGGATCGGGCAGTCTCTGAAAATTCTCTGCCGCTGCCGGGATTTGAACCCGGGCCCACCGGGTGGGAAGCCAACACTCTAGTCTTCACACCAACCGGATCCCCCAATCATGCTATTGTTTGTGTGATTATTGCAATTATAAAAGCAAATGAAAAAATCTCAAAACTTTGGAAAAGTATTTGAATTAAGAAATTACAATTTTTGTTTCCCCATCAATTAAAATGAGTTTACCACTTTGTTTGATAAAAACTCAATGGTTTTGGAGGAATGGTTTTATTGCATAAATTTTGCTCTTGATCTTGTTGTGTCAAACCATTGTACAAATACCAGCGGGATCCAAACAACATAAGCATGATTATTCGAAATACTTAGTTTAGGACATTTCACAGGGAACGCGTAATTCCGCAGGTTAGAACTGCATTTCTCTTCCAATATGGCGCAGTATTGCGCGAGGGCACGAACGAAATTAAAGGAGGGACTATTTGTCCATCTCACGTCCACGCATTCTCGCATGCGTTCTCGCAATATACCGTTTTACACTACGAAATTATGGCTGAACATTCGTACACACATCATATTGTGCAAGTACATGTCATGCGTAAAACCGCCTATAGGAAAATTCTTGAAATAAGTTTAATACCTGACAAGTAAAAATGGAAAAACATCTTGATAACTCATCTTCAATAAAAAGTTGTTTGCTTTAGGACAGTCGTTTCTGTTGATTTCCCGAGAAAGTGGCTAACATTTTTTTTAGCAGAAAAAGTCGATGGCGCGGAAAAAAGGGAGGGGAGAAGTTGAGCGTGGGTGGAGAGCACCCCTGTGAAAATATCGAACTCCGTCGCTCGTCAGTCGCATGATTTCCTCCCCTTAATTCCCTCCCCCGTTCTCCCTCCTTCCCTATTTCACGCCCAGAGACCCATAAAAGAGCCAAGAGTTCCAATGAAAAAAATTGAAAGCCGCGTCATCTCTTCCCTTTGAAAGCACTCTCCAAAAATAATTCATTTTGATCTATCGATGGGAACAGAATTATATCTTTCTGCGTCACTTCTCCCCCCCCCCCCCCCCCCCCCAGCCTGATTGTAATTGGTGACGTCAAGAAAGGATAAATATCGTTGCGTTGTATAAGCAAAAGAGAGTGAGAAACATTCCCATCACGCTGAAAACATTGTAATTGTTCCGTCGACTTAAATGCTTGAAATGCTGGCTTTCTGTACCGATGGCTTTAAATTCCGGCGTCGGCGGAGATTTATTTTATAAATCCTGATCCTTGCTACCGTACCACGTGAATAATAGCTGATATTCAATTCGAGGATGTGGTTTAAATTCGTAATCCCATATGAACCTTTCATTTAGATCTGCCTAATGGTGATATTAGCTTTCCTACCTCAATCGGTCATCGTGGCACAGGTGTGTAGTATTCGAATCGAAAGACAGGAAGGATTTCAGTATGTACTGAATGCAAATGAATTTTAGTGGAGGGAATTGTTTTTTCAGTAGCATTGTGAAAGGATTATACATTCATGTTGAAACACGAAATAGTAATACTGTTCAATAGTATAATATATTAGATTAAAATCGGATTTTATCAAAGCCGTATCGGTTTTCATTAGCGTGGAGTGGATACCATTATTTGTTCCAACATGAACTGTTTTTTTCCTCGAGAAGATAAATATTTAAATTTCCGCTAAAAGTAGAGAATAGGAAAGTAGTAAGGAAGTAGACGGGAGCACTTTCCGAATGGCATAAACAAAGTTTGAAGGGAGAAATTTTGTCTGTTGAATTAAAACTTTTGGGCTATGTCGCCGCGTCAGATTTTGGATGGCCCCAACGTTTCCCGACCGATGCTGGTCGCTTTCTCAAGGGAATCTGATTCCCTTGACAATCAGATTCCCTTGAGAAAGCGACCAGCATCGGTCGGGAAACGTTGGGGCCACCCAAAATCTGACGCGGCGACATAGCCCAAAAGTTTTAATTCAACATGACGAGCACCCGCGAAAGTTTTAACGAAAAATTGTCTGTATCAAATAACGACCACTCCTTGCATACTGCGCATTATTTATCAAGTTATTCCTCACTTAGACCCACCCTATAAAAATTTACGCGATACTTACTTTTTTAAGCGTCGCCGTTCCACAAGCCTATCTCTTAAAAGGGGAAAGTTAATAAGTGAAACCGATACGAGTTTGATACTAGATTAAAATTGGTCCAATCATCATTTGTGGTGGTCAGAAAATATGGGAATTTCATAAATTATGTCGGTGTATATTTGAAGTGGAAGAATGCTTGCAATTTTCGGGTGTTTTGCCTTACTATGAATGATATCGTCTGCAAAAGTTATCCTACTGACTATAAATTCATTTTGAATGAAATTCATTTACCATATAGAGGCTGATACAGTCAATCGAACTGGAGTTCTTTTTTTACACTTTTACAAATGTTTACAGTTTCATTTTATAAAATTTAAAAGATCTTTATTTTTAGTACGAGAATGGCAACCTCTCGTACCTAATGGCAGTTTGCACGATAAGGATACTCATGAGTCAGTTAGAATATTATTAAATAAATGCATTAAGGTTTGATAAGAAATATTGTTGACATAAAGAGGAAAATGTCTGTCGGGTGGGAAGAGACAAATTTGGAAATCCGTCAGGTGGAGAAAAGCTGTGGCATCCGTGTCATCCATCTGTCTTGGAAGCAATATCAATGTAAACCGAAAATATGCGACTTAAATCTTTCAATAGCTTGCTTTATGGCAAGAAAAGATCCTTGAATTAAAAAGAAGACCTGATTTTTTTTTAATAAGATGAATCGAGAACAAAGAAATCGGTTTGTGGGCAAGGAAAAAAAACTTAGTAGGCGGGAAGAGATTTTCTTTTGCGTACACCGGCGTTACAGTTAAAAATAAATCTACATATCGCTTCCTATCCGCAGCTGGATTCCTCATCAGGGTAATTACCAGGATAATTTTTAAACTTTGACACGTGGGTACCTGAAAAAAGATCGTTTGGACACATGGACCGCGAAATATTTACCGATTGATCCTGGTGAGAGTTTTAAGCATGAAAAAAATTCTGTTTATCAAAAAGTAGAAGACACGTACTGCTGTGGTGCCTGAGAATTAATCCTAGAATAATTAAGGGAGAATTAAATATATTATATATATAATCGCATTATCAAAAGACGGTAGGGAAAAATTGCTTCATAAGGAGATATAAAAAATTATTGAAAATAAATTTCTGATAGAACACCACGATGCTATGATAGATGTTTAATAATGCTAAACTGGAAAAGCGCCTCACAAGTTGTGCGGGAAAGAATAAGTCCCAGGGTTTGATAAGCTGGCTCAGAATCTCCTAGAATGTGTTATGCTGTACTTTGGCCAAAATTTGGCGGTGTTTCACTAATACTGTTCGCTATAATTTAATATAGATAAAAATCGGATTTTATCAAAGCCTTATCGGTTCGTATTTGTGAGGAGTAAACCATTATTTGATCCAACATGAACTGGTTTATTTTTTTATTATTGTGAAGATAATTTATTTTAATTCACGCTGAAAGGAGATGATATTTAAGTGAATAGATATATAAACTTTTATACGGTATAATTATAAATTATACTTTATAAATTATATAAGTTTTTAATAACCAGACATTGGACCAATCGAACTGAAAAAATACTCCTTCTTAACGATGGATGATGCTAAAAATTTTACTTTCAATTCTTCCGGCAAGAGCGATCTTGATCAAGAGGAATCTGATAAAAGGGAAAGAGGATGGAAGGGAGAGCGTTGGGTGGTGATCATCGAAAAATATCGAACAAATTCTTCTTTTTTTCAAATCGCTTGATTCTTCCCTTAAATATATTCGTCTCCTTCTCCCCTCCTCCCCCATCCAAGAGCAAACATACCCTCCCTCCCCCAAATTGCGTAAAAAAATTCGCTTCCTGATTTTTCCTTTGCGCAAAAAAAAACGGAGCGAAGCCTAATTCGAAAAGCAAACTTTCTGTCGACTGAATCGCGCGACAGGAACCCCTTCCTCCATTCCTCCTTTCGCTGAACGTCCTTCGTTTGTTTTTTTTAACTCGCTTCCCCTTCGCATTTCGTTTTTGCTTCCATTAAACTCGTCGATCGTCTTTTTGGCTACACTCTCGTTCATTCAATTCCCTCACGGGGCACTGCTCTCCTTCCCTCCTTTCATTGGTCACTCGGATGAGTTTGAAACGAGGACTCATTCTGTCTGTTGGACCGGGAAATTTTCGGAACGAAGCTAACATTTTGAGAGTACCTACGAAGCGGAGAAAAAACATTTTCTTTCGCATAAAGGCACAATGCGATCATCGAAAGTTTAATTCGTAATGGGATTTTTTGACCCATATTCTGTGGCGAAACAAGAAATCAGTTGCATTGTAACCGCGTGTAGGCTCACAAATAGTTAAGAGGTGAGTTTTCTGGAATTGAGGGGTATACTGAGGTAGTGAGAGTGTTTTCTATAACATTATCATCTATGATCAAATAATAATGGCAAGAGTTGATGGCGGCCGAATCGTCTGCTAACTCACTAAGGAAGTTACTTTGATTTTCTAAATCCATGTTTTTTCGTGAAGTTTTCTGATTAAACTCTTACAATGTAGTTTTTACTGTAGTTTAAAAATTATTGTGCTTTCCCCACCGCATTTTTCAGAAATTATACTAAAAAGTCAGAATTTTATTTACGACAGACCCTAAACGCAGAGATTACCTATGCGTTGAAAAAATGCCCATTTCGATTAAAAATGTCTCTTTGAAAAAATGTACATTGGGCCAGTCTTAAGAAAGACTAAATGATGAAAATAATTTTTGGGCAACACCTCTTGCTTAAGTTTGAGCTGTTAAAAAATGTGAGTTAAATTTTAACTTGATATATATATCACGTGAATGACAAACATACTGCGACCGACTATAAAACCCAGAACAACTCCGTCAACTTAAAAATAAATTACTAAATTATAATCATTCTATATATACTAGTGTTGATTTAGTCATCGGAGATTATTATGCACAAGCATAAGTTTTTATGCTATGCAGTTAATGTTTGAATAATGTTTCTTTAATCGTAAATTAAAGGCGAAATTCGTTGAGTAACAGTTTATTAGCATGTTATTTTTATTACTTGCACGTTTGTGCTTCCAAATATCTCCTATTTCACTTCATCCCATCGATTCAAGCCAAGTTTCCTTCTTCCCCTGCCTGGCTTACTTAACAGTTTTCCATCAGTTACAAAATTTGTATTTGTAATATCAATGTTCCCTCGCGACTAAATATTTCCTGCAGTCTGCAAACTCAACCCGCAATTTCCTTTCTCCACAGGACATGGCTAGAACTTTCTTGGCGGCATGTAATTTGACGTGACTTGATTAGGGATCTGTACCTGTATCTCCAGGTTCTTCTCCTTCTGGTACACTTGTGAGGGATTCTCAATATTTATAGCCAGCTTGTCTGCGGTTGTTTCCTATACAGTTTCTCCCTCGTTAGTTTGTCTTCCTGCTCATTTTACCTGCTTCATTCGTTTGTAAGAGTATTTATTTTGAGTATTAAAACATGATGGAGGCATTGAATCGCTTTGGAGAATCTTTTATTTACGCCACTTGTTAGTTGAAGATTTCCATGAATCGATGCGAAAGTGAACTGGACTTCAATATTTTTAATGCCAAATTTGAGCAAGTTTATTATTTAATTTCCAAGAAAAGGATCGGAAATCATATTAGATATTTGAATGTCTCAAAACCTCTTTCAACGCTAAATTTAGTCCGAGTCATTCTTTCATCTATTTTTACTCAGAAGATAAGCCCAGCGGAAATAGCACATCTATGATAGATATTTTTTTATTATTAAAATGGTTCTGTTATATCTGCAGATCTAATATTGTATGATGATGTTTATGAAGACTTGGGAGTTCCGAAATATTTGCTGCAGTACATGCAGGGAGTACAAGCTTGATGAGAGACTTCAGCCAGACAGAATGATTAGGTCTATGCATTATTGTCTAAACAATGTTATATTCATGTTAGAAAATTTTTTGTGATGCTCAACCACTGCCCATCACCTAAGGATTGTCTAAATGGTCATATATTTTATTTATAAGTACCAATAGAATATCTAACCAACAGCTCCTCCATATATTTCAACTTAAGATTTTTCTCGTGTCATATGGCCCGACTGAATGTCTGTCAACTGGATTAAGGTGATATTTGGAAATAAGTGAAAATTGTAATCTTCTCTACTGACTAGCTGTGAGATTAAGGCCCTGTTTATCCTTCAAAATCTGCTTTTGAACTTTCTTCCGAGAAGCAGTGGGGAAAAGCGTCGGACAAGCTTCAGAGGTCAAGAGTGACGTTCTAATGATAAAATCATCGTCGAACCCTGAGTGGATAATATTTATGGAACAGACGGCGCCAGAATATCTGATACGGCAGAGTTCTAGGCTAATAATTCATGGAAAAAAGACGAGGCTGGATATAAAGGGAATACGCAAGCCAAATGGTTTCCTTTGCAATGAATAGTTATTCGTGAGGAGGGAAATGGAAGTTGGCAGGCGCCATATTACGTTATCTCTATAAATAGATAATTCTGCTTCTATATACGCAATCATTTTCCAATTCCACTCCAACAATTCATAATTACACGTTATCCCAGGCAAAATCTACCACCTTAATTTTTCGACGCTCCAAAGA